>NC_053489.1:305931021-307245187 GCF_905171775.1 Rana temporaria
CTGAAGCATGGCTAGACGACGACATTGGATACAGCGCCTTGAGGCGATTTAGTTCGCATTTGTAGCGCTATACAAGTTACTCACTCAATTAAAGCATTCATTTCAGGGGCACTTACAACCCCCAAAAAAAAGATAAAGTTGTGGTTGTAAAAACTACAGTAAAATGTTAAGCCAGTTAGAATATAATAAAATATTATATAATAGGTAATTGCACATACCAGTTTTGGCTCTTATGTGTGCTAAATAGGGATGAGCTTTGTGTTCGAGTCAAACTCACATTCGACTCGAACATCGTATGTTCGACAGTTCATCGAAATACGAACGTTACGGGCCGTTCGCGCCAAAATTGAGTGGCGTGTCACGGCCCATAATTCACTGCGGCATCGCAGTGCATTGCTGGCTGATGATTGGCCAAGCATGCACTATGACCCGCATGCTTGGCCAATCACAGCTTGCAAAAAAGGGAGAGCCATAATTGGCCAAAGCCAGGGTGGCTTTGGCCAATTATGGCTCAGGGGGTTTAGTACACGCCCCACACTATAAAAGGCCGCCTGCAGGTTGGCCTTGTGTAGTGTGTTGCGGTGGTTAAGAGAGGACAGAGAGAGAAAAAGAGAGAGTGTCATTTTTTGCAGGTAGATAGAGCAGGCAGGCAGGCTAGTCAGTTAGAATTACAGTGTGTAGAGGATATATATGCATCCCAGGTGTTGTATATATATTTATACACTGTATAGTTTAGCTAGATCCGCTCTTCCTAATTTACTGACAGGCAGGCAGGTGATTGTGCTACCTGCAGTATTCTCACGTCGTGTACTGTCTGTGTCCTCTGCAGTGTGCACCTCAAGCTACGTGGTGTGTGTACTGTGCGTGTCCTCTGCACATTGTGCACCTAATGTAAAGCTGGTGTTTCTCATATTTACTCCTAGAAGCAGAGATCTTCTCATATTAATACTACAGGCAGGGTATATTGCTGCAAGTACTTCCACGTGGTGTACTGTTTGTGTCCTCTGCAGTGTGCACCTAAAGCTACATGGTGTGTGTACTGTCTGTGTCCTCTGCAGTCAGCACCTAAAGCTATGTGGTGTGTGTACTGTCCATGTCCTCTGCACATTGTGCACCTAACGTAAAGCTGGTGTTTCTCATATTTACTCCTAGAAGCAGGGATCTGCTCATATTAATACTACAGGCAGGGTATATTGCTGCAAGTACTTTCACATGGTGTACTGTCTGTGTCCTCTGCAGTGTGCACCTAAAGCTACGTGGTGTGTGTACTGTCTGTTTCTGCTTCTGAACAGATGCACACAGACAGCAAAACAAATGTTACAGGGGTGATAACCCTTGTCTATGTTTCCAGAAAAGCTTAAAAATTGATTTTATGGCTGGAGCTACACTTTAAAGAAGTACCAGTTCAAAATTACAAACAGATTCTACCTAACAACAAACCTACAGTCCCTGTCTTGTTTGCACCGCCTGTATACTGCTGTTCAAAGTATATAGGCCAAAGGGGCTGGTAATGATTACGGATGAGCTTCGTATTCGAGTCAAACTCATGTTTGACTCGAACATCGTATGTTTGACCGTTCGTCGAATTACGAACGTTTTGGGCCGTTCGCGCCAAACTCAAGTTACGTTTCACAGCCCATAATTCACTGTGGCATCGCAGTGCATTGCTGGCTGATGATTGGCCAAGCATGCACTATGACCTGCATGCTTGGCCAATCACAGCTTGCAAAAAACGGGGGGGTTTAGTACACGGCCCACACTATAAAAGGCCGCCTGCAGGTCGGCCTTGTGTAGTGTGTTGCGGTGGTTAAGAGAGAGACAGAGAGAGTGTCATTTTTTTGCAGGTAGATAGAGCAGGCAGGCTAGTCAGTTAAAGTTACAGTGTGTAGAGGATATATATGCATCCCAGGTGTTGTATATATATATAGACTGTATAGTTTAGCTAGATCAGCTCTTCCTAATTTACTGGCAGGCAGATGATTGTGCTAGCTACAGTATTCTCACGTGGTGTATTGCCTGTGTCCTCTGCAGTGTGCACCATAAAGCTACGTGGTGTGTGTACTGCCCTTTTCCTCTGCAGTTTGCACCTAAAGCTACTTGGTGTGTACTGCCCGTGTCCTCTGCAGATTGCACCTAAAGCTACATAGTGTGTACTGCCCGTGTCCTCTGCAGTATTTTTTTTATTTAAGCATCATTAAAATCACTGCTCCAGAAAAAACAACCGTTTTTAAAACTTTTTTTCCATTGATACATGTTCCCTGGGGCAAGACCCGGGTTCTCAAAGACGTTTTCACAGGCATAATATAGACACCCAGCAGGTACAATATTTAAAGGAATTTTTCATTTTTTTTATTTTTTATTTAAGCATCAATAAAATCACTGATCCAGAAAAAACAACAGTTTTTAAAACTTTTTTTCCCATTCATATATGTTCCCTGGGGCAAGATTCGGTTTCTCAAAGACGTTTTATGACAATAACTTGCATAGCTTTAAAATGAGCACTTTTGAATTCGAACGTTCGAGTCCCATAGACGTCAATGGGGTTCTAATTGTTCGTGCGAACGGTCGGTCTGTTCGAAGGTTCTGGTGCGAACCAAACGGTGGGGTGTTCAGGTCATCCCTAGTAATGACCTGGGGGGAGGGGAAGCCTATGCTATTTTGCTATATTCCCTGGGGCAAGACCCGGGTTCTCAAACCCGTTTTGTGACAATAACTTGAATATTAGGCTTTAAAATTAGCACTTTTGAATTCTAACGTTCGAGTCCCATAGACTTCAATGGGGTTCTAAATGTTCGCACGAACGTTCAGTCCGTTCAAAGATTCTGGTGCGAACCGAAAGGGGGGGGGGGGGTGTTCGGCTCATCCCTAGTGCTAAATTTAAGATTATTTATAGGGATGAGCTTTATGTTTGAGTCGAACATGAGTTCGACTCGAACATTGGCTGTTCGCCCATTCGGCGAACAGCGAACAATTTGGGGGGTTTGCAGCAGATTCGAAAAGCTGCGGAACACCCTTTAAAAGTCTATGGGAGAAATCAAAAGTGTCAATTTTAAAGGTTAATATGCAAGTTATTGTCATAAAAAGTGTTTGGGGACCCGGGTCCTGCCCCAGGGGACATGTATCAATGCAAAAAAGTTTTTAAAAACAGACATTTTTTCGGGAGCAGTGACTTTAATAATGCTTAAAATGAAACAATAAAAGTGAAATATTCCTTTAAATTTTGTACCTGGGGGGTGTCTAAAGTATGCATATAAAGTAGCACATGTCTCCCGTGTTTATAACTGTCCCTGCACAAAATTTCATTTCTGAAAGAAAAAAAAGTAATTTAAAACTACTATTTATGAATTGTCAGTCCCGGCAATACAGAGAAAATTCATTGAAAAAAATGACAGGGGTCCCCCGCCAGTCCATTACTAGGTCCTTTGGGTCTGGTATGAATATTAAGGGGAACCCCTGCCATTTTTATCAATTACTTTTATCTGTATTGCTGGGACCCGACAATTCATTAATAGCACAAGTAGTTTTAAATGACTTTTTTTCCTTCAAAAATTACATTTTGTGCAGGGAACCAAAATAAAAAAAATGTCTGGGGGTCCCCCCAAATTCCAAATCAGGCCATTCAGGTCTGGTATGGATATTAAGGGGAACCCAGTGAAATAAAAAAAAAATTACGTGGGGTTCCCCCAAAAAATCTTACCAGACCCTTCAGGTCTGGTATGGATTTTAAGGGGAACTCCGCGCCAAAATTAAAAAAAAAGGCGTGGGGTCCCCCCAAAAATTACAGGAAAAGAGGGGGGCGAGAGAGCGCCCCTTCCTGAACCGTACCAGGCTACATGCCCTCAACATGGGGAGGATGCTCTGGGGGTCTATGACTCCCCAAAGCTCCTTGTCCCCATGTTGATGGGGAAAAGGGCCTCATCCCCAAAACCCTTGCCCGGTGGTTGTAGAGGTCTGTGGGCTTATCGTAATCTGGAAGCCCCCTTTAACAAAGGGGACCCCCAGATTCCGGCCCCCCCCAATGTGAATTGGTAACGGGTACATTGTACCTCTACCATTTCACAAAAAAAACGTAAAAAAGGTAAAAAAACACACACAGACAGCTTGGGAAAAGTCCTTTAATAAAAAAATAAAAAAATAAATTCCAGCGATGTACATCCTTTCATGACCCAGACCCGCACTAACTGCCGTTACCCGCCACTACGAACGATACAGCCTCCTCCATAGAAGGTTCCCGGGTGAATGATGCGTGAGCCGTGTGACATTTCTTTTTTTTCACCCAAAGGGGCCACCCGTGTTGTGGACGAGTGACCCCGCCCCGTTCTGACATAACAGGGGTTTCCGGCGGCTTCCCTGTGGTGTCACGAGTGACCCCGCCCCCTCTGGCACATCACAGGGTTTCCCGTGACGTGCCAGAGGGGGGTGGGGTCACCCGTGACTCCAAGGGGAAGTCGTCGGAAACCCCTGTTACGTCAGAACGGGGAGGGGTCACTCGCCCATGTTATGGGTGGCCCCACCATCTGGTTTAAAAGAAATGTCACACGACTCATGCGTCATTCGTCCAGGAGCCTTCTATGGAGGAGGCTGTATCGTTCATAGCGGCGGGTAGCAGCGGGTATCGCGGTTATGGGCCGTGAAAGGATGTACATCTCTGGAATTTATTTTTTATTAAAGGACTTTTACCAAGCTGTCTGTGTGTTTTTTTAACCTTTTGACACTTTTTTTGGTGAAATGGTAGAGGTACAATGTACCCCGTTACCAATTCACATAGGGGGGCAGAATCTGGGGGTCCCCTTTTGGCACGGAGTTCCCCTTAAAATCCATACCAGACCTGAAGGATCTGGTTTGGGTTTTTTGGGGGAACCCTATGTCATTATTTTTTTACTTACGCGGGGTTCCCCTTAATATCCATACCAGACCTGAAGGGCCTGATATGGAATTTGGGGGCACCCCCACACATTTTATTTTTTTTATTTTGGTTCTCTGCACAAAATGTCATTTTGAAGAATAAAAAAGTAATTTAAAACTACTTGCGCTATTAATGAATTGTCGGGTCCCAGCAATACAAATAAAAGTAATTGAAAAAAATGGCAGGGGTTCCCCTTAATATTCATACCGGACCCAATGGGCCTGGTAATGGACTGGGGGGGGCTGTAATTTTTTACAATTACTTTTCTCTGTATTGCGGAGACTGACAATTCATGAATAGCCGCGAGTAATTTTAAATTACTTATTTTCTTTCAGAAACTACATTTTGTGCAGGGACAGTTATAAACACGGGAAACATGCTCTACTTTACATGCATACTTTAGACACCCCCCAGGTTCGAAATTTAAAGGAATATTTCACTTTTATTGTTTCAAGCATTATTAAAATCACTGCTCCTGAAAAAACTGCAGGTTTTAAAACTGTTTTTGCATTGAAACATGACCCCTGGGGCAGGACCCGAGTCCCCAAACACTTTTTAGGACAATAACTTGCATATTAGCCTTTAAAATTCAAATGTTCTGGATGCGAACCGAATCGGGGGTTGTTCGGGGGTTGTTTGGCTCATCCCTAATTATTTACTTCCCTATACTGTAGTTCTGCTTTAAGATAATTAGGCTATAGTGTAATCATGTCAACTTTACAAAGGAAAAGTTGGATTTCGTAATACTTTTCGGCAATGGAGATGAAATAAAATTTTAAATATTACATTGATTTTTTAAGACTCTAAATTATATACTTGTTACTTTGCTATTTGATTTGTAATGCTACCCGGTGTTCAACTCCAAAACTGGAAAATAGTCTGAATAGATTATATGCAAATTGAAAAAAATTAAAACATGAAACATTTTGAAAAGTTAAATAAACCTTATATTTCTTATTGTAATGTTAATTATAGGTGCATTGTAAAAAAAGAAAGTACACATTTTGCTTTATATTTGTAAAATAATATCTACCCTCTTTAAATAAGATGTTACTGAAATTTCTTATATCATCATATATATGTGGTGCAGTGAATCATATTATACTTATTCAGGGATATTGGAGCAAATGACTCATTTTCTGAAGCAAGGCTATGAAGACCAAAGAGATAGTAATATAGGTAATTTCACTATCCTTTTGCACATGAAAAAATAATGCATTCACCCCTTTTGGTTACCATGGACATAAATAGCTGGGAAAAAAACACTAATGGCTGTAATTGGAATGGAAAATGTCTGAAAAGGCTATAATTTAAAAGTGGTAGAAAATTACTTTATTGTTATTAATATCTCACACTGGAAAAGCTCTAAAATATTTACCTCCTAAATTTTCTTTCAGAATATATACTTTTCAGATGTTTGTGTTAGATGTAGACAGTAAATATGTTCATCATTAGTATATTTAACCACTTGCTTACTGGGCACTTATAACCCCTTCCTCCCCAGACGAATCTTTAGCTTTCAGCACTCTCACACTTTGAGTGACAAATGCTCGGGCATGCAACACTGTAACCATATGACATTTTTATATTTTTTTTCACACAAATAGAGCTTTATTTTGGTAGTATTTAATTACCACTGGGGTTTTTATTTTTTGTTAAACAAACAAAAAAAAACTAGAAAAAAATGTTCTTCATATTTTGTTATAACATTTTGCAAACGGGTACATTTTCTCCTTCACTGATGAGCGCTGATGAGGCTGCACTGATGGGCACTGATAGGCTGCACTAATGGGCACTGATAAGGCGGCACTGATGGGCATTGATGGGCTGCATTGTTGAGCACTAATGAGGCGGGAACTGATGGGCACTAATCAGGAGGCACTAATGAAGCTACACTGATGGGTGGCACTGATGGGCACTGATAGATGGCACTAATGGGCACTGATAGCCAGCACAGGGAGGTGGCATTGATAGGCATCACTGACAGGTGGCACTGATGGGCACTAATAGGTGGCACTGATGGGCACTATTAGGCAGCACTGATGGGCACTGATAGGCACTGGTAGGCGGCAATGATAGGCAACATGATGAGGCACTAATTGTCAGCACTGATGGGCACTAATATGTGGCACTGATGGACACTATTATGCAGCATTGATAGGCAGCACTGATGATGAGGCACTAATTGGCAGCACTGATGGGCACTGATAGGTTGTACTGGTGGGCACTGATAGGTGGCACTGATTTGCAGAACATGCAGGCTTTAAGGAGTCTAATGTCCCTCTAATCGAAGCCGTGGCTTTTTTTCCCTTCATGCCGACAGCGTGAAAAAAAAGATAACCGGCATATGTTTATTTTCGTAAGCAGCTGTCATTGGCTGACAGCTGATCACAAGGTAAAGGACCTGCTGTGATTGGCCCTTTACCCGATCTATGATCAGCCAAGTCTCACTGACTCGACAATTACAGAGCGTCTATGGACGCCTTTCCCGACAATTTAAGCCTGTGCTGTAGCAGTCTTTCAGCTATAGCGTGGGCAGCAAGTGGTCAAATTGCCATTTGCTACACATTACATAGGGGAATGGCACACTATATGAGAGCAGGGCGCATTATGTGGGAATAGGGCACATTTGCATAGGAGTAGAGCACATTACATGGGGGCAAGGAACAATATATGAGGGCAGGGCACATTCCATGAGAGCAGGGTACAATACATTGGGGAAGGGCCTTTTATATGGTACATGGCACATTATTTCGGAACAGGACACATCAAATTAGTGCAGGGCACATTACATTTGAGCAAGGAAGATTATGTGGGAGTAATTTGCCCAGGAAGATTAATTGCTCTTTCTGGTGCCCTTGATGATGTCAGAATAGTGAAATGTGTTGGGAGTGGCCTGGTAGCACTCTGTGAGACAGAGAGGTTTCCATGCAGCTGGAGGTATCTGTATGTTGCTGATGTTGGAATCATCTTCCCAAGCATCATTGGAATGGTTTTAAAGTGATATTATAATATTAGTATTATTATACGCAATGTATATAGCGCCAACAGTTTACACAGCACTTTACAATGTAGAGGGGAGACAGCACAATTACAGTACAGTTCAATACAGAAGGTACAGGAGGGCTCTGCTTGTATAGCTTACATTCTAATGGGAGGGGGGGGTGGTACAAAAGGTAATAGCTGCAGAGAATGATTTGATGAGAGTGGCTTGGGGACAGTTGTTAGGTGGGTCTGGAATAGGCTTCAAAAAAGAGAAAGGAACTCTGCGCTTGACCTAATAAAAAGTGAATGTGAAAAATCCAAAAATTGATTGTGAAAAAATAATCAAACAAAAAATAGTGCTGCTGCTCATGAAAGCCTAAATACTTAGGGCCAGATTCACAAAGGAGATACGATGGAGTATCTCAGATACTCCGTCGTATCTCTCAGAGTATCTATGCGACTGATTCATAGGGCCAGATTCACGTACCTCGGCGCATCATTAGGCGGGCGTAGCGCAATGCAGAAACACTACACCGTCGAAACTTAGAGAGGCAAGCAGCCTATTCAGCAAGCAAATGCGCGCTGCGATGCGCCATCGTAACTTAATTTAGACGGCGTAACCCGACGTAATTCAAAGTGGGAAGGAGGTGGGCGTGATCCATTTAAATGAAGCGTGACCCCATGCAAATTAAGGTCCGAACGAACGGCGCATGCGCGCCAATTCGCCTATCGTATTCCCCCCACGATAACCCAGCCCACCGTTTCCGCCCAGGGCATAAATCCGCCCAGACATGCGCCAGTCAAGTGCAAAAGTACACCTGCTGGTTTTGGTCGTTTGGTGTGGCTACTTTTGCCTTGTTCTTATCAAAAAAGATGTCTGAAGCTGCGTCTAAAGATAGGAGGGATAAAAACGTTAATAATGAGGAGAAGGCGGTCATTATTGATGCCATGACAAAGTATAATAAGTACCTCCACGGCAAGGAAAGTGGCTCGACCAGCAAGGTCCGTAAGGATCAAATATTGGCACAGATTGCAGCGGAGGTGAGTGCCATTGGCTATGCCAACCGGACCCCAGACAAGATAGCCAAGAAGATCAACGACCTGCGGCGTCTTGTGAAGGAGAAGGTGGCCAAGATCAATAAACACAGAAGGGGCACCGGAGGTGGACCAGCCCTGAAGATCAGACTGACACCTGATGAGCAGGTCATTGCCAGGTGCCTGGAGAAGGAGCAGGTGGAGGGCCTGGAGGGCTTTCAGTCTTTTGATCAGCCCTTGAGGACAGGTGAGTGTGTTTTATCTTTTATCTGGTGTCTAGCATGTGGGGGGGGGGGAGTGAATATGTGACAAGTGTGTGGGTCCACCAACATGTGAATGTTTTGTGTCATCCACAGATGTGCAGGATGAAGCGGGCCCATCCCCGGCTGCTGGGCAACCAACCCCATCCCAGGATACCAGTGTCCACACCTCTCCATTAGAGGAAGTGGAGGAGGAGCACGGGCACCTGGATGATGGCATTTATCTGGGGGATGAGACCACCGTCGCTGGACCCTCCCATACCTCCACCTCCATAGGGGATACCCCCCCAAGGGACTCCAACTTCATGGGTACCCCCAAGGCCCTCAAATGTGGGATCCCCCCAAGGGCCTCCACCCTCCCCATACTGTCGTCCACAAGCCTCACCTGCACCCAGGAAGGCAACTAGGAAGACGAGGGGTGATCCTGACGCATTAGAAGCCACTTTGGCAATGGACCTGGCCAGGCAGACCCACCATGTGGGTTCTGTGGCATGTGATATGCGCCGGGTGGCAGCCAGCCTGGCCTCCATGCAGCAGACCCAGGCTGCTTTCACTGCCGCCATGACCGAAAATGTGCAGGAGGTCCGTGCCAACAGCACTGCGTTGGTGACCTGCGTTAGGGACCTGGATGACACAAATTCAGGCCTTGTGGCAGAGGTCAGGAGCCTGGGAGTGGCCAATACAGCATACAGGCCAATACAGCAGCCATTGAGGCGGTGGGGAATCAGACCACTGCGGTCCTCACCCGCATAGCCCTGGCTTTAGAGGGTATCCAGCCAGGGAGAGACCGGGGGATGTTCCTCCTCCCAATGACCCACCCCCCCACCCGCGGCTGCCCCCAGGCAACAGAGGGCACGGAGCCTTGGCACTAGGCGTAGTCCACGTCGGGCCAGATGAGTGCCAGTTAGATTATTTTCTTTTTATACTCGATATGATTTTTTTTTCTTAACTGATACTCATGAAATTAGTCTTATTAATTTGTTATGATACTCATGATATGAGTGATATTATGTTATTATGATACTCGATTGGAGTTGTATTTATTTTATTATTATTCGGGATATATTTTTAGGAAATTATTTTCTGAAAAAGATACAGCAACATAATTGGAGCATTGCTGCTCCCAAGTACCGCACGGTGTACTTCGGTCTAATCCAATTTATTGTGGTTTGGGGGGGGGGTGTGTTAGGGACCACAGTGGTGTGCATGCGTGCATTCTCATTGTGACATGTTTCATGTGCGTGTTGCACGTGAAAATAAGCCTACCACGAGGCATCTCCTGACTGCTATTCCCTCAGCAGACGGGGGACCCTCGGTTGGGGGGGGAATTTCTGGTTCGGGGCTCAGGTCATGACGGAGTTCAACCTGCAGGCCCCTTCTCATGGCGAAATTGTGCAGAATGCAACATGCACCGATAATCTGGCACACAAAGTCTGGGGCATACAACAGTGTACCCCCAGACCTATCTAGGCATCGGAACCGTGACTTCAGGAGGCCAAACGTGCGCTCCACCACTCCCCGGGTACGTATATGTGCCTCGTTGTAGCTTCTTTCTCCTGGTGTTTGTGGGTTCCGGAATGGGGTCATCAGGTGGGGTCCCAGGGCATATCCAGAGTCACCTGGAAGGGAAAAGACAGGAGGATGTTAGTCATGCATGTGCTCCTCGTGATGTCTGCATCATGGGGGGGACAGTCATACCTGACTCCCATGTCACTCACCAACCAGCCAGATGTCCCCATACACATTCTCTTCAAATTGTCTTGGGATGTCGCTTTGCTGGTAGATAAAGCTGTCATGGGTGGCCCCGGCGTGTTTAGCACAGACGTGCCATATGAGGCCTTGAGCATCGGTTATTACTTGTACATTAATGGAATGCCAATTCTTCCTGTTACGGTACATATGCTCAACGTTACGGGGGGGGGCTGGAGTGCCACATGAGAACAATCAATGGCCCCCACAGTGCGTGGAAATCTGGCTATTTTATAGAAATCGGTTCTTGCCTTCGCCTGCTGGACCTCCTGGGTGGGTCTCACAATGTGGTGGGACATGTGTCTCAGGATAGCTGGTACAACTTGGAGCACGCACCTACTCATTGTGGATTGGGACATCCCAGCCAAATTTCCACTGGTTCTTTGAAATGATCCACTGGCTAAAAAATGCAGGGTTGCCATGACCTTGAGCAGTGGCGGCACTGCTTGTGATCGATGTGTTGGGCTGGTGAGGTCATCCTGCAGGGATCGTACTATTTCCATGATGGCTTCAGTGTCAAATCTCAACAAGCGAAACACCTCCGATTCAACCATGCCAAAGAGGTCCATGCGATCTCGGGGTACCCTCTCCTGTGCCCTCCTCCTCCTCCTGCGTGCTTGTAGACTTGTCCTGCAAGTGTTGCTGCTCAGCTCCTCTGTCACGCTGCTGCTGCTCTCCAGCTGACCTGTGCAAGTCCGTTGCAAAGTTACCCCTGCTTTTATGAAGGGTAACTTTAGATCGGGCGAGCAGCTTACACGCACCGCGCGTAGCCTACGACGGACAATCGCACGCATGTGAATCTGCATTTCTCCCTCATTTGCATAATTGAATAGCAAATCAATGGGAACGAAGAATACGCCTAGCCTAAATATGCGCCTAAGTTTCGCCGGCGGAGGACAGTTGCGTTGGACGGGTGAAGCCTAATTTTGCGTGTATGTGCTTCTGTGGGTACGGCGCATAGATACGACGGCGCACATCTACACTTACGACAGGGTATATCGAGATACGCGGCGTATCTCTTTGTGAATCTGGCCCTCAGAATCAGTTACGCATAGATAGCCCTAAGATCCTACAGGTGTAATTGTTTTACACTGTCGGATCTTAGGATGCAGTACCGCGGCGGCCGCTGGGGGGAGTTTGCGTCGTAAACCAGCGTTGGGTATGCAAATTAGGAGTTACGGCGATCCACGACGGTTTTTCGCGTTCGCTACGTCGCTGCTAGTCTAGTTTCCCGTCGCAAAGTTAGTCGTCGTTTTGGGTGCCCTAACTTTATACAGCACACGTATGTGCTGTATAAAGTATGGCCGTCGTTCCCGTGTCGAAATTTGAAAATTCACGTAGTTTGTGTAAGACGTCCGGGAATACGGAAGTACGCTACGCACGTCGCCGTTCGAAAAAGTGACGTTACTTTGCGCAAAGCACGGCGGGAATTATGAAACGGAGCATGCGCGGTAGATCCGGCACAGGAGCGCGCATAATTTAAATGGCACGCGCCCCTTTAAATTACGCGGGCTTACGCCGGAGGCCGCCAGCATAGGTTTTCATTGCAAGTGCTTTGTGAATCAGGCACTTGCGATGAAAACTTGCAGCGGTGTAACATATCTACGATACGTTACGCTGCCGCTCTTCTACGTGAATCTGGCCCTTAAGGCCCAAAGAAACATATAAAAATAGATATAATAAATTATAAACAAGCGTGCAACCAAAATTTCAATAAAGTGTCATTATAGAAATCCCTATGTGAAATAGTCAAATCAGTAATGATTGTGCATATAAAAATATGCAAAAACACTGTGAATAACAACAAGAGGTGAATGTATTCAAAGTGAATTATGTGCTAAATGTTCATTGTGTGAAAAAGGAACAAAGTCCCAAAGCATAAAAATAGGACACTTCTAGGATTTAATCCAATAGCTACTGCTACAGTATATTCAATGGAGAATCTGGAAGGAGCCTTGGTCTTATTTTCAGCCAAAAGAGTATTAGGTTATAGAGATCTCTAAAGCGTGTGCATCAGCCTGCCGGCCACGATAAACGACCAAGGAGGGATGTTTCCATCTTGTTGGATGAGAATATCACCTTCAGCTGTTCATCAGACCGGATCACACCACACAGGAAGGATCACACAGGAAGGAAAAACAGGCAGAATCCACTGAGCTTTACCAGGCACTTGATCTGGGAATAGTAGGCTCAGCAAATAGAAATGGAATAGGCTTCCCTGAATAAATGAGTTTTCAGGAATCTCCTAAAGGTGGAGAGGTTAGGGGCTGATCAGACATACCGGGGCAGGGAGTAGCAGAGAATGGGAGAGGCTCTGGAGAAGTCCTGAAGGCGAGCATGGGGGGAGTTAACAAGGGAGCTAGAGAGCAGGAGTACCTGGGAGGAGCGGAGGGGACGACTTGGGTGATGTCTGCAGATGAGGTTGGCGATGTAGATGGGGGGCAATGTTGTGAATGGCCTTGTATGTTGTGATTAGCATTTTTTATTTTACACGTGGGGTAAGAGAAGCCAATGAAGGGATTGGCAGAGAGGAGTAGCAGTCACGGATCAGTTAGTGAGGTGTATTAGTCTAGCAGCATAATTCATAATAGACTGAAGGGAGGATAGCCTGTGTAAGAGTAGGCCATTAAGGAGAGAGTTGCAGTAGTCAAGGCGGGAAATATTCAAGGAGTGAATAAGTTGCTTTGTGGTATCATTAATTGGGAAGGGTCAAATTCTGGAGATGTTGCCGAGGTTAAGTTGGCAGGATTTAGCCAGCGATTGGATGTGGGGGCTGAAGGAGAGGTCAGGATTATACCAAGCACCCTGGTATGTGTGGAGGGACCAATGGTTGTGTTGTTGATTTTAATGGTAAAGTCATGGGGGGGGACTGGGAAGTATAACAAGCTCAGTTTTAGAAAGATTTTGTTTGAGGAAGTGGTGTGACATCCATTCAGTAAGTTTAAGATCTGTGAGGAGATCAAGGGTGTGAGCTGAGGAGTGGAGAGATATATCTGGGTGTCATCAGCATAGAGGTGGTATTGGAAGCCATGGGAAGCCATAGGAGGATATCAACTGGCCTAGGGAAGTGGTATAGAGTGAGAAATATGGTGAAAGCGACAGGAGGGACCCTGTGTCACCTGAAATAGACATTTTGAACATTTAAACAGTGGAGATAAAGGAAGGGGTAGATATTCAGTAAATTATTCATTGTATACTGGTACCCCTGGGGGGTGGGGGCACAATGATGGGAGAGAGAGTGCTCGACATGCATCAGTAATTCCAGTAAAAAAATAAATGAAAACAATATAGAACTGAATGTATCTCCTATTGCAGATTACTAAACTATGAGGGGAAAACTATAAAGGGGGAGGGGGGACCTGCAATTGCTTTCCTTATATGCAGTAGTTGAAGACTAGCAGCTCTGGCAATAGTGATAACTTGTTTTTTTTTATATGGTGGATTGTTGTGGGTGAAAAGTAAATAGTCCATATCCAATTCCTAGAGGTTTTAGTGAGATAGGAAACGTGAGACAGGTCTCACGAGTTGTCGTCATCGTCATAGTTCAATTGGGAAATTTTGTAGTAAACAAAAGGGCTATGAAAAGACTTGAGTGTATTGAGGTATTGTTGAATTCATGAAAGCTTCCCACCATGAGAATACGTGTTTATTTGCATCTGGGTGGTTAAAGTCAGTGTTGATTTTTTTATTTGTGAAGCTGCAGCAATAGCTCTTGTTTAACCTGTGAGATTTTTGGACAGGATGAAGAGGTCCAATTTTTGAGTATTCTTCTCCGAGCCACGAAAAGGCAGATTGGGATCCAATCTTTATGTGGATGATTAGCATTGGCAGACCATATCAGGAGTTGCTTGTCCCAGTATCCGAAGATTAAAAGCAGAGGGTCTTTTGGGAGTTGAAGCAGTGTAATTCCCTATATGAAAGATATGGTTTCATCCCAGAAAGTGTCAGGCCTCGTACACACGACAGAGAAACTCGACGTGCTTGGCACGTCGAGTTCCTCGTCTCGTTTTGGGATGAAGCCGCCGAAGAGCTCGGCGGGCCGCCTTCTCCTATAGAACAACGCGGCCAACGAGAAAATAGAGAACATGTTCTCTATTTTCTCGTCGAGCTCCTCGGCGGCTCCATCGAGCCAAAACTGTACAGACGACAGAGATTCTCGGCAGAATCCGGGTTTTGACCGAGTTTCTCGGCGAATTCTGCCGAGAATCTCTGTCGTGTGTACGAGGCCTAAGGGCTAGATTCAGCAAAGAATTACGCCGGCGTATCCATAGATACCGCGTAAATTCAAAGCTGCGCCGGCGTATCTACTTTCTGTATTCAGAAAGCTAGATACGCCAACATTAGCCTAAGATCCGACTGGCGTAATTCTATTACACCGTCGTATCTTAGGGTGCATTCTCACGCTGGCCGCTAGGTGTCGCTTCCGTTGTTTTTGGCATAGAATATGCAAATTACCTAGTTACGTGGATTCACAAACGTACGTGCGCCCGGCGTTCGTTTTTTATGTTGTTTGCGTAAAAGGCTTTTTTGGCGTAATGTTGTGCCTGCTTCTATGAGGCGCACTCAATGTTAAGTATGGACGTCGTTCCCGCTTCGATTTTTGAATTTTTTACGTTGTTTCCGTAAGTCGTTCGCGAATAGGGCTGGACGTAATTTGCGTCCAAGTCGAAACCAATGACGTCCTTGCGATGTCATTTGGAGCAATGCACACTGGGATATGTACACGGAGGGCGCATGCGCCGTTCGTACAAAACGTCAATCACGTCAGGTCAACACACATTAACATAAAACACGCCCCCCTTACACATTTGAATTAGGCGCGCTTACGCCGGCCCCATTTACGCTACGCCGCCGCAACTTATGGAGCAAGTGCATTGTGAATACTGCACTTGCTCCTGTAAGTTGCGGCGGCGTAGCGTAAATACGATACGCTGCGCCGCCATAAGATCAGGCGCAGATACCTGAATCTAGCCCTGTATGTATTGACATGACCAGAAGCAGTGAGTTAAAATGAGTCTTGCCTAGTGACAGAGAGCATAAGAGAGTGATTGAGGGTTGTTTTTGTCCACAAGGAAAGGTATATGGGCACTGTGGAATATTTTCATTTGTGTTTTCCTCCAATATTCACAAGGTATCAACTAGAGGACTTTGTTGTAATCCTGCAATATTTTGTCCAGTAACTCTGAATCCGGAAAGTCTTTGCCCCAGTCTGGCGCAGAGGAAGAAAATAATGGGGGAGTGATCTTGCAGATTAAAGGTTTGTAGATGTCTAATATGGTATAATAACCTTTTTGCAACCAGCGATCAATGATGGATGTCCGAAATCTCTTGACTCCTTCCCTACAGAAGGTGTGGATGAAGTTGACACATTGCCAGAAATAGAAAACATGGGGCTATATTCACGTAGCCCGCCGTAAGTTTGAGCGGGCATATGTTATTTACGCTACGCCGCCACAACTTAGACGGGCAAGTGCAGTATTCACAAAGCACTTGCTCCGTAAGTTGCGGCGGCGTAGCGTAAATCAGCCAGCGTAAGCGCGATGAATTCAAATTTGCAAGAGGTGGGCGTGTTTTATGTAAATAAAACATGACCCCGCGTAAATGACGTCTATGGCTGTATCAAGTAGAAGAAGGATATGTTGGATGTATGGACATATTGATTTCCATTGGCAGTGTAGTAGGGCCACCAAAGAGTAAGGATGTGCCATTGCTGATTCAATAGAATAATTGGAGTACCAAGAAGCCTGTTGTATCCAGTCCAAACCTATTCTCAGTAAACATGCTAGGTTATAAACTCTAATATTTGGTAGACGAATGCCCCCTTTGCCCCTGGGGAGATGTAGCTTGGTTAGAGCTATGCATGGCCTCTTTTGTCGCCAAATAAATTTGAAAATGGGTCTATTCAGAAGCTGAATGTCGCTATGCTTTAGAAGCAATGGTATGGTTTGAAGAGGGTAGAGTAGATGGGCGAAACTGACCATTTTAAATGAATGACATCTCCCCCATCGAATGCCGCCACTGTACCCATTGAATTGTACCACTGTGCCCATCAAATGCTGCCACTCTGCCCATCGAATGCCGCCACTTTGAGATCCAATGCCGCCACTGTGACATCGAATGCCACCACTGTGACCCCCCCTGCCTGCCCGCTCGCCATCTGCCCGGCACTTACCCTATCTCGGTGGGGCAGTGGGTGATGACGATGAGCGCTTTCCTCCATGTGTCTCCTTCCATCCTCTCCTCCCATCCTCTTCTCCTGATAGCCGTCCAATCACAGCGTCTGTTGTTTCAGCCAATCAGGTGACGGGTAACAGACCCGAGCACCTGATTGGCGGAGAGGCAGTTCAGTGTTAGGAAAGTGAATATTCATTTGCTTTTCTAACATACCTGGGTGGACTGCGAGCGACAGGCATGGCACTCACAGATCACCTTTTTTGACACCTATTAGAGCGCTAATCATGTGTTTCAAAAACACCCCCAGCCACTGAAAGTCAGGTGCTCTCCCGAAAAGGGGCCGGACGCCTGAATAGGGCCATGGATAGGATCATGCAATCAGGCTCCCCTGTTGTCAACCAACAGTGCCAGGAACTTGTGTCTCCATGCAAGCTCCCAGTCCTCCCATAGGGGCTGCAGTGCTGGTGAGTTAGCCTGGCAGCTGCATGACAACCCAGAGAGATCTAAACTGAGGGGAACTATGGAAAGCAGCATTATCTGATACACTCAAGCTCATGGCATGTTGGCTCTGCTAGTTGTTGAGCATCTCAAGGAGCAATGATTTTAATGATGCCCTAAGTGAAAGTAAAAATGAAAAAAAATAATCCTTTAAATATAGTGTCAGGGGGTCACCTTATGCTGGTAAATCGGTGCATCTGTACCATATATAGAACCTGCTGCAGCAAAACTGACATATATAAAGAAAAACAAATGAAATTATGAGGTATCTGATATTCTGAATTACAATAGTTCTGATTTAAAACGAATCCGAAATAATGAAAAACAAAATTTGGACGAAATTTGAATTTGAATAGTTTCCGAATTGTTTTCGAATATTTTTTGAATAGTTTTCAAATTCAGATATTTTTCAAATATGGTTAGTTTTTCGAATTTGAATTGTTTTTGAATTTCCAATTGAATAAAATAGAATAGAAAATTAAGGAATAGAATAGAAAAAAATATATATAATATAATAGAGTAAAACAGAACAAAATAGAATAGAACATAGAACCGAATAGACTAGAATATAATAGAAACAAATAGAATTCAATAACAGACAGAATACCCAGTTGCATTTTTCTCCTGCAATTGTTGGAAGCTGAGAGGAACTATGATGTGGGGGATCGAGAGTTCCTGGCTATCAAAGCGGCACTGGAAGAGTGGCAGTATTAGAAGGAGTGGCACATCCTTCTAATACAGATCATAAAAATGTGGAGTACCTGAGGACAGCGAAAAGATTATAACTAGAGTTGAGCGGACACCTGGATGTTCGGGTTCGGGTCCGAACCCGAACTTAAAAAAAAAAAGTTTGGGTTCGGGAACCCGAACCCGAACTCCGAACCCCATTGTAGTCAATGGGACACGGACTTTTAGAGAAAAAAAATGCGCGGAGGTCCCCGCAAATTCAATAACCAGACCCTTTAGGTCTGGTATGGATATTAAGGGGAACCCCGCTGTCAATTTAAAAAAAAATGACGTGCGGTTCCCCATAAAAATCCAGACCCTTCAGGTCTGGTATGGATATTAAGGGGGACCCCGCCGTCAATTTAAAACAAAAATGACGTGCGGTTCCCCCTAAATATCCATAACCAGACCCGTTATCCGAGCACGTTGACCTGGCCGGCCGCAGAAAAGAGGGGGGGACAGAGTGCGGCCCCCCCTTTCCTGAACCGCACCAGGCCACATGCCCTCAACATGGGGAGGATGTCCCCATGTTGATGGGGACAAGGGTCTCATCCCCACAACCCTTGCCTGGTGGTTGTGGGGGTATGCGGGCGGGAGGCTTATCAGAATCTGGAAGACCCCTTTAACAAAGGGGACCCTCAGATCCTGACCCCCCCTGTGTGAAATGGTAATGGGGTACAATGTACCCCTACCATTTCACGAAGGAAGTGTAAAGTCTTGTAAAAAAAAACACACACACACACACCGTAGAATAAAGTCCTTTATTAATAAAAAAAAAAAGAAAAAAACTCCAGCGGTGAAAATCCACTCGTTCCCGGCTTCCTGCTTCAACGTTGTCCTGATCCTGCGACGGCTGCGGGTGATCTCCAGCGATGAGAAGATCCAGCGGCGGGTGATCTCCGCTCCAGCGATGAGAAGATCCATTCATCCGGAGCGCAGCATCCCCGACCTCCTCTCACCGCTGGACACAGCCCAGCGAATGACGCGCTGAAGCTGTGACATTACTTATATAGAGGAAATTATATATATAGCAAATATATTGCCCTAAACTGTGATACTGAAAAAGAAAGTGGTAATTTTCAGGCGGCCAGCACACCAATGGATAAAAGTGCAAAGTGATAAAGAAAAAATGCAGCGCCAAGAAAAAATAATAATAAAATCCACCTGGGAAGGGTGGATATCAATAAAGTGCAATCACATGAAGGAGATAAATCTCCATCTATTCCCCAGTGATAACAAACAAAATACAAAGATCATATATTGTTGAAAAATATATGAATAGTGAATTGTCAATGATATTCTGGTGAACCAAATAAATCTCTAGGCAAAAAGGAGCAACAACAAATGAATAAATATATAGTCCCAAATGCATGTCCTTAAATTCTCATGGATGCAAACAGATATGTAGTATCCCCTCTGTCAGAAAACATCACATCACATCTTCAGGCATATAATCCTTGGCAAAATGGGGAAAATTAAATACTCTTACCAGCAACTGTTGACCCACAACTCACCGTACAGTGGGTGGGTCTCAAAGGCTTGTATGGGCCGAACGCCCTCCTTGGAAACCGACGTGGATGCGTCTCCTAGTCTTGGTATTCCAGGCAAAGTCCAAATATATGAGCTGGTAGGGATGGCCACAGGAATCTCCAATAAGATGGTGTAGGGGGGAATGCTCCAAAAATGCTCCAAAAATTTCCAATCAGAGGAAAATAGGAAAAAAGGAAAAACACCTCCTCATAGTGTAAAAAAGTTATTTAATTTAAAACACAGAAGTCAAAAAAAGATTTCACTACGGTGTCTGTGTGTTTTTTTTTAACTATTTACACTTCCTTCGTGAAATGGTAGAGGTACAGTGTACCCCATTACCAATTCACATAGGAGGGGGCCAGGATCTGGGGGTCCCCTTTGTTAAAAGGGTCTTCCAGACTCTGATAATGCCCGCAGACCCCCACAACCACCGGGCAAGGGTTGTGGGGATGAGGTCCTTGTCCCCATCAACATGGGGACATCCTCCCCATGTTGAGGGCATGTGGCCTGGTGCGGTTCAGGAGAGGGGGTGGGCCGCACTCTGTCCCCCCCTCTTTTCTGCGGCCAGCCAGGTTACCGTGCTTGGATAAGGGTCTGGTGTGGATTTTTAGGGGGCCTCCACGCCATTGTTTTTTAATTTGGAGTGGAGTTCCCCTTAAAATCCACACCAGACCTGAAGGGCCTGGTATGGATATTTGCGGGGGAACCGCACGTCATTTTTTTTTTTTACGGCGGGGTTCCCCTTAATAACCATTCCAGACCTGAAGGGCCTGGTAATTTAATTTGGGGGACCCCCACACGTTTTTTTTTCCTTTATGAATGAATCATCTCTGTAATTGAAAGAGCCGACAATTCATTAGAGCCGCAAATCCGGTTTTAAATGGCTTTTTTTCTTTCAGAAATGACACTTGTGCAGGGACAGTTCTATGTACGGGAAACATGCGCTTTTTCACATGCTGACTTTACATCCCCCCTAGGTACGAAATTTAAAGTAATATTACACTTTTATTGTTTCACTTTTAGCATTATTAAATTCACTGCTCCTGAAAAAACGGCCGTTTTTAACCACTTGACCACTGGGCACTTAAACCCCCTTCCTAACCAGACCAATTTTCAGCTTTCGGTGCTCTCACAATTTGAATGACAATTACTCAGTCATACAACATTGTACCCATTTGAAATTTTTGTCCTTTTTTTCACACAAATAGAGCTTTCTTTTGGTGGTATTTGATCACCTCTGGGTTTTTTATTGTTTGCGCTATAAAAGAAAAACGACAGAAAATTCTGTAAAAAAAAAAAAAAAAAAAATTGTTTCTGTCATATTCGCAGGTTATTTCTCACACACAGCATATGCATACCACAAATTACACCCCAAAACACATTCTGCTATTCCTCCCGAGTATGGCGATACCCCATGTGTGCGACTTTTACACGGCGTGGCCACATACAGAGGCCCAACATGCAGGGAGCGCCATCAGGCGTTCTGGAGCACCCAGGCCAATTCTGACATTTCTCTCCTACATGTAAAAATCACCATTTATTTGCTAGCAAATTACATAGAACCCCAAAACATATATGCAGAGTATTTGGGTATTGCAGAGTATCGAGGTATTGCAGAGCATCGGGGTATTGCAGAGCATCGGGGTATTGCAGAGCATCGGGGTATGGCAGAGCATCGGGGTATGGCAGAGCATCGGGGTATGGCAGAGCATCGGGGTATGGCAGAGTATCGGGGTATGGCAGAGTATCGGGGTATGGCAGAGTATCGGGGTATGGCAGAGTATGCAGAGTATGGGGTATGGCAGAGTATGCAGGGTATGGCAGAGTATGCAGAGTATGAGGTATGGCAGAGTATGGGGTATGGCAGAGTATGCAGAGTATGGGGTATGGCAGAGTATGGGGTATGGCAGAGTATGGGGTATGGCAGAGTATGGGGTATGGCAGAGTATGGGGTATGGCAGAGTATGCAGAGTATGGGGTATGGCAGAGTATGGCAGAGTATGCAGAGTATGGGGTATGGCAGAGTATGGGGTATGGCAGAGTATGCAGAGTATGGGGTATGGCAGAGTATGGGGTATGGCAGAGTATGGGGTATGGCAGAGTATGCAGAGTATGGGGTATGGCAGAGTATGGGGTATGGCAGAGTATGCAGAGTATGGGGTATGGCAGAGTATGGGGTATGGCAGAGTATGCAGAGTATGGGGTATGGCAGAGTATGCAGAGTATGGGGTATGGCAGAGTATGGGGTATGGCAGAGTATGCAGAGTATGGGGTATGGCAGAGTATGGAGTATGCAGAGTATGGCAGAGTATGGGGTATGGCAGAGTATGCAGAGTATGGGGTATGGCAGAGTATGGGGTATGGCAGAGTATGCAGAGTATGGGGTATGGCAGAGTATGGGGTATGGCAGAGTATGGGGTATGGCAGAGTATGCAGAGTATGGGGTATGGCAGAGTATGGGGTATGGCAGAGTATGCAGAGTATGGGGTATGGCAGAGTATGGGGTATGGCAGAGTATGCAGAGTATGGGGTATGGCAGAGTATGCAGAGTATGGGGTATGGCAGAGTATGGGGTATGGCAGAGTATGCAGAGTATGGGGTATGGCAGAGTATGGAGTATGCAGAGTATGGCAGAGTATGGGGTATGGCAGAGTATGCAGAGTATGGGGTATGGCAGAGTATGGGGTATGGCAGAGTATGCAGAGTATGGGGTATGGCAGAGTATGCAGAGTATGGGGTATGGCAGAGTATGGGGTATGGCAGAGTATGCAGAGTATGGGGTATGGCAGAGTATGGGGTATGGCAGAGTATGCAGAGTATGGGGTATGGCAGAGTATGCAGAGTATGGGGTATGGCAGAGTATGGGGTATGGCAGAGTATGCAGAGTATGGGGTATGGCAGAGTATGGAGTATGCAGAGTATGGCAGAGTATGGGGTATGGCAGAGTATGCAGAGTATGGCAGAGTATGGGGTATGGCAGAGTATGGGGTATGGCAGAGTATGCAGAGTATGGGGTATGGCAGAGTATGGGGTATGGCAGAGTATGCAGAGTATGGGGTATTGCAGAGTATTGCGCAGGGATAGCTGAGCTGGGATGGATGGATGGCTGGATCTGTGACTGCAGTTGTCACAGATCCAGCCACAGAACTGCTGACACCCGCTCCCAACTTCCCCCCCCCCTCCTCTCGCACTGTGCCGAACGGTACAGAGAGGAGAGGGAGGAACCGGCGTCATCAAATGACGCCGGTTTGTTTACAAGTGATCGCTCCGTCATTTGACGGAGCGATCACGTGGTAAACGGCCGCGATCAGCTTCTAGACCCGGCGAGCACGGACACTTCCGCGAGCGCGCCCCAGGGGACGCGCAAACGCGGAAGTGCACGAGGACGTCCCAGGGACGTCCTGTCACAGTAACCCGACCGCGCTGTAGCAGTATTTTTGCTATAGCGCGGTCGGCAAGTGGTTAAAAAAACAATTTGCATTGATACATGTTTCCTGGGACAGGACCCGGGTCCCCAAACACGTTTTAGGACAATAACTTGCATATTAGCCTTTAAAATGAACACTTTAGATTTCAAATGTTCGAGTCCCATAGACTTTAACGGGGTTCTAATGTTCACACGAACATTTGGTGTGTTCGCAAGTTCTGATGCGAACCGAACAGGGGGGTGTTCGGCTCATTCTTATTCAGTATTAGGGATGAGCCGAACACCCCCGTGTTCGGTTCGCACCAGAACCTTCAAACGGACCTAACGGTCGCGCGAACATATCGAACCCCAGTGACGTCTATGGGACTCGAACGTTCGAATTCAAAAGTGCTCATTTTAAAGCCCAATATACAAGTTATTGTCGGAAAACGGGTTTGGGGACCCGGGTCTTGCCTCAGGGAACATGCATCAATGGAAAAAAAAGTTTTAAAAACTGTCGTTTTTTCTGGAGCAGCAATTTTAATGATGCTTAACCACTTAAGCCCCGGACCTTTAGGCAGCTAAATGCCCAGGCCAGGTTTTGCGATTCGACACTGCGTCGCTTTAACAGACAATTGTGCGGTCGTGCGACGTGGCTCCCAAACAAAATTGGAGTCCTTTTTTACCCACAAATAGAGCTTTCTTTTGGTGGTATTTGATCACCTCTGCGGTTTTTATTTTTTGCGCTATAAACAAAAATAAAGCGACAATTTTGAAAAAAATTCAATATTTTTTACTTTTTGTTATAATAAATATCCCCCAAAAAACATATATATATATATAAAAAAAAAATTCCCTCAGTTTAGGCCGATACGTATTCTTTGACCTATTTTTAGTAAAAAAAATCGCAATAAGCGTTTATCGATTGGTTTGCGCAAAATTAATAGCGTTTACAAAATAGGGGATAGTTTTATTGCATTTTTATAAAAAAAAAATTTTTTACTACTAATGGCGGCGATCAGCGATTTTTTTCGTGACTGCGACATTATGGCGGACACTTCGGACAATTTTGACACATTTTTGGGACCATTGTCATTTTCACAGCAAAAAATGCATTTAAATTGCATTGTTTATTGTGAAAATGACAGTTGCAGTTTGGGAGTTAACCACAGGGGGCGCTGTAGGAGTTAGGGTTCACCTAGTGTGTGTTTACAACTGTAGGGGGGTGTGGCTGTAGGACTGACATCATCGATCGAGTCTCCCTTATATAAGGGATCACTCGATCGATACGCCGCCACAGTGAAGCACGGGGAAGCCGTGTTTACACACGGTTCTTCAGCTCCGGGGAGCGATCGCGACGGAGCGGCTATAAACAAATAGCCACGCCGTCGTCTCGGATCGCTCCCCGAGGGAACCCGACCGCCGCATGTAGCGGGGGGGGGTCCCGATCAGACCCCCGACCCGCGGAAAGGCAAGGACGTACATGTACGCCCATTTGCCTGTACGTGCCATTCTGTGGACGTACATATACATATATATTCCCGTTTTCTGTCCTTGGAGTGACAGGAAGTCTACCCACAATATACATTCACTCTTTCTCTACATGTATGGTCCAACATTGCAATCTGTTAAAGAGGACATCCAACCAACCAGAAGTATCAGCTATTTACCTCACGTGTGAGTATCAACTAGGAGGTAAGCTGGTTACTTCACTCTATGGTGTAGGTTGCATGATTTGAAGATTGGGTTGCACCCTTCCACTGACTGGATTCTGGCATTATTTCATTTGCTGTTTGCATCAGTTATTTCCTCACCTCACTGTGAATATTATTGTTTTGAGTTTCACTTATTCCACCCTATGTGTTTGAGTACACATGAGGTAGATCACTCCTTCACTTACCTATTCCCCTTTTGTGGTTTATCACTTGGTCCAAACAGGATTAGTTTCACCCCTGTGTAAGATATTTTTGCTGCATTTGCACACGTTTATTCCTTTCATTCCATCATTTACCCCCCTCCCTCCACTATCACCATTTCCTCGTCCATAAAATATAATATTGTTTGTCACTAGTGTAATCACAGCGCAGACTCCTCCTACTATTGCATTTATTTTTTGTCCTTCATTGGAAAGACTCTTTTTTGTCTGCTGCAGTCCCCCACTCTTAGTCCATCTCTCTCCCTCCCCTCTGCCACCCCCACATCCCCACATTTATCCACTACAGCGCAGGAGTTTCACCCAGAACCGTACATATACATGCGGCGGTCGGAAAGTGGTTAAAGTGAAAAAAAAAAATGAAAAATTCCTTTAAATATCGTAACTGCTGGGTGGCACGTGTTTAGAACTGTCCCTGCACAAAATGAGATTACTATAAGAAAAAAGTCATTTCAGAGTGCTTGCGGCTTTAATGTAATGTTTGGTCCCTGCAATATGGATGAAAATCACTGAGAAAAATAGCATGGTTTTCCCCACCCCCCTCCCCCAGGTCATTAAAAAGCCCATTTGGCCCTATATACTTTGAACAGCAGTATACAGGCGGTGCAAACAAGACAGGGGCCCAGATTCACTTAGATTCGCCTATTTTTAGGCGGGCGTAGCGCATCTCAGATACACTACGCCGCCGTAACTTAGGCCCCGTACACACGACCAAACATGTATGCTGAAACTGGTCCGCGGACCAGTTTCAGCATACATGTTTGGTTGTGTGTAGGCGCGAGCGGGCAGATTTCCAGCAAACATTTGCCCGCCGGGCCTTTTCCCAGCAGACAAATATTCCTGGACGTGTTTTAAAACCGTCCGCTGGAATCCTGCCCGCTCGGACATGTACGGTCGTACATGTGTACGGACCGGTTTCATCGTACATGTTTGCTCGTTAGTACCCGGCCTTAGAGCAGCAGGTCCCGTATTCTCAAAGAACTTGCGCTTTAAGTTACACCGGCGTAGTGTAACTGGGCCGGCGTAAGCCCGCCTAATTCAAATGTGTAAGTGGTGGGCGTGTTTTATGGAAATTAATCGTGACCCCACGTAATTGACGCTTTTAACGAACAGCGCATGCGCCGTCCGTGAAAGTATCCCAGTGCGCATGCTCCAAATTACGCCGCAAAGACTCAATGTTTTCGTGAACGTAACTTACGCACAGCCCCATTCATGGACGACTTACGCAAACGACGTAAAACGTGAAAAATTTGACGCTGTTCCGACGTCCATACCTAACATTGGTACGCCTCATAGAGCAGGGGTAACTTTACGCCCAAAAAAGCCTTACGTAAACGACGTAAACAAAATGCGCCGGCGCACGTACGTTTGAGAATCTAGCTCATTACCATATTCAACGCGTAAATCAACGGAAGCGCCACCTAGCGGCCAGCGTAAATATGCAACTTAGATAGGACGGCGTAAGAGACTTACGCCGGTCGGATCTAAGACAAATCTATGCGTAACTGATTCTAAGAATCAGGCGCATAGATACCCCATCGTAACTCTGAGTGTGAGGCGTTGTATCTGGAGATACGCCGGCGTAACTCCTTTGAGAATCTGGGCCAGGGACTGTAGGTTTGATAAGTAGAATCTGTTTGTAATTTTCAAATGGTACTTCTTAAAAGTGTAGCTTTAGCCATACAGGGGCAGATCCACAGAGAGAGTATGCCGGCGTATCTACTGATACGCCAGCATACTTTCAAATTTCCCGCGTCGTATCTTTGTTTTGACTCCTCAAAACAAGATACGACGGCATCTGGGTTAGATCCGACAGGCGTACGGCTTTGTACGCCTTTGGATCTAAGATGCAATTTTTCGGCATCCGCTGGGTGGCGTTCACGTCGTTTTCCAAGTCGAGTATACAAATTAGCTATTTCCGACGATCCACGAACGTACGAGCGGCCGTCGCATTCTTTTACGTCGTCTCTAGTCGGCTTTTTCCGGCGTATAGTTAAAGCTGCTGTTTCGTGGCGTATAGTTAGACCTGCCACGTTAAGTATGGCCGTCGTTCCCGCGTTTGTTTTGAATTTTTTCCTTGCAACGTCATTTTGCGCAATGCACGGCGGGAAATTCGGCGCGGGGACGCGCTTCATTTAAATGAAACACGCCCCCTAGTCGCCGATTTGAATTACGCGCCGTTATGCCGCCAGAGATAGACTACGCCGCCATAACTTACGGCGCAAAATCGTTATGGATTCGAACCAAGGACAAGTAAATTACGGCGGCGTAGCGCATCTCTGATACGCTGCGCGGGTGCAGATCTCTGTGGATCTGCCCCACAATCTTTTTTTAAGCTTTTCTGAAAACATAGAGAAGGGTTATCACCCCTGTAACATTTGTTTTGCTGTCTGTGTGCATCTGTTCAGAAGATTGCACCTCACTTTCTGTCCCAAAGACAAATGATTTTTTGAAAAAAAAAATTTTTTTGTGAAACAAGGATTGTGATAAAGCATCAGTGGACAGGAGACACCTTTTACAGAAGAGAATTTCCCTTCCAATAGGGTAGATTTCCTCTCACTTCCTGTAGACTCCTTCCGTTTGCAAGTAGGAGTCGTTTGTAAGTTGGATGTTTGAAAGTAGGGGCCTGACGTATATACTCTGCAGAAATTTGGGCCCTAGGTGTTGGTGTTGCCACAACACTGTAAGCCCTCACAGTTAGTCTTGGTGGGCGCTGGAACGCTCTGCTGTGAAATATTAGATCAAGAATTGTTATTACATGCCCCTGTTAAACAGGGGCAGAAAAATTGGGCCTTAGGCACTGGTGGCGGTGCCCAGAACCAACAATGTTCTTACTAGCTATCAGCAAGATCATTGAGGAGGAAAAGGATATTTAGTCAGCATTAGCATATACAGTCTCCAAGGGATCTGACACTTCCAAAAAAATTATTCAGTTCCATCAGCATCAGGTGCTTGGTAGGTGGAGTCGTTGGAGAGGCGCACCCTGTGATCGGTCACAAAGCCTCCAGCAGCACTGAATGTGCGTTCTAAAAAGAACGCTGCATGCAGGACAAGCCAGTAGCTCAATTGCGTACTGTGCAAGCTCTGGCCAGTGATCCATCCTCAAGACCCAGTAAGCCAGAGGATTTTTGGTGGGGAAGGTGTCCAAGTCTGATCTTGCCCCTAGGTATTCCCGCACCATGTAAAACAGACGCTGGCGATGGTTGCTGGAACCGGTCATACCTTGGGGCTGCGGACTAAAAAATTGTCTGAATGCATCAGTCAGACGGCCACCTTCTCCACTGCTCCTTCTGTGACTCACCAAAGCCTCAGCAACACATTGTCCAGGACCAAGATTTGGTAATCCCCCAGGTTCTGGGAACGCGTTGCACAGACCTTTCTGCAAGGCCTCCCGAAGATGTTTCATCTTCTGCTCCCTCTGCGACGGCAAGATAAGCTTCGCAACCTTACTCTTGTAACGTGGATCAAGGAGAGTTGCCAGCCAGTAATGATCCCTCTCGTTGATACCACGAATATGAGGATCCTTATGCAGGCTTTTCAGGATCAGGGAGGTTCCTTAGGACTGTAAATGATCCCTTGAAGACTGCTGCTGCTGCTGATGCTGAGTGATGGGCTCCACCTCCATGCTGATGATACAATCCTCCTCCTCCTCCTCCTCCTCCTCCTCGTCCCCTTCCTGTGTGCTAGGCGGGCATGCAGGACCACTGTCTGGATAAAGGGGGCCTTGAGAGGTAAGGAAGTCCTCCTCTTCCTCCCTATGTTCTGCTTCAAGGGCCCTGTCCATTATTCCACGTAGCGTGTGCTCCAACAGGTGAATAAGAGGGACAGTCTCACTGATGCATGCACTGTCACTGCTCACCATCCTCGTGGCCTCCTCAAATGGTGACAGGACAGTGCATGCATCCCTGATCAAGGCCCACTGGCGTGGGGAAAAAAAAACAAGCTCCCCTGACCCAGTTCTGCTGCCATATTGGCACAGGTACTCATTGATGGCCCTCTGCTGCTTGTGCAGCCGCTGCAGCATGGCCAATGTAGAGTTCCATCTGGTGGGCATGTCACAGATTAGGCGGTTCTTGGGCAGGTTGTATTCCCTTTGGAGGTCTGTCAGCCGAGCAGTGGCATTGTATGACCTTTGGAAATGCACACAGACTTTTCTGGCCTGCTTCAGGACATCTTGTAAGCCCGGGTACCTGCCCAAGAACCGCTGCACCACCAAATTCAGAACATGAGCAAAACAGGGCACATGGGTCAGTTTTCCCTGTCGCAGGGCAGAGAGGAGGTTGGTGCCATTGTAGCTAACCACCATTCCTGGCTTAATCTGGCGTGGCGTCAACCACCTCTGAGCCTGCCCCTGTAGAGCTGACAGAACCTCTGCCCCAGTGTGGCTCCTGTCTCCCAAGCACACCAGCTCTAGCACCGCATGGCATCTCTTGGCCTGCATTCCTGCATTCCTGCGAAGCCCCTCGGAGGAAACATCAGAGGAAACATCAGCACAGGAAGAGGCCACAGAGGAAGAAGAAGAGGAGGGGGTGGAGGAGAGAGGTGTGTCACAACCAGTAGTAGTGTTTTGGAGGCGTGGTGGCGGAACAACCTCCAACACTACTGTACCTTGCCCTGCATCCTTCCCAGCTGCCAGCAGAGTCACCCAATGCACCGTGAAAGAGAGGTAACGTCCCTGTCCATGAATGCTGGACCATGAGTTAGCGGTAAGATGCACCTTACCACTGACCGCCCTGTCCAGAGAGGCATGGACATTGCCTTCCACATGCCGGTAGAGAGCGGGAATCGCCTTCCGTGAGAAAAAGTGGTGTTTAGGTACTTGCCACTGAGGTACCGCACATTCCACAAACTCACGAAAGGGGGAAGAATCTACCAACGGAAAAGGTAGCAGTTGAAGTGCTAGCAATTTCGCTAAGCTAGCATTCAACCACTGGGCATGTGGATGGCTGGGAGAGTACTTCTTTTGGCGCTGCAGCAGCTGGGGCAGGGAAATTTGTCTGCTACCATCAGTAGATTTCCTGCATGTACTACTAGGTTGTGACACACCTATTTCTACACCTTCAGTCCTATCAGTGCTGGATTCAGAGAGGACTGAGGGTCTAGTGGGGTTGGAGCTCCCAGCTGATGTGGGGCAAGGGGAGGTCCACTTTGTTCTTTGGTGTGGGTCTTTCAGGTATGCTTGCCAACGAACTGCATGGCAGGTCGACATATGTCTGGTCAAGCATGTGGTGCCCAAGCGGGTGATGTTTTGGCCACGCGAGATACGCTTGAGACATATGTTGCAAATAGCAACGGTGCGATCTGATGCACATAACTCAAAAAAGGCCCACACTATTGCAGTACCGTTGAGACACAGCAGCACCCTGCACAGGCGTAGCTCTGCGATGTAATGGAGTTGGTGTGCTGCCCTTAAGCTGGCCTCTGGAGGGCATCCTGCCTCTTTGGAGATGTTCCTGTGCCTCTTCCTCCTCCTCCTCCTCTCTCCTATCAGGCACCCACGTAGAGTCAGTGACCTCATCATCCCCTCCCTCCTCATCACTAGTGTTGCTCACGAATATTCGCATTGCGAATATTCGACTCGAATATAGCATATTCGAGAAATCGCGCTATATTTCGAATTTCGCGGTGAATATTCGCAATTCCGAATATTCGCATTTTTTCAATTTGATTTTTAAAACAGATCACATCCTATCGACGTCTAAAAGCATTGCTGGTATGATTAGAGACCCTGGGCCGAGTAGCTAAGCTGAGGCGATCCTATTATGTTGCCAAATTGAAAAAAAAAAATTGCGATTTTTCGCTATTGCGAATGCGAAAATGATTGCGAATTTTCGATAACTGTGGTAGGAGAACTCTGATTGTCTCTGATGCAAAAGGGGGGGGCTTTGTGTATGTGTATGTTATGAATATTTGTATGTTTGATATTATTATTTTTTGTAAGAAGGAAAAAATTGCGCATACCTTAAAAAAGGGGAGAATACAGCAGCAACTCAAAAATGTTATACAACATAAATTAATACAAGACAGAAAATGGAGTCGCTCTACAAGAATAAAAAATATGTCTAGTGACAAGACATGTGGGCAAATTATAAAATAAGCAAGCGCAAATAACTTGTGAAATACACAGTGAAACAAATATATAAATAAATATAGTCCCAATAATAGAAAAATAATCTTTCATAAAAATGTCTTTGATATGTGAAGTGAAAAAAAGTCCAAAGCATGCAGCATGAACGTGTTCAATCTTTAAGGTGTTTGATTGACAAACGGCTGTGACAGATGGATAGAGTAAAGAATCACCACCAATGCAAAACACTTTTTATTTTCTATTGTAAAATATCAAGAATATTCTGAGCCAATCAGAGTGCTCCTTCCGCATTTGCCGAATATTCGCAATTATTTTGTATTGTAAAATATCAAGAATATTCTGAGCCAATCAGAGTGCTCCTTCTGCATTTGCCGAATATTCGCAATTATTTTGTATTGTAAAATATCAAGAATATTCTGAGCCAATCAGAGTGCTCCTTCCGCATTTGCCGAATATTCGCAATTATTTTGTATTGTAAAATATCACGAATATTCTGAGCCAATCAGAGTGCTCCTACAGCATTTCTCGAAATTGCGCAATAAATATCGCATTCGCATGTTGCGATATTTCGATAAAATATCACGAATATTCTGAGCCAATCAGAGCGCTCCTCCAGCATTTCTCGAAATTGCGCAATAAATATCGCATTCGCATGTTGCGATATTTCGATAAAATATCACGAATATTCTGAGCCAATCAGAGTGCTCCTACCGCAGTTATCAAAAAATCGCAATTATTTTCGCATTCGCAATAGCGAAAAATCGCAATCATTTACTTTCGATAAAATATCACGAATATTCGAATTTAGCGAATATATCTCGAATATTCGAATATATATTCGAGATATATCGCGAAATCGAATATGGCATATTCTGCTCAACACTACTCATCACTGTCGAAAACCTGGCAGTATGCTGCAGCTGGGGGAACATGACTGCCAGATTGCTGTCCTTCTTGGGCACCCGCTCTCTCTGGGCTCACATCAATGCCTTCCTCTATCTGTGTTCTGTCATCGGAGCCTTCAAAATGCTGCGCATCTTCATGTAGCATGTACCCAACACTGTGTTTAAACAGTTCGGGGGATTCCTCAGGAGGACATGGTGGGACTAGGGAAGGATTGTGTGATGCCATTGTGGTCATCCACTCTACTAATTTCTCTGCATGTTGAGGCTCAACACAGCCAGCTCCCGAAAAGAAGGACGAGCATGTCAGACGGCCATGTCCTGAAGAGGATGCACCGTGTCCACCAACAGCGTTGCCTCTAGATGCAGAGCCTGCTTGCCCTCGTGACTCTCTGCCTCTCTTTGTTGTCCTTCCAGACATTTTAATGGCCTGCACAGGACAAAATCAGAAATAAACAGCACACGTGCAGTAAGAGCGACTGTGTTTATGTGCAATTAAATAACACACGTGCACTAACAGCAACTGTGTTTATGGGCAAAAAAACAGCACACGTGCAGTAGGAGCAAATGCATTTATGTGCAATTAAATAGCCCACGTGCAGGAAGAGCAAATGCGCTTATGTGCAATTAAATAGCCCACGTGCAATAACAGCAACTGCGTTTATGTGCAATTAAATAGCCCACGTGCAGTAACAGCTAATGCGTTTATGGGCAAAAAATAGCCCACGTGCAGTAAGAGCGACTGCGTTTATGTGCAATTAAATAGCCCACGTGCAGTAAGAGCGACTGCGTTTATGGGCAAAAAAACAGCACACGTGCAGTAAGAGCGACTGCGTTTATGGGCAAAAACACAGCAAACGTGCAGTAAGAGCGACTGCATTTATGGGTAAATAAACAGCACACGTGCAGTAAGAGCGACTGCGTTCATGGGCACAAAAACAGCACACGTGCAGTAAGAGCAAATGAGTTTATGTGCAATTAAATAGCCCACGTGCAATAAGAGAAAATGCGTTTATGTGCAATTAAATAGCCCACGTGCAGTAAGAGCGACTGCGTTTATGGGCAAAAACACAGCAAACGTGCAGTAAGAGTAACTGCATTTATGGGCAAAAAAACAGCACACGTGCAGAAAGAGCGACTGCGTTTATGGGCAAAAAAACAGCACACGTCCAGTAAGAGCGACTGCGTTTATGGGCAAATAAACAGCACACGTGCAGTAAGAGCGACTGCGTTTATGTGCAATTAAATAGCCCACGTGCAGTAACAGCAACTGCGTTTATGTGCAATTAAATAGCCCACATGCAGTAACAGCTAATGCGTTTATGGAAAAAAAAACAGCAAACATGCAGTAAGAGTGACTGCATTTATGGGCAAAAACACAGCAAACATGCAGTAAGAGAGACTGCGTTTATAGGCAAAAAAAACAGCACACGTGCAGTAAGAGCGACTGCGTTTATGTGCAATTAAATAGCCCACGTGCAGTAACATCAACTGCGTTTATGTGCAAATAAATAGCATTCGTGCAGTAACAGCTAATGCGTTTATGTGCAATTAAATAGCACACGTGCACTAACAGCAACTGTGTTTATGGGCTAAAAACCGCACACGTGCAGTAAGAGCGACTGCGTTTATGGGCACAAAAACAGCACACGTGCAGTAAGAGCAAATGCATTTATGTGCAATTAAATAGCCCATGTGCAGTAAGAGAAAATGTGTTTATGTCCAATTAAATAGCCAACGTGCAGTAACAGCAACTGCGTTTATGTGCAATTAAATAGCCAATGTGCAGTAACAGCTAATGCGTTTATGGGCAAAAAAACAGCACACATGCAGTAAGAGCGACTGCATTTATGTGCAATTAAATAGCCCACGTGCAGTAACAGCAACTGCGTTTATATGCAATTAAATAGCCCACGTGCAGTAACAGCTAATGCGTTTATGGGAAAAAAAACAGCAAATGTGCAGTAAGAGCGACTGCGTTTATGGGTAAAAACACAGCAAACGTGCAGTAAGAGCGACTGTCTTTATAGGCAAAAAAACAGCACACGTGCAGTAAGAGTGACTGTGTTTATGTGCAATTAAATAGCCCACGTGCAGTAACAGCAGCTGCGTTTATGTGCAAATAAATAGCACATGTGCAGTAACAGCTATTGCGTTTATGTGCAATTAAATAGCACACGTGCACTAACAGCAACTGCGTTTATGGGCAAAAAAACAGCACATGTGCAGTAAGAGCGACTGCGTTTATGGGCACAAAAACAGCACACATGCAGTAAGAGCAAATGCATTTATGTGCAATTAAATAGCCCACGTGCAGTAAGAGCAAATGTGTTTATGTGCAATTGAATAGCCCACGTGCAGTAACAGCAACTGCGTTTATGTGCAATTAAATAGCCCACGTGCAGTAAGAGCAACTGCGTTTATGGGCAAAAAAACAGCACATGTGCAGTAAGAGCGACTGCGTTTATGGGCAAAAAAACAGCACACGTCCAGTAAGAGCGACTGCGTTTATGGGCAAAAAAACAGCACACGTCCAGTAAGAGCGACTGCGTTTATGTGCAATTAAATAGCCCACGTGCAGTAACAGCTAATGCGTTTATGGAAAAAAAAAACAGCAAACATGCAGTAAGAGTGACTGCATTTATGGGCAAAAACACAGCAAACATGCAGTAAGAGCGACTGTGTTTATAGGCAAAAAAACAGCACACGTGCAGTAAGAGCGACTGCGTTTATGTGCAATTAAATAGCCCACGTGCAGTAACAGCTAATGCGTTTATGTGCAATTAAATAGCACACGTGCACTAACAGCAACTGCGTTTATGGGCAAAAAAACAGCACACGTGCAGTAAGAGTGACTGCGTTTATGGGCACAAAAACAGCACACGTGCAGTAGGAGCAAATGCATTTATGTGCAATTAAATAGCCCACGTGCAGTAAGAGCAAATGTGTTTATGTGCAATTAAATAGCCCACGTGCAGTAACAGCAACTGCGTTTATGTGCAATTAAATAGCCCACGTGCAGTAACAGCAACTGCGTTTATGTGCAATTAAATAGCCAACGTGCAGTAACAGCTAATGCGTTTATGGGCAAAAACACAGCAAACGTGCAGTAAGAGCGACTGCGTTTATGGGCAATTAAATAGCCCACGTGCAGTAACAGCTAATGCGTTTATGGGCAAAAAAACAGCACACACGTGCAGTAAGAGCGACTGCATTTATGTGCAATTAAATAGCCCACGTGCAGTAACAGCTAATGCCTTTATGGGCAAAAAAACAGCACACACATGCAGTAAGAGCGACTGCGTTTATGGGCAAAAAACAGCACACGTGCAGTAAGAGCGACTGCGTTTATTTGCAATTAAATAGCCTAAGTGCAGTAAGAGCGACTGCGTTTATGGGCAAAACAACAGCACACGTGCAGTAAGAGCGATTGCATTTATGTGCAATTAAATAGCCCATGGGCAGTAAGAGCGACTGCGTTTATGTGCAATTAAATAGCACACGTGCAGTAAGAGTGACTGCGTTTATGTGCAAATAAATAGCACACGTGCAGTAACAGCTAATGCATTTTTGTGCAATTAAATAGCACACGTGCAGTAACAGCAACTGCGTGTATGTGCAATTAAATAGCACACGTCCACGAACACTGAGTACTATGTTTAGGTGTAAAGAAAACACTATGGGCCAGATTCTCATAGTTTGGCGTAACTTTGTGCGGGCGTAACGTAACCTATTTACGTTACACCTCCGCATTTTAGACGGGCAATTGCTTTATTCTCAAAGCACTTGCTCAGTAAGTTGCGGCGGCGTAGCATAAATAGGCCGGCGTAAGCCCGCCTAATTCAAATTTGGAACAGGGGGGCGTGTGTTATGTAAATGTTCTGTGACCCGACGTGATTGACGTTTTTCACGAACGGCGCATGCGCCATCCGTGGAAATCTCCCAGTGTGCATTGCTCCCAATACGCCGCAAGGATGTATTGGTTTCGACGTGAACGTAAATTACGTCCAGCCCCATTCACGGACGAGTTACGCAAACAACGTAAAATTTTCTAATTTTGACGCAGGAACGACGGCCATACTTAACATTGGTACGCCGCACTTACGCCACCATATAGCAGGGGTAACTTTACGCTGGGAAAAGCCTAACATAAACGGCGTATCTGTACTGCGTCGGGCAGGCGTACGTTCGTGAATTCGTGTATTTAGCTGATTTACATATTTCGACGCGTAAATCGGCGTACACGCCCCTATCGGCCAGCGTAAATATGCAGTTACGATCCGACAGCGTAAGAGACTTACGCCGGTCGGATCTAATAGAAATCTATGCGTAACTGATTCTAAGAATCAGGCGCATAGATACGACCGGCCAGACTCAGAGATACGACGGCGTATCTGGAGATACGCCGTCGTATCTCTTTTGAGAATCTGGCCCTATGCAGGCAATACATCACGTTAGAGCAATGCAGCTAGCACAATCTACTGCCCAACAATAGGAATAGCTGATCTAGCCAAGCTATACAGTGTATAAATATATGTACAACGCTAGGATGTATATATATATATCCTCTACACACTGTAAATTTAACTAAACTGACTAGCCTGCCTGCTCTATCTATCTATCTATCTATCTATCTGGTAGAAAAGACACAGGGCCAGATTCAGATAGAATTGCCTATCTTTAGTTGGGCGTAGCGTATCTCAGATACACTACGCCGCCGTAACTTAGAGAGGCAAGTACAGTATTCACAAAGCACTTGTGCCAAACTTTGCACCGGCCTAACTTAATTTCCTCGGCGTAAGTGGAAGTGGGTGTGACCTTATTCAAATGATGTTCTAAACGTGGAGCAGTGATTTATGCCCGGCGTATCATGAACGGAGCATGCTCAGTACGTTCGTTCCCTTCTGAGCATACTCACAACTATGCCGGCCCAACTTACAGAGATACGCTGGCCCAACTTACGCCCAGCCGATGCAAAAGTACATCCAGTTTTATTCCCCCCCCCAGGGAAGGTACTTTTGCTGTGAGATGGCTGCTCCCGTTCCCCACAGGCAGAGGAGGAAAACAAACTTTAACACCCAGGAGATGTCAGCCCTCATAACAGCAATGGAGACTTATGACCAGGGCCGCCATCAGGGGGGTACAGGCAGTACACCTGTAAGGGGCCCGGAGGTCCCCAGGGGCCCGGATGGGAACCCCCCCTTTTTTTTTTATAAGAAGGCCTGACTTGCAGTCTCTGCTCTAATTCATTTCAAAGGTGTTCTATCGAGTTGAGGTCAGGACTCTGTGCAGGCCAGTCAAGTTCCTCCACCCCAAACTTGCTCATCCATGTCTTTATGGACCTTGCTTTGTGCACTGGTGAGCAGTCATGTTGGAACAGGAAGGGGCCCTCCCCAAACTGTTCCCACAAAGTTGGGAGCATGAAATTGTCCAAAATGTCTTGGTATGCTGACGCCTTAAGAGTTCCCTTCAATGGAACTAAGGGGCCAAGTCCAACCCCTGAAAATAACCCCACACCATAACCCCCCTTTCATCAAATGATTTGGACCAGTCCACAAAGCAAGGACCATAAAGACATAAATGAGTGAGTTTGGGGTAGAGGAACTGGACTGGCCTGCACAGAGTCCTGACCTCAACACCTTTGGGATGAATTAGAGCGGAGACTGTGAGCCGGGCCTTCTTGTCCAACATCAGTGCCTGACCTCACAAATACACTTCTGGAAGAATGGTCAAACATTCCCATAGGCACACTCCTAAACCTTGTGGATGGCCTTCCCAGAAGAGTTGAAGCTTTTATAGCTGCAAAGGGTGAGCCAACCCAATATTGAACCCTACAGGCTAAAGGATCGCACACACGATCGAATATTCCGATGGACGTGTTTTGTCGTATAATCAAACCGTCTGTATGCTCCATCGGACAAAAGAGCAGAAAAACTACGTAGTTTCGTGAATGTTGGCTGAAAAAATTATGCCGTCTGTATGCAGAACAAGTTCACGGCCAGTGCCTTTCAGACAAAAATATATATATAATTATTATTATTATTATTATTATTATTATTATTATTATTATTATTATTATTAAAGGGCCCAGAGGTCCCAGATGGAAAGCCCTCTTTATTTGGTAATTTATTTTTATAAAAACAAGGGGGGTTGCCATCTGGGGCCCTGGTGGCATCCGGACCCCTAAAAAAAAAAAAAAAAAAAATGTTTTTTTTTTTTTTTTTTTTAAGGGGGTTCCCATTCGGGACATCCGGGCCCTCTCCATCTGACTTGAGCAAGTCTGGTGCAAAGTTACCCCTGCTTTATGAGGGGTAACTTTGCGCCGGAATTTCCAGTTACGCGCACCGGGAGTAGCCTGCGCCGGCCAAACGTACTTTTCTGAATTGGCGTATCTCCCTCATTTGCATATTTAAAACAAAAAACCATGGGCGCGCCAGATCCGTCCAGCGTAAATATGCGCCCACGCCGCACCGGCGTAGAAAAGTTACGCCGGTAGGAAGAAGTCTATTTTGAGGCGTATCTGGTTCTGTGGGTACGGCGCATAGATACGCCGGTGCACATTTAGACTTACGCCGCGCATCTCGAGATACGCCGGCGTAAGTGCTACATGAATCTGGCCCACTGTGTCTCTCTCTATCTGACTTCTTGGGCTAGATTCACATAGATCAGCGGATCTTTAGATCCGTGTGATCTATGTGATTTAAGATCCGCTGCCGCAAGTTTGAGAGGCAAGTGGCTAATTCACTAAACACTTGCCTCCAAACTTGCGGCGGCGGATCGTAATTCCCCCGGCGGAATTCAAATTCCGCTGCTAGGGGGAGTGTACTATTTAAATCTGGCGCGTCCCCGCACCAATTTAAATGAGCATGCGCCGTCCACAAAATTTCCCGGCGTGCATTGCTCCCACTGATGTCGCTAGGACATCAGTGGTTTCGGCGTGAGCGCAACTTGCGGCGTGCGGGTTTCTGAATCGGCGTACGCAAATGACGTAAAAAAAAAAAAAAATCGAGAAAACTGCTACGGAAATGTTGTAACACTGCGTCGGGTCCGCGTACGTTCGTGAATTGCCGTATCTTGCTGATTTACATATTTCTCAGTGTAAATCAGCGAGACCGCCCCCCGTGGCCATTTTTTAATTGCAGTTAAGATCCGACGGTGTAACACAGTATCTATGCGTAACTGATTCTATGAATCAGTCGAATAGATACGACCAGCCTAATGCATATCTATGCGTAACTGATTCTATGAATCAGTCGCATAGATACGACCAGCCTAAGTCAGAGATACGACGGCGTTTCAGGAGATACACCGTCGTATCTCTCTGTGAATCTAGCCCCTTCTCTTTAACAACGCCGCAACACACTACACGCGGCCGCCTTGCAGGCGGCCTTATATAGTGTGGGGCGTGTACTAAACCCCCTGAGCCATAATTGGCCAAAGCCACTCTGGCTTTGGCCAATTATGGTTCTTCGTTTTTTGCGCGCTGTGATTGCCCAAGCATGCAGGGTCATGGTGCATGCTTGACCAATCATCAGCGGGGAATGCCGCAGTGAATTATGGGCCGTTGCGCGTCACTCGAATTTGGCGCGAACGACCCGTTTTGTTCGAAATTCGACGAACGTACGAACAGACAATGTTCGAGTCGAACATACGTTCGAGTCGAACACCAAGCTCATCCCTAGTCCTAGTATTTCTTTGTTATACTTACACCTATCACTAGTTAAAGTGTAAGTAAACCCTCCCATCGTTTTCAGCCAAAGAAGCTGTCATCTTTGCCTCTGTTTATTCTACAACTGCCATGATGCTGCACATGTATTAGTTATGACACCAGCCATTGGATGGTTTGACAGTTTGGTTGGGAGCACGTGCCAAAAAATGAGTGGGTTTACTTCTGCTTTAAGTGCTGTGCATGTTATACTTACTGTATATGGATGTGCTATATTACTCTAAAATTTTACAAATTTGAAGTATAGATTTCCTTTACCCGGCAAACATATTACAATTGATTTCTTAATTATGCGTGTACTTCCATATTTGTGTAAAAAATGATTCATAAATAGCTGGAATACCTCGGTAAAAACGTGTTACTAATACAATATGTAAAATATGTTTTTAATTATTTTATGAGAGTTTTGTGTGAATATAGCCAACTATGTTTAAAACATTTTGTCAGCATAGATTATTTGAAAAATGAAACATAGTAGAACATATAAAAGACAATTTCATAATCATATGTGTGATTAACTCCATCTTTAGAATGTTAACATACTGTAATTGCATAAGAAAATAAAAGAAAATTTGGATAGACAATTGTAACTTTTTATAAATTTGTTTTTAAGTTTAAACACAAAATGTACAGTAGAAATCGTGAGAATAAAATCATTAGTCTCTTTAGGTAACGTTTGATCTACAGTATAATATCAGGTTTTATGATCAAAACTGTCACAACAATGCATTATTGTTCCAACAGAATAGAATAGAGCATTTCCTGGGTAATTAAACCTAAGTTACAATAAAAGAAGCTTCACATTTTGGTACAGTTAGATAAGCAAAATGAATGTTCTGCTTGAAATATGTTCATAATAAAAAATATAGTATATAAAACATGCAAAATACTGCTTTGTAATTATTTTCTTAAACCCTTAAAGGGTCACTAAAGAATTTTTTTTTCTGAAATTACTGTTTACAGGGTATAGAGACATACAAGTTAACTGATTCCTTTTAAAAATGATTAAAAATAGATTAAATTCAATCATATAATGTGCCTCTAGTTTCACTTTCGGTTTTAAAGGTACATACATGAAGTTCCGGGTGAGAGGTGAGTCGGGAAGACTCACAGAACAAAAACAAACAAATCCAGGGCAGTGTTTTGTTTTTAAAATGAATCTGATTGGTTCTGATGAGTTTTAGACACACAGTAATGACAGATTAGACCACCGTGAAAAGCTCCCAGTACCATGGTTATAAGGAAACAGGCAACCAGGAAGTGTGGAGATCACAGCAGAATTACAGCTACTTCAAAGCAAAAACGAACAATGAGGACATGAAACCAGTACTGCAGTAAGGTAAAGGAAGCTATTTAGCAAAAAAAAAATTCCTTTAGTGATCCTTTAAGCAATGTATAATTACATTTAATTAAAACATGTCATAAAAATTTTTGGTGGATGCACCAAGCATACTGTCCTAAGACACTATAGGGAATGTCATGATCGTAACCCCAAAGGTACAGTAGATGACTGTGATATTGTGTCAATCTCGCACCCTTTCTTGGCGAGATTGACCACCTATGAGCCCCATCGTGGGAGCCAGTGCCGAGCTGGCTTGCCGCGATGGAGACAAAGCCGTCATTAAAGCGACGGGAGATCAGACTTGGATTCCCGCCAATTCTAGCTGCGGCGTTTGGTATGCATCCTGAGAGGGAGAACTCCACGCCAAATTTTAAATAAAAAAACAACATGGGTTCCCCCCCGAGGAGCATACCAGGCCCTTAGGTCTGGTATGGGTTGTAAGGAGACCCCCCTACGCTGAAAAGCCAATGTGGGGGGTCCCCCCACAATCCATACCAGACCTGCATCCAAAGCACGCTGCCCGGCCGGTCAGGAATGGGGGTGGGGATGAGCTAGTGCCCCCCCTCCTGAGCCGTACCAGGCCGCATGCCCTCAACATGGGGGGTTGGGTGCTCTGAGGCAGGGGGGCACACTGCGGCCCCCCCACCCCAGAGCACCCTGTCCCCATGTTGATAAGGACAGGGCCTCTTCCGGACAACCCTGGCCGTTGGTTGTCGGGGTCTGCGGGCGGGGGGCTTATCGGAATCTAGGAGCCCCTTTAAATAAGGGGGCCCCCAGATACCGGCCCCCCACCCTAAGTGAATGAATATGGGGTACATCGTACCCCTACCCATTCACCTGGAGGCAAAGTGTAAAAGTAAATAAACACACGACACAGGGTTTTTAAAATAAATTTATTAGTCTGCTCCGGGGGCCCCCCTGTCTTCTTTAGCTCTTTTACCAGGGGGGCCTTCTTCACCGCCATCTGGTTCTCTTCCGCTCTCCGGGGGTCTTCTCCGCTCTCCGGGGGTCTTCTCCGCTCTCCGGGGGTCTTCTTCTATCTTCTCTGCTCTCGGGGGGTCTTCTTCTATCTTCTCCGCTGTTGACTCAGCGCACCCCGGTCCTTCTCCCGCTCTCTGGTGCCTTCTCCTTCAGGGCTGGCCGCCGCTATCTTCGTGTGCTAGCTCAATTACTAGCGGTGGCCAGCCCGGCTCTTCTGTGACGTCTTCTTCTCTTCTTCTCTTCTTCTGCCTTCTTCCGATGTTGACACGACGCCTCTTCTCGCTGCAATGACGGGTGAGTGGTTTGCATCCGATTTATATAGGCCTCTCTTATGATGTCACAGTCCCATCATGCTCCGGTACCTACCCATGTGGGTAGGTACCACGTGGGTAGGTACCAGAGCATGATGGGACTGTGACATCATAAGAGAGGCCTATATAAATTGGATGCAAACCGCGTACCCGTCATTGCAGCGAGAAGAGACGTTGTGACAAGATCGGAAGAAGGCAGAAGAAAAGAAGAAGAGAAGAAGACGTCACAGAAGAGCCGGGCTGGCCACCGCTAGTAATTGATCTAACACACGAAGATAGCGGCGGCCAGCTCTGAGGGAGAAGGCACCGGAGAGCGGCAGAAGGACCGGGGTGCGCCGAGTCAACAGTGGAGAGCGGAGAAGATAGAAGAAGACCCCCCAAGAGCGGAGAAGATAGAAGAAGACCCCCGGAGAGCGGAGAAGACCCCCCGGAGAGCGGAAGAGAACCAGACGGCGGTGAAGAAGGCCCCCCTGATAAAAGAGCTAAAGAAGACAGGGGGCCCCCCGGAGCAGACTAATAAATTATTTTAAAAACCATGTGTCGTGTGTTTATTTACCTTTACACTTTGCCTCCAGGTGAATGGGTAGGGGTACGATGTACCCCATATTCATTCACTTAGGGTGGAGGGCCGGTATCTGGGGGCCCCCTTATTTAAGGGGGCTCCCAGATTCCGATAAGCCCCCCGCCTGCAGACCCCGACAACCAATGGCCAGAGTTTAAGGGAAGAGGCCCTGTCCTTATCAACATGGGGACAGGGTGCTCTGGGGTGAGGGGGGCCGCAGTGTGCCCCCCTGCCCCAGAGCACCCAACCCCCCATGTTGAGGGCATGCGGCCTGGTACGGCTCAGGAGGGGGGGCGCTCGCTCATCCCCACCCCCATTCCTGACCGGCCGGGCAGCGTGCTTTGGATGCGGGTCTGGTATGGATTGTGGGGGGACCCCCCCACGTCGGCTTTTCGGCATAGGGGGGTCTCCTTACAACCCATACCAGACCTAAGGGCCTGGTATGCTCCCGGGGGGGAAACCATGTCGTTTTTTTTATTTAAAATTTGGCGTGGAGTTCTCCCTCTCAGGATGCATACCAAACGCTGCAGCTAGAATTGGTGGGAATCCAAGTCGGATCTCCCGTCGCTTCTATGACGCGCTCGCTGGAATGTGCTTTGTCTATTCCAGCGAGTGTGAGATGTCGGCACCCTGTCGCCGAGAATCAGCGCGATGCTGTCGTGCTAGAAACACATTCTCGGCAACATGTACTGTACCCAATTTTTGATAATTGACAAGTATGTGCCACCATGGAGGGGAGGAGCCAAAATGAGAGGAGTGTCCTGACTTGAGGCATATTGGATATATGAATTACGTACTTATGTCCCGTATGGCCTCAATGTCGAATGGGACATAAACGCATTTATTAATCAATCTTAATTTTTGGAGGTGATGCATGTCTCTACTCAATCATGGCTCCATAAGAGTTTTATTGTTTATAAATCACACACATACATATACATATTATATATATATATATATATTTTTTTTTTTAATTTTTGTTTTTAACATTTTTTAAGATTTTTATTATATTTAGACACTTGTCACACGTTGTTCACCAGATTGTGGCTGTTAACAGTGTAATTGTATGCATTGACAGGTTTTCTTTCTCTTTTTCCCTGTCCAATGCAACATTCATTGTTTTGTTACAGGACAGATAACCATTGCTGTTTTTACAAAGCAGCTGGGGTTTACTGTTTAATTTTTGTATATTACTGTACTCAATCCTTGACTGATTCACTATGGGTCTAGGTCCCCTTCAGTCTACAACTCCAGCCTATCTCTCACATGAGAGGCTTGGAACGCACGCCAATAACACAGTACTCCCATACCCGGAAGTCACCTCCAATTACCGGATTGTTTGAAGCTGGAGCCCTGATTGAGGTAGGGGGGTACACGTATATATTTGGACCCATGTTAGCAGTGAGTCAGCACCCCAGATAACGATCGATTGATCGAAAAGCGTCGGGATTTATGCTGACTCTACTGCTAGATTTTTATACGCTTGCCATGACTACTAAAATGTGAGTGTAATATTTTATCTCTTGATGTCAAAGTAAAGATTTTTAAACGGTATTACACTATGTACGCATTCTTTTTTCCTCTCCCATCTGTTGCACTCTGAGCCCCTGGATTTCCTGTAAGTGCCCACGGTCTTCATTGGCTGGTCCTGGCATCATCATTTACAATCTACCATTTACTGCATAAGGAGTGGATCCCTATAGAATTTCCATCCTCTGCCTACCATCTTAACGGTTTGGAGTCTGGATACCGTCACCTCATAAGCCTATATGACTCATTAAGTATACGCTTGTTTGAGTCCACGCTTTCCGGTAAGCCTCCCATCTTTATTTTGGTGGTGGATCTGCTATCAATTTATTTCTCACATTAGTCACGTTTGTTTGGACTTTTCTGGATTTGGAATCATCATTGAGACTTATCCCTTACTTATGAATTCATTTCTACACTTCATCACCATTTATGAACTTTGAACACTTGGTGTTACATTTATATGACTTTTTATATCGTTATATTTATTCACACATATTTTTAGCGCTACACTTTTTGCTGTTTTTAATTAAAACATATTGTTATATTTAAAATATGGAAACATTTTGGAGAGAAAAAGTGTGGGATTGTACCCCCTCAGAACTGACATTGCTGAAGACAGACCATTCTTTATTATATAGAGAACATGAATTGTACCCAATAGAAGCCGCTGCAAGGATAAGTTAAATCTACATTTGTCAGAGGAAAAGCAAGAAAGAAAGTATTTTAAGTAAATATGTACTAAGTGAGGTGAGCCAAAAAAGACACAGTGAGTAGGATATGGGTAAACCATGAACAGATATTATGTAGTCTCAGAGATGCAATAGTCAAAAATTACATCAAAAGAATGACTTATGAAGAGAGGGAGGAGTCCAGTAATGGCACTTGAGGAGATCTTTAGCACGTAGCTTGTATGATGCTAAGCATGGAGACAGCCATACCCGCCTCACCTGTCTGACCAGCTCTCTCCCCCCTCTCTCCCGCAGCTATACCACATTGCTGAGCACCACTGGGCTCTTCATTTGTGGCCCTACGGTGGATGTGCTCGCCGAATCTTGTGGCAGCATTGGACAGGGAAGCTGGAAAAGCAGGCAGCTACTGACCCGGAATGCTCTGTCATCCCCTGTCCCCTGTCTCTGTGGATTGAACCATTAGGGGGAACCCTTGGCGGAGCTCTTGGGGAGACCCCCCTCGTACCCAATCCCTCTCCCTTGCTGCTATATGGACTCTATCACCAGCTTTTCGTCCCAGCAGTGGAAATCGTTTTGGAGAGCAAGCTTCTGAGAAAAGTCAATGATGTGGAGGTGGTAAGTACAGAAGTAACTATTTAAACAAGTATTATTCAAACATTGTAAAAAGAGACTGTATGGAGGAATACTGGTGTATAAGGGATGTGAAGAGTCACAAACACGGTAGCCGAAGCCCCTCAAAATGAAGATTTAACAGAATTAATAAAGAAGATATTTAACCCAGTAATGGATAAAGAAATAACAAATCCAATTAAAATTGAGAGGGCACATAGACTAAGAAAGCCAAGAGAAATATTGCAGGAGAAGCCGGGAGATATTATAGTGCGATTTGAAAGTTGGGAGGAAAAGAACCAAATCTAGAGGAAATTAAGAGAAAAGTCGCCAATAAAATTTGAAGAAAATAACATCCAAATTTTTCAAGATCTCTCCCAGGAAACTTTAAAAAGAAGATCATTAAAACCGCTCTTAGCGATTCTACAGGAACATGGAGTACAGTACAACTGGGGATTTCCCGCATGCCTGATTTGTAGAAAAAAAAAAATGGGATTTCCGCTAGATTGCGATTTATTAAAGAGACCGCTGAATTTTGTGAAAAATTGGAGATTACAATTCCAGGGAATGGCTCGGACAGGAGGCCAAGAGCAGAAGAAGCTATAGCAAAAGGATAGAATAAATAATATGAATAAGAAGGCGGACCCTATAAGTAAATAAGGAACTGAAAAAGAGAAGAAGTTTTGTCATCAGAAAAACTGAATTAAAATGTTTTGTTTCTTTCTTTCTCTTCTGGCTCTCCAATGGCCTGGGGGGAGATGGGGCAGAAGGGGAGAGAGGGGGGGGAATGGGGGGAGTGGGAAATGGCCGCTGCTGCTCTAGGTCAAGCAGCCAAGGGAGGGGGGAAGAGAGGGAGGCAGGGGGGCGAGGCTAGGGGGGAAGGGGAGGGGAAGGGAGGAGGGAAAGATCTGTATACTTCTGTTTATAGATGCATATGTGGATTTAAGAAATAGGGAAATCTATATACTGCAACACAATAATCTGTTGGTTGAAGCAAGTAAGCTAAATGAAAACAAAATTGATGACCGGGGTTACATTTATGACATACAATGTAAAAGGACTGAATTCCCCAGAAAAAAGACACATGTGTTAAGGGAGTTGGAAAGATACACTGTTGAGATTATTTTTTTTACAGGAAACGCATTTACCTCTTAATTCAAACACAAGAATGTACTCACGGGCTATCCCAACCTGGTATAATGGGGATTCCCCAAAAAAAAGGAGTTGCTATTGGAATAGGGAAAAACATAAGTTTTGAGTTGGAAGAAAAGTAGACCCAGAAGGTCGGTTTTTGTCCCTGAAAGGGATTTAACAGGGAATTAGGTACACATTAGCAAATGTGTATTGTCCTAATAAGTATCCAAAAAGATATTTAAAGGGGATCCTGGATGGGGAATTTAGACAAGGACATCTTATTGTCGCGGGAGATCTTAACCTCTCAATGGACCATGGCCTCGATAGTATGTCTAGTGCACCGATGAGAGAGAGTAAACAAAAGTAAACAATTGAAAAATTTATAAAAAAAATGCATACTCATCAGTTGTTAGATATATGGCGAATAGCCCACCCAAGTAAAAAAGACTATACATTTCACTCGTCTGTGCATGACACGTAAGCGAGACTGGATTACATCTTGGTCGATCATGCAATCCTAGAGTATGTGGTAGAAACCTCAATAGCGATAACAACAATCTCGGACCATGCCCCGGTAACAGTAAAAATTATATTTAAGGACAAGGATAGTAGGAAAGGGACATGGAGGCTAAATGAAGATCTGATAGAGGATGCAAAGTGAGCAAAAATGTTATAACTGAAATTGAACAATTTTTTTGTATAAACGACACTCCTGATGTCACAAGGGCTACAATCTGGGAAGCCTATAAGGCGTATGTCAGAGGTAAATTAATCTCAATAGGAGCAGCAAAAAAATATAAAAATAAATATGAAAGTGTTTAGCAATGTAGCAAAAGAAAGATATAGATGGTGAAATAAGCCCGGAACATACTTGGCAAAAATTTCAAGGGTAAAAAAAAAACTTTAAATTATATATAAAGGATAAAAAACGGAAACGGCGAAATGAAATATAAAAAACAACTGATATTGAAAAGATTTTCAAGAAATATTATAGTTCACTATATGCAATTAGAAACAAAGACACACCACAGGAGGAGAACCATAGGAAATTTAAAATACAACAATATCTAGCAGAAGTAAACCTACCAAAGATAACAGTAGACAATACAGAACTCCTAGAGAGGCTAATAACACAAGAAGAAATTAACAACGCCCTAAAAAAAATACCAGGGGGGGGGGGAAAGCCCAGGCCCAGATGGTTTCACGATAAAATATTATAAAAAATTCAAGGAGCAATTAGTACCAGCATTATGTACCTATATTTAATAAGATAGGAGAAAATTAGGAAATTAGAAAATAATCTCTCTTAGCAGATATCACAATTATACCCAAAGTAGGCAAAGACAAATCTATTTGCTCCAGTTATAGCCCCATTGCGTTATTAAATGCAGATGTAAAACTATACGCAAAAGTACTGGTGGCAAGGTTAAAAAACCTGATGCCAGAATTAATAAATGTAGATCAAGTAGGTTTTGTTACAGGTAGGGAGGGAAGGGACAACAGTATAAGAACCATGCTACTAATGCGTAGAGGTCAAAAGAAGAAACCCCCAGTCTTACTCATGTCAATTGATGCTGAAAAAGCATTTGACAGATTAGACTGGGGGTTTTTGATGGATACATTATGAACTATGGGGATGGGACCGAGATTCATGAGATGGATTGAAAATGTATATAAACATCCTACGGCTTGGGTTAAGGCAGTGTTTCTCAATTCCAGTCCTCAGGCCCCCCCAACAGGTCAGGTTTTCAGGATTTCCCTCAGATGAAAAGGCTGTGGTGATTACTAAGGCAGTGAAACTGATAAAATCAGCTGTGCAAAATAATGGAAATCCTGAAAACCTGACCTGTTGGGGGGGCCTGAGGACTGGAATTGAGAAACACTGGGTTAAGGTGAATGGAAGTATGTTGTCTGCTTTCGAGATGTTCAATGGAACAAGACAAGGCTGCCCGCTCTCACCACGCCTGAATGTAATCGCATTGGAACCAATGTTGGAAAAAATAAGGAAAAACGTGGATATAGGAGGGGTTAGAGTGGGAGAAGAAGTGCACAAGGTGGCCGCATATGTGGACGACATACTATTATACATAACTAAGCCAAGGTTGTCATTACCAAATAAAATAAATTAAATCTTATGGTGAGCTTACAAACTTCAAGATAAAGGGCCAGATTCACAAAGAGATACAACGGTGTATCTACAGATACACCATCGTATCTCTGATTTTTACTGGTCCTATCTATGCACCTGATTCATAGAACCAGTTACGCATAGATAGGGCTGAGATCCGACAGTGTCACACTGTGTTACACTGTCGGATCTTTTTTTGGATTTAAAAATGGCGCCGGGGGCGTTCCCGCTGATTTACACTGAATAATATGTAAATCAGCGAGATACGCGAAATTCACGAACGTACGAGGACCCGACGCTGTGTTCTTACGTCGTTTCCGTAGCGCGGTACCCGTCGTATACTTACCCCTGCTAAAAGCAGGGGTAAGTATTGTTAAGTATGGCCGTCGTTCCCGCGTCGAATTTGAAATTTCCTACGTCGTTTGCGTACGCCGATTCACGAACACGCGTGTCGCAAGTCCCGCTCACGTCGCAACCACTGACGTCCTATTGACGTCAGTGGGAGCAATGCACGCCGGGAAATTCCCCGGACGGCGCATGCGTATTTAAATCGGCGCGGGAGCGCGCCTGATTTAAATAGTACACTCCCCCAGCCGCGGAATTAGAATTCCGCCGGGGGAGTTAGGATCCGCCGTCGCAAGTTTGGAGGTAAGTGTGTTGTGAATTTGACACTTTCCTCACAAACTTGCGAGGGCGGATCTTAAAACACATAGGTTACATGGATCTAAAGATCCGCTAACCTTTGTGAATCTGGCCCACATCCTACAAAAACTGTAATATTAAACCTAGGAATAGAGAAGAAAGAGGCAATAGCACTACAACAGGAATTCACGTTTTCCTGGGAGTCAGAAGCACTGACACACTTGGGAATCAAATTAACCCCTACGTTAGAAAAATATATTGTGCCAATTATATCCCATTATTGAATGAAGTAAAATAAGACATAAAAAAAACCTATCGAGGAGACCTATCCTGTGGATAGCAAGGATACATTTGTTAAAAATGGTGATTTTACCAAAAATGTTATATAAATTTCAAATGCTCCCGATAGAGCTACCCCAATCTTTTTTTAAAGTTATAAAAACAATCATGGCAGAATTAAAAAGCCAGAGTAAGTAATGTGCTCCTATCTAAAAAAAAAAAAAAGAAAGGTGGGTTGGCGGTGCCTGACATCAAAAGATATTATATGGCGGTAATAATGGCAAGGTTATTAGAATGGGTAATCATAAACACAAACAAGAGATGGGTAAAAATGGAGAATACACTGTACATGACACTATTAGGGAAAAACATCTGGATGCCACCAAAAAATAGAGCACTTTGTTTTGAAATGCACGATTTAACTAAAATTGCATTTAAAGGGGCAGATCCACAAAGAGAGTACGCCGGCGTATCTACTGATACGCCGGCGTACTTTCAAATTTCCCGCGTCGTATCTTTGGTTTGAATCCTCAAACCAAAATACGACGGCATCTGGGTTAGATGCGACAGGCGTATGGCTTCGTACGCCTTCGGATCTTAGATGCAATACTTTGGCGTCCGCTGGGTGGAGTTCTCGTTGTTTTCCGCGTCGAGTATGCAAATTAGCTATTTCCGACGATCCACGAACGTACGCGCGGCCGTCGCATTCTCTTACGTCGTCTCTAGTTGGCTTTTTCCGGCGTATAGTTAAAGCTGCTGTTTTGCGGCGTATAGTTAGACTTGCCATGTTAAGTATGGCCGTCGTTCCCGCGTTTCATTTGAATTTTTTTTTTTGCGCAAGTCGTCCGTGAATCGGGATGGACGTAATTCACGTCTATGTTAAAAAAAAAAATGACGTCCTTGCGACGTCATTTAGCGCAATGCACGGCGGGAAATTTAGGGACGGCGCATGCGCAGTTTATTCGGCACGGGGACGTGTTTCATTTAAATGAAACACGCCCCCTAATCGCCAATTTGAATTACGCGCCGCTACGCCGCCAGAGATGGACTACGCCGCCGTAACTTATGGCGCAAAATCTTTAAGGATTGGAACTAAAGCCAGGTAAGGTACGGCGGCGTAGCGTATCTCTGATACGCTGCGTGGGTGCAGATCTCTGTGGATCTGCCCCAAAGTGTGGAATAAATTATATAGATGGGAAAAGTGGGAATACAATTCCCCTCTAATCCCGCTAACAGGAACATGTTTTTTTATCCCAGGTGACGGGACACGGATGGGAAGGCAAATGGGTAAGGCACAATTAAAAGACATAGTAACACAAGGAAAATTAAGGGCTAGTATAGATTTAATAACAGTACATGGGTGGCAACAGTTAAATGACTGGGATTTTTTGCAACTTAAACACTTAGGGCCAGATCCACGTAGCGGTTCGTATTTTTATGCAGGCGTAGCGTATCCTAGTAACAATACGCCGCCACAACTAGGGATGAGCCGAACATACCCGGGTTCGGTTCGCATCAGAACGTTCGAACAGACTGTCCGTTCGCACGAACATTTATAACACCATTGAAGTCTATGGGACTCGAACGTTCGAATTCAAAAGTGCTCATTTTAAAGTCCAATATGCAAGTTATTGATGGAAAATGTCTTTGAGAACCCGGGTCTTGTCCCAGGGAACATGTATCAATGGAAAAAAAAGTTTTAAAAACTGTAGTTTTTTCTTGAGCAGCGATTTTAATGATGCTTAAAGTGAAAAAAAAATTCCTTTTAAATATGGTACCTGCTGGGTGTCTATAGTAGTGGCACGTGTTTAGAAATGTCCCTGCACAACATGAGATTACTCTCAGAAAAAAGTAATTTAATACCGCTTGCGGCTTTAATGTAATGTTTGGTCCCTGCAATATGGATAAAAATCATTGAAAAAAATAGCATGAGTTTCCCCGCCACCACTCCCCTCAGGTCATTACAAGACCCAGTGCCGATCCTGACCTCCCTGGGGCCCTAAGCAAAATGACATGGCACATTAAAAATGAGAATCGGGGGGGCGCTGACGACAGTGACATGTCACATTAAAGAAAGTTGAGAAGCGGGGGGGGAGGGGGGGTAATCTGCTGTCGGAAATGACTCAGCCAGCGAGTTTAGAAGTGGGGTGAGGGGGCGAAAATGACTTCTCACCAGGCGGGGCCTCTAGTAATTTGGGGGGCCCTTTGCAGCTTTGCGGGGCCCTAAGCGGCTTGCATAGTGAGCCTATAGCGAGGATCGGCCCTGACAAGACCGTTTGGCCCTATATACTTTGAACAGCAGTATACAGGCATTGCAAACAAGATAAGGATTGTAGGTTCCTTAACCACTTCCAGACCTGCGCACGACGATGTACGTCCTCTTTTTAAAGATGGATATCTCGTAACGGCAGCAGCTGCTGCCACAACCGAGGTATCCATCTTTAGTGTGAGTGGTCCTGTACACGATAACGGCGGTCTTCGCGGCGGATTCGCCGTTATCGGTGGCGGGAGAGGGAGGGGATCGGGTGCGCTCGGCTGCTGACTGGGGACGCGACTGAAGGAAAAAATCTCCTTCACCCGTCCCCATAGCTCTGCTGGGCGGAAGTGACGTCAAAACCTCTTAAAGAAACATTTTTTTTTTGTCATTTGAAAAAATGACAGTTTCAATTTTTTTTTCTTTCATTTTAGTCTAAATATGAGATCTGAGGTCTTTTTGACCCCAGATCTCATATTTAAGAGGATCTGTCATGCTTTTTTCTATTACAAGGGATGTTTACATTACTTATAATAGGAATGAAAGTGATCAAATTTTTTTTTTTTTTTTTTTTTCAGTGTAAAAAGTAATAAAATAAATAAAATTAATAAGAAAACAAAAAAAAAATGTTTAAAGCGCCCGTCCCGACGAGCTCGCGCGCAGAAGCGAACGCATACGCGAGTAGCGCCTGCATATGAAAACGGTGTTCAAATCACACAAGTGAGGTATCGCAGCGATCGTTAGAGCGAGAGCAATAATTCTAGCCCTAGACCTACTCTGTAGCTCAAAAAAATGCAACCTATAGAATTTTTTAAACGTCGCCTATCGAGATTTTTAAGGGTAAAAGTTTGACGCCATGCAATATTTAAGCGTGACATGTTGGGTATAATTTTACTCTGCGTAACATTATCTTTCACAATATATAAAATTGGGCCAAATGTATTGTTGTCTTATTTTTTAATTAAAAAAAGTGAATTTTTTCCAAAAAAAGTGCGCTTGTAAGACCGCTGCGCAAATACGGTGTGACAAAAAGTATTGCAATGACCACTATTTTATTCTCTAGGGTGTTAGAAAAAAATATATATAATGTTTGGGGGTTTTAAGTAATTTTCTAGCAGAAAAACTGTTTTAGTCTTGCAAACACCAAATCTGAAAAACACCTAAGGTCTGGAAGTGGTTAAGTAGAATCAGAACCATGTCATACTTTGCTCCTGCATATTGCACAATTTCCTAAAGAGACCCTCAACAAACTACATGACACTTGTGCCTGATGAGGCCACTGATGTTCCAGTGGTGGTGGCCCGTGAGACTGTCCATACAGGCTTGGCCCCCCAAAGTGCACGTGCTGTGTGGCAACAATATGACAACTATTTTAGGGGTGGGGGGGGGGGCATTACAATGCCAGATCTTGGCTCAATAAATAATTTTTGGGGGAAAGTAAAATTCTAGAAAAAAGTGGGGTTGCCATCCGGGGCCCCCTTTGAACAAATTCTGTGAAGAACTCCTGTTCTCTGAAGGCCTCCATTATTTCTGCAAGTCAAAATTTAGCAAAAAAAAAACTAATGTCAGTCAAGCCTTAGCTTTCTCCCCATATCTAACCCACAAACTCATCCACTGATCATAAAGTCCAAAAATCAAGTTTTGCATCGTCGTATTGCACGATCGTTTTTCCAACGTTTTCTACCGACTGTGAACGACGTTCTCATTCACGCAATATCCCTTTATACACTGTGCGTGTGAGAAGCTCCGCACATTGCCACGCCAATGACGATCGTTCTAGTGATTGACACGCCCCTTTTCAGTCGTTCAATGCAAGAGTCAGAAGAAATGATGGAGGGAAGACAGCAAGCTGCAACCAGGCAGGAGAGAGGCCAGGCACACACCAGGAGGAGCAGGAGTTACAAAGCCACCAACATGAGCTTCGAAGAGATGGTAGAGATGGTGGCTGTTCTTAAAAAGGAGGACTACGATGGCCTTACAAGAACCCCAATAAACTGAAGGCACAGATCATGGAGAAGGTGCGGAGGACTCTCCATGCAAAATTCAGGGTGCAGAGGTCCAGGGAGCAGCTGCGGAAGCGATGGTCTGATTTGAAAATCAGAGAGCCAGAACAGATGGGGAGAATTAGAAGATTTCTCAGAAGACGTAAGTAAATTTCATGTGTACTCTGAATATTTGTTTTAATTATTTTGCGTCATTTGGTTTTCTTTCAGGTTATGTATATAGACAGTCCAAGAATAGATGTTTCAAGGTTCCTGTTTGTGGGCATAATACTTGGTTGTTTTTTTTGTTTTTTTTGTTTTGTTTTTCTTTTAAAGTGTATTTTGTGCGTGTAACCGAGAGAGGAGCCGAACTGCAGGAGTAGGCAGGCCTCCCCCAGAGGCAATCTGCCACCTTTCTCCATGCCCCAGGTGGCAATGGTGGGTGTGTGAGGGGGTCCTCCCACACAGCCCGCCCTACCTGCTCCGCTTTGAAGCCCAATGGGGCAGAGGAACTCCCTATAAGGGAGTGAGAGGATCTAGCCCGCTCAACCAGCCCCGTTAGTCCTTCGCCTCTCTTTTTAGAGACCGAGGGGTCAAAGTGCGTGCATGTTAACCAAATTTCGAGTGCGTGTAAGTGTGGTGGTTTTTGTGGGAGGGGGGTGGGCGTACTAAGCGCAAGCTTACCTCGCATAGCACACCCACCGGGAGCCGGGCTGAGACCACCAAACTCAATTCACATGTAGCTGAGACCGGGATCCGAACCTCTAGCTGCAGAGGTGAATGGCTTGTCAGCGCAGTGCCAATCGTGTTGAGCCACCGCAGCTCCCCAATACTTGGTTGTTCATTGTATTCAAGATCTTTTTATGTGAGACCAATTTTTTATTGAATGTAGATGTGTTATTTACTAGATTTAAATAATCCAACTTAAGTCATTATACAGTAAAAGGAGAGTATGCTCAGCGCAGAAGTTGATTACACATATGGACTCAGTAGCACAATGGTTGGCATGGCCAATCCGCCCTATAGGCTCGCTATGCAAGCCGCTTAGGGCCCCGCAAAGCTGCGAAGGGCCCCCCAAATAACTAGAGGCCCCGCCTAGTAAGAAGTCATTTTCACCCCCTCACCCTGCTTCTCAACTCGCTGACTGCATGGGAGAAGAAGCAAGAAGTCAGCACCCCTTGCTTCTCAATTTAATTTAAGATGTCATTTCCGACAGCACAACACCCCCTCCCCCCACTTCTCAACTTTCTTTAATGTGACATGTCACTGTTGTCGGCGCCCCCCGCTTCTCATTTTTAATGTGCCATGTCATTTAGCTTCGAGCCCCAGGGAGGTCATGATCGGCACTGAGTGTTGGTCACAAGAACAACCTAGTTAGCGTGTCACACAGAGGTGATCCAGTGTATACTTGTTGTTTTTCCATGTAGGAAACTTGTCCAAAGATAGAGAAATGCAGCAGCTTCGGTAATGGATAAAATCTAGTGTTAAGCTTAGAAGGATTGTAAAAAGAGACAATTGTACTACACTTTTTAAAAAGAATGATTGATATTCCTCTTTCAGGCCTCTAATCTTTTTGATTCATCTAACCCTTTGTTTACAATCTCATAGGCCGCAATCAAGCTGCAGAAATGGAGCCGACCAACCCCACACAGTGCCAAGCCCCACCCTCGCCGGATGTACAGGAAGTGCAAAATGCCACCACATCAGGTCAGTGTCATACCGCACAGCTTCAGGTAATACATGTAGGCCTGCATAATTTTAATACATGTTTTTTCACAAATTTCAGGTGTACGAGCTGGTGGCTTAGACACTTACAGTGCCTAGGTGCTAATTGGGGAGATAATGTCCTGCAGGGCACAAATAGAGGACACAAACATCGCCCTGGAGAAGATCATAAGGAACAATAGAAAGGTGGACCAAAGCCTCAAGAATATTATTGATGTTCTGGGGAGGGTTTAAAAAGATAAAAAAAAAAAATATTTTTTATATATATATATATATATATAACACATTTTAAGTGTGATACAATAAATATTTTTGGATACTAAACAATGTCTGGCTTCTTATTATATCAATGCTGCCTAAAAGAACAAATCTAGATTTGTGGTGTTTCCATTGACAATGATGAGTATTTAGTAAAGGAAAATAAACATGACACTATGAGAACGTAGGAGAAAGCTAGAATGAACTCAAATTAGAAAAGAAGCAAACCAAGAAAATGACTAGAACAGGGGCAGAAAAATTGGGCCTTAGTCACTGGTGGTGGTGTCACAACACTGCAACCCCTCACAGATACTGTAATTGGAGCGCAACAAGGAGCCACGTGCAAGTATTGCATCAAAAATTGTTTTTAGGTGCCCCTGTTGCACAGGGGCACAAAAATTGTGCCTTAGGCCACGTGCAAAGTATTGCATCAAAAATTGTTATTAGACGCCCCTGTTATACAGGGGCAAAAAAATTGGTCCGTAGGCACAATACAACACTGCAACCCCTCCCAATATCTTTAATTGGACCGCAACAAGGAGCCACGTGCAAAGTATTGCATCAAAAATTGTTATTAGGCGCCCCTGTTAAACAGGTGCAGAAAAATTAGGCCTTAGGCACTGGTGGCAGAGCCCAGAAAAACAACATTTCTTACTAGCTATCAGCAAGAAAAGTGAGGAGGAGAAGGATATTCCATCAGCATCATAACAGGACAGTCACTCAGCATCAGCATACGCAGTCTCAAAGGGATCTGACATTTCAACAAAAAAATTATTATTCAGTAACATCAGCATCAGGTGCTTGGTAGCTGGTGTTGATCCAAGCCTGATTCATTTTGATGAAGGTCAGTCGATCAACAGAGTCGGTGGAGAGGCGCACCCTGTGATCGGTCACAAAGCCATCAGCAGCACTGAATGTGCGTTCTGAAAGAACACTGGATGCAGGGCAAGCCAGTAGCTCAATTGCGTACTGTGCAAGCTCTGGCCAGTGATCCATCCTCAAGACCCAGTAAGCCAGAGGATTTTCGGTGGGGAAGGCGTCCAAGTCGGATCTTGCCCCTAGGTATTCCCGGACCATGTAAACCAGACGCTGGCGATGGTTGCTGGAACCGGTCAGACCTTTGGGCTGCGGACTAAAAAATTGTTTGAACGCATCGGTCAGACGGCCACCTTCTCCAGCGCTCCTTCTCTGACTCACCGAAGTCTCAGCAAGACGTTGTCCAGGGCCAGGTTTTGGTAATCCCCCCGGTTCTGGGAACGCATTGCACAGACCCTCCTGCAAGGCCTCCTGCAGAAGTTTCATCTTCTGCTCCCTCTGCGATGGCAACATAAGGTCCACTACCTTACTCTTGTAACGTGGATCAAGGAGAGTTGCCAGCCAGTAATGATCCCTCTCCTTGATAGCACATACACGAGGATCCTTACGCAGGCTTTGCAGGATCAGGGAGGCCATGCAGCGTAGGTTTGCAGAGGCATTCGGGGCACAGTCCTCTGGGTCACTGAGGACGACAGGATCGGCAGCCACCTCATCCCAGCCACGTAAAAGTCCACGTGTTCCTTGGGACTGTAAATGATCCCTTGAAGACTGCTGCTGTTGATTCTAGTGCTAGGCTCCACCTCCATGATTCTAGTGCTAGGCTCCACCTCCATGCTGCTGATACAATCATCCTCCTCCTCCTCCTCCTCATCCTCTTCCTGTGTTCTAGGTGGGCAAGCAGGAACAGTGTATGGATAAAGGGGGCCTTGAGAGGTAAGGAAGTCCTCCTCTTCCTCCCTCTGTTCTGCCTCAAGGGCCCTGTCCATTATTCCACGTAGGGTGTGCTCCAACATGTGAATAAGTGGGACAGTCTCACTGATGCATGCACTGTCACTGCTCACCATCCTCGTGGCCTCCTCAAATGGTGACAGGACAGTGCATGCATCCCTGATCAAGGCCCACTGGCATGGTGAAAAAAAAACAAGCTCCCCTGAGCCAGTTCTGCTGCCATATTGGCACAGGTACTCATTAATGGCCCTCTGCTGCGTGTGCAGCCGCTGCAGCATGGCCAACGTAGAGTTCCATCTGGTGGGCATGTCACAGATTAGGCGGTTCTTGGGCAGGTTGTATTCCCTCTGGAGGTCTGTCAGCTGAGCAGTGGCATTATATGACCTCCGGAAATGCACACAGACTTTCATGGCCTGCTTCAGGACATCCTGTAAGCCCGGGTACCTGCTCAAGAACCGCTGCACCACCAAATTGAGAACATGCGCAAAACAGGGCACATGAGTGAGTTTTCCCTGTCGCAGGGCAGAGAGAAGGTTAGTGCCATTATCGCTGACCACCATTCCAGGCTTCAGCTGGCGTGGCGTCAACCACCTCTGAGCCTGCCCCTGCAGAGCTGAAAGAACCTCTTCCCCAGTGTGGCTCCTGTCTCCCAAGCACACCAGCTCTAGCACCGCATGGCATCTCTTGGCCTGTATTCCTGCGTAGCCCCTCGTACGCCTACGGAGCACGGCTGGTTCTGAGCAAACATCACCACAGGAAGAGGCCACAGAGGAAGAAGCGGAGGGGGTGGAGGAGAGAGGTGTGTCACAAGCAGTAGTAGTGTTTTGGAGGCGTGGTGGCAGAACAACCTCCAAAACTACTGTACCTTGCCCTGCGTCCTTCCCAGCTGCCAGCAGAGTCACCCAATGGGCCGTAAAAGACAGGTAATGTCCCTGTCCAGGCCTGCTGGACCATGAGTCAGCGGTAAGATGCACCTTACCACTAACCGCCCTGTCCAGCGAGGCATGGACATTGCCTTCCACATGCCGGTAGAGAGCCAGAATCGCCTTCCGTGAGAAAAAGTGGCGTTTGGGTACTTGCCACTGAGGTACTGCACATTCCACAAACTCACGGAAGGGGGCAGAATCTACCAACTGAAAAGGTAGCAGTTGAAGTGCTAGCAATTTTGCTAAGCTAGCATTCAACTGCTGGGCATGTGGATGGCTGGGAGAGTACTTCTTTCGGTGCTGCAGCAGCTGGGGCAGGGAAATTTGTCTGGTACTATCAGTAGATTGCCCGCATGTACTACCACTACTACGTTGTGACACACCTATTTCTACACCTTCGGTGCAGGCTTCAGGGAGGACTGGGGGGTCTAGTGGGGTTGGAGGTCACAGAAGGGCAAGGGGAGGTCCGCTTCAGTCTTTGGTGTGGGTCTTTCTGGTATGCTTGCCAACAAGCTGCATGGCAGCTCGACATATGTCTGGACAAACATGTGGTGCCCAAGCGGGTGATGTTTTGGCCACACAAGATACGCTTGAGACATATGTTGCAAACAGCAAAGGTACGATCTGATGGACATGTTTCGAAAAAGGCCCACACCAAAGAACTTTTGCTGTACCGTTGAGACACAGCAGTGCCACGTAATGCAGTTGGTGTGCTGCCCTTAAGCTGACCCCTGGAGGGCATCCTGCCTCTTTGGAGATGTGCCTGTGCCTCGTCCTCCTCCTCCTCCTCTCTCCTATCAGGCACCCAGGTAGAGTCAATGACCTCATCATCCCCTCCCTCCTCATCACTGTCGAAAACCTGGCAGTATGCTCCAGCTGGGGGAACATCACTCCCAGATTGTTGTCCCTCTCGGCCACCCCCTCTCCCTGGGCTCACGTCAATGCCTTCCTCTATCTGTGTTCCGTCATCGGAGTCTTCAAAACGCTGTGCATCTTCATGTAGCATGTACCCAACACTGTGTTGAAACAGTTCGGGGGACTCCTCAGGAGGACACGGTGGCACTAGGGAAGGATTGTGTGATGCCATTGTGCAGAGGGAAGAGGACGCCTTGGCAGCTGCTTTGCCAGACAAACTATGATCAGTCTGTGTGAGAGAGGATGAGGAGGATGAGGACGGCTTGGTCATCCACTCCACTAATTTCTCTGCATGTTGAGGCTCAACACGGCCAGCTCCCGAAAAGAAGGACGAGCGGCCACGGCCACGTGCTGAAGAGGATGCACCACATCCACCACCAGCGTTACCTCTAGATGCAGAGCCTGCTTGCCCTCGTGACTCTCTGCCTCTCTTTGTCCTTCCAGCCATATTTATGCGTTCAGGTGCTATGTAACAAAACAGACGCAGTCACACCAACTGCGTTCAGGTGTTAGTAAACTGCACACACGCAGTAAGAGCGACTGCGTTCAGGTGCTATGTAACAAAACAGGTGCAGTCACACCGACTGCGTTCAGGTGTTAGTAAACAGCACCCGCGCAGTAAGAGCGACTGCGTTCAGGTATTATGTAACAGCACACATGCAGTGACACCAACTGCGTTTAGTTGCTATTAAACAGCACACACGCAGTAAGAGCACACACGCTGTAAGAACGACTTTGTTTCTGTGCAATTCAATAGCCCACTTGCATTAACAGCGACTGCGTTTCTGTGCAAATAAATTGCACACGTGCAGTAACAGGTAATGTGTGTATGTGCAATTAACTAGCACACGTTGACTAACATGGAGTACTAAGTTTAAGCTAAACCCTAATGCAGGCAATACAACACGTTAGAGCACTGCATGTAGAACAATCTCCTGCCTGACAGATACTAATAGCAGATCTAGCTGAGCTATACAGTTTATAAATATATTGACAACTCCTAGGGATGTGAATATATTCTCTACAAACTATAGATTTAACTATACTGACTAGCCTTCCTGCTCTATCTACAATTAATGGAATCCGCGCTTAGGATGCGTTGATGCTGCTGCCTCCCTAAAGGATCCCAGTGATGGGATCAATGGTACAATATAGAAAGTGTGGGATAATGGCGCTGCAAGTTTGACTATATCACCAGAGGGTGATCATAGTCCCTGTATAAACACAGGTGTTGGGTAGTCTAGATAAGGGGTAAGTCCAATAAAGTGAACTTCCCTTTATGTACCACTTGGTGGAGGATACAAATCCTACAGATTACCCTTTTTTAATGGTGCCAATAGAGTTCAATTACCACATAGATGGTTGTTGACAAAGTTTCAGAGAGCAGGTGCATTTACCAAACGTGTTATTCCTGAGTGCTGTATGTCAGATGTGTTTGCAATCCGAAACGATAAAAAATGCTAACAACAAAAAATCTGTAAAAGCAGTGAGGTAGGGCAGGACCCTGTGCGTCCAATGTCAAACTGCTACAGGAGTCGGCAAATGTGGAGTTTGAAAATGTGAATAAATCCTGTGTATTTAGGTGAACATGCCACAAAAATGTACTGATGTACAAATAATAAAATAACAAATAAAATATAATGAGAATATAATACCACAATCCTACTAGTGTCCCAAAGGTCTAATAGTGATAAGAAGAGAACCCCTATGGGGGTACCTGAAACCAGTGCAGGGGATATGTAGATAGTTACTACAAAGTGAGATCCCGTACCAGACAATGGACAGGTTAGTGTGCAATTGATAATATAATAAAACAAGCAATTGTGGAAAAAATTAAAAAGATAAAAAATCAAAATCCAAAAACCTGCACCCTATATACAAATCATAAACTACAAATCCTCATTCACAGGTGAGTCCATAAGATTGCACAAAAATGTAAAGCTGGAGACGTAACAGGCCAAATGTTTATACAGTAGATGCTGCTTCTATAGTATCATTCCTAGGTATGAGTGAACCATTGGGTAATTGGTGACTTATAAGTGCCAGTATACTACGATCCAGTGACGGTGACAGCTGTGCTCCCCCACATAGGTCCCCACTCACCAGATGTCGTCACCCCCCAGGGGGCAAAAAGCGGATGGTGATGGTACCTTGGCGTCTGTAATATCACGATCTCCTGTGATAGATCCTCAGCGCTCTCCTCTCAAGGAACAAGGGGTCTCTGGAGTGATGTCTCAGGTGCCAGCAATATGTCACTCAGAAGATAAAAATTAAGGAAAAAATCCGCATAGCGTAATAGGTTTTAAGTTGATTGGGAGTGCCAAAAAAATATTTTATTAAAAAATGTAAGAGATTAAAAAAGGGGAAGTCTGAGACTCCACTGAGGTCCCTGTACAGTGGGTACCTTCACAGAACAAACTTATAAAAACAAATAAGAAATCACAAAATATTTTTTTGAATAAATAGCACGCTGCACTGGCCGCCTGTCTCACACTGGCTGTGTGTATCAGAGTGCCGCTACCGCCGTGTGATGTCCTCCTTCGGCATCTATGTATAGTAGGGCAGTGATCAGCTGAAAAGTGTGGCGTGCTGCCAAGTAGCGTGTGAGCGTACGTATGAGCTTGTTTGTAGGTCAACTGACGCGTTTCGTCATGTGACTTTTTCAAAGGTGATGGATTTTGATTTTTTATCTTTTTAATTTTTTCCACAATTGCTTGTTTTATTATATTATCAATTGCACACTAACCTGTCCATTGCCTGGTACGGGATCTCACTTTGTAGTAACTATCTACATATCCCCTGCACTGGTTTCAGGTACCCCCATAGGGGTTCTCTTCTTATCACTATTAGACCTTTGGGACACTAGTAGGATTGCGGTATTATATTCTCATTATATTTTATTATTTGTACACCAGTACATTTTTGTGGCATGTTCACCTAAATACACAGGATTTATTCACATTTTCTCCACATTTGCCGACTCCTGTAGCAGTTTGACATTGGACGCCTGCACAGGGTCCTGCCCTACCTCACTCCTTTTACAGATTTTTTGTTGTTAGCATTTTTTATTGTTTCGGATTGCAAACACATCTGACATACAGCACTCAGGAATAACACGTTTGGTAAATGCACCTGCTCTCTGAAACTTTGTCAACAACCATCTATGTGGTAATTGAACTCTATTGGCACCATTAAAAAAAGGGTAATCTGTAGGATTTGTATCCTCCACCAAGTGGTACATAAAGGGAGGTTCACTTTATTGGACTTACCCCTTATCTAGACTACCCAACACCTGTGTTTATACAGGGACTATGATCACCCTCTGGTGATATAGTCAAACTTGCAGCGCCATTATCCCACACTTTCTATATTGTTCCTGCTCTATCTATCTATCTATCTATCTATCTATCTATTGTGAACTTTGGGGGTTCTTTAGCTCAGCGAGACAAGTGCTTAAACCGTAATAGTGAATAAAACCGAAGTTAGGCTTACCGGTAACTCTGTTTTCAAGAGTCTTCCAGGACAGCCCTGTAGATGTAGCTCCTCCCTCCGGGACAGGAAACACAATCACCCCCAATCATAAAAGGCGGTCCTCCAGGTCCTCTCCTCAGTTCATCCAAGAATTCCTGACGGACTCTGAAAAACATAATCTTACCAACACATCGTTAGTACAAACTTCCATTTCCAGTTTAGAATAATATACACCGGGTGGGAAGCCAGGCTGTCCTGGAAGACTCTTGAAAACAGAGTTACCGGTAAGCCTAACTTCGGTTTTACCCTTTCGTCTTCCAGGACAGCCCTGTAGATGATAGACAAGAAACTTACTTATCAGGGTGGGGTTACTGCTTGGAGGACCCTCCTACCAAATGCCTGATCCTTCTCAGACATCAAGTCCAGGCGATAGTGCTTGGCGAAGGTAGTATAACTTGACCACGTTGCCGCCTTGCAAATCTCTTCTGGTGAGGCTCCGCCCCTCTCGGCCCATGAACTCGAAACTGCTCTAGTCGAGTGTGCTTTAACAAATGGGGCTTGTAGGCCCTCTAACTCATAAGCCTTCTCTATTGCCATTCTGATCCATCTGGCAATAGAGGATTTTGATGCCTTATGACCCTTCTTACTACCTGAAAAATTAACAAAAAGGGAATCACTCTTCCTAAACTCTTTGGAAGCTTCTAAGTAAACTAAAAGGCACCTCCTAACATCTAGTAAGTTTTGGGGTGCTCCCTCTGAGTCTGAGGTGGAACAAAAGGAAGGAAGGACAATGTCCTGTGTCCTATGGAATTTGGACACAACTTTAGGAAGAAAACTGGGGTCTGTTTTCAAAATAATCCTATCATCAAAAATCAACAAAAAAGGCTCCAAGATTGAAAGAGCCTGTAGCTCACTCACCCGTCTGGCTGAGGTCACTGCCACCAAGAGGACCGTTTTAAGTGTGACCCATTTCAGGATGGATTCCTCCAGAGGTTCAAAAGGTTTGCCTGAGAGTGCTCTGAGCACCAATGAAAGATCCCAAGAAGGACAGGTCGAGACCCTCACTGGCCTAGATCTTGATAAGGCCTTGAAAAAACTCCTAACATATGAATTCTGCTGGAGGGAACACTGCAAGAAGACACTCAGGGCTGCTACCTGTACCTTTAGAGTGCTGGGGGAGAGACCCAGATCTACCCCGGCCTGCAAAAAATCTAGAATAGCTGGAATACCTGGATGATCCAATTCTTGTTCTCTCATCCAGGAACAAAATCTCTTCCAGAATTTGGCATAGATTGCTCTTGTAACTGGCTTTCTGCACTGTAATAGGGTGTTTATTACTTTCTCTGAGAAACCCTCTGCTCTCAATAACTCTTCCTCAGATACCACGCAGTTAGACTCAATCTGTCTATCTGCGGGTGTAGGATTGGACCCTGCGAGATCAGATCCTTCCGGATTGGAAGGGGAAATGGAGGAAAAATGCATAGTTCCTTCAGGATTGCGAACCAAGGCCTCTTTGGCCACCAGGGCGCGATCAAAATCAAGTCTGTCGCCTCCAACCGAAATTTCTGGAGCACTGCTGCTATCATCCTTACTGGGGGGAAGGCGTAGCAAATGTTGAACCTCCAGGGATTGGAAAATGCGTCTATCCTTAAGGCCTGATCTCTGGGATCTATTGAGAAGAACTGGGTTACTTTCCTGTTCTTTTCTGAGGCAAAAAGATCTATTTCCGGAAGACCCCACCTTTGTGTTATCTGAGCAAATACTTCTTCGTTCAGGGACCATTCGTCCTGTTTCACTGGCTGGCGACTTAAGTAATCTGCCAGAGAGTTTTGAGTACCCTTTAGGTGGACTGCTGTCAGTGAAAACAAGTTGGTCTCCGCCCAGGAGAGGATTTTGTTGGATATTTCTTGCAAAGCCGGACTTCTTGTCCCTCCCTGCTTGTTCAGGTACGCAACAGCCGCTGCGTTGTCCGAACGAACTTGCAGGTGATGTCCTACCAACCTTCCCTGAAATGACTCTATGGTTCTTAGAATTGCCAACAGCTCTCTTTGGTTGGAAGAACGACTTGCCTCCGCTGGAGACCATGCTCCCTGGGCTACTGCTTCCCCTAGGTGGGCTCCCCAGCCCCAGGCACTTGCGTCCGTAGTCACTATTACTTCCACCGGGAAGGACCAGTCTAGACCCTTGCTCAGGTTGTGATGTCTTCGCCACCACCACAACTTCCTTTTTACTTTGGCTGAGATTGGAATCAGCGACTCTAAATCTTGACTTTGGCCACTCCAGAGACGGAGCATAAGTTCCTGTAATGGGCGTTGATGATGTCTTGCCCAAGGAACTGCAGGGAAACAGGATGTCATGAACCCCAGGACTCTCATTACCTCTCTGATTGAAATCCACTGATTGGACTGTAGTTGGGCAACGGCCTGACTTACTTTGGTAACCTTTTCCTCGGGGAGATAAATTTTTCTCTTTACCGAAGATATCTTGTACCCCAGGTAAACCACTTCCTGGGATGGCACCAACTGGGATTTGTCCCGGTTGATTATCCACCCGAGTGAGGAGAGATATTCCTGTGCAACCAGTAAATCCTTTCCTAACTGTTGAGCCGATCTGGCTACAAACAGTAGATCGTCCAGATATGGGATTACCGTGATAGCTTGATCTCTGAGAGGGGCAAGAGCTTCTGCCAGAACCTTGGTAAAAATTCTCGGAGACGAGGATAGACCAAAGGGCAGAGCTTGGAACTGGAAGTGTTGAATCCCTAAAGTTGCCCTCACTGCTACCCTGAGAAATTTCTGGTAATCTGGATGTATAGGGATGTGCAGATAAGCATCCCTGAGATCCAGGGTCGCCATGTAACACCCCGGGAACAGACATCTTGCAACTGTAAAGATCGACTCCATCCTGAACCTTTTGTATTTTACAAATCTGTTCAGGGGCCGAAGGTTCAGGATCATCCTGAACTTCCCTGATGGTTTCTTTACTATGAAGACATGGGAATATACTCCCTGTCCCTGCTCCTCCAGGGGTACCGGAATTAGAACTCTCTGATCCACTAATTCTCCTAGCGACAGCATGAGAGCTTCTGCCTTTGCCTTTTCCCTGGGTGGATGAGTCACCCTGAAGTTCCAGTGAGGCAGTGACGCAAACTCCAGTTTGTATCCGTTCTCTATTAGATTTAGAATGAACGGGCTTGAAGTTGCCTTGGTCCATTGTGGGAGGAACTGCCCCAACCTTCCTCCCACGGGGACACAGGAGTCATTGTGGTTTTGGGGGGGGTTGAGGAGGATTAAACAGGATTCCTCCTCTACCACGCCCCTTGTGGCCTGCCCAATGCTTCTTGGGTTGGCCTTCCTTCTTCTGGTTTTGCCAAAAGTTTGAACCCCTGAAGCCACGAAAAAAACTCTTTCCTTCGGCTTTTTTCTTTTTCTCAGGAAAGGCCTTCTTCCTGTCCTGAGTACGTTCCAAAGCCTCTTGGAGGCCGGGTCCAAAAAGGTGATCTCCTGAAAACGGAAGACCACACAATTTTAATTTTGAGGCGGCATCTCCCGTCCAAGTTTTTAGCCATACTGATCTTCTGGCTGCATTGACCAAGGCTGCTGACCTGGCAGCCAACTTTACTGACTCCTCTGAGGCGTCAGCTAGAAAACCCACTGCCTTGAACAAGAGTGGAAAAGATTTTAAAAGCTCTTGTCTAGAGGTACCGGCCAAGATGTGTGCCTGTAACTGGGTGAGCCAACACTCTAAGTTTCTTGCTACACAAGTAGCCGATAGAGCTGGTTTTAAACTGATCGCAGAGGCGTCCCAAGCTCTTTTCAATAGTAGGTCCCCCTTTTGTCCATTGGGTCCCTAAGGGAACCTAGGTCATCAAATGCCAAATCTGTCCTCCTGGAGACCTTGGCTAAAGGGGCATCCAGTCTAGGAACCTTGTTCCAAGGATGGGACACATCTGATTCGAATGGAAACCTACGTTTGAGGCTGCCTGAAAAAAATGGTCTTCTTTCAGGTTGTTCCCACTCTCGCAGAATCATATCAATCAAAGACTTATGAACCGGAAAAACCTTGGTTCTGGTCGCATTCCCCTGATACATGAGGTCATGCCGTGAGAGCTGAACCTGTTCCTCCTGGATATCCAAAGTGTCATAGATGGCATTCAGGAGATCCCCCACATCATCTAATGATAATTTGTATCTGGCCGCCCTGGAGGAATCCTCCTCTCCCTCTGATTCAGATGCTGAACCTGCCTGAGAGGAAACAACTGATCTGGGAGTTCTGTCTCTAATTTCCTCCTCTTCCTCCTGAATTTGTAAGGAAGGAGTACTAGAGGCCCTAGTTAGGGACGGGGCTGGAGCCTGCATCCTGTCAATCAGTCCCTTAAACGACTGAAATGTGGATGCCATCTCATCTTTAAAAGATGATAACATTTGGTTACAAGTGGTTAACGAACTTTCTTTAACCAAGCTATTAACACAGTCAGGACATAAAGGCTTATCCCAATTAGAACTTAGCTTTGTCCCACACACTGCACATTTCTTCCTAGGAGGCTGGTTCTTATCATGGGCCTTGACCTGTTAAAATAAACAACACAGTTTGACCACATTACAACCAGCTAAACCTTCATTCACCACTGTGACAAGGTTTCCTAGAAGGTGCAAAAGAAAAACCTCCACCAAACAGGTTCACCACCTAGGGGGGGGGTATCTGGGGTAACAATCCCCTACCTATCAGAGTAAGCCATGTGCCGTCACCAGGCCTTACCTGAGAGGTACCGGTGCCTGCTGGACCAGGATCGGAAATAGCCGCTGCTGCCTCCATGGTCCTGTGTAATCGATTTCAGTCTCCCTGAACAAACACCAGCGCCGGGTCCTTCGAGTCTCCTCCGCGCCCTTTTTCTCTCACCCTCGCAGCCACGCCACCCGGATCACTACAGGGGACGGATCCCCTGTCAACGGGGTCCGACTCTCGCCGAGCTCACGGCGGAGGAGACTCCAGCTACGCTCTCTACCCCTAGGGCCAGAGGAGTGCTGAAGGCTGAGGTAGGTTCTCTCACATCAAAAAACAAAAAAATACGTTCCCTGATTGTATCTCCTCCCGTCCGGCAGGAAACACAAAAAACTGAGGAGAGGACCTGGAGGACCGCCTTTTATGATTGGGGGTGATTGTGTTTCCTGTCCCGGAGGGAGGAGCTACATCTACAGGGCTGTCCTGGAAGACGAAAGGGTAAAAAGGTGTTTTTATTTGAAAACCAAACCAAACAAAAACAACGCTTTCTTCAGCATAGGGAAAATACATCAAAACAAAAGTCCTGCTTGTCTTCAGCACAAATGAAAAAGTCTGTTTTACCTTCAGCACAGCAAACAAAACAAAACACAGGCACATACGGTTTGGTAAGTATTCCAGTCCTTCTCAGCAGCATACAGCTTCTGCAGACACCTTCACTTCCACACTCCTCCACCCTCTGTCAGCATTTCCTCTCCTTTTAGCTGACTTCCTGGGAGTTGTTAACTCCCTGTGTGCCTGAAAGCCTGGGGCCAGAAGGGACTAGACTCTGAAAATTGGCGCTATGTAGCGTCCATCCAGGACCCAACCCTGGCGTCCTGTACATATCCCCCCCTCTGCCTCAACGCGGAGGTGTTGGAGGCACCACTCGCCATCATACAGTGGACTCGGGAGAGGGCATCGGCATTCTGATGCTGTCTCCCGGGTCTGTGCTCTACCATAAAGTTGAACTCCTGCAGAGACAGAAACCACCTTGTTACCCTGGCATTGGTGTGTTTGTTCTGTCTCATCCACGTAAGAGGAGCATGGTCCGATATAAGGCGAAACCTCCTACCTAGGAGAAAATAACGTAGGGAGTCCAAAGCCCACTTGATGGCAAGACATTCGCGTTCCACCACCGCATAGTTTCTCTCAGCTGGCGTCAGTTTCCTACTAAGAAAAACTATTGGGTGCTCCTCTCCGTTGATTTCTTGAGACAGAACTGCTCCTAGCCCTTCACTTGAGGCATCTGTCTGCACTACAAAATCCTTAGAAAAATCTGGCGCCACAAGCACCGGATCCTGGATCACCGGAGTGCTGTCTTAAGCATTTGAAAAGCTTTTTCAGCCTCGGCATTCCATTTGATCATGACCGACTTTCGGCCTTTGGTGAGGTCAGTTAGCGGTGCCGCAATGGTGGCGAAGTTGGGGACAAACCTCCTATAGTACCCAACTAGGCCTAAAAACGCTCTGACCTGTTTCTTTGTTAGGGGGCGGGGCCAGCCCTGTATGGCCTCTACCTTGCTCATTTGGGGCTTCACTAACCCTCTACCTACAATGTATCCTAGGTACTTGGCTTCCTCCACCCCAACCGCACACTTCTCCGGATTGATGGTGAACCCTGCTCTTCTCAAGGAGTCTACCACTGCCTGTACCCGGGGAAGATGGGAATCCCAGTCCGTGCTGAAAATGACTATGTCATCCAGGTAAACGGAGGCATACCATTGGTGTGGACGTAACGTTTTGTCCATGGCCCTTTGGAATGTGGCGGGGGCGGAGTGAAGACCAAACGGCATTCTTTTATACTGGAAGTGACCTTCCGGGGTAGAGAAAGCGGTTTTCTCCCTGGCCTCCTTGGTCAGGGGAATCTGCCAGTAACCTTTTGTGAGGTCCAGCGTGGTGATGTACCTGGCAGGACCCAATCTCTCAATCAGCTCATCTACCCGTGGCATGGGGTATGCATCGAACTTGGAGACCTCGTTGAGTTTTCTAAAATCGTTGCAGAAGCGGAGAGTACCATTGGGTTTGGGCACCAACACGATCGGACTGGACCACTCGCTCTGCGACTCTTCGATGACCCCAAGTTCGAGCATCCTTTTAACCTCTCCAGACACTGACACTCTATGAGCTTCTGGGATACGGTAGGGTTTAAGCCGGATTTTCACCTTGGGCTCGGTCACGATGTCATGCTCAATGACGTTGGTGAGCCCTGGCAACCCTGAAAACATGTCCCTATTTCTTTGCAGAAATTCTTTTACTTGCTTGGTTTGGTGCCTAGTTAGGGTAGCCGCAACCTGCACCAGGTCGATCCCTACATGGTCCCCTGACTGTACCGCCACCACCGCGGACACCGGTTCTCTGTCTCTCCAGAGCTTCAACAAATTTATGTGATAAATCTGGTAGGGTTTTCTTTTTCCTGGTTGGTGTACCTTATAGTTTACCTCACCCACTTTCTCTACTACTTCAAATGGACCTTGCCACTTGGCCAAGAACTTGCTCTCCACTGTGGGTATTAGGACAGCTACCCTGTCTCCTACTTGTAACTGTCTCACTTTAGCCGACCGGTTATATACCCTTCTTTGGGCATCCTGAGCCTTCTGCATGTGCTTTCTCACCATCGGCATCACTTTATCCACCCTTTCTCGCATTTGAGAAATATGCTCTACCACGGTTTTGTGCGGGGAGGACTCACTTTCCCACGTTTCCTTTACCAGATCAAGCAACCCCCGGGGCCTTCGTCCGTACACTAGCTCAAATGGCGAGAAACCCGTGGATGCCTGTGGTACCTCCCGGATAGCGAACAACAGGGCAGGGAGTAACATGTCCCAATCTTTCCCGTCTTTCTGGACCACTCTTTTTAACATGGACTTTAGAGTTTTGTTAAACCTCTCAACTAGGCCATCGGTCTGCGGGTGATAGACGGACGTCCGCAACTGCTTAATCTGAAACAGCCTGCACAAGTCCGCCATCACCTTTGACATAAAAGGGGTGCCCTGATCCGTTAGTATTTCCTTGGGGAACCCAGTACGTGAGAACATTTGAAATAACTCCCGGGCAATGGCCTTAGAGGACGTTTTTCTCAATGGGACTGCTTCTGGGTATCTAGTGGCGTAGTCTAGGATGACCAATATGTATTGGTACCCCCTTGCCGACTTTACCAGGGGTCCCACAAGATCCATAGCGATCCGCTCAAATGGGACCTCAATAATTAGCAAGGGTACTAGGGGGTTTCTATAGCGGGGCACTGGGGCAGTTATCTGGCAAACAGGACAAGACTCACAATATCTTTTAACCTCAGCCTTCACCCCTGGCCAGTAAAACCGGTCGGTTATCCTGGCCTCCATTTTCTCCGCCCCCAGGTGTCCTCCCAGTGCGTCGTTGTGGGCTAGATCAAGGAGCATCCGCCTATACGGTTGAGGGACCAGCAACTGCTCTATGGGTTCCCCTCGGCTCTCAGCCACACGATAGACTAGGTCCCCCTTCAACGCAAAATGAGGAAACCTCTGATCTGCACCTGGTATTTGTGAAACCCCATCAATGACAGAAACCTGCTCTCGAGCGTTCACTAAGGTAGGATCCTGTAACTGGGCGGTGCCAAACGCACCCCTGGGTACATCCAGGTCTGGATGCACTGGCCTTGGGGACGTTTCCCCCTCACCCTCCTCAACCGGGGAGAGCTCCTCGTCATCCTCCCCCAGCATGACTTGTAATGGGGAGACTTCCCCCCCCTCAGAGTTCAACTCGGTTTTGAGACCTGACACAGGACCACTATTATTAGAACTAAGATTCTCTGCAACGTCATTTCCACCAACAGGTATTTCCACATTAGAGGGGTGTGTTGTGGAGGTTTCAGGCCCGGATCCCCCAGACTCTGTCCCTTCCAAGCTCAGTGTCCCCAGTTCTCCTGGCAGACCCGTCTGTACCTGATCCCATAGTTCCAAAAATAGTGGACAGTCCCGCCCCACTATGATGTCATGTATCAAGCTTTTTACCACCCCAACCTCCTGGGTAACCGAGGTATGGCCATAGGACACAGTTACCGGGACCAAGGGGTACTCCTTGGTGTCCCCATGGATACATACTACCCGTAGAGTCTTAGTTACTGGGCCTATCCTCCCAAGCACCCTGGCATGTACGAGTGTGACCATGCTGCCGGAGTCCAGTAGAGCCCTGGCAGGAAGGTGGTTCACCCACACTTCGCACTCAAACCGTCCAGAAGCTAGGTCAAGATGTGTGGCACACGCTCTTTGCACATAAAAAGAGCTTCTTCGGGCAATCTCGCACTCCATAGGCTCCTCCTGAAGCGGGCACTGTGCCCGGGTATGCCCCCAGGACCGACATCGCCAACACTGTATGTCCCCCATCTTTGGCACAGGAACCGACCTCCGTGGTTCTATGGCAGACGGTGTAAACCTGCGGACGCCAACGTCTGGCAAGGCTTCTCTCCTTGGGGTGGTGGCTGGTCTGAGTGTCCTTGGCGTGGGTTCCCGACGCTTGGCAGGCCCAAGCAGGTCGTCCACCACGGTGTACCGTTCGACCAGCTGGTCAGCATTAGTAGGGTTTCCATGGCTTACCCAGCGCTGTAGGTCATCTTGTAGGGACCGTAGGTACCGGTCCATCACCACTCGTTCCACCATTTGTGGACCTGACAACTTTTCTGGCTGCAGCCATTTTTTAACTAACTGAATTAGTTCATGCATTTGGGACCTGGGTGGTTGGTCAGGTTTGTACCGCCAGCGATGCACCCTTTGAGCCCGGACGGCTGTGGTCACTCCCAGGCGGGCCAGGATCTCGGTTTTTAGACGCTCATAGTCCCTGATGTGCTCAGCTGGGAGGTCAAAATAGGCTTTTTGAGGGTCACCAGTGAGAAAAGGGGAGATAATGCCTGCCCATTGGTCCCGGGGCCACCCCTCTCTCTCTGCTATCCTTTCAAAGGTGGTGAGAAAGGCTTCCACATCATCGCTGGGCGTTAGTTTTTGCAAAAAATGGCTGGCCCTCACAGACACTGGGTTGCTAGTGGCAACGACCGCTTGCGCTTGTCCCTGAGCCAGCTGCTGTACGGCCTCCTGCAAGGCAGCCACCTGTGCTTGAGTGGACTCCTGCTGGGCCATAAACTGGGCGGATAGCATCCGTGTATTTTCCTGCTGCGCAGCTATAGCCTGTGCCAGGGCCTGCTGCTGCTGAGCCATCGCTTCCTCATGGCGACGGTTTGACTCTGCTGACACTTGCTGTTGGGTCACAGTGGCTTGTGCCAAAGCCTTAACGACCTCCTCCATGCCTTTGTCTGCTGTTTGTAACGCCTGGACTGACTTCACCCAAGACATGCCATAAGTATGCTGTCTCTTTAAATGTCAGTTTTAAACGGTTTTTGCGCCTGCAAATGCACTTTGCCCGCATTCGACACCAGTTGTGAACTTTGGGGGTTCTTTAGCTCAGCGAGACAAGTGCTTAAACCGTTATAGTGAATAAAAAGGTGTTTTTATTTGAAAACCAAACCAAACAAAACAACGCTTTCTCCAGCATAGGGAAAATTCATCAAAACAAAAGTCCTGCTTGTCTTCAGCACAAATGAAAAAGTCTGTTTTACCTTCAGCACAGAAAACAAAACACAGGCACATACGGTTTGGTAAGTATTTCAGTCCTTCTCAGCAGCATACAGCTTCTGCAGACACCTTCACTTCCACACTCCTCCACCCTCTGTCAGCACTTCCTCTCCTTTTAGCTGACTTCCTGGGAGTTGTTAACTCCCTGTGTGCCTGAAAGCCTGGGGCCAGAAGGGACTAGACTCTGAAAATTGGCGCTATGTAGCGTCCATCCAGGACCCAACCCTGGCGTCCTGTACACTATCTATCTATCTATCTGGTAGAAAAGACACAGGGGGCCATATTCCCGTAGTTTTTGGGCGGGCGTCGCGTAAGCCATTTACACTCCGCCGCCCCAACCTACAGGAGCAAGTGCTGTATTCCCCAAACACTTGCTCCGTAGTTTGGGGCGGTGTGGTGTAAATGTCCCGGCGTATGGCCGCGTAAATCCAAGGGGGCGGCTTGTATTTAAATTAAGCGCGCCCCCGATTCTAACGAACTGCGCATGCGCCGGGCTTAAAATAGCCCAGTGCGCATGCTCCAGTTCTCGGCGTAAAACGTCAATGATGCCGACGTGTGCGTCATTGACGTAAAGTCGTATTCAAGAACGACTTAGGGAAACGACGTACCCGACGGGAAAAGACGACGCGGACCCGACGCCATACTTAACATGGCGTACGTGGGACGACGGTTACGCGATGCAAATTTGTTCGGGAATCGGCGTATCAGGCTCATTTGCATAAACAAATGAGACCTGAACGTAAACGCCACCTAGCGGCCGGCTGGGTAATTACAACGACAGTGTAAGTGACTTACACATGTCGCATATTAAGCGTATCTATGCGAAAATGATTCTAAGAATCACTCGCATAGATACGCAGGCCAAAATAGAGAGATACGATGGAGTATCCTGAGATACTCCATCGTAACTATACTCAGAATATGGCCCTGTGTCTCTATCTCTCTCTCTCTCTAACTGTCTGACTGACTTCTCTAACAAAAGCCGGAACACACTACACGAGGCCGCCGTGCAGGCTGTACTAATCCCCCTGAGGGCCTGTACACACGACCGAACATGTCTGCTGAAACTGGTCCGCGGACCAGTTTCAGCAGACATGTTCGGTCATGTGTAGGCCCGAGCGGACAGGATTCCAGCATACATTTGCCCGCCGGGCCTTTTTCCAGTGGGCAAATATTTCTGGACTTGTTTTAAAACAGTCCGCTGAAATCCTGTCCGCTCGGACATGTTCGGTCGTCTGTACAGACCTACCATACATGTCCGAGCGCCCGCCATCCCTCGCATGCGTCGAATGACTTTGACGCATGCGTGGAAGCATTGAACTGGCAGGGCCGCCCACGTCGCGCGTCATCGTCGCGGCGACGGCGCGGCCACGCCCCGCGTATTGTTTACGCACGGATTTCTGTATGATGGTGAGTACAGCCACCATACAGAAATCCCCGGGCAGACATGTACGGTGAAAAAGGTCCGGCGGAACGGTTTCATCGTACATGTATGCTCGTCTGTACAAGGCATGAGCCATAATTGGCCAAAGCCACCCTGGCTTTGGCCAATTATGGCTCTTCGTTTTTTGCGCGCTGTGATTAGCCAAGCATGCGGGACATACAGCATGCTTGGCCAATCATCAGCGCTCAACGCCGCAGTGAATTATGGGACGTTTTGCGTCAATTTGGCGCGAACGACCCGTTTTGTCCGAGTTTTGTCGAACGATCGAACGACCGATGTTCGAGTCGAACATACGTTCGTATCGAACGCGAAGCTCATTCCTAGCCGCAACTTTGAGAGGCAAATGCTGTAGTCACAAAGCATTTGCCTCTAAAGTTACGGCGGCGTAGTGTAATTCTCCCAGCATAAGGGCGCGCGCAATTCAAATCTATGTGATGGGGGCGTGTTTTATGTTAATACGTCGTGACCCAATGTAAATGACGTTTTTTTTAATGTGCATGCGCCGTCCGTGGGGGTATCCCAGTGCGCATGCTCGAAATTAAACCGGAACAAGCCAATGCTTACGATGGTGACGTCATTCTACGCAAAGCCCTATTCGCGAACGACTTACGCAAACGACGTAACATTTTCAAAATTTGACGCAGGAACGACGGCCATACTTAACATAGGATACGCCTCATATAGCAGGGGTAACTATACGCCGGAAAAAGCCGAACGCAAACGACATAAAAAAATGCGCCGGCCAGACGTACGTTCGTGGATCGCTGTATCTAGCTTATTTGCATACTCAACGCGGAATTCGATGGAAACGCCACCTAGCAGCCAGCGTAAATATGCACCTACGATCCGACGGCGTACTACGGCGGGAGGATGAAATTATTTTCAAAGACCCCCCCCATGCAACTCAAATGCTATAAACGCTATATCGATGATTTAGTCATGATATGGGAGGGAGATCTGTCCAGTTTGGAGACGTTTATGTCAAAACTAAACAGCAATACTCAAAACATTTCACTCACATGGAATATCAGCAGTGAAAAGATTGTGTTCCTGGACTTGGAAATTTTTAAAGGAGAAAAGTTTTTTAACACTCGTAATCATTTTAAACCCTTTGACAGAAACGGGTATATCCCTTTAGACAGCTGTCACCATAAAAACTGGCTTTGCAACATTCCCAGAGGCCAGTTCATACGCCTCAGAAGGAACTGCACCTCTGACACTGACTTTTTTACACAATCCAAAGTCTTGGTCAACAGGTTTCAACAAAAGGGTTATAACAAAGATGTCATTACAAATGAACTATCACGAGTGGGTTCCCTCAACAGGGCTAATTTAGTACAGGACTCCAACAAACAGGTGACGAAAGAGGGAAATTTTGAATTCAAAATTGTCCTGGATTATAACATCCAGTATCGGCAGTTTGAAAAGATTGTAAATAAACACTGGGAAGTCCTCAAGAAGGACAAGGTTTTGGGGACTGTCCTACCAGTCGAAAAGCCCCCTCTTTAAGAGACGTTGTCGCCCCTGGAGTCATAGATCCTCCTCCCCCTTTTAAAGAGAATAGGATTTTTAATTTTTTATCAGGCTTTTATGCCTGTGGAACATGCCAATCATGCAAACAATGTAAATTCAATATAAAAAAACGCAAAGAATTTACTTCTTTTTCCACTAAGAAGTCCTATACTATAAAAAATTTGATCACATGCAACACTGAGGGTGTCGTTTATATGTTAGAATGCGACTGCGGCCTACAATACATAGGCCGCACCTCAAGGTCACTGGCGGTGAGAGTAGGCGAGCATGTGAACAATATAAAAAATGGCTTTCGTTATCACAGTGTCTCAAGACATTTTAAGCAATACCATAACAAGAATCCCAAATGTTTAACATTTTGGGGTCTGGAGAAGGTAAATAGACACTGGAGGGGAGGTAATTACACACGCCACATCAGCCAGAGAGAATCCTTTTGGATATTTGAGGCAAAGGTTCTCACCCCTGAAGGGTTAAATGTGGACTTCGATTTGAATTGTTTCATATCAAATAAATAGCAACTTTGTTTTTAAATATTAATATTAATTTTAACTGGGGATTTTATATTGATAATTTTATATGTAATAATAAAATGGTTTATATGTTTTTTATTTGAAAAGTTTTTAGATTATTATGCAGTATCATGTAAAGTTTTATCATGTTACTATAGAAAAATATAGATTTTATAGCAATGTTTGTACATGGACAGCTTTGAGTGATTTGATTAATTGTATTATTATTTTAAAATTAACATTCGGATGCAATTTTCTAAATTGTCCACAAGATGGCGATATTCTAGTTCTATACCATGTGTGTGTGAACAATAAAGTTGCACACATTTGAACAGTATGCTGGATGTTCTGACGTTGTTTGCATCATTTCCTGAACAATCAGCTGTTCAGGATTCGACGTCAGGCCCCACACGCCATTCCGATGCTTGTCCCTATGACAATGAGCAGCTATTTAAAGAAAGGAAAGCGACGCAACAGGCCCCGCCCCGCTGAGGAAGTTGATATAACGTAACGCGTCCGGTGGTTTAGGAGCCTGAAACATCACGTCGCTCATCTGCTGTTCATTCCTAAAGATTGTTACTTCATGCCGTTTTTTGTCTGGCCAAATGTGAGTAGCCTGACTTTTGCTTCTTTTAAAGAATAAATCCACACATTGCAACAGTGAGCACTTAGTCTGTGATTATCTCTTTACATGCACCTGTCCTTTGCGGTTTGGTTGTCTTATGAGGATCTAATACATCAGCCTGGTTCCTGTTCATGACCTGCCTATTTGATTTGCTTTATTGACCATCTGTTAACTCAGTGGTCCATATATGAAGGTGAGAGTAGCCATCTACAACGGTGGAGGGATCACTTCAAAATTTTGGTGGATTGTCACGTGGTGGAGATTTATTTTCGTTTAATTCACTCATCTTCTGACACTTATGGACTTTTGGACTGTTTGTTTGAATTGTATTTAATTTTTTTTTTTTTTCTTTTTTTTTTTTTTTTTTTTTTTTTCCATTTTTTCTGCATATTCATATTCACACTTATGGTATTGGTGTTTGAGTATACCAGTATCATTTATATATTTGAGTTTTGCGCTGCACTTTTTCTATTTTATTTTTTACTAAGACGTACGCCTGTCGGTTCGAGCCCAGATTCCGTCGTATCTTGTATTGTGGATACAAAACAGAGATACGACGCGGGAACTTTGAAATTACGCTGCGTATCCATAGATACGCCGGCGTAATTCGTTTGAGGATCTGGCCCAAAATATGCACAATACCCCAACCAATCAGGGATGAGAAAACATTGAACCCAATTGAAAAGCTTTGCAATATTAAAGCGCCTATGAAGCATGGAATTTCTCAATTGTACGATTTAGTAACAGAATTGGAAGGAAGTAGGGCCCTACCCTTCATAGGGAAATGGGAACAAGACCTAGCAATAAAGTTGGATGAAAGACAAATGATAGAAGCAGTTTATAACTATGCAACAGATATTACTACGATAGAAGGTAACTATAAATGCATGGTAAGATGGCATCTGACTCTGGAGAGAATTACCAATTTCATCCAAAATGTTTTAGAGAGAATGTAAACAAAGGGGAACAACAATACACATCTGTTGGGAGTGTTCAAAAATAAAAGAGTATTGGCACAGTATTCTAGACCATATTGAGGAGATAACAGGGGAAATTATTCAACAAAATGCTTGAAACATGTTGTTTCATGGGACTAATAAAATAAAAAAAACAATACAAAGAATATTTGGTCCCTCCCCTGCTCAATGCTGCAAAGGCATTGATCCCAAAAAATGGCTACAAATAGAGAAGCCAACTATAAAAGAATGGATACAGAGAGTGGACCACATTTGTAAGATGGAGTACTTGTGCAGCAGGGAGCAGGGAACAGAGGAAAGATATAGATTAACTTGGAAGAAATGGGAGAGGCCAAGTGAAGGTCGCCTGTCAGTTCTGAGTTCACAAGAACCTATTTCAAGAAGAGATCCGGGTGCTTAATCCTAGGCTGAGAGGATTCTGGACCGAACGTATCTCCACCTTTGGGAAGGTCTGTGACAGAGACTTTGCCAAAGTTTCCGTGTGACTCCCTGGCTGCTTGGCTAGTGAGAGAGGCCTATCCAGGTGCACAATACCCACTCTGGCTAGAGTGGCGACAAAAGCTACGTTGCTGGAAGCAGGAGTGTTTCCGAACAAAGTTATACACCTGAACCTACAACCTATTACCCTTCCACCTCTTTAACTACTACTTTTATTATTTTACCAAGTTTGGTAACTAAAGCATAGAAAAAGAGACGCAACGTGTGGACATTGAAGTTTTTCTCAACTCTCATTGTATACCCTAGTCGGCAAAGGACTCGAACTTTGGGCTCATCTCTACTCCAGAATGAAAGCACTAGGCTTTCACCCTGGAGTGACAGGAGAGTCGCTTTGCAGGCGCTATTTTTAGCAATAAAACGCCTCAGTGTGAAAGTGGCCTTACAGATTTAAATAAAAAAAAGGGGGGGAATGCACTACCTACAACAGGATGGTGAACTGTAATAGCCAATCTTACTGGGCAGATACAAAGGGCACCATCTTGTGGAAGGCAGCACACTCACTGTGCTCACATGTGCTTCATTTTCAATTAATCACAGAATAAAAAAAAACAATCAACTGAAAAATTACCAGCCTTGAATACACTGACTTTTCTTTAGGCTAGATTCACATCTGAGCGGGTGAGATAAGGTGTGTAATTGCACACCTTTCTGTACTGGCAGAGGAAAAACACACTGCTGCTTAAGAGATACGTGGAGGTTCACTACAATGCAGGAAACCCTCAATCCATGCACATGTAGCGCTCACCCCCGAAGGAGCCGCTGGATATAATAGGGATGGAGTGTTTCCTCTGTGAGCGTCTAGGGGTAGATGATGATGAGAGCAGCAATGATGGAATGTCCAAGCAGCAGGTGTCTTTCTTGTGCTTTTATTTCTGCCAAACACGGCAAACAGTAAAACTTGAGGTAGATAGATCAAAGATGGGTGAGGAGGAGAAGTAGCAGATTCAGGCCTAACAGAACGGAAGCAGTCCTGCTTCCAACGACACTTTACTTTCGTCGCCACACCAACCGGAGTGGGTACAGTGTACCTGGACAGGCCTCTCACACCGACCTGGCAGCCAGGGTATCACTCGGCACCTTGAGAGGAACAGGTCTCTGCCACAGACCTGGCCTCAGAACTTGGGATATGGAGACTGCCAGTACTAGAGTAAAGATTTTTTTGGTGGCAAGTTTAAAGAAAATAAAGCTATTTCCTGACAGACTCCATGGCAGCCTACATGTGGGTTAATCCCGCCTCTCATACCTCATAGGACCCTACTCCCATAAAGCTTTGCTTCTAGCCATAGACTGTGCTCCTTTTTTGTCCTCCTCCTAGGACCTAGGTAGTCTTACCTTTTTAATATGAAAATTCTTCGAATTTCCAGTCCTGGTCATTGCACTCAAGGGAGGTTACAGTTTCTGGAGTCCAACAAGTCCCAGCTATTAGCCGGGTGGATAGAGGCAGTATTCAAAGCTCCAATGCCTTGTAAAGCTTTTGATCCAGCCATTGGCAGGTATGCAGTATTGTGGCCAAACGTCCCAGCTATTAGCAGGAGGCCTTCCCCCACAGACGGTATCCCAGATGGTGCATCTCTGAGCCCCATGGCTCCCAGACTGGTCGGATCGTTTTTGGTATCGTATTATCTGCATTATTATTTGGCAGCCTGTTTATGTTTGTTGTCTGTCTGCGCTAGTGCCCTTCCTGGTTATGGCGGCTGGAGCGCACCTGCGTTCCAGCCTCTCTCCCCTGAGTCTATTGCGCGTGTGCGAGCCTCCTCCGGTTCGCGCATGCGCAGTTGCGACTGGTACCGCTGTTCGGGCATGCGTGCAAGGTACTTGCAGTCACGCCGGACACTGCGCAGGCGCACGGAGTACACGGCGGGGCACGGTGACATCATCAGGAGGCGGCAGTTTTAAAAAGCTGTCAGTCTCAGCATGTTGTTGGGATTCCCTGACGCATGCTGTTTCTGCTTCCAGGCGCATCGCTTGTCGTTTAAGGTAGGTGCCTTGTGGCACTCTGTTTTACATCCATACTATTGCCTTCTTTGAATGCCTCACCCTTATGGTCATGTCTTTCTCTGTATGCATCATTTACAGTGTGTGTCCTTGCTATTATGGATGTGTCACCGCCCCCCAGTGGCCAACCCGTACCCCACAGGTAGGATGGAATTTTTATTTCCTCTACCTGTCTGTTGGGTTTTTAGGTGCAATTTTTAATTTATTTCCTTACCATCAGCCCTTCTAGGTCTGATATGCAGCCCTCAGTGCATGAAGAAACTGTTGTTTCTAGAAATCAACATTGTCACTCCAGGTCAAGCTCTAGATATCCCAGATCACCTTCTAGACATCACAGTGAAAAATCTAAAACCACTTCTGACCGTCATTCCCACCGTCAATCCAGCCATTCTGCTAGGAGAGCCTGCTGGGGGTGCAGAGCTCAAGTTCCAGAAGGCAAATCCTTCTGTGATCTCTGTTATACTCGTGCTGCTGGTGAAAGAGGAAATGATGATCAACAGGTGGAGGCTCTGGTCAGAAAGGTGGTTCAGGAGTCTCTGAACAAACCTGATCCCAATTGTAGCATTCCTTCTCCAATTGTTCCAGCTCCAATCCATATTCAGGATGATTCTGAATTACCGGATCCTTCTCAGCGTAATCGTTCACCAAGTTTGTCTTCTGCTAGTGAAGTAGAAAGTATTGTCAATTCTGCAGGATTTGATTTCTCTCTTGTTCCAAATCTAGTTAAAGCAGTTAAAGCCGCATTAAAGTGGAAGGATCCGGTTGAAGCGCCTTCCAAACAGAGGAAATATTTCAAGCACCTCAAAAAGGAGCGTCCCAGTTTTCCCCTCCTAGGGGAACTTGGAGAAATGATTACTGATGAGTGGACAGCCACGGAAAGGAAAAATTCATTGCTCTCTAAAGTCGCAAAAATGTATCCATTCAAATCTGAAGATGTTAAACATTTAGAATCTGCTCCTTTGATTGACGCCGCATTAATGAGGTTAGTGAAACATGTTACTCTACCCCTGGAAGACACTGTTTCATTTAAAGACGGTTTGGATAGGAAGATTGATACAGATCTCAAACGCATATACATTACAGCAGTTATGGCCTGCAAGCCAGCTTTGGCGCTCGCTGCCCTATCTAAAGCAATGGAAGTCTGGACGGATGAAGTGGATTCTACCCTGTCAAATCTATCCGATCATATGTTCAGAGATCTACCAGTCCATGAACTCAGAATGGCGACCGCCTTTCTGGGTGAGGCCTCCCTGGATATTATCCGTTTAGTGGCACGGGTCATGCTCTCTTCTGTCACAGCTAAATGTGCCCTATGGCTTCGCCCTTGGGTAGCCGATCCAGCCTCCAAGCAGGCATGGTGTCGGATTCCCTTTCAGGGGTCCTCCCTGTTTGGGAACAAACTCGATAGTGCTATCACCCGTGCCACAGGGGGTAAGTCGGGGTTCCTTCCCCAGGATCGCCGTCCCTTCAATCAAAGAAAGTTTTTTTCCCCAGAGAAGACCAGGATCGCTCAAGGGAGGCTCGTCGGTACAAACCTGGTAGAGAGTTCAGGAAGAACTGGAGAAGAAACCAGCCTTCTGGTCAGAAGGCCGCAAAAGGGGCAACTTCTGGTAACCGTGACGCCCCTAAGTCCTTTTGATATTGGGTCGGCTCAGACGGATCAAGTTGGAGCTCGACTTCTGCAATTCCGCCATGTCTGGGCAGCCTCAATCAAAGACTTTTGGACAATCAAGACAGTATCTGCGGGCCACTCCTGGACATTTGTCAGTCCACCTATACTCCAGTTTGTTCCCACAAATCTACCCTGCTCAGAAGAGAAAAAACAAGTTCTTCTAACATACACAGACACTCTTTTGGCTCAGGGCGCCGCCATACACGTTCCAACGGCAGAAAAATTTCAAGGAATGTATTCACCTCTGTTTATGGTCCTAAAGAAGACTGGCTCCTGGAGGCCAGTGATAGACTTGACACACCTGAACACCTTCATCAAAAAAGAGAAGTTCAAGATGGAGTCCTTACTCACAATACGCCAGACGATTCTACCGGGCGATTGGTTGATATCTATCGACTTGAAAGATGCCTACTTTCATGTCCCAGTAGCGGTAGAGTTTCAGAAGTACCTTCGCTTTGCAGTGGGCAGTACTCATCTCCAATTTACTTGTCTCCCGTTCGGGCTTACAACATCGCCTCGAGTGTTTTCAAAGCTCTTACTGGCCGTCGTGGCCTTGATCAGGACAAAAGGCATTCGTCTTCACCATTATTTGGACGACCTGCTGTTACTTTCACAGAGCAAAGAACAACTACTGACACATCGGGCCCAAGTCATTCTTACTCTGACCGGGTTCGGTTGGCTTCTGAACAAAGAGAAAAGTCATCTAGATACCACACAGTCTCTTGTTTTCCTCGGTGCCCAATTCGACACGGTCCAGAGCACCATTTCCTTACCCTTGGAAAAAATCCCAATAGTTCGGGACAGGATTCGTCTAGCACTGGACTCTCCTTTTCTCAAAGCCTCACTTTGCCTCAAGATAATAGGCACAATGGTGTCCACAATTCCCATGGTGAGGTGGGCACAGTGGAGAATGCGTCCCTTCCAGAAGGGTTTTCTTCAACAATGGGATCCAAGCTCCCGAGATCATTTGGCTCGGATAACCTGGTCAATGCGGGAAAGTCTATTCTGGTGGCTTCTACGAGAGAATCTCCTCAACTGTCTCTCAATAGCCCCTGTCTCTTGGATCACAATTACATCCGACGCCAGCAGCAAAGGCTGGGGTGCTCTTTGTCTAAAGGAAGTAGCTCAAGGGAAGTGGGACTGGTCACCTCAGAAAGTGGTATCCAATGTCCTGGAACTCCGTGCAGCCTTCTGTGCCCTTCAAGCCTTTTCGCATCTAACCAAGGGGTCGTCAGTCCTCCCAAGGATGGACAATACGACAGCGGTGTCATACATAAAGAGACAGGGAGGCACTCGCAGTCTTTCCTTACTGAAGGAGATAGAGCCGATCATGTCCTGGGCTCAGACATATCTGACAGATCTGACAGCAGTTTTTCTCCCCGGGGATCAGAATCTACAAGCAGATTTCCTATCGAGGACGACACTCAACAACAATGAGTGGTCTCTCCACAGCGAAGTGTTCAGCTGGATCCTATCACTAGGGTTTGTGCCTGAAGTAGACCTATTTGCATCCCCATGCAACTTCAAACTGGAGAAATTCTTTACGAGAAGTCGCTGTCCCCAGGCGTTCGGGGTGGATGCCCTAACAGACCAGTGGATGTTCCACAGAGCCTATGCCTTTCCTCCAGTCCCAGTCATTCTCCGGTTCCTGTCGAGACTCAGGTGGGAGGAAGTCGAGGTAGTGGCAATAATTCCTTACTGGCCCAACAGGCCCTGGTTTCCATTGTTATGCCAGCTGAGCTTCCGGGATCCAGTTCCACTCCCGATCAGACCAGATCTCCTGTTGCAGGGAGCGACCCCTCACCCTTGCCCGAACCATCTACATCTAATGGTCTGGTTCTTGAGAGGGAAAGGTTGGAAGAACTAGGCTGTCCAAGTCAAGCATTATCTACCTTGCTAAGTGCTAGTAGACCAAGTACCAACAGGATCTATCAAAGAATATGGTCTAAATTCTCGGTTTACACCTCCTCCATGAACGGTTCACCTAAGGATCCCAGAGTTCAAGATGTTTTGGGTTTTCTCCAGACAGGGCTAGACCTGCCATTGTCAGTCAGTTCCCTGAGGGTTCAAGTGTCAGCAATATCTGCCTTCACAGGAATATCCTGGGCTAAACACGTCCTTGTCAGACAGTTCTTCAAAGGAGCTATGAGGCTGAGACCTCTAAGAAAACCAAGGTTCTCCAAATGGGACCTCCCATTGGTTTTGGACTTTTTTTCAGAAGAACAAAATCTGGTTCATCTATCTATTAAAGATCTTTCCCTCAAGGTTGTCTTTCTTGTTGCCATAACATCTGCTAAAAGAGTTTCTGAAATTGGTTCCTTAGGATTCAAAGAACCATTTCTCACTTTCTTTACAGACCGCGTTGTTTTGGTTCCGATGCTGGGGTCCAAGCCCAAGGTAACATCAGTTTTTCACGAAAACCAAGAAACTGTCCTTCCCACTTTTCGCTCCTCTGAGGACTCTATTGTTCATCCTCTGGATGTTGGGGAAGTCCTAAAACAATATTTGAAAGCTACAGCATCCTTCCGCAAAACGGATCATTTGTTTGTTTCTTTTCATGGCAAGAACAAAGGAATGCGGGCTTCTTCTAGAACCATTTCAACATGGATCGTCCAAGCTATTCACAGGGCTTATAAGGCAAAAGGGTTGGCTCCTCCTGAAGCGGTAACTGCTCACTCCACTCGGAGCATCTCGACATCATGGGCGGCTGCCCGACATGTTTCTCCATAAGTTATCTGCAAAGCTGCTTCCTGGTCGTCTTTAAATACTTTTGTGACGCACTATTGCGTAGAACCGGCTTCTTTATCGTCGGTTAATTTTGGTTTGCATGTTTTATCTGTTGACAATGTCAATTAAACCTTCTTTTTTGTTAACCAGCAATTGCCCACCCGGGTGTGTTTGGCTAGTCATTTCCCACACGTAGGCTGCCATGGAGTCTGTCAGGAAAAAGGAAAATTTATATGAAATACTTACCGTAATTTTCCTTTCCTGATGGACTCCATGGCAGCCGGAGTTCCCTCCCCTTTGCTGGAGTAGGCTATATTACGGAACACAGTCTATGGCTAGAAGTAAAGCTTTATGGGAGTAGGGTCCTATGAGGTATGAGAGGCGGGATTAACCCACACGTAGGCTGCCATGGAGTCCATCAGGAAAGGAAAATTACGGTAAGTATTTCTTATAAATTTTCCTTTTTAGGGTACATTAGAATTTTTCTGTACACCTCTTGGGTTAATTTACTAAAGCACAGATCAAATGCTTAATGAATGATGAATATGCACAGTGAATGATATGCAGAAAGCATAGCAATTATTAATATGATTAAATAATTGCCCACAGGTAAGAGAGGGGACTTATTTGTAACAATTTTAGAACCATATGGAAGACGATTCAGTCAGTCAGAAGTTGTAAATTAAAGTCAGTATGGAGTTCCCTTCCCCATCCTGTCAGGAACAGTCACCCCTGATTCGTCTATTTGTATCTTACAATATACACCCAAGGTGGCTTTTGCCAAATCGAATAGACTTTTGCCTACCTTTTAACTAATTCAGGAAAATTTGGAAAAAGACCAAGCAGATTCAGCAGGTTACTAGTTTTACTCAATACAGCCCTAACTTGAATAATGATAATTATCCCAAGCTGTCTAAATTACTGCTGGCCCGAGATGGTGTAAATTTGGTATAACGCATTTGTGCCATTTTTATTAATGATGGTTCCGCATTTTCGAGGATTTACGTGTTAAGAATTCTCTCCTAGGGATGAGCCGAACACCCCCCGGTTCGGTTTACAGCAGAACATGCGAACAGGCAAAAAATTCCTTTGAACACGCGAACACCGTTAAAGTCTATGGGCTAGATTCACGTACCTTGGCGCATCTTTATGCGGGCGTAGCACATCGCAGATACACTACGCCGTCGAAACTTAGAGAGGCAAGCAGCCTATTCAGCAAGCAAATGCGCGCTGCAATACGCCAGCGTATCTTAAATTAGACGGCGTAAGCCGACGTAATTCAAAGTGGGAAGGAGGTGGCCGTGATCCATTTAAATGAAGCGTGACCCCATGCAAATAAAGGCCCGAACGAACGGCGCATGCGCCGTCACGTGATAGCATGTCCCGCGTCCCAATGCGCATGCGCGCAACTACGCCTATCGTATCCCCCGAGCTAACCCGGCCCACCGTTTATGCCCCAGGGTATAAATACGCCCAGACATGCGCCCGTCGAGCGCAAAAGTACACCAGCAGGTTTGGTTGGTTTGGTGTGGCTACTTTTGTCCTGTATTTATTTAAACATGTCTGAAGCAGCAGTGCCTAAGGAAAGGAGGCTAAAAAACTTTACAAAAGAGGAGAAGGCAATCATAATTGATGGCATGACAAGGTACAACAAGTACCTCCACGGATCGGAGAGTGGCACGACCAGCAAGATCCGTAAGGAGGAGATCTTGGCAGAGATTGCAACACAGGTCAGTGCACTTGGCCATGCGGAACGGACCCCAGACAAGATAGCCAAGAAAATCAATGACCTGCGGCGTCTCGTGAAGGAGAAGGTGGCCAAGATGAGGAGGCACAGAAGGGGCACCGGAGGTGAACCAGCCCTGAATATCTCGCTGACATCTGATGAGCAGGTCATAGCCAGGTGCTTGGAGAGGGAGCAGGTGGAGGGCCTGGAGGGATTTGAGTCAGTTGATCAGCCCTTGAGGTCAGGTGAGTGTGTTTTATCTTTTATCTGGTATGTAGCATGTGTGGGGGTGGGGAAGGGAACATGTGACAAGTGTGTGGGTCCACCAACATGTGAATGTTTTGTGTCATCCACAGATGTGCAGGATGGAGCTGGGCCATCATCGGCTGCTGCACAACCAACCCCATCCCATGATGCCAGTGTCCATACCTCTCCTTTAGAGGAAGTAGAGGAGGAGCACCGGGACCTTGAGGATGGCATTTACCTGGGGGACGAGACCACCATCCCAGGACCCTCCCATACCACCACCTCCATAAGGGATAGCCCCCCCAAGGCCCTCCTCAAATTTGGGAAGCCCCCCAAGGCCCTCCTCAAATTTGGGAAGCCCCCCAAGGGCCTCCACCATTTTGGGAAGTCCCCCAAGGGCCTCCACCATTTTGGGAAGCCCCTCCTCCTCCTCCATAAGGGAAGTACCCTCAAGGGCATCCCCATATAGTCGGCCCCAAGCCACACCTGCACCCAGGAAGGCTACTAGGAAGTCAAGGGGTGATCCAGAGACCCTAGAAGCCACTTTGTCAAGAGACCAGGCCAGGCAGACCCACCATGTTGGTTGTGTGGCGTCTGACATGCACCGGGTGGCAGACAGCCTGGCCTCCATGCAGCAGACCCAGGCTGCTTACACTGCCGCCATCGTAGAAAATGCACAGGAGGTCAGTGTCAACAGCAGTGCACTAGTGACCTGTGTGAGTGAGCTGGAGGCCACAAATACAGGCCTTGTGGCAGAGGTGAGGAGCCTGGCAGTGGCCATACAGGCCAATACAGCAGCCATTGAGGCGGTGGGGACTCAAACAAATGCGGTCCTCACACGCATAGCCGTGGCTTTGGAGGGAATCCAGGCAGCCAGGGAGAGACCGGGGGATGTTCCTCCTCCCAATGACCCACCCCCCCACCCGCGGCTGCCCCAGGCAACAGAGGGTCAGGAGCCTTGGCACTAGGCGTAGTCCACGTCAGGCCAGATGAGTGCCAGTTATATTATTTACTTTTTAGACTCGATATGAGTCTTATTATTTTTTTATTATACTCAATATGAGTTGTAATTTTGTTATTATTATACTCGATATGAGTTGTAATTTTTTTGGGGGAAAATAATATACAGCAACATAATTGGAGCCTTGACGTGGCGTTGCTGCTCCCTAGTACCGTGCAGTGTACTTCGGTCTAATCCAATTTAATGGGGATGTGGGGGGTGTGAGCTAGGGACCACAGTGGTGTGCATGCGTGCATTCTCATTGTGCCATGATGAATGTGTGTGTTTAACGTGAAAATAAGCCTACCACGAGACATCTCCTGACTGCTCTTCCCTCAGCAGACGGGGTAGCCTCGGTTAGGGGGGGATTGTGTGGTTGGGGGGTCAGGTCATCACGTAGGTCAATCTGCAGGCCCCTTCTCATGGCGAAGTTGTGCAGAATACAACATGCAACGATGATCTGGCACACAAAGTTTGGGGAATATAACAGGGTACCCCCAGACGTATCCAGGCATCGGAAACGGGACTTCAGAAGGCCAAATGTGCGTTCCACCACTGCACGGGTATGTGCGTGAGCTTCATTGTATTTTCTCTCTCCTCTGGTTTCAGGATTCCGGAATGGAGTCATGAGATGGGGTCCAAGTGCATATGCAGAGTCACCTGGAAGGGAAAAGACAGGAGGATGTTAGTCATGCATGTGCCCCTCGTGATGTCTGCATCATGGGGGGGGACAGTCATACCTGACACCCATGTCACTCACCAACCAGCCAGCTGTCCCCATACACGTTCTGTTCAAATTCTGTTGGGATGCTGCATTGACGGTATATGAAGCTGTCATGGCTGGAACCTGGGTGTTTGGCACGGATGTGCCATGAGGCATTGGGCATCGGCTATCACCTGTACATTGATTGAATGCCAGTGCTTCCGATTGCGGTACATGTACTCTGTCTCATGGGGGGGGGCTGTAGTGCCACATGTGTGCAATCAATGGCCCGATGGTGCGTGGGAATCTGGCAATTTTGTAGAAATCTGCCCTTGCCTTCATCCGCTGATGCTCCTGGGTGGGTCTGAAGATGTGGTGGGACATGCGTCTGAGGATTGCGGGGACAACCTGTTGCACACATCTGCTCATGGTGGATTGTGACATCCCAGCCACAGATGCACTTGTTCTTTGAAAAGATCCACTGGCCAGGAAATGCAGTGTTGTCAGTACCTTGACCAGTGGCTGCACTGCATGTGAGCGTTGTGTGTTGCTGGTGAGGTCATCCTGCAGGGTTCTGACTATTTCCAGGATGGCATCAGTGTCGAATCTGAACATGCGATACACCTCCGATTCCCCCATGGCAAAGATGTCCATGCGCTCTCGGTATATCCTCTCCTGTGCCCTCCTCCTCCTACGTGCCCATAGACGCAGTAGTGCTATGACCACGGCTGCCCCTGGCATGTTGGCACACAGATGTGTTGTCCTGCAAGTGTTGTTGCTCAGGTCGTCTGTAACAGTGCTGCTGTTTCTGCTCTCCAGCTGACCTGTGCAAGTCTGGTGCAAAGTTACCCCTGCTTTTATGAGGGGTAACTTTAGACCGGGCGTACACCTTACGCGCACCGCGCGTAGCCTGCGCCGGCCAAACGTACGCATGTGAATCGGCATAACTCCCTCATTTGCATAATTGAATAGGAAATCAATAAATATGCCCCTAAGTTCCGCCGGCGGAGGCCAGTTACGTCGGACGGATGAAGCCAATTTTCGTGCGTATCTGTTTCTGTGGGTACGGCGCATAGATATGACGGCGCACATTTTCATTTACGCCGGCGCATCTCGAGATACACCGTCGTATCTCTCTGTGAATTTAGCCCATTGCCTCCAATACCACTTGGCTGCAAAATAGCTTATTTTCCCAGTCCATACAGTTCTTGAACCCTGGTGGGGTTTTGAGATAAAATATAGGGCCGAATTCAGATACAATAGTGTATCTATTGGCGGGCGTAACGTATCTCAGATACGTTACGCCGCGTAAATTAGGGTGTAAGTTCCGTATTCAGAAAGAACTTGCGCCCTAAGTTAAGGCGGCGTAACGTATCTGGTCCGGCGTAAGCCCGCAGAATTCAACTTCTCCATGCAGTGGGCGTGTTGTATGCTAATGATGGCTGACCCCACGTAAATGACGTTTTTGGCTAACGGCGCATGCGCCATCTGTGAACGTATCCCAGTGCGCATGCTACAAATTAACCCACAAAAAGCCAATGCTTTCGACGTGAACGTAAATTACGCCCAGCCCTATTCACGAACGACTTGCGCAAACGACATAATCGACGGAAAATACGACATAATCGACGGAAAATACGGCGCTGGCCCGACGTCCATACTTAACATAGGATACCCCTCATATAGCAGGGGTAACTTTACGCCGGAAAAAGCCTAATGTAAACGACGTAAAAAAAAATGCGCTGGGCGGACGTACGTTTCTGAATCGGCGTATCTACCTAATTTGCATATTCCTTGTGTAAATCTATGGAAGCGCCACCTAGCGGCCAGCATAAGGGGCAGATCCACGTACCTGCGCGTAAGAATCCACCGGGCGCAGCGTATCTAAGATACACTACGCCGCCGCAACTTATTTTTTTTTCGAATCCTCAACGAATTTGCGCCGTAAGTTACGGCGGCGTAGTGTATCTTTGGCGGCGTAAGGGCGCGGAATTCAAATGGATGTAATGGGGGCGTGTTTTATGTAAATACGTCGTGACCCGACGTAAATAACATTTTTTTTAAACTGCGCATGCGCCGTCCGTGGGGGTATCCCAGTGCGCATGCTCGAAATTAACCTGGAAAAAGCCAATGCTTCCGACGGTGACGTCATTCTACGCAAATCCCTATTCGCGAACGACTTACGCAAACGACGTAAAAATTTCACATTTCTACGCGGGAACGACGGCCATACTTAACATTGAGTACGCCTCAGAACAGCAGCTTTAACTATACGCCGGAAAAAGTCGAACGAAAACTACGTAAAAAAATGCGCCGGCCGGACGTACGTTTGTGGATCGCCGTAAATGGCTAATTTGCATACTCAACGCGGAATTCGACGGTAACGCCACCTAGCGGCCGCCGAAATATTGCACCTTAGGATCCGACGGCGTACTAAGACGTACGCCTGTCGGATCCCTCCGAGATGCCGTTGTATCTTGTTTTGTAGATACAAAACAAAGATACGACGTGGGAATTTTAAAATTACGTTGGCGTATCAATAGATACGCCGGCGTAATCCTTATGTGGATCTGCCCCACAATATGCAGCCTAAGATACGACGGGGTAAGTGACTTACGCCGGTCGGATCTTAGGGAAATCTATGCGTAACTGATTCTATGAATCAGTCGCATAGATACGACCCCGCAACTCAAAGTTACGAAGGCGTATCCGGAGATACGCCATCGTAACTCCTATCTGAATCCGGGCCTATATGTTTTGACATGGAAATTTGTGTTTTTACATGTAAAAATGGAAGGGCCGGATTCAGAAAGAAATACCTATGTTTAGGCGGGCGTAGCGTATCTCAGATACACTACGCCGCCGTAACTTAGAGCGGCAGGTCTCGTATTCACAAAGAACTTGCGCTCTAATTTACAGCGGCATAGTGTAAATGGGCCGGCGTAAGGCCGCCTAATTCAAACTAGGCTGGTAGTGGGCGAGTTGTATGTTAATGACTCGTGACCCCATGTAAATGACGCTCTTTACGAACGGCGCATGCGCATGCGCCCAGCCCCATTCACGGACGACTTACGCAAACGACGTAAAACGTGTAAAATTCGAAGCTGTTCCGACGTCCATACTTAACATTGGCTGCGCCTCATTAAGTAGGGGTAACTTTACGTCGGTCAGACGCCTTACGTAAACAACGTATATTGATACGCCGGGCGCAACTACGTTCCAGAATCGGCGTGTCTTACTCATTTGCATATTTTTTTATGGGAACGCCGAATGCGTCCACCGTAACTATGCACCCATGATACGCCGGCGTAGGCAAGTTACGTCAGACGGCTGAAGCCATGTTTTCAGGCGTATCTAGCTTTCTGAATCGGCGTAAAGATGCGACGGCGCACATTTGAAATTACGGCAGCATATCTGGAGATACGCCGCCGTATCTCCTTTCTAAATCCGGCCCGAAGTTTTTATGTGATGGGGCTACATCTGTATTTCATTTTATGATTTATATATTTTTTTCTATTGTGCAATGGTACTTATTTTCTATTAAAGTTGAATCTTAAATAGGGTCGAACTATATTCATTTCAAACATAATCATGTGCTATAAAAATAAATAATTTTTTTTTTAGTTTTAGCTTGCTCATGATTGAATAATAAAAGGTAACACATTTCTATTTCATCAACTAAAAAATCATTCTCTTTGCTAATGGAAGATAGCTAACAGTCTCTCTTCCTTTAATAAATCAAACCTACTGTATTAACAGCAGTATACATTTACCAAAGTTTCTACTTTTGGGAGCTGCTTCAAACAGCTGGGAACACATATATGGCATTTAAGTCCTATTTTGGTAGGCTTTTACATAATGTTACTTGCAGCAGTTGGGTCACTAAGGTTGGTGTCACCTGGTGCGGTAAAACATTGCTGTTAACAACTATGAAGAAACTAGCACATTTCAATAACAATTGCATATGGAAATAATAGAACTAAAATGTTAAACTTTTAAAGATTGTGCGGAGTGACAGCAGGAGCAAAACAGAGCAGTAGAGACTGGGAAGGGTAGCGCTTTGATCTCTCTAGCCTGCCACAGTGGCCAGAAGGATGCTGGACAGGCTAGTTTAGGGCCAGAAGTCCACGGTCTCAGTGCACACCCTAAATTAGCCCCTGTAAATGATGCAGTCGGTGCTGGTGCGCCAATCCCTGTGCTGTCAAGGGTGACATCATTAAGGCCGGATATCACTTTATACTTGATAGTGTCACCCCTCTGGCATTTGTCACCTAGGCGCGGTCCACACTTCTCGCACCCCCATAGCGACAACATTGACTTGCATGTCTACCCAAAAAAGCCTATGGGCGGGTCCAGGATGCCCTTCCCAACATGCATGTTATCACTAATTGCACTACAAAATTACTATAAATAATGATGCTGATGTACAAAAATATGTATACCATATTCTTTTGATTTACAGTATATATAATCACCGTCTCAAAGATAATTCAACTTACTAAAACACGTTTAAAGATTGTACACATCATAAAAAGCTTTAAAAAAAACTGACCTGCAGGTTGTTATAAGACCTATACTGATGTGATTCTAGGATGTCCATTAAATTAATCAAATATAAATACATGAAAGTTACAGCTTCCCTGATCTTGCTCTAAAACATGACTGATATTCTCCTATGTATATTTGTGTAATGAATTTCCTGTTTCCATAACAATTCTTAATTTTGCAGCAGTGATATTTAACTATGCTGGTGTCTTCCAGTCCATTTAGATCTCTCTGCTCACTTCTGGTTCATAATCAATTCAATGCACATACAAATTAAAACAATGGAATATCTAAATTAGACATAAATTACTCTGAAGCCTTAGAGATGTATTTCATGTATTTGCTACATTAAAACAAACTGCAACCGTATTTTGCTCTAAATTAATATTACAATGTTTTTTAAAGTCTGTACAGAATGTTCACTTATCATCTTACAGTGTAAGTGGATATTACAATGGATGTCTGAATTTTATAAAATATCAGGAGTGAAAACAACCTTATCACTCATTTTAACTGCTGAAATTCAGTGATTAGTGGTTTTCTGTGCTCATTAATATGAAGGTTTACTTGCTTTATCCATGCAAGAATATAGGGTTATGTGGTGCAGTTACCTAATTTTATTGTAGAAAAAATTAAGCCCACATAAGTGAAGCACAAGGCTTAAACAAAAACTGTTTCTTTTATACTGATGCTGTTAATAACAGTCATGAATATGTATACAAAAAAGTATTGCAGGCTTTTATCCTGAAATATATAACAATGGAAATTTCCTTATGACATAGCTAAGTGCAAATAGCCGGATTCAGGTACAGTTATGACGGCGTATCAGTAGATACGCCGTCGTAACTCTGAATTTGCGCCGTCGTAACTCCGAATCCGCGCCGTCGTAACATTAAACGTATGCTCAAACTGAGATACGCTTAAATGTTGCTAAGATACGACCTCCTACACCGTCGTATCTTAGCTGCCTATTTACGCTGGCCGCTAGGGGCGTGTACGCTGATTTACGCCTAGAATATATAAATCAGCGAGATACGCCTATTCACAAACGTACGCACGGCCGTCGCAGTAAATATACGCCGTTTACGTAAGGCGTTTTAAGGCGTAAAGATAAACCACCAAAAAGATGGCGCAGCCAATGTTAAGTATGGACGTCGTAACGGTGTAAAATTTTTCACGTTTTACGTTGTTTGCGTAAGTCGTCCTTGAATGGGGCTGGGCGTAATTTACGTTCACGTCAAAACCAATGAGTCTTTGCTGTGTAATTTGGAGCATGCACACTGGGATACGTCCACGGACGGCGCATGCGCCGTTAGTAAACAACTTAATTTACGTGGGGTCACAATGAATTTACATACAACACGCCCACATCTTCCACATTTGAATTTGGCGGGCTTACGCCCAGTTACACTACGCCGCCGTAAGTTAGAGCGCAACTTCTTTGTGAATACAGGACCTGCTGCTCTAACTTACGGTGGCGTAGTGCATCTGAGATACGCTACGCCCGCCTAAATCTCTCTGAATCTAGCTAAAAGTGTTTAAATGATATTGTTCCATGTTGTGTCAACTATATCAATAGCAACTAATACATACAGAAAATAAAAGCACTGATGTATTGATGAGATTTTAATTGTAGGAAATCACAATCCTTACATATTATAAAAAAAAAATTACTACACATAGCAACCAACCACCAATAATACATTTCAGATCTGGGGGGGTGCATGAACGAGGTTCGGCATGGCAGATATATCTTTCTAGAGCTCTGCACTTCCCGTAGCATTCCCCAGGATTCGCAGGGTCTGAGATCTCCTTTGCCCACAGCTGACTCGCGATCCCCTCCGGAACACTAAGGCCCCGTACACACGATAGAATCCATCCGCTGAAAAATCTCAGCGGATCGGTTTCAGCGGATAGATTCTATGGTGTGTACATTCCTGCGGATATTTATCCGCGGAAATTTCCCAATTCCAGCAGATAAAAATTTGTAGACATGTCTACAAATCTATCCGCTTGAATTGGCTCCCGCGGATCGATCCGGTGGTCTGTACAGACTCACCGGATCGATCCGTCCGAAGGGATCCCCCGTAATGATTCGACGCATGCGTGGAATTCCTTTTATGACAGCGTCGCGCACGTCGCCGCGTCATCATCGCGGCGACGGCGCGACACGTCATCGCGAGGGGATTTCGGCGCGGATTTCGATCCGATGGTGAGTACACTCCATCGGATCCAAATCCGTGGAAATCCTCGAGAGGATTTATCTGCAGATACGGTCCGGTGGACCGTATCCGCGGATAAATCCTCTCGTGTGTACTAGGCCTCATAGTACCTGCAGGATGGTCATCACAGGTCATCGGGTGAAAACCAAGCATAAACTTATCAAGTGGGCCCTTGCTCACGCCTCCTCCAAGATGGTGGTGAAGGCCTCCACACAGCTACACACACCCTCTCCCTCCCAGTCAGAACCAGTGGATAGTGACGGGGAAGAATACACTTCTTTCAGTCTCAGCTGATCCCCTGTTGTCTCCCAATTGGGTATGTGTCAAAAATACTTTTTTCACCAAATGGAAGCAATGCTTCAGAAAGCACTTAAGATTACCTCAGAACAGATCACAGATTGCCTGTGTCAAGAGATTTGAGAATTAGGCCAGCATATAGCAAACCTGGAAACCCATGTTGATAACATGGAGCTCATTATGAATGAGCATACCCAAGAGCTTGAGATGCTTTGTGAGGAGAATAAAATGCTGCTTTCTTGACTCGAGGATACTGAGAACAAGTGGTGGCTGGTGCTCAAAATTTTTGGGGGGTGCAAACAAACGAAAAAAACAAACAATTGCAGCCTCACTGTGCCCATCAAATGCAGCTACTGTGCCCATCAATTGCAGCCACTGTGCCCATTAAACGCAGTCATTGTGCCCATCAAACGCAGCCACTATGCCCATCAAATGCAGCCACTGTGCCCATCAATTGTCGACACTGTGCCATCAAATGCAGCCACTGTGCCCATCAATTGTTGCCACTGTGCCCATCAATTGTTCGCCATTGTGCCATCAATTGTCACCACTGTGCCATGCCATCAAGTGTCGCCACTGTGCTATGCTATCAGTTGTCACCACTGTGCCATGCCATCAATTGTCGCCACTGTGCCATTAATTGTCGCCACTGTGCCATGCCATCAAATTCAGCCACTGTGCCATGCCATCAAACACAGCCACTGTTCCATCATTTATCGCCACTGTGCCCATCAATTGTCACCACTGTGCCATGCCATCAAATGCAGCCACTGTGCCATCAATTGTCACCACTGTGCCCATCAATTGTCACCACTGTGCCATGTCATCAAACGCAGCCACTGTGCCATCAATTGTCGCCACTCTGCCATCAATTGTCACCACTGTGCCATCAATTGTTGCCACTGTGCCATGCCATCAAACGTAGCCACTGTGCCATGCCATCGAATGCATCCACTGTGCCCATCAATTGTCACCACTGTGCCACGCCATCAAATGCAGCCACTGTGTCATCAATTGTCACCACTGTGCCCATCAATTGTCACCACTGTGCCATGCCAAACACAGCCACTGTGCTCATTAATTGTCGCCACCGTGCCCTTCAATTGTCGCCACTGTGCCCATCAATTGTCGCCACTGTGCCATGCCATCAATTGTCGCCACTGTGCCCATCAATTGTCGCCACTGTGCCCTGTAAAATGCTGCCAGATTGCCCCCCCCCACCCGGCACTTACCTTCCACTGTCCCTCGATGTCTTCTCCCGCCCTCGATGACACTTCAGTCAATCAGGTTACCGGTAACCTGATTGGCTGAGACGCCTGTCAGTGTTAACCATGGAACGCACACACCCTGCACACCCCCTGCGTCCCCTGTTTAACTATTTGGAAGCCGATTACAGCCCACAGGAAGCTGGCTCTGATAGACACTTCCAAAAACAAACCAACTGTTGTTATTCAGATGGCCGGTGCTCACCAGGGGGCCGGCCATCTGAATAGTGGGCAGCGGCGACAATACATATATTTATGCAAAGCATGAATCTATGTTTTGTTTCAGTGGCGGTGCAGGAGAAAGGGGGGCGGCGCTCCTGTGCCAAATATTGACGCACCGCCACTGCTGAGAACTAATTTGACCTCCACTTCTGTTTGCTACATTTGCTTCTGTAGCGCCCCCTTACTTTCAGTATGGGCACTACGCTAATGTTAGTGGGGAATGGGAGAGTTATTTTGCTTCCATTCGCAATTGGTTAAATTGGACTTCTGTCGTTCCAGAAATGTCCACTGGGTCAGTCTGTGCTCCAGGGATGCGGTACCATCCCTAGCGAGCAGTTGGCACCAGAGGGGTTCTGGCAGAGCAAGTTTTCCCCAGCAGCCAATCAGAGGAGTTTTTACCTCGCAGGGCATGCTGGGGAAGGGTATATCTGTGACAGGTAACATGTGCTCAAAACTCTGCGCTGGCTCCCGGTTCCAGGTGCGGCATCCACCTTCAGGGTGCGCGCATCCATGGACCCCGCCGGCGTGGCCCACCTGGCCAAATTTGCAGGCTACATGGAGGTAAAAAGGGACTCCAGTGACTTACTGGGTCCCCAGTTCTGTTGAGAGGATCCCAGGCTGGGTGCCGTTCGATTGTGGGGTCGGCTTGAGGAGAACCCGGAGGCAGGTTGTCCAACAGGGCTTGAACGAACCAATCAGGGATCTGGTGACCGGAATGCTGACAGGTACGCTTTGCTGTCATCCGGTGACCTATTCTAAAAACCTACTGGGAGGATTCGCTCCATTCATCCATTTAGTTCACTTAAAGTAATTGGCCTGTGGCAGAGGCCCTATAGCCAGGTCTGTGAGAGAGAGATCTGTTCTTCCCAGCAAATCTAAGTGACACCTCGGCTGCCAGGCTTGTGAGAGGGGTCTGTCCGGGGGCACTTCACCCTCTTAGGAAGAGTGGCAACGAATCACAATTTGATACTACTGAGAGCAGGACTGCTAGGTTCATATCCAGGCCTGATACAGCAAGGTTCTCCCTTTCTCTTCATCAACTTTTTCTTCCCATTTGATGTTGATGTTGGCCATGTTGGCCTGGAAATAAAGCATTGGAAAACCCTTTATTCACTGTCTGGACCTTCGCTCACTACTTTAATTCTACAACTGCACCCCTGGGCCACATCAAGGTAACATAATATGCCGATTCCAACAACAAATCAGCGGCTCCTTCGGGAGTAGCGCTACACTTCTCTTTCATGGATTGGCTCCTGACCAAGCAAACCACACTCTCACCTGCTCCTCTGTACCTGATCCATACTGCCAGTGTATGACCCGACTTGCCAGACACATCCTGCTGTGCCTGCCTACAGTCTGCTACAAGTGCATGCCTCACCTGCCTGCTGTCACCAGTACCAGCCTGATTTAGTCTGCCATCCACCAGCTGTCTGCCAGCCCACCTGCTTCACTGAAGACTACTGATGACCTCTCCTGCCTGGCATGGATAACTGCTCTGCTACTGGCAAGACCTACAGGCACTCATGCCACTTTGCACTTCTGCACCTTTTGTTCACACTACCAGGGGCCCCAAGTCAAAGGTGTAAGAGAGGCCTTCCTCATCATTTCAGGCTATACTACCCGGTACGTTACACTTAAAGGGTCACTAAAGGAATTTTTTTTTTTAGCTAAATAGCTTCCTTTACCTTACTGCAGTACTGGTTTCATGTCCTCATTGTTCGTTTTTGCTTTGAAGTAGCTGTAATTCTGCTGTGATCTCCACACTTCCTGGTTGCCTGGCTCCTTATAACCATCATACTGGGAGCTTTCTCACGGTGGTCTAAGCTGTCATTACTGTGTGTCTAAAACTCCTCAGAACCAATCAGATTCATTTTAAAAACAAAACACTGCCCTGGATTTGTTTGTTTTTGTTCTGTGAGTCTTCCCGACTCACCTCTCACCCGGAACTTCATGTATGTAACTTTAAAGCCGAAAGTGAAACTAGAGGCACATTATATGATAGATTAAATTCAATTTTTAATCATTTTTAAAAGGAATCAGTTAACTTTTGTGTCTCTATACCCAATAAACAGTCATTTCAGCAAAAAAATGTTTTTCCTTTAGTGACCCTTTAATTACACTTTCAAGTCTTTTAGGAGGTTCTTTTTGGCAATGTAATTGCTATATCTTGGTGCTTTTTGAATATGGAGAATGGCCATTGGGTGCTTGTTCTATGAAGCTAGGACAATAACACCTAGTAGCTGATTAAGTACTAGGCCCAGCTGTGCAAGATTTTATGCGCTGCAGTTTTAATACATCTCTACTATTGTCATTTTAGACAATGTAGAGCCTAGTTCTTTGAACCTAAACATATATTCATCATTAAGATGTGGAAACGTTTAGCAGTTAAAAAAAGTGTAAAAGAACTTTTGCACTACTAATGAGTAGATTAATGTGATACGTGTGAGTGATGGTGTTTTCAAAAGTCGCAAAATCTATCAGTGTTCACTGTACACAATAAAAAATGAAGTAAATATATAAGTGATCTTGCGCTAAAGAAAAATCACTAGCTGTGATGCCTAATGTGGGCGTGCAATACACAAAGGTGAAGATAAGATGGATGAAACACAAAATAATTATAACTATCAAACAATAATTGCAAATAGTGAATGAACAGTCCTAGTAAGTGAAATAACTAGGTGATAAAAGTCCTATATTCTGGAGTGGTCCTCCTATGAAAAGGGTGGCTCTTGAGGTAATAAGATAATAACCCTAAAAAGTCTCCCTTGGGGGCTTTCCGCAATGTGAGCAAAATGTCAACAAAAATGATCCACAACCAGTCTCCCAGAACTCTCACCTTAATAGCGTAGTGGTTAGCATGAATAGAGTATTCATGTATAAGGGTCTTGAGTGATAATTTCTCCCACTTTTCCTCCATATCCTCTCCAGTAGTTTAACTGCTATGGCCACCAGTTAGCGCCACTCCCACGGGTCTCAGATACTTCTATTGACCTTTCATGTAACACTCCAAATGGTGCACAGACATGGGGAGGGAGAGGAGAAGAACAAGCCTCCAATAGTGAAGTACAGTAAATAATCTTGGGGTGCTTTAATAATAAACTGAGGGTGGACTCTTACATGGATAAAAAACAGTAAAGCAAAAAATATATAATACGAGACGCGGTGTTCTAAACACCGTCTTACATCTCCTCCGGTCACTTGCGGTCTGTGTCAGCCTCAAGTATCCCTACGACATTACGTCACGTACCTCGTGATGTCTTCAGGGGCTATTTTGTGCTTCATCCATCTTATTGTTACCTTTGTGTATTGCACGCCCTCATTAGGCATCACAGCTAGTGATTTTTCTTTAGCGCAAGGTCACTTATATATTTACTTAATTTTTTTAACGTTTAGCAGTTAGTATCAAAGTGGGATAGGACACCTCCTTTGGCATATAGCTCATGACTTATAAATACAGTAGATGTGTACAGTTGTGGTATAACACTGGTTGTTTGGCCTAATATCAATATTGCTGGCCAACTCATTGGTTTTACCTTTATATTTCTTTATTTTAATGAAGTTTTTTGTAAGTAAACATACAATAATGGTTTGTGTGGCCTAAATATTCACCTATCTCCAAAGATCTTGGTATAAAATGAAACTACTGCAAGTACATGTCACATTTGGTCAAGAAAGGGCTTCGAGCCTCCACAAAAGCTGCTGGATCAAGCAGGTTGTGTTGAAGTGAGAGGGTTACAGACAGCCAGATATGGTCCCACTTCCTGTGTTCCTTTGTAACAACCACAACCTTTTCACCAAAAACAGAGTAAACTACCTGATAAGATTCACAGAGTAAACACGATCGTACACACGATCGGATTTTCCGTCAGAAAAACCTTGGATGGTTTTTCAGACTGAAATCCTCTCAAGATTGGCTTGCATACACACGGTCACACAAAAGTTCTCTGAACTTTCGACCATCAAGAACGTGGTGATGTATAACACTACGACGAGACAAGAAAATTAAGTTCAATGCTTCAGAGTATGTGTCGAATTGACTCAGAGCATGCGTCCGAATTTTGCGTGTTGGAATTGCTACAAACGATCAGATTTTCCTATATAATTTTTTACTGTTGGAAAATTTGAGTACCAGCTCTCAATCTTTTGTTGGCGGCAATTGAGGCATAGCATATAGCACTCCCCCACATTGAGGGCAGGTGGCCTGGTATGGTTCAGGAGAAGGGGTGCTCACTCATCCCCCATTTCATTGCCTGCAAGGCTGCATGCTTGGATAAGGGTTTGGTATGGATTTTGGGGGGCCAATATAGTTTTTTTTATTTTAGCGTGGGTTTCCTCTTAAAATCCATGCCAGACCCAAAGGGCCTGGTATGGATTGGGGGGGAAACCCACAATGTATTTTAAACATTTTTTCATTGCTGGCAATGCTATTGTATAGCCGGCAATTGAATTTTATTTTTTTTCTTCAAAAATTTTAGTTTTGCAGCAGCAGGTTCTATACATGATACAGATGTGCCACTTTACAGGCAAAATAAGGGAACCCCCCAGGCACTATAGTTGAAGGATTTTTTCATTTTTATGGTTTCACTTTAACCACTTAAGGACCGCTCACTGTATATATACGTCATTTTTTTAAAGATGGATATCTCAGTAACGGCAGCAGCTGCTGCCACAACCGAGATATCCATCTTTTCAGTGAGCGGTCATTTCAACGATAACCATGGTCTCCGTGGCGGGTTCGCCGCAAGATCGGCGGCAGGAGTGGGCCACCCCCCTTCCCGCTGCTCTCCCGCGCCCTCCGCCGCTTACCGGAGCCGTTGGCAGAATCGATCAGGTCCTCTCTCCTGCTCGGGGTGGATACGAGTGAGGGCAAGATGGCCCCCACCCGTGCTTCTTAAAGCAATATTTTCTTGTTGTCATTTTTTCAAATGACAATTTTTTTTTTCTTCTTTTGCATTTTAGTTTAAATATGAGATCTGAGGTCTTTTTGACCCCAGATATCATATTTAAGAGGACCTGTCATGTTTTTTTTCTATTACAAGGGATGTTTACATTCCTTGTAATAGGAATAAAAGTGATCCTTTTTTTTTGTGTAAAAATTAATAAAATAAATAAAAATAAATAAGAAATTTTTTTTTTTTTAAAGCGCCCTGTCTCGACGAGCTCGCGCGCAGAAGCAAACGCATACGTGAGTCACAGGTCCAGCCCCGCCCCCCTATAGTTAGAAACACATATGAGGTCACACTTAACCCCTACAGTGCCCCCTAGTGGTTAACTCCTAAACTGCAATTGTCGTTTTCACAGTAATCAGTGCATTTTTATAGCACTTTTTGCTGTGAAAATGACAACGGTCCCAAAAATGTGTCAAAATTGTCCGATGTGTCCGCCATAATGTCGCAGTCACAAAAAAATCGCTGATCGCAAGCCATTAGTAGTAAAAAAAAAAATAATAAAAATGCAATAAAACTATCACCTATTTTGTAAACGCTATAACCTTTGCGCAAACCAATCAATAAATGCTTATTGTGATTTGTTTTAACAAAAAATATGTAGAAGAATACGTATCGGCCTAAACTGAGGAAAAAAATATATATATTTTTTGGGGTTATTTATTATAGCAAAAAGTAAAAAATATCGATTTTTTTTCAAAACAGAGGTGATCAAATACCACCAAAAGAAAGCTCAATTTGTGGGAAAAAAAGGACACCAATTTTGTTTGGGAGCCACATCGCACGACCGCGCAATTGTCAGTTAAAGCGACGTAGTGCCGAATCGCAAAAACTGGCCAGGTCCTTTACCTGCATAATGGTCCGGGTCTTAAGTGGTTAAAAGTTTTTTTTTGCTTTGGTACATGTCCCCCAGGGCAGTACCTGTTTTCCCATATCCAGGGTAATTTATGATCTGACGGGAAATTTATCTAAGCTTTCTCCTCCACTAGCATTCCTGAGCCTAGGGATTGAGGGGTACCCTTTTGAATATAGAGCCATAATCTCTCAAAATATCTGAGGTGATTAGTCAATTAAACTTGTTTATTTGAAAGAATGACGGCCTACAAGGAAGGTGCAGGTGATACATTTAACAAGAAATGCAGCGCATACCCACAGGCGGTACACACATTCTGATTGGGTGTAATCGGTGCCTGGCGTCGTAATGCGCTCCACGCTGGACCACAACACGGCGACCGAACAATGACGTCATCGCCCAACGCCATGTGCGTTCCAGCCTGGAACGCGGAAGTTCCGAGCGCAATCAGCACTGCATTCGGCACTTCTCAGGTATAAACAGAACAGCGTGTAATACACAGGCTGTTCTATTATTTTCAGCTGTACTTGGCCACGCTACAATTACTGGTACCATCTATCCCATCAATTGAACATCATGCTACTCTGGAACCCTGGGACCATCTAACTCATGCCATTGCTGGGGACACCTTGAAGATATTACGCTCCAGCGAACCTTGCACTACAGAAACCTTGCTGCTAAAGATACTACAACATTCAAGCTCTGCAAACGGATAAGTATCTCTTACTACTACTCTAGAATTACCTGCTTCATATATTACTTCCAGCAAGTACTGTGTTTAAACCGGCTTCCTTAATATTAACCAACTGCTTGAGATTACTTATTGTGTCCTTGGTTGTTCGCTGTGGAATATATTAAAGGGACATACACTCTCCATTTAGCTGAGCTATATTTGCCTTTCTTAAGCAACTTATTTGCCTGCATTATCCTTATTTACTACGTGCTTGACATACGTTGTTATATGTCCATGGGCTCAGCCTCTAAGTTATTGAACATGTTCGCCTTAACTTTTCTATGCTAAAGGTTGAAGGTATTCTATACCGTTAAAGTGATATGATGTAGAGAACCTACAAACATCTGTTCTCTGATTGGAGTGACGCCTGGGGTCCCGTACTGATAATAACTTGCATAAAGAAGTTGTCAGGGATCGGATGGAAGACTGATTTGATGAGGTCGGCCTCTCTTATATCTCCTGTCCTGGCTCCGCTGAAGGTGAGACAGAGGAAACCGAAGGACAAGAGGGACACGAGTGCCTGGAGCAGGAGGTCCCGGGTGAACAGCTTGGCAGGGTTCAGCGGCCTGGAGTAGACTGTGATGAGCTGAGCAGGAACAGGTAACAGCCAGGCAGGTAACCGAGAGTTAACAACAACCAGGAACATAGACAGTAGCAAGGTCTCAGGGATAGCCAGGTTCATCAGCAGGCGGGCAGTGAGGTACCAAATCATAGACAGAGCCAGAGTCAGGAACAGAGCCGGGTCAGAGATGGGCATCAGTACAGGAACAGAACACCGAGCCAAGGTCAAGAGCAAGCTGGGTCTAAATACTGGGAGGACACACAGGATCAGAACAGGATTCAGGAACACAGCTGAAGATCAGTCAGCAAAGCACAAGAGCCCAGACTTCATTTAAATAGGCTGTCTGGCGCCAAGGAGAATTAGGCTTGTACGTGTGCCATTCTATGGCAAAGGCTATGTGCATGCGCACGTCTGTGTGAAAAATGTCTCACAGGAGTTCCCTGACAGAAGTGCATTGGGATCTTTAACACACTTGTACTTACTTTCATTTATTGTAATCTTTCAATGCTAGGGATTGTACGCATGTTGTATTACCTCCATCCTTAGTAGCTCAACGCATTCCTATATGTGAGAGAGATGATGTAGTGATCCCCCAAACTCCTGTTTTGATTGGAGTGACGCCTGGGGTCTAGTACTGAAATTTCACATAACATAGAGAAGTGCATTGAAACCTTCCCTTGACCACAGTTGTGGTTCACTCCGTTCATCAGAGATTGTGACAGAATAATAGAACCTTATCATAAACCCAGCGGATCTTGCAAACCATGTTGTCACCCTTATTTAAAAGGTAGATGCTCTTGCTCAAACTGTACAAAATCTGCAAGTGGAGAATCAGGCTCTGCAAGATTTGGTTGCTCAGAACCCCAATGTGCCTCATTTCCCCCCTGAACCTAAGGTTAATCCACCTGCACCTTTTACTGGTGATCGAAAGACCTATAGAGAATTCATTAATGCATGTAAATTAATGTTTGAACTTCGCCCTTGCGCCCTAGGATTAAGGTGCTTACACTTACAGTATATCCTATTTATCTGGAGAACCTTGTGCTTGGGCAAATACCTACCTATAAAAAGAGCATCCAATCCTAAATTCTTGTCCACAATTTTTGACTACTATGTCTTTGCTTTATGATGACTTCAATAAGCAACTTACTGCTGAAAATGTGATTAGGAATCTCAAACAAGGTAGACGACCAGTTGAGGACTTCATAGCGGAATTCCAGAGGTGGGCCATTGAGACTGAGTGGAATGATGTTACACTGCATAACCTATTTTGCCTCGGCCTTTCCGAACCACTCAAGGATGAATTGGCTAGAGCAGATCTCCCTCAAACCGTTAATGACATCATATCACTATAGATCTTAGGTTAAGAGAGAGACGAGCTGAACGTCAGTCAAGTCCCACAACACCTGTCTCTATATCTCAAAAATTGAGTTTGACCTCACTTGATGAAAAGATGGACATTGGCACTGTACGCGCTCCACTTACTTCATCCGAGAGGGCCCGACGACGCTCATTGAACCTTTGGCTTTATTGTGCCTCATCGGACCATGCCATCTCCTTCTGTCCTCTTGTAAAAAAGAAAAAGGACAAACGTAAGCCAATTCACCTTTGCAAATTGACGCGTTTCGTTTCCAAACACACTCCTTATATTTTTTTACTTCTTATTTTACAGTGGGATCATGTTAGAATTCCTGTTAAGGCTATGTTGATACAGGCGCTTGTGGTAACTTCATTGATTCAGCCCTTGTCTCTTTACAAAAAATTCCACATTTGAAGAAATCATCTCCTCTTTCTGTGAGTTTTATTGATGGAACAACTTCTGCATCTGGGCCTATCTTATATCAAACTCAACCTCTATTGACAACTTTTTGTCCTATGATGTTATTCCTTCTCCTCTCTTCCCTGTTGTACTGGGTTTACCATGGCTTAGGTTGCATATGCCCACTCTCCTTTGGGACCAAGGAACTGTACTTTTGCATTGATTGAAAAAGGGAAAGGGGGTGAAGGGAAAGGGGAGAACACAAAACTCGAGAGAAAAAGGGAAGGGGGGGGAAACAAGAGGGAGAAAGGAGGAAGGGAATGGAGAAGGTAGGAAAAAGGAAAAAGGAAAAAGAAATAGAGGGAGGAAAAAGGCAAGGGGAAAGGGGAGGGGGGAGGGAGAAAGGACAAGATACACAATCAAAGCACTTACATTTGCCACATCCGTAGTGATAAGAATAAAGAAAGAACACCCAATCCTAGGAATGGGCAGAGGTCGGACTTTGAGGCACGCGGAAGTATATAAAATATATTATTTATTACAAATATGAAAAAGTATATTACACAATAACAGTGGTATAAAGGAGTGTGAATAAATACAGTCACAATAAAACCAACTGGATCAGATGTATATGGATAGTTTGTCTCGTCCTGAAGAAGCACCACGGTGAAATGAGTATGCGACTTCAATAGGATTTATTCACTATCCATATACATCTGATCCAGTTGGTTTTATTGTGACTGTATTTATTCACACTCCTTTATACCACTGTTATTGTGTAATATACTTTTTCATATTTGTAATAAATAATATATTTTTTATACTTCCGCGTGCCTCAAAGTCCGACCTCTGCCCATTCCTTGTACTTTTGCATTCTCCCTACTGTAAAAAGACCTGTTATCAAGTTGCTCTCCTGCTTCATCTTGCCCCGCAAGAGATACCATCTCAGTACCTTGAATTTGCTGATGTATTCAGTGAGAAGAATGCAGAGACATTACCTCCTCATAGGATATATGACTGTCCTATTGAATTATTGCCAGGTACCCCTATACCTACGGGTAGGATTTAATCTCTTTACCAACCTGAACTTCAACATTTAAAGAAATATTTACAGGATAACCTAAAAAAGGGTTTTATTAAACCCTCCACTTCTCCTGCCAGTGCTGGTATGTTTTTTGTCACGAACAAAGATGGTAGTCTCAGACCTATAATAGACTATCGTGCCTTGAATAAAGTCACTGTGAAGAACTTCCCTCTCCATCTCCTCTCATTCCTTCTCATAAGTTTCTGCTTGCTTGATGATCACATGCCTGACGAAGGGGCCCTGCGTGACTCCGAAACGTTGCACTCTCTTTGTGTTGTGATCATGCAATAAATCATCCGTTTGGATGCTATTTTCGTTGTTCCATGGTGTGCTGGCAAATATTTTTACTGTAACATGCACCAGTATCCAGCTGGTTGTTGCTACGAGCACCCAAACCCAAGAGCGTATCCAGGAATGTGTGTGATGGGAATATGAAGTATGACTCAATTTAAAACAGTTAAATAAACAAAGTTTGAATATGCAAGATACTACCATTCCTCACGGCCTAACGCAAGATGAAGATGTTTTTTTTTACAAGCATACTCAACTTTATATTCCTCCATCTATGGTTATCCACATACTAAAAGTTCTACATGATGCTCCCCTAGCTGGTCATCCTGAAATAGAAAAAAACACCGATCTCATCCAATGTTATTTATGGTGGCCCAATATGACTACCACCATAAAAGATTACGTTTCGACCTGTGAGGTCTGCATAAGATCTAAGCATGAAAGAAGATCACCTTATGGGTTGTTGATGTCTTTACCTATTCCTACAAAACCTTGGGAAGCATTGTCCTTGGATTTCATTGTTGAACTGCCTCCTTCAAATGGATATAACACCATTATGGTAACAGTTGATTTGCTTACGAAAATGGCTCACTTTGTTCCGCTTAAGAAATTACCTTCTTCTAAAGAAACAGCGCAAACCCTACTTGATCATGTTATTAAATTACATGATGTTCCTTCACGTTTGTTTTCTGATAGAGGTTCCCAATTTGTTTCAAAATTCTGGAAGGCTCTATGCAGGGGTCAAGTCCTGGGGAAAAAAGTGTGGGAACTCCCACCCAAGATCCACTTCCCCACCAAAAAAAAAAAAATGATACGCTCATATGCATAATTACTAAACCGCATGTTTTTTTTTTCGATCCACTGTACCTTAGTAATCCTTTATGTTACTGGCCGCTTCCTGTATATGGATTAATCGGGTAGTGTGCGGGTATTCCGTCACTTCCTCAATGCCGCAATGTCTCCTGGGAGCTTTTTTCATTGTTCCCAGGAGACATTGTGGAAGCAAGTTCTTTCTAAATCCCATGATAACTCGTGGCAGACCTCCGCAATGTCTCCTGGGAACTATGACAAAATCTCCCAGGAGACATTGCGGCATCGAGGAAGTGACGGAATACCCGCACACTACCCGATGAATCCATATACAGGAAGCGGCCAGTAACATAAAGGATTACTAAGGTTCGCCTTCACCTGACATTGACTCAAACTGGGCTTCGCCGCTTAGTGAAGGATTGGCTCGGGTGGCTCGCCTGCTCTAGTCCTGCAAAGGGAACTGAGTTCCTGCTGTGAAAAAAGTGCAGGAACTCCGTTCCCACACGTTCCTGCAGGACTTGAGCCCTGGCTCTATGTCATATTCTTCAGTAGATACTCCAGTGCATACCATCCACAAACAAATGGACAGACAGAACGTGTAAACCAATGTCTTGAACAATATCTCAGATGTTATTGCACCCATCTTCAGGATAACAGGACTACCCTTCTTCCTCTCGCTAAATTTTCTTATAATAATTCAACTAGTTCTTCAAATCGCTACTCTCCTTTTTTTGCAAATTATGGGTTTCATCCCAATATTCTACCGGAGTCTCCATTACTTACAAATGTACTCTCAACTAATGACTATTGGTCTACCCTTTCATCTGTACTGTAAAATTTGAAACAAAATCTCAAACGTGCACAAGATCGTCAAAAAACCTATTATGATCTTATTCATAGACCTTCATAATCCTATAAAGTTGGGGATCACCCATATGCCTACCTGAGGTCTTTTTTAAGTCTATAAATAAGATGTTTAGGCACTTTATTTGGAAAGGTAAAATGCCCAGGATCAATTACTCCATTGCTCAGAAACATAGATCTAACGGAGGGACAGGATTCCCAAATATTCGCCACTACTACACAGCTGCTATGCTTGACCAAATGAATGCCTGGTTTGAGCCAGAGTCCACCAAACTCTGGGTCCACTTAGAAAAGACCATTTTGCAAAATAGGGATCTCCCTTCACTATTACTAGCTAAGTTGACCAATGTATCCTTTGATTCCCCCTCACTACCGTCTGTGGTGGCAACACTCTTGGCGTGGGACGAACTGCATAAGGTCCCAAATTCTGAATCTAAATTGCGCCAAGAACTTACCAATATTAAAATTTATGAACATTTGATCCCGAACCTTAATATACAGTCATGGTTAGGGGAGGGTATATACTCTTGGGGGGATTTGCTCCTTAAGAACCCTTCATCTCATGCCTATGCTAAGACCCAGATACTGCATTTCCGATCCAAACACCTCAACTGCGCTTACAACGTGCATGGTGATGCGTGGAGCTATTTATTATCCAACTATCATAGGCCTAAAGGCCTGTCGTGGTTTCATTCACTAAAACCGCTAGTATGTCAAATTGGGAAAAAGATCTTGGGTCCACCCATTTCTCCTTGGAATGGAAGGCTGCAATCCAAACAAGCTATAGATACTCTCACTGCACTAATCATTGGGACCTCATGTTAAAGATCCTCCACAGGTCCTATCTTACACCAGTGAGACTTGCCATGATCTTCCACCTGGACACTAGCTCTTGCTGGAGACAATGTGGTTCCAAGGGTAACATATTCCACATACTGTTAGACTGCAGAGGGATTCGTGGTTTCTGGGGGGCGGTTTTCAAACTATTATCGTCTATCACAGGCTCATCTGTGTCACCTACCCCTCAATTAGCTCTTCTCTCATTAACCATCAATGGTTTCCCAAAACCCTCTAGAAACTTAGTGACCCATATATTGATTGCCCCTAGATTAACTATCACCTCCAAATGGAAATCCACTACAGTTCCGAACATCTCTGAAGTAATCCAAAGGGTCAATGTACAATATTCGTATGAAAAACACTTTGCCATTCAATCCCATTCAGTTCCTGCCTTTAATAGTCAATGGGCTCCATGGTCATCTAGATTGGTCAACATAGAACAGGGCCTCACCTAAAAACACCTCTCTATAGGTTCCGACCATGATGTATTGTCTATAGATTCATAGTACCCACCTAACCTCAGTACACTTGTGTTCTTTTTGCTCATTTTCTTTGTTTTATTTTACATCACATTTTATTTCACTTATTATTTATATGTGTATTTTTCTTTATTCATCCTATTCATTGTCACTCTAAATCTTGGTCTCAATTGAATAGGATTTGTTGTATCTTCAATCTCTGTACTAGAAAAATGTTTGTCAGATCACAGGCTCAATTAATGACTGCATTTCTGGGGAGGTGAGGAGTTTAGTGCTTGCATTGTACCCGACTAAGGGGCTGACTCATCCACGTTTAGCAGTAGGATGATAGGCCCCCTCTACAAAACAAGATTAGCAGGTATGTTTTCCTCACCCTTAATAATTTTACTGTCGCTATATGTGTGATATGTTATGTCACTGTTGGTACTTTGTACTTTGACAATGTACTGTTGTTTTATTCCTGTATCTGATGAAACTAATAAAAACATTTGAAAAAAAAAAAAAGTTGGGGATCAAGTATGGCTCTCTACAAAAAACTGATGTTTACATTTACCTGCTAGGAAATTGGCCAAGCAATTTTTCGGGCCATTTCCTATTTCTAAGGTCATTAATTAGAATACCATGCAACTTTCCCTCCCTCCGAGACTGAGGATTCATCCCTCATTTCATGTTTCTCTTCTGAAACCCTACCTACCCAACCAATTTTCTGGTAGGAATCCTCCTCCCGCACCCCCTATTCTAGTTCAGCGTGAAGAACATTATGAGGTTGAACGTATTTTAGACTTTAAAAAAAAGAAGAGGACGTCTACAATACTTGATTAGATGGAAAGATTATGGTATACAAGATGACCCTTGGGAAGATTCAACGGAAGCACATGCACCCACGTTGTGTTATCAATTTCATTCTAGATACCCTGATAAGCCTTCACCAATTGATGTCCTCAGGAGGGTATCCCTTAAGAGGGGGGTACTGTAATCGGTGCCTGGCACCGTAATGCGTTCCACGCTGGTCGCAACACGGCGACCGCGCAATGACATCATCGCCCGGCACCGTGTGCGTTCCAGCCTGGAATGCGGAAGTGCCGAGCGCAATCAGCGCTGCATTCGGCACACATGCTTCTCAGGTATAAACAGAATATTGTGTAATACACACGCTGTTCTATTATTGTCAGCCGTACTCGGCCACGCTACAATTACTGGTACCATCTATCCCCACAATTGGACATCATGCTACGCTGAAACCCTGGGACCATCTAACTCATGCCATTGCTGGGGACACCTTGAAGATATTACCCTCCAGCGAACCCTGCACTACAGAAACCTTGCTGCTAAAGATACTACAACATTCAAGCTCTGCAAAGGGATAAGAAGCTCTTACTACTGCTCTAGAATTACCTGCTTCATATATTACTTCCAGCAAGTACTGTGTTTAAACCGGCTTCCTTAATATTAACCAACTGCTTGAGATTACTTATTGTGTCCCTGGTCGTTCACTGTGAAATATCTTAAAGGGACTTACACTCTCAATTTAGCTGAGCTATATTTGCCTCTCTTATGCAACTTATTTGCCTGCATTATCCTTATTTACTACGTGCTTGACATACGTTGTTATATGTCCATGGGCTCACCCCCTAAGTTATTGAACATGTTTGCCTTAACTTTTCTATGCTAAGGGTTGAAGGTATTCGATACCTGGACCCTTAGTAGCCTAATGCATTCCTCTATGTTAAAGTGATATGATGTAGAGAACCCCCAAACTCCTGTTCTTTGATTGGAGCGACGCCTGGGGTCCCGTACTGATAATCACTTGCATAAAGAAGTGCATTGGGATATTTAACGCACTTGTGCTTACTTTTATTTACTGTAATCTTTCAACGCTGGGGATTGGACGCATGCTGTAATACCTCCATCCTTAGTAGCTCAACGCATTCCTATATGTGAGAGAGATGATGTAATGAACCCCCAAACTCCTGTTTTGATTGGAGTGACACCTGGGGTCTAGTCTGAAATTTCACATAACATAGAGAATTGCATTGAAACCTTTCCTTGACCGCAGTTGTGGTTCACTCCGTTCACCAGAGATTGACACATTGGGTCCCTTAGTAAATTATACCAAACGCTGAGACCACATGAAGTTTGCAGATTTTTTTTCATGTTTTTCTTAAACTTATATTGCACAAAAGACTATTGCAGCGATTTTTTGATAATTGAGGTCATTTATCATTCTTTTTGACAGTTAATATTGACATGAAGGTTTTAGTGATGGCATTAAAGCATTCTCCAGCCAGTACTGTATTCCACAATACGTCAATATATTAAAGTACACATCCAAACATGTTTCTTTATTCTGGCATTATATTACACCACCGTGTAACATTCTGTATTATTATTATTTGGATGACGCTTTTGTTAAAGAATGAGCATCTGGAGGTATTGTTGTTGGTCCTCAAGCCACACCTAATGTACAAATCTTTTCTTATATTGTTCTAAAATGATTGTTCAAAAATGATTGGTACTAAAAATAAAAGAAAAAACATTCAAAATGTTTTGTAAGTCAGTACAGTTTTAACTTTGATTTTGTAAAACATTTGTAAGTTGTGTCCGCTAATAATTATTTTTGTGTATTTTCAGCAAAAATATTGTTTGATAAACATTTGCACAATTAATATGGGAGCTAAAAAATCGATGGCATCTTTTTTTAATTTTACTTATCCCAAGCTTTAAGAACATTTATGGTTTTGTGGTCTTTTACAAATCTGAAAGCTGTAAGTTAAAAATGGTAACCTCAAGATTTTTTGGTTAAGTTTCTTATTTACGGTTCTGCAAACCAATTTTCACCACTTTGCAAAAAGGCACAATTTTAAAATGTACTAAATATTTGTTAATTATTAACACAATGCAGTTTTAGAATAATCAGTATTTAACAGGAATTGTATAAGTTATGCTATGTTTGTGAGCACTAATAATGATATAAGTGTATTTACAATGAGGCCAAGTTTTTCTGCACAGGGGGCACAGATGTCAATTGGGACAGTGGCTGCACGAGTGTCAGGCCCCCGTACACACGTCCGAGGAACTCGACGTGCCAAACACATCGAGTTCCTCGTCGAGTTCAGTGTGGAAGCCACCGAGATCTCGGCGGGCCGACTTTCCTCATTGAACAACGAGGAAATAGAGAACATGTTCTCTTTTCGGCCCGACGAGTTCCTCAACGGGCTTCCTCACTGAAAAGTGTACACACGACCGAGTTTCTCGCCAGAATCCAGCTCCGACCGAGTTTCTGGCTGAATTCTGCCGAGAAACTCGGTCGTGTGTACGGGGCCTCAGAGATCAGCAGCTAAGGAGACCAGACACGTAGCTACACAAGGGAACTGAGACCAAACAAAGGATATATCTTTAAAGTGATGTTTATTTACAATAAAACACACTAATATACATTCACAGCAACCAGTGAGAACATAAACCACTACAGCAAACAAAATAACAAATTAATCTAACTACTGTCTATAAACTAAAGAACTAAACCAAAGACTAAATACAACTATATACAAGGTACAGGGAATGCAGGAATATAAGGAAAGGAATCACAACTAGGTACAAGAGCAGGGAGTAGGACAGGAACAAGGCAGAGGGGAGCAGACTGGATCAGGCTAAGCATGAACAACAGGCAGTAAAGAAGGGACCAGAATCGTGATGCACCGGGGGAAGGAAGGAGAAGCCTTAAATAACCCCCCGGCAGCTAAACACTAACTAATTTGCCTGATTACCCCAGCCTGCTGGCTCTTGGGAGACACCTGCTGGTTGACACTGGAACTGCATCAAACAGCCCAGAACAGGATTCCCCCCCCCCCCCCAGAGAGAAGCGTGACCGTCTGTATCCAATCAGAACCGGTCACTATGCAGAGATGGTGTGTAGCAGCGTGCACACCAGGGGGAGCGCTGCGTGGTGATCGGGCTGAGGCTTTTCTCTTGGATACAGCCCAGCCCCGATCAGGATAGAGAGCCAATGAAATTGTCTCTTTACCACGTGACCGGCTGTGTCCAATCACAGCCGGTCACTAAATGTAAACAAAACATCTCTGTGTAACCTCTGTTGCTGGTTTCTCCTCTTCACACACCAATCCAGTGTGAGGAGGAGATCAGCTAACAGCGAGTTACACATGTACTATACATATATGTACTACTGTTCCCAGATTGCCCCCCTAAATAAAGAGGACCTGTCATCTAGTACCTGTCCATCAGGAGTACCTGTCCATCAGGCGTACCCACCACCAGAGTACCCACCACCACAGTACTCGCCAACTCACCAGAGTACCCACCACCTCACCAGAGTACCCGCCACCAGAGTACCTGCCACCTCACCAGAGTACCCACCACTACAGTACCCACCACCTCACCAGAGTGCCCACCACCTCACCAGAGTACCCGCCACCAGAGTACCTGCCACCTCACCACAGTACCTGCCACCAGAGTACCAGCCACCAGAGTACCCACCATCAGAGTACCCGCTGTAATATATTTTTCCCTTGTCCAATTCCAGGATACATGTTCAATTCTGCCGCTGAGCCAAATTCATGATGATGTAAGTACATGCATGCAGAAGAAATATCACACTGCTTCAGTCTCCATCATCAACTCCAACAGGAAACCCTTTATTAAGGTTACAGCTTTTATAACCAAAGTGACATAAGCAAACGCCATCACATATGGGTGCATCTGATTGACTCATTCATATGGTCTTCTCTTATTACATCTGTTATTGGCCACGAGGCAAACACTCAGTCGCCATATTCCTTTGCTCGATGGGAGGGGATGAAAAAGGAGTGGGTCAAGGAGTGGAGGAAAAAGGAGGGGGTTGAAAAGAACATCTGTTTTTAAATATATCTTGGTCAAGAAAAATACCACTGTCTTGTCACATGAATACTGAAATACACATATACACACATATATATATATATATATATATATATATATATATATATATATATATATATATATATATATACATATACATACACATACACATCGCAACAAGAAATAAAATAAATAAAATAATAAAAAGAAAGGACAATAATATTTGAGTGATTAAAAGAGAATGATAACATAGACATTTTATTTAGCTCCATCACACCGCCACCTCACCAGCCAGAGTACCTGCCACCAGAGTACCCACCACCAGAGTACATACAGCCATGTACAGAAAGGTATACACCCCAGAAGAGGCATACCAAATACTCAGTCTGACTGATGAGAGCAACAGGGAGCTCTCACCGCTCAGTTCTGATTCCAATTCTGGTTTGGAATATGAGCCCCCCAAAAGCAGCACATCAGGATCCGAATCAGAGGAGGAAGCAGTCTGGCCAAAAATAAGCTGGTCTGAACACCAGGCAGCTACCAGCAGTGCCAACGGCGGTAGACTCCAGGAGGAAAGTCACGCCAAAGAGTTAGGGCTCAAACCCAGCTATCAGATGCCTTGGCGAACCCATTGTGGCTGCCTTCTACCACAGAGTCAGCCACGATCCCCCTTTCACAGCAAAGCCAGGTGTGCAGGTCAACACTGCAGGTTTTTCCCAAATACATTTTTTTTATTTATTTTTCCCTGACGAATTAGTTCAAGGCATCATGGACCAAACCAATCTTTTTGCCCAACAATTCATTGCAAACAACCCCAGCTCCAGCTATGCCCGCCCTTTTGAATGGAGACCCCTAACAGTGGAGGAGCTTAAATAGTTTTTAGGCCTAACGCTCAATATGGGGCTTATAGAAAAATGAAATGCATAAATATTGGTCGACCAAACCCATCCACCATATGCCAATTTTTTCATCGGCCATGTCCAGGTCCCGATATGAAATAACAATACGGTTCCTGAATTTCAGTGACAACTCACAGTGCCCCCCCCCAAATCACCCAAACTTTGACAAACTATATAAAATTTGCCCCTAATTAATTTTTCACCAAGAAGTTTGCCGAACTTTATGTCTGTGACAAAAACATCTGTGTGGACGAATCCCTGGTGCATTTTACAGGCCAGCTGGCAATCAAGCAGTATATCCCCAGTACAAGGGCGAGGTACGGCTTGAAGCTCAACAAGCTCTGTGAAAGCGCAACCGGTTATGTGCACTCAATCCGCGTGTACAAAGGCAAAGATTCCCAGCTCCATCCCCCTGAGTGTCCATCGTACATAGGAATATGCGGGAAAATTGCACTTTCTCTGCCACCTATACCTAAAGAAAACTCTGGCCTGTGGTACAGAAAGGAAAACAGAAAGGGCTTCCCACAGCATCTTGTCACCACAACCATTCAAAGGGGGGAATCAACAAGCTTGAGGAACAAGGAAGCGTTGGCTGTGAAGTGGAGGGATAGGAAAGATGTGTACATCATGTCGACCATCCACGATGACACCACGGTGGAACTTTGCAGAAGACGCGGTACCGTTCAAAAGCCTTCCTATATCAATGAGTACAATAAATTCATGGTGGGGGTGGATTTAAATGATCAAATGTTGCAGCCCTATCTTTCAACACGAAAATCCCTCTTCTGGTACAAAAAAAATCGCAATTTACTTTTTCATTTGGCCCTTTTAAATTCTTTCATCATCTACCAAAAATCAACGGAAACACCCACCGCCTTCATAAAGTTTATTGAAGACATTGTCACTGCCCTGATCTATTAACAAATATCCCCCCCAGAAAGCATTGGTTTCTATTGTGCCAGCAGACTACATGAGCGACATTTTCCGGGCCATATTCCACCATCAGGATCCGGAAGACGACGCCAAAAAAAATGTCGGGTGTGCACGAAAAGAGGAATTAGGAAAGACACCAGCTTCCATTGTTCCGAATGTCCCTCCCAACATGGCATTTGCATCGGAGAACGTTTCAAACAATATCACATCCATGTAAACTATTAGCCCATATTTCTAATACTACCATTTCACCGTTTTCAATTTCTGTTCTGAATATTTCCCTGGTGCCTCAACCAACCATACAGTATCATTGTCTTCAATGTGAACTGACCTTGGCCTGTTTCTCGACTATGCCTCTGCCTACCGTCTGCATTGTTTATCCGCCATGTTTCTGCCTTTCACAGGAACTGACCCTGGACTGTATCGACTATGCCTTTGCCTACCGTCTATTTCTGCCTTTTACCTGCACTGACCTCGGCCTGTTGACCTTGTTTTTGCCTGCCCCTTGGACTGATCTTTCACCCTGCTAGACAGGGGTCTCACATATGTGAGGGGCTCCAGAATAGTATTCTGAGTTGAGAAAAACAGTTTTTGGTTTTCTGTGTTCCCAGAACAGGGTCTGGGAGCAATTTGGGTGGGAGAAGATTCTACCCCTGTCCCCATTCTTTCCTGACCGATTCCCTAAGCTTGATGGTCCTGCCTGCTCCCTGGACAAATACTCTGGCTGCACTGACCATACCTCTGCCTGCTGCATTTACTAACTATGGACAGTATTCCTGCCTACTGCATGGACGATCCTTTTGCTGCTGCTGACCACATCCCTGCCTGCTATCTGGACCAATGCTTTGGCTGTGCTGACAACATCTCTATATGTACTGACTATTCCTGCCTGATGCCTGTTTTGCTTGCACTGTCCACGTTCCTGCCTACTGCCTGGACTGATTCTCTCCTCTGTGGACCACTGAACTACTAAAACTGCAGATAATCTTTTCTTTACCCTTTGCTTAGCAGAATGTATTTTGGTTTGTAATTGGTATGTACAGTACATGATATGTGTTAGAAATATGATGGGCCTTCAACAATGTAATAGGTTGGCAGGAATGTATGTGTGTAATTTATGCTCCTAGACAGAGGAGGCTCTAGGCTTTGTGAGGCCTTAGGCAAAACTTAGACATAAGGCCCCCCCACTCACTTCCATAATGGGAAAAAGAATTCAAGCAAAAAAATGTCTGCAGAAAATGCACGGATCTAGCACACAGGTGATCAGCACCACTTCCAGGGCACCCATCAGACATATTCAGCCAATGCAAGAGGGGGAGAGAGGGGGAGGTGATAAAGAGAGAGGGGGTGATAGAAAGATGTAATGGCGCCGACATCAGTATTGATCACAGGCAAATTAGGTGGCCGTGAGTCCCCTGTGAATGCAAGGCCTTGGGCGACTGCCTAATTTGCCAAATTAGAGAGCCGCCTCTGCTCTTAGAACACCTCACAGTGCTACTTTGATGTTGGGCCTCTGTATGTGGAAAACAAATAAATAGTGCGCTAGTCTAAAAAATAAATAGTAAATTAAGCAGCTATACACGACTGTGACTAAATTCAGGAAGTGATGCAAAAAGAAATGTAGAGCTAAAATGTAGAAGAGATATTGCTATCGCACTAGATAACGTGTGACCCCTAGAGATGAGTGCAGTAAAAATAATTTGCATGTAACTATGTGCTAATAAGTCCACAAAACAAAAAGAAAGAAAACACAAATGTAAATAGTCCATCAACATATCATGAAAAATCTCGGTGATAATGAACGTGTAACTGTGTCGATCATCCAATGGAACTTTCTTTCAAAAGGGTAAGAAAAGACTGAATACGCTTACCGGAACAAGTGGATCTACCTGTCAGCGACAGCAGAGCATTCAGGTATATGAAATCCCAACGGTAACTAGCCTCAGCTTGTCTGAAGACTCTGAGTGGTGGAAACACCACAAACATGGCCGCTGGACCCGATAGTCCACAGCTGAAAATCCTTTGTGGATAGTATCCTGGACTTGTGGAAGACTCAGAGCTCGCAGGGTATCCACCCTGTTTTCAGAAGATGTTGAGACAGCTCCAGATGGAAGAAAAAACCTTTGTAGGGTCAGTGAAAGCACGATGGGACAACTCGAAAAACTGACCCTGAACCCAAAATGCTGAAAGGGCTCTCCTTGCCGCTGAGTGCTCGGGGTCCCTGAAGGTGGAAACAGGAAACACGAAGCCCAAAGAAGCTGGGGTTCACCTCTCTATGTGGCCAGGCTATGTAAAAGTCTCACACACGTGGTATCGCCATACTCAGGAGGAGTACCAGAATTTATTTTTCATTTTGTTTTTCCGCATTTTACAAAAACTTCTGATAAAAAATTAACCATTCAAAAGACTCATTATGCCTCATAGATTATACATTGGGGTGTTAGCTTTCCAAAATTGGGTCATTTTGTGGGTGTTTCCATTGTCCTGGTGCTCCAGGGCCTTCAAAAGTGTAATAGGTGGTAAAGAAATGAGATGTGTAATTTATGCCTGTAGAATGCCTGATGGTGCTACTTCAATGTTGGGCCTCTGTATGTGGCCAGGCTGTGTAAAAGTCTCACACATGTGGTATCGCCATACTCGGGAAGAGTAGCAGAATGTATTTTGGTGGGACAGTTTTGCTATGTGCATGCTATGTGTGACATGGTGCTCCAGGGCCTTCAAAAGTGTGATAGGTTGTCATCAAATGAGATGTGCAATTTTTGCTCGTAGAACGCCTGACAGTGCTACTTGGATGTTAGGCCTCTGTATGTGGCCAGACTGTGTAAAAATCTCACATGTGGTATCACTATACTCAGGAGGAGTAGCAGAATGTATTTTGGTGTGTCATTGCAAGCATGCATGTGCTGTGTGAGAGAAATAACTTGTTATTATGCATTATATTTTTGTGCAAAAAAAAAAAATCCCAAGAATTGTGGGAAAAAATTACAACTTCAAAAAACTCACCATGCCTCTTACTAAATACCTTGGAATTTCTGCTTTACGAAAAGGGGTAATTTGGGGGGTATTTGTACTTGTACTTTTCTGGCTTGTTAGGGTCTCAAGAAATTAGGTGATCAGGTGTGATAATTATGTGATAATTCTTCAATGATTTGCACCATAGGTTGTAAACTCTATTATAACTTTCACAGAGACCAAATAATATACACTAATTTGGGTTATTTTTACTAAAGATATGTAGCAGTATACATTTTGGCCCACATGTATGAAGAAAAATTACTTATTTGCAAAATTATACAATAGAAACTAAAAAAAAAGTGTTTTTTTTTTATTTTTTTCAAAAAAAATTTTTTCAAAAATGTCTCTCTTTTTTCGCTTATATTGCAAAAAACAAACAAAAACAGCAGTGATTAAATACCACCAAATGAAAGCTTTGTGGGAAAAAAAATATCAACATTTTGTTTGGGTACAGTGTAGCCTGACTGAGTAATTGTCATTCAAAGTGTGAGAGCGCTGAAAGCTAAAAATTGGTCTAGGAAGGAAGGGTGTCTAAAAGCCCTGCATTGAAGTAGTTAAAGTGCACTTACTTTGAATTGAGAACTTACCCCAGATTTTCTTTTGCTACCAACATTTCACTATAAGCTTTCCTAAATCCATGTATGGTCTTTACAAGCATCTGAAATTCAAAATTCTGAAATAGTACTGTTACTTTGTATAGTAATTATTTTCTCTTACAAAGCAGTATTCTCATTTCTTTCCGTTCATTGCATGAATTTAAAAAACTTAAAAAAATTAAAGTAATTTATTTTCATTATTGTATTGCACTCTCCCGTGGTCATCAAAATGGCATGTTTACCCTTCTAAAAAATCCAAAAAATAAATAATAAATAAACAAAAAAAAATAATTATCTATTAAATAACACTCTATAAAAAAAAAGAAAAAAAACCCGTAGAAATCTGAGATATTTTTCTCCTGCTAGTCCATAAAACACAAGAAAGATACCAATAATACTCCATCAACAGCAAGGAGAGGGGCAGGCATGGCACTTACTATCAAGGTGGTTGTAAAGGATTTTTTTTTTTCATAATAAGCATCTTTTACATGCAGACATTCCTCTTTTCACTTCCTCATTGTTCGTTTTTGCTCAGAAGTTGCTCTATTTCTTCTCTGTTCTGTTCACTTCCTGCTTGTCTGATTTTACTGACCACCGTGATGGGAGGCTTTACTGCGGTGGTCAGTAACATGCTCACCCCCTCCTGGGAACTACATCTGTGTGGCAGGACGCTCTCTACTTGTTAGAGACTTCAAGGAGGTGTAAATTACTGGGCGTGCCACAATTCATACTGGTAAATGTAGTTCTTACATGAACAAACGATGCAAACCAGGAAGTGAATGAGAGAACAGAAACTAGAATGCCGGAGGTGATATAGATAAAGGAATTTAATAGGTATTTACTCGTTTTTTAACAGAATCATTACACTATTCTGTCTGTCTACCTTGCAGACATTCATTTTAGGCAAAAAATTTTTTTCCTTTAGTGACCCTTTAAGGATGAGCCGAACACCCCCCGGTTTGGCTCGCAGCAGAACATGCAAACAGGAAAAAATGTGTTTGAACTAAAGTTAGCCCAATTTTTTCTTATATTGTGAAAGATAATGTTACGCCGAGTAAAATGATAGCCAACATGTCACGCTTCAAAATTGCGCCCGTTTGTGGAATGGCGTCAAACTTTTACCCTTAAAAATCTCCATAGGCAACGTTTAAAAAATTATATAGGTTGCATCTTTTGAGTTACAGAGGAGGTCTAGGGCTAGAATTATTGCTCTTGCTCTAACGATCACAGTGATACCTCACTTGTGTGGTTTGAACATCGTTTTCATATGCAGGCGATACTCACGTATGCGTTCGCTTCTGCGCACAAGCTCGTCGGGACGGGGCGCTTTAAAAAAAATTTGTTTGTTTTCTTATTTATTTTTATTTATTTTATTAATTTTTAATAGAAAAAAGCATGACAGGTCCTCTTAAATATGAGATCTGGGGTCAAAAAGACCTCAGATCTCATATTTAGACTAAAATGCAAAAAAAAAAGATTTGTCATTTGAAAAAATGACAACAAGAAAATATGCCTTTAAGAAGCGTGGGCGGAAGTGACGTTTTGACGTTGCTTCCCCCCTGCAATGCTATGGAGATGGGTGGGGGCCATCTTGCCCTCACTCATATCCCAGCCGAGCAGGAGAGAGGACCAGATTAAACCTCCGAGCAGCCGAGGGCGCGGGAGTGCGGCGGGAGGGGGGCCCCTCTCCCGCCGCCGATAACGGTGATCTTGCGGTGAATCCGCCGCAGAGACCACCATTATCGTTTAAAGGACCGCTCACAGGAAAGATGGATATCTTGGTTGTGGCAGCGGCTGCGTCCGTTACCGAGATATCCATCTTTAAAATAATGACGTATATATACGTGAGCGGGTCCTTAAGTGGTTAAAGGCTTATATGCAAGTTATTGCCATAAAAAGTGTTTGGGTACCTGGGTCCTGCCCCAGGGGACATGTATCAATGCAAAATAGGTTTTAAAAACTGCAGTTTTTTCGGGAGTAGTGATTTTAATAATGCTTAAAGTGAAACAATAAAAATTTAATATTCCTTTAAATTTAGTGCCTGGGGGGTGTCTAAAGTATACCTGTAAAGTGGTGCATGTTTCCCGTGTTTAGAACATTACCACAGCAAAATGAAATTTCTAAAGGAAAAAAAGTCATTTAAAACTGATCGCGGCTGTAATGAATTCTCGGGTCCCGGCAATAAACATAAAACTCATTGAAAAAAAGGCATGGGTTCCCCCCCGGTCCATTACCAGGCCCTTTGGGTCTGGTAAAAATATTAAGGGGAACCCTGAACCAAAAACATTTAAAAACATTGTGTGGGGTCCCCCCAAAATCCATACCAGGCTCTTCAGGTCTGGTATGGATATTAAGGGGAATCCTGCGCTATTTTGCAATGAATTCAAAAAAATGGCATAGGGGTCCCCCCAAAATCCATACCAAACCCTTCAGGTCTGGTATGGATTTTAAGGTGAACCCTGCGCCAATATAAAACAAATGGCTTAGGAGTCCCCCCAAAATCCATACCAGACCCTTATCTGAGCATGCAACCTGTCAGGCCGCAGGAAAAGAGGGAGGACAAGAGAGCGCCCCCCCCTCCTGAACCGTACCAGGCCACATGCCCTCAACATGGGGAGGGTGCTTTGGGGTCTGACCCCAAAGCACCTTGTCCACGTGTTGATGGGGACAAGGGCCTCATCCCCACAACCCTTGCGTGGTTGTGGGGGTCTCGTGGGTGGGGGGCTTATTGGAATCTGGAAGCCCCCTTTAACAAGGGGACCCCCAGATCCCGGCCCCCTACGAGAATTGGTAAAAGGGGTACATTGTACCCCTACCATTTCACAAAAAAAAAAATCAAAAATTGTAAAAAAGACAAGAGACAGCTTGGGATAAGTCCTTTATTAAAACGAATAAATAAAAATGTCCTGTGATGTAAATCCATGCTGCCTAACACACCGAAAAAGAAAGAAAAAAGCTGCAATAGTTTCCGCCTCCATGGGAGGCTCCCGCCGAATGATGCTTCTTCTCGATGACAGCTGTTATATAGCTGAGGGCGGGCCACCCGGTGACATAAACAGGTCCCCCTCCCCTCTGATGCCACGGGACTTCCCCCGTGGCGTGGATTTACAGTACATTGCAGGACTTTTTTCTTTTTAATAAAGGACTTGTCCCAAGCTGTCTCTCGTCTTTTTTTTTTTGAATTTACACTTTTTGGGTGAATAGGTAGGGGATACAATGTACCCGTTACCAATTCACATAGAAGGGGCTGGGATCTGGGGGTCCCCTTGTTAAAGGGGGCTTCCAGATTCAGATAAGCCCCCTGCCCGCAGACCCCCACAAGGGTTGTGGTGATGCGTCCTCTCTCGTCCCCCCTCTTTTCCTGTGGCCTGCCAGGTTGCGGATTCAGGTAAGGGTCTGGTATGGATTTTTTATTTTGGCGCAGGGTTCCCCTTAAAATCCATACCAGACCTAAAGGGTCTAAAGGGTCTGGTATGGATTTTGGGGGGACCCCTACGCCATTTTTTTTATTTTGCACAGGGTTCCCCTTGATATCCATACCAGACCTGAAGGGCCTGGTAGGGATTTTAGGGGGACCCCTACGCAATTTTTTTACAGGCATGCTATAGAAACCCCCCAGGCATGAAATTTAAAGGAATATTTATTTAAAACATAATAAATGTAAATACATTTTAAATATACAGTAAATGGATGTGACCTGACACAAACACTAATAAAACACATGGCGGCCTCCATCCCTGATTTGGTAGATAGAAGAGAAGGGTTTGTGGGACTTTAAGTGAGGGAACGCCATGTCAGAGGGGATAATAAGATAACAAATGAAATTGCAGTACTGTACATGATTTATTACAATCTTGAATACATACAGTATAAGATATAAGATATTTTGTATCAAAAAGATAGGTAGTCACAAGACTTACTCTAAATATGCTGTGCATAGCATACAATACAAATAAAAAATAGACAGATATACATGGTAATATAAACCAATTGAAAAACATATGAAATAGAGACAGGTAACTGTTGGCATCTAGTATCACTAATAAACAAGGGTAAATGATAATATCTTATGAATAGGGGAGGACAGGGACTATGTCCCAACAAGATGGTGACAATTGGGAGACTTACTATACAGCCTCAAGGCCAGGTCTGGTATCTGCCAAGGAAAAAGGGGGTTCGGGCATGATGTCTCCCCCGGACGGGGGAACTCTCCAAGGATGGGGAACAGCACCCAGAGCACAACACGGTGGTCACAGCTTGATCCAAAATACTATGGGGGTAATCCACAAAGATCCGGCGTAACTTAATTTTTTCCATTTAAGTTACACTGCCTTCAAATTTCTACCTAAGTGCCCGATCCACAAAGCACTTACCTAGAAATTTTGGGCTGTGTAACTTAAATTCCGCCGGTGCAAGGCGTTCCTATTTTCATGGGGGCGATTCCCATTTAAATTAGGCGCGCTCCCACGCCGGCTGTACTGCGCATGCTCGTGATGTCATTTTCCCGACGTGCATAGCGCGAAATTACGTTACGCCGAGCTTTGTGGATTGCGACGGGTCAATAAAGTTGCGTCGGGAAAAAAAAAAGATACGGCGCGAAAAAAAAATTCTAAATGTTGGACAGAAAGGTCTGTTTTTACAAGGTGTAAACAGTTTACACTTTGTAAAAGCAGCCCTAATTTTGCGTTTGCAAACTAAAACTTACGGAGAAAAAACGAAGCTGAAAAGCTTCGTGGATCTCCGTAAGTGCTAATTTGCATACCCGAGGTGGCATTTCGACACGAAATGCCCCCAGCGGCGGATGCGGTACTGCATCCTAAGATCCGGCAGTGTAAGTCCCTTACACATGCCGGATCTTCTGCCTAACTATGGAAAACTGATTCTGTGGATCAGTTCCATAGTTAGGAACAGGGATACGATGGCGTAACAGCAGTTACGCCGTCGTATCCCTTTTGTGGATCTGGCCCTATGTGTGCACGTTGAGTGCAGAGTGTTCCTAAAACAGGTGTATCAAAAAATAATTAATAAATTAAAAAGTGTCAAAATAGTGTAACAAGATATCTATGTGTTCCCATAAGGGGACTGCATGGGGGAGTGTGTAAGGAACAAAGACAAACAAGGGAGGAAAAAACATACCAAGAGGTGGTGACTGAGCTCCCAGCGATAAGGGTCAGATGTGTGATTCCTTGTGGTTGAGTCAAGCAAATGAACCATTGGCTGCTCCAAGGCTACTATATACCCCCATTCCCAGGCGGGGCCCCATCAACGTCATGCCCGATTGGCCATTCTACACAAGGGAGGCGGGGAGGGGATTGCCAGCTGCGTGTGGTGGAACCTTTAAGCATTTCACTTTAAGCATTATGAAAATCACTGCTCCCGAAAAAAATGCATTTTTAAAAAAAAAATGTTTTGCATTGATACATGTCCCCTGGGGCAGGACCCAGGTCCCCAAACACTTTGTATGGCAAGCCAATAACTTGCATATAAGCCTTTAAAATGAGCATGTTTGGTTTTTCATGTTAGTGTCCCATAGACTTTAACAAGGTTTCACGGCTTTCAAATTTGCCCCGAACTCCACATATTGTTCTTGTTCACCGAACAAACCAAACAACCAAAGTTTGCCCATCCCTACTTAGTATAAACAGAACAGATTATGATATTGTCCTGACCTTTCTTATAGATACATGTGGCAACATGGCACACAGCACTGCTTTATTTAAATGTAAGTACCCTGGGCCAGATTCACAGAGAAGATACGACGGCATACCTCCTGATACACCGTCGTATCTCCTGTCGTATCTATGCGGCTGATTCATAGAATCAGTTCCGCATAGATAGCCCTAAGATCCGACAGGTGTAATTGACTTACACCGTCGGATCTTAGGATGCAATACTTCGGCCGCCGCTGGGGGGAGTTTGCGTCGTATTCCAGCGTCGGGTATGCAAATTAGCAGTTACGGCGATCCACAAAGGTTTTTCCTGTGGTTACGTTGGCGCAAGTCTTTTTTTCCCATCGCAAAGTTAGGTGTGCTTTAACATGGTGTAAAATTACTCCACCATGTTAAAGTATGCCCCTCGTTCCCGCGTCACTTTTGAAAAAAAAATTTCGGCGTAAGTACGTTACGCACGTCGCGATTCACAAACACGTCGGGCCGCCATAAGTTCGCGCAAAGCACGTCCAGAAAATTGCGAATGGAGCATGCGCAAAAACTCCGGCGCGGGAGCTCGCCTAATTTAAATGGTATCCGCCCCATTTCAATTGTGCGGGCTTGTGCCGGACGACTTTACGTTACGCCGCCGCAAGTTTCCAGGTAAGTGCTTTGAGGATCAGGCACTTACATTGAAAACTTGCGGCGGTGTAACGTAAACGGGTTACATTACACGGCTGCAAATTTTCGTGAATCTGGCCCTAAATCTTTTGCTTTATGTCTAATAAATATTACTGAGTGTTAAACATACTACACTAGAGAGCCCCCTCATGTATTTCTCTACCCTATTTGGTTGATACACTTGGAGCTGTCACCTTCCTGTTTATCCAGCCTTGGAGGAAGCCTTAACCCCTTAGGCGCCGCACATATTGGAAGAATGAATACTAGATCTCCCCTCTGCCCCAGAGTGACCCCCCTGTTTTCACTAAATGCTGCTTACCTTGCAGCTGTAAGGAAAAATTTAGTACACCTGCGGGTGTAATTTCACACTGAAGATCCACCAGAAGTCACCCTGCCACTTGTTAAAAGTGTCCGATCTGTCTGCCGCAATGTCGCAGTCCCAATAAAAATCGCAGATCACTGCCATTACTAATTAAAAAAAATAATAAATAATAATAATAAATCAATTCCCTATTTTGTAGATGCTATAACTTTTGCGCAAACCAATCAATATACACTTAGTGCGATTTTTTTTACCAAAAATATGTAGAAGAATACATATCGGCCTAAACTGAGAAAGAAATGCGTTCTTTATATCTATTTTATGGGGATATTTATTATAGCAGAAAGTAAAAAAAAAAAAAAAAATGTTTTATTTCAATTGTTTTTTTTTGTGTTTATAGAGCAAAAAATAAAAAAACGCAGAGGTTATCAAATACCACAGAAAGAAAGCTCTATTTATGTGGAAAAAAGGACGTCAATTTTATTTGGGTACAACATCTTACGACCGCGCAATTGTCAGTTAAAGCGACGCAGTGCCTAATTGTAAAAAGTGCTCTGGTCAGGGGGTAAAATCTTCCAGGGGCTGAAGTGGTTAAGTATCAAAGTGTTAAAAGTAATGGTCCCTTATGGCACCTTCAATGCCTTGCTTATTTTTTTATTCAGTTTTTACACATTTATAAGAAAAAATGTGGTGATTTGTTTTGAATTAAAAAGACATCTGGAAATGAAAGCTGAAACTGAGATCCATGCTTAGTTGCAATTTCCTCTATAGAAATGTTTTATTGAAAAAATTTAAAAGGCCAACAAGCATGAAATTAAAGACAGTCTTTGACTTTTAAGAGCGTAAGAAGAAAAATGAGACATATTAGCAGGGCATTGAGGGCTAACAAGAAACATACACCATTTAAAATAACATAAAAGATAAATTGTTAATTTTTTGTCTTGTGCTGCCCTTCAGTATTTAACCACTTCCATACAGGGCACTTATACACCTCCCTGCCCAGACCAATTTTCAGCTTTCAGGGCTGTTGAACTTTGAATGACCATTGCACGTGCTACACTGTACCCAAACTAAATTTGTATCATTTTGGGCCAAATTCCCAAAGAGCTGTGCAAATTTAGGATTATCTAACTTATGTCATTTAAGTTACGGCGCCCTAAGTTGGTGTCGTAAGTACCGTATCCACAGCGCATTTGCGCACAAAATTGCGCCATCCTTAACCTAAGTTCCAATGCGTAAGGCGTGGTTATGGCAAGTGGGAATGAAGTGGGCGTGCTTCATTGTAATGAGCCGTGACCCCATGCAAATGAAGGGCCGGCCGTACTGCGCATGCGCGCACGAATCTGGACCTCACTGCGCATGTGCAGAACTTTGGTCATCGCAATCAGTGAGATAGGTAAAAGGCCAAGCGTACTTAGTTTGAGGATCGCCCTGTGTCTAAATAGCCCCAGTCAAACACACTTCTATTGCAAAAGTATTTCCCTGTGTTCCCTTCCTAAAGCAAGTTGCTTCTGCTTTGAACGTTTGTCAGTGTTTGTTGGTAGGATTTGTTTGTGAGAAAAGTTTTTGTGGAGTTGGAGGGTATAGTTGGTGTTTGTTTTTGATAATTTGTTCTTTGTTTTGATTGTTTGCCTGTTTGTTTTTGATAAGTGTGTCTTTTTTGGTGTGTGATTGTTTTTTGTTTCCCTTTTTTGCCTGTTTGTTTTTGAATTTATAGTAGCTGTCTTTTTTTTTATTTTTTTTGCTTGTTTTTATTTTCTTTGTTGTGTGTGTGTGTATTGTTGTTTGTTTTTTGGGTGAGTTCCCTGTTGCTGGGTGTTGTCTGTCATGGCTCCCAAGCGCAGGAAGCTAAATTTTACAGTGGCAGAGAAGCATATACTTGCTCAGGGCGTCATTAACCACTTGACCACCAGGCCTATTCTGGCACTTCTCTCCTTCATGTGAAAATCACAATTTTTTTGCTAGAAAATTAATCAGAACCCCCAAACATTATATATTTTTTTTAGCAGACATCCTAGGAAATAAAATGGCAGTCATTGCAATACTTTTTGTCACACCGTATTTGCGCAGCGGTCTTACAAGCGCACTTTTTTTGGATAAAAATCACTTTTTTGAATTAAAAAATAAGACAACAATACATTTTGCCCAATTTTTTTATATATTGTGAAAGATAATGTTACGCCGAGTAAAATGATACCCAACATGTCACGCTTAAAAATTGCGCCCGCTCGTGGCATGGCGTCAAACTTTTACCGTTAAAAATCTCGATAGGCGACGTTTAAAAAATTCTACAGGTTGCATTTTTTGAGTTGCAGAGTAGGTCTAGGGCTAGAATTATTGCTCTCACTCTAACGATCGCGGCGATACCTCACTTGTGTGGTTTGAATACCGTTTTCATATGCGGGCGCTATTTGCGTATGCGTTTGCTTCTGTGCGCGAGCTCGTCGGGATGGGTCGCTTTAAAACATTTTTTTTTTGTTTTCTTATTTATTTTTATTTAGTTTTATAATTTTTTACACTGAAATTAAAAAAAAAAAAATTGATCACTTTTATTCCTATTACAAGGAATGTAAACATCCCTTGTAATAGAAAAAAGCATGACAGGTCCTCTTAAATATGAGATCTGGGGTCAAAAAGACCTCACATCTCATATTTAGACTTAAATGCAAAAAAAAAAAAAAATGTCATTTTTTCAAATGACAAAAAAAAAAATGTTTCTTTAAGAGGCTGGGCGGGACTGACGTTTTGACGTCACTTCCGCCCAGCAGAGCTATGAGGACGGGTGAAGGAGATTTCTCCTTCAGTCCCATCCCCGCTCAGCTGCCGGACACATCCGATCCCCTCCGCCGCTACCGACGGCTCCGGTAAGCGGCGGAGGGCGCGGGAGAGCGGCGGGAGGGGGGGGGCCCTCTCCCGCCACCGATAACGGCGATCTCGCGGCGAATCCGCCGCGGAGACCGCCGTTATCGTGTACACCACCGCCCCCTGAAAAGATGAATATCTCAGTTGTGGCAGCAGCTGCTGCCGTTATCGAGATATTCAACTTTAAAAACAGGACGTCTTTTTGACATGGGGCGGTGGTCAAGTGGTTAAATATGGGCGATTTCTCCATGGCCCTGAGAGCCACAACACCACCCCGGCCAGAAGGAAGGAGATCCTTAAAAATATCACCGATCGGATCAATGCGGTGGGGGGGGGGGGGAGACCAGGACCATCGCTGGAGTTCAAAAAAAGATCAATGACTTGAGGAGCGTGTCCCGGAACAAGCTGGCAACGCTGCATGCCCATACCAGGGGCACTGGAGGAGGGGGACCCTGCCCAGTCAGGATGAGTGAGGAGGAATGGGCAGTGGCCCAGTGTTTCCACCCACAGCAGGTGGTGGGCCTGCCTGGCTTTGACTCTGATCCTCTTATGAGGACAGGTAATTTTTTTGAATTTCTATCTGGTGATTAGCATGTGTGGGTGGTGGAAGGGAAGATGTGCCAAGTGTGTGGATCCACCAACCTGTGATTGTTTTGTGTCCTCCCCAGATGGCCAGGAGGTTGCAGCCCCATCAGCCCAGGAGGTTGCTGGGTCATCAGCCCAGGAGGTGGCAGCCCCATCAGCCCAGGAGGTGGCAGCCCCATCAGGTCAGGAGGTGGCAGCCCCATCAGCCCAGGAGGTGGCAGCCCCATCAGGTCAGGAGGTGGCAGCCCCATCAGCCCAGGAGGTGGCAGCCCCATCAGGTCAGGAGGTGGCAGCCCCATCAGCCCAGGAGGTGGCAGCCCCATCAGGGCAGGCTGCTGCACCACCCCCAAGACAGGCTGATGCAGAGTCCCAAGAAGGGCAGGATTCGCCATGGGAGGGGAGTGCCTACAACTCCCCTAATTTGGATGTTGAGTGGGAGGAGCATGAGGGGGAGGAAGATGACAATATTGAGATTGGGCAGCAAATCATGATGGGCCAAGATATGACCTTTGAGTCATCCCCTGAGGGAACCCCAGAGGCGCCCAGCAGTCAGGCCACCATCATGGGTGGCCCCTCCCAACCCTCCTCCAACATGCAGCAGCACCCATGGCTCACTCCAACCCCTCCTCCAAGGCCACAAGCCTCAGGGGCAAGTAGGAGGCCGACCCCGGAAACCAGGGGGGGGGTTTGTGCGTCTGTTGAGGGACAATGCCCGGCAGACCCGCAGTCTGGCTGAATTAAAAAAATCAATGACCAAGGTGGAGCACAGCCTGGGTGCAATGAGGGAGTCACTGGGTGACGTGGCCACCAACTCAGTGGGGGTCATCACGTGTTTGTGGGACCTGAAAAACGCAACAACAGGCGTGGCCCAGGAGGTGACTGCCCTCACCCAGGCTGTGCAGGCCAATACCCGGGCTGTGCAGGCCAATACCCGGGCTGGCCAGGCTAATACGGCTGACATTACTTCCTGTCTGACAAGGATAGCCGTTGCCTTGGAGGGAAGGCCAGCAGGAGGACAGACACCAGGGGAGGCTCCTTCTTCCCCTGCACAGACCCCCCCCCCCATGAAAATACTCCCTCCCCTGCACAGACCCCCCCCCATGAAAATACTCCCTCCCCTGCACAGACCCACCCCATGAAAATACTCCCTCCCCTGCACAGCCCCCCCCATGAAAATACTCCCTCCCCTGCACAGACCCCCCCCGTGAAGATCCCCCAGTCGGCCATGGCCGTCCCCGTGGCCGTGGCCGTGCCCGTGCCCGTGGGCAGCCCAGAAGGAGCACTCGGCAACATCCTTAAGTTGCAGGGGTACTTTTGATTTTTTTTTATACTGTACTTATGATTTGGTTTATGTGTGTGAATGATGTGTGAATGTGGGGGGGTGGCATTCCTGAAAACATAAGGGTGTCACCCTCAGTTTTGGTGGAGTAGGGATCCCCAGGACCAGGGAGAAGTCATCCTAGGTTCCTGAATGGTGTATGAATGCACAGTGACATAATTGGAGCCGTGGCGGGGCGTTACTTCTCCCAAGTACCAAAGGGGGGGGGGGTACTTGGATCTAATCCAATTCGATGTGCATGTGATGTGTCTGTGCTAGGGAGCACAGTGACGTGCATTCATGCATTCTCATTGTGAGATAATTAATGTGTGTTTTGTACCAAAAAAAACATTCTCATTGTCATATAAGTAATGTGCATTTTATGTACAAAGAAAATATTTAAAGGTCACATAATCTATGTGATTTTTTCTGGGCAAAGCAAAAAAATATAGATAATTAGGGTCCATTTACTGGGCAAAGATGCCTTCAGCCAGTTGTCTCCTTATTGCCTGGCCCTCAGCAGACCGGGTAGAGGGGTTTGGGGGGGGGGATTGCCTGGGTGGGGGGTTAGATCAGGACATAACTCAACATGCAGGCCCCTTCTCAGAGCAAAATTATGGAGGATGCAACATGCCCCAATAATTTGGCAGACAAAGTCTGGGGAATACAAGAGTGTACCCCCAGTCTTGTCAAGGCATCTGAATCTCGACTTGAGAAGGCCAAATGTCCGCTCTACTATTGACCGGGTCTGGATGTGCACCTCATTGAATTTGCGTTCTCCGGGTGTTTGGGGGTTCCTAAAGCGGGTCATCAGGTGGGGTCCCAATGCATATCCAGAGTCACCTGTAAGGGAAAAGACAGGAGGATATTAGTCATGCATGTGCCCCTTGTGATGTCTGCATCATGGGGGGGGCATACCTGACACCAATGTCACTCACCAATCAGCCAGCTGTCTCCATACACATTCTGCTCCAAGTCTTGGTAGATCTTGGTCTGCCGTAGAATGTAACTGTCGTGGCACGACCCTGGAAACTTGGCACAAACGTGCCAGATGAGGCCATGGGCATCTACGATCATCTGCACGTTGATCGAATGCCAGCCTTTCCTGTTTCTGAACAGGTGTTCAGTTTCATGGGGGGGCTGTAGTGCCACATGGGTGCGGTCTATCGCCCCGATGGTCCTTGGGAAGCCAGCAATGCTGTAGAAGTCTGTCATGGCTTGCAGACGCTGCTCCTCCTGGGTGGGCATCACAAACTGGTTGGTCATGCGCCGCAGTATGGCAGGGACCACCTGATGGACACATCTGCTCATTGTCGACTGCACCATCCCAGCCAGACCTCCAGATGCACGCTGGAATGAGCCACTGGATAAAAAATGGAGGGTTGCCATCACTTTATGAAGAGGTGTCAGGGCATGGGAGCGTCTGGTTGGGGTGATAAGATCCTCATGAAGTAGTTGGGTGATCTCCAGGATGGCTTCCCTATCAAACCTGTAGTTGCCATACACCTCATAATCTGGCATTTGGAAAAGATCACGCCGTGGCCGATAAACTCTCGCCTGTGCCCTCATCCTCCTCCTCTGTGCCCTCCTCCTCCTTTGTGCCTGTAAGGCGGCAAGTGCCGTCAGAATCATAGCTGGCCCTGGCATTTTTCAACAAAGATCCTTCTCAACTATAGCTCTAAGCTCTAGTCACTACCTACAGCAAACCCTTCCACAGCATGTGTAAAATTAGGGCTGGTTTTATAATGTGGAAATTCAGTGAGGGAAACTAACAGGTGCGCACAGGGCAGAAAATACGGCGCACACACTTAATTTTGAGAATCGCCCTAACTCCCTCATTTGCATCTTTGCCTATCAAAAACAGCGGCGAGACTATCGTAATTTGCGCCCGGGGATGCACAGGTGTAACTAATTTAGGTACGGCTGAAAATACGGAAATCTGGGCTTAACTCGTTTTGAAGATCGTGCGCAAATATACGCGCCGTGTAAATTTAGAAAACTTGAGTTAAGTCTGCGTATCTCTTTTGGGAATTTGGCCCTTTGTTCCCACAAATAGAGCTTTCTTTTGGTGGTATTTGATCACCTCTGGGATTTTTATTTTCCGCAAAAAAAAATTAAAAAGACCGAAAATTTTGAAAAACAAATGCTTTTTTTTGTTTCCGTTACAAAACTTTGTAAATAAGTATGTTTTTTCCTTCACTGATGGGCACTGATGGGGCTGCACTGACGGGCGCTGATAAGGTGGCACTGATGGGCACTGATGAGGTGGCACTAATGAGGTGGAATTGATGGGCACTGATGGGCACTAATATGCAGCACTGATGGGGCACTGATAGGCGTCACTGATAGGTGGCGCTGATAGGCAGCACGGATGGGCACAGATAGGTGGCACGGATGGGCACAGATAGGCAGCACGGATGGGCACAAAAAGGCGGCATGGATGGGCACAGATAGGCGACACGGATAGGGGACAGATAGGTGGCATGGATGGACACTGATAGGTGGCAAGGATGGGCATGGATGGGCACTGATAGGTGGCACAGATGTACTGTATTATATTCTACTTATGGATGCCAATCAGTGCCAAACAACAATGCCTGACAATCAGTGATGCCCATTGTGGGCACTGATTGGCATCCATTGTGGGTACTGATTGGCATCCCTGGTGGTCTAAGGTGGCATACCTGGTGGTGAGCATCCTGGTGGTCTGGTGGCATCCCTGGTGGTCTAGTGGCATCCCTGGTGGTCTAGTGTGGGCATCCTCAGGGGGGCTGTGCTGACAATCGATCAGCACAAACCCCCCTATCAGAGGAGAAGCCGATCGGCTCTCCTTTACTCGCGTCTGACAGACGCGAGTGAGGAAAAGCCGATAACCGGCTCTTCTTGTTTACACCGTGATCAGCCGTGATTGGACACAGCTGATCACATGGTAAAGAGTCTCCGTCAGAGACTCTTTACCTAGATGGGTGTTGCAGGGTGTCAGACTGACACCATCCAACAACGATCGCCGCGATGCGCACCCCCAGGGGCGCGCAGCGGATCAATATCCTAAAGGACATCATAAGATGTCCAGTCAGGGTATTGAAACCACTTTGCCGACGTCTTTTTGCAATAGGGCGGGCGGCAAGTGGTTAAAGAAGAAGTCTCAACATCATAGTCTGTTTCTACAGTCCCAGAGAAGACAAAATGTACTTTGTCCTGTTTTAAAAGGTGCTGTGGATGCTGAGTTAAAATGTTTGACAGTGAACATTTACCACCACTGCTCGACCACGCTGGTCAGTAAGGGACAAACACCTATTTCTTTTTTTTTTTAATTGTGTTTTTATTGAAAAAAAGGTCGGATGAATACATAACAGACTATACAGTATATGGATATCAAGTTTGATGAACATGGATATGAAGAATTAGAACAGAGGTTCAAACATAATGAATACAGAAATAACAGAAATAATAGCATTTAAATACAGGTATGGTAAATAATAATAAAACAAAAAAGACAAGCAAAAAAGAAGCATCACATGTTGATCAACAAGCAAGGAAGGCTACTAGTGAGGTTAATACGGCTATGGCCAACATCAAATGGGTGGAAATTGAATTGAAACCTAAAGATGGGGTCCAAGGGTGGGAAGGAAGAGGGTGGAAGAAGTAAGGGGAGTCTAAGGCCCCATACACACGATAGAATCCATCCGCTGAAAAATCCCAGCGAATGGGTTTCAGCGGATAGATCCTATGGTGTGTACACTCCAGCGGATCTGTTTCCGCGGATATTTATCCCCTGGGATGGATTCCAGCAGATAAATATTTGCTGACATGCTAAACAAATCTATCCGCTGGAATCCATCCCAACGGATGGATCCGCTGGTCTGTATAGACTCACCGGATCCATCCGTCCGAAGGGATCCCCCGCATGCGTCGTAATGATTCGACGCATGCGTGGAATTCCTTATATGACAGCGTCGCGCACGTCGCCGCGTCATAATCGTGGCGACGGCGCGACACGTCATCGCCAGAGGATTTCGGCGCGGATTTCAATGCGATGGTGAGTACACTCCATCGCATGGAAATCCGCTGAAATCCTCGAGAGGATTTATCCGCGGAAACGGTCCGCTGGAACGTATTCGCGGATAAATTCTCTCGTGTGTATGGGGCCTAAGAACAGGTAAAATGAAGTAAGAGGTTAAACTATGGCAAGACAAAACAAATAAGAGCTGTATATATGATGCTTATGATGTCTTCAAAGAAGGGGAACCATATATAGAGCAATCCCATAGATCCCATATCTTGTTGAACCTATCAACAGCATCCTCTACCATGGCTGTCATATGCTCCATTCTGCAAATGTCTCTGATAGTTTGTATAAGCTGAGCCTGAGTTGGAGGTGAGGTGGACAACCAACATTAAGGAATGGCTCTTTTTGCTGCAAGTAAGACATAGGATGCTAATCTGTTCAAAGCCTTTCCCAGTCCTGGGAATGGGAGGCCCAGAAGGAGATGCACCAGTTTCAGCGGGATGGGGGATTCTAAAATCTGCTGAAGTCTGGCACAACCATGGACCAGAAAGGGACAATCAATTCACATTGCCACAATATATGATAATGAGTGCCTCCCACACCTCCAACAGAGAGGAGAAAGGGAGGAGTCATAGCGGTGTAAAATCTCAGGGGTCCTATACCAGAAGTATAATACTTTGAATGCTGTCTCTCTTTGCGCCACACACCTAGATATTTTGGAAGTTGAGGTCCATATTTTAGCCCACTGGGGGGGATATTTGTTGCTGTGTAATCTGCGACCACTTACTCATGTAGGAGTGGGGTTCCATGGAAAGCGGGAGGTTCTCTTGTAATAATTGGTAAATGGTGGATATTAGTCGCGTTTGATATGGTCCCTGAGAACAAATTTGAAATATGTAGGTTTGGTAAGAGTGAGAGATTGTGAGAGTTTTGACAAATAGTGAGTTATTTGTAGGTAGGAAAATAACATGTGATTTGGAATTTGGCTTGTGGAACAAAGGTCTTGAAAGAAGCGAAATTGACTGGGTGCACAAAGTGACAAATACCTATTTCATTGTAATAACCAGCACTTGTTTCCAGCAGCAGTCATGTGCAGACACTAGTGCTACTCTTGGCAAAGAGGGATGATAGATTCTGGGTTAGGATTGAGCGCCACAACAGGAACCTTCACTAATCTAGCTGCATGAAGAAGTGGAGCTTACAGACAAAACTGACACACATTAAGATGTGATTTTATAGGTCAGTGTTTCTTTTTTAAAAGAAGAGATGAATAATTTAAAATGAATCAAGAAATCAAAATTTAATATTTTATTTGTCATAAATTTCCTTATGATAAAGCATTTGCAACCCCTAAAATGAAAAACTCATATATGCTTTCAATTATGAAGATCAGCGTAAGAGCGCTACCCAATAACAAATTCTGTGTGTGTAAGGCCGGGTACTCACGACCAAACATGTATGGTGAAAGCGGTCCGTCGGACCGTTTTCACCATACATGTCTGCCAGAGGGCTTCTGTACGATGGTTGTACACACCATCGTACAGAAGTCCGCGCGTAAACAATACGCGGGGCGTGTCCGCGGTGTCGCCGCGACAATGACGCAGCGACGTGGGCGGCCCGCCTTTAAAATGCTTCCACGCATGCGTCGAAGTCATTCGACGCATGCGAGGGACGGCGGGCGCCTGGACATGTACGGTAGGTCTGTACTGACGACCGTACATGTCCGAGCGGGCAGGATTCCAGCGGACTGTTTTAAAACAAGTCCAGGAATATTTGTCCGCTGGGAAAAGGCCCGGCGGGCAAATGTTTGCTGGAATTCGGCCCGCTCGCGCCCACACACGACCAAACATGTCTGCTGAAACTGGCCTGCGGACCAGTTTCAGCAGACATGTTTGGTCGTGAGTACGGGGCCTTAAACTCATGTGACTACATCACAGTTGTTTAACCATTGTGCAACATAATCGAACTTGCAAAATCAATAAAAAAATATTGGAAAAACAATACATACAGTTCATAAGCTTTCTCAATCTTCATAGTGCAGATTTAAACTTCTATTGTGCAAAAATAAAGCACCAAGTGCTGAAACAGATATTCAGTGCAGTCCGTGCTCCCCTCCTGTGTGCCAACTCACTCACCAGCTGCTAAGGACTCCCATGACAGGAGTCTTTCTCACTTGTAAAGTATGGATGTCTGGGTTTGTTGTCCTTCTGGCTGTTTCTTGAGTTGTCCTTAATATTCACTCATAAAGTGTTAATATGTTAATAGCGTTATTTGGTCCAATAAAACATATAATATCCACTTGCATGTCAAAACACGCTGTAAAGCATTAAAACAGGAAGCCAAAAGTGTGAATCGACTTGCATCGATTTGCGTCTCACCGGCCGGAAATTTAATTACCACCCACGGTCCACTGATGCATTTCCTCCTTCCCACGAGATATTATCAACGGATATCGATGGGTGGTGTTGCAAACAATATATATATATATATTTATATATATATATATATATATATATATATATATATATATATATATATATATATAGTATAACTCTTCCCTTGCACACTTAGTTTTAATTAGCATTGGATACCTTAGGGATGATGTCTTATACTGTTTCTGTGTACATTTCTAAATGGTGTACCAGACCTCACCTTACATATAGTCCTCCATCTTAGTACACCCTGGAGCTTTAGTTCTGCTTCAGAGTTGAGCAAATGATAATATGGGCTATCTAGATTGGCTAAATCATATCTAAATGTAATATTTATTATTAAACATGAGTGTAGTATGTAAAATGAAAATAAATATAGAATATAACTAGGAAATTACGAAATTGAATGTGTATATACCATTCAACCTTCTAAAACGAATCCGTATGTATATCAATAAATTATAGTAGTTTATACTATCTAGTGGCAGGATAAGGAATTGGTCCATAATTAATGAACTTGAATCTTTCAAAATTGTCTATTATGTTACTACATGGCCGATGGAGTCTACATAAATGGAGTCTTCACAGATCAGTGTATGAGCTTGCTGTCACCATTTAAAAAAAGTTAAACACAATGGGCCAAATTCTCAAAAAAGCTGCCTAACTTAACTTTCAGCAGTTAAGTTACACTGACTTAAAATTTCTACCTAAGTGCCTGATCCACAAAGCACTTACCTAGAAATTACACGCCGTGTAACTTAAGTGCCTCCGTCGCAAGGCGGTCCTCCTCTCCGGGGGGCGTTTAAAATTTAAATGAGGCGCGCTCCCGCGCCGGCCGTACTGCGCATGCGTGTGACGTAATTTTCCCGACGTGCAGCGTGCGAACGTAATTTACGCTGGGCTTTGTGGATTGCGATGGGACACTAAAGTTGCGACGGGTGAAAAAAAATATACGCGCCGGGAAAACAAATAATTATAAAAAAAAATGACAGCGTCGCTCGGCATGCATTCCTGAGAGGGAGAACTCCATGCCAATTTTCAAAGAAAAAACCAGCATGGGTTCCCCCCCCCAGGAGCATACCAGGCCCTTAGGTCTGGTATGGGTTGTAAGGAGACCCCCCTACGCCGAAAAATCGACGTAGGGGGTCCCCCTACAATCCATACCAGACCCGTATCCAAAGCACGCTACCCGGCCGGTCAGGAAAGGGAGTGGGGACGAGCGAGCGCCCCCCCCCTCCTGAGCCGTGCCAGGCCGCATGCCCTCAACATGGGGGGGGTTGGGTGCTCTGGGGCACTGCGGGCCCCCCACCCCAGAGCACCCTGTCCCCATGTTGATGAGGACAGGACCTCTTCCCGACAACCCTTGCCGTTGGTTGTCGGGGTCTGCAGGCGGGGGCTTATCGGAATCTGGGAGTCCCCTCAAATAAGGGGGCCCCCAGATACCGGCCCCCCACCCTAAGTGAATGGATATGGGGTACATCGTACCCCTACCCATTCACCTGGAGGCAAAAAGTTAAAGTTATTAAACACACAACACAAGGATTTTTAAAATAATTTATTAGTCTGCTCCGGAGGTCCCCCCTGTCTTCTTTATTAGCTCTAATACCAGGGGGGCTTCTTCTTCCACTCTCCGGGGGTCTTCTCCGCTCTCCGGGGGGGTTTCTTCTTCCGCTCTCCGGGGGGGTCTTCTCCGCTCTCCGGGGGGGTCTTCTCCGCTCTCTGGGGGTCTTCTTCTATCTTCGCCGCTCTCCGCTGTTGACTCGGCGCACCCCGGTTCTTCTGCAGCTGTCCGGTGCCTTCTTCTTCAGCGCTGGCTGCCTGCTATCTTCGTGTGTTAGCTCAATTACTAACAGGCAGCCAGCGCGGTCTTCTGTGACGTCATGTTCTTCTTCTCCCTTCTTCCGATGTTGACACGTCGCCTCTTCTCACTGCAATGATGGAAGCGCGCCTTGCATCCCATTTATATAGGCATCACCGTCCCATCATGCTCCGGTAGGTACCCACGTGGTGGGTGCCTACCCACGTGCACCCACCACGTGGGTACCTACCGGAGCATGATGGGACGGTGATGCCTATATAAATGGGATGCAAGGCGCGCTTCCATCATTGCAGTGAGAAGAGGCGACGTGTCAACATCGGAAGAAGGGAGAAGAAGAACATGACGTCACAGAAGACCGCGCTGGCTGCCTGCTAGTAATTGAGCTAACACACGAAGATAGCAGGCAGCCAGCGCTGAAGAAGAAGGCACCGGACAGCTGCAGAAGAACCGGGGTGCGCCGAGTCAACAGCGGAGAGCGGCGAAGATAGAAGAAGACCCCTGGAGAGCGGAGAAGACCCCCCCCGGAGAGCGGAGAAGACCCCCCCCCCCGGAGAGCGGAAGAAGAAACCCCCCTGGAGAGCGGAGAAGACCCCCGGAGAGTGGAAGAAGAAGCCCCCCCCTGGTATTAGAGCTAATAAAGAAGACAGGGGGGGCCTCCGGAGCAGACTAATAAATTATTTTAAAAACCCTTGTGTTGTGTGTTTAATAACTTTAACTTTTTGCCTCCAGGTGAATGGGTAGGGGTACGATATACCCCATATCCATTCACTTAGGGTGGGGGGCCGGTATCTGGGGGCCCCCTTATTTGAGGGGACTCCCAGATTCCGATAAGCCCCCGCCCGCAGACCCCGACAACCAATGGCAAGGGTTGTCGGGAAGAGGTCCTGTCCTCATCAACATGGGGACAGGGTGCTCTGGGGTGGGGGGGCCCGCAGTGCGCCCCCCTGCCCCAGAGCACCCAACCCCCCCATGTTGAGGGCATGCGGCCTGGCACGGCTCAGGAGGGGGGGGGCGCTCGCTCGTCCCCACTCCCTTTCCTGACCGGCCGGGTAGCGTGCTTTGGATACGGGTCTGGTATGGATTGTAGGGGGACCCCCTACATCGATTTTTCGGCGTAGGGGGGGTCTCCTTACAACCCATACCAGACCTAAGGGCCTGGTATGCTCCTGGGGGGGGAACCCATGCCGGTTTTGATTTTACAAATTGCCGTGGAGTTCTCCCTCGGGAATGCATACCAAATGCCGTCGCTTGAATGAGCTTTTACAAGGTGTGACTAATTTTACACATTGTAAAACCAGCCTTAGTTTTGCGCAAGCAAATCGGAACTTACGCAGAAATCACAATGCTGAAAAGCGTTGTGGATCTGCTTAAGTCCTCATTTGCATACTCAAAGCGGCATTTCAATGAGAAATGCCCCCAGCGGCGGATGCGGTACTGCATCCTAAGATCTGACCGTGTAAGTGTCTTACACATGTCAGATTTTCTGCCTAACTTTGGAAAAAGCCTTTTGAGGATCGTTTCCAAAGTTAGGCACAGACTGAACAGCAGTTCCGCCTGCGTATCTCTTTTGAGAATTTGGCCCAGAGTTCTGTGAATGACAAACTACAGCTTTTTGGGTGCATTTTCCGGTGGCATGCATAGGGTAGCCTATTGATGTGCAACAAATGTGGCAAATGTGGCAAAGTAGCTCATGGGACATATTGACATGTTGCAGTCTGCATGTTTTTACCACATGTTTTGCTGCATTTGACTTTTTTACAAGTGGCATGTTTGTTTTCACGTTTGGCCTTGTTTTCATGTTTGGCCTTTACCAATTAATGACATCAAATAGGGCAATTCTTTCATTTTAGGTGTATGAAGGTGGCCATACACTATACAATCTGATTGTATAATCTCTGTACAATCTCCTTTAGATTTGCCAAAACGATACAGTATAATAGGAGGACACATCTATGTATCCACTCACTCTGTATCCAGGCAGGCACTTGCACTACATAGTTGATAGTAGATTTAAAGGATATTATACATTTAAATTGGATAGTGTATGGTGAGCTTTACAGACTTCCCAGGACATATAGTACTTATGTTTTAAATACTACAGCTTTGCTCCTCATAGGTTGTTATGTGATCACTCTGCTCCTGCACACTCTGCCAAATGAACAATCTATGAAAGAAGAAGGTAAGGTACAAAACAATTGATCAGTAGAGGAAGACATGGATGTATATTTAAAGCGGAAGTAAACCCATCGATGTAACACTTAAAAAAAACTGTTAACATTCCCGGCATGCCGGGAATGCTAACTGCACATTGGTTGTGCTCTCAACCAAACTATCAAACCATCCAATGGCTGGTGTCATAACTGATCACATGTGCAGCTTCATGGCAGTTGAAGATTGAACAAAGGCCAAGATGGCAGCTTCCTTGGCTGAAAAAGATAGGAGGGTTTACAACCGCTTTAATGATAAATGTGCTCACTGACAGTGATTGCATGTGAGTACAGAGGTGGGTGGAGGCAATCTCCTGGAGGGGGAGGGAAGGTGTAAGTTGGGTATTAATGAGATCAGATGCTGAAGTAATTCCTTCTTATGCCGCGTACATACGATCAGTCCATCCAATGAAAATGGACTGATGGACCGTTTTCATCGGTTAACCGATGAAGCTGACTGATGGTTTGTCACGCCTACACACCATCGGTTAAAAAAACTGATCGTGTCAGAACGCAGTCACGTAAACCACATACAACGGCACTATAAAGGGGAAGGTCATATCCAATGGCGCCACCCTTGGGGCTGCTCTTGCTGATTCCATGTTACCGCGTGTTAGTAAAAGTTTGGTTCGAGCCGATTCGCGCATTTCAGTCTTCGTGCTTTGCAGATCGTTTTCTCGGGTTCAGTTTGTGCTTGTGGGTTCGTATCTGTTTTTCAGTGCTTGCAGTCAGGTCGTATCTGTTTTTCAGTGCGTTCCTGTACGCTCGATTTCTGTTTTTCAGTTTGTTCTTTACAGGCCTTGCTGTACTTGGTTGTTTTCTGTTTTAATTGTTCTTCCATCATACAAGTGATACAGAAGGTCTATATTAAGGTAAGTTGTCTACTTTCACATCACAATCTATATATGTCTTAAATGTATGCTAATGTCTTGTATTTCTTGCATCATTCCCTAATTATCATGATTGTAATATGCTGTGAATGTCCCCTTTGTCCCCATGCATGTTATACATTTTGAATGCTTCTTTGTTGGCCTACATGCATATTTCCCTTCACTAACCTGTCCAGCATGCTATCCTAGGCCCAAACACACCTAGCCTAGTCTGTTTCCAACTTTTTTTTTGTCTGCTCCATTGTAGTTCCCCCCCCCCCACTTAAAATGTATCCCAATGTATTTTTTCTCATTCCATTTTGGCAGAGTGCTAGAGGGTTTATTTTTCTGGGCCCAAACTCAGCTAGAACCCCCCCCACCTTAAAATGTTTAATGGCCCATCAGAGGGGTGAGGAGTCTGATAATTGGGCCTATTTTAGTTCTGGCATGAAATTAGCACTCCGCTAATAAATGTTATACTGATTTTTGACAAGGATGTCTTTTGTATTGTGATTGCAATGTGTATGTGCCAAAGTACTAATTTTTATTTTTGTTTGACTCCACAGTTTCCTTCCACGCCACAGGAATGGCAGACTGTGGCTTCCCAATTGGCCCAGCAGTAGGACTTCTCTAACTGTGGAGGGGCCATAGATGGGAAACACATCCGCATAGTGCCGCCACCCAGTTCGGGGTCATACTATTTCAACTACAAAGGTTTTCATAATATTGTGTTGATGGTGTCGGCACAGTACAAGTTTTTGTATGTGGACGTGGGGAAGAACGGCCGGATGTCCGACGGTGGAGTCTTTGCGCAGATGGAGTTTGCCCACCGTCTCCAGACTGGTGGCCTGGCCCTGCCACAGGATGAAGACAATGTGGAGGGACTCCGTTTTGTGTTTTTTGTCGTGGATGTAGCTTTTCGGGCTTGGACCACACCTCATGAGGCCCTTTCCCCAGAGGACTCTCACCCCGGAGAGGAGGGTTTTTAATTACCGGCTGGCCAGAGCCCGGAGGGTTGTCGAGAATGCCTTCGGGATAATGGCCAGACGATTACACCTGTTCCAGACAGCCATCCACATGGCGGACTATAAACATTGGGCCTGAGGCCAGACAATCATATGAAAACCTGACTGGCCTGGACACTGGCCGTACTGGATTGGCCCCCCGAACTGCTCGAGATGCCCGTGATATATACGTGGAGTACGTCACTGGTAGGAGGGCTATTGCTATGCCAGACCATATTTCTTTGAAAACAAACAAAAAAAAAGACAAAGGAACATGTCCCAGCTGGAGGAAGAGTGTCTGCAGGTCATTAGGGAGGCAGCTTCCATCATGAGGGCCCCCTTAACCCTGTTGAGGGCTACAGCACCTACCTTGCTGACCAGCTGCAAAAAATGGATGAGCGACAACTGGCCCTGGCAGAGGATATTTTAGCCTGAGAATATGATGCGATTCATCGACAAATATTGAACTAATATACATGACCAATTGGTCATGTATATGCAGACCTGGATACCAGAGCTAACTTCCACCATGATAAGCAATAAAATTAATAACATGAGGAATGCTTACAAGAACCATGTGTAACAGGTCCGTGCTTCTCGGAGGTCAGGAGCAGCAGCAGATGAAGTACAGGAGCCCAAGCTGTGGTACTATAAACACCTCAGTTTTCTGGACAATCAGATTGAGGCCAGAGAATCACTTTCCAGTCTTCCTTCCACCCTTCCCTCCACCGTTCCCTCCACCGTTCCTTCCACTATTCCCCCCACCCCTGCAGAGGGTGCCGCAGAGCTGGCTGAGATTGAGTAGCCAGATCTGAACATCTTCAGTCAGGTATAGTAGTTTACAACATATTTCTTGCCCTCAAATTTTTTTGGGGTTAACGAGATGTTTTTTGAACCAAAATGAAAGCTTGAAATCCCAAACAAAAGTCGTGGGCAGAAAATATAGTGACAGGGATGCCAACTGCAGGGGTCAGAATGAGAGTCTGTTCAATTTACCAAAAAAAAACAAACAAAAAAATGCAACAGTCATGAGCTTTAAAATGTGTGTGCTTGATGAAGCCAAAAAAAAAAACATGTCCCTTTTTTAGACACAGGAAGAGATCAGCCAAAAGGAGGAGGCTCCGGAATGAGCCAGCCAGGAGGAGGAAGGGGTGAGTGGCAGACAGGAGGAGGCTGGGCCGAGTGACAGTCAGCAGGTGCCCAGGCCCAGTCTCCTCCTCCTCCTCCTCCTGCTGCCACATTCTCACCACCTGCAAGGGGCTATGGAGGGAGCCGTGGAAGGAAGGCTGCAAGGAAGACCAGAAAGTGAATCCGTGACTTGTAGTACCACAGCCTGGGGTTAGGTATGACATCTGCTGCTGCTTCTGATTTCTGGGATTTGGGGAGCACATTGTGACCCCAATTAGAGGTTATTGATTTTGATGTTTATCATGGCGGAATGAGCCTTTTACAGCCTAGATTCAGTAAGAGTTAAGTCGGCGCCGAAACTGAATCTGCGCCGACCTAAGTTTAAGTGTATTCTCAAACAGAGATACACTTAAACCTATCTAAGATATGACGGCTTGCGCCGTCCTATTTTAGGGTGCAATATTTAGGCTGGCCTCTAGGTGGCGCTTCCATTGCGGTCGGCGTAGAATATGTAAATCACTAGATACGCCTATTCACGAACGTACGCCCGGCCGACGCAGTACAGATATGCCGTTTACGTAACGCATTATCAGGCCTAAAGATATTCCATCAAATAGTTGTAATAGTAATGTTAAAGTATGGCCGCCGTTCCCGCGTCAAAATTCCAAAATTTTATGTCGTTTGCGTAGGTCGTCCGTGAATAGGGATTTACATCATCTACGTCCATGTCTAAATCAATAGGACCGTGCGGCGTACTTAGCCGCAATGCACACTGGGAAATGTGCATGCGCCGTTCCAAAAAAACGTCAATCACGTCAGGTCAAACCAAATTATCATTAAACACGCCCCCTCAGCCTATTTTGAATTAGGTGCACTTGCGCCCGCCGCATTTACGCTACGCCGCCGTAAGTTAGGAGGCAAGTACTTTGTGAATACAGTACTTGCCTCTCTGACTTAAGGCGGCGTAGCGTAAATACGATACGCTACGCCGCCCTAAAGTTGCGTGCCCCTACCTGAATCTAGCTAAAAGTCTACATAGATTTGGCTGAGTGATCAATTGTTGCCTTCATGTTTAATTGTTTGAACCTGAATAAATGGAGATTTAATTTAAGTAAAATACTTGTCTATTGTGTTTTCTGGTGAATAGCCATAAAACATTTCAGAAATACAATGTGTAATTTACAAAGGACACAACCTCCTTGGGGGGGGGGGGGGACACAATTTGGTGTGATACAAAAAAATATTTTGGAGATCTGTTTTTTTTGTTAAAAAAAAGGATTATTCATGAGATCACAAGCCAAAAATAAAAGAAGTCAGTATGGGAGAACTCTGTCAAAATATCATCAGCAAAACAACGTTTTTATTCTAGCAATAGAACGAAGAAAAAAATGCGCTGCAATAAACGAGGGACTAATTTTAGAAATTTAAAATGTGCCATCTCCAAAACGAACGCGAGTTTTACCAGAACAAGCGCTCCCGTCCCCTAATTTAGTCTGAGGATGCTTTGATTTTTAACCGATGGTTGTGCCTACTAGCGATTGGTTTTGTCCTATCGGTTAGGAATCCATCGGTTAAATTTAAAACAAGTTGGCTTTTTTTTTAACCGATGGCACCCACACACGATCGGTTTTGACCGTTGAAAACGGTCCATCAGACCATTCTCATCGGTTTAACCGATCGTGTGTACGCGGCATAACAGTTTTCCCATTCCAAATACCAGAATGAAGTAATGGAGGAGTTTTATATAGGAGACACTGGAGGCTGAGGTAAGCCTGTCCTAAAATATAGTGACATATTTTTCTCTTCTGCAACAGAGGTATATTAAAGGGGTTGTAAAGTTAAATGTTTTTTTCACCTTAATGCATCCTATGCATTAAGGTGAAAAAACATCTGATGGTACCCTCCCCCCCGAGCCCCCGTTTTACTTACCTGACCCTTCAAAAGTCCCTGGCACATCCATGTGATCCTCTTCGGTTCCCAGCCTGGCCGTTGATTGGCTAGGCTGGATGGATTAATAGCAACGCAGCCATTGGCTGGCGCTGCTGTCAATCACATCGGATGACGCGGCGCGCCGGGGGGCGCTTTCCACACCTCCTTCAATTGCTAACACATTTGATTGACCAATCAGTGATTAATCACAAAATGTCAGCAGGTGTACTGCTGACAGAAGGAGTGTAAGAAGTAATACCTAATACAACTCCGGGTGAAAACAGAATAGTCCTATGTTGATATATATGTAATAGTAAAGAGAAATACATCTATAGAAAAATATTTAAAAAATATATGCATAGTAATATACAAATACACATACATCAAAAAATAAATGGGGAAAACTATTTGAGAAACAGATCTACATTGTAACGTGATTCATTCCCTTGGGTATTCTCATTTGGAGATTGAATATCCACCAAACCTCACATAACAAAAGTTGTCAGCAGTATATCCCCACTGCGAGAAAATGTTTTAACTCTTTCCAAACCTATAAACGAAAAAGATGACATATTCCCACCATGTCGATACTTAAAATCGTTGGCTACGTTATATAGATGCTTGTCACTGTTATAAGTTGCCCCATGTAAATTCTGACTAACTCTTGCTCTTAATGGTCTAGAAGTACAGCCTACATATTGTTTATAGCATTTGCTGCACTGCACAGCATAGACCATGTTGTCCGTGCCACAATTTATATAATCACGGATGGAAAATTCTCATCTAGTGGCACACGCAACAACTGTCCTATGCTGTCTTGAGTGTCTGCTGCAAAAGCGACATGTGTTGTTAACAAAAATGTACAATCACACAGTGCTAAGCCAAGTGTTATTGTGTCTGCCAGACTCAAAGAGACACCTGGTGTCATAAAACAGAATAATCCCATGTTGATACATATATATATATAATAGAGAAGATCCATAGAAAAATATTTTAAAAAATATATGCATAGTAATATACAGATACACATACGGTACATCAAAAAATAAAGGGGAAAACTATTTAGTCAGTTTGAGATAATGAGAAGCATAATCTTATACATGCTTATACATAACATTAGTAGGACCTCATCTTGAATATGCAGTTCAGTTTGGGGCACTGGTTAACAAAAAGGATGTTGTGAAACAAGGAAATGTGCAAGGAAAAAAATAGGAAAGATTAGCTGAACTTAATAGGATTGATTTTCTAAGGGCAAATAATTCACTTTTCAAGGAAAGTTGCACTGTGCAAGGAAATTTGCCACAGAGCCCCAATCACATGCAAAGAAAATAAAAAATAAAACAACATTTTTGTTTGCACATGGTTAGATGATAGAAGTCAGCAGAACTTCTCCCCATTCACTAAGTTCTGGTGAAAATTTCCTTGCAAAGTACAGGTTCGCTTGCTAGGTGAGCAGCCCGTTTGACTTTAGTAAATCAACCCCAATGCATTTACCCTTGAAAATTAAGGATAGTCTATTAAACGTACATAATTGTTTCTATAGTAAACTCAGTGAAACGTTATCATTACAAATTGTATAGGGACGCTATTTAACCTCTGCATATTGAAAGGATTCTTTACTGTTTGAGCTGGGAAACTTTTGAATAGTCTTCAAGCTCTAGTCTGTTCAATAGTTTGCTTTAGAAAGGGGCTAAAAGTGCTTTTTAGATGCAAAAATTATGACTGTTGAAATATATAAGAACTAACATATAACGTTTATGTAAGGATTGGGACTGAATTGTTCCCATTAGAGCAAACTTATTTATCTTTCTGTGGATCAACTGGTTTAAGGGTCTGAGGATGAATTGTATTAAACATTGTAGCTATGCAACACTACTAACGACAAGATAATATTAGCAGCTAAAGTAAAGTCATTGACTGAGGTTCTAAGTTCACCAAAGATGTAGCAGCAATGGTTAATGCCAAGGAGCATATTTTTTGGCCAAGTAATCTGACATGCATCAAACATTTATTGCAGACAGGGTTGGGACAAAGAGGGGAGAAAAGGGATAGAAGCCCTGGGTGGAACACATTTCTGGTGGTGGTGGGGCAAGGGAGGGGGGGAGTTGCAGGTAAAGCTGAATCCCAGTTCTGCTACAGTATTGCTTCAACCTGGCTGGACCAGTGTGGCCTACTCCACAACTGTACACTGTTGCAGTCAGAGCTGACTGTGTGCCAAGTGTGCTGCTGCACTAACATACTAGAAAAATTCCCTTCCCTGTCAGGGGAAGTTATCTCCCCCCGACAGACGCTCTCTAGTCACGGCCCAGTGTGATGTCATTCAGATTCCAGGATTCGGGAGGTGGGAGGGAAGAGAGGGTGGTGACAGTGGTGCTGCATGGGAAGGATCTGCGTTCAACGTGATGCAAGTAAAGCATCAGTGTCCTCCCTCCCAAGGAACAATAAACATGTAGAGATGGGTGGCTATTTCTGTAAACAGGCCGGAAAAGTTGACTCTTTGGGGGGGGGGGGTAATATGCAATATGAAGGGGTTAATGCTCTGCCACTGGTCACTAATTAACCCTTTTGTGCTGCATTAATGGCACCAGTGTCAGTAGGATGAATTTGCATGCGATAATTATGGTGTCAGGACACATTTTACCTAAATACTGTATCTCATGCGATCCAAAAACACTGCAAATGATCAGTAGATACCAAATTAACAGGCATTAAAATCCATTCACAGGAGAAAATAAATAATTAAATGCATGCGGAAATTAAGTAGTGGACCAGTAAACATCATGGTTGTTAGGGAGCAGGCGGCCGCTGTATCCTTAACAACCAATGAGTCATCAGCTGTCAGCGGGATTCTGAGCTGAATTCATCAGCTGAATCTAAAAAAAAAATCGCTGGCAATGAAAAAAAAATCTGGAAAAAATTCTGTGAAAATAACGCCCAATGCATACAGAGCCCTTTGGGTCTGGAATGGATTTTAATGGGAACCCCATGCCAGCAATATATTTTTTTAGATTCATCTGTCAGTGGGCTTCCCGTACCCGCTCCTTAACAACCATGTTGTTTAGTTGTTGTTAAAGACACGGGGGGCCGCCTGCTCTTTAACAACAGCGATTTAGTAATGTTAATAAATATGCCAGCTAGTGGCAGGCATTAAATTACTGCATGTATTTACTACTAAAATACTGCAAGACTTTTTTACCTTCAATCATTTTTATTAGAAGATTTGAAAGAGTATAACAGTCTTTACATACATTAAGTGCATAACTCCATAACGTGAATCCGAGAATACATATCACAATGCATCAACCACATGATGAACATTATCATAATTAGATATGGTGTCTCGAGTCTAAATACCAATCAAATCAATAAACCTATAAACCTATATACTGATAACCATGACTTCGGTATAACACAGTGCTACAGGATTCACATAGACCACCGGCCCAGCCAAGCCCAGCCCAGACGAGGCAGGCCCCCACACCAGCGGCGCCCCTTCCGGGAACATGCTGCGCCAGTGGCGGGGAGCCCCCCCCCCGCGGACCGCAAACCCAGCCCCAGCCAGCGGCCAACATAGTATTCTTTGGGTATTCTGTGTATCAGTAATAGAAAAGGAAAGGCTATACGTGCGTATGTAAATAGAACATAGATCAGACATAACAGGGGGGTAAGAGGAGAAGGGGGGAATTGTAGTAACGAACATAGGTGGGGGGAGGTTGGGCTTAGGACAGCCCAAAGGAGGAGAAATAGAGAGAAAAGGGGAAAGAGAGGGAGAAGGAGAAAGAGAAATAGAAATAGAAATAGAAAGAGAAAGACTGGATGCGTCTCTATTTTATCTTACCAGATAGGATAGGTGTGAGCAAGAGAATGACAAAGCATACTCAAGACTTGCATTCGTTAGTCTCATACCAAACTACCCAAGGTTTCCAGGTCTTGGTCCCATGTCCATGGGTACGGTGTGACGTTTCGAACATAATTTCATAGTTAATGTGAAGGTTTGTGGATCTCACTACCTCTTGTAGGGCAGGAACTTCTGTGTTCCTCCACTTTCTCATTAGCTCTAGTCTAGCACTCAAAAGTATATGTGTAACTACCGCTCTATATGTTATGGGTATTGAGTCTATACCTAAGGATAGGATAGCCATGTCCACTCGAGGGGGATAGTCGCAATTGGTGACCTCACTTATGAGTGCAAACACTTTGCTCCAGAATGTCGATATCTTGGGACAGTTTCCCAAAATATGTATCAACGAACCTCTATGACCGCATGCTCGCCAGCATAGCGGGGAAGATTGGGCCTGGAAACTCGCCAACCTCGTGGGGGTTAGATACCACCTCAATAAAATCTTCTGGGAGAGTTCCCATAGATTGGCGCATCTAGTAGCCTTATACACTGACGAGATAGCCGACTGCCATTGGGATATTTGTTGGCGAGATCCCATTCCCAAGATCTTATAGAGGACGTTTTAACCATAAGGTTCTTTTGGCTTAGTAGACCGTAGAATAGAGATATACCTTTTATTGAGGTCACTGGGCTAGTGATGTACAAGAACACTCTCCAGGGGACGTCAACAGATAGTTCTGGGGAGTTGTTGAGAAGATGTGCTATTTGAATGGTAGTGTACTGATCTCTGGGAGTTAACCCATATTCTATTTGAAGAGATCTAAACGATTTAGTTGCAGGTCCAACTTGGATGTCTGCGACAGATTGTATGCCCTTATCCCCCCAATGTTTAACATTGACATTGGGGATCAGTAGCTGCAGGCCATTTATGGGGAACAGTATGGTACGGAGGTTAAGTTCGCCTATCGGTTCCTTCATAAATTTCCCCCAGGCTTTAAGAGCTGCCCTGATGGTTGTGGATATATTTGGGGGTAGGTTACCCATATGTGTGCTGGCTAAAAGTAGATCAGACAAACTAAGGTTTGGACATTGGGCGGTTTCTAGCGTTGTCCATCTCGCCTGACTTCCACTCTGGAACCAGTATCTTAATTGTGCCAGAATTGCGGCCAAATAGTAGTCCTTAAGGAGCACATGCCCTACTCCCCCCGTGTTCCTAGATTTGACTAGCTTATGGAAGGCACATCTTGCCCTCCGACCCTGCCACAGGAACTTATTTACTAGAGATTGGGCTAAGGAGAAGAATTTTTCAGGGACCAGTATAGGGAGGTTTCTAAATAGATAAATGAATTGGGGTAGTAATATCATTTTAAAGGCCGCTAGGCGTCCCGTCCATGTGGATTCGGTCCAAGAGATCTCTTTAAGTTTGGATGGTAGGGAATGTAGAAAAGAGTTGTAGGTGGCGTCGACTAATCGGTCTGTATTATCTGTTAATGTAATGCCCAGGTATTTAATACCCTTAGCACTCCAAGTATATGGGTACTGATGATTAAGTTTAGCAGTTAGCTCATCACCTAGACCTAGGCCCAGAATATATGATTTACTTCCATTTATTTTATAATACGAAACCTTATTGAATAAGTCCAGTAGTTCTTGTGTGGTTGCTAATGATGTGTCTACGTTGGTCAAAATCATGATAATATCGTCAGCGAAAAGACTGATAGAGTGTTCCTCTGTCCCAACCCTGAACCCAGTTATCCTAGGATGTGTTCTAACTGATATAGCTAGGGGTTCCATCAATAGATTGAAAATCAGAGGGGACAGGGGGCACCCCTGTCTTGTGCCATTAGTTATACCAAAAGGTGTTGATAAGACACCGGACATATATACTTTAGCTGAAGGCCTAGAGTACAGTGCTAGGATAGCCGTTAATATATTGCCGCTGAATCCAAACGCTTCCAAAGTTCTAGACAGGTATAGCCAGTGAATCCTGTCAAAGGCCTTCTCCGCGTCCAAAGATAGGAGCAGAGAAGGCCTTTGTTGCACTTTCGCCAAGTGGACAATATTAACCATGCGTCTGGTGGCATCTGATGTTTGTCTATTTTTCGTAAAGCCCGATTGGTCCGGGTGGATCAGTGTGGGCATAATATCTATTAATCGTGTGGCGAGTAATTTAGCATAGATTTTGATATCTAAGTTGAGAAGTGATATCGGTCTGAAGTTTGCTGGTGAGGTAGGTTCTTTGCCGGGTTTGGGCAAAGCCACTATGAGGGCTTCTAGCATTTCTGGTGGGAAAGAGGCAGAGGCAGCAGACGACTGAAACAGCTGTAACATGTATGGTGATAGCAAGGATTTAAATTCCTTGTAGTATTCACTACTAAAACCATCCAGTCCAGGTGATTTATTGAGAGGTAGGGAGTCTATGACTTTAGAGAGTTCGTTATCGTTAAAGGGAAGGTTAAGGGAGTCTAGCTGAGCCTTGGATAGCTTAGGGACTTTTATCTTGTCTAAAAATTGAGAGATAAGCTCAGGGGTAGGCTGGGTGGTGGACGGATCGTCTTTGAGATTGTATAATTTACCGTAGTAGCAGCTAAAGGCGTCTGCAATTTGCTGGGGGTGGAATATTTTCTGAGCAGTGTCGGGGTGTAGCACATAAGGGATTTTCGTTTTATATCTATGACCTTTAAGGGCCCTTGACAGTAACTTCCCTGCCTTATTACCTGAGGTGTAGTAGGTCATCCTCAGACGTTTGGAAGTTCGCTCAAAGCTCTCCAATAGGAGAAGTCTGAGGTTGTATCTAAGTTTTGTGAGTTGCTCAGATAAGTTCCTAGAAGGGTTCTGTTTATTTTTGTTGTCTAGGTCTGAGATTTGGCTCATCAATTCCGTGAGTCGTCTCTGCCTCTGCCTCTTGGACCTTGCGCCCGCCTGAATAAATATGCCTCGCATAAATGCCTTATGGGCATTCCATAATGTGTAGGGACTTTGGACAGAATCTCGATTGTTCTTAAAGAATTCAGCTAAATGGGTTCTGATTTTGTCTTTAACCTCCCCGCTTTGCAGAAGAAAGGTATTCAGTCTCCAAACCGGGGTTCGTTTACAAGAAGCAGAATCAGTTAAGGATAGCACCACAGAGGCATGGTCACTCCACGAAATTTCATTGATCTTAACCGATTTAACCTGAAATAATACATTTTGTTCGACCAAAAAAAGATCAATTCTTGTATATACACAGTGAGGTGTGGAGAAAAAAGTAAAGTCCTTTTCATTGTCATGTATACAGCGCCAAGCATCGTATAGATTGTGCTGAATGAGTGACGGGGACAGTGCCGGTAGGTGGCGGGCAGAGGAAGTGGTGGAGTCCATAGTTGGATCAGGGGTTATGTTGAAGTCCCCACATAAAATAAGTGAGCCCTTCCGGACTTTCAGGAGTACTTTCATAAATTTATTAAAAAAATGTACTTGGCGTTTGTTAGGGGAATATACGCTGGCTATGGTATATGTGACAGTGTCTATGTCACAAGTCAGTATCAGGTATCTTCCCAAGGGGTCTCTGATGACATCCTGTAGTTTAAACGCCACCGTGTCTCTAATGGCAATCAGGACTCCCTTGGTTTTAGAGTCGGCGTTGGCTGTGAACACATGTGGGAAACTTCCGTGGGTGCATTTCGGTGGGGCTTTAGCACAAAAATGTGTTTCCTGGGCGCAAATGATATCACAGTGGTGGGTGAGGCCCTCTTTCCACAGGGATTTCCTTTTGACTGGGTGGTTAAGCCCCTTAGTGTTCATGGACAAAATATTAAGCGGCATGATGCTTGTGAGTAAAGAACGCTGCCTGTGGATGTTGGGATTCAGTTATCCGGCTTAAAAAGCCCATCTCAGCTTCTCCTACATGGGTGGTAGGGTCAAAAAACAGTGGTGTAAATGGTGTAGACACAGTACTCACATGCCCAGATGGTTGGGACAGATCTGACGTCCTATAGGACCAAGGGACACTTGGCGAGGTTTCTGGTGGGGTAGCTTGCGGTGTACCAGATGGCATCCAGTATAGGAAGAAGGGGAAGTCCTGGACAACGTACCAGAGAGAGCGGGAAAGAACACAAAAAAAACAGAGAAGAAAGAACATAACTGTAGTAACCATAACAGTGCTACTGCGGTGTCAGCAGTAGTTAGGACCGAAGGGTAACTCCCTTCAGCAGCGTCACGCTGCTAACTGCAACTTGCACGGGGGGGAAAAGTTAGAACAGACTAAGTCGGTTCCGGGTGTGGGGAACCCAAATGTAGATATAGCCCTGGCCCTTCTCATGTGTGGGACTTAGCATTTTTAGCTGTGACTTGCCTCCATTCTGGTTCTATCCGGCGAGGATTGCGGTCCGCTGTGGGCCCTTCACTGATGTCGGGCAGAATACCCCACTCTCTAAGCAAATCTAGGCCTTTGTCCAGAGACGTGATCATGAAAGTGCGATTATCTTTAGTGACCGAAAGCTTGGTGGGATACCCCCAGCGATATATAATTCTATGGTTGCGGAGCACTTTGGTCACAGTATTCAGATTTCGCCGTTTCAGCAGGGTATATTGGGACAAATCTGCGTAGAATTGCAGATCTTGGTACTGTTGAGGGATAGAATCATGTTTCCTCATTACCGACATGAGTTGCTCTTTAACATGAAAAAAGTGTAGTCTTAGGAGCACGTCCCTTGGGATTTGCTCTGGTAGGTGGGATGGTTTAGGCAGGCGATGAATCCTATCCACTGTAACGTCGAGATCAACAAGATCCGGTATGAGGGCCTTAAACATGTCAGTGGCGTACCGATTCAGGTCTGGCTGCAGCACCGACTCAGGGATGCCTCTAATTTTCAGGTTGTTCCTCCTGGACCTGTCTTCTAAGTCTGCTAATTTGGCTTTAACCCACTCTGAGTCACCATCCCTGTCTTCACTAGCATCAATCAGGTCATTAATTGTTGTTGCATATTCCTCCATATTGGTCTCTATGTGATCCACCCTCCTGCCCATTTCTTGTATGTCCTTACTGAAGCGATGCATGCAGGAGGCAATGTCTGACTGCAATGTGCTTCTCAGTGAAATCAGCATGTCTTTAAGGACGGTATCCATCACTGGCTGGTTCTGTGTGGGGTAGGATACTATGGAGTCGGGTAGATCCCACGTGTCATCCCCAGAGTCTGAGGCTTGGCTGCCCTCAAGGCCTGCGGCCCTATCGAATCCCCCATCATCAAGCCTAGGCTTGGATTTAGCTGGGCTGCGGGAGGTTGGGGTTGGGGGAGCAGATGTCATGTCATCAGGGGATAGTAGTAGTTTTACCCGAGTACCTGACGGAGATGGTCTCCCCTGGGTGGAAGATCGTGCAGGCGTGCAGGCCTCAGCGCCATCTTGCTTCCCGGCTCTTCCGTGCGGAACGAAAAAGTCTGTGAGCCGTTGCGGTTTCCGAGCCGCATGTCGTTTCCCGGTCATGACCGCTGGGTCCTCGGGTAGGTCCTCCCTGAATTTGTGGCGAAATCGGGCCTGATGTGGGCTGCTAAGTGCCGCTCTGGTTCCCACTTGTCCGGAGCTCCGGTCTCACGCGTCCATCCGGCTCGCGCTCCAAGCCACGCCCCCCACTGCAAGACTTTTTTTGTGAATGCCATAAAACGTTTTGAAAAATGCTGAGCGGCATTTTAAAGCATTTTTTAAGGGGAACATTACCACTTTGTGAATGGAGCCCACTGTTAATTAACCCCTTGTTGCTGCAGCATAAAGTGGTTAATAAACACTGACACTGGTTCCACTAATGCAACACAAAGGGTTTATTTAACTGCCACTAGTCACTAATGCATCAGTGACCAGTGGCAGTACATTAACACCTGTATGCTTCATATTACTAATACCATTGTTATTTTTTTCTTTTTTTTTTTTTTTATTACACTTCAGACTCCAACCTCATAGAGTATGCGTATATACGCTCATGTTCTGTTTGCCAGCCCTTAGCGTCTCTAGTTTTGGTTTCGCATCATTAGTGTGTGTCTTTTAATTTGTTTGTTTGTTTTTCCTTTTCATGTAACTTTTTTTTTTTTTTTTCCCATTCCTCTTATTAGGATATGTTCATCATTGATTTTTTTTTTTTTTTTTTTTTTATATGTATTATAACACTTACCCTTTTATCCCCTTATCCTTCCCTCCCCTTTCCCTTTTCCCTCCCCTCCCTCCCTCCCTCCCCCTATCTCACCAAAATAATCTCTCCAATGCCTCCTAGATTTCCCTTTTCCCCTTCTCCTCCCCTTTTGGGGACGAAAAAAAGAAAAGAAAGGAAACAATAAAAAAAATCAAAAGAGAGGGGCTATCTTAACTCGCCTCCCTTAATTTTTCAGCATAACTCCAAGATCTCTTAAAGGTCCTCCAATTATCCCATTTCTTAACTTGTGCTATGTTATTGCCTTCCAATCCTTCTCTCAGTTCTTCCATTCTATAGGTCTCTTCAACCGAATCGATCCATTCCCAGATTGAGGGACAATCCACCTCCTGCCATTTTCTTGGTATTAACCTCTTGGCTGCATTAAGTAGGTGTGGAACTAAGGTTTTCCTATATTTTTTAATTCCTTCCTCTCCCCCATGGAACAGTACCACCCAGGGGTCCAACTTAATTTTCCCCTTTGTAATTTCTTCTATGCACCCCAGGATTTTTTCCCAAAATTCTTTAACTTTGGGGCACTTCCACCATAGGTGGGCCATGTTTCCCGGAAGACCACATCCCCTCCAGCAGTCCCCTGTTTGCCCTTCATTAAATTTAGATAATTTGTCTGGGGTCATATACCACCCCGTGATGCATTTATAACTCATCTCCGCTGTGCGACTATCTACCGCCGAGGAGTGTACCAGAGTCAGCATTTTGTCTATTGTGACCCTATCTCTTTGTGACCCAAGTTCCCTCTCCCATTTTTCAACGAATGGAGGAGTCATTCGCCCGTCCACCTTCAAAAGTATCTTATATAGTTTTGAGATAGTTCCCTTGACCCTCTCAGTTGTACATAGTTTTTCCAATTCGGTCAGCTGCTCACCTGACCTCAGTGGGTGCATCAGAGTCTGAACAAAGTGATCTAGCTGCTGATACCTCCATTCGTTGATTTCTATAAGTTTTTTTTTCCCCTTTAATTCTTGTAGTGTTAATAAGTGCCCATCTTTAATTATATCTCTTAATTGCATTGTGTCCTTTTTTATCCAATTTCCCCCAATCTGTGTTTTACCAGGTGCAAAATAATCGTTATTTTTTAATGCTAATAAAGGTGAATTATATTCCTTATCCGTTTTTTTATATACTGTGTCCCAAATTTTTAGTGCATTTTTTGTTATCTCATGTGTATTCTTATCAAGTGCCCTAAATTGGGGCGGGTTCCATATAATCTTATCTAACCTTGTCTTTGACAGTTCATTTTCAATGTTGACCCACCTTTTTTCTTTGCTGGCTCTGGCCCACTCCACTACCCTCGCCATCACTACTGCGTCGTAATATGTTTTAATATCCGGTACTGCTAGTCCCCCCTTATTTTTTGGTTGTCTTAGAGTCTGGAGAGAAATTCTATGTTTCTTATCCTTCCAGATGGAATTCATAATCTGTTTCTTAAGAGCTGAGAAAAGTATTTTAGGCAAACTTATAGGTATCATCTGAAACCTGTAGGTAATTTTTGGAAGTATAACCATTTTACAGTAGTTAATTCGCCCTATCCAAGATATTGGTCTGTTTTTCACCTTCCCTATTTCTTTCCTAATTTCATTTAACAGGGGGATAAAATTTATCGCATACATTTTTTTAATTGATTTTGCTAAGAGGATGCCCAGATACTTAAGTTCTTTTACCCACGAGAATCGGTACTCCGTTCTAAGCTCCTTCTCTTCTCGCCTGTTTATATTAATGCTTAAGATCTCAGTTTTGGCTACATTGATTTTAAAGTTTGATATTTCTCCGTACTGCGTGCATAGGTCTAATAACTTTGGAATTGAGGTTTTGGGGTTTGTCAGATAGAAGAGGACGTCATCTGCAAACGCAGAGAGTTTATGTTCGTCATCTCCTATTTGAACTCCTCCAATATCAGGACAATTACGCACCCTGGCCAGAAATGGTTCCAAGGAAAGCACGAACAGGAGTGGCGACAGAGGACACCCCTGCCTTGTTCCATTTTTCATTGTCAGTGCTTGGGAGAGGCTACCATTTATTTTTATTTTGGCCCTAGGTTCCTGATAGAGCGTCGCTATCCACTCCCTCATCCTTGGGCCGAATCCCATTTCCTCCAGGGTGCGTAGCATGAGTCCCCAGTCTACCCTGTCGAATGCCTTTTCTGCATCTATAGACAGGAGCAGACCTGGGGACCCAGTCGCTTTCATTTTTTGAATTATCAATAATGCTCTAACTCCATTGTCCCTCCCCTCTCTTCCTTGAATGAATCCTGTCTGGTCTGGATGTACCAGGTTTGTCATTTCCTGTTTAACTCTCTCGGCCAGGACCTTTGCGAACAATTTTATATCGTTGTTCAACAAGGATATTGGTCGAAACCCTGCACAGTCCCTCCTATCCTTACCCTCCTTAGGGATAACCGTAATAGTTGCCTCTGAGGCCTCTCTGCTTAAATTAAAAGCTTTTCCCAGTCCATTAAAGTATTGACATAGTTTTGGTATAAGGATCTTCTTGCATTTTTTGTAGTACAAAATGGTAAAGCCGTCGGGGCCTGGGCTTTTACCTGAGGCTGAGCCCGCAAGAGCCAGCTCGATCTCCTTTTCCGTAATTGGCCTATCCATCACTAATGCATCACTTCTACTTATTTTTTACAGCCTTGCTTCCTTCAAGAATTTTGTGATTTTATTTATTTTTTCCCCTATCTGACCATTATTTTGTTCCACCGAGTACAGTTTCTCATAATATACTCTGAAGGTTTCCGCTATGTCTTTTGTTGTATGCATCACCTCTCCTTTTCCATTTTTAATTTTATCTATGTAGTTTTTTGATTTCTTTTTCTGCACCATCCTTGCTAGATGTTTATTTGTTTTATTCCCCCACATGTATCTTTCCCTAGCTATTAGATTAAAATCCCTTCTAGTTTCTTGGTCCAAAAGTTCTTTTAGTTCGTTACGCTTATTCACCAAGTCCATGTACACGTCTCGTTGCTTTACCACTTTCTTATGTTTTTGTTCTAACAGGAAGATCTCTTCTATCAGATTTTCTTTTTTACGGCTTTTTTCTTTTTTTTTCCTTGCTCCCTCTGAGATCAGAGCCCCTCTTATCACCACTTTATGTGCCTCCCACACTGTAGCTACTGAAACTTCGTCTGACTCGTTTAGCCTAAAATACTCTTCCAGCTCCTTTTGAACCCTTGCTAGGCTAGTCTCGTCTATCAGGAGATGTTCGTTTAACCTCCAGTTTTGGAATGACTTCTGATTTCCTGGGATGTTTATTGAGATGCTGACCGGGGCATGGTCAGAAATCGTCATGGTTTCTATTTTCGTCTCTACCACCATATCTAACGTTCTATGATCCACCAGTATATGGTCGATCCTTGAATAGGTTCCATGCACCGGGGAATAAAATGTATAGTCTCGCTGGTCTGGGTTATAGACTCTCCAAACATCGACCAATTGACTCCTGTATAAGGTGTCTTTTAGCTTTCTTAATTGTATACTTTGCACGCCCGATGTCTGGGACGTCTTGTCTATTTTGGGGTTCATGCATAGATTAAGATCTCCACCCATGATTATTCTCCCCTTCCTGAAATCTGTTAATTTCCCCAGTATTCCCAAGAGGAATTTTATTGGTAGAACGTTTGGGGCGTATATGTTTACTAAAGTACATTCCATCTCTTCCAGTTTCCCCCTTAAAAAGAGGAATCTTCCCTCCGGGTCAGTCAGTCTCTCCGTTAGTTCAAACCGAGTCCTTTTTGAGATTCCAATTGCAATCCCTCTGGCTCTTTTGGAGATAGTGTCTCCATAGTACCAGATAGGGAAGTCTGGAGCGTATAGTCTAACATTTGATCCTAAAGTGATATGGGTTTCCTGTAAAAAGGCAATATCTGCTTTATATCTTTTCAGCTCCTTAAGCACCTTATGTCTCTTAATTGGGTTGTTAAGACCTTTCACATTGTATGATAAACATTTAATTAGTGGCATCTTTAATTTTTCCCCTATTCTCTCTTCTGATTATTTCGGTGAGATAGGCCCAATTTCCTCCCCCCCTTCCCCCTTCCTTCCCACCCCCCTCCCCCCATCCCCCTGCCTCCCCTTTAGGCCAATCAATGACCTCTGAACCATCCTCCATGTCTGGTTCAGCTTTCTCTAGGTGGGGTCCTGGAATTTCCTCCCCCTCGGTCCGATCATGGAATCCAGGGGGGGGGGGGGGGGGGGCGGCTCGTCCCCCACCACCACGGGAGAAAAGAAAAAAAAAAAGAAAAAAAAGAAACACAAAAAACAAAAAAGAGAAAAGAGACATAGAGAGACTCGCTAAGAAGACTGGAAAGGAGAGGGAAGCTCTTCATCTTCCCTCCCTATCTCATATTCCTCTATCCCCATCCTGGCAGATCGGGTGTCTGAATGTCTAATTTTTTACAAAACTCATCCAGGTCCTCCGGGAATCTCAATGTTGCAGACCTCCCCTCCCTTGTCCCAACTAGACATGCCGGAAATCCCCAGTTATATTTGATATTCAAGTCTATCATCTGCTTTAGAAGTGGTCTTAATACTCGTTTCCTTGCCAGGGTCTCTGGTGATAGGTCGGTGAATATCTGTAGCTCTGTCCCTTCATAGATTATCGGGGGTTGTCCCCTTAGTTTCTTCCAGACTTTTTCTTTATCCTCATAGAGTCGGAACCTAATTATCACGTCCCTTGTTCTCTCCGAGCTGACTCTTTGCGGATTCCCTACTCTATGGACCCTTTCGATCCTTATTGGGTCTTCCACTGATCTTTCCAGCAGGGGGTTAAATATCTTCTGCATTATTTTCCTAAGATCTTCTCCCCTCTCCTCTGGTATTGACCTTATCCTCAGATTCTGTCTCCTGTTTCTGTTTTCCTGGTCTTCTAATTTATAAAGAATATGTCTCTGTTGTAATTGTGTCTGTTCTATATGGTCCCTTAATACTCTTGTTTCTTGCTCTTGCTTCTCCATTCGTTCTTCTATTGTTTCAATTCTGGAAAGCAGATGTCCCAGGTCGGTCCGCAGGTTCTGTATTTCACCTTTAATTTCACTCTTAATCGCTATTTCCATTTTTAGCAGCATCTCTGCCATTTCTTCTTTTGAAAAGAACTGTGTGTCTGTGCGTTGATCCTCAATCCTGCTACTTTCAGGGCCATACTCTACATTACCTTCTTCTCTTAACTCCAAAGATGTTTCACTGGGGTTTCCCCCCTGGGGTTTCTTATTGTCAGGCTTTTTATCTTTATTCACTTGTTGTTGCTTTGTTGCTCCTTGGGCTCCATGTATTCGTGGGCTTTCACCTTTAGTCATAAAAGGTCTAATAGAGCTTGTTGTTGTTGTTATGTTACTCGGCGTTGTCGGGGGTCCTCCCTTTGTAGACCTGCTCGTCATTCTGCTCGTCTTATTCTCCCTTTTTCTAATTCTCTTCCCCAGCTTGACCTACTACTATCCCCTCTCCGCTCTTACCTCAGTAATCCCTCCCGTCCCAATGGCTGGGAAATATCCGACAGGATACCGATTACTGATTATGAGGGCCACCTCCCTGTTTATATTTTATCCAAAAAATGTTCAGAGTACCTCCCAGTTCATTACTGTGGGCGATTATTATAGGTGCTGATGTAGTAAGGGGGAGGGGTACAAACAGTTTCCCCTCAGTCCGGGACAGATAATACGTTGTGGCAGAATTGGCCTTCGGACTAGTAGACGCACAATATGTTATGCGTGGAGTTTCAGTTCTGTACTTGTATGCCGGTTTTTATCTGTTCTGGGTGTTTCTCAGAGAAATATGGGTGCTCCACCTAGTTTAATGCTATAGCATTACACCCACAATAGACAGCTACCCATGCTGACGACATACTATTCCGTGATTACACAGCTCATATGTATCACCTGATTGTCAAACAGTTTTAAATACCGCTCCACTCAGTCTATTGGTCCTCTACTCACCCTAGTCACACGATACCTGGCGTACCCTACTAATCAGTATCAGTGTGTAGTGTGGCTCCAGGGTTTAGCTAGGTACTCAAAAAAAACAAAAAAAAAAAAACAACAAGGGGAGGTGTAAATGGCAGTCCGTCGGTCACGGTTCAATATGTACTAGATCAACTCGCACCCCTCAAAGCAAACACAGATGAACCCCCAGAGTTTCCTCCCATAAGCGTATGTCTCCCCCCGCCATCCACCCGGGAATGTAGGGTCAGGGAAGGACCTGGGAAAATCCCCAAAATCCCCAAAATGTTAAGGATATTTCCTGTATGTATCCAATTTCTGAGGATCACTTTGTATGTACTGTAAGGAAGGTTTTTATACAAGAGAGGGGAGGCCCCATCCAGGTTCGTATGTTTATTTGTATATGAGTTTTTAAACTACTGTGCCACTCCTCCCTTTCTCCTTGCCGTCTTTCCAATTTTCCTCTCAGATATCCTCACCTTGTACCATACATTATATCACAATACGCCAGACCTATTTAGGTAACACAGTCCCGTTTACTTAATTAGAGAGTTTGCCATTTAATATTTATGGATAGGTTTTATAACTCCTAGAAAGACAGTTGTGTATTTTATTATCCATCTAGGTAGTCCGCGGCTGAGTGAGACCAGACTTTTAACAGACCTCTAATATACCTCGATCCACATTGATTATATTCACATTGTTTTCATTACCTTCTTATCTTCATCCCCCTGGGAACTATCTCTACTTTACCTCCGCCAGAGAAAGACAAAAGAAAGAAATGGAGACCGACCTTTTCTCCCGTGATGGTGTGGGTAGATGTATACTACCATGCGATCAGAGCAGATTCAGACCTCCTGCTGCGCGACCCGCTCTCCTCCTCCTCCTCTCCCGTCCATCTCCGTCCAGCCACTATGAACTCCAATGCGGCCATGCAGCACAGTGTGGAACGGGATGGAACGGTCCGTCTTCGTGCAGCTCCCCGTTACCTCCGCTACGATGCAGCAAGTGTCCCATGGACTGCTCTCCAGCGTGCCGCGTGCGGTGTGCGGATGGGGGCTGTCGTCTCCGCTCTGCATCCGTCCCCAGCAAACTCCCAGCTCTTCACTCCCCCCACCTACGAGCGCGCCTCCACCTCACGTGCACGTGCACGCCATCGCGCCGAAAAACGTGTTATTTTTTTTCTTTTATGGCTTCCCTACTGTTGTACATTTGTATACAGCCTGTGGTTGAGGCTTTTAGTGCCAGAATATCTCTTTTGAGTAATAGTAATCCAAGCAGTTTTTAAATATCTTCTTGTTTTGAAACCACACTGACTCTTTTGTAAGAACTGGGTGAAGGTGGTGCGCAGTCTGCTATTTTTGCCCTGGGCACCAGGAGATATTGTCCCAGCACTGACTGTAGATGAGTCTTCCCTGTGCATGTTATTTAAATGACAGTGACTGATTCACCACCAATGAAAGTTTAGTAAAAGTCACATTGTTTGCTTTATAAATATGCCCCTAGGAGTGGCATTTTATATTTCAGAGTCCACTTGCCATGTAATTAGGAAGAGGGCCTAATGTGTTTTCAAGAAATACACTGCATAGACAAATTTATATGCTTTAGTAGCATAAGATACAGCATTTATTGGATATTATTTTGTTACATTGATTTTAACATACTGAAATCAGGGAATTTATCAACAACTCATTTATATTTAGCCCTTGCTGACATTTACACATCATATATATATATATATATATATATATATATATATATATATATGTATATATATATATATATGTATATATATGTATATATATATATATATATATATATATATATATGTGTATATATATATATATATATATATATATATATATATATATATATATATATATATATATATATATATATATATATATATATATATATATATACATATATATATATATATATATATGTGTATAAAGTTATATCCCTGCTTAGTGAGTAAAAGTAAAAATAAGACAGCAGCTCAAAACTATATAAAAAAATATGCGATTCGAGATGACACAATGCATGTGTAGCCAGGGCTGTCTTAATGAGAGGGCACACCTGGGCACTGCCCAGGGGCCCCAGCTGCATGGGGGCCCCTTCCCTTTCCCCAAAGCAGCTTGTCCTTGAGCCCGGGCTGCCCCTCTACATCTCAGATGTCCCCCCAGCACTCCGACTCCTCTTCACTCTAGATATCCCCTACCTCCTACCTACTTGATTTCAGTTTACCTGCACTGTCTCCATTGTAGGGGCCCCAGAGCATTACTTTGCCCAGGGGCCCATGATGCTATTAAGATGGCCCTGTGTGTAGCATGTGATATCTGTAAAGTGCAAATGTGCAATACCAGCTGTAACTAATGTGCAATAGTAATACAGAAAAAAAAAAGAAAAATGCATGTATAACCAACCCAATGCATAAAAAACACATACGTTATACTATAAAGTGCAATAACATATAAAGTGCCAAATGTGATATCAAATAACAGTGCAAATGTGAAAAGTTCATATATGGCTGGAATTCAATAGAGGGTATCCCATGTGAGATTTAGAGCGTTGATCAAATGCTTGACAGCGTGATACCCATCAACACAGTAAGATAAAAGGCTTGCCAGAAAGACTGCGACCACCCTTACTCAGGGGGGTCACAAAGAGCTTTGTTGGATCGCTTTTGCATGTTTTTATGGACTTTTTACCTGTAAGGAATTCATTTTCGTTTTGTTTGTACTGAATACTCATTTTGAGCCAGAATTTGTGTATGCAGCATTTACCATTAAAAACACCCAAAGAGACAATATCACACTATTGGAGCCTTTGTTTCCTTGCATATCTGCATTTCCTGGTATTGCGGCTATCTGGTCATTAGGGATGAGCCGAACACCCCCCAGTTTGGTTCGCATCAGAACCTTCGAACGGACCGAACGTTCGCGCAAACTTTAGAACCCCATTGAAGTCTATGGGACTCGAACGTTCAAAATCAAAAGTGCTAATTTTGAAGGCTAATATGCAAAGTATTGTCCTAAAACGGGGTTGGGGACCCAGGTCTTGCCCCAGGGAACATGTGGAACACAATGCAAAACAAAGTTTTAAAAACGTCTGTTTATTCGGGAGCAGTGAATTTAACACGTTCCCTAACGAGTCATTGTAAAATGACGTCAGCGGGAACCCTTCCTCCTTCAGACTGGATGCCATATGATGTCCTTGCATTCCCGGGCAGCTAAGGTGCACTATTAAATAAAAAAGTAAAAGATTTTGTGTTTTTTTTCAAAAATTGTCGCTCTTCTTTTGCTTATTGCGCAAAAAATAAAAACCTGCAGAGGTGATCAAATACCACCAAAAGAAAGCTTTATTTGTGGGGGGAAAAAAGGACGCCAATTTTGTTTGGGAGCCATGTTGCACGACTGCGCAATTGTCATTCAAAATGCGACAGTGATGAAAACTAAAAATTGGTCTGGGCAGGAAGGGGGTGAAAATGCCCTGTATTGAAGTGGTTAATGATGCTTAAAGTGAACAAAACAAATTGAAATATTCCTTTAAATATCATACCTGCTGGGTGTCTATAGCATGCCTGTGAAGTGGCACATGTTTCCCGTGTTTAGAACTGTCCCTGCACAAAATTACATTTCTATAGGAAAAAAGTAATTTAAAACTGCTTGCGGCTTTAATGTGATGTCTGGTCCCTGCAATATGGATGAAAATCATTAAGAAAAATAGCATGGGTTCCCCCCCCCCTCCCCCCAGGTGATTACCAGCCCCTTTGGGTCTTGTATTTATATTAAGGAGAAAAGGGAAAGACGTTTTCTTGTGTAAAAAAAAAAAATGAAAGGCGTGGGGGCCCCCAGGCCCTATATACTCTGAACAGCAGTATACAAGACAGGGACTGTAGGTTTGTTAAGTAGAATCTGTTTGTAATTTTGAACTGGTACATTTTTAAAGTGTAGCTCCAGCCAAAAAATCTATTTTTAAGCTTTTTGGAAAACATGGAGAAGGGTTTTCACCCCTGTAACATTTGTTTTGCTGTCTGTGCATCTGTTCAGAAGATTTCACCTCACTTTCTGTCCCAATGACAAATGTTTTTTTGAAAATGAGTTTTTTTTGTGAAACAAGGATTGGTGATAAAGCATCAGTGGACAGGAGACACCTCTTACAGAAGAGAATTTCCCTTCCTAGGGGTAGAATTTCTCTCACTTTCTGTTGTCTCCTTCTGTTTGGAAGTAGGAGTCATTTGTACTGTAAGTTGGATGTTTGAAAGTAGGGGCCTGCCGTTTATACTCTGCAGAAATGTGGCCCTTAGGTGTTGGTGTTGCCACAACACTGTAAACCCTCAAAGTTAGTCTTGGCGGGCGCTGGAACGCCCTACTGTGAAATATTAGATCAAGAATTGTAATTACATGCCCCTGTTGAACAGGGGCAGACAAATTGGGCCTTAGGCACTGGTGCTGGTGCCACAACACAGCAACCTCTCACACATACTCTAGTTGGAGTGCAGGAATGAGGCCTGCTACAAAGTATTGAATCAAAAATTTTAATTTCACACCCCTGTTAAACAGGGGCAGAAAAATTAGGCCTTAGCCACTGGTGGCGGTGCCCAGAACCAAACATTTTCTTACAAGCTATCAGCATCATCATTGAGGAGGAAAGGGATAGATACTCAGCATAACAGGATAGTCACTCGGCATGACAGGATAGTCACTCACCATCAGCATAGGCCGTCTTGAAGGGATCTGATATTTCAAAAAAAATTATTTAGTTACATCAGCATCAGGTGCTTGGTAGTTGGTGGTGATCCAAGCCTGATTCATTTTTATGAAGGTCAGTCGATAGACCGAGTCACACCCTGAGATCAGTTACAAAGCCTCCAGCAGCACTGAATGTGCGTTCTGAAAGAAAGCTGGATGCAGTACAGTCCAGTAGCTCAATTGCATACTGTGCAAGCTCTGGCCAGTGATCCATCCTCAAGACCCTGTAACCCAGAGGATTTTCAGTGGGAAAGGTGTCCAAGTCGGATCTTGCCCCTAGGTATTCCCGAACCATGTAACAGACACTGGCGATGGTTGCTGGAACCGGTCATACCTTGGGGCTGCGGGATAAAAAATTGTCTGAACGCATCGGTCAGACGGCCACCTTCTCCACCGCTCCTTCTTTGACTGACCGAAGCCTCAGCAACACGTTGTCCAGGACCAGGATTTTGTAACCTCCCAGTCTCTGGGAAGGCGTTGCACAGACCTTTCTGCAAGGCCTCCCGAAGATGTTTCATCTTCTGCTCCCTCTGCGCCAGGAAGATGATGTCCGCAACTTTACCCTTGTAACGTGGATCAAGGAGGGTTGCCAGACAGTAATGATCCCTCTCCTTGATAGCACGAATACGAGGATCCTTCCGCAGGCTTTGCAGGATCAGGGAGGGCATGCAGCATAGGTTTGCTGAGGCATTCGGTCCGGAGTCCTCTGGGTCACTCAGGACGACATGATCCACAGCCACCTCCTCCCAGCCACGTACACGTCCATGGGTTTCTTGGGACTGTAATTGATCCCTTGAAGACTGCCGCTGATGCTGAATGCTAGGCTCCACCTCCATGCTGACACAATCCTCCTCCTCCTCCTCTTCCTGTGGGATAGGCGGGCAAGCAGGAACACTGTTTGGATAAAGGGGGCCTTGAGAGGTAAGGAAGTCCTCCTCTTCCTTCCTCTATTCTGCCTCAAATGCCCTGTCCATTATTCCACGCAGCGTGTGCTCCAACAGGTGTATGAGAGGGACAGTGTCACTGATGCATGCACTGTCACTGCTCACCATCCTTGTGGCCTCCTCAAATGGTGACAGGACAGTGCATGCATCCCTGATCATGGCCCATTGGCATGGGGAAAATAAACCAAGCTCCCCTGACCCTGTCCTGGTGCCATATTGGCACAGATACTCATTGATGGCCCTCTGCTGCGAGTGCAGATGTATTCCTTTTGGAGGTCAGCCAGCCGACCACTGGCATTATATGACCATCGGAAATGCACACAGTTTCCTGGCCTGCTTCAGGACATCCTGTAAGCCTGAGTACCTGCCCAAGAACCGCTGCACCACCAAGTTTAGGAAGTAATCAAAACAGGGCATGTGGATCAGTTGTCCCTGTCGGAGGGCGGAGAGGTGGTTAGTGCCATCGTCGCAAACCAGCATTCCTGGCTTAAGCTGGTGTGGCGTCAACCACCTCTTAGCCTGCCCCTGCAGAGCTGACAGAACCTCTGCCCCAGTGTTGTTCCTGTCCCCCAAGCACAACAGCTCAAGCACAGCATGACATCTTTTTGCCTGCGTACCTGCGTAGCTCCTTGAATGCCTACGGAGCACCGCTGGTTCCGAGGACAAATCAGCACAGAAGAGGCCATGGAGTAAGAAGAAGAGGAGGGGGTGGAGGAGAGAGGTGTGTCACAATCACCAGTAGTAGCATTTTGGTGGCGTGGTGGCGGAACAACCTTCAACACTACTGTACCTTGTCCTGCATCCTTCCCAGCTGCCAGCAGAGTCACCTAATGCGCCGTGAAAGATAGGTAACCACCCTGTCTATGCCTGCTGGACCATGAGTCAGCGATAATATTCACCTGACCGCCCTGTCCAGCGAGGCATGGACATTGCCTTCCACATGCAGCTAGAGAGCCGGAATCGCCTTTCGTGAGAAAAAGTGGTGTTTGGGAACCTGCCACTGAGGTACCGCACATTCCACAAATTCACGGAAGGGGGCAGAATCTACCAACTGAAAAGGCAGCAGTTGAAGTGCTAGCAATTTAGCTAAGCTAGCATTCAACCGCTGGGCATGTGGATGCCTGGGAGCGATCTTCTTTTGGCGCTGCAGCAGCTGGGGCAGGGAAATTTGCCTGGTACAATCTGATGTTGGTGTACCGATAGTAGATTGCCCGCAAGCACTTGGCTGTGACACACCTAATTCTACACCTTCAGTCCTATCAGTGCAGGTTTCAGAGAGGACTGAAGGTATAGCGGGGTTGGAGATCCCAGCTGATGAGGAGCAAGGAGAGGTCCACTTTGTTTTTTGGTGTGGGTCTTTGAGGTACGCTTGCCAACGAACTGCATGGCAGGTCGACATATGTCTGGTAAAGCATGTGTTGCCCAAGCGGGGGATGTTTTGGCCTCGTGAGATACGCTTGCGACATATGTTGAAAATAGCAGCGATGCAATCTGATGCACTCCTTTTAAAAAAAAGGCCCACACCAAGGAACATGCAGAGCTCTGCTGTGTGATGCAGTCAGTATGCTGCCCTTAAGCTGGCCTCTACAGGGCATCCTGCCTCATTGGAGATGTGCCTCCTCCTCCTCCTCTCTCCTATGAGGCTCCAACGTGGAGTCAGTGACCTCATCATCACCTCCCTCCTCATCACTGTAGCAAACCTGGAGCTGCAGCTGGGGGAACATGACTGCCAGATTGCTGGGCTCATGTTACTGCCTTCCTCTAGCTGGGTACCGTCACCGGAGCCTTCAAAACACTGCGCATCCACCTGCAGCATGTACCCAACACTGTGGTCAAATAGTTCGGGGGACTCCTCAGGAGGACATGATGGGGCTAGGGAAGGAGTGACTGATGCCATTGAGCAGAGGGAAGAGGCCGCTTTGGCAGCTGCTTTGCCAGACAAAGTACCCTGAGCCTGGGTGAGAGAGGATGAGGAGGATAAGGGCGGCTTGGTCATCCACTCTACCTGTACACACGATCGGTTCATCCGATGAAAACGGTCTGATGGATTTTTTCATCAGATATCCGATGAAGCTGACTTTCATCAGTCTTGCCTACACACCATCAGTTAAAAAAACGATCGTGTCAGAACGCGGTGACGTAAAACACGACGACGTGCTGAGAAAAATTAAGTTCAATGCTTCCAAGCATGCGTCGACTTGATTCTGAGCATGCATGGATTTTTAACCGATGGACGTGCCCACAGACGATCGTTTTTTTCTATCGGTTAGTTAACCATCAGATAATTTTAAAACAAGTTCCTAGTTTTTTAACCGATGGATAAAAAAACGATGGGGCCCACACACAATCGGTTAGTCTGATGAAAACGGTCCATCAGACCGTTTTTATCAGACAAACCGATCGTGTGTACGCGGCATTAGTGTTCAGCATGTTGTGGCTCAACGCGGCCAGCTGCCGAAAAAAAGGACGAGCGTGTCCCACAGCCACGTGTTGATGAGGATGCACCGTGTCCACGACCGCACTGTTGCCTCTAGACGCAGAGCCTGCTTGCTGTCTTTTATCGTGACTCTTTGCCTCTCCTTGTTGTCCTTCCAGACATACTAAAGGCCTGCAGGGAGATGTAGCTGCACAAATACTGACAATACTTGCAGATCCTTGCCTGTGGTATTAGTATGAGAACACCAGCAATTGTATTCACGCAGCTTTAGGTGCACACTGCGCAGAGAACACAGTACACCAAGTGAAAATAATTGCAGATCCCTGCCTGTGGTATTAATATGAGGACACCAGCAATTGTATTCACGTAGCTTTAGGTGCACACTGTGCAGAGGACACAGTACACCAAGTGAAAATACTTGCAGATCCCTGCCTGTGGTATTAGTATGAGAACACCAGCAATAGTATTCACGTAGCTTTAGGTGCACACTGTACAGAGGACACAGTACACCAAGTGAAAATACTTGCAAATCCCTGCCTGTGGTATTAGTATGAGAACACCAGCAATTGTATTCACGTAGCTTTAGGTGCACACTGCACACTGTAAAAAGGACAATACAACTGAATACTGTATGTCCCTGCCTGTATTTGTATGAGAACACCAGCAATTGAATTCAGGTAAGCTTTAGGTGCACACTGTGCAAAGGACAATAAAACTGAATACTGTATGTCCCTGGCCTGCCTATATTTGTATGAAAACACCAGCAATTGTATTCAGGTAAGCTTTAGGTGCACGCTGTGCAAATGACACTAAGTGAAAATACTGCAGCTAGCACAATCACCTGCCTGCCTGTCAGTATATTAGGAAGAGCATACAGGAATGGATCTAGCTAAACTCAATACAGTGTATAAATATATATATATACAACACCTGGGATGCATATATATATCCTCTACACACTGTAACTGACTCACCTGCCTGCCTGCTCTATCTAACTCAATTGAAATGACACTGTCTCTCTCTCTGTCTATCTTTAACCACCGCCGCAACACTCTGCACAAGGCCGCCACACAGGTGGCCTTATATAGTGTGGGGCGTGTACTAAATCCCCAGAGGCATAATTGGCCAAAGCCACCCTGGCTTTGGCCAATTACGGCTCTCTGTACAGGCGGCGCTGTGATTGGCCAAGCATGCGGGTCATAGTGCATGCTTGGCCAATCATTAGCCAGCAATGCACTGCAATGCCGCAGTATATTATGGGCCGTGACGCGCCACTCAAATTTGGCGCAAACGGCTTATAACGTTCGCAATTCGATGAATGGTCAAACATACGATGCTCAAGTCGAACATGTGTTTGACTCGAACACGAAGCTCATCCCTACTGATCATCGGCCAATATCTATAGTCTAGAGGCTTTTGGTGGGAGACGCTCAGGACATTGGGACATCTTTTCAATGGATCTTTGATCCAACAAAGCACTTTGTGTCTGTATTACTATTGCAGATTAGTCACAGCTGGTATTGCACTTTACAGATAGCACATGCTACACATGCATTGTCATCTTGAATCGCATAATTTTTAGCACTGCACTTTACATTTTATATTTTATTTACACATTATAGCCTCCACATATTAGAGGCTGATGCTGCTATTTAGAGCCTGCAGCTTTGCATTTTGTGGTTGCACCTCCCCAACCTCAATCTCAACCAATGTCCCCAGTCTGCATAAAAATCTCCCATATAGCTCCCAATGCCTAAAAAATATTAAAATGACAATATTGTGCAAGGCAATATAGACTCATTGGCCTGGATTCTCAAAGGAGTTACGCCGGCGTATCTCCAGATACACCAGCATAACTCTGAGTGCGGCCCGTCGCAACGCAGCGCCTGATTCATAGAATCAGATACGCCTCACAGTTGCCTAGATACGAGCGGCGTAAGTCTCCTACGCCGTCGTATCTTAGGGTGCATATTTACGCTGGCCGCTAGGTGGCGCTTCCGTATATTTCCGTGTCGAATATGCTAACTAGCTAGATACGCCAATTCACGAACGTACGTGCGCCCGGCGTATCAAGATACGCCGTTTACGTAAGACATACGCCGGCGTAAAGTTACCCCTCATAATGTAGGGGTAAGTCATGTTAGGTATGGACGTCGGAAACGTACGAACAGCGTCGTATTTTACGTCGTTTGCGTAAGTCGTCCGTGAATGGGGCTGGACGTAAGCTACATTCACGTCGACTAGGCATTGAGCGAGCGTAATTTAATTTGAAAATTCGACTGGATACTGAGCATGCGCGCGCATGCGCTGTTCGAAAAAAGCGGCATTTACGTGGGGTCATGATTAGTTTACATAAAACATGCCCCCCTGTTCCTCATTTGATTTAGGCGCGCTTACGCCGGCACATTTACGCTACACCAACGTAACTTTGGATGCAAGTGCTTTGTGAAAACAGCACTTGCCTCTCTAAGTTGCTGCGACGTAGCGTAACTACGATATGCTACGCCCGCTTACATTTACTCCGCCCTACAAGAATCTGGGCCTTAACATTTATTACTATTTAAAGGCTTTTTTCCACTGTTCAGAGCTTTATGTTAATATAGTTAATTTAATTAGAACTAAATGTATACAGATAAGTGTATATGGATTTGAATACACACACGATTGGATTAAATGTTTATTTTTTACTTTAAGTATGAGCAACAGAATTAACAGCTGGACTCTCTTTTAAGCAGCATGTAGTCTGAGTCGGTGGTGGTTATTTAGTGATAGTTAACAAACACAAAATTGTTTTAACTATGATATTAATGCTTAATTTTTTTCCTAATGACTCTTTTAAGAGAATGCAATCTGTGATTCTAAGAAAATGATTTGAGGGAGGTGGAACTCAGCAAGCTGGAGAAAAGTATTAGCTGTCATTAAATAGATTGGTGTTCTGAACAGTTTAAAGGCCCACCTTTGTGATATATATTTTTTTCAGCTAACTTTATAGGGGAATGTTAGTAATGATTGTAGTTAGTAATTTCATTATTTTATTTTAACCACTTGCTGACCACATCACTTAAATGTATGGTGGCAGAGTGGCTCTTCTGTGCCAAATCACATATCTAGTACGTGATCTGGCACTTCCAGGAAGGGAACAGAAAAATTCTCCTGCGCTCTGGTATTTCCAGCTATAGGGTAACGTGGTCCAAATACAGGGTATATTCAGCGGTCTTGCAGCCCTCCTCAGTCTAAAAAAAAAAAAAGGAGGGCGCACCGACCTAGTGTGATACCGTATAAAAGGGGTTTTATTACATATATTAAAACAATGGTCATACTCACAAAATGAGTTGTAAACAGCACTTTGACAAACAGTACAACTGGTACACATGATGTTTGTATAAATATCCGAAAGCTTCAGTATGAGGGAGCAACTACAGACCACCAAGAGTCTGAGGAAAGGGGTACGCCCCTGAAACTCATCAGCCATACCACCGGTCAGATACCACTTGATCCGCGTTGTCACCGTGTTCTTCTGGCGTTGCTGTGTACCAGTTGTACTGTTTGTCAAAGCGCTGTTTACAACTCATTTTGTGAGTATAACCATTGTTTTAATATATGTAATAAAACCCCTTTTATACGGTATCACACTAGGTCAGTGCACCCTCCTTTCTTTTCTCTTAGGCCCCGTACACACGACCGAACATGTCTGATGAAACATGTTCGGTCGTGTTTACGGCCTAGCGGACAGGTTTCCTGGCCTAGCGGACAGGTTTCCAGCGGACAAAAGTTTCTTAGCATGCTAAGAAACTTGTCCGCTGGAAACCTGTCCGTCGGACATGTCCGCTGGTTAGTACGTCTAACCAGCAGACCGAAATCCCGCGCATGCGTCGAAGTGATTCGACGCATGCGTGGAAGGATTGAACTTCCGTGTTTGAGAACGTTGGTGTCTTCTACGTCACGCGTTCTCTGTCCGCGGGGATTTTGGTCTGATGGTGTGTACACACATCAGACCAAAAGCTCCCAGGAGACATGTCCGATGAAAACGGTCCACTGGTTCCCACATAATGTCAAAAGTGTCAGTTAGTCAGAATGTCCATCGCAATATGACTGTTATAGGGATCAGTACAATAATTCCTTTTTTATGTTTCAATAGTATTTATTAGTTTTGTTCACAGACAAAAAGTAGTACATATCAACGTCACTTCCTTCTCTAGACAATGATTTGACAATCTGTTCACCATCACATCGTGCCATTGCCTACGAGGGTTACGACCACCCAAAACATATGTAACTCCACATCATTCAATTGGCAATTTAGGCGATGGTAAACAACACTCCAGATTTGTGAAAAGGAGGCAGTAAAGCAGAAAAAAGCCGTCAGAGAACAATAGGAAAGGAGACAGTGGGATGAGAAAGAAGAGGGGGGAATTGGGAGAGTTGAGGCTCCGCGCACCGTTAAATAATCCACAAGATATACCTAAGTACCACTCGACCCAGGATCACCAGTTAAGTAGCAGATCCAAGGATCCCAGACTTTATGGAACTGCTTCATCTTGTCCTGCGTGAGTGCCGTTAGCCTCTCATTCAACATAAGCCAGGACAATTTGTATTTAAGTTGATCAAATGGCAAGGCCGCGGACTTCCAGTTTCTCGCTATGGTTATTTTTGCCGAGGTGAATATGAATGCCACCAGTCTCCTCTGGGGTCCTGAAGCGTCAGGTATTTTACCCCCCAGGAGCGCATGTTTAGCAGCTTTAACTAAATTGATCTGGGTCAGGGAGTAGATGAAATTGTACACCCTGATCCAGAATCTCCGGACCCTAGGACAGGTCCACCACATATGGAATGTGGACCCCGTCTGTCCGCATCCTCTGAAACAGTCCCGAGAGGCACCTGGCACGAAAGCGGCCAGTCTAGCCGGGACCATATACCACCTCAGCAGGACCTTGTAGTTAGCTTCTATAATGGAAGTATTCATGATCGATCGAGACGCCGATTCCGTCAGCCTGTGCCATTCGTCAATCTCGAACGTTTCCTGCAAATCCTCCTCCCATTGGAGCATATAGCCCAACTTTTTCGAGGAGTATGACAGGATAGAATAAATAGCAGAAATATGGCCCCTGACTTTATCGTATTGCCTACATAGATACTCCATAGAAGTCATAGTAGTTAGATCGCCTTTGCGGGCGACAGTTTGCAAAAAGTGGTACAGTTGCGTATATCTAAAGCGTTCAGTCACTGGCATTTGGTATTTTTCAACTAACGTTTTTTCCGACAATATCCCTTTGTGATCACAAAGATCGGCAATTCGTAGAAGACCCTTATTTGTCCACCAGTGAAACCCTACTGGAGAGAGGCCCGGGGTGAAATCCCTGTTCTTTAACAAGGGTGCTAACGGATTGTGAGGGGATTTAAACGTCCTATTCCTGGAGAGCCTGTCCCAAATTTCCAATGAGAATGACAGTGTCGGACACAGTATGACCGGCCTGTCCCTCATAGGGAGCCACATAATATGAGATATCAAATCAGGTCGACAGGCATAGGATTCCATAGTCATCCATATTGCGTCAGGCTTTTGGGAATGGTACCTCGTAAGGTGGGCCAACTGGGCCGCGTAAAAGTACTTCATAAGGTCAGGCAGTCCCAAGCCACCCCTTTGCTTTGGTGTGTACATAGTACCCCTATTCACCCTAGGCCTCTTATCTCCCCAGACAAATTGCAATATCTTCTTTTGGAATATGTGGAGGTCAGATCGAACTAGTGACACAGGCAAGGTACGAAACAAATATAAAACCTTGGGTAGTACATTCATTTTTATGGAGTGCAATCTGCCAAACCACGAAGGGGGATGAATCTGCCACCTGGCCAAATCGTCTGATAGGCGTTTAAATAGGGCTGGGTAATTCTGGCTATACAACGTCTGGACAGATGAGGTCAAATTTATACCGAGGTAGGGAAGAGCTTCCCTGTCCCACTTGAACCTGTGTGAGCGCTCAAGAGTCTCCTGAGTTGATTTCGGTAAAGATATATTAAGTGCTCTTGATTTCTCGTGATTAATTCGGAGTCCTGAAATTTCCGAAAATGGTTGCAAAATCGCGTATAAGTTAGGGAGGGAAGTAATGGTTGACGACAATGTCAATAGCAGGTCATCTGCAAAGAACAAGCACTTGTGCTCGTCTTCCCCACAAACTATACCCTTGACATTGGGACTCGAACGGATTTTTATCGCCAAAGGCTCAATTGCTAAAACAAATAGCAGCGGCGATAGCGGACAGCCTTGCCGTGTTCCTCTTTTGATATCGAACGGTGGGGATGAGTAGCCCCTCAATTTCAATAATGCTGAGGGAGAATGATACAGCGTTCGCAAGAGTACCAGAAAGCGCTCGCCGAAACCGAAACGGTGCAATACATCAAAAAGGTATTCCCACGAGAGAGAGTCAAACGCCTTCTGGATGTCGAGCGAAAGCAGCATTCCCTGCCTAGGACCCATACAGTCCCAGTCCGACTGAACTGCCGAGATTAAATTTATGACTCTGCGAGTCTGATCTGATGCCTGGCGGTTGGGAACAAATCCCGCCTGGTCAGGGTGGATGTAATTTGAAAGAAATGTATTTAGTCTGAATGCTAGCACCTTCGTCAATAACTTTAGATCTGTATTGATCAAGGAGATTGGGCGATAGTTGGCGCAATCTCCGTGATCCCGACCCGGTTTTGGTATAACGTGTAGATACGCTACGTTTTCGTGGTCAGGAATATTACTTCCCCTCCTTAAGTCATTAAAATAGGAACACAAATGTGGAGCTAGGATTTCGCTATATTTCCTATAGTAATGGCCAGTGAAGCCATCCGGTCCAGGTGCTTTAGAGGGATGGATGGTTTTTATGGCCAGTTTAATTTCGGACTCAGTAAATTCCCCCTCCATAAGTTCCCTGTGAGCCTGGGTGAGTCGGGGCAGTTGCACATCGTGGAAAAACTGATCCGTCTTTGAGGGCACATAGCTAGCGGGAGAGCTATAAAGTGTTGCATAAAATTTCTGAAATTCCCCAAGAATGGATTCCGGATTCTGAGTGGGGTGACCTGAGGGTAGTCGTAATTTAGGTAACGTGGCAGCGTGTTGTCGGGGCACTAGCTTCCTGGCTAACATTGTGGTGGGTTTATCTCCCATTGTGTAGAATCTATGCTTGGACCAGCTAATATGTTTTTCTGCTCGGGTGGTCAGACTAAGATTAAGAGCCAGTCGTGCGTCATCTATCTTACGTCTAATGTCAGTCTGGGGGTTTCTGCGCTGCTCCTCCAACAGATGATCTAGATCTTCCTCCAATAGTCTTATTGATTGCTCCCGATTCCTCTTTTCCCTAGCAGCCAATTGGATCAATTTACCCCGCACCGTAACCTTATGGGCACCCCAATTAATGGCAGGGGAAGTATCCGAAGCCTTATTATTACTGAAGTACTCTTGTAGTGCCTTTTCAATTTCAGCGTACAGTAAGGGATCATTTAGTAGGCTAGCGTTAAGTCTCCAAGGAGAAGGGCCGGGTTTAGACCACAGTCCTTTCACTGACAATTTAACCGGAGAATGATCTGACCATGGGGTCGACAGTATCTTAACCGACGTCATATACGGCAGCAAAGGGGTACGCACTAAAATGTGATCTATCCGGGAATATGTGTGGTGCACCTGCGAAAAGTGCGTGTAGTCTCTTACCGTGGGATTACCCTCCCTCCATGCATCTATCAAATCGTATAGATGTAACAGGCGCGCCACCCTGCTACTACCCGTCGGTGGCCTTCTAAGGATCGGTCTAGCTGGATCCGATTTGTCCGTTATTCTATCTAGCGGGATATTACTGTCCCCCCCCATTATCACCTGTCCCAGTACCTTAGGCATTAATATTCTGAGCATTTTGCTAAAGAATTCAGTCTGTCCCGTGTTCGGGGCATAGTAAGATATGAAGGTGACTAGCTGGTCATGAAGGCGACCAGCAGCCATTACATATCTACCTTCCTTATCTCTCACCACTGTGAGGGGAGTGAAGGGAGTCCGCCTAGATAGGCAGATCGCCACCCCACCCCGCTTAGCGGGTCCGCTCGCCAAATAAAATTGTGGATATTTCACATTTAGATACCTAGGAGCCGACGTTTTAGAAAAGTGAGTCTCCTGTAATAAGAGGACATCAGCTTTCTGTTTGTGATAGAATTGAAAAGCCTTTGTTCTTTTAATAGGGGAATTAAAACCATGTACATTGTGGGTGACTATTGAATAGTCCGTGGGAAAACTACCGGCCATCGTGGTGGGACAGAGCACTCTTACCTTGTGTCAACCAGCACGAGCAGGAAGCAGTACAAAGACAGATTTCCAGTACAACCTGGGACCAGGGCCAAGTGGACATGGTGGAGCGCGGAGCCTGAACTCGGGGGAGGAGGATGAGACCAAAGGGAAAAGAGAAAAAGAAATATAGGTAAAAGAACAAAAAGCATACATTAGACCATAAGCCTGTAAAACTATTTACAGGCAACCTAAGATAATTTACAACATTATGGGGAGTAGCCCCAACCGGATGCAACATCCAGAGTCGCATGAGCAAGGGTACCCTCCTCCGTAGAGGAGAAGTAGTCTCACAACTGGGTGGCATGGATGGCCTCCCCAACCCAACCTACTAAAACCATAATTGCAGGTCAAAAAGACATAAAAAGAATAAAACATGGAACATATTTCAACGTTAAAGGTACCCAGCCAAGAGTCAATGTAGGAATTGGTGAGGGACAAAAAAAAAAAAAAAAAAAAAAAAAAAATTGGGGGGGGGGGGGGGGGGGGTAAATAAAAATGAAAATAAAAATAGGGGGAAGGGGGAGATGTGTAAAAAAGTCCCTTAAAAAAAAAAAAAAAAAAAAAAAATTTAAAAAAATATAAGAAAATTAAAGTTCTACAAAAAGTTCTTCAAAAAAAAAAAAAAAAAAAAAAAAAAATTACAAAAAAAAAGAAATAAAATAAAAACCCTGTTTTGGGTACAACAGGAACTACACGCTTTGCGCGCAACCAGGGCTATTAGGTTCGGGCCACGGCCCCCAGTGGACTAAAATTCAGTCCTAAAGGGGGATATCTTCTGACCCCAACCCAGGGGGTAGTTGAGTCCGTGTTCAGGTCGTCTGAGGAGATCTAGAGGGCTGTGGGTGTCGTCGATCTTGCCACAGCGGGGAGATGGATCGATGGTCCTGGCGCGAGACGGAGGCATCTGATTCCCAAGCGATGATTCCAAGGCTCAACAAAAGATCTTCGCCATCAGAAAATGACGTGAAGGAATGGGATCGGCCTTGATATGAGAACGACAGCCGAAATGGGAAAGACCATCTGTACTTTATCTGCTTACGCACAAGTTGCTGCAGCAATGGTTTCAAATTCCTGCGTTTTTGCACCGTGGAGGGGGCTAAATCAGTGAAAAGTTGAATCTGCGTTCCATACAGTACCAGTTCCTGTCTATTGCGAGCAGCTAACATCATCCTCTCCTTGATTCGGTAATAGTGCGGTTTGACTATAATGTCACGCGGGAGGCCATCTTTCCTTGGGGCCGTCAGGGCCCGATGAATGCGATCAATTTCCATATGATGTGCCTTGATGTCAGGAATCAGTTCTTTCATCAGATCCTTCATCGCTCCTTCCAGGTCAGTGTGGCTTTCCGGTAGACCCCGTATGCGCACGTTCTCTCTGCGAGAGCGGTTCTCTAAATCTTCAATCTTTATATAGGCCTCCTCCAACCGGTCTTGAAGATCGGCGATCATGTTTGAGTTTTGATTGACCTTTTTGACAGTACTGTCCACTTTAGTTTCTATCATCTCAAATCTCTGTCCCAGGCCATGGATGTCTCTCTTAAGGTCTGTGGTAATCAAGGAGCAGGCTATAGATAGCTCCTTCTGCAGCATAGCCGAGAAGCGTGCTAGCAGGACTGCATCCCCCGAGTATACTGGTGGTTGAGGTGTTAATGCCTGCAGGCTGGATTGGCTAAACACTGCCTCAGTTAGTTCAGCCATATTCCTGTCCATAGATGACATAGGGGAATCTACCATGTCCTGCATGCCTCTGTATGTGGCTGGGGATGAGGGCTGTGAAAGGGACTCACCCTGCTGCTCTGCCTCCTGCTCTCCTGAGGACTGTGAGGAGAAGGGATCCCTGGGATGTTCAGTCTGGATCTCCTCATTTTCTTGCTGTGTTTTCTGTGACCTGGAGGCCTGGCTGCCTCGTGTGTCGACGCGTCCCGGCGCCATCTTGGATTGCGGCCTGTGTCCAGGGGAAGGCCCCGCTCCTCCGTGGGGTTTAGCCTGATTACAATGGCCTTTTCTCGGCTGTCCCCTCGCCCTCCTGTTCATCGCCGCCACGGGCCGCCGATCGCGCTATTCCCGGTGACCGGGTGCCGCTACCGCTGTTTATAGCTGTTGTTGGCCGGGGAGGTGCGGAGCTCCTTCAGCACACGTCCGTCCTCGGGAACCCGCGCATGCGCACCCAATAATTCCTTTTTTATTTGACATGCTTTCTTTTTATTTTCTCCACATTTCCATGCAGTCCAAAATGTCAAACAAAATATGATAGCTGAGACAAACTACTATACTGATAGAGGTAAAAACAATGCTTTTTCCTATTTAAATTGCCTCATTCACATGGTCCTTTAGGACCATGCAACACCAAGAATCTGTGTTTTTGTGTATTGTGATCACAAAAGTACAAATGAACGACAGGCTGAAAGGTGCCGCGTTCGCATGTAGTGTAACTGCACATCGAGTGGCTATATGTGGTTAGAGACAGATGAGTAGTAATGGATGCAAACTGTCTGTCCTCAGGGTTGCTGATTTGTTCCCCAATTGCATGTAACCACTCAATTTGCAGTTACACTAGAACAGTCTGAAAGCCTGTCAATACATCCCATACAGACTTCCGAGCTATGTCTGCCATGTCTGATCACATACACCTGTGATCCTTCTCAAGATGCTGATTTTTGGCAGTGCACTGACCTAAATAGTTATGTTAAACCTAGTGTTAAGCATATTTCAAAATAATCATGGTAAAAAAAAATGCTGTTACTGCTTAAAAATGTCATCTGGAGTTATGCTTGCTACGTGTGTATTTTCACTTTTGTAGCCAAATTGATGATAACACCTAGGAGGGGGCAGAGCTATCAATCATTTGTTCATCCCCCATTTAGAGATCCCATGTCATGCATAGAAGCTGTAGTTTGGCTTCTATGAATGACAGATCTGGTAGGAAAGGGCGGGCATAGTCAAGCTCTCTTGATGTTACAGTAGCTCCGGACAGCCCATAAGCTATATCAACCCCAGCCACACCAGAACATTACAGCAGTGTGAGCAGGGGGAAGGATAGAGCAGGGCTGCGGATAACGGGGTACCTCTGGGCCTCCTGTAGGGGTCCCAATCCCTGTCACTTTAATTAAACTTCATAATGTAGTGTAAGTGTGCATTCATACTGTGATACTGGGAACACATAATGTTCCTTTGTGGCTTTCATCTGGTAAATTATATTATAAGTACCATATATACTCAAGTATAAGCCGAGTTTTTCAGCACATTTTTTTGTGCTGAAAATGCCCCCCTCGGCTTATACTCGAGTCACCTTTTTGCGCCTGAACTCCTGGACTTTTGGGACTCTGTACTGGCCGGCCGTAGGTCCCCTGGATGCCAAACTTGGCACACATGTAGGCCCACTCTTTCTCTACAAGTGTGAAAAGTTTGTTGTCTAGGGGACCTAAGGCTGGGGAGCACCCATTTTTCAAAGCCGGGCACCCCTTCCATTGACTCCCATGTTAAACGTCAGTCTAGGCATGGACACAGTGAGGCATGGACACGGTGAGGCATGGACACAGTGAGGCATGGGCACAGTGAGGCATGCAGATGGACACAGTGAGGCAAAGTGAGGCACAGTGAGGCATGCAGATGGACACCCTAGGCTTATACTCTTTCTCTACAAGTGTGCAAAGTTTGTTGTCTATGGGACCAAAGGCTGGGGAGCACCCATTTTTCAAAGCCGGGCACCCCTTCCATAGACTCCCATGTTAAACGTCAGTCTAGGCATGGACACGGTGAGGCATGGACACGGTGAGGCATGGACAAGGTGAGGCATGGACACAGTGAGGCATGGGCACAGTGAGGCATGCAGATGGACACAGTGAGGCAAAGTGAGGCACAGTGAGGCATGCAGATGGACACCCTAAGCTTATACTCAAGTCATTAAGTTTTCCCATTTTTTGTGGTAAAATTAGGTGCCTCGGCTTATATTCGGGACGGCTTATACTCGAGTATATATGGTATATAAATCTGCGCTAAGTTAGTAGTCCTAAAAGCAGCCAGCTACACATTGTGATACCAATTACCTGTATAGATAAAGAACATAAGCAGCACTGTAATCTAAGTTATTAAAGTGCCATAAGTGCATTCTGCAGCATACAATAAAAGTGCAAAATGGAACAGCAAAAGTAGATGCACCTACATCACTTAAAGTACATCACATGTAGAATATGAAAACCACATACAAAGGTGCATTTATAAATTATGCATATGTGCCTCAATCAACACACATAAAAATACATATAAATAAACATACAATCCAGCAGGCTGATAGTTCCAAAGAGCACAAACCAATGCTTGGTAACAAGTGTGTGTGGGTGCAGAGATTGGCCATGCCCTAATGCAACGTTTCTTTGCAATAATGTTTTTTGGGGGGTGGGCCCTACCCCAGAAGACATTATTGTTGAGCATTGGTTTGTGCACTTTGTATCACAATGCTGCAATGGTTTGACTGCAAAATAAACAGCATTGTATCCCTATTACAGGTAGTGGATCACTATATCTACTGGTAACCTAATATGTATTTTTCAGTATGTTTCTGTTTGTAGTTAAAGTGGTTATAAAGGATCAAAGTTTTCATCCTATGTATGAAGATAAAAAACCTTCTGTGTGCAGCAGCCTCCCAGCCCCTCTAATACTTACCTGAGCCCCATCTCGATTTAGCAAGGTGCACAAGGGCAGCGACTCTAATGATCTAATTTCCCCATCGGACTGTTCCCATACCTATTACAAAACTCCTCAGACATGTACCTGTTGGTGTTACAGGTGTGGTGGCCAGGGAGGGAGGCAGTGCAGTATAAATACTGCATACGTCAGTGCCTAGCACTACCAGGTTCTCGTACCTGTGGCTGCTGGAATTATAAATGGTGTGACAACATTAAGATAAAACTAAGCCAAGTTAATAAGGGTTCAAATTGGAGAGACAATATCTTCACAGGTTTAAGTAAATTAAAACCAGGGCTCAAGTCCTGCGGGAACGCGTGAGAACGGAGTTCCTGCACTTTTTTCACAGCAGGAACTCAGTTCCCTTTGCAGGACTAGAGCAGCAGAGCCAATCCTTCACTAAGCGGCGATGCCCAGCTCGAGTCACTGTCAGGGGCAGGCAAACCTTAGTAATCCTTTATGTTACTGGCCGCTTCCTGTATATGAATTCATCAGGTAGTGTGCGGGTAGGGATGAGCTGAACACCCCCCTGTTCGGTTCGCACCAGAACTTGCAAACACACCAAATGTTCGTGTGAACTTTAGAACCCTGTTAAAGTCTATGGGACTCGAACATTTGAAATCTAAAGTGCTAATTTTAAAGGCTAATATGCAAGTTATTGTCCTAAAAAGTGTTTGGGGACCTGGGTCCTGTCCCAGGGGACATGTATCAGTGCAAAAAAAGTTTTAAAAACTGCAGTTTTTTCGGGAGCAGTGAATTTAATAATGCTAAAAGTGAAACAATAAAAGTGAAATATTCCTTTAAATTTCGTACCTAGGGGGGGTGTAAAGTTAGCATGTGAAATAGCGCATGTTTCCCGTACTTAGAACTGTCCCTGCACAAAGTGTCATTTCTGAAAAAAAAAAAAAAATTAAAACTGGATTTGCAGCTATAAGGCCTCATTTCCACTGGCGTTTTTACAGCCACGTTTCTGAGCGTTTTTTACAGCTTAAAAACGCCTGTCCATGTTATTCTATGGCTTCATTCCCACATAGGCGTTTTTGAGCTGCAAGTGGCATAGACGTTTTTGAGCTGTAAAAAAAACGCGGGACCAGGGCGTTCTGAAGCTCCAGAGTAGAGCTGTAAAAACGCCAGACGTTAAAAAACGCTCAAAAACGCGCAAAAACGCTCAAAAACGCGCAAAAACGCTCAAAAACGCGACCGCGGCATTTTTAAAGCTGCAGCTCACAAAAAAATTTTTTTTTTTTTTTTTTTTTACAAAATAAACATGGACAGGCGTTTTTAAGCTGTAAAAAAGCCTAACAACAGTGGCTGTAAAAACGCCAGTGGAAATGAGGCCTAATGAATTGTTGTGGGGCCCCCCCAAATTCAATTACCAGGCCCTTTAGGTCTGGTATGGATATTAAGGGGAACCCCGCCGTCAATTAAAAGAAAAATGACGTGGGGTTCCCCCCAAATATCCATTCCAGACCCTTCAGGACCGACTCTCCGCTCCAATGTTGTCTGTATCCAGCGACGGGTGATCTCCTCTCCTGTCCAGCGATGAGAAGATCTTCAAAGAGCAGCATCGCCGGCCTCCTCTCTCCACCGGACACAGCCCGGCGAATGACGCTGCTGAAGCTGTGACATTTCTTTTATAGGTGAGGCGGGGCCACCCGTCACGTGACCCCGCCCCCTCTGACGCAAGGGGAAAGCCAGGCTTCCCCAGTGACGTAGCAGAGGGTGTGTCAGGGGGGCAGGGTCATAAGCCCCCCGCCCGCAGACCCCCACAACCACCGGGCAAGGGTTGTGGGGATAACATCCTCTTCAGGAAAGGGGGGAGCGCACTCTGTCCCCCCCTCTTTTCTGCAGCCGGCCAGGTTAACGTGCTCGGATAAGGGGTCTGGTGTGGATTTTTGGGGGAACTCCACACCATTTTTTTTTTACATTTGGGGTGGAGTTCCCCTTAAAATTCACACCAGACCTGAAGGGTCTGGAATGGATATTTGGGGGGAACCCCACGTCATTTTTTTTTTAAATTGACGGTGGGGTTCCCCTTAATATCCATACCAGACCTGAAGGGCCTGGTAATTGAATTTGGGGGGACCCCCCACGCTATTTTTTTTTTTATGAATGAATCCTCTCTGAATTGCCTGGAGCCGACAATTCATTATAGCCGCAAGTCCGGTTTTAAATGACTTTTTTTCTTTTCAGAAATGACACTTGTGCAGGGACAGTTCTAAGTACTGGAAACATGAGCTATTTCACATGCTAACTTTACACCCCCCTAGGTACGAAATTTAAAGTAATATTTCACTTTTATTGTTTCACTTTTAGCATTATGAAATTCACTGCTCCCGGAAAAACGTTAGTTTTTAAAACTTTTTTTTTGCATTGATACATGTCCCCTGGGACAGGACCCAGGTCCCCAAACACCTTTTGCATATTAGCCTTTAAAATTAGTACTTTAGATTTCTCCCATAGACTTTAACAGGGTGTTCCATGGCTTTTCAAATTTGCCGCGAACACCTCAAATTGTTCGTTGTTCGCCGAACAGGCGAACAGGCAATGTTCGAGTCCAACATGAGTTTGACTCGAACTCGAAGCTCATCCCTATGTGCGGGTATTCCGTCACTTCCTCAATGCTGCAATGTCTCCTGGGAGCTTTTGTCATTGTTCTCAGGAGACATTGCGGAGGTCTGCCGCGAGTTATCGCGGGATTTAGAAAGAACTTGCTTCTAAGGTACAGTGGATCAAAAAAAAAAAAACATGCGGTTTAGTAATTATGGATATGAGCGTATCATTTTTTTTTTTTGGTGGGGGAGTGGATCTTGGGTGGGAGTTCCCACATTTTTTTCCCCAGGACTTGACCCCTGATTAAAGCCATGTAGCGCTGAATAGTATTAAACACCTCTTTCTGCACAGAGATCAGAATACAGACAGGCTGCATGAAGGAAGCAAGGTAAAGAGCAGTACTAGCATCTGCTTTTTTAGTCTGTATTATACAGTGCTGATATGAATTATTTTATTTATGCATCTTTAGGACCCCTTTCACACCAAGGCGCTGTACAGACACTATAATGCTAAAAATATCGCTGCAGCTGCGTTTTTCGGGCACTTTTAATCCTTTTTCGGCCATTAGCAGGGATTAAAAGCATCCCGCTAGTGGGCAAAGAACGCCGCAAATACGTCAGTAAAGCTTTACCAGGGATGACCGGGCGCTATCAGTGTGAAAGTGCCCTAATACATTTATTTGAATTTTTCACTGTGTGTGATTCCTCTATTTATTATCATTTAGAGACCAGAATTAGAAGGAAAAATTGTTTGCAACCTAGAAGATTGACATATACCCTGGAATTAAAAAAGTCTTGTGCAGACATATTTTTTTAAAGTGTCTCATCTTTGTTCTAAGAGTGGTGCAGCATGCACTAAATTTATGTACCTGGCTGGAAATTTTTCAAAATGTGTCCATGACGGGGACTCTCTTGGTACGCCAAAAAAGAGTTGGTCTTAATTAGTTCCACTTTCATAGGATATGAACACAGTCCAACTAGCTCCTAAAGACACCTGCTGGTTTTGTATTCATCCCATGAGTCACATGACCATTTACCTCACATACAGCAGTAGGATGAATCCATGAACTAATTCCTCATTAAACGGCCAACCCATTCTTGTTTTCTTCCTTTTGCTGGATGTTCTTTATAATTGCTGACTGTGACTGGTGTGGATTTAAATCTGAATAACATATAGGCATACTCTGATCAAACCCTGTGATATTACCTTTACTGTAGCCCAAGGAGTTGGTATGTGTACAGGTGGTAGAGCACTAAAGTGGTCACAAAAATATGAAGACCTCAGCACTGTGTACAGTTTATGGAAATTAATGGATGAACAAATGTGTTTTTGGCTTAAATGAATATCCAGAAGGAATGTGAAGTGAAACATTTAGCAGTGGTTTTATTACTACTGCTAAATGTGACATCTTCCTCCTAGTTGTTAGCCGCTTAGTGTAAAAAAAAAAAAAAAGAAATGGCATGATACTCCAAAATTTCATATGAGGCCTTTTAAGTCAGGCCCTGATGAAGGCTAGGTGGAGATGTACGGTGTAAGGTGGAGCTTTGCCTGGTGACATCATCATGCTGTAATGGATCCAATTCACACACCACTGAGAGAGAGATAGAGATACGTTGTGTAAGCAAGTAGGGAGGTGCTGACAGGCACTATTAAGATTCTCACATTCGTTTGATGGTTTTTATGTGAGTGTTTTTAGCATTTATTATTTTAATAATGTTTAAATGGTATGCACTGTGTGGTCTTCTCTGTTTATCTATTGTGGACAATATATATGATGAATGGAATATTGGATATGCTGTGAGCCGTATGTTGTTCCATTAGATATCAAAGCAAGTTGAAGCCTCCTTTGACTTAGAGGACCATACATGAGGGTGAGAATAAAACCTTATGTGTGGGTAAAGGTTTGATTATTTTTTGGGACACATGTTTGCAGTGTGGATTTATGAAGATGACGTTTTAAATCACTAGTGGTTTTAAGTCTGTTCATTGGATGAGCTCTGTGAAGATTATAATTTTGGTGGACTACATTGTGGACTATATAATTTTCACACTGGAATTTGTATTGTTGTGAAAATTATTAACAGTAATTGCACTCCTTATTTCTTTATGTAATATACATATTTATGTGATGTGACAATGATTACACAGTGTTGCACTAATTTGATTTAATCTTTTAGGTTTAAAATGAAAAACAAAATGTGTAAACCCCCTATATTCCATACCAGGGTTTTTCAAAAAACAAGAAACAAGCATTACATCTACCCACAATTTACACCAGACCCATTATCCAAGCATTCAGGCTGGGTGGCCAGAAAAAGAGAGGACAAGCATGCAGCCCCACCTCCTGAACCATACAAGGCCACATGCCCCCAACTTTGGGGTAAGGGTGGACCTTGCTTTGGGGACCCCCTGGCAATACATCGTATCCCCATGTTGAAGAAGACGAAGACCTCTTCCCCCCATCCATGGCCAAAAAAAGTCAAAACACACAAAAACACACTTCTGGTTCCGGCGCCGTATGTGAGGGGAGCAGGACACACCGGCTTCGCGTCAGCCCGGCAGAAACCTGCATACAAAACCCAGCAACAGCCCCTCAGACAGGCACAACAGCCCCGTACAAGCACTCCCACACTATGGAGCGATACATCACAAAATCCTGCTCCAACCCAAAGTCTCCCTCCAGCTCCATGCTGCAGTGTCTCTTCACAAAGGAAAACAAGATGGCCACGGGACCCGCTCCAGGACCAGAGAGCATAAACATGCTCTTGCCAGAGCTGTCAGGGACTCAGCTCATAGATTCATATGATAAAATAGCTCAGGCAGGGGCAGCATTGATTCTACCCAACATCACTTCAGCCGTAGATAAAGCTGTATCCACAAGAATTGAACATCTCCACAAGGGTCTGGAGGAACAAGCCTGCAGACTGTCAGACAGTGAATGCAGGATTGCAGCACTAGAGGATGAAGTATACCAGAAGTCCTAAATTCATGCCATCATGCAAGAGAAACTGGAAGATCCTGTAGAAATAATCTCTGGATAATCTGACTACCCAAAACATATCTAGCAAGCACTCTCGTCAATTTTTGCGCTTCTCGAATACCCAAAGCACTGGGCCTCCTTGCCCAATGTGTGGCTGAATGAACACACAGAGTAGGTGTCCCAACCACTAATCGTAAATTACCCAGACTAGTGATAGTTAAATACCTAAATTATGCTGACTGACTAGCTGACTATTCAGCTGAAAGGAGAAAAGAATTTCAACCCATATAGTATGTTCAGAACTTTATAAACAAGGCCTCCGCTTTACGCTAGCCTACCCCGTACATTGAGACTTCAAGCCCCAAATGGGAACCAATTCACCTTCCATACAGTACCTTGGCAGAAGCGCAATGCTATCTTCGCCCCCTTTTACAACGCACGCAAAGCTCTTCTATGCCTACTGAAAAAATCTCACACAGATCCAAGGGGGCAACGCAACACCAGGAAAGATCCCCCAAGCGCCTCTGAGTCACACATTCTGATGGAGCAAGCAGAAACAAGTAAATCTACCGCGGGTATCAATTTCACCCCAGCAGCCAAATCAGAGTTTGCTTGTATGAGTCTAGAAACTAGAACGTCCAGATTATTCTATCTCTTCTTGGTTTATCATTTTGTTGATACAGCAGCCTAGGGGAGAACCCTACAGGACACGGTGGATGATCCACCAAATATACCTCCGCATTGAGGGCTGTTGTCTGGCTTCTCTCCTTTTTAGCTTAGGGCACTACGCTGTGTGATTAGGATGAACACCTGTGGAAAAAAGTGAAGTCGATACCATTCATTGTTTTTATGTTTGATCTTGAATTTAGTAATGATAAATATCTCCCTCCTTTTCCTTCCCTTCTGCAGGATGTTCACTCGTCGCAAGGTCAATACTATCTTTCTCCACAATGTGAGTCACACTCTTATTCCATACACTGCCATGATGATCTTAGAACCAGACAACTTTATCACCCCAACACTCGAGTATGTGAAGAGTCTCTTGGAATATCAAGGGCCTTTGCTCCCTATCCAAACGTATGAACATTTTGAGACATCTACAGCGTCTCAAAACAGACATAGCCCTTCTCCAGGAAACACACCTGTCCCCCAAAGACTACTTCTGCCTTAAAAAAAACTGTTACATAAGCATCTGGCCATCTGGCCTATGACCCAGTAGCAGTTGACAGTGACCATTCTGGATGAATGGTCACTGCTCACCTCAAGTTTCACACCAAACAAATGCTGATTACCAACATATACATACCCAACTCTCCCACAATAGCCTTTTCAGGAAGCTACTAGATGGATTCCTGGATTTTTTTTAAAACGGCTGTTTTTTCGGGAGCAGTGATTTTAAGGGGAACTCCACCCCAATTAAAAAAAAAGTGACATGGGGTCCCCCTCAAATATCCATACCAGAGGGTCTGGTATGGATTTTAAGGGGAACTCCACCCCAAATTTAAAAACAAAATGGCATGGAGTTCCACCCAAAAATCCATACCAGAACCTTTATCCGAGCATGCAACCTGGCAGACTGCAGGAAAAGAGGGGGGACAAGAAAGCGCCCCCCCTCCTGAACCATACCAGGTCACATGCCCTCAACATGGGGAGGATGCTTTGGGGGTCCAGTGGTTGTGGGGGTCTGCGGGCGGGGGGCTTATCAGAATCTGGAAGACCCCTTCAACAAAGTGGACCCCCAGATCCCAGCCCCCCATATGTGAATTGGTAATGGGGTACATTGTACCCCTACAATTTCACAAAGAAAGTGTAACAAATTGTAAAAAAAAAACACAGACACCATTGGGAAAGTCTTTATTAAAAATAAAAATAAAAAAAGATTCCAGCGGTGGTAATCCACTCTCGGTCTCCTCTCCAACGCTGTTGGTATCCTGTGATGGGTGATCTCCTCACCGGGGTCCAGCGATGAGATGATCTCCTCTTCATCCAGGTCCAGGATCCAACTATGAGATGTCCGCAGCACATCGCATCCTGTCTCCACCAGAGACACCCTGGGAATGATGCGGCGGGAACCAGTGACAGCTCTTATGTATCCACCCATCACGTGACCCTGTCAAGGGTCACGTGAAACGCAGGCTTTCCCAGTGACGTGCGGGTGACCCCGCCCCCCTCTGATGTAACGCAGGTTTACCGCTGCATCAGAGGGGGGCGGGGTTCTTTCCCATCACTAGAACACCCCTTCCATTTTCTCATCCTATTCTGTCAGCCCCTCACACCAGGCTAACATTTTGCCCTCCACAACTCCTCCCTTTTTTGTCTTTCCTGCCCTCTCTTGTTTTCGCTCTGGGACCAACTAGATTACAAAACCAGTGGGCTCCCCATTAATCAGTTCCTATTCCTGCTTTACTGATGGAGTGTCAAAAACAAAAAACAATATCTAAAGCCTTGAAATACCAGAAAAATGATCTAAGCTTTTATTGCTGATAAAAACGGTTGAAAGCAGATGTGGGATTCATCCAGGAAAACCGACTTCCAAAGCATACCAAAACTAACCAATCAGTACTTCTCAGCAGCATGCCATGCAACCAACAGTGTAGCAAAGACCAAGGGGGTCTCCATTTTGATTTTCAAAAATCTCCCCATAAACATTACAGAGGTCTTGGATGATAAGGAGGGCAGGTTCATATTTGCTAAAGATTATGGCCCAGATTCACAAAGCACTTACGCCGACGTATAACACATTACGCCAACGTAAGTGCAAATGTGCGCCGGCGTATGTGTGCGCCAGACCCACAAACCAACATGCGCCTAAAAACAGGCTACACCCCGCTGACGTAGCTTGCACACGCCGGCGTAGGGTGGGCGCACATATGGACTGGGCGCATGGTGCTGCTCCCATTGATTAGCCATTCAAACATGCAAATGAGGGAAATACGCCGATTCACGAACGTGCTTGTGCCCGGCGCTTACTACACGAGATGCGCATAAGTTGTACGTACAGACATGCACAGGTCTGCACCAGGGAACACAAGCCGGCGTATTGTGCGTTGGACGTGTGTCTGGCTGGGCGTACGTTATGTTCACGGCGTATGCAGTGATCTGCCGTAGTTTAGGCAGTTGTGCCAGTGTGGTTGTGAGCAGGCGCAGGGGTTGCTGTGCATGCGTCCACGTCACGGCGCATGCGCAGTTCGTGATACGTACCTGTCTGGTGCTCGGCCCATCATTTGCATGGGGTCATGCCTCATTTGCATGGGTTCACGCCCACTTCCACCTACGCCGGTGTGCGCATTCGAAACCCACTGGCTTGCTGAATGCAATGCTTGCCTCTTTGCGCTACGTTGGCATAGCGTACAGTGTTTGCTTTACGGCGGCGTAATGTGCGCCTTGCTCTCTGTGAATCTGGGCCATTATCTATGATAGACCTATCATTCTAGCGAACCTATACTGTTCTAACTTAAAACAGGTAACATTTCAATCAGGAAGGAACTCCTACATGAACTAGACTACATAGTTAGACATAAATACACGCTGACCAAAAAAAAGCATGGGAACAAGAGCAGGGAATTACTTGCTCGAGCCCTTCAGTCAAAAAAAGCTGCCACAAACATTTGACACATCAAATCTTCGGAAGGTAAACTCTCATCTACAGACGAGATAACCATGCAATTTGTCTGACTTTACTCAGACCTATATAACTTGAAATTTAATTCCTCAACTCGAGAAGACTAAGTCTCTAGACAACAACTCATCACTGACTCTTATGCTGTGTACACACTATAGGTTAGTCTGATGAAAACGGTCTGATGGACTGTTTTCATCAGACCAAACCGATCGTGTGTGGGCCCCATCGGTTATTTATCTATAGGTTAAAAAGTTAGGAACTTGTTTTTAAATTATCTGATGGATAAAAAACCTATAGAAAAAAACCATCGTCTGCGGGTACGTCCATCGGTTAAAAATCCACGCATGCTCAGAATCAAGTCGACGCATGCTTGGAAGCATTGAACTTCATTTTTTCCAGCACGCCGTTGTGTTTTACGTCACCGCGTTCTGACGAGATAATTTTTTTACTGATGGTGTGTAGGCACGACTGATCATCAGTCAGCTTCATCGGATAACTGATGGAAAAATCCATCAGACCGTTTTCATCAGACTAACCTATCGTGTGTACAGGGCATTACACAATATAACCCTAAACTGATATCTCCAGATTAATCTCAAAAACTAGATCGGCCACTTTCAATACAGGAGTTAAAGATAGCCTTGAAACAACCTAAATTGGGGAAGATTGTTTCTCCGCATCATACTACAAACCTTTTGTTGATATTTTATTCCTTCCTTTCCTATCTGCCTTCATACGTAGCCAACTATAGACCAATCTCATTGATCAATGTCGATCTAAAAAAAAAAATAGCAAAAATTCTAGCAAACTGTCTTTCCTCTCTTATGCTATTTCACATAAGCAATGATCAGGTTGGTTTCATCCCGGGTAGGGAAGCCAGGGATTACACTCTGAAAGCCCTAAATCTTCTGGTTCTCTAAAACCAAAAATAAAAGCTTTTTCTTGTCCTTGGATGCAGAGAAGGTATTCAACAGGGTGGCCTGGGACTATATGCAAGCAGTACTGACACATGTTGGCATTTGACACAATATGCAAAATTTCATTCTTGCGCTATGTTCTAATCCAACTTCTAAAGTCAGGGTCAATGGCCGCCTGTCGGATGCCTTCTCCCTGTCTATCTGCAGTAGACAAGGATGCCCTTTTTCACCACTTTTATTTGTTCTCACACTGGAACCTCTATTGAATCAACTAAGGAATTATCATAATATAAAGGGTATTAATGTCATGGGGCGTACGTATAAAATTGCGGCTTTTACCAATAATATCCTACTCTTCCTTTCTAATGCGCAATTTACAATTCCTAACCTACTTAAGGATTTCATACACTATGATACCATTTCTAACTTGCTAAATTGTTTGCCCTAAACATGATGTTGCCGAAAACTAAGATGAATGTATGCAAATCTAGCTTCCCCTTTTCATGGCATAGGAGATCCATCACCTACCTCAAAATACAGCTTCCATCCTTATCTGACCTTCACATGCTTAATTACTTCCCTCTACTGTGTACTATCCAACGAGGCCTGGCACAAGGGGCTTTTCTCTTGGTTCGGGCAGGCAGCTATCTCTATCAGTGGAAGCCCATCCATAGAGCGCGCACAGGCGCCGCCCTCCCAATAAAAAAAAAATGGTCACTTTAAAAGTCCAGGCGCCAAACACACGTCGGTCTATGGGAAGCTTCCTAGCTTAGAAAAATGAAGGGAAACATTGGAATCTTGCCTATTTTAATTAGTAGCACTCAGCGAATATATCTGGGGGGGGGGGGTAATCAATAAATGAGCTTAACCAACAAATAAAAATAAAAATATCTCTACACACCCTGAAGAGTTAAACTATAGTAAATGTATTTACTTATAAAAGTGTTGTACAAAAAGAAATAAAGCACACATCCCCTGATCCCCTGTATATAGACCAAGAAGGAAGTGCCCTAGAAAAAGGAATTCCTTAGTGGTCTAACCTTCCCCAAAGCTATAAAACAGATAGACTGTGTAGAACAGAACCACCCTCACATAAGAGGAGGGGAAAGGCAAACCACACAGTCCACAGACCCCTACCCCCCCTAATGTAAAAACACCCCTATATATAACTGATTAATACACAAAATCCACCTATAAATGAGACCCCTACAAATAATTCCTAAAGCGGAACAGTGTCTTCATGAAAAAGCAGGCTAATCCACACTATCCTGTAATGGAATGATGCATAGCCTGCGAGCACACTAAGCAATACCCATCCAATTATCTAAGTCAGTCACCAGTCAGTCTGTTAGTGGGGCTGAGGGAAGACAATGAGTTACATCCAATTGTGGAAATAATTAGATTGCCCAGAAGAATGGCAAACACCCTGACACGCAGGTGTGTATATCCACCGATATGATCAGTCCTGGCAGTAAATAATGTAATATGAGGAAAATTTCAGACATTCAAAAGACTATATAGAACACTGTACACTGCAATTTCGAACTGTTTAAAATATAATATCACAGAGTGTGGAGCAGTATCACCAATTCAATCAGTGTAACCATGTAGCAGTATTCCCGCAGCCTACAGGTAGTTCCTTTTGCTAATAGCACTTGATAAACTATACAATGTTTCAATCTTAATAGGTTACTCACAGATATTTGGTCGGGATCGATCTGTCAGTGTATATCCAATACACATGATTTTCCAGGAAACTATTCCTTCTCTGTAGTGTTCAGTTTATTCCAGTTGGTGCAGTGTTTCAGTGTCTCTAAACGGGCTAGTAGTTCTCCAAAAGAGATAAAACTTTGCAGTCAAATTCCCATTTATTTGAATAGAAGTCGCACCGCAAGTTGGATCATCATGATCCAACTTGTGGTGCGACTTGTGTACTGAGGATGAAGGAGAACCCCACCAAAAATGAAAAAAAAATGGCGTGGGGTTCCCCCTCGGTCAATAGCAGGTCCTTCGGTCTGGTATGGACTTTAAGGGGAACCCCCTACATTGAAAAAACGGCGTGGGGGTCCTCCCAAAATCTATAATATACTCTTTTTCGAGCACACAGCTCGGCCGGTCAGGAAAGGGGGTAGGGACGAGTGAGCGCCCCCCTCCTGAAATGTACCAGGCCACCTGCACCTTGTCCCCATGTTGATGAGGACAAGGGCCTCTATTTCTGACAACCCTGGCCGTTGGTTGTCGGGGTCTGCGGGCGGGGGGCTTATCGGAATCTGGGAGCCCCCTTTAATAAGGGGGCACCCAGATCCCGGTGCCCCACCCTAGGTGAATGTGTCAAAAATAAAACACACTACACAGGTTTTTAAAGTAATATATTAGGCAGATCCGGGGGTCTATTCTGACTTTGGGGGTCTCTTCCAACTTCTCTGCTCTCTCCGGCCTCTTCCCTCACTGTCCTATGTCTTCTGCCGGGCTCCTCCGCTATCTTCTGCTCTTTTGTCTGCTCTTTTGCTAGCGGTTGCCCGGTCTTGTCTGTCATCTTCTTCCCTCTTCTCTTCTTTTGATGTTGATGCAATTCTCTCTCCCGCTCTAATGCTGTGTGTGCAATGCACAACGACTTATATTGGCATGGGGCATGGCCACCGGGGCATGATGGGATGGTGACGTCATAAGGGGCGTGGTCATCCAGTGACATCAACCGGTGACCTTGCCCATGCCAATATAAGTCGTCGAGCACCGCACAAGAGCGGGGAAAAAAACAGAAGATAGTGGAGGAACCTGGCAGAAGACATAGGACAGCGAGGGAAGAGGCCGGAGAGAGTGGAAAAGTGTGGATGCAGTGTGCAGTGCATTGTGGGGCTCTCAGAAGGCTAATATCCCACCGAGCGCAATTTAGAGGTTCGCTGGCGATGTTTGGGCCAAACTTTTGCTCAGCTCAAACTGTTCGCCTAATTCTACTAGGTAAGTGGATTCTTTATAAATTGCCCTTTCTAAATTGTCCCTAGTATATTTATGTATGTGAGGTAGGAACCTAAGATGGTAAGCCCCTTGAGAAAGTGAATGCACAGTATGTAAAAGTGTTGTGTAAGTTGTTGGTGCTTTGGTGCTATAAGAAATTCCATAAAAATACGGCATTTATAAAAGAAACATATGATGACTAATACTAATCTTTACCTACATAACTAATATAGTGCCTTAATTTTAAACTTTCATTTTTTGCTGAAGCTACTACTGCCAAATTATACTGATCAAACCTAGACAAGTATGTTAAAAACTTGCTGACTATGTATTTTCTAATATAATTATTTCAAACTGAGCATAGACATTTTTGCTGCTTATTAGTGGATGTGAAGAATAGCATTTGTTTAGATCAATTAATCAGACTATTTGACAGCACAAAAAAAAAATGCCACACACACAAACAGACTAACAAAATGTTGACTATAAAAATCAATCTACTGTAAAATTATAGACTTATTAGCTATTAGGATCTACATACATTATTAAAGACAAAATGTTGCATGATCTCAATTACAAAAAAGTCAATGAACCTGTAATTCTGTATGCATTTTCACATTTCTGCATTTTTTACATTTAGAGAGAAAGAGAATGGAAAATACTATATTAATGGTAGCAACCATAAGCTTTGTAAAATGTTCAGCAAGTAAAGCTAGAGAATGTATTGAAACTGAGCTAAGGTTATAAATGAGCCTGATATTGCTGACTGTACAGGGATGAAACATAAATGTGTGCCAGCCTAGCACTTAAATGCTCAATGTGTTTTCCTGTGTGATAAAATTACATTTATGCTTTGCAAAGCCAGATCTGCGATTCTCTTTGAAAACCTTGCAAGCTCTGTGTGTGTGTATGTCTTACAATTCACTTCCTATTTTATAATAACCATCTTGCTTTGCAATAATATATATGACAATTCTATTATTCACTTCTAGTTTTATGAAATGTCTGTCTTATATTGAAAGCAATGAATTCCCATGATTTAAACTCTATAGAAATCAACACTAATTACAGATGGTTGACTACAAAAATAGTGCTAGCTACAAAATCAACAACACATTTTTCAATTAAAAAACTTTGAAGCTTAAGCTTATGTTTAGGAGGGTGCATGCTCTGGTATTCTCATTATGCATATTTTAAATTTTCTGCAAAAAATATATGGGTAGATTCAGGTAGGGGCGCCTAAACTTAAGGACGGCGTAGCCTAGCGTGTTTACACTACGCCGCCTTAAGTAAGAGAGGAAAATACATGATTCAGAAAGCACTTACCTCCTTACTTAGGGTGGCGTAGTGTAAACACAGCGGGCGTAAGGGCGCCTAATTCAAATTGCTTGGAGGGGGGCGTGTTGTATGGAAATGAGGCTTGACCTCACGTTTTTTGAAGTTTTTTGCTACTGCGCATGCGCCGGGCGCCTACATTTCCCAGTGCGCATTGCGGCTAAGGACGCCGTACGGGCCTATTGATTTCGACGTGTACGTAAACGACATAACTCCCGATTCGCGGACGACTTGCGCAAACGACGTAAAAAATTTGAACCTCGCGGCGGGAACGGCGGCCATACTTAACATTGGCTAGGCAACTAGAGCATAGCTCTAACTTTAGGCCGCCTAAGGCCTTACGGAAACAACGTTAATCGACTGCGGCGGGCTCGCGTACGTTTGGGAATCGTCATAAAAGCTCATTTACATAATCTACGCCGGCCGCAATGAAAGCGCCACCTAGCGGTCAGCCAAAACATTGCAATCTAAGATAGGACGGCGCAAGCCGTCCTATCTTAGATATGTTTAAGTGTATCTCTGTTAGAGAATACACTTAAACATAGGTCGGTGCAGATTCATAGTTAGGTCGGCTTATCTGTAGATAAGCCGGCCTAACTCTTTCTGAATCTACCTAAGAGTGTCTTGCATTTGGAGATAAATCTTAATCTCTATATTGTTTGAGTGAATCTTGTGAACAACAATACTATTTTCAACAATGGCAAATGGGACCTACTGAAACTGGATATTATATATGCATATGTACAGTGTATGTGTGTATGTGTGTATGTATACACACACAGCATAGGTACTACTGATTATTAACTGTATTTTGCTCAAAAATTATTTGACCGATAACTCTATGTTGGATGTTGGCCAAGAAAGCTGCTGATTCCATAATCAGTACCAGGGCTGGACTGGGACAAAAATTTGGCCCTGGACTTCATCCAGACCAGCCCACTTTAATTCAATAAAATGCTGCCCCCCACCCCCCCCAAAAAAAAATCACGCCCACCAAAAGGCCCCTACATCCATTATTGTATATCATGAGAGGTGGAGAGAGAGGGGAATAAGAGAGAGAGAGAGGGAGGGTTGAGGGTTGAGGGAGAGGGGGGTGAGTGTAAAAGAAAGGGGTGAGTGTAAGACCTCTTTCAGACTGGGGCGCTGCCAGGGCATTAAAAAAAGTCCTCCAAGCAGCATCTTTGGGGAGGTGCACACCTTTCCTGCCCATTGAACTGAATGGCCACCGCTGCTGAAGCGCCTGCAAAGCACTTCGGCAGCAGCGCTACACGGGTGCATTTAACCTTTAATTCGGCTGCTAGCAAGGGTTAAAAGCACCTGCTAGAAGCTGAAAAGCGCAGCTAAAACGAAAGAAAAATGTTTCTAAAACAAGCAGTGTTATACTGTCAATGCCTGCCCCAGTGTGAAAGCAGCCTAAGAGTCAGAGAGTGAATGAGACAGAGGAGGGGGCAGAGAGACAGAGGGGGGATCTGAGAGACAGAGGGGGGATCTGAGAGACAGAGGGGGGATCTGAGAGACAGAGGGGGGATCTGAGAGACAGAGGGGGGAGCTGAGAGACAGAGGGGGGTGCTGAGAGACAGAGGGGGAGCTGAGAGACAACAGGGGGAGCTGAGAGACAGAGGGGGAAGCTGAGAGACAGAGGGAGAAGCTGAGAGACAGAGGGGGGAGCTAGGAGACAGATGGAGGGAGCTGAGAGACAGAGGGTGAGCTGAGAGACAGAGGGGGGCTGAGAGACAGGGGGGCTGAGAGACAGAGGGGGGCTGAGAGACAGGGTGGCTGAGAGACAGGGGGAGCTGAGAGACAGGGGAGATGAGAGACAGAGGGGCCTGAGAGACAGAGGGGGGAGCTAAGAGACAGAGGGGGGAGCTGAGAGATAGAGGAGGAGAGCTGAGAGATAGAGGGGGGCTGAGAGACAGGGGGGCTGAGAGACAGAGGGGGGCTGAGAGACAGGGTGGCTGAGAGACAGGGGGAGCTGAGAGACAGGGGAGATGAGAGACAGAGGGGCCTGAGAGACAGAGGGGGGAGCTAAGAGACAGAGGGGGGAGCTGAGAGATAGAGGAGGAGAGCTGAGAGATAGAGGAGGGGTCTGAGAGACAGAGGAGGGGTCCGAGAGACAGAGGAGGGGTCTGAGAGACATAGGAGGGGTCTGAGAGACAGAGGAGGGGTCTGAGAGACAGAGGGGGAGCTGAGAGACAGAGGGGGAGCTGAGAGACAGAGGGGGGACCTCAGAGACAGAGGGGGACCTCAGAGACAGAGGGGGAGCTGAGAGACAGAGGGGGAGCTGAGAGACAGGGGGTGAGAGACAGGGGTAGCTGAGAGACAGAAGGAGGGAGCTGAGAGACAGAGGGGGAGCTGAGAGACAGAGGGGGAGCTGATAGAGGAGGAGAGCTAAGAGTTAGAGGAAGGGTCCGAGAGACAGAGGGGGGTCTCAGTTTAAAAATAATTATAATAATTTAAACAGCCCACTAAGCCATCGGCCCATCGGGAAACTCCCGGTAGTCCCGATGGCCGATCCATCCCTGATCAGTACGCAAGGTCAAGATACTGTACGTGAAGTTAACGAGATTTCTGGAGGCTGTAAGTCATTTTGTGTGAATGTAACTTTAGACCAAACACTGACTGTTTGGAAGTTCATCCAAATGCTGAACATTTAAAGCATTTGCCCTGGATAGGGATGAGCCGAACACCCCCCGTTCGGTTCGCACCAGAACCTTCGAACGGACAGAACGTTCGCGCGAACATTTAGAACCCCATTCACGTCAATAGGACTCAAACGTTCAAATTCAAAAGTGCTAATTTTAAAGCCTAATATGCAAGTTATTGTCGTAAAACAGGTTTGAGAACCCGGGTCTTGCCCCAGGGAACATGTATCAATGGGAAAAAAAAGTTTTAAAAACGGTCGTTTTTTCTGGAGCAGTGATTTTAATGATGCTTAAAGTGAAAAAGAAAATGAAAAATTCCTTTAAATATCGTACCTGCTGGGTGTCTATAGTATGCCTGCGAAGTGGCACATGTTTACAACTGTCCCTGCACAAAATGAGATTACTATAAGAAAAAAGTAATTCAAAACTGCTTGCGGCTTTAATGTAATGTCTGGTCCCTGCAATATGGATGAAAATCATTGAGAAAAATAGCATGGGTTTCCCCCCACTCCCCCCCAGGTCATTACAAGCCCCTTTGGCCCTATATACTTTGAACAGCAATATACAGGCGGTGCAAACAAGACAGGGACTGTAGGTTTGTTGTTAAGTAGAATCTGTTTGTAATTGAGAACTGGTACTTTTTTAAAGTGTAGCTCCAGCCATAAAATCTATTTTTAAGCTTTTCTGAAAACATAGAGAAGGGTTATCACCCCTGTAACATTTGTTTTGCTGTCTGTGTGCATCTGTTCAGAAGATTGCAATTCACTTTCTGTCCTAATGACAAATGATTTTTAGAAAATGTGGGTTTTTAGTGGAACAAGGATTGGTGATCAAGCATTAGTGGACAGGAGACACCTCTTACAGAAGAGAATTTCCCTTCCATGGGGTAGATTTCCTCTCACTTCCTGTTGTCCCCTTCCGTTTGCAAGTAGGAGTCATTTGTAAGTTGGATGTTTGAAAGTAGGGGCCTGCCATATATACTCTGCAGACATTTGGGCCCTGGGTGTTGGTGTTGCCACAACACTGTAAGCCCTCACAGTTAGTCTTGGTGGGCACTGGAACTCCCTGCTGTGTGAACTATTATATCAAGAACTATAATTACATGCCATTGTTGAACAGTGGTAGAAAAATTAGGCCTTTGGTGCTGGCGCTGGTGCCACAACACTGTAAGTCCTCGCAGTTACTCTTGGTGGGCGCAGGAATGGGCCCTGCTGTGAACTATTAGATCAAGAATTGTAATTACATGCCCCTGTTGAAAAGGGGCAGAAAAATTGGGCCTTTGTTGGTGGTGGTGCTGGTGCTGGTGCCACAACTCTGTAAGCCCTCAGAGTTACTCTTGGTGTGCACAGGAATGGGCCCTGCTGTGAAATATTAGATCAACAATTGTAATTACATGCCCCTGTTGAACAGGGGCCGAAAAATTGGGCCTTTGTTGGTGGTTGTGGTGCCACAACACTGCAGCCCCTCACAGATACTCTAGTTGGAACGCAGGAATGAGCCCGCTGCAAAGTATTGCATCAAAAATTGTAATTACAAGCTCCTGTTAAACAGGGGCACAAAAATTGGGCCTTAGGCACTGGTCCTGGTGCCACAACACTGCAACCCCTCACAGATACTCTAGTTTGAGCGCAGGAATGAGCCCGCTGCAAAGTATTGCATCAAAAATTGTAATTACACACCTCTGTTAAACAGGGGCACAAAAATTGGGCCTTAGGCACTGGTGCCACAACACTGCAACCCCTCACAGATACTCTAAGTGGAGCGTAGCAATGAGCCCACTGCAAAGTATTGCATCAAAAATTGTAATTACACGCCCCTGTTAAACAGGGGCACATAAATTGGGCCTTAGGCACTGGTGCTGGTGCCACAACACTGCAACCCCTCACAGATACTCTAGTTGGAGCGCAGGAATGAGCCCGCTGCAAAGTATTACATCAAAAATTGTAATTACACGCCCCTGTTAAACAGGGGCACAAAAATTGAGCCGTAGGCACTGGTGCTAGTGCCACAACACTGCAACCCCTCACAGATACTCTAGTTGGAGCGCAGGAATGAGCCCGCTGCAAAGTATTACATCAAAAATTGTAATTACACGCTCCTGTTAAACAGGGGCACAAAAATTGGGCCTTAGGCACTGGTGCTGGTGCCACAACACTGCAACCCCTCACAGATACTTTAGTTTGAGCGCAAGAATGAGCCCGCTGCAAAGTATTGCATCAAAAATTGCAATTACATGCCCCTGTTAAACAGGGGCACAAAAATTGGGTCTTAGGCACTGGTGCTGGTGACACAACACTGCAACCCCTCACAGATACTCTGGTTGGAGCACAGGAATGAGCCCGCTGCAAAGTATTGCATCAAAAATTGTAATTACATGCCCCTGTTAAACAGGGGCATGAAAATTGGACCTTAGGCACTGGTGCTTGTGCCACAACACTGCAACCCCTCACAGATACTCTAGTTGGAGCGCAGGAATGAGCCTGCTGCAAAGTATTGCATCAAAAATTGTAATTACACGCCCAATTGTTTGTGAAACAGAAGCACAAACAATTGGGCCTTAGGCACTGGTGCTAGTGCCACAACACTGCAACCCCTCACAGATACTCTAGTTGGAGTGCAGGAATGAGCCCGCTGCAAGGTATTGCATCAAAAATTGCATGCCCCTGTTAAACAGGGGAAGAAAAATTGGGCCTTAGCCACTGGTGGCGGTGCCCAGAACCAAAAATGTTCTTACAAGCTATCAGCATGATCATTGAGGAGGAAAAGGATAGTCACTCAGCATAACAGGATAGTCACTCAGGATCTGACATTTCCAAAAAAAATATTCAGTCACATCAGCATCAGGTGCTTGTAGCTGGTGGTGATCCAAGCCTGATTCATTTTTATGAAGGTCAGTCGATTGACCGAGGTGGTGGAGAGGCGTACCCTGTAATTGGTTACAAAGCCTCCAGCAGCACTGAATGTGCGTTCTGAAAGAACACTGGATGCAGGACAAGCCTGTAGCTCAATTGCATACTGTGCAAGCTCTGGCCAGTGATCCATCCTTAAGACCCAGTAAGCCAGAGGATTTTCGGTGGGAAAGGTGTCCAAGTCTGATCTTGCCCCTAGGTATTCCTGGACCAAGTAAAACAGATGCTGGCGATGGTTGCTGGAACCGGTCATACCTTGGGGCTGCGGACTAAAAAATTGTCTGAACGCATCGCTCAGACGGCCACCTTCTCCACCGCTCCTTCTGTGACTGACCGAAGCCTTAGCAACACGTTGTCCAGGACCAGGATTTTGTAACCTCCCAGTATCTGGGAACGCGCTGCACTGACCTTTCTGCAAGGCCTCCCGCAGATGTTTCATCTTCTGCTCCCTCTGTGCCAGCAAGATAAGGTCCGCAACCTTACTCTTGTAACGTGGATCAAGGAGGGTTGCCAGCCAGTAATGATCCATCTCCTTGATAGCACGAATACAAGGATCCTTCCGCAGGGTTTGCAGGATCAGGGAGGCCATACAACGTAGGTTTGCTGAGGCATTCGGTGCGGAGTCCTCTGGGTCACTGAGGTCGACATGATCCGCAGCCACCTCGTCCCAGCCACGTACAAGTCCATGGGTTCCTTGGGACTGTAATTGATCCCTTGAAGACTGCTGCTATTGATGCTGAGTGCTAGGCTCCACCTCCATGCTGACACAATCCTCCTTCTCCTCCTCGTTCTCTTCCTGTGTGATAGGCGGGCAGGCAGGAACACTGTCTGGATAAAGGGGGCCTTGAGAGGTAAGGAAGTCCTCCTCTTCCTCCCTCTGTTCTGCCTCAAGGGCCCTGTCCATTATTCCACGCAGCGTGTGCTCCAACAGGTGAATAAGAGGGACAGTCTCACAGATGCATGCACTGTCACTGCTCACCATCCTCGTAGCCTCCTCAAATGGTGACAGGACAGTGCATGCATCCCTGGTCATGGCCCACTGACGTGGGGAAAAAAAACAAGCTCCCCTGAACCTGTCCTGCTGCCATATTGGCACAGATACTCATTGATGGCCCTCTGCTGTGTGTGCAGCCGCTGGAGCATGGCCAACGTAGAGTTCCACCTGGTGTAACAGATTAGGCGATTCTTGGGCAGGTTGTATTCATTTTGGAGGTCTGCCAGCCGAGCACTGGCATTATATGACCGTCGAAAATGCACACAGACTTTCCTTGCCTGCTTCAGGACATCCTGTAAGCCCGGGTACCTGCCCAAGAACCGCTGCACCACCAAGTTAAGGACATGAGCAAAACAGGTCACATGGGTCAGTTGTCCCTGTCGCAGGGCAGAGAGGAGGTTGTTGCCATTGTCGCAAACCACCATTCCTGGGTTAAGCTTGCGTGGAGTCAACCACCTATAAACCTGCCACTGCAGAGCTGACAGAACCTCTGGCCCAGTGTGGCTCCTGTCCCCCAAGCACACCAGCTCTAGCACCGCATCTCTTGGCCTGCATTCCTGCATTCCTGCGAAGCCCCTCGTACGCCTACGGAACACGGCTGGTTCAGAGGAAACATCAGCACAGGAAGAGGCCACATAGAAAGAAGATGAGAAGGGGGTGGAGGAGAGAGGTGTGTCACAACCAGTAGTAGCATTTTGGAGGCGTGGTGGCGGGACAACCTCCAACACTACTGTACCTTGTCCTGCTTCCTTCCCAGCTGTCAGCAGAGTCACCCAATGCACCGTGAAAGATAGGTAATGTCCCTGTCCATGCCTGCTGGACCATAAGTCAGCAGTAATATGCACCTTACCACTGACTGCCCTGTCCAGCGAGGCATGGACATTGTCTTCCACATCCCGGTAGAGAGCCGGAATCGGCTTCAGTGAGAAAAAGTGGCGTTTGGGAACTTGCCACTGAGGTACCGCACATTCCACAAACTCACGGAAGGGGGCAGAATCTAACAAAAGAAAAGGCAGCAGTTGAAGTGCTAAAAATTTAGCTAAGCTAGTATTCAACCACTGGGCATGTGGATGGCTGGGAGAGAACTTCTTTCGGCGCTGCAGCAGCTGGGGCAGGGAAATTTTCCTGGTACAATCTGCCATCGGTGTACCGATAGTAGATTGCCCGCAAGTACTTGGCTGTGACACACCTAATTCTACACCTTCAGTCCTATCAGTGCAGGCTTCAGAGAGGACTGAGGGTATAGTGGGGTTGGAGATCCCAGCTGATGAGGAGCAAGGGGAGGTCCGCTTTGTTCTTTGGTGTGGGTCTTTGAGGTACGCTTGCCAACGAACTGCATGGCAGGTCGACATATGTCTGGTCAAGCATGTGGTGCCCAAGCGGGTTATGTTTTGGCCACGCAAGATACGCTTGAGACATATGTTGCAAATAGCAGCGGTACGATCTGATGTACTCGTCTCAAAAAAGGCCCACACCAAAGAACTTTCGGAAATAACGCTGAGAGACAGCAGCACCCTGCACATGCATAGCTCTGCGTTGTGATGCAGTTGGTGTGCTGCCCTTAAGCTGGCCCCTGGAGGGCATCCTGCCTCGTTGGAGATGTGCCTGTGCCTCCTCCTCCTCCTCCTCCTCTCTCCTATCAGGCACCCACGTAGAGTCAGTGACTTCATCATCCCCTCCCTCCTCATCACTGTAGAAAACCTGGCAGTATGCTGCAGCTGGGCGAACATGACTGCCAGATTGCTGTCCTTCTTGGGCACCCCCTCTCTCTGGGCTCACGTTACTGCCTTCCTCTATATGTGTTCCATTATCGGAGCCTTCAAAACGCTGCGCATCCTCATGCAGCATGTACCCAACACTGTGGTCAAACAGTTTGGGGGACTCCTCAGGAGGACATGGTGGGGCTAGGGAAGGAGTGACTGATGCCATTGAGCAGAGGGAAGAGGTCACCTTGGCAGCTGCTTTGCCAGACAAAGTAGCCTGAGCCTGGATGAGAGAGGATGAGGAGGATGAGGACGGCTTGGTCATCCACTCTACCAAGTCTTCGGCATGTTGCGGCTCAACACAGCCAGCTGCCGAAAAAAAAGCACGAGCGTGTCCCACGGCCACGTGCTGATGAGGATGCACCGTGTCCAGGACCAGCACTGTTGCCTCTAGATGCAGAGCCTGCTTGCCCTATTTTATCGGCTCGTGAATCTCTGCCTCTCCTTTGTTGTCCTTCCAGACATACTAATGGCCTGGAGCAATATACCCTGCCTGTAGTATTAATATGAGCAGATCCCTGCTTCTAGGAGTAATTATCTGAAACACCAGCTTTACGTTAGGTGCACAATGTGCAGAGGACACAGGCAGTACACACACCACATAGCTTTAGGTGCACACTGCAGAGGACACAGGTAGAGTTGAGCGGACACCTGGATGTTCAGGTTCCGACCCGAACCCGGACTTTGAAAAAAAAGTTCAGGTTCGGGTCCGAACCCGAACCCGGACTTTGACCCGAACCCGAACCCTATTGAAGTCAATGAAGACCCGGACTTTTGACTACAAACATGTCTCTAAAAAACTAAGGGAAAGGGCTGGAGGGCTGCAAATGGCAGCAAAATGTCGGGAAGAGCATGGCAAGTACTCTGGAAATAAATGTGGATAGGGAAATAACTTAAAATAACATAAAAAAAATACAAATAAAAAATATAATGATTTTTGACCTTTGAGGACGAGGTCCATACAGTTTTGTTCAAAATTATTGAACCCCCCAATGCTGATATGCCTAGTACACACGATAGGATTTATCCGCGGATACGGTCCTCCGGACCGTTTCCGCGGATAAATCCTCTGAGGATTTTGATCCGATGGAGTGTACACACCATCGGATCGAAATCCGCGCCGAATTCCCATCGCGATGACGTGTCGCGCCGTCGCCGCGTCATCGCGACACGTCATCGCGACACGTCATCGCGATGGGAATTCGGCGCGACGCTGTCATATAAGGAATTCCACTCATGCGTCGAATCATTACGACGCATGCGAGGGATGGGTTCGGACGGATCGATCCGGTGAGTCTGTACACACCACCGGATCGATCCGCTGGAGCCGATTCCAGCGGATAGATTTCTTAGCATGTTAAGAAATTTTTATCCGCTGGAAATCGGTCGGCCCGAAATATATCCGCGGATAAATATCCGCTGGATCGTACACACCAGCGGATCTATCCGCTGAAACCGATCCGCGGATCAATTTCAGCGGATCAATCCTCTCGTGTGTACGGGGCCTAAAGGGTTTTAGGGAATTTAGTGTACATTTGTAATTGTATTCAGAATGAAATCCTACAAGGACTTCATAAAGAACCATATGCAACTAATATGACATCAATTGGTTTTGTAATACAGTAGTAAATGCAAAATTCAAGGCAATGGGCACTGTTGAAACGCTAACTGGTCGTGGCAGAAAGAAGAACTCTCCCTGACTATGTACTTGACAGAAACACAGTATATCACAGGTACACAGGTGGTGTGGCAGGTGTAGTGCTGTTGAAATACTCAGTCACCTATAGAGTGCTGACTGCCACCATAGAAAAAATATTTCAGCAAACTCTCCCTGACTATGTACAGTACTTGACAGAAACACAGTATATCACAGGTGCACAGGTGGTGTGGCAGGTGTACTGCTGTTGAAATACTCAGTCACCTATAGAGTGCTGATTGCCACCATAGAAAAAATATTTCAGCAAACTCTCCCTGACTATGTACTTGACAGAAACACAGTATATCACAGGTGCACAGGTGGTGTGGCAGGTGTACTGCTGTTGAAATATTCAGAGTCACCTATAGAATGCAAACTGCCACTATAGTTGAACAAAATTCCTAAACTATATGAAGCACAGCAGATGTCACAGGAATACAGTGCTTGTTGATATTTCTGGAGCAACATACACCTAAAACTGTCCCTATGATTCAGCAACCTTTCCCTCACATAAGTGAAGCAGTGACAACGAGCCAGATGCCATAAGATGATGCAGATATCAAATAAATAAAGTGTGCTTCTTGATATTTCTGGAACAGTATAACAGCATAGACCTAACACTTTCCCTCAGCAGATTCAGCAACCTTTCCCTCACATAAGTGAAATACAGTGAACACGAGCCAGATACACCTAAGACTTTCCCTAAGCAGCAGATTCCAGCAGCCTTTCCCTATCTAGAGTGAAGCAGAGTGACGATCTGTGCTGTGTGCCTCTATCTAATATAGAGGCACGTCACATGATGGGTCACATGCTGCACTGGCCAATCACAGCCATGCCATAAGTAGGCATGGCTGTGATCAGTTCCCAGTCACAGTAGTAACACAAATGGCGATTGGCTGCCGTGCAACGCGCCAAAACATACCCGAACTCCGAACCCGAACCTGGACTTTTTCCAACTATTCGGGTTCGGGTCCGGGAAAAACCCAAAGTCCGTACCGAACCCGAACTTTACAGTTTGGGTTCGCTCAACCCTAGACACAGGCAATACACACCACGTAGCTTTAGGTGCACATTGTAGAGGACACAGTCAGTACACACACCACATAGCTTTAGGTGCACACTGCAGAGGACACGGGCAGTACACACCACGTAGCTTTAGGTGCACACTGCAGAGGACACAGGCAGTACACACACTGTGTAGCTTTAGGTGCATACTGCAGAGGACACAGGCAGTACACACACCACGTACAGTAGCTTTAGGTGCACACTGCAGAGGATACAGGCAGTACACACCATGTAGCTTTAGGTGCACACTGCAGAGGACACAGGCAGTACACACCACGCAGCTTTAGGTGCACACTGCAGAGGACATGGGCAGGGCCGCTGTTAGAAATCACGGGGCCTCTGACAACTTACCTGACAGGGCCAACCCCCCGGGAAATATCAAGTTGCTAAAATGCCATGGTCGCAATGGCGTACTTTGCAGCCATGGCAGAAATTAGAGCCATGCTACTGCCACCTCATGACTCCTGTTTTGTTTTTTTGTTTTTTACTTTTTTAAATTGCTGAATGGCAATTTTACATCGCAAGACCGCATTGCAACTGTAAAATAATTATTTGGCTTCAAGGTGCAGAGCGGCCCATTGAACTCGATGAGAAATTTGACAGGCGGTGCTGCCTGTCAAACTCTGCAGCCTGCTCTAAAAATGCTGCAGCTCTGAGCTAAAGCATTGCATAAATGGCATGTATACAGCCCTGTCTGACTATATGACAGCTGGCTTCTGTTGAAGGGGCATGACCAAAAATGGTCTGTCAACTCACCAGTGCTGTCAGCCAATGGCTGAGAGTACTGACCAGAGTGTTCTGGTGGGGTGGAGGGCATCCCATTGTCAGAACACAATAGAAAAGTAGGGGAGATTTCAGTACTAACATCGGATTGTTAGTACAGCGGCTCCGACCTGAGGTGTCAGGTTTGTTTCGTACAGCCTGTGGGGTTGAATGGGAAAAAAAACTAGCAGTGTATACTAGGCATTAGCCTGTATTCACATTTGACGTTTCAGGAATGTGGGATAAAGTGCACATGTAGCGGGCATTTTTCAGTGCATTTAAATGCACATAGCGCTTGTGGTGTCATTAATTGTTGATGGCACCCTGAATACAATTAGCAGACCTGCGTTGTGTCATGTGGCAAATCTGAATGCTTTAAAAGGTTCTAGAGCCTGTCACACAAATGGCAACACCCGAATGGGTTCCCCCTATGCGAAAAACTAGCAAAAAAAACAAAAACAAAACATGTGCAGGAATGTGTGTTCCCGCTATATGAAGTACAAAGGGGGCCTTAGGGCTGGTGTATAGAAATATTTTGGCAGATATGTCTGTGAGCTGGAGGGATAGATGTGTACACTGGTTCATAGCTTAGTACTGCAGTGGCAGCTACCTGAGTTCTAGGATGGCTCCATATTTACTTCTCTCCAAAATTCTGAAGTTACTGTCCCTTCACTGCATCAGCAACCCCCCCACCCCCACTTACCCTTTTCAGCAGAAGGACTGCTCAATGCAAACCCTGGAGTTCACCGCGAACACAGAGCACAGATGAGAGGGCACGATCTGAAGGGAGGGGAATCAGAGGTCAGGACTCAGGGAGGAGGTGGAGCAAACTTCCTGCTCATCCATCACGCTGACCAGAGATAACTCTGCCGACTGATGGAAGGGGAGTTTCAGGACCTGAGAGAGGCACAGGCAGAGACTCTGCAGCTGTCTCCCTCTGCTTCAAATTGGGACATTTTGCCACTATGTAGAACTGATCCCCCTGCATAGCTGCCAGGGGGGAGAAAGCAGGCTGCGCTGCAAGGTGATCCACAGGAGTCACATGGCAGTATAGCTAGCTCTCCTTCCCGGGCCCCTCTTCTGAAGTGACAGAGCTCGGGCCCCCTACAGGAGGGATGGCTGTACTGCCCTATCAGCAGCCCTGGACACGGGCAGTACACACACCACGTAGCTTTCGGTGCACACTGCAGAGGACACAGGCATGACACACAACATAGCTTTAGGTGCACATTACAGAGGACACAGGCAGTACACCATGTGAGAATACTGCAGCTAGCACAATCACCTGCCTGCCTGTCAGTAAATTAGGAAGAGCGGATCTAGCTAAACTATACAGTGTATAAATATATATATAACACCTGGGATGCATATATATCCTCTACACATGGTCTATCTATGTGCCGGCGTAACATATCTGAGATACGTTACGCCGCCGTAAATTTGGCCGCAAGTTCCGTATTCAGAAAGAACTTGCGCCCTTAGTTACGGCAGCGTAACGTATGTCGTCCGGCGTAAGCCCGCCTAATTCAAATGTGTTTGATGTGGGCGTGTTTTATATAAATTCACTGTGACCCCACGTATTTGACGTATTTCACGAACGGCGCATGTGCTGTCCGTGGAATATCCCAGTGTGCATTGCTCCAAAGTACGCCGCAAGGACGTATTGGTTTCGACGTGAACGTAAATGACATCCAGCTCTATTCGCAAACGACTTACGCAAACGACGTAAAATTTTCAAAACTCGGCGCGGGAACGACATCCATACTTAACATTAGCTATGCCTTATATAGCAGGGGTAACTTTACGCCGGAAAAAGCCTAACGTAAACGACGTAAAAAAATGCGCCGGCCGGACGTACGTTTCTGAATCGGTGTAAATACCTAATTAGCATATTCCTCGCGTAACTATACGGAAGCACCACCTAGCGGCCAGCGTAAATATGCAGCCTAAGATACGACGGTGTAAGACACTTACGCCGGTCGGATCTTAGGGAAATCTATGCGTAACTGATTCTCTGAATCAGTCGCATAGATACGACGGCCCGCACTCAGAGATACGACGGCGTATCTGGAGATACGCCGTCGTATCTCCTATCTGAATTTAGCCCTGTAACTTTAACTGACTAGCCTGCCTGCTCTATCTACCTACAAAAAATGACACTCTCTCTCTCTCTCTGTCTTCTCTCTCTTAACCACCGCAACACACTACACAAGGCCGACCTGCAAGTGGCCTTTTATAGTGTGGGGCGTGTACTAAACCCCCTGAGCCATCATAGGCCAAAGCCACCCTGGCTTTGGCCAATTATGGCTCTTTGTTTTTTGCAAGCTGTGATTGGCCAAGCATGCGGGTCATAGTGCATACTTGGCCAATCATCAGCCAGCAATGCACTGCGATGTCGCAGTGAATTATGGGCCGTGACACGCCACTCTAATTTGGCGCAAATGGCCTGTAACGTTCGTATTTCGATGAACTGTCGAACATACGATGTTCGAGCCGATCGTGAGTTTGAATCGAACACGAAGCTCATCCCTAGCCCTGGATAATTATGACAGTTTTTAGCTGTCAATGGTTGCTAAGGAAGCAGCAGATGCTTGGACTCGCCCCATTCTTACCAACCACTAATGTCACCTGGCTTATTTACTTACATTGCCGGGAAACCTCAGCCACATTTGAACACAAAGGCAAATGGTCAGGAAATGGAGCATTTACATCATTGCCTAAATATGGCTAAATGGCCATATTTAGTCAGTGATGTCACCACTATCATTTTCCTTTCCCTTATATAGCTGATGACAGTTTAAGGAGCTGTCAGTTGGCTATGTGTACCATTAGAATCGACCATGTGCAGTGGCTTCTCAGGTTTTGCTTTGGCTGGCAGCAGTCATCGTGATTGACAATAGATTTACAATAAGGGACTTTTGGGGGAATTTTTAAAGACTTTTAAAATGTTTGATTGTCTTTGTTTTTAGATGACACCTTTTTATGTGAATAGTACCCCATACTCATTCATGCAGTATTCTGGGGACCCCCTTATTATTAAAGAGGGTTTGAGATTCCAAAAAGCCCCCACCTGCAGACCTTCAGCCAGGTTGTAGGAAAGAGGTTATTGTCCTCTTCAACATAGTAACAAAGTGCTTTGCCCGGAAAGCATGGCTCAGTAGAGGGGCACATGCTTTTTGCCCCTCAATCATGGGCAACCAGTTTGCATGCTCAGGTCTTTTTGCATGGAATTCACCTTAAAATCTATTCTAGACCTGAAAGCCTGGTACATGCTAAAAGTTTTTTTTCCATTCAACCCAGCTAGCTGAACCATAAAAAACGGAAGAGCTCAGGAGGAGCCGCTGTACTAACAATTCAGTAAATCTATCTCCCCAGCTGAACTATTGTAGTTTGATGGGGGCTGTCCTCCCTGCCAGAACACACTGGCCAGCGCTCTTGAATGGTCAAATTCTGCTGGACTAGCCGCCATATACACGGCCAAAAGCCGGCTTTTTTTTATTAAACCAGCTGATGCCGTCTGGAATGGATATTTGGGGGGAACCCCACGTAATTTTTTTTTTAATTGACGGCGGGGTTCCCCTTAATATCCATTCCAGACCTGAAGGGTCTGGTAATTGAATTTGGGGGGACCCCCACGCTATTTTTTAAAAAATGTTATCAATGAATTCGCTCTGAATTGCCAGAGCCGAAAATTCATTATAGCCGCAAGTCCGGTTTGAATGTCTTTTTTTCTTTCAGAAATGACACTTTGTGCAGTGACAGTTCTAAGTGCGGGAAACATGCGCTATTTCACATGCTAACTTTACACCCTCCCCAGGTACGAAATTTAAAGGAATATTTCACTTTTATTGTTTCACTTTTAGCATTATTAAATTCACTGCTCCCCAAAAAATGGCTGTTTTTAAAACTTTTTTTTGCATTGATACATGTCCCCTGGGACAGGACCCAGGTCCCCAAACACTTTTTAGGACAATAAATTGCATATTAGCCTTTAAAATTAGCACTTTAGATTTCAAACATTCGAGTCCCATAGACTTTAACGGGGTTCTAAAGTTCACACGAACATTTGGTGTGTTCGCAAGTTCTGGCGCGAACCGAACAGGGGGGTGTTCGGCTCATCCCTACCGATCACATTTTTCTGTTCTCTCCAATTCATCTATGTCATCTGCACATAACTGGGTATTCAAAGTGTACAGAAATTAGTTTTTTATATGATTTGTGAACTGAAGTACATAGTCATACAATTTGTTATGTAGAATTTTAGTTTGTTTAGTAAATCAGTCTCAATCTCTGAAGTTTACAAATAAATGTTGTGCAGTAAAATGGTAGCATTGAGGCTGGGTTCACATATAAACCACATCCGTCTCACAGCAGGGGTCCGGTGTGTCCTGGTTCACCATTTCAGGTCTGATTTCAGCCCAAAATTTGGGTTGAATTTGGACCCAAACAGACCAAAATATGCACGTTTTTATGCAAAATGCACGGGACGCGCTGCAGAGATATGTGAACCCGACTCCATAGAGAGTTGGTCAAAATCTCCTGCTATTGTGAATTGAATGCGGGAAACCCACATCCAATTCGCAATGGTGTGAACTAAGCCTTACTTTGTAAGCCAGATACTTACTAAGCCAGATACTTAGTAACTAATAGATGCCAGACCACATCTGCCTAATGTCAACTTTCTGCTGTTTCTGTTGTCACCATAGGGTTTATTTTATTTTAAGTATTGTTGTCTATTGTATGGGATATTTACACATTACTTGATAAGAATATGAGATATGTCATACAAGAGTATGACAAGAATACTTATTTCTTCCACTCCTTTGGGAGTGTTCTGTGAAGTCTTATATCTACTCTTAAATTGCTTACTAAATGGTTTATTGGTGCTTCATATTATGCATAAAGCTGATCAGAGATTTCATAAGAGTCTCTCTCTGTAGGTTTAAATAAAAATGTCAGATATTGTTTGCCTTGTTTATTTATTTCCCAGGATAATACATTCATCCACTTGTTTTTAACTCAGCATATGTTGAGTGCATAATAAAAAAGAAATTCCATCTCATTTAAATAGTGATTAGAGTGTATCTAAAGCTAAAAGAAAAAAAATGGTTTTGAATTTTGTTTTAAATAGATAAGGGAATGGCTAAAATCTCTATTACTCTTTAAATGTGTCCTGTTGTGCAAATATTTTTTAAAGCTATTTGAAAAATAGGCGTGTTGGTATATAGTTTTTTTTTTAAAAATTAAAAGTAAATTGCGCTTCCCCCTAACCATGTGATTTAAATATTAATTAAGGGAATTCAATCACCAAAACTGTAGGTACCAAAAACAGGCTAGTAATGAACTAATATGTGACTAATAGCATATAATAAAATTAATTTATCCAATATTTATCTTAAATTAATTTATCCAATATTATAAAGTATTGGTTACAGTGTTTGCAAGCAATCTCATGCCAATTTTGGTGGTATTTGATCACATCTGCGGTTTTTAGTTTTTGCGCTATAAACAAAAATAGAGCGACAATTTTGAAAAAAATGCAATATTTTTTACTTTTTGCTATAATAAATATCCCCCAAAAACATATATACATTTTTTTTCCCTCAGTTTAGGCCGATACGTATTCTTCTACCTATTTAGCGGTTGGTTTGCGCAAAATTTATAGCGTTTACAAAATAGGGGATAGTTTTATTGCATTTTTATTTTTTTTATTTTTTTTACTACTAATGGCGGCGATCAGCGTTTTTTTTCGTGACTACGACATTATGGCGGACACTTTGGACAATTTTGACACATTTTTGGGACGATTGTAATTTTCACAGCAAAAAATGCATTTAAATTGCATTGTTTATTGTGAAAATGACAGTTGTAGTTTGGGAGTTAAACACAGGGGGCGCTGTAAAAATTAGGGTTCACCTAGTGTGTGTTTACAACTGTAGGGGGGTGTGGCTGTAGGACTGACATCATCGATCGAGTCTCCCTAATAAAAGGGATCACTCGATCGATGCGCCGCCACAGTGAAGCACGGGGAAGCCGTGTTTACATACGGCTCTCCCCGTTCTTCAGCTCCGGGGAGCGATCGCGACGGGGCGGCTATAAACGAATAGCCGCGCCGTCGTCACGGATCGCTCCCCGAGGGAACCCGACCGCCGCATGTACCGGGGGGGGTCCCCGACCCACGTCAAGCAGAGCACGTACAGGTACGTACATGTGCCTGTCCGTGCCATTCTGCTGACGTATATGTACATGAGGAGGTCGGCAAGTGGTTAAGCTGCAAAAAAAAAAAAAACTGGACCAGTGAGTTCTGAAGCTCCAGTGTTAGAGCTGTAAAAATGCCAGACATTAAAAACCGTTTTTGAGCTCCAGCTAAAAAAAAAAAAAACATGGACAGGTGTTTTTAAGCTGTAAAAAAGGCTAAAAAAAGTGGCTGTAAAAACGTCCATGGAAATGAAGCCTAAAACAAAATGCTTGTAACAAAAGCTGTTTTAGGGCTTGTTCACATTGGAATGTAGTGCAGAAAAGATTTGGCAGCCCACTAAAATAAATGGACTGACACAATTGGATTGCATGGGACAAGCACATTCCATTGTGAACTGGCCCTTAACAATAATGGTTCATGAAAGCTGTACTCTTAAGTAGCATCTATAAAGTTCCATTCTTTATTGTTTTTTAGGTTTTTTTTTGCTATCATCTGATTAAGGCTGGGTTTATACCAGTGCACTGTTTGGATGTAGAGTGGGTGCAGTGTGACTGTATCCACATTTTACACATGGTTCCCATTGACTTCTATTAGACTGTGTGTTCACTGTTTTGTAAAAGCGTATGCAGTATACAGGACTTTGATACTCTTTCATAAAAATGCATGGTCTAATAGAGGTCAATAGCAGTGAACCTAAAACTGCCTGTAAAATGTGGATACATCACTCTGCACCCAAACCCCATCAGTGTGAACCCACTGTAATACCAAAGGTCATTTGGGTACCACATGTGCAATGAGACACATGACTTCTAACTACACAATTCACAAGGAGCAGCACCTGAATGCCAGTCATCAGCAGGAAAAGGGCTTTGAGCTCCAACCTTTCCACCTCTACCCCCATAATACAAGATCACCATCAGCAGCCTCTAGCAATAGGAATGAAAGTCTTTCAAAGGGTGTCAAGGGTTTACCCTATGGTTCTTCCAGAGTGGAAGAAAGTTAGCATGGGGCCCAAGCATAGGCTGCAAACGTTCCCTGATTATGCCAACTCCACCTACTATCTCCAGCTGTAGCATTTGGCAGGAGAGATTGTTTTCACCAGCTGCTGGAATCTAAGTGTATTCCCCTAGCTACCGTCATGCCCATTGCCTAGTGGCTCAATACAAATTGAGAAAAATTAAAGTGTGCCGCTATATTAATGTGTAACTTAAGTTATTTTCCCATAAAATTGTGCATACATGAAAGAAAATATAGATGAAATAAATAAACAATGAAAAAAAAAAACAGTCCAAGAAATATGTGTCACACTCCTTCTGTGATGAAAACAAAACATAACATGTATGTCTTCAAAAACTTCACATTCACTTCCACTTTATCCCATAATCACTCATCAAAAATGTTTTTTTTACTTTGAGCCTTGGTTGTCACACCAGCAACTGGTGTCATGGTGGTGGTATAATGGTTGTGGGATATGTTCTTGGAACACTTTGGGCCCATTAGTACCAATTGAGCATTGTTTAAATACCATGGTCTACCTGAGTATTGTTGCTGGCCATGTCCATCCCTTTATGACTACAGTGCACCCATCTTCTGATGGCTACTTCCAGCAGGATAACGCACTAGACATGTGCATTTTGTTTCGTTACGAATTCGAAGTCGGACACATTTTTCATTATTCGGACATTCGGATGCATCCGAATTTCCGAATTACAAAATTAACGAATTTAACCAAATTCGAAAAAACGCGAACGGAATTCGAATTCGAAAAAATTCTAATTCGAAAAAATTTGAATCGGATTTGAAAACAAATTCTATTTGAATCGAATTCGAAAACAATTCGAATCGAAAACAAATTCGAATGAAAATTGAAAGCAAAATCACAATCTAAAAAATATAAATCGATTTCTAAAAAGGAATACAATAAAATAGAATATAAAATAATAAAACAATAGAATAAAAATCAAAGAATAGTAAAGAACAGAATAGAATTTAATAGAATGTAATCAAATACAATAATACAAATACATACAATCAAATTCGGTTGAAATAATTTCCAATCCGGTGGAAATAATTTCAAATCCGGTTGAAATAATTTCAAATCCGGTTGAAATTATTTCAAATCCGGTTGAAATTATTTCAAATCCGGTTGAAATTATTTCAAATCCGGTTGAAATTATTTCAAATCCGGTTGAAATTATTTCAAATCCGGTTGAAATAATTTCCAATCCGGTGGAAATAATTTCAAATCCGGTTGAAATAATTTCAAATTCGGTTGAAATAATTTCCAATCCGGTGGAAATAATTTCAAATTCGGTTGAAATAATTTCAAATCCGGTGGAAATAATTTCAAATGCGGTTGAAATAATTTCCAATCCGGTGGAAATAATTTCAAATCCGGTTGAAATAATTTCCAATCCGGTTGAAATAATTTCCAATCCGGTTGAAATAATTTCAAATCCGGTTGAAATATCATTGAATTTGGTTGAAATGTTAACGATAGTGGATGAAATATTATTGAATTCTGTTGAAATATGATCGAATTCGAATCCGGTAGAAATATTATCGAATCCGGTAGAAATGTTTTCGAATTCAACTGGGTTTTTTCGAATTCGGTTGAAAACGATCGAATTCGGCCTTGTTTTTTCGAATTCGGTCGAAAACGATCTAATTCCGAAAACGAATTTAACAAATTTAACGAATCTAACTTAACGAAATTAATTAAATAATGAATTAAAACGAAACAAAACAAAGTTTTTTTCCTTTTGCACATGTCTATAACGCACCATGTCACAAAGTTCAAATCATCTCAAACTGTTTCTTGAACATGATAATAAGTTCACTGTACTCCAATGGCCTCCACAGTCACCAGATCTTAATCCAATAGAGCACATTTTGAGGTTGTGGAATAGGAAAATTGCATCATGGATGTGCAGCCGGAAAATCTGCAGCAACTGTGTGATGCTATCATGTCAATATGGACCAAAATCTATGCGGAATGTTTCCAACACCTTGTTTAATCTATGCCATGAAGAATTAAGGCAGTTCTGAAGGAAAAAGGGGTCCAACCTGCTACTAGCAAGGTGTACCTAATAAAGTGGTTAGTGTGTGTGTGTATATATCTATATATATATATAGATAGATAGATATATAGATAGATAGACAGATAGACAGATAGACAGATAGACAGATAGACAGATAGACAGATAGATAGATAGATAGATAGATAGATAGATAGATAGATAGATAGATAGATAGATAGATAGATAGATAGATAGATAGATAGATAGATAGATAGATAGATAGATAGATAGATAGATAGTTATAGATATATACCAAACTACCACACCATGTCTCCAATGTCTCCCTTTTCTCAGGTATTATGTTGATTTTTACCAAATGTCACCTACAGTATAAGCAATGTTTACAAACTGTCTGCTAATTGCATTTATGCTCTGTGATCACAATAGTTATAGTTTCCAATTCTTGACACTTACTTTTATCAAATTTAAGCTAGACCAGATTTATTTTCTGTACTCTATGATGATGTTTATATGCTTTTAATAAAGTATGACTAAAAAAAGAATGAGAACCTATGCTTTAACCACTTCCTTACTGGGCACTTAAACCCCTTCCTGACCAGAGGACTTTTTGCGATTCGGCACTGCGTCGCTTTAACTGACAATTGCGCGGTCGTGCGACGTGGCTCCCAAACAAAATTAACGTCCTTTTTTCCCCACAAATAGAGCTTTCTTTTGGTGGTATTTGATCACCTCTGCGGTTTTTATTTTTTGCGCTATAAAAAAAAATAGAGCGACAATTTTGAAAAAAAAAAAAAATTTTTACTTGTTGCTATAATAAATAGCTCAATTTTTTTTTTTTACGTTTTTTTTTTTATCCTCAGTCTAGGCCGATACGTATTCTACATATTTTTAGTAAAAAAATTGCAATAAGCGACTGGTTTGTGCAAAAGTTATAGCGCCTACAAAATAAGGGACAGAATTATTTTTTTTTTTTATTTTTTTTTTTTACTATAAATGTCGGCGATCTGCGATTTTTATTGGGACTGCGACGTTATGGCGGACACATCGGACACTTTTGACACATTTTTGGCGCCATTCACATTTATACTGCAATCGGTGCTATAAATATGCACTAATTACTGTATAAATGTGACTGGCAGGGAAGGGGTTAACACTAGGGGGTGAGGAAGGGGTTAAATGTGTACCCTAATATTAGTGTTCTTACTGTGGGGGAAGGGGGGTGACTGGGGGGGGTGACCGATTTGTGTCTCTATGTACAAGGGACACAGATCCGTCTCCTCTCTCCCCTGACAGCACCGCTGTCTGCGAGAGCCGGGAATGAGAGATGATCTCATATGTAAACATATGAGATCATCTCTCATTGGTCGCACAGATCGCCTAGGAAACGGCCGCTCCGATTGGCCGTTCACGGCGATCTGTGATTGGCTGTGTCCAAGGGACACGGCCAGCACAGCAGTTCCCCGCTGCGCGCTCGGGAGCGCGCGCGGGGAACGTGCAAAGGGGCGGCCGTAAAAAGACGGCCTGTTAGAGATTGGGAGCCGCGCTGCGGCCGTACAAAGTCGTACGGCCGTCAGCAAGTGGTTAAATATGTACAATGTTTATATGGTGATTCTAGAAAAATAAAGTGTCACTTAATATTTCTGAGTGAAATACGTCTACTCTGCCTCCAAAACCCCACCACATTCTAAAGAATGTGATTTGGTTCAGCGAATAAGTAAATTTAATTTATAAAATGTTATTGCAAACAATGCAATTAAATTTGGTATTTATGGCTGCAATATGCCAAATCTCTGCTTCTCAAATTGTCTCCAATGGAAAAGGATACTGTAAGATCTGAATTCATACAAACTACTTTCCTTTTGCACATGTCTATAACGCACCATGTCACAAAGTTCAAATCATCTCAAACTGTTTCTTGAACATGATAATAAGTTCACTGTACTCCAATGGCCTGTACACATGATGTCCTAAAAATGCACTTTAATTTCTTTCTTTAACTACTTTAGACCCGGGGCCATAGTAAAAAGACGGCCTCCAGATGGCTCTATAAATCCGGGAGGCCGTCTTTTTACGGACTCGCATTGCTAATCTGCTAACATGTACCACCTTAAAGTGATTGTAAAGTCTCTTTTTTTTCTATAAAAATAACAAACATGTTATATTTACCTGCTGTTTGAAGTGGTTTTACACAGAGCAGACCAGATCCTCCTTTTCTCAGGTCTTTCTTCCGCTCTCCTGGCCCCGCCCTCCTATTGAGTGACTCCACAGCAAGCAGCTTTCTATGGGGGCACCTGAGCTGAGCTTCAGCTCTGTGTGTCTATTCATTCACTGAGTCTTGGTTTGACCACACCCTCTATCTCTCCTGATTTGCTAGCTGACTTTGATTGACAGCAGCAGGAGCTAGTGGTGGTTCTGCTGGGCCTTAGCCAATCAGAAAGGAAAGTCCCAGATGGCCGAGGCACTTGTGCACATTGCTGGATAGAGATGGGGCTCAGGTAAGTATTAAGAGAGCTGAGGGGGGCTGCTGCACACAAAGGACTTTTTATCTTAGATGAAAAACCTTCTGACTTTACAACCACTTTAATTCATTCTTGGAAAAAAATGCTGAAATCTATCTGTTCTCTTCCTCTGAAAAAACGCCCTGCCAAAACAAGACATTATTTCAGATGCAATGTGCTTGCTCTCTCCCTCAGAGATGGTGGCATATCCAGTAAAAGCTTCAAAGGCATTTAGTTTTATTTAACATTTAACACAAAAAGACACTCTTTTTAACTTCCAGATTCAATATACCTGAACAGTTGCTCAGAAAATGCTGTCTGACCATACATGCTTAAGATCTGGGGTGCACAACTTTAACCTTTTTTCATGTTTATCTGTAACAAAACACTATTTACTTTTAATTCTGCATGCATGTCACAGAAAAGCTTAAAATGCATATGGCAAATAAGTACATTTATTATTTAAATTTGAAACAAATAGATACAATTTGTTTCTTTCCATGCAATATGCCTGCTGATTCCTAATACCTGCAAAATTAATGAGCCTGTCCAAATAATCTATCAATTTTAACCACTTAAGCCCCGGACCATTTGACTGGCCAAAGACCAGAGCACTTTTTGCGATTCGGCACTGCGTTGTTTTAACTGACAATTGCACGGTCGTGCGACGTGGCTCCCAAACAAAATGTTTTCCTCAGTTTAGGCCGATATGTATTCTTCTACATATTTTTGGTAAAAAAATTGCAATAAGCGTCTATTGATTGGTTTGCGCAAAAGTTATAGCGTCTACAAAATAGGGGATAGTTTTATGGCATTTTTATTAATATATTTTTTTTTCTCCTAGTAATGGCGGCGATCATCGATTTTTGTCATGACTGCGACATTATGGTGGATACATCGGACACTTTTGATGCCATTTTGGGACACTTGTCATTGATGCAGCAATCAGTGCTATAAAAATGCACTGATTACTGTAAAAATTACACTGGCAGTGAAGGGGTTAAACAGTAGGGGCACCGAAGGGGTTAAGTGTGTCCTAGGGAGTTCTTCTAACTATAGGGTGGATGGGCTGTGTGTGACACAACAGTGATCACTGTTCCCGATTACAGGGAGCCCACAATGCCGCGTCTTAAAGGTCAACGTATATAAAAGTTAATCTGCCTAGCTGTGCAGAATGCTGACCTATATCAGCGTGACATGGTCCTTAAGCGGTTAAAGTCTTCATTTTTTTTAACCACTTGACCACTGGGCACTTAAACCCCCTTCCTAACCAGACCAATTTTTAGCTTTTGGTGCTCTCACATTTTGAATGACAATTACAACACTGTACCCATATGAAATTTTTGTCCTTATTTTCACACAAATTGAGCTTTCTTTTGGTGGTATTTAATTACTGCTTTTTTCTTTATTTCTTGCGCTATAAAAGTAAAAAGACTGAAAATTCTGTAAAAAAAAAAATGTTATAAAGTTAAGCAAATTATTATTTTTTCTTTATGAATTTTGGCCAAAATTTATACTGCTACATATCTTTGGTAAAAAATAGTACAAATTGGTGAATATTATTTGGTCTTTATGAAAGTTATAGCGTCCACAAGCTATGGTGCCAAAATCTGAAAATTGATCACACCTGAAGTACTGACGGCTATGGTATTCAATTCCAAGTGTTCATATGTAGAAAGACATTAAGGGATATATAGCATAACTCTGTGACCCAGTGTGTAGAACAGAGGTAAAAACACCAAAGCACTCACATTAAAGTGATGGAATACAGGGCATATCTTCACGAGCGCCAAGCTCGCAATACATCCCACGTGGTTATTCCAATTCCTCTTTGCCTCACACCTGTGATACTTGCTCAGCCGCGCTCGTGGATGTATGCTACCGTTGCACGCTGTCTATGTGAGTTTTTATTATTATTGTTTTATAAAATCTGCTTCCAAACAGGTTTATGCGATGTGTGTCCCTTCTTCCTTCCATTACACTGCCATCTGTTTGAGCAAACATCTGTTGCATATGTGAGACAAAGAGGGACGAGAAAGGAAACATTTTGGAAGCAGACAGTACCTGCATTTGCCTAAATAATCAAAGCTGACCATATTTTGGACATGTGTATATGGACATGTGTATTTTGTCTATTTCTCCAATTATCATGTTTTTTACTATGTATCAATTACATTTTTAAAATTGTATTACTGTGATGGAATTTGTTCTTGACACCACTATAATCCCACAAGTGATCTATTCTATTCCTACCATTTCAGGGGTGAGGTGCAGTATTTTATTGTAGTCTAGCCGCTATACCAATGATCTCAAAATTATCACCTACTCATACTCTTAAATTAAATCTGCTGTCCCTGGGGCAACAACTCCATTCCTTGTTGCTCGATACCTTCGAAAAAACCTAATGTACAGTTGTGGCCAAAAGTTTTGAGAATGACACAAATATTCGTTTTCACAAAGTTTGCTGATAAACTGCTTTTAGATCTTTGTTTCAGTTGTTTCTGTGATGTAGTGAAATATAATTACACGCACTTCATACGTTTCAAAGGCTTTTATCAACAATTACATGACATTTATGCAAAGAGTCAGTATTTGCAGTGTTGGCCCTTCTTCCAAAAGTCTTTGCCTCACTGTGCGTGCAGATGCGCTCACACCTGCCTGCTGCCATTCCTGAGCAAGCTCTGCACTGGTGGTAATCCTACCCCGCAGCTGAATCCTCTTTAGGAGACGGTCCTGGCACTTGCTGGACTTTCTTGGGCACCCTGAAGCCTTCTTCACAAATGCAGTGGAAATGTTGTTTATGGGATTAAGTTAATTTTCATGGCAAAGAGGAACTTTGCAATTAATTGCAATTTGTCTGATCACTCTTCATAACATTCTGGAGTATATGCAATTTCCCATCTCAAAAACTGAGGCAGCAGACTTTGTGAAAATTAGTATTTGTGTCATTCTCAAAACTTTTGGCCATGGCTGTAGACTAAAATCCCTTTCATATCCTACTAGCAACAAGGGGGGCAAACGCATGGCAGTGCACTTACGTGGCCACTGCTCTAAAGCTAAAATACCATTTATCCTCCACCCCATCACTAAGGCCAAGATCCTCGACCCTCAAGGAATAGCCAATGCTTTTAGAAGCTACTATGACTCCTTATACAATCTTAAAAATGATACATCCATCCCCCAACCCTCACCTGCTAGCATCTAGGACTTCCTCTCCCAGATAAAACTCCATCAACCAACTCAGTGATCTTAAATCCCCCTTTACTGTCCAGGAAATCACTCAAAATACTGACTCCCTTCCAAATTGTAAATCACCTCCTGGACCCGATGGGCTTCCAGGGGAGTATTATAAGCAATTCAAACATATGCTAGCCATATCTTTGCTCAATGCAGACCTAAAATTGTATGCTAAAATCCTAGCCTCCAGGTTAATAATCATTATTTCATCTCTCATCTTGCCACCAGGCGCCTGATCAACATAAACCACCTGGCACGGCACTCTGGAGTGTCTTCTCTGCTCCTCTCACTGGATGCAGAAAAGTTATTCGACAGAGTCCATTGGGGCTACCTAAGGGCTTTACTTGCCAAATGTTGTTTCTTTGACAGGATCGTATCTGCCATCATGGCCCTTTATTCGTTTCCTCTCAGTGGATGTCTATGTAACAGAAATGTTATCCTTCCCATGTTGCAAACCAATGGCACATTCCAGGGATGCCCTCTGTCCCCACTTATCTTTGATTTAGCTATGGAGCCCCTGGCAGAGCATGTCAAAGCCTCCAATCTGATTTCAAGATTTTACGTAGATAATACAGAACATAAAATCAGCCTATTTGCTGATAATGTCTTCTTTATGTTAACAAAGTTCATACTCTTTTTAAAAAGTTCAGCAAAGTGTCCTACTATAGAGTGAATGCATCAAAATCTAATATATTAGACCTAGGCATAGACACTAAGAACCTCCTAACCATGCAATTTTAGTTTAAATGTTTAGAGTTGGGTCTAGTGTACCTAGGAATTACCCTGACCACAATCCCAGATATATACTGTCCCCATCAATTCCAAGCAGTAACACATATCCTCCTGGCAGCAAGGCAGACTATCACAAAACACTGGAAATTGCCTAAACCACCATTGGCCTTATGCGTAATAAAACAGGTCCAAGACCACTACAATTTTAAATCTATCCTTGTGGCTTATATACGGTACATGCCTTTCTTATTTGCACTTTAATATTTGCGGCCGTTCGTGTTCATGCATTGGATAATTGTTGTGTGCCAATCTGTCATGCCGTGGGGAATCAGCAGATGTGCCAGTTCTTCTGCAAACCGTTCTCTGACAAATACATAATAGAAGGACATAATTACTTTTCCTTGCAGGCTTTCCTCATGAGAATTTTCTCTCTTTTCTTCTCTCTAGCACTCTCCTCCTGGTGGTAATTTTAAGAAAGGACAGAGGACTCAACTTGCTCAGATCTCCATCATTTATGCATGGGGTAATAGACCAGATTGGGTCAGTATGTAAAGAAAGGCTGTCCCCAGGCATACCATAGGTTTTCTTCTATGGTGCCCTGCCCGGAGTAGACCCCCAATCCTGGCTCCTACTCTCTCACTTCTTGACCCTATGCGATTCTCTATATTCTTTACCCTCACTTATTTCGGAAGTCCACCCCTTAACCCACCTATTTCATAATCCACAGTTTCTTCCAGGCCTTCTGCGCTCAGGTGTGACTTGAGGCCAATTACAGGTATTCCTAGAAAAAACCTGGCAAGTGCAAACACACCTTGCCCTGGTATCGTCCTCGTGCCCTGATCCGTACCTGATGCCTGATTATATGAACCTGTTTCTGAAATCTGCTACCTGAGTTCCTGATCCTGTCTCCCTGTCCTGACCAATCCATCCTCTCCCTGTCCTGTGTTCCTTACCCCATCTGCTGATCTCCCTGTGTATGACCTTGGCCTGGCTAACGTTTCTGTTTCTGGAATATCCCTTTGTCCATCTGCCGATCTGCTGTGTATGACCCTGGCCTGGCTATAATTTATGATTCTGGCATTTCCCATTTATTCTACATATCTGTTGTTATTTGTGGGTCTCTGTCTGTTGGTTGGTTTGTTGCACATTGTCATATTGGAGGTAGTTGTATTTACATTATTCACTTACCTAAATAAATCATTATATTTTCACTTATATGTGATTGGTGTTCTTCTGTTGCTAGCCACACAGTTCTGGTCACACCTGGTACATGACAGTTACTGGGTCTTCAATTCCCAAGACACCCCAAATTGCCCTGTTAAATGAAAATATAGCTAACACATCTAAAAATGACCAGAAACTCATTCACTTTATGCTTCTAGGGGCTAAGATCACAAAAGCTAAAACATGGAAGCAACCATTTCCTTTGCAGCAGTTAATATATTCTAGGACACAGTCCAGAAATTTGATATGACTTGGGAACCATGGGTCCCTCTGAGTCCCTTGTCACCCCAGGATCTTTTATCTCTCCTGTCTGGCTGTCTCTATTTTTCTTTGCTCTCTCCTTTCCTTATCTATTCTCTGTTTCAAAATATTTTATCTTTGTTGATGCCAATCATTTATAGAAGGTTTGTTACAAGGGTCTTACGTCTTATTGTACATCCTGGAAAACCACCCTCCCTCTCCACCTTTCATTGTTATTAACCATGCCTATTAGATGCCTTGTAAGATATTATGTTTGTTTTTTGTTTTTTTATGGTTTTGACACCATGATTGTAAACTATTTTCTTTTATACTGAAAATTGAAATAAACACATTGAAATTAAAGCAAAGACAGAAGATTCAATATCCTCTTACTTCCAGGGGTCCTAACCCACACTTCTTACCCATGTGACACTAAACAATAACTTTGCCAAAGATCTATCATTTCTCCCTGGAGATCATTTTAAGAAAGGGAAATGGATTCAACCTCCTCTTATTTCCTGGGCTCTTAACCCGTCCCCTTACCCATGTGAAACTAGACAATTCATTTGCCATCTTCTGAGATCTTGGAGAGCATATTGTGTATATATGAGATTTCCCAACCAGACCATAGATGGGGTAGCTTTCCCGGGATAATACAAAACACAATCCATGCCCTCAAAATCACCTGTTCATTTGGGGAGACTATAGTGATGCACGATAGATGCAATAACAAGTGGCAACCCATACATAGCTATGACCAATATCCAAAGCAAAAATACTCATCTACCAGATGTAAAAACAAATAACATACTGTACACGGGTTAAAAATTGAGTGAATGATAAAAAAATGAACTAACAAGATACAGGTAATTCTAGACAACAATCCGCTAAGAGACAATCCAATGCAGCAAAGGCCAGCCAAGCAGATAATTCAGGATACTGAGAAGAATAAAAAGAAAAGAGCAAGTGCAAGTAGGTTGCAAAGGAACTGTTCAACTATGGAGACAACACAAAATTACACAGCTCTGAACAGAAAACCTAAAGAATGAGATGGAAGGTGGCACACCTAATCCAGGTGCTCTGGCTCAGGATGTCCCTCCCACATCTGGAAACAAACCACAAATGTACATATAAGACCTGGCACCACTGGAAAATGTAGTCTTCATTTTTTTTGTCTTATGACCATGATAAAAAGAACTACTATGGAGTACATCTCCTAAAAGGACATCTTGAGAACAAAAAATCTCCAAAAAGGCTATGATGAGGCAAGTATTGAACAGGCCGGAGAAGTATTGCCTGAGGTATGTGGAACTGACCAATCTACCAGACCACCCTTTGAAAAAGATTAAGACCAGCACTGCAGACCTGTTATATTTTTTTGCAGGTTTAGCAGTAGAAAGGTATATGGAAAGGGACAGGACAAATAGAAGGAATGTTGGATTCACAAAAGAGCATATTAATAAAGAATGGATGCAAAGGTGTTTGTGAAGAAGAACATTTATATTTTTAAGGAATATATTGTATATATGGAGTTCTTTTTAACATTTCTTATTGTAAAGGACACCATTCGAACGACAACAGCAAATGCATATATCTATCAAGTAAAGAAGTAAAATACAAAAAACAATAATCAAAACAGTGTAAATATGTCATTTCAATAATGGTCTATTCAAAAGTTTTCAGCTGTTTGAAGCCTCCTATCTCACTCCTATCAGCACATCATAAGTTTGGTCGGGTCTACTTATTCAAAATATCCATGCAATTATCCAATTACCCAATACCCCAGGCAAAAAAAAACATACAAAAATAGCGGATGTATGTGCCTTTCTATTTTTTCTTCTAAACAATAACACAGACTGGGAACATCCTATCTCCTCTGTGGTTTCACTGATGCTGCACCACATCTGCACTCACAGGGGTTGATTTACTGAAGGCAAATAAAGGGGTTGATTTACTAAAACTGGAAAGTGCAAAATCTGGTGCTTTTTGTCAAAGCTTAATTGAACAAGCTAAAATTATAAGCTGACTGGCTACCATATGTAGCTGCACCAGATCTTGGCTCCATTTTACTAAATCAACCCCAAAGTGTGCACTTTGCAAATGTAGTTGCTCTAGAATAGGGATGAGCTTCGAGTTCGAGTCAAACTCATGTTCGACTCAAACATTGCCTGTTCGTCTGTTCGGCAAACAGCGAACAATTTGAGGTGTTCACGGCAAATTCGAAAAGCTGCGGAACACCCTGTAAAAGTCTATAGGAGAAATCTAAAGTGCTAATTTTAAAGGCTAATATGCAAGTTATTGCCCTAAAAAATGTTTGGGGACCTGGGTCCTGCCCCAGGGGACATGTATCAATGCAAAAAAAAAAGTTTTAAGAACTGCCTTTTTCGGGAGCAATGAATTTAATAATGCTCAAAGTGAAACAATATATGTGAAATATTCCTTTAAATTTCATACCTAGGGGGGTGTATAGTATGCCTGTGAATTAGCGCTTGTTTCCCATGCTTAGAACTGTCCCTGCACAAAGTGTAATTTCTGAAGGAAAAAAAGTCATTTAAAATCACTCGCGGCTATAATGAATTGTTGGCTCCCGGCAATTCAGAGAGAATTCATTCATAAAAAAAAAAGCGTGGGGTTCCCCCCAATTTTAATTACCAGGCCCTTCAGGTCTGGTATGGATATTAAGGGGGACCCAGCCATCAATTAAAAAAAAATTACGTGGGGTTCCCCCAAATATCCATTCCAGACCCTTCAGGTCTGGTGTGGATTTGAAGGGGAACTCCACCCCAAATGTGAAAAAAAATGGAGTGGAGTTCCCCCAAAAATCCACACCAGACCCCTTACCTGAGCACACAACCTGGCAGGCCGCAGGAAAAGAGGGGGGATGAGAGAGCGCCCTCCTCCTGAACTGTACCTGGCCACATGCCCTCAACATTGGGAGGATGCTTTGGGGGTCTGTGACCCCTCAAAGGACCATGTCCCCATGTTGATGGGGACAAGGGCCTCCTCTCCACAACCCTTGCCCGCTGGTTGTGGGGGTCTGCGGGCTGGGGGCTTATTGGAATCTGGAAGACCCCTTTAACAAAGGGGACCCCCAAATCCCGACCCCCCTATGTGAATTGGTAATGGGGTACATTGTACCTCTACCATTTCACTAAGGAAGTGTAAATAATTGTAAATAAAACACACACAACGTGGAGAAAGTCCTTTATTTAAAAAAAAATCCAGCTGTGGTAATCCACTCTCTGTATCCTGCAATGGGTGATCTCCTCTCTGCCGGGATCCAGCGATGAGAGGATCTCTTCATCCAGGTCCGGGATCCAGCGCACGGATCGCCGCCTGTCTCCACCGGAGACAACCCGGCAAATGATGCGGCTTCAGCCAGTGACAGCTCTATATAGGTGAGGGCGGGGCCACCCGTCACATGACTCCCCCCTCTGACGCACACGTCACGTCACTGGGGAAGCCTGGGCTCTCCCTTGCGTCAGAGGGGGATGGGATCACGTGACGGGTGGCCCCGCCCTCACCTATATAAGAGCTGTCACTGGCTGAAGTCGCGTCATTCGCCGGGCTGTCTCCGGTGGAGACAGGCGGCGATGCGTGCGCTGGATCCTGGACCTGGATGAAGATATCTTCTCATTGCTGGACCCCGGCAGAGAGAAGATCACCCATTGCAGGATACCGACAACGTTGGAGAGGAGACCGAGAGTGGATTAGCACCGCTGGTTTTTCTTTATTTTTTTTTAATAAAGGACTTTCTCCACAGTGTGTGTTTTTTTTACAATTATTTACACTTCCTTAGTGAAATGGTAGAGGTACAATGTACCCCATTACCAATTCACATAGGGGGGGCTGGGATCTGGGGGCCCCCTTTGTTAAAGGGGTCTTTGAGATTCCGATAAGCCCCCCGCCCGCAGACACCCACAACCAGCGGGCAAGGGTTGTGGGGATGAGGCCCTTGTCCCCATCAACATGGGGACATGGTGCTTTGAGGGGTCACAGACCCCCAAAGCATCCTCCCAATGTTGAGGGCATGTGGCCTGGTATGGTTCAAGAGGGGGGGGCTCTCTCATCAACCCCTCTTTTCCTGCGGCCTGCCAGGTTGCGTGCTCGGATAAGGGGTCTGGTGTGGATTTTTGGGTAACTCCACGTCATTTTTTTTTATTTGGGGTGGAGTTCCCCTTAAAATCCACACCAGACCTGAAGGGTCTGGAATGGATATTTGGGGGTAACTCCACGTCATTTTTTTTTATTTGATGCAGGGTTCCTCTTAATATCCATACCAGACCTGAAGGGCCTGGTAATTGAATTTGGGGGGACCCCCACGCTTTTTTTTTTATGAATGACTTTTCTCTGAATTGCCCGGAGCCAACAATTCCTTATAGCCGCGAGTGATTTTAAATGAATTTTTTTCCTTCAGAAATGGCACTTTGTGCAGGGACAGTTCTAAGCACTACTTTACAGGCATACTATACACCCCCCCCCCCAGGTATGAGATTTAAAGGAACATTTCACTTTTATTGTTTCACTTTAAGCATTATTAAATTCACTGCTCCCGAAAAAACAGCCTTTTAAAAAAATTATAATTTGCATTGATACATGTCCCCTGGGACAGGACCCAGATCCTCAAACACTTTTTAGGACAATACCTTGCATATTAGCCTTTAAAATTGGCACTTTAGATTTCAAACGTTCGAGTCCCAAAAACTTTAATATGGTTCTAAAGTTCACACAGACTTTTGGTCTGTTCGCAGGTTCTGGTGCGAACCGAATGGGGGTGTTCGGCTCATCCCTACTCTAGAACTTAGTAAATGAGGTAAAGTTCTGCTGACTTCCATCATTCAATCTATGTGCAAACAAAAAAATTTCTTTTTTTTTCCTCGTTAGCTCATTTACTAAGCAAAGTGCACTTGAAATTGCGCTGAAAGTGCACTTGGATCAGGCAGCTATGGAACAGCTGTGCATGGCAATCAATTAGTTTATATCTTTACCTTGTTTAGTCAAAGGTAACTCCACTTTTGTGAGAAAAAAAATGCAAATAAAGAAAAAATAATATAGCATATATTATTGCACAAGTCATATTGTAATTAAATGTTTTTAAAAATTACCATTCCTTTTTAATCTGCAACTCTGTAATTTTCTGAAAATGCAATGCAATATGGCTACCTGGAGGTAATGTGTACAGAACGCCCCCCAGAAACATTTTTTTCTGCTTTTGTGATTGGTTTACTGATTTTCCCAGAAGTCTGAACTAAGGTACAAGTCAGATTTCAGGCATCTCCTGCAAAAAAAATAAAACATTTTTGGTGAGATACTCACAGTAGGAAATCACATCTAAATTGATGCAGACCCTGCAGCTTTCCTCATTAGTACCCTGCAGGTGCACAACTGATTGATAATTATGAAAACACTCCCATTAGAATAATTTTCCCACATGGATACAGATAATCACAGGAATTTCTTTAGAATTATAAAATGTAGCAATCTGCATCAATGTTTGTTAAAATCCTTGCAATGCACATAGATCACCCAGAGGGAATGTTTTTTCTCAGTGGTTATGATTTAAGCTTTGAAAATGAAAGATAGAAGCTAATTGGTTGCCATGCACAGCTGTTCCAGATTATGTCTACTCCATTTTTGTAAAGTTTTGATAATTTCTCTTAAAATAAATAAAAAAAAATTCTGACATTCATTTGCTGCATGAAGGACTGAGCCAGGCAACAAGATTTTTCACAAGAAGACAAGCAATGGTAGCCCTTATACTACCTTCTTTATAGTTATACTTTAAAAAAACTATCTCAGTACAATGTTGGAATCGTCTTTGTTGGAATCGTTAAATCGTTAGGTCGTCTTTGTCCACTTTATCTTCTTAAACTCACAGGCCCGGATTCACGTAGAATGGCGTATCTTTGTGCGGGCGTAACGTATCCTATTTATGTTATGCCTCCGTAACTTTTACAGGCAAGTGCCGTATTCTCAAACGAAAGTTGCGGCTGCGTAGCGTAAATAGGCCGGCGTAAGCCCGCCTAATTCAAATGTGGTAGATGTGGGCGTGTGTTATGTACATTTTATGTGACCCCACGTAAATGAAGCTTTTTACGAACGGCGCATGCACCGTCCGTGAAAGTATCCCAGTGTGCATGCTCCAAATTAACCCGCAAGAAGCCAATGCTATTCGCGAACGACTTACGCAAACGGCGTAAAATTTTCAAAATTCGACGCGGGAGCGACGTCCATACTTAACATTGGTACGTCGCATCTATGCCTCATATAGCAGGGGTAACTTTACGCCGGGAAAAGCCTAACGTAAACGGCGTAGCTGTACTGCGTCGGCCAGGCATACGTTCGTGAATTTGCGTATCTAGCTGATTTACATATTTCTAGGCGTAAATCAGTGTACACGCCCCTAGCGGCCAGCGTAAATATGCAGTTAAGATACGGCGGCGTAAGAGACTTACGCCGATCTGATCTATTACAAATCTATGCATAACTGATTCTAAGAATCAGGCACATAGATACGACGGCTCGGACTCAGAGTTACGACGGCGTATCTGGAGATACGCCGGCATAACTCGTTTGAGAATCCGGGCCACAGTGTTTTCAAAAAAGATATATTTGGAAGTTTAACTGGAGGTAAAATGACAGTATTCACGTAGCACCATAGTGTCAGTGGGCCAGATTCAGGAACATCAGCGGATCTTTGGTCCGGCGCAGTGCATCTTTTTTACACTGCGCCGGAGCAGCGCAGAGAGGCATGCTAGTGATTCAGGAAACTTTTTTCCTGTCTCTTGCCCCGGCGTGGCGGATATTACACGGCGTAAGGCGGCGTAGCGCGGCGTAAGGCGGGGTAGAATAAAATGGGTGGCTCCCTATGCTAATGAAGCGGGGAGCGTGGCGCAGGGGTCACGGCGGGGCGCAGAGTCGGCCGCGCATGCGCAGTGTGCTCCCTGGGGCAAATGCCCCAATCTGCCCATGCTCAGAACTGCCCCCCGGCGTGACACCTGCGCTACGCCGGCCCACTGCCTACGCCCAGGCCATAAATCAGACCAGAGTTCCGCCCTACAGGTGCAAATGTTCCCAAGCAATTTTATCAACTGCTAGGTAATTTGCTATTGCTCTTGCTATTGTCTGTGCATTATTATGTCTGCTGAAAAAGCAACAGGTGGCCGGATGACCAACTTTAGCCCTGAGAAGAGGGCAGTAATTATTGAGGGGCTCTCCCAACATGGGGACCGCCTCTATGGGCCACAGAGTGGGCACACTGGCAAATCTGATAAAGAGCGAATTTTTGCCATCATTACTAACCAGGTCAATGCTTTGGGGGTTGCGGAGAGGCAGCCCAAACATATCAGAAAAAAAATTAATGATTTGCGCAAACTGGTTAAAGACAAGTTGGTGGCAATGCGTAAACATGCCAGGGGAACAGGTGGTGGGCCAGCAAAAAAAATTACATTGACATCAGAGGACCTTGTGGTGGCCAGGTTCCTAGATCGTTCGGTGGTGGAGGGCCTGGATGGGTTTGATTCTGGAGAGCAGCCCTTGAGGACAGGTAAGTGTGTTTTCTCTTCTTTCTGGTGTGTTGCATGTGTGTGTGGGGGGGAGGGAACAAGTGACAATTGTGTGGGTCCACCAACATCTGAATGTTTTGTGTCCTCCACAGATGTGCAGGATGGAGCTGGGCCATCATCGGCTGCCGACCGACCCACCACATCCAGGGTGGAGACTGCCCCTACCTCTGTGGTGGAGGAAGTGGTGGAGGAGCAGCCCGTAGAAGAGGAGGAGGAAACGTTTATTTTATTTTTGGAGACCCCCATTCCTGACCCCTCCCCCACCTCCCCCCTCATGACATTTACCCCCTCAGGGCTCTCTAGCCCTATCAGGGATTCCCCACCTAGGGACCCAAGCCCCTCCCAGGCCGGGCCCTCACAGGACCCAAGCCCCTCCCAGGCCGGGCCCTCACAGGACCCAAGCCCCTCCCAGGCTGGGCCCTCACAGGACCCAAGCCCCTCCAGCCGTCCTTAATCTACTCCTGCCCCAAGGATGGCTCGTCAAAAAAGGAGGAGAGTCCATGACGAGCTGGAGGTGTCTCTGGCAAGGGACCAAACTAAACAGACCCGCTATATGGGGTCTCTTGCGGGGGATCTCTCACGGGTGGCTGCTAGCCTGGAGTCCTCTGCAGAGAGCCAGGCTGCCTGCACTCTGGCAATGAAGGAGGCCATTACTCAGCAGGCTGGCCAGAGTTTACTAATAAACGACAGCCTCCAGGACGTGGTGGGTAACGGGGCAGCCCTTCTCACGTCTCTGGGTGAGCTTCAGGCCACCACAAGCGAGCTGGTGGCAGAGGTCCGCAGCCTGGCAGGTGCAGTAAGAGAGGAGGGGAGGCTGACACGGCGCCAGCAGCGCAGCAATGTGACCCGCCGGCTGCGGATGCAGGCTGCAACTAATATCTACCTTAATAGGTTAGCCGTGGCAATGGAGGGCAGGGATGCAGCTAGGGAGAGACTGGGGGAGGTACCACCACCACCACCCCCTGCCCCACCAGCCCCGGCTCCACCACCCCCTGCCCCACCAGCCCCTGCCCCACCAGCCCCAGCTCCACCACCCCCTGCCCCACCAGCCCCGGCCCCACCAGCCCCGGCTCCACCACCCCCTGCCCCACCAGCCCCGGCTCCACCACCCCCTGCCCCACCAGCCCTGGCCCCACCAGCCCCGGCTCGCCGCAGGCAACTGCGCCCCAGGAGCCGAGGGCCAAGAAAGAGCCCACGACAGGGCCGTTGATTTTGGTTAAATTTAATTATACTCAGGTTTTTTTTTTTATTTATTTTTTTATAGTCATGTTATTTAAAAAAATTTATTTTTCTACTCAAGTTATGAGAATATTTTTTCCATTTTACTCATGTATTGCAAAAATTTATTTTTATTTTCTCAAGTTATGAGAATTATTTATTATTTTATATGCACACGGGAGTTAGTGCATGATTTATTCATAAAGATGTATGAATGGACAGCAACATAATTGGAGCCTTGGCGCGGCGTTGCTGCTCCCTAGTACCATGGGTGGTACTTCGGTCTAATCCAATTCTGTGTGAATGTGGGGTGTATGTGTTAGGGACCACAGTGATGTGCATGCATCCATTAACATTAATTTAATCGTGAAAAATAACGTTCGACGAGGCGACTCCTGACTGCTCTTCCTTCAGCAGACGGGTTAGCCTCTGGCAGGGGGGGATTATGTGGTTGGGGGGTCAGGTCCTCACGTAGCTCAATCTCCAGGCCCCTTCTCAATGCAAAGTTATGGAGAATGCAACAAGCCCCGATAATTTTGCAAACAAATTCAGGGGAATATAACAGGGTCCCCCCAGACTTATCCAGGCAGCGAAAACGAGATTTCAGCAGACCAAATGTTCGCTCCACAACTCCACGGGTCCGTGCATGGGCTAGGTTGTATCTCTTCTCTCCTGGGGTTTGGGGGTTCCGGAATGGGGTCATAATATGTGGTCCAAGTGCATATGCTGCATCACCTGTAAGGGAAAAGACAGGAGGATGTTACTCATGCATGTGCCCCTCGTGATGTCTATATCATGGGGGGGGACAGTCATACCTGACACCCATGTCACTCACCAACCAGCCAGCTGTCCCTGTAGACGTTCTGGTCAAATTCATCTGGGATGTTGCTATGACGATAAATAAAGCTATCATGGCACGAGCCGGGGTGTTTGGCACGGACGTGCCATATTAGTCCTTGGGCATCTACTATAATCTGCACATTAATCGAATGCCAGTGCTTTCGATTACAATAAATGTGCTCGATGTCACGGGGGGGCTGAAGTGCCACATGTGTACAATCAATTGCACCCACTGTGCCAGGAAATCTATCAATTGCATAAAAATCTTGCATTGTCTTCATCCGCTGGACCTCCTGGGAGGGTTTTATGAAGAGGTGGGACATGTGTCTCAATATTGCTGGTATCACCTGGTGAACACACCTGCTCACGGTGGGTTGTGACATCCCAGCCGACAGTGCACTTGTCCTTTGAAAAGAACCAGTGGCCAAGAAATGAAGTGTGGCTAATACCTTCACCAGTAGCTGCACTGCATGTGTGCGGAGTGTGGGGCTTGTGAGGTCATCCTGCAGGAATCTGGTGATTTCCAGTATGGCTTCACGGCTGAACCTGTAGGTGCGATACACCTCTGCGTCCCCCATGCCAAAAACATTAATGCGTGTGCGGAAGATTATCTCCTGTTCCCTCCTACGTGCCCGTCGACGCAGAAGTGCAAGGACCACGGCTGCCCCTGGCATGATGGCACACAGGTGTTGTCCAGCAAGTGTACTTGCAGCTCAGTTCGTCTGTAGCGATGTGGTTTTATCTGCTCTCCAAATGACCTGTGCAAGTGTGGTGTAAAGTTACCCCTGCTTTATAAAGGGTAACTTTCCGCTGCAAACCAGAGTTACACGCACCGGGAGTAGCCTGCGCCGGCAATTCGTAATTTGCTGAATCGGACCAACTCCCTCATTTGCATATTTAAAATAGAAAAACCAGGGCCGCGCTAGTTCAGACCAGCGTAAATGGGCGCCCACACCGCACCGGCGTGGAAAGGTCCAAACGAAAAAAAAAAATCTACGTTACGGCGTAATATTGTTTGCTGAATACGGCGCGGAGATACGCCGGCGCAAATTGGCATTTACGCCGCGCATCTCAGTCTACACCGGCGGAAATTGTTCCTGAATCTACCCCACTGTTTTAATATCTTCAGCTTGATTGTGCATTCTGTATTACAGAAGCATTGTTTAGCATTATGAAATTTGACTACTATAACCAAAAAAGCAATCATGGACTAGCAACTTGCCTTACAGCAGTTATATAGCACAGTAAGCCAACAGTAAATCATCAAAGCAGATGGATGCATATTTGGAGATTTGAGAATTGTGTGTTAGAATTACGTTTGGCTTCTGAGAGTATGATATTCCCAAGGCAGTATTCAAAGTTTGTGGAATAAAACTACAAATCTATGTTACATTTGCTTTTAAGAAGACAATAATATATATAGTCATTAAGGAAAACTGTGCAATGAAAAGTGTTTTGGTGTACTGATAACTTCAAACACAACAGCAAAAATAAAAGTAAACATTTTATTAAGATTACATATATACATAATTTAAAAATGTTTATGATTTAATTAGAGTATATTTGGGTCTTTCCTGTTTTTAGGCACATCAGTTAACAGCTTTCATTGCAGTTGTTTTTCTTGGCACACTTGGCATGAAACAAAATGGTGCAAATAATCATGTCACTGGTCTATTGGTAATTGTGGCTATAATGGCAAAGTAAAAGTAAAAAATAACAAAAACTAAGCTTTAAACATTTACAAATTGCTTTTTTCCTGATATTAGGCACATCAGCTAGCATTCTGTGTAGCAACTTTTTATAAGGCTTGGTTGCAAGCTCAAAGCCCAATACAACTCCTTTCTCAACTTTTGGACTAGCCATTGTAAAAACATTACCCACATGTAATTCCTATTATTAGAGATACGGGGCCAGATTCAGGTACATTTGCGGCGGTCTAACGTATCCCATTTCCGTTACACCAACGCAAGTTTTAAGCGCAAGTGCTTGATTTACAAAGCACTTGCCTGTAAACTTGTGGCGGCGTAGCGTAAATGCGTCCGGCGCAAGCCCGCCTAATTCAAATGGGGCGTGTATCATTTAAATTAGGCGCGTTCCCGCGCCGAACGTACTGCGCATGCTCCGTTTTGAAATTTCCCGCCATGCTTTGCGCGAAATGACGTCGCACCGACGTAATCTTTTGAACGGCGACGTGCGTTACGTCCTTTCCTATTCACGGACGACTTACGCAAAAAAATAATTAAAATTTGACGCAGGAACGACGGCCGTACTTTAACATGGGCAGTCTAAATATAAGCCATGAAATAGAAGCCGTAACTATACGCCGGGAAAAGCCGACTAGCAACGACGTAAGAGAATGCGACGAACGCGCGTACCTTCGTGGATCGCCGTAAACAGCTAATTAGCATACCCGACACTCCACCCAGCGGGCGCCGAAATATTAAACCTACGATCCAAAGGCGTATGAAGCCGTACGCCTGTCAGATCGAAGCTTAAAGTCGTCGTATTTTGGTTTGAGAATTCAAACTAAAGATACGACGCGGCAAATTTGAAAATACGCCGGAGTATCAGTAGATACGCCGGCGTATTTCTACTGTGAATCTGGCCCACAGTATTTTGAACTTAGACATGACACTGTACTACACATAAACATTTTTCATTTAAGCTGACTTATACTGAAATGGCACTCCCCCCCGTGGGGCGGGGCCGAGTGATACAGTGAGCGGCCATAGCCGTTCGCTGTATCACGGGAGCGCGCCCGCAAGGACTCCACACAATGAAAGGGAGCTTGCATGATTGTGTGGAGTTCTTGCGGGGAGGACCAGAGACAGCTGCCGAGGGACCCCAGAAGACGTGGATTGGGGCCACTCTGTGTAAAACTAGCTGCACAGTGGAGGTAAGTTTAACATGTTTGTTATTTAAAAAAAACATTTTTATTTACAATCCCTTTAATTTTAGCCTGGGTTCACACTATAGTGATGCGGGAACCAGTGCGTTTTTTAGCTTCCATTCCCACATCGCATCTCTCCTGCAGGCAGTTCACACTGCCTTCTGTGAACCGCTGCTGTGAGTGTCAATACAATGTCAATGATACCCACACATCACAGTGCGAACTGTGGATTCGGACAAGAATCAGATTGCTTTGGTGAGAACACCCATGTGGTTCGATTTGAGTGCGGGAAAGAAAAAATCCCACGCCTTTTTTGTGCAAATCCAAATTGTATGGCTGAAAAAAAAACCTCCCCCTTTTTGTTATACAGTTTCAAATAGGGATGTGGCACTGGAAGGCCAATTAATCTAACCAAACATCAGTAAATAAATCAAAATCTATCTATTGAAAGGGCTTTGGGGACTGATGTTTATGAAAATCTGGTTGAAATAGCTCTGCTAGAACTCTGATCCTTCTTTCAGCAGTGATCAGTGATCAAGTGACCAATGCAGTGGCATTGGGACAAAGGGAGGTATCACAGAAAATGTATACCAGTATAGCAGAGTGCCACTTTATCACCATACTCAGATCAGCATCGGACCCCTTTTCCTACAGCTCTGGGAGGTCCTGGACATAACCAAGAAAGTAAAAATGTTTCTGCTTACCTTCCTCAACAGCTCAGACCACACCCAATGAGGCAGAGGTAGACAGGCAATAGATCTGCAGTCAGATTACCACTCACCTTCTCCAAAAGACCCAATGACCAATAGTAGCACCTCCTCATATGCTTTCAGAGTACTCCAGTTCCAAAAGGATGTAAATTAGTTTTTGGGCTTTAAAGCCCTTCTGTTGTTCACCTGCTGTGTTGTCGAAGCTACCCTGTATTTTCCCTGAGAAAGATGGCATCTATGAGGATAATCAAAAGTAGCTGCTTATGTTCTTAACTGTTTTACTGAAGTAGTGATTTTCAGATAGACTCTCTGTTGTTATAAAGTCGTATAGAAATTATGCTATCTATCCATATGATACTATCTTTAAATCTCAGCAACATTGCTGTGAAAAGTCCATATTTGTGTAGTTTTCATATGGTTATGCCAATTTTATTATTCTACATTGTATGTACACTTTTTTCTCATCCTAAACCGTTTTGCATTATTGCTTTTAAGTTTTCAACTGTTTAAGTCAACTAGTACCTGCAAAATGCATACATTTGCATCATTAGTAAGGAACTAAATATGGGATCCTCATTATGGTTGAGGGTGTAAGAACTGGCCAGTCAATTACTTCTCTAATGCCGTGTACATACGATCGGTCTGATGGACCGTTTTCATCAGACGAACCGATCGTGTGTGGGCCCCATCGATTTTTTATCCATCGGTGAAAAAACTAGGAACTTGTTTTAAAATTACCTGATAGTTAAAAAACCGATAGAAAAAAAACAATCGTCTGTGGGCACGTCCATCGGTTAAAAATCAACGCATGCTCAGAATCAAGTTGACGCATGCTTGGAAGCATTGAACTTCATTTTTCTCAGCACGTCATTGTGTTTTACCTCACCGCGTTCTGTCACAATCGTTTTTTTAAATGATGGTGTGTAGGCAAGGCTGATGAAAGTCAGCTTCATCGGATATCTGATGAAAAAATCCATCAGACCGTTTTCATCGGATGAACCGATCGTGTGTACAGGGCATCAAGCAGTCTTTTTAAGTTAGGGTAACAGTAATTGAGAGCCATGGATGGAGGAGGCTTCATCCTTAATCCTCACCTGCTCCACCTCCCTCTACCATGCCTTTTAAAAGTTGTATGTATTGTATGTGGGTGTTAGAGTATGTATGTTTTTGTACACATGTATGTATGTGAGTTTATGCATTCATGTGTGTGCATGTATGTGTGTATATGAATGTGAGTTTATGTGTGTGTTTAAGTACGTATGCATGTATATTAACACACATATGTTTATGTGTGTCTGTATGTTACTTTTAATCAGTGGCGGCTGGTGTTTTTGTTTTTGGGGGGATGGCACACAACCCCCCCTCGCGGCACTAACACAGCCCCCCACTACCACCACCTGCTGTCCTTACCTTTAATGGGGGCGGTGAGAGAGCATGGTGGGCTCAGGAAAAGCTGCTCCAGTCACCGGTGTCCTCTCTGGTTTCTCTTCTCTCCTTCTCCCGGCGCTAGGCGTCCAATAGAATGGCCTGAGGTTTTGGCCAATCGGGAACATCTTATTTTGAAGCCAATTAGAGCCTATGACTTTAATTAGGTTCTTCTTCTTCAAAAAAACTGTCCGCTCTAATTCATATGCCCGGTGACCCGAAAGGGACAGACACATGAATAGGGGGCGGCAGCAGTGGCTGTGAATAGATTGCATATAGGGGGTGGAGAGGATAGGGGGGGCGGTGCCTGGGCGCCCCTAATGGACGGGACACCCCTGCTTTTAATTCTGATCTCTACACTCTACAGTATATGATCAGGATTGCTTTTTAGGGCTCATTCACACAAGTTGCAAGGATTGCCACCTGTCTGAAAAGCAATGCATGTTTAATGCATGTTCTGATTGCTTTTCAGAGGCATTTGATAGGCAGCAACTATTTTTAACCATGTAAATACTGCATCATTGTGGCATAACACCATGCATTGCAATGCAATGCACACTGTTGCAGGGTGGTTGCAGCACATGCCCATTCACTTGAATGGGTCATGTTCAGTGGGTTGTATTGCAGCTGCTAAAGGGAGATCAGTTGGGGTTTTTGTTTTCCAATATTTTTATTCAGATAATTTTAACAAGTACAATATTAGCATTTGCCATTGTAATTGGAAGTAATTGTACATTAACACAATGTTGAGGGTTCAGTTACATTACTGATAAACCTATGCGCACGTGGGACTTAGAATAGCATCATCCACCTATTAGGTTTATCTAAAAAAAAAGGGTCAAACTTAAACCGAACTTGCGACCCACTAGCTGAACTTCCACGTGGTCTCAGGGACCATAATTGGTCCATAGGTCCATTGAAAGGCAAATTCAGATGGAGAGAGGAAAGAAGAAAAAACATATATATCAGAGAGAAGAAGAATAGAGGGTAGTGAAGGGGGGTGTGCATTCCGGCCCTGGAGGAAGATACTCCCGAGCCAATTCCATCTCATTATGTAGCTTTAAGATAGTTGATCGAGGTGATCCCATATTTTGTCGAACCATGCAACCTTATCCAGTTGGGGTTTTTATAAATGCAGCTCAACCATGTAGCTTTACTGCCCCCCAACCTCACGTGTAAATGAGTCCTTACACTGGGATGCCTTGAAACTGAAAATACTTTTAAAGGATCCCGTGACTGAAAAAAAATTGAGAAACACTACTCTAGAGGAAAGCAAGATCAGTTTTGCATAACAGTGGCCTGTTGTTTCAGCAATTCTATAATAATATTAGTAAACTGTTGATCTGTGATGGAAAGCTTAACATTTGTTATTAATAAATAAAGACTGCAAAAACTGGACATGTTTTACACAGCACATTGCTTAAACTATAATGCTCTCTAGGTACCCTCTAAACCAGGAATATGCAATTTGCAGACCTCCAGCTGTTGCAAAACTACAAGTCCCATCATGCCTCTGCCACTGGGTGTCATGCTTGTGGCTGTCAGAGTCTTGCTATGTCTCATGGGACTTGTAGTTCTGCAACAGTTGGAGGTCCGCTAATTGCATATCCCTGCTCTAAACTTTCTAAACAATCATCATGGAAGTCCTAAAAATCATTCCTAACTTTTGTTACTTAAAGTGGTTTTAAACCCTTATTTTTCACTTTTACCTACAGGTAAGCCTATAATACGGCTTACCTGTAGGTATAAAGAATATCTCCTAAACCTATACGGTTTAGGAGATATTCCCCTTGGGAATCCACGGCGAAAGGACCAGCAGCCGCCGGACCTTGCAGATTTTAAATCTCCCGCACGCACGCGCGAGAGTGACGTCATCGCCGCTCCAGCCAATCACAGCGCTGGAGCGGCGATACCCGGAAGACACACGCCGGAGCAAGATGACATCTCGCTCGGCGTGGACCAGGTAAGTGCTACACACCTCGTTCCGAGGTAAGTATTTCATAATCAGTTATTATGCGGTGCATACTAGCTGATTATGCCTTTTGCCTTGCAGGTTTAAAAAAAAAAAAATTATATATGCGGTTTACAACCGCTTTAAGAGATTTGGTCTGAAATGAGATATTACTTTTAGTATTAGATGTGACAAAATGTTTAAAATATATAAAATATATAAAATATAGATTTGACCATATATTTTATGCAAGTACAATGGGTCCCATTTATCTAATGACTTTTATTCTAAAAATATTTGATAAAGCAATTAATTATAAATTTACACTGTTGTAATCTTCTATTATCTTTCACTTTCAGCAAGTTGTCAGTCATGATTTGGCTGTTGTATGAATATCTGGCTCTCAGAATAGACTTCTTTATTGACTGCACTGGATTAGATTTTGCTTTAGATCTAAATCTCTTTAGCAATATTGAATAGTTGTTTATTCGCAGCTGATGTTATCATATAGTTATTTGCTTATGCTATTATATTTTTAGGTTTACAGTATATGTTTATAGGCCGCTTGACATATACAAAATAAATGTGGAGGCAAATGCTACACTGACAAGCTTATTTGATAACAGAGTAAAAGGCAATCAATAATAAGCAACCAGATTTCCATTTCCTGGACTCAGATCAGCTAAGGCCTCGTACACACGACCAGGTTTCTCGGCAAAAACCAGCAAGAAAACTGCTTCTTGCCGAGATTCATTCGTGTGTATGAAGCATTCGGTTTTCTCGTCTGGAAATCTGGCCAGAATCTCGACGAGAAAAAAAGATAACCTGCTCTCTTTTTTCTCGTCGAGATTCTTGTCAGCCCGAGAAACCCGAGAGTGTTTATACTTACCTGTCGCTGTGGAAACCCGCGCATGCTCGAAATGACTTTGACACATTAGCGGTAGCTTCCACGGCATAGGTAGGGTGAAGCAAGATGGCAGCGATGGCATTGAATGTGATGATCGCAAGCTCGTCATACGCGATGACGTCACCGCGTTCTTTCCTTTCAAGAGAACCGTGGCTCTTTTGAAATTAAAGTCAGTACACTCCGGCGGCAAGAGTTTCTTGCCAAGAATCTCGTCAGGGAAAACAACAGGTTTTTCCTGACGAGATTCTCGGACGTGTGTACGAGGCCTAAGAGCTTCATTGTGTTATCATGGGTCACTGAATTTTACCCAGTTATTGCATTTGACACTGTTTTTTAAATAATACCTTGAAATGTTTCTGTGGAGAACCTTTTAGAGTCTTATGAGCTGTAAATGATGCATCCTGCATGCTCAAAATCTGGTCTACACTCCAATGCAACTAACAACCAGCTCTGTGGTTGCAAATCCTGTGCCTGCCTTCTTCTACTTTGTGCTCCTTACTTTTGGCCCATTATTGTGATGGATTGTCTGACTAACCAGAAGTTGGTCTGTACTTGCACTGAAGAGCATTCTGGATTTTGAGGATTTAGGTCAGTAATAAAAGGCATTAGACGTGGGTCTAGGTGCCATCTTTTCATAATGAGGTTTAAAAGAAATCCTAATAGGAATTTAACCATGGATTAGTATAAAAAATTGGATACATGTTTCCCATTACAACATTTTTTCAACATCTCTCTCTCTCCTCTCTCTCTATATATATATATAAATGCACCGGTAGTTTTCTTTTGTTTACTTTTACATTGTTTTACTAAAATTGTGTGTTCATTTGCAAGAGAATTGTAGTCTTATACCTTTTTCCAATGATAAGCTTAGAATAAAAATTTAAGTTTGTATTTTAAAGAGAAGAATGTCATATACCATATTTATCGGTGTATAACACGCACGGGCATATAACACGCACCCTAAACTTTAAGAGGGAAATTTCAGGAAAAAATCTTTCCACAGCCCCCTGCATATAACACGCAGGCACAGGTTACCCTCTACCTTCAGGGTAAAAAAGTGAGTGTTATACGCCAATAAATGCAGTATTTAAAATGTTTTGGTACTTTTCACTTCATGTTTAACAATTGCTTACTAAAATAAGACAACTGTGAACATTGAAGTCTCTTTGTGCCCACATAAATGTTATAGTTTACTTTAACACAATTCTCCAACCCTACTTTGAAAAGTACTAATTTTTTTAAAAATAAAAAAGCAGATTATGCATTACTGACAACAAAAACAAGCTGAAAGGCATATGGTATATCTAATGCCCTGTACACACCATCGGTTCATCCGATGAAAATGGTCTGATGGATTTTTTCATCAGATATCCGATGAAGCTGACTTTCATCAGTCTTGCCTACACACCATCAGTTTAAAAACCCATTGTGTCAGAACGCGGTGACGTAAAGCACAAAGATGTGCTGAGAAAAATGAAATTCAATGCTTCCGAGCATGCATTGACTTGATTCTGAGCATGCGTTGATTTTTAACCAATGGATTTCCCCACAGACAATCGTTTTTTTCTATCGGTTTTTTAACCATCAGATAATTTTAAAACAGGTTCTACGTTTTTTCACCGATGGGAAAAAAACTGATGGGGCCCACACGATTGGTTTGTCTGATGAAAACGGTCCATCAGACCGTTTTCATCAGACGAACCGATCATGTGTACGTGGCATAAAAGTTTAGTCTGCTATTGCATTGACTGTATAACTATTTACTAACAAAAATAAGTGTTTAATGATAGATTTCAGTTTGGACAGAATGTGTAAAATGCTTTTCTTCTGTAACCACTAAATCTATGTTTGTATTTTTGTTGCTACTGCCACATGGTCTTTTACACAATTGATTTTTTCTCAAGGTTTTATTAACACAATCAATGCTTCTGTTAAATGTACCATTAGGCTCTTTCCGTGGTTTAATTTTTACCCTATTTATATTGTAATCTAGCAGGGGAAGTTAAGAAAACGTAAGTAAATTATATTTTAATATATGCTTTTCACACACATTTATAAATAATGACAGTAATATTGCAATAGCCAACAATTCAATGATTTTGTTTGTTTAGTATTTGCATTGATCAAAAAAAACACACAGAAGCTAATTTATCAAATAATTAATTAGGCACAAAAAAACTATCTAAAGCCCTTCTTAACATGTCAAACTAAAATGAAATCATTCTTCCTGACTAATAAACTAAATGTGCCTATTAAATGTCAGTGCAAAATCTTTCTTTAATTACAGTATTTATCAGCGTATAACACTCGCCGGCGTATAACATGCACCCCAAGTTTAGGAGGGAATTTTAAGAAAAAAAACTTTTAGGGGGGAAGTTTAAGGATAAAAACTTACATTTAAATGCCCATCAATGTAGCCTTATCAGTGTCCATCTGCAGCCTTGTCCATCATTGCAGAATGATCAGTGTCCATCTGCAGCCTTGCCCAGTATCATTTGCAGCCTTGCCCAGTGTCATTTGCAGCCTTGCCCAGTGTCCTTGCAGCCTTGCCCATTGTCATTGCAGCCTTGCCCAGTGTCCTTGCAGCACGATCATTTAAAATTACCGCCGTGGCACTGAGATAGACATAACTGGATGTCCTGTGTACTCAGCTGTACTCGGCTTCTCTGGCAGTCCCGCCCCTTGGTCAGGCTCCTATGATGGACATAACACAGGTCCAATGGCGGGACTGGGCATGACTGCGAACGGAGCCAAGCCTAGCCTAGCCGAGTACACAGCACACTCGGCTATGTGTATATCGGCAGCGCTTGCTCCTCTTCCCCTCACAGACAGCGGGGATTGGCGTATAACTCGCACCCAGGATTTCCCCCTTATTTTAAGGGGAAAAAAGTGCATGTTATACGCCGATAAATACGGTACATGCTATGTGCACTGAAAGACATGCATTACTATAGACCTTATACAGGTGGGCCCCTTGTTACAAACATCCAACTTAAAAATGACTCCTACTTACAAACAGAGGGCGACAACAGGAAGTGAGAGGACATCTACGCCTAGGAGGGGACATTCACTCCTGTAAGAGTTATAATGGGAAAAAGGTACCTCCATTGATGCTTTATCACCAAGGCTTGCTTCCACAACAACCCAAAATTTTCAAAATCCAACTTTCCTGTCATTGGGACAGAAAGTGAGGTGAAATCTTCTGAACAGGGGCACAGACACCAAAACAAATGTTACAGGGGTGTTAACCCTTCCCTATGTTATCCAAAAAGCTTAAAAAATATTTTTTTTGGCTGGGGCAACATATAAAAATGTACATGTTCCGACTTACAAACAGATTCAACTTAAGAACAAGCCTACCACATCCCTTTTCTACACTCCTCGCAGGACGTGAACGGCGCCTCCTGCCCCTTGTGCCAACACCCGAAACCTTCTTTATCTCACCGGTTCTGGTCTTGCTCATTTATTTCAGCGTTTTGGGATCAAGTCTTGGCCTACGTTTTCCGAATCACCCTACTGAAGTTACCCAAAGATCCTTTCCTCCTTATATTTGGATACTGGGACCCCCTGCTGCTACAAAGATCTCAGGTGTCCAAGACCTGGCCACTACTTTGCTTCCTTGTCGCACGAAGGGCTATTCTAAGAAACTGGATCTCTCCTCTACCCCCCTCCGCCAATCTGGTTGCACGAGACCTCCTTCTCCTCCTCTATAAGGAACGAGCCACCACGGAATTCAAGCGAGCCACGGCAAAATCCCGCTTTCTCTTAACCTGGCAACCTTTTATGACTGCATCACTCTCCCAAGAGGACCTTAACGCCTTCGATCAGTTTACTTTCTCGTATTTCAAGTCCCCTCCACCCACAACCTAGGGCGGAGATCCGTCACCTAGCTCGCATACCACCGCTCCCGATTAATTTGTACTGAACTGCTTCTACAGGTCTGGACGTAACCTCTCCCCTCCCCCCCTCCCTCTTGGTGCTCTTCTGAACGGTGCTTTATACATGGTGCCCCCCCCCCCCCCTCACCTTATAGATTTCCTAGTTGTTAGAGTTCCTTGTTTCCACTACTTAGATTCTTTGTTATCCATAACTGTTGATATGCCTAGAATCCATAATTTGAGACTCACCCGGGTCGTACCCCCTGTTATTGTTCAGATCCCACCAGTTCACTTATGAGTGGTGGTGGTGTCCCCTGCGGCATCCTCCTCCTTGTTTGGGGTTTGCGGACGGGGATCCCGCCTCTACCATGTCTCATACCTGACTACCTGACTATATGTCTGTTGGATTTATTGTTCCTGATCCGCTAGATACATTGTTCACGGTTACATGTAGATATTATACTGCTGGGGCTGCGTCCCCATTTGCTATGCTCTTTTTTTTCTACTCGGTATTGTGGATTCTATTTGCTGTATTTTATGAAAACTTAATAAATACTTTTTGAAAAAAAAAAAAAAAAAAAGAACAAGCCTACAGACACGATCTTGTTTGTAACCTGGGGACCATCTGTATATGGTTTCAGATGTTCATAAAAAGGTCTTATAAGGAGTAAAGTAATAAAAGCCCAGGTTTGGTTGAAAGTTTAAACATTCAATCATATGCAGTATTGGGGTCCTTGGTTTGAATCCTGGCTAGGACACTATCTGCCTGGAGTTTGCATATTTTCCCTTGGTACACCAGTTTCCTTCTACACTCCAAAGACATGTTGGTAGGTTAATTAGCTCTTGTCTATAATGTCTATAATGGGGTAAGGAGAAAGTAATACACAGAGACCAGAGCAGAGGAGTAGGTAATTCACAGCCACAGTCTTTATACTCACAAATACCCCTAATTGCTCTGTCACAGGTGACAGTCTTCCGGACACATAATAACCACAATACAATACACAAAACAAAGGATAATTGTTTTCCTTAAAAGAAACACTGTCACTTTACCTGAGCAAAAACAACTTTTTTAGCAGTCGTTGATAAGATGATGGAAAACTGAAATAAGTAGGAGGAAGGAAAAAGAGAAATATATATAGAGGAGGGTGGACAGGGGAAGTGAAAAGTGGGGTGAGACACAGGAGAAGAGAGAGAGTGAGAGGGAAGAAAGGTAGAACTGGGAGAAAGAGAGCGACAGAGAGAGAAGGGAGAGAGAGAACTTGGTGTTTGAGTTATTCACTTTACGGTCAACACAGAGGACACAGGGGCACGCTTTACGTCTAGAGGCAAAAAGATATTTCATCTCCAAATACAGAAAGGTTTCTTCACAGTAAGAGCTGTGAAAATGTGGAAGAATAGACTCCCTCCGGAGTTGGTTCTGGCCAGCTCAGTAGAATGCTTTAAGAAAGGCCTGGATACTTTCCTAAATGTACATAATATAACTGGGTACTAGGGATGAGCCGAACACCCCACTGTTCGGTTCGCACCAGAACTTGTGAACACACCAAATGTTCGTGTGAACTTTAGAACCCTATTAAAGTCTATGGGACTCAAACATTTGAAATCTAAAGTGCTAATTTTAAAGGCTAATATGCAAGTTATTGTCCTAAAAAGTGTTTGGGGACCTGGTTCCTGTCCCAGGGGACATGTATCAATGCAAAAAAGTTTTAAAAACGGCTGTTTTTTCGGGAGAAGTGAATTTAATAATGCTAAAAGTGAAACAATAAAAGTGAAATATTCCTTTAAATTTCGTACCTGGGGGGGGGGGGGGGGTGTAAAGTTAGCATGTGAAATAGCGCATGTTTCCCGTACTTAGAACTTGGGGTGACCAACTTCGCTACTTAAAAATCCCCATAGGTGACGCTTTAAATATTTTTACTGGTTACATCTTTTTAGTTGGAGAAGAGGTCTAGGGCCAAAATTATTGCTCTCGCTCTAACGTTCGCAGCGATACCTCACATGTGTGGTTTGAACACCGTTTTCATATGTGGGCGGGACTTACGAGTGCGGTCGCATCTGTATACGACCACACGGGAACAGGGGCGCTTTAAAAAAAAAATGTATTGTTTATTTTACTTTATTTATTTTAGTTTGACATGTTTTTCCCCAAAAATAAATGTTTTGATCACTTTTATTCCTATTACAAGGAATGTAAACATCCCTTGTAATAGGAATATAGCATGACAGGTCCTCTTTACAGTGAGATATGGGGTCAATAAGACCCCACATCTCACCTCTAGGCTGGGAAGCCTGAAAAAAAAGACTGAAAAAAGGATATGTGAATGATGCCTGTAGCTGCAGGCATCATTCAGATATCCCTGCACAAAGTCAAGGACGTCATATGACGACCGGCGGGCAGGAAGTGGTTAAAACGCATTTTTTTCCGAGTATTGCAGAGTATTGTGCGGGGGTATTGCAGAGTATTGTGCGGGGGGTATTGCAGAGTATTGTGCGGGGGGTATTGCAGAGTATTGGTGCGGGGGAACTGCAGAGTATTGGTGCAGGGGTACTGCAGAGTATTGGTGCGGGGGTACTGCAGAGTATGGTGTGGGGGTATTGCAGAGTATTGGTGCGGGGGTATTGCAGAGTATTGTGCGGGGGGTATTGCAGAGTATTGTGTGGGGGTATTGCAGAGTATTGGTGCGGGGGTATTGCAGAGTATTTTGCGGGGGGTATTGCAGAGTATTGGTGCGGGGGTATTGCAGAGTATTGGTGCGGGGTATTGCAGAGTATTGGTGCGGGGGTATTGCAGAGTATTGTGCGGGGGGGTATTGCAGAATATTGGTGCGGGGGTATTGCAGAGTATTGGTGCGGGGTATTGCAGAGTATTGGTGCAGGGGTATTGCAGAGTATTGGTGCGGGGTATTGCAGAGTATTGGTGTGGGGGTATTGCAGAGTATTGGTGCGGGGTATTGCAGAGTATTGGTGCGAGGGTATTGCAGAGTATTGGTGCGAGGGTATTGCAGAGTATTGGCGCAGGGGGTATTGCAGAGTACTGGCGCAGGGGGTATTGCAGAGTACTGGCGCAGGGGGTATTGCAGAGTACTGGCGCAGGGGGTATTGCAGAGTACTGGCACAGGGGGTATTGCAGAGTATTAGCGCAGGGGGTATTGCAGAGTATTAGCGCAGGGGGTATTGCAGAGTATTGCAGGGGGTATTGCAGGGGGTATTGCAGAGTATTGCAGGGGGTATTGCAGAGAATTGCAGGGGGTATTGCAGAGTATTGCAGGGGGTATTGCAGGGGGTATTGCAGAGCATTGCAGGGGGTATTGCAGAGTATTGCAGGGGGTATTGCAGAGTATTAGCGCTGGGGGTATTGCAGAGTATTGCAGGGGGTATTTCACAGTATTGCAGAGTATTGCAGGGGGTAGTGCACAGTATTGGGGTGGGGTTTGCAGGGATGGCTGAGCAGGGATGAATGGATCTGTGACTGCAATAGTCACAGATCCATCCACAGCGCTGCTGACACCCGCGCTCCCCCCTCTCACACTGTACCGATCAGTACAGAGAGAGGAGGGAGAAACCGGCGTCATCAAATGACGCCGGTTTGTTTACATGTGATCGCTCCGTCATTGGACGGAGCGATCACGTGGTAAACGGCTGCTATCAGCGGCAATTTACGGTGATGCGCCGGGTCCTCTGGGGTCCCAAGGGGCGCGCGGGAGCGCGATTCTGGGAGGACGTCCATGGATGTCCTCCCAGAGTTAAGCGACTGCCTTGTAGCCATATTTCGGCTATGAGGCGGTGATTAAGTGGTTAAAACCGGACTTGCGGCTATAATGAATTGTCGGCTCTGGCAATTCAGAGCGAATTCATTCGTAGAAAAAAAAAAATAGCGTGGGGGTCCCCCAAATTCCATTACCAGGCCCTACAGATCTGGAATGGATATTAAGGGGAACCCCCGCCATCAATTTAAAAAAAAATGGCATGGAGTTCCCCCAAAAATTCACACCAGACCCCTTATCCGAGCACGTTAACCTGGCCAGCCGCATAAAAGAGGGGGGGACAGAGTGTGCCCCCCCTCTCCAGTCTTCCCCCTTGCTGGGCTTCCCCAGTGGCGTAGCAGAGGGTGCGTCAGAGGGGGCGGGGTCACGTGACAGGTGACCCCGCCTCCCCTATATAAGAAATGTCACAGCTTTAGCCACGTCATTTGCTGGACTGTGTCCAGCATAGAGAAGAGGTCGGCGATGCTGCGCTCTAGATGGATGGATCTTCTCATCGCTGGACCGGAGATCAACCGTCGCTGGATACAGACAACGTTGGAGCAGGGAGCTGGGACGAGTAGATTACCACCGCTGGATTTTTTTATTTTATTTTTATTAATAAAGGATTTTTTTCTACGGTGTGTGTGTGTGTTTTTTCCAACTATTTACACTTCCTTTGTGAAATGGTAGGGGTACAATGTACCCCATTACCAATTCACATAGGGGGGGCCAGGATCTGGGGGTCCCCTTTGTTAAAGGGGTCTTACAGATTCTGATAAGTTCCCCCGCCCACAGACCCCCACAACCACTGGGCAAGGGTTGTGGGGATGAGGCCCTTGTCCCCATCAACATGGGGACATCCTCCCAATGTTGAGGGCATGTGGCCTGGTACAGTTCAGGAGAGGGGGGCCGCACTCTGTCCCCCCCTCTTTTCTGCGGCCGGCCAGGTTAACGTGCTTGGATAAGGGGTCTGGTGTGAATTTTTGGGGAACTCCACGCCATTTTTTTTAAATTTGGGGTGGAGTTCCCCTTAAAATCCACACCAGACCTGAAGGGTCTGGAATGGATATTTGGGGGGAACCCCACATCATTTTCTTTTTTAAATTGACGGCAGGGTTCCCCTTAATATCCATTCCAGACCTGAAGGGCCTGGTAATGGAATTTGGAGGGACCCCCACGCTATTTTTTTTTTTTTTTTAATGAATGAATTCTCCGAGAGCCGACAATTCATTATTGCTGCAAGTTCGGTTTTAAAAGACTTTTTTTCCTTTCAGAAATGACACTTTGTGCAGGGACAGTTCTATATACGGGAAACATGCGATATTTCACATGCTAACTTTACACCCCCCCTAGGTACGAAATTTAAAGTAATATTTCACTTTTATTGGTTCACTTTTAGCATTATTAAATTCACTGCTCCCGAAAAAACAGCCTTTTTAAAACTTTTTTTTTGCATTGATACATGTCCACTGGGACAGGACCCAGGTCCCCAAACACTTTTTAGGACAATAAATTGCATATTAACCTTTAAAATTAGCACTTTACATTTTTCCCATAGACTTTAACAGGATGTTTCGCGGCTTTTCGAATTTGCTGCGAACACCCCTGATTGTTCGTTGTTCGCCGAACAGGCGAACAGGCAATGTTCGAGTCGAACATGAGTTCGACTCGAACTCGAAGCTCATCCCTACTGGGTACTAACATTTATAGGTAAAGTTGATCCAGAGAAAATCCAATTACCTCTCGGGGGATCAGGAAGATTTTTCCCCCCTGCTGTAGCAAATTGGAGCATGCTCTGCTGTTTTTTTTTGCCTTCCTCTGGATCAACTGTGGGTATAGAGCTGGGTACATGGGATTGTACGATATTTTTTATTTCTTTATTTTTTTTATGGTTAAACTAGATGGACTTGTATCTTTTTTTCAACCTGACTAACTATGTAACTATGCAGCTATGTGTGCAGTACATGCTTGCCAGCTCCTATTCCATAGTTCAATAGCCTGGAGAGATTTAAGCCCTGAAAAAAACAGCCTGCTTCCCAAAGGTTGGGGCGGGGTGGGAGGGTGGGTCAGGCAGGGTCACCCGAGTTGCGTAGCGTCATCACGCTGACTGGTTTCATCTGCCTATTAACAAACTTCTTCAGAGCAGGGGCCGGTGGGTAGGATTTTAAATATCTCACCTTGAACTGACATTTTAATTTACAGCCACTGTGTGTCCTCAGTGTACGCTTTCCTCGCTGATGCTCACCACAATTCACATTACATACAAAATACATATAAAGAGCGATCCACACAATCTCAATAGGTTATAGTCTGATTAGACTATCTAAACCACCTTAGGCAAAAAAAAGGGCATAGGGAAAACCAGCAATAAAAATTGACACAAATGATAGAAAATGACAAAAAAACAGCATAAAAATTAAAAAATTCAACCCAAAATAGCAAAAGTAGCAGCAGGGATGGACCCACCATAAATCTAATCACGGAAAACTCATGCCAGTGCGTGACCACCAATAAAGAGTTTACGCTTCTAAAAAGACTGATAAATGAAACTCTGTGTTTAGTACTTTTGGCACCATAGAATCCAACAAAAAGATCCACATTTTCTAATTCTGTAATAATATGGTCCAAAATCCTCCCTGTGTAGTGAAATTCAAGATGTAGATACCCTTAACCTTCAAACCACTTGTTTTCCCATTGTGGAAGTGTTTGAAATGTGCTGTCAAAGAGCATTCATTCTCCTTTTTGTTTATACTATTAATATGCTCACCTATACTGATTTTTAACTGCTTGCAGACCGCCTCCTGTATATATACGTCGGCAGAATGGCACAGCTGTGCAAAGCAACATACAGGTACGTTGCTTTGAATTTGCTGCCGTGCGGGCGCGTGCGTGTCACAGAGCTGCAGAACAGGGAGATGCCTGTGTAAACAAGACATTTCCCTATTCTGCTTTATGACAGGACACTGATCTACTGCTCCTTGTCATCGGGAGCAGTTATGAATTTCGTGTCACTGGTAGCACAGCCCCCACACAGTTAGAATCACTCCCTAGGACACACTTAACCCCTTCCTCTTTCTCTAGTAGTTAACTCCTTCCCTGCCAGTGTCATTTACACAGTAATCAGTGCGTTTTTGTAGCACTGATTTCTGTATAAATGACAATGGTCCCAAAATAGCGTCAAAGTGTCCCATGTGTCTGCCATAATGTCGCAGTCATGATAAAAATCGCCGCCATTACTAATAATTTTTTTTTTTTAAATGCCATAAAATGATTCCCTATTTTGTAGACATTATGGCCCAGATTCACGTAGATCGGCGCATCTTTGTGCCGGCGTAGCGCATCTCATATGCGCTACGCCGACGTAACTCTGAGAGGCAAGAGCAGTATTTACAAAGCACTCGCTCCCAAACTTGCGCCTGCGTAATGTAAATTGGCCAGCGTAAGCCCGCCTAATTCAAAGTAGGAAGGTAGTGGGCGTGATCTATTACAATAAAGCATGACCCCATGTAAATGAAGGGCCCAACGAACGGCGCATGCGCGCGCATTCTCACAATCACGTTGCATATACTCCCTAAGATACGCCGGCTCAATGCCTACGACGTGAACGTAACCTACGCCCAGCCCCATTCACGTACGACTTACGTAAACGACGTAAAACACGACGGCTGTTCCGACATCCATACCCTAACATGACTTACCCCTGCTTTAGGTGGAATAACTTTACACCGGACATACGCCTTACGTAAACGGTGTAGATTACAGCAACGGGCGCAAGTACGTTCATGAATTGGCGTATCTCGGTCATTTGCATATTCGACGCGTAAATCAATGGAAGCGACCCTTGCGGCCAGCGTAAATATGCGCCCAAGATACGACGGCGTAGGAGACTTACAGTACGTCGGTCGGATCAAGTCAAAATTCAGGCGTATCTTGTATTGAGAATTAGGCGCACAGATAGGACGGTGCATCCGAGAACTTACGCGGCGTATCAGAAGATACGTCAGCGTAAGTTCTACGTGAATCCGGCTATATAACTTTTGCGCAAACCAATCAACATACGCTTATTTTGTTTTTTTACCAAAAATATGTAAAAGAATACAATAGAGAATTTTTTTAATATATTTTTTAGGGGATATGTATTATAGCAAAAAGTAAAAAATATATATATATTTTTTTAAATTGTCGCTTGAGATGTTTGGTGCAGAGGCATTTGTAAATGTATGTGTTTTATCAACATACCAACAAATACTGCACCCCCAATATGTCTACATAATAGGTTTGATAGATAGTTCTGTCCATCCCCAGCCTCACCTCAGACTCTCAAATCCATTTCCCTTCTCTTTAGGAGCATGGGTCCGCCGCTGCAGAGGCTGGAGGAGGTGGGTTGAGCTAAGCACTAGAAGTAGTAGGAATTTACATCTCCTGAATGCTGGGGCCTCTCTCTCTCTTCATTAGGTGATGTCACTGGTTGCTAGATGCCAGGAGGCCCTAACAGCCTTTTCTGGAACATCAGAGTGGCCTAGGGGGCAATTGTCAATCTTCCTGCCAACCCAGTCTGCCCCAGACATGCAGCCAGTCAGTCTGGCAGCAAATGGCCGATATGTCCTATGGCCAGTGCAAGCCTGGTTCTAATAAACTGTGTTATATTTAGAAGCCTTTGGGACAGGCTTCTAAATATAGTTGCAAAGTTCATGTATTATTTCAGAGAACAAGAGCTATATGCTGATTGTTGTGTTGCACTACCCCCTCCAGTCAGCAAAGGGAGAACTAAAGGCAGAAAAACCTATGGATTTCTTACGCTGAACACTGGGGTTCATGGCATTTGAAGTCTAGAAAGTAGGCCATAGTGTGGAGTCTATGGACCAGGGCTCAAGTCCTGCGGGAACGCGTGGGAACGGAGTTCCTGCACTTTTTTCACAGCAGGAACTCAGTTCACTTTGCAGGACTAGAGCAGCAGAGCCAATCCTTCACTAAGCGGCAATGCCCAGCTCGAGTCACTGTCAGGGGCAGGCGAACCTTAGTAATCCTTTATGTTACTGGTCGCTTCCTGTATATGAATTCATCAGGTAGTGTGCAGGTAGGGATGAGCCGAACACCCCCCTGTTCGGTTCGCACCAGAACTTGCGAACATACCAAATGTTCGTGTGAACTTTAGAACCCCGTTAAAGTCTATGGGACTCGAACATTTGAAATCTAAAGTGCTAATTTTAAAGGCTAATATGCAAGTTATTGTCCTAAAAAGTGTTTGGGGACCTGGGACCTGGTTCCTGTCCCAGGGGACATGTATCAGTGCAAAAAAAAGTTTTAAAAACGGCCGTTTTTTCGGGAGCAGTGAATTTAATAATGCTAAAAGTGAAACAATAAAAGTGAAATATTCCTTTAAATTTCATACCTAGGGGGGGTGTAAAGTTAGCATGTGAAATAGCGCATGTTTCCCGTACTTAGAACTGTCCCTGCACAAAGTGTCATTTCTGAAAGAAAAAAAATCATTTAAAACCGGACTTGCGGCTATAATGAATTGTTGTGGGGGTCTCCCCAAATTCAATTACCAGGCCCTTTAGGTCTGGTATGGATATTACGGGGAACCCCGCCGTCAATTTAAAAAAAAAATGACGTGGGGTTCCCCCCAAATATCCATTCCAGACCCTTCAGGTCCGGCTCCCCGCTCCAACGTTGTCTGTATCCAGCGACGGGTGATCTCCTCTCCTGTCCAGCGATGAGAAGATTTACAAAGCGCAGCATCGCCGGCCTCCTCTCTCCGCCGGACACAGCCCGGCGAATGACGCTGCTGAAGCTGTGAAATTTCTTTTATAGGTGGGGCGGGGCCACCCATCACGTGACTCCGCCCCCTCTGACGCAAGGGGAAAACCAGGCTTCCCCAGTGACGTAGCAGAGGGTGTGTCAGGGGGGCAGGGTCATAAGCCCCCCGCCCGCAGACCCCCACAACCCCCGGGCAAGGGTTGTGGGGATGAGGCCCTTGTCCCCATCAACATGGGGACATTCTCCCCATGTTGAGGGCATGTAGCCTGGTGCGGTTCCGGAGGGGGGGGGCGCACTCTGTCCCCCCCATTTTTCTGCGGCCGGCCAGGTTAACGTTCTCGGATAAGGGTCTGGTGTGGATTTTTGGGGGAACTCCACACCATTTTTTTTTAAATTTGGGGTGGAGTTCCCCTTAAAATTCACACCCGTCATTTTTTTTTTAAATTGACGGCGGGGTTCCCCTTAATATCCATATCAGACCTGAAGGGCCTGTTAATGGAATTTGGGGGGACCCCCAGATTTTATTTTTTTATTTTTTTATGAATGAATCATCTCTGTAATTGCCAGAGCCGACAATTCATTAGAGCCGCAAAGCTGGTTTTAAATGCCTTTTTTTCTTTCAGAAATGACACTTTGTGCAGGGACAGTTCTATGTACGGGAAACATGCGCTTTTTCACATGCTGACTTTACATCCCCCCTAGGTACGAAATTTAAAGTAATATTACACTTTTATTGTTTCACTTTTAGCATTATTAAATTCACTGCTCCTGAAAAAACTGCAGTTTTTAAAACTTTTTTTGCATTGATACATGTTTCCTGGGACAGGACCCAGGTCCCCAAACACTTTTTAGGACAATAACTTGCATATTAGCCTTTAAAATTAGTACTTTAGATTTCTCCCATAGACTTTAACAGAGTGTTCCGCGGCTTTTCAAATTTGCCGCGAACACCTCAAATTGTTAGTTGTTCGCCGAACAGGCGAACAGGCAATGTTCGAGTCCAACATGAGTTTGACTCGAACTCAAAGCTCATCCCTATGTGCGGGTATTCCGTCACTTCCTCAATGCCGCAATGTCTCCTGGGAGCTTTTGTCATTGTTCCCAGGAGACATTGCGGAGGTCTGCCGCGAGTTATCGCGGGATTTAGAAAGAACTTGCTTCTAAGGTACAGTGGATAAAAAAAAACAAAAAAACATGCGGTTTAGTAGTTATGGATATGAGCGTATCTTTTTTTATTTTTTTTTGGTGGGGGAGTGGATCTTGGGTGGGAGTTCCCACACTTTTTTCCCCAGGACTTGACCCCTGCTATGGACCATTTGCACTATAATTCCCAAGAGACACAGGGGCAAGGAGGAGCAGTGGGCTGCTTTTCTGAGACTCCTCATACTGATCAGACTGCTGAGAGGCCAGACCAGTGGAGATACCTGAGGCAGCTCAGCACGTACTGCAGCCATCACATCTGCACTGTTGCTGCTGGGAGATCAGAACATCCTCTCACGCGCTACTTTCCACCGCTAAATCTGCAGAGGCATTCTGTGGAAAGATTGAGAGGGCCTCCTTTCTACAGAGAGTTTACAGCCACACCACAGGGACTGGTGAGAGGGCACTGCACATTATTTACACTGCTAGCAGGAACAGAGTTACTGGAGATAGGACATTAAGTATACTGTACCTACTATACTACACCTATAACACACCTGTATCTGTATAACTTTACTGCATCTTTACTTCACCTACTGTATGCTGCATGCTAGTTTACTAAAACTTTAGTTAAGTGCACCAATGCTTCTTATAAGTCCCCAAGAATAGCCAACAGAAGAATTGCATAAAGGACTGCCTCTCCCGTAACACCATCTTGTCAATTGTGTTACCTTCTCCCATTTCCTTCATTTCTATTGACAGTGCAATCCAGTCAGTCTAGGCCTAGCATAGTCGCAATCAATCCAGGTTGGCAGTATAGTTCTTGTTATCAGTAAATCAAGCTTTATCACTGCTCATGGCTCACTGCTGCACTTTAGGTGACCTTGCTCCTGTTTATGCTGATCTTGAAGCCAAGTGTCATTATATGCCTTCTCCTTATTACTAATCACCCTGTATCAAAACTGTGTTATTACCATTGTTAATAACCACTCGAATGCCAGACAAGTTCACCCCCTTCCTGCTCAAGCCAATTTTTAGCTGTCAGCGCTGTGACACTTTGAATGACAATTGTGTAGTCATGCAACATTGTACACAAATACATTTTTCAAATTTTTTTTGAGACAGATAAAGCTTTATTTTTGGTGGTGTTTAACCACTTGACCACTGGGCACTTAAACCCCCTTAATAACCAGACCAATTTTCAGCTTTCGGTGCTCTCACATTTTGAATGACAATAACTCGGTCATACAACACTGTAGCCAAATGAAATTGTTGTCCTTTTTTCCCCACAAATAGAGCTTTCTTTTGGTGGTATTTGATCACCTCTGCGTTTTTTTTTTCCGCTATTAATGAAAAAAGAACGAAAATGTTTGTAAAAAAAAAATGAATTTTTCTTGCACTGATGGGCACAGGTGGCACTGATTGGCAAAGGTGGCACTGATGGGCACAGGCGGCACTGGTGTGGCACTGGTGTGGCTCAGATGACACTGGTGCGGCACTGGTGTGGTAAGGCAGCACTGGTGTGGCACAGGTGGCACTGGTGTGGCACAGGCAGCACTGGTGTGGCACAGGCAGCACTCATGGGCACAGGCGGCACTCGTGGGCACAGGTGGCACTCGTGGGCACAGGCGGCACTGATTGGCACTGATGGGCACAGGTGGCACTGATTGGCACAGGTGGCACTGATGGGCACAGGTGGCACTGATGTGGCAGTGTTGTGGCACTGTTGTGGCACTGGTGTGCACTGGTGTAGCACAGATGGCACTGGTGTAGCACAGATGGCACTGATGTAGCACAGATGGCACTGGTGGGGCACAGATGGCACTGGTGGGGCACAGATGGTGCTGGTAGGGCACAGATGGCGCTGGTGGGGCACAGATGGCACAGATGGGGAACAGATGGGGCACAGATGGGGCACTGCTGGGCACTGCTGGGTACTTACGTGTTGTCACTAATCTCTCTCCTCTTCTCTCACGCTGCAATGGTGTGAGGAGAGGAGAGAGAGATGACCTGCAGGTGACCCATCCGCCCGTGTTTGTTTACATTTGTGATCGCGCCGTCATTGGACGGCGCGATCACGTGGTAAGGAGCCGTATCCATTGGCTCCTTACCGCGATCCTTGTTGCTGCGGGTCCCGTGGACCTGGCGAGCGCCGGTGATCGCGTGTGAGCGTCGGCTCGGGCGCGCGGGTCTGATTCTCCGGGAGGACGTATATTGACGCCCTCCCAGAGTTAGGGAACCGCCTTGTAGCCGTATTTAAGCTATAGGGCGGTTACTAAGTGGTTATTCACAACTGGGCTTTTTATTTTTTGCTAAACAAACAAAAAAAGAGTGACAATTTTGAAAAAATAGGATTTAATGCTCACTGTAAAATCTCTTTCTCTGAGTTCATGGGTGGACACAGCCTTAATCTTGACATAGTGGGGGGTAGCCTATCTTTAGGAGTGACTAGGCAGAATGTGTTAAAGGGGAGTTCCACCCACAATTTCACTTTTTAAATATAAATACCCCTGTAATACACAAGCTTAATGTATTCTAGTAAAGTTAGTCTGTAAACTAAGGTCCGTTTTGTTAGGTTGTTACAGCATTTAGATAGTTTACAGTATAATCTAGAAATAGACCGTGGCCATCTTAAGTGTGGGCATCATAAAGCCAGACTGTATGACTTCCTGGATTTCAGCTTTGCATATCTCGCACATGCTCAGTGAACAAGCAATGTAATAGGTTTCAGTCAGGTTTGCAAGGACTACTGGGAAACATGATGCCTATCCCAGAAACCCTTGCAAATAGCCTAGGCAAATAAGGAGGAGGAAGTAATGAAGGACTACAAAATAAAGGTATTTACAAGCAACAAATTAAATAAAAATTGTCCATTCTGAACACTATGAGATTAGAGCATGCAGCACAGACAAACATAAAAAAAATGGGTGGAACTCCACTTTAACAACTTCAAAGCTGAACTGCCCCACCCAGGGTGCGATTCCACTGACTATATCCTCTCAGCCTTCACCAAGCAGTTCAGTTCGTAGCAAGCAGTACAAACTTAAAAAAAGAGAGGGGTGGGTGCTGTGTCCATCCATGAACTCAGAGAAAGAGATTTTACTGTGAGCATAAAATCCTATTTTCTCTTTCGTTCATGGATGGACACAGCCTTAATATTGACATAGTGGGACGTTCCAAAGCAGTGTCAAAATGAGGGGTGGAAAGCCTAAAATTAAACTTCACCCCAAAACAAAACAGAGCTCCTCAACTGAGGAGTTGTAACTCTTAACAGCCGCCTGCAAAACTTTGCGGCCGAAGAAGCATCCGAAGATGCACTCACATCAACTTGTAAAGTTTAGTGAAAGTGTGGCCGGGCGACCAGGTTGCCGCTTTACACACCAAGGAAACAGACACTAGATGTCAGAAGAGGCACCATTGCCCTAGTCAAATGCGAAGTGATAGGGAGGTGCCCGACCCTTTATAGCGTAAGCCTGATCAGGATCTGTCAGGTCCACCTCGAAATGGTGGCTGAAGAGACCGCTGGGCCCTTCTTGGGACCAGCTACCGAAACAAACAGTAAATCTGAACTCCAGAACAGAGCAGTAACAGACAAGTACATTCTCGGAGCTCGGACAACGTCCAAGGGATGCCACGTCGTCTCCTTAGGATTCGACGAATGAGGACATAAGTATGGCAGTACAATGTCTTCCTTAAGATGGAAGGTCTAAATGACCTTAGGAAGAAAAAAGGCTGCATATGCAGCACCACCTTATCCTTGTGGAAGATCAATAGGGAGCCTTTCATGACAAGGCTTCCAGCTCAGAACCCATCTTAACTGACATAACAGCCACCAAAAGGACCACTTTCTGAGAAAGTGTCAACAAGGGAACTTCCCTAATGTTCTCAAACGGTGGTTATGAGGCACCTAGAGGTCATGGCATTAAAACCATTGACTGTAAGGCAGGATGACCTATGGGTCCTTGCGACAGCAGGTCCTCTCGTAGCAGTAGACGCCAAGGTGCATCTGCTATTCAAATCCCCACGGAGGTAGTGGAGGATGGACCGGAGGGGCCACATCCCGAACCCCCTGTACAAATGTTCTCACTAGAGAGTGAGTCGCCAGAGGTCGCTGAAAGAAAACAGCCAGGGCAGATATCTGCCCCTTAATCGTGCTTAAGCAAGCTTTTTGGTCCACCCCGCGCTGTAAGAACGGCAGGACTCTGGACACTATATAAGTCCGAAGATTCCACTTAATTTCCTCGCAAAGGGCTAAGTAAGCTCTCCAAGTGCGATAATAAATCCTCCTAGAGGATAACTTCCTAGCCTTCCTCATGGTAAGAATTACAGAATCCGACAGGCCCCGGTCTCTTAGTACCTGGCTTTCAATATCCATGCCGTTAAAGTCAGCGACTGTAAAGCAGGATGCATTATGGGACCTTGTGACAGCAGGTCCTCTCTCAGCGGTAGACACCAAGGGATGTCTGCTACTAGCCGCACTAGATCGGCGTACCAAGGACGCCGAGGCCAATCCGGAGCAATTAGGATCATAGGAATACCCTCTGTCTCCACTCTGCGAAGCAGAAGAGGCAGGAGCTTTAGAGGAGGGAAGGCATAGATTAGCCGGTACTGACTAGACGGCGCCACTAACTCATCTGTCGCGTCCGCCTATGGGTCTCTTGACCTGGCCACAAACCTCAATACCTTCTGATTGACTCAAGACGCCAGGAGATCTATGTCTGGCGTGCCCCACGTTAAGCAAAGGAGATGAAACACCTCCGGATGCAGAGACCATTCTCCTTGGTCCAGCATCTGGCAACACAGGTAGTCCGCCTGCCAGTTTTCCATACCCGGAATGTATATGGCCGACAGTGCCGGTATGCTCCTTTCTGCCCACCTTAGGATGTGAGCGACTTCTGACGCTGCAGTCGCGCTAATTGTTTCTCCTTGATGGTTGACATATGCCACCGCCGTGGCATTGTCTGACTGGATTCTGACTGGACACCCTTGTAGCCTCTGAGACCATGTGGAGAGGCACAGCCTGATCACCCTAAGTTCCAGGACCTTGATCGGCAAATGGGAATCCTCTGGAGACCAGCGACCCTGGGCCGACTGAACCCCCCAGACTCCCCTACCGGTAAGGCTGGCGTCCGTCGTGATGACTATCCAGTGAAAGGAAGGAACGACTTCCCAGGCAGAAGTGCCGGTGAGGTCAGCCACCAACAAGGGAGGCCCTGACCAAGTGGCTCACCCTGATTCGATAATACAGGGACGATGGGCGCTTGTCCCATCTGGACAGAGTTTCCTTCTGTAGCACTCACGTGTGAGATTGCGCCTATGGTACCGCCTCGAAGGAGGCCACCATGAGGCCCGGGACTCGCATGCAAAAGCGGAGTGATGACCCTTCTGGGATGTCAACTACCGCACCGCAGCCTGAAGGGTCTGCAACTTTTCCACAGGGAAGAAAACCTTTGCCTCTGAGGAGTCCAGAATCAATCCCAGATATAGTAGGCGTTGAGTCGGTACTATTACTGACTTCTGAATGTTCAGTAGCCCCCCAAGTGTCTGAGGGTCTGATGTTATAGACACGCTCACCTCTAATTTTGAGGCTGAAGCAGCCCTCAGAAGCAGGTCGTCCAAGTAGCCCACTACAGCGATGCCACATTGTCTTAGTAGGTCGAGAATTGGGGCAAGCACCTTGGTGAACACCCTTGGTGCCGATGCCAGGCCAAAGGGGAGAGCCACAAATTAATAGTGGTCTTCCCCGACCGCAAAGCGCAGAAGTCTCTGATGCTTTGTGCATATGGGGACATGTAAATAGGCATCCCTGATGTCCAAGGATGTCAGAAAGTCCCCCGGCTGGAGGGCAGTGACGACAGAACGAACCGATTCCATCCGGAATCTTGTACCTTTATGAAGCAATTGAAGGCCCTGAGGTCCAGAATTGGGCGAACGCCCTCTTTCTTTGGTACTATAAACAGATTGGAGTTAAACCCCTAAAACCGAACCTGCACTGGGACAGGAATAACCACCCTGCGTTTCAGAAGGTCTTGAACTGCCCCAAAATAGGGCTTCCTGACGAGTCGGTTGTAGCTGGCGGTTGGAGGGAAAAAAATCTGTTTGGTGGGCAAGATAAAAGTTATATCTTGTACCCTGAAGACACTACTTTGCAAACACACTGGTCGGGGACCTGAGATGTCCACCGGGTCGCGAATTCGCGAAGATGTCCCCCCCACCTGAGAGATGGGTGGGGGCAAACCTTCATGCGGACGTAGCTTTGTCTGCAGGTTTGTTGAGTTTGCGAAACCAGGGACGTTTCAGTCCCTGAGCAGGCGCTTTATCGGCCTGTGGTCTTTTACCCGCCGTACTGGGCGGACGAAAAAAAAGCTTGTGTGCGGTAAAGAAGGGCCCTTGCCTACCGCGTGGCTCCTTCCCCTTTTTGGACTGTGGGAGAAGTGTGCTCTACCTCCTGTAGCATCTTTAATTATGTCATCCAGGGGAGTTCCAAAAAGTCTGTCGCCCTTAAAGGGCAAGTCCATCAGGGCTTTCTTGGAAGATTGGTTGGCGGACCAAATCCTAACCAAAGTAGACGGAGTAACGCCACCGCCTGACCTGAAGCTCTGGCCAGCAGAAGAATAGTGACCAAGGATGATTCACAAATGAATTTTAGGCCTTGTACTAGTAGGTCAGCTAGGACTACCTAGTTTGAGGAAGCCTGACACTTGTAACCCATTGAGCAGCATCTTTGCTCCTATTGTGAGTGTCTGAGACACCAGGGCCCCAACTATGGTTGGGCATACCGTCAACACACTACCGTGTACAGGTTGCGGGTGATCGCTTCAGCCTTCTCATCCGCAGGGTTTTTGAAGGCGGGAGCCCCCTCCACTGGTATGGTGGAGCTTGTTTAATCTGGACACAGGAGGGTCCTCTATCGGGGGCGAGGTCTGTAGTTTTAAGAAACTCTCTTCAAGAGGGTTCTTGGTCTACATCTTCAGATACCTCAGGGCCAGGGTCATGAGTGCTAGATGGACCCGGCAACGCATCTGAGTTGTCCCCAGCAGATGGCGGGGGAGGGGGTGCTTTCTAGCCCCCATTGTCCCATGTGCTGCTTCCACCTTGGCTACGAAGACATGACAGGATTGCCGCCTAGTGTCCACTGATAAATCGGGTGCAGGGGCATCAATTGCCAGCTCAGGTGTCTCGGGGGAAAAAGCGTCTGCTTCTGACGCCATGCTGTCCACACACCTGACACAGGGACCCCCAAACAAGTAACCCACCACTCCTGGCTGCAGAAGAGATGAGGGGTTCCCCCCAGAGGACTCACCACCCAGGAACCATAATAGATGGTTTAGCTAGCAGAGCTGCTGCCTGCAGAGTGTTTCTGTCGATCTGTGCTCTCCAAAGCTGGGATCGAAGGCTGTGTGTGGCTGCGATTTTTGTCAGTCTTTCAGACTGCTCAGTCACAGCGTGTATCTGTTCATCTGCCGTTTTTAAAATGGTCTGATCCATGGTACAATGGCTGCTGATCTGACACTAGAGGCCAACAGGGCAGAAAACCATGGTGCAGCAGAGTAATGCAGAAGTCAGTACACCTCAGCAGAAATCTCCAGAAAAATGCGGCTACAAGAAGATGGCCACCAGTGAGAAAAGAAATACAGCATGGACACCAACCTGGGCGTCGACAGCATGGAGCAAGACACACAGAAAAACAGAATCTCTTATGCGGCTTTATACATTGTGCAAGTAAAGAAATACAGCATGGATACACCAAACATGGCCGCCGACAGCATGGAGCAGGACACACAGGTAAACAGAATCTCTTATGCAGCTTTATACACTGATTTAGTGACTTATGGTTCCCCAAGTGAAGCTCCCCAGAGGAACCCCTGCCCAGCAGCTAGCTCAGAGAGCCTAGGAGGAGGAGGGGGGGAGGGGAGAAGGGGGGTAAGGTTCTTTACTCACCTCTCCAAGGATTCCCAGTTCTGTCTTCTTGCTAAAGCAAGGTAGTAGCTACTTACCCTTCCTGTGCGTTTATGCCGGAAGCATCCTGGACAGTGCATCTACCGCATGGTAACAGAGGTGACTGTCGGCCAGGCTACTGCGACTTAGCCCTGCAGACCGGTTCTTATGCAAGCCCTGGAAAGTATAGCTCACCAGCCACCCGTAGAGCGGCGGGCATGTTGTGGATGACCCAGCGCGCAGCTAAGGTCGGCACGCGCTCGATGCCCGAAACTGGGAAGAATACAAGGATCTGGGATCCAGCCTGTCGCCCAGTCGCCAGTTGATTGAAGATTGCAGGAAAAACTTAAATAAATAAAAAATCCAAAAGATGAATCCAAACTAAAAGCCTCCAAGCCATGGGCCTGAAGAGAGCCATGTCTTCTCCTAGACTAGGCAGAAAAAAACTGAACTGCTTGGTGCAGGCTGAGAGGATATAGTCAGTGGGACCACACCCTGGGCGGGGCAGTTCAGCTTTGAAGTTGTTAACACTTTCTGCCTAGTCACTCCTAAAGATAGGCTATCCCCCACTATGTCAATATTAAGTCTGTCCATCCATGAACGAAAGAGAAAAAAGCTTTTCTTAGTTTCAGTCATATTTTGCAAATAGGTAATTTCTCTTCTTCACTGATGTGCTCTGATGAGGCTGCACTGATGGGCACTGATAGGCTGCACTGATAGACACTGATGAGGCCGCACCGATGGGCACTGATGAGACTGCACGGATGTGAACTGTTGAGGCTGCACTGATGTACACTTATAAGGCCACACTGATGAGGATGCACTGATGAGGTGGCACTGATGGACACTGAGGAGGCGGCACTAATAAGCTGCTGGGTGCTGAAATGCACTGATGGAGCTGTACTGATAATCGGGGCACCAATGGTTAGTGTCCTGATTATCAGTGTATAAACTATACTGACAGACTTGCCAGTTAATAGACTTCCTTTCCTCACACAGACACAGAGTGGGAAGGAAGGACTTACAATTACCAGCAAGTCTGTTTACATGATATGTGATTGGACACAGCTGATCACATTGTAAAGGGCTATTGTGATTGGCCCTTTACCATAATCTGTGATCAGCTATTTCCAAAGGAAGACAGAGCAGTCACAGATTGCACTGGATGCGTACCCCAGGGAGCACGCAGGAGACAGGGATCTAGGGGGATGTCCTCCCAGAACTGGAAGCCTATGATGTAGCAGTCTTTTGGCTATAGCATGGATGGGAAGAGGTTAACTCATTTCTATGCTTACTTCATTACCAACCATATGAGATGACAATAAGTTAAGCTTGACCTTACTGACTGGTTCAGTGCCTTTGATATAGTACTACCAATGGGTACTAAGTATTACTTTCAGTGATTTTCTTTAATACTACATGCTTTGTACATCTAGTGTGTCAGAGGGGCTGCAGTTCTTAGGGAAATCGAGATAGAGAACAGGGGAAATATCCTATCCAGTGGCTACTGCTGGGGATAGCATTACACTACCATGAAATTAACAAAAGTCAAAGATTACAGCAGCATTGTTCAGAAACCTTAGCTTTAGCTTATTAAAGCTGCATGTTGATACAGATAAGAAGACAGCTTCCAGGGACATCTTAATACATCAAAGATGTGTTATTGCATTTTCACACCCAAAATTGCTTATTCATCTGGCTCAATGTAGTTGACATTTTTTTTCTTCACCCACCTGGATAAACATTTTTTACATGTCAGGTAAACACTATAAAAGTTCAGAGGGAACCACTTCCCTAAAAGTAGGCTGTGTCCAAAACACAGATTTTATGAGCTTCCAGAACATTGTCTCAGCATTTCAGTGGAGTTCACTTACCAAAAGCATGATTTTTCACTTTGCAAAGGAAATTTTCCCTTAGCTTATTGGATGTGAATGAGCCACCCTGTTGCCTTCTATCATCCAATCATGTGCAAGCAAAAACAAATGATATACAGTATCTAACAAAAGTGAGTACACCCCTCACATTTTTGTAAATGTTTTATTATATCTTTTCATGTGACAACACTGAAGAAATTACACTTTTCTACATTGTAATGTAGTGAGTGTACAGCTTGTATAACAGTGTAAATTTGCTGTCCCCTCAAAATAACTCCACACACAGCCATTAATGACTGAATAACTGACAACAAAAGTGAGTACACCCCAATTAGCCATTTTTCCTCTGCGGTGTCTTGTGACTTGTTAGTGTTACAAGGTCTCATGTATGAATGGGGAGCAGGTGTGGTAAATTTGGTTTTATTGAGCTCACTCTCTCATACTGGTAACTGGATGTTCAACATGGCAGTGTGAACTCCCTGAGGTTGTCTTTGGGAAATAGACGTATGAGGGCTGCCAGCATTGCTGCAGAGGTTGAGGGGGTGAGGGATCAGCCTGTCAGTGCTCAGACCATACGTCTCAAATACTATATCAAATTGGTCTGCATGTCATCCCAGAAGAAAGCCTCTTCTAAAGATGATGCACAAGAAACAGTTTGCTGAAGACAAGCAAAGTAAGGACGTGGATTACTGGAACAATGCCCTGTGGTCTGATGAGACCAAGATACATTTATTTGGTTCAGATGGTGTCAAGCGTGTGTGGCTCAACCAGCTGAGGAGTACAGTGAAGCAAGGTGGTGGGAGTGTCATGGTCTGGGGCTGCATGAGTGCAGCCGACAATGGGGAGCTACAATTCATTAAGGGAACCATGAATTCCAACATGTACTGTGACATACTGAAGCAGAGCATGATCCCCTCCTTTCAGAGACTTGGCTGCAGGGCAGTATTCCAACATGATAATGACCCCCAAACACACCTCAAAGACAACTACTGCCTTGCTAAAGAAGCTGAGGGTACTGGCCAAGCATATCTTCAGTCCTAAACCCTATTGAGTATCTGTGGGGCATCCTCAAATGTAAGATGGAGGAGCGCAAGGTCTCTAACATCCACCAGCTCTGTGATGTCGTCATGGAAGAGTGGAAGAGGACTCCAGTGGAAATCTGTGAAGCTCTGTGAACTCCATGACCAAGAGGGTTAAGGCAGTACTGGGAAATAATGGTGGCCACACAAAATATTGACACTTTGGGCCCAATTTTGACATTTTCACTTAGGGGTGTACTCACTTTTGTTGCCAGCGGTTTAGACATTAATGGCTGTGGGTTGAGTTATTTTGAAGAGACAGAAAAATGTAACTGTTATACGGCATACATGCTCTACACTCACTACATTACATTGTAGCAAAGTATAATTTCTTCAGTGTTGTCACATGAAAAGATATAAAAACATCTTTTAAAAAATGTGGAATAATGCTGGATGAGGAAGTATAGTGACTGTAGAGAATAGTATCAAAGGGAGGATGAGCATTGTAGTAAAAGCTGCATTTATTATGTTGGCTGGGAATTATCTTGGGATAATTCACTTTGAATTTTCAGTTAAAGCTGTAGTTGGGCTTTAAAGAAGGATGAAGATGACAGTTTTGAACCCTGCACCTTTACAGAAAGTGAATATTATTAGGCTCCATGCACACTGAAGCTAATTAACAGTAGTTTATTGGCGTTTTAGCTTTTTTTTTTAAAAGCCCATAAACTGCACTCTATGTTAGCCTATGTGTCTATGCACACATGGAAGTTTTTTTAGTTAATGAGCAGTGGAGTTTATGGGCTTTTTTTCTGAACGCCAGAAATTTGCGTTCAAAGTGCTGTTTTTTGGTGGGGAAAAAACGCAAAACGCAGAAAAACGTTAATAAACGCTCAAAAACGCTGCTTACCAGCGTTTTTTTGCGTTTTTTTATCCATTGGAAAAAAAAAAGCTACACTGAAAAACGCTAATAAATGCTATTGCAAAAACGCTAAAAAACTTTGAAAGGCTCCCTGCAAAGCTACTGGCGTTTTTTTATAGCTTTTTTTTAGCTTCCAGTGTGCATGGAGCCTTAGCCTCTACAATTAAATTCTAAAAAGTTATGTAGCGCTACCCCCGAAGGAGCCGCTGGTAATTGATTGGGCCTGTACTCTGCTTTGACACCCCCCCAATAATTTGGTCTCACTCCCCTTGACACAGCTGTGGTGCAGTGCTGGTGTAAAGCTCAATAATAAAGGACAGGTAAATAGACAGAGATCATATACACTTTACCTGTGTTGTCACCCGGGCATACACTGTTACACCTGCTTGGAGAATTAACAAGCCTCACAACAGATTGTGTTAAAGCAAAAGGTAACTTTACTAGAACAGGTTTTAACATTAACATGGAATCACAATTGGTAGACAACAATGAGACAAGAGGCTATAAGTGGCAACCACCTGAGAGCCTCCTGTATTGCTTCAGCAGGAGTGTCTCCAAGTGGGACTAATGCTCAAGCAACAACCTTAGCACTGGGCACCTTCCCACTTCCAGCACACCATGTAGACACTATGAAATCCACTATGCAGCACAGTATTTTGCAAGAATGATATATCAGGCCCCGTACACACGACAGGTTTTCTCGGCAGAATTCAGCTTCCGACCGAGTTTCTGGCTGAATTCTGCCGAGGAAACTGGTCGTGTGTACACTTTCAGCCGAGGAAGCCGACGAGGAGCTCGACGAGGAAATAGAGAACATGTTCTCTATTTCCTCGTTGTTCTATGGGAGCTCTCGTCCCGCCGAGCTCCTCGGCGGCTTCAGTGCTGAACTGGCCGAGGAACTCGATGTGTTTGGCACGTCGAGTTCCTCGGCCGTGTGTACGAGGCTTCACAGTATAATGAACTCAATATCCCCCCTTACAGTCTCTAGTAAGTGGTAACAGCACTGCAAGGCCTTGCGATAAGAATATAGTATAGTCTCTGGTCTTCTTTCTTCTGCTAGCTATAGTGAAACAAATATTGTAATCCAAAGGGCTTTCTGATCAATAAGCAATGTAGAACAACATGGAACTGTAGTTTAAATTGTGAAAAGTATCTGCGCACCTTCAGCAGCAGTCACCAAACAATCAATTCAGGCTTGAGGCCTATGCACATGTGACTCTATTGAACTGAACTGTTCCGTGGAACTACTGGTCACAGCAATACTATGCACTCAGTCTAAGTGTGTGAAAAGCAGTACAAAGTTCTGGGCATCAGCCCTCTCACCACACGATGTCCAGGCAGATGGATGCCTCCGCTCCACAGGATCTCAGTCTGTTTTCTGCGACCACACTGTCACGCTGTTCTGCTTCACAGATGACCAGGAGTTCTCGGTTACCTCCTTCAAGAGTCACTGGTTTGATCACACTGCTGCGTTGTTCTCTTTCACAGACGACCGGGAGTTCTCAGTTACCTCCTCCAAGAGTCGCTGGTTTGATCAGCAAAATGTAGGCCAGAGCTCTGTGGAACACACACACAGAGCTCTGCTGCAGGCCATGCGTCCCAGGAACAAGAGACCTAAGATGGCCGCTACAGGGCTTTTTATATCCTTCCCAGCATGCACTTCAGCCCCAAGTGTTCATGGGTAGGTGATTTGCATAATTCACTGTGCTCTTGAAAAACAAAAATGAATGAAGTCCATTTCACATTTTAACCACTAGATGGTGCCAAATACCAATTTATAACATTCATCAGAAAATATCATTACACAACATTAACACAAGATTAACAGGCAAAAATGCCCCCGCTACAGTTATGTTTATTGATTTTACTTTTGTTTCTTATAATAAGAAAATCTACTATACTGATCATTATCCGTTATCATTAAAAAATAATATTTGCACCCAAACCTTCCACATGAAATAGGATATGTCTCTGTGGCTTTATTACTGCAGCATTTTTCCTGGGTCAGTTATGCTTAGCTATGACATGCTGAGAAATTCTCAACATGTTATACTAAAAGCAGAACTTCACCCCCTGAGGGGGTACCTCATTTTGACAAGTACTAGGCAATTCCACCAGAAGTTCTCCCCACCCCCCAAAACCTGAGAGATATCACAGGTCCTAGAAGGCTCATGCATGCTCAGTGGGAATCCAACTGTGAATCCAACTTCATCAATATCTACAGACAATCCTTATTTTTATGTTAATTAAAATTGTGTTAATAGACAACATTTTCTATGATTTATTTATTTTTGTATAGAGTTTCTTTTTTATCTTGCTAGGGAAAGTTTTCTTCAATGCAATTCCTGTCAGAAAGATGCAACAACAAGTGGAAAAGTTGCTGTTATAATAACTATCTAGAAGGGACATTCCTCTCTTTGATGGCTGTCACCAGAACAGATACCCCAGATTGAAAATGTACCCTCACTTCTTGTTTTGATGATTATTTTGCATTTCCCTTCACTTTCTGTTATCTTACAATGGTCACCAGTAGGGATGAGCCCGAGTGAAAAGTAAGTTTGCCTGTTCGCAGAATAGCGAACAATTTGGGATGTTCTATGGGAGAAATCAAAAGTGCTAGTTTTAAAGGTTAATATGCAAGTTATTGCCCTAAAAAGTGTTTGGGGATCTGGGTCCTGCCCCAGGGGAACATGTATCAATGCAAAAAAAAGTTTTAAAAACGGCTGTTTTTTCGGGAGCAGTGATTTTAATAATGCTTAAAGTAAAACAATAAAAGTGAAATATTCCTTTAAATTTCGTACCTGGGGGTTGTCTATAGTATGCCTGTAAAGTGGCGCATTTTTCCAGTTTTTAGAACAGTCCCTGCGCAAAATGATATTTATGAGGGAAAAAAAGTCATTTAAAACTACTTTTGGCTATAATGAATTGTCGGGTCCCAGCAATACAGATACGAATCATTGAAAAAAACGTCATGGGTTCCCCCTGAGTCCATTAACAGACCCTTCAGGTCTGTTATGGATATTAAGGGGAACCCTGCACCAAATAAAAAAAAAATGGCGTAGGCATCCCCCTCAAAATCTATACCAGACCCTTCAGGTCTGGTATGGATTTTAAGGGGAATCCCATGCCAAAATAAAAAAAATGTTGTGGGGTTCCCCCCAAAAATCCATACCAGACCCTTATCTGAGCATGCAACCTGACAGGCCACAGGAAAAGGTGGGGATAAGAAATCGCCCCCACTCCTGAACCATACCATGCCACATGCCCTCAACATGGGGAGGATGCTTTGGGGGTATGTGACCCCCCAAAGCACCGTGTCCCCATGTTGAATGGGACAAGGGCCTCATCCCTACAACCCTTGCCCGGTGGTTGTGGGGGTCTGTCTGCCTTAACAAAGGGGACCCCCAGATTCCGCCTTCCATGTGAATTGGTAACGGGGTACATTGTACCTCTACCATTTCACAAAAAAAGTGTAAAAAAAGGTAAAAATTCCAGCAATGTACATCCTTTCACGACCCGGACCCACGCTACCCGCCGCTACCCGCCATTACACGCCGCTACCCACGTTCCTCCATAGAAGGCTCCCAGGCAAATGACGCGTTAGCCGTGTGACATTTCTTTTAAAACCGAGGGCGGGGCATAACGGGGGTTTCCGGTGGCTTCACTATGGTGTCACGGGTGACCCCGCCCCCTCTGGCACGTCACTGGAAACCCTGTGATACGCCAAATGGGCCAGGTTCCCCCACGACACCACGGGTAAGCCGCTGGAAACCCCCATTATGTCAGAACGGGGCAGGGTCACTCGTCCACGTCACGGGTGGCCCCGCCCTCAGTTTTAAAAGAAATATCACACGGCTAACGCGTCATTCGTCCGGGAGCCTTCTATGGAGGAGGCTGTATCGTTCGTAGCGACGGGGAGCGGCGGGAAGTGGCGGGTAGCGGTGGGTAGCACCGGTCCGGGTCATGGAAGGATGTACATTGCTGGAATTTTTTTTTATTAAAGGACTTTTTTGTGCTGCAAGTTTGAAATGACTTCCTAAGCTTTTGCTAGACTTGCCAAAATTCACAAGTTTGTAGCCTAGCAGAGCTCTTGCTGTAGATTCACCACTGCAACGTTATTCTTGCTAGAGACTTGACACACAAATTTACTACAAATTGGAAAAGTGTCAACTAGAACTTGTGCTTTAAGTGCTCTGTAAGTGTACAACTCATATCAAAGTGCTGTGCTGGTCATTATCAGTGGGATGCTCCATTCCATCAAAATGATTTAATGTGCAAGCAATTGAACAGCAATATATAGTCATTTACTAAAGACAAATATACTGGGGTTGACTTACTAAAAAGAAAAAGGGTAAATAGTCTGTGTGCTGCAAGGGCACCCACAAGTGCAATTGCTCTAGTTCTAAGGGGAGCATGCAAAAAAAAAAAAAATCTTGTACATGATTGGATGATAGAAATCAGCAGAGCTTCCCCTCATTTCAAAGCTTCCCCTGAGAGCTAGAGCAACTGCAACTTTTTAGTGCTGCACAGTGGATTTTCCTTTAGTAAATCAACCCCACTCTGTGCACTAGAAGTGCATTTGCAATGCATGAATCTATCTATGGTAATTAGAGAGTGACAGGAGAGGGGGGGGGGGGGTGGTGCTCCCAGGGCTGTCTTAATAGCATCATGGGCCCCTGGGCAAAGTAATGCTTTTTGGCAATGATGACAGTGCAGGTAAACAGACATTAAGTAGGTAGGAGGCAGACTCAGTGCCATCATGGGGCCCCCAATTTCGGGGCAGTGTGGGCTCAAGAACCAGCTGCTTTGGGTAAAGTGCAGGGGCCCCCCAAGCAGCTGGGGCCCCTGGGCAGTGCCCAGGTGTGCCCTCTCATTAAAGCGGATGTGCCATGGGAAAAAAATATTAAAAGCCAGCAGCTACAAATACTGCAGCTGCTGACTTTTAATATTAGGACACTTACCTGTCCTGGAGTCCAGCGCCGATCGTAGCAGAGGACGAGCGATCGCTATTCTCTCTGCTGCTCCCCCCGCCATCCACGCTGAGGGAACCAGGAAGTGAAGCGCTGCGGCTTCACTGCCCGGTTCCCTACGGCGCATGCGCGAGTCGCGCCGCGCCCGCCGATTGGCTCCTGCTGTGTGCTGGGAGCTGAGTGTTCCCAGCATACAACGGGGAGGGGGCGACGGGATGTGACGGAATGCCCGTCTTTTGCCCGTGAATGCCGGGCCGGAAGTGGGTGCAAATACCTGTCTTTAGACAGGTATCTGCACCCCCCTCCCCCCTGAAAGGTGTCAAATGTGACACCGGAGGGGGGGAGGGTTCCGATCAGCGGGACTCCACTTTAGGGTGGAGAACCGCTTTAAGACAGCCCTGGGTGCTCCTGCGCCCTTTATGGATGCACCGCTGCTGATGGAATGGAGCATCACACTGATAATGACCACCACAACACTTTGATGTAAGTTTCCCCCATCCCTCTATGTATAATACGATTTTGAATCCAGTGGAAGTGCACTTAATACCGTTAGGTAAGATGATCATTGACCTTGTTAGCAATGAAAAGATCAGCAGCACCTTAGCAGTAGGATGAGCTGATTGCTGATAGCGGCACATTAGACTTAGCAAGGAGTTAATATGCTCTTGAGAAGCTGAAAGAGCTCATGCTGCAATATAGGTCAGGTGATGGGGGGTGTGGCTTCGTTGGGAAGGGCAGGCTGCAGCTTGCATGTTACCTCCAGTCCTGCGCTCCCCTCGGAGTTGAAGGGAAGTGTGCGGAGCCTGGGGCTTCTCCAGACTTCAGCACCTGGCGGCTGGACAGCTCCCCATAGCGATACAACGAGGCTGCTGGCTGCGGGCTGCTAAGGACCAGTGTGGATGGATGGTCAGAGAGTGAGAGCGAGCGCACACTTCTAAGGATATATAGCAGCTCTGGATACATAACACATCTTTTTCTGTGTTCAATCTCCTTACTTTGTACTTGCTTGGAGGAGCAAAAAACAAACAGATCTGTCTCTGCTACTTAAAGTTTGCACTCCCAATATGGTGTATTAAGGTGAAGTTTGTGTTTTGCACCTTTTTCTTGGAGGAGGTGATATTCTTCCTACTTGGATGTGATCGTGCAGGGGGGATTTCCGTGGTCACCTTGTCTACAGCTTGTGAAGTTTGGAAAATAAGGCAAAGGGAAACCTGATCAGATTTGTTCCTGCTCCACCATCCCTAAAATGGATTAATAAAAGGGTGCTTTTCTTTTTTTTCGGAAACCGAATTGCTCTTTGGAAAGAACTCTTGGATGTTTAGACTCCTGTCTTGCTGAGTGCACTTAGCTTGCGACCAGGGTAATTGACAGAGCTGCAAAGTAGGTAGGTACCTCTATCTCATCTGTCTCCCTTGATTTGATTGCATATGGCTAGCCTGGGCATAGGGAAATGAGGTTATACAGCAGAGCAGTGATACATAGCATTGAATCGGATCGCATTACCTTGCCTTGATCGATGACTGGAAGGAAGGGACATGAAGGCAGAAGCACAAGTCTGCCGGTAAATCATCTATAATCACTGTGTTTTTTTTTTTTTGTGTGATGCTGTTTGACTGGGGGTTTGCTGCAAAGATGGAACTTGCTGAAAATGCATATTAAAGCTTCATGATGAATTAAAGGGGAGGAAGACGATGTTGTTCCTAGAGCCTTTCTCATTGAATCCCTTGTTTATGTTTAAAGGGCTTCAGTTACTTTGGCTGTTGCACGTTGCCCACCCTAGATAACAGGGACATGTCACAGGTTGGCTGCTCTCAGCCTGAGAAAGAGAAATGGATAACAGTGTCATGTAATTGTGTCGATTTTGCTTGCTGGAGGGGAGGAAAAGGCAGATCAAGAGAAAGGGGTGCTTTGTAGCTTTCTACTGCCTTACGTTATTTAAATTAGTGGGTTCTTGTTAGATTTTTAGAAACAAATGCTTTACTACAATGTTCAGATGGTGCAACCAATACTTACAAGTCGTGCAAGTGGCTTTATGGAGAGTAATGGATGTCTGTGTGCAGACTCTTGCAGAAGAGTATAACAGTGTAATGTACTGAGTACCATTATTTCCTCATATGTAAGCAAAGCATGTCATTTGTTCCAGCCTTTATTCAATAGACTGGGAGAGTACATGGTTCCTAATTGTTGACATATCCTCCTGAATGTCACTAACTGTCTACCCCATGGGCATTCTAGATGTGTGGAAAAAAATGATGGAATGAAATCCATTCTTTAAATATATTAAAACCACTTATCACCTGCCACTGAGTTTGATGCGTGCTTTATATATATATATATATATATATATATATATATATATATATATATATATATATATATATATATATATGTGTATATTATATATATATATATATATATATATATATATATATATATATATATATATATATATATATATATATATATATATATATATATCAAAAGATACAACTTTCCAATTGGCTGTATTACACGTGAATTGTTAGTACCATGCACAATGATTTTACATGGTGTATAAGTACAGTAATTTCCATCAATACAAAATAATCATGCTTTCATCAGTGTACATAGCACATTTGTTCTCAAAGTACAAGTTTAATCCATGATCTAGTGTATGCTGCTTGCTTAGCACTATATCTATAGCTAAAATTAGAAGTAGATACTGTACCCCATGAAAAAGAATATCAGTTGAAAATGAACCCTTGCCATTCTCAATATTGGTACATGTTTTGTGACTTTTGCCTAAGATACCATTTTGCAGTGATTAGCTTCAGTAAACAGAGAAAGTATTTTATATGCTGTCATGTTTTAGTAAATGGGATGCAGTCAGTGTTGGCAAGAAACACATGAAATGTACTAGATGCAGGTGTTTTTCTTCACATCTTCACAACCATTTAGCCCCATACTTGCAAAGGTTGGGAGGGATCACTGCGGTGTACGTCACAGTTTGCAATCAAAGGGTTGACAACCCATCCAGCAAACACGTCTTACATGGTGCTATAGCAATACCTATTGTGTTTGTGTATACCCTCAGATTCTTGTGCATTAATTATTCATATAAAAAATAAAAAAAAGCTACTGTATCATACATTGACTTTCCTGCTTTATACTTGAACTAACTGTTGTGGTTTGGGTGGTTTTATTATAATAATAATAAAAAAAAACAACAACAAAAAAACAAGCACTCATAAGCTAATAATAACATTTAAAATAATTTCATCTATAGGTCATTAATGAGTTTGTGATCAACAATAAAATAGTGATTGAACAAGACATACATGTATGTGTTCATATATGGACCATTGTACTGCTTTGTGTCTGTATAACACTTTAATTAAATACTTAATTGTTTTCAATAATGCTGAAAAAGGCTGCTGTGACAGTATAATGACGTATATGATAGAGTAACTCTAAAGGTGTAGTTAATGTAATGTAGGCGTCAAGTTAAAAATGATGTTTCTACAAGAGCTGGAAAGAAGAAAATATTAAATCACGTAACTTGAGTATCAGATTGTGAGCAGTTAATTTATTATACATATTTTGCTGGAGGTTCTCCATTTCCATATCCTCTTGTTCAGCATCTGGAGTGTCTCTGGGGATGATGAGGAACATTTCTGTAGCTTTTGGTTTCAGCTTTGAAGAAGCTGCTGTTCCAAAATCCACCAGCTGGGGGAGAGGGTGAAAAACTTTTGAATGAGCATAAAATATTAGCCTGCAGTATAGCATGGATGTTGTATGGAATAATTCCTAAATTTTGTATGTTAGCTTTGTGAACAGTGCTAATAATTATGATATAATTCTGGAAAACACAGAGCATATCACCAACCTCATAATCGGTAATTGTTTTCATAATTGTTTTCAAAGCTGACTTGAAATAAATGCCTTTTCTGTTATTTTATATTCATATAGCAAACTGTTAGTGTAATGCAGAGCTGCTTAATCTAAAATGTCTGATCTTGTTGTGGTTTATATTTATATTTTGAAACCAGAGAATTTTGTATCAGCAAATAAAATCATAAATGTTATTGTATGTATCTACAGTAGGTGCACGCGATATTGTGTCAATCTCGCTCCCTTTCTCGGCGAGTTTGAGCACCTACGAGCCCCATCGCGGGAGCCAGCGCCGAGCTGGCTTGCCGCGATAGAGACAAAGCCGTCATAGAAGCGACGGGAGATCCGACTTGGATTCCCGCCAATTCTACACGTGTGCGGCGTTTGTTATGAATCCTGAGGGGGAAGTCCCCGCCGGATTTTAAATAAAAATCCGGCATGGGTTCCCCCCTCAGGAGCATACCGGGCCCTTAGGTCTGTTATGGGTTGTAAGGAGAGCCCCCCCTATGCCGAAAAAACAGCGTAGGGGGTCCCCCTACAATCCATACCAGACCCGTATCCAAAGCACGCTACCTGGCCGGCCAGGAAAAGAGTGGGGACGAGCGAGCGCCCCCCCCTCCTGAGCCGTACCAGGCTGCATGCCCTCAACATGGGGGGGTTGGGTGCTCTGGGGCAGGGGGTCGCACTGCGGCCCCCCCACCTCAGAGCACCCTGTCCCCATGTTGATGAGGACTGGGCCCCTTCCCGACAACCCTGGCCGTTGGTTGTCGGGGTATGCGGGCGGGAGGCTTATCGGAATCTGGGAGCCCCCTTTAATAAGGGGGCCCCCAGATACCGGCCCCCCACCCTAAGTGAATGGATATGGGGTACATCGTACCCCTAACCATTCACCTGTAGTAAAAATGTCAAAGTTAATAAACACACCACACAAGGGTTTTTAAAATAATTTATTTTTCTACTCCGGAGGCTCCCCCTGTCTTCTTTATTAGCTCTTCTACCAGGGGGAGCTTCTTCTTTGACTTCTTTGGGTGGGTGGGGGCCGCCGTCTGGTTCTCTTCCACCGCCGGGGGGGTCGCTTTTAAAAAAGCCCCCACCCCCGGCGGGTTTCCTCCGGCGTCTTCGGCGGGGGGGCTTCTTCTTCCGCTATCCCGACGGGTCTTCTCCGCTATCCGGGGGGTCTTCTCAACTCTCCGGGGGTCTCCTTCTATGTTCGCCGCTCTCCGCTGTTGACTCGGCACACCCCGGTTCTTCCTCCAGCTGTCCAGTGCCTTCTCCTTCAGTGCTGAACGTCTATCTTCTTCTTCCGTGCTGTGACGTATTCTTCTTCTTCCGGGCTGTGACGTCATCTTCTTCACTTCTCCAGATGTTGACACGCCGGCTCTTCTCGCTGAAATGGCAGGTGCGCTGCTTTCATCGGACCTATATAGGCCTCACAGTCCCATCATGCTCTGTACCTACCCATGTGATACCTACCCACGTGGGTAGGTATCACATGGGTAGGTACAGAGCATGATGGGACTGTGAGGCCTATATAGGTCCGATGAAAGCAGCGCACCTGCCATTTCAGCGAGAAGAGCCGGCGTGTCAACATCGGGAGAAGAGAAGAAGAGAAGACGTCACAGCACAGCGGCCTGAAGGGAGAAGTAGAAGTCGTCACAGAACAGCGGAAGAAGAGGAGAAGACGTCACAGAACAGCGGAAGAAGGAGAAGGCACCGGACAGCGGGAGGAAGAACCGGGGTGCGCCGAGTCAAGAGCGGAGAGCGGCGAACATAGAAAAAGACCCCCCGGAGCGGAGAAGACGTCACAGAAGAGCGGTGAAGACCCCTGAGAGCAGGAGAAGACCCCCGGAAATCGGAAGAAGAAGCTCCCCCTGGTAAAAGAGCTAAAGAAGACAGGGGGAGCCTCCGGAGCAGACTAATAAAATATTTTAATACCCTGTGTTTTTTATTTGTGTTTTTACCACTTTTCCTCCAGGTGAATGAGTAGGGGTACGATGTACCCCATATCCATTCACTTAGGGTGGGGGGCCGGTATCTGGGGGCCCCCTTATTAAAGGGGGCTCCCAGATTCCGATAAGCCTCCCGCCCGCATACCCCGACAACCAACGGCCAGGGTTGTCGGGAAGGGGCCCTGTCCTCATCAACATGGGGACAGGGTGCTCTGGGGTGGGGGGGCCGCAGTGCGCCCCCCTGCCCCAGAGCACCCAACCCCCCCATGTTGAGGGCATGCAGCCTGGTACGGCTCAGGAGGGGGGGGCGCTCGCTCGTCCCCACTCCTTTCCTGACCGGCCGGGTAGCGTGCTTTGGATACGGGTCTGGTATGGATTGTAGGGGGAAAAAACGGCGTAGGGGGGCTCTCCTTACAACCCATAACAGACCTAAGGGCCCGGTATGCTCCTGAGGGGGGAACCCATGCCGAATTTTTATTTAAAATCCGGCGGGGACTTCCCCCTCAGGATTCATAACAAACGCCGCACACGTGTAGAATTGGCGGGAATCCAAGTCGGATCTCCCGTCGCTTCTATGACGCGCACGTTGGAATGTGCTGTCACTATTCCAGTGAGTGCGAGATGTCGGCGAGATCTCGGCACCATGTCGCCGAGAATCAGCGCGATGCTGTCATGCTAAAAACACAATATCACAAACACCTACTGTATATATATATATATATATATATATATATATATATATATATATATATATATATATATATATGCCAAGTTGAGGATTGCCCTGAGTATGCAACATTATAGATCAGCTGTTTTGATCTTGTTAGTTATGTAAGTGTTTCATAAAAGCACTATACTGTGGTTTAAAATATAAATCACACTAATGATTCATGTTTGAACAGTTATGGTTACAAAGCATCCAAGTGCATGTTTCATTCTTTTTAGCCATAGGGCTGGACAACTTGATGTCATTAAATCCATTGTGAGCAGCTGTTTTGATACATTCAGAGTCTATTTGATTTCACCCACTGTGTCTGTTTCCTACTCATTATTATTTTGTCCATCAGGTATACATTTGTGTAAACAGTGTCTGATAGTTGTATTTACAATACAAATAAAAGATCTCAAGCAGTGCAAACCAATAGAATTGACAGCCTAAATATCGATGATCCTTTACATTTGTGCATTAAAGAAGGTATACAGTTTTCTCATGTACAAGGTGTCTGAGCAATAGCTGTTTAATGAAGCACATAGATCTGAGTTCAATGTTCAATCATATTCTCTATTAGAGTCAAAACTTTTGTTCTAAAACACATTGGGGGTTATTTACTAAAGGCAAATCCATTTTGCACTACAAGTGCAAACTACAAGTGCAAAGTGCAGTCACTGTAAATCTGAGGGGAAATCTGAAACGAGGGGAAGCTCTGCTGATTTTATCATCCAATCATGTGTAAGCTAAAATGCTGTTTTTTATTTTCCTTGCATGTCCCCCTCAGATCTACCGCGACTGCACTTCCAAGTGCACTTTCAGTGCACTTTGCACTTGTAGTGCAAAGTGGATTTGTCTTTCGTAAATAACCCCCCTATTGGGGGTTAGTTACGAAAGGTAAATCCACTTATCATTGCAAATGCAAACTACAAGTGCAAAGTGCAAAAAATGCTATATGGGATATACTGCGCTGTACAATAAGTGAACACAAAAATTAGCTGCCAACACAGCTGAAAAAAAGTGTAGCGCTTATTTTTGTGAAAAAGGCAGTTAACAACACATATCAAATGTTGTAAACATACATATATATGAAATCTTAATTTCAGTGACACCAAGTGACTGAGTGTGATCCGTGAAAAAAATCAGAACAAAGCAGTCCTCTATTGTGACTACACACAAATAACAGTCCAAAAGTGTAGAAAAAATGCAAGGTTGAAATGAACAGTCCCACATGGATATGACCCGCTCTGTGAAAGGATAGAGACACCACCACCAATGTAAGGGGGAGGCTTACCCGATAGTGTTGACTTGGTGAGGTTTATACCACCCAAGTCAAAACAGGCTTATATAATCAGTCAGCAATATATATCCAGCTGGTCCTGAATCCACATATCAGTCGGCACCGCAAATTCCAGTAAACATCAAGAAGTGTAATTACATGTAGTCTTGTTGGAGCCAGAGATACGGTAACCACATAACATGCGTAATGGGAAAAAAACTCACATAGTGTGATACCGTACAAGGTAGTGTTTATTAAAAAGATTAAAAATGAACACTCACATTTGGAAGAACATCATAGGCATATCACAAAGTGCAAGAGCGATGTGTGCGAATCTGGGTTGACCCCAGATGATGACTGTTTAGTTGAAAGGCGTCGGGTGGACCCATTCACACACATTGCTCTTGCACTTTGTGATATGCCTATGATGTTCTTCCAAATGTGAGTGTTCATTTTTAATCTTTTTAATAAACACTACCTTGTACGGTATCACACTATGTGAGTTTTTTTCCCATTACGCATGTTATGTGGTTACCGTATCTCTGGCTCCAACAAGACTACATGTACTTACACTTCTTGGTGTTTACTGGAATTTGCGGTGCCAACTTATATGTGGATTCAGGACCAGCTGGATACATCTTGCTGACTGATTATATAAGCCTGTTTTGACTTGGGTGGTATAAAACTCACCAAGTCAACACCATCGGGTAAGCCTCCCCCTTACATTAATGGTGGTGTCTCTATCCTTTCACAGTGAGGGTCACATCCATGTGGGACTCTTCATTTCAACCTTGCAGTTTTTTCTACACTTTTGGACTGTTATTTGTGTGGTCACAATAGAGGACTGCTTTGTTCTGATATTTTTTTTTTTCACAGATCACACGGTCACTTGGTGTCACTGAAATTAAGATGTCATATATATGTATGTTTACAACATTTGATATGTGTTGTTAACTGCCTTTTTCACAAAAATAAGCGCTACACTTTTTCAAATTTACAAGTGCAAAGTGGTAATTTCCCCCCAGCAGTGCAAGGGTGAACTTTTCCCTTTCCTGGAGGTGGGCTGTATTCTGTATCTGTATGTTTCTTTATACTCATGGCAATGTCAGGAATATACTGAGACTTTTCAGATTCTACATAGAAAGTATTCCACATTATCAAAAATAATAATTTTTAATAAGATATGGTGTGTGTGTGGAATGCATCCATGTGGAGCTTAAAAAATGTCCCAGTATATTCCTGACATAGCCAAGATCTTTCCTTTCTCTTTCAGTAAACCTGCACACTGGAAGATGCAAAACAGGTTTACAGCACAGAATCATACAGCTTGGAAGGCAAAACAGGTTGGGACTCACATGAGGAGAATATGCAGTGTGGTATCTGTCCTCTTATCTTCAGTCTGCCCCGGGGTGAGCCTTGATGTCAGCTGGGCAGGAAGCAGTGATCGGGCTGCAGTCTGTGTAGGGTCGCTTTCTCCGCCCACCTATAGAGGAGCTTTGTTACAGCCCAGGTCCAGCCTCCCAGCCTGCCGCCATAGAAAGGAAACTGGCAGATATGGGCGCATCCTCATTCATGCTTTTGGATTCTTCAGCTGCCTCCTCCTTGTCTGGGCCCGCCCACCAGCTCACTCCTGCATGCAATCAGCGGCAGGCAGTGTGGGCTCACTGAAGTTCTTTGGATCCTCCTGCACTCAGCATTAGTGTGGGGTAGACTGACACTATGCCTCTAGTGAGACGGCGGGGGAGGGGAGACACATCATACATGGAGCAATCTCATCACTTTCGGTGCAGTCCACTCTGACTTCCAGGGAGGGGGGGGCAATTGACCCCCCTTGCCCTATAGAGCGGATGCCCATGATTGAAATGGCACTAAAGGAAAACTTGGAAGTGCAGTCGCTGTAGATCTGAGGGGGACAGGCAAGGAAAATAAAAAAACAGCATTTTAGTTTGCACATGATTGGATGATAAAATCAGCAGAGCTTCCCCTTATTTCAGATCTTCCCCCCAGATTTACAGCAACTGCACTTCCAAGTACACTTTGCACTTGTAGTTTGCACTTGTAGTGCAAAGTGGATTTGCCTTTTGTAAATAACCCTCATTGTGTTGGCATCATTTCATTTTTATCTTGGTCAGTTATCAACTGTTTAGAAGTAGGGATAATTTTGCACATCCTTCTAAATAATTAGCCAAAAGTTATTATTTACATTGCAGAATTCTATGGGAAACATTAACACAATGCTTTATAATGTTCATATAATCATGTACAGTAAAACCTTGGTTTGCGAGCATAATTCGTTCCAGAAACATACTTGTAATCTAAAGCACTTGTATAGCAAAGCATTTTTTTACAGGGTATATAAGAGAGGCATCTCTAAGGCCCCGTACACACGACCGGATCGATCCGCTGAGATTGATCAGCGGATCAGTTCCAGCAGATAGATCCGGTCGTGTGTACGGCCTGGCGGACATTTTAAGGTGGATAAAAATCCAGCCGACGAATTTTCAGCGGATACAAATTTCTTAGCATGCTAAGAAATCTATCCGCTGGAATCCTGTCCGCCGGACTTATCCGGTCATCTGTACAGACTCACCGGATAAGTCCGTCCGATCCCATCCCTCGCATGCGTCGTAATGATTCGACGCATGCGTGGAAGTATTTACCTTCCAGGGTCGCGCACGTCGCCGCGTCATCGTCGCGGCGACGGCGCGTCCACGTCACCACGGATGTATTCCGCGGGGATCTTGATCTGATGGTGTGTACAGCCATCAGATCAAAATCCGCCAGAGGATTTATCCGCTGGAAATCCTCTCGTGTGTACAAGGCCTAAGTGTAGAAATAAGTTGCTAAATGTTGTACCTTCATTAAATGTAACCATATTGCTGCACTTAGAGGCTCCTCTCTTTTTTTTTATACTCAGATGTGACATGACGCTACTTTTATATCAAAACATTGCTTGTATATAAAATGTATTAAAACATTTTGCCTGTCTTGCAAAACGCTCTCAAACCAAGTTCCTCTTAACTTACCGGTATGTTCCTGCTGCAGAATTGTAACACAACACATAAAAAATTATTTATGTCAATAGTAACAAAGTCATGTAAAAAGTATTAACACAATCCTTGTTCTTGCAGCAGTTTTTTTTTATTTGAAATTCAGTCACCATGGGTAAATGTGAAGGATTTGATAACATAATTATGTTCTTTCATTCAAGGCACACTTGTATTCCATCCTTGTTTGTACTTATTTGAATTTTAATTTAGTTGCTTGTTCATGTATTCTGGTCAGTTAGCTGAGAACCTTAGTATATATACTATCAGGTTGCATTAATGGGAAAGTGAAACATTTAATGGTTATTTGCACAGTGTCATCAAATAGCATGTAATAGCCAATCAGAAATAAGCTGTTAAAGCAGACCATATATCATGCTGACCCACATGAAAAAAAAGACACAATAAAAAAAAACTCAAAGAAAATGTAAAATATACTTAGCTTCCAGTTACCTCATGTAGGCGCCAGTAATGTAACCATGGGGGTTATTTACGAAAGGCAAATCCACTTTCCACTACAAGTGCAAACTAGTGCAGTCGCTGTAAATCTGAGGGATAGGTCTGAAATGAGGGGAAGCTCTGCTGATTGTATTATCAAATCATGTGAAAGCTAAAGTGCTGTTTTTTATTTTCCTTGCATGTCCCCCTCGGATATACAGTGACTGCACTTCCAAGTGGTCTTTCAGTGCAATTTTTACGCAAGGTTTTGGGCATAATTTTTTTATTTTTGGCAGCTAAAATTAATCACATTAAATAGTCCCTATAACATATTAATAGCTCCCCAATCACTTACCTTATATCCTCCAGCTCATGTTGTGGCCGTATCCATCATATGTGTGGGCATGTGAAGCCCAGTTCCTTTTTCTTCCTGGTTTTCAGGGAGAAGTGCATGCTGGGTGATTTTTAGGCACAGTAATGCCCAGAGACTCCTGGGAAATAAGTATCATCATTTCCCAGGAGGCAATAGGGTCTTAGGACAGGAAGTTGAACCACCTAGGACCAGGAACTAGGCAGATTACAAAATCTGCCTTGTAACAGCCAGATAGAAGTGAGTAAAAACTATTTTTTTTTTTTTTTACATTAAAGGCAAGCTGTTAATAGAAAGTTCATTTTTAGGTAGAACTCCGCTTTAAGTGCACTTTGCACTTGTAGTTTGCATTTGTAGTTTGCACTTGTAGTGCAAAGTGGATTTGCCTTTAGTAAATACCACCCCCCCCCCATGTTTCACTGCAGGATTCTGGAAAAGCTGAGGATCCAAAATCTCACAAAAAGACCCTACAGCACTTTGCAGTAGTGCACAGACATGGAATTTTGTATCGTTAGCTTTCTCAGGATCTTGCAAGAAGACCCTGTGATGTCATCCTTACCTAGATGAGCACACTTAATGGGGGGAGGGGTGTATAAGCAGGGCAGGACTTGGGGTGGTGGGGGCCCCTGGGCCTAATAATCGAAGGGGCCCCCTGGAGCAGAGAAGCGGGGGCGTGGGTTGTTACCGCCGACCGATCATAGTTGTTGAGTGGGGTGGGGGGTCTGGATCCAATGACTGACCTATCAAAGTTGTTGAGGGGGGGTCAGTGCGCCGACCGAGCATACTTGTTGAGCGGGGTGGGGGATCCGCCGACCGGACCAACCGATCAAAGTTGTTGAGTGGGGGGGGGGCAGTCGCTGAATGGACTCCTTACTTCTTCCCAGGGCCGCATTCAGTAATTTACACAACAGCAGTAAAGGGGCCCCCTGGAGCATCAAAGTTGTTGAGATCGAGGGGGGGGGCGGCTGCCGAGAATTCCATCCATCCGCCGAATAATTTGAGCGGGGGGTGGGGCCGAGGATTACATCCATCCGCCAAATTTGTTGAGCGGGGGGGTGCCGAAATTGTGGGAGGAGGTTGCCACTCACGATTGCCGCAAAATTGCAGGAGGGGGTTGCCATGATTGGGCCTGGGGCCCCCTATTGGGCGGGGCCCATGGGCTTGAGCCCAGTCAAGCCCAATGGTAAGTCCAGCCCTGGGTATAAGTATGTATTACATTTTTTTTAGAGGCTGAAACATAAGCGGATCTAGTATTTTCATGCAATGCCCACTTTTACTAACCCATCTACAGCCTTTTAAAATGTAGGGGTTATTGTACTTTGCACATAGTTGGTGGATTCCTTTATTAACCTCCTTGGCGGTATGATTCTTTCAGAAAAAAAATGCTGAAAGTGGTACCATTATTTGCAAGGAAATTTGGCGTTTTATACTGTAGGCCTGTAATTCTTAGGAATAACTCACTTAAATCTGGCCAAACAAGAGTCTAATAGGCATCCCGGGTATGACATTTTTTTATAAACAAAATTATAAATTATAATATAATAAATAATTATAAATAATTATAACAAATAATAATATAATTCTAATAAAAATTATTCAATAATGTAATCAATTTAAAATCACTGAAATTTGCTCAGTTGCAGAATTGTTGCTGTCATAATTTTTTTTTTTTATGACGAGATTCCCCACAAATCGCTATCGCACAATTCTGCAAGTGATTCTAATTTATTATCGCTGTTTTCTAGCTGATCTAAAACCATTTTTGACATAAAGGGACACTTTTGGTTGCTATGGACAATCTACAGTTTTTCAGGCAGAAAGAATAGTTTTTATTATATAAAAGAACATGTAGGGCACTGGGCAGACCACTAGGGACAAGGGGGGGGTGCATTTTTGTACATACAGTACTGTAATCTATAAGATTACAGTATACTGTATGTATAGTGTTTGTTTACCTTTTTTAATTTGGCGCCGATCTCCGCCCCCGTGCGTCGTAACGTCGCAGGGAATGGTGATCGGCACCACAGGAGGACACTGTGTGAATCGAGCGAGGTCCCGCTTGCTCACACAGCGCGGTGGCATCGCTGGATCCAGGAACAAGGTAAGCCAGTGCGCGCTGCAGGCTCTGCATAGCTACCCCGAGCGTGACTCGGGGTTACCGATTTTGGCACAAAAAATCCACCCCGAGTCACGCTCGGGAATACCGCCAGGAGGGTTAGAGGGTCAATGTACTCCATATTATTGTTGCAGTGTTTATAGTCGATTTTGGAGATGTAAGTTGCCTAACTGCTAATAACTCTCCTACTATATTTCTGTTGCTGGTAAAACCTCTCCTGCTGTATTGATGTTGAATAGTCAGGCCTATATATTTGCTGTAGAAAAAATAAAAATATATTTTTATTCATAGTATATCATGAATAATGCATTAAGTAAAAAAAGGAAAAAATAAGAACAGCCACTTAGCAGCAAGAAGACTGGGAATCCTACGTGGCCAGATATAGATAGAATCACGCAGTTGCTGCAGATTTTTTGCAGATCCATGATTCAAATCTCCCATTCCACTCCATTTCAAAGAACCTCTATTGGATTGAGATCTGGTGACTGTGGAGGCCATTGGAGTACAGTGAACTTATTGTCATGTTCAAGAAACCAGATTGAGATGATTTGAGTTTTGTGATAAGGTGCATTATCCTGCTGGAAGGAGCCATTAGAAGATGGGTACACTGTAGTCATAAAGCGATGGACATGGTCAGCAACAATACTCAGGTAGGCCGTGTAGTTTAAACGATGCTCAATTGGTACTAAGGGGCCCAAAGTGTACCAAGTAAATATCCTACATACCATTACACCACCACCACCAGCCTGAACCATTGATACAAGGCAGGATGAATCCATGCTTACATGTTGTTTACACCAAATTCTGACCCTACCATCTAAATGTCGCAGCTGAAATACAGACTCATCAGACCAGGCAACATTTTTCCAATCTTCTATCGTCCAATTTTGCTGAGCCTGTGTGAATTGTAGCCTTGGTTTCCTGTTCTTATCTGACAGGAGTGGCACCCAGTGTGGTCTTCTGCTCCTGTAACCCATCTGCTTCAAGGTTTGATGTGTTGTGCGTTGGTATTCTGCATACCTTGGTTGTAACAAGTTATTTGAGTTACTGTTGCCTTTCTATCATCTCAAACCAGTCTTTCAATTCTCCAACAAGACATTTTTGTCCACACAACTGCCACTCACTGGATATTTTGTTTTTGGACTCTGTAAACCCTAGAAATTATTGTGCGGGAAAATCCCAGTAGATCAGCAGTTTTTTAAATAATCAGACAAGCCCATCTGGCACCAACAACCATACCATGTTCAAAGTCGCTTAAATCCCCTTTATTCCCCATTCTGATGCTCAGTTTGAACTTCAGCAAATCATCTTCACCACGTCTAGATGCATTGAGTTGCTGCCATGTGGTTGGCTGATTAGGAATTTGTGTTACCAAGCAATTGAACAGGTGTACCTTATAAAGTGGCCGATGAGTGTGTATGTGTATATATATATATATATATATTAGAAATATATATATTTTTATGTAATTGATCACATAAACTCTGTACTAAGGGTCTTGGGGAGGCCAGAAAAACGGACCACAGCCAGCAAAATAACCACACTGGGAAGGATATGCTTCTAGGAAGGGTCACAAGGTATTTCACTAAACAGAAAAAATAGAAAAAGAAAGGATACTTTTTAATGCAAGTACTTGGTACAACATACTAGGGGTGTCAAATATCGATGCATCGCGATTCGGGTGTTTCCGATAAGGCACCGATGCATGCGACCCTGGTAATCGATGCCCAGCCCCGCCCCGTCCCTCCAGGGAGAGCGCTCCGTTCTATGGTACTTTTTTTTTTTTTACACAGCTCGTGTGACTGCCCGGCCCGCCTTTCTCCTAATGTCCACTCTGCGTGCTCTTCAGTGTCTCCACTCTGCTCTTACGTCCTGGCGTCAGCCCCGCCCACTGTCTGTAACTATCAGATCAATAAAAAGGCGGGAGGGGCTGAGGGTGACGAAAGCGCTGGCTCCCTTATGATTTTTTTTAAGCCAGTGACCACCTCCGGCCACCGGCGCTCGCTGCAGCTGTGCCTGCCTGGCTCTGTGTACTCCGAGTCCTCGCCTCTCACTACTTCGCTGCTGAGCGTTTCACTTCCTCCTCAACCCGGGTGGCGCGGCTGCTGCTGCACACTGTGTGTGTTCTCTTCAGCTGCTGCCCGGGTGTAACGTCACTTGTACCAGATGCATGGCCCCGACTCGAGCCAGTGCGGTAACGGGGGGGGCGGATTGCGATCGGGGTGTCCTCCGAGGTGAGCTGTTGCTATAGGGGGGGGGGCTTGGCATGGTGTCTGACCGCCACCAAGTCACACCTTAGCCGTAGAGAGCTGGTGTGGATAAGGAGAAGTGTGTCAGGAGCCCTGTGTCCTGAGATGGTCTGATAAGGGGGGGTGGGGGGGGCACAGTGAATGCATATGACGGGCAAAGTGGTGGCATTTGCCAGGCACAGTGGTGGCATTTGTTGCACAGTTGCTGCATTTGATGGGGCACAAGTGGCTGCATTTGACGGGACACAGTGTTGGCATTTGACAAGCACAGTGGTGGCATTTGACGAGCACAGTGGTGGATTTGATGGGCACAGTGGCTGCATTTGATGTGGCACAGTCACTGCAGTTAATGGGGCACAAGTGGCTGCATTTGATGGGGTACAAGTGGCTGCATTTAATTGTAACAGTGGCAGCATTAGATGGGCACAAGTGGTGGCATTAGACTGGGCATAGTGGCTGCATTTGATGGGGCACATCTCTTCTGAGAGCTGTCATTGGTTGCTAGGACCGCCAGCTTGCTATCAACCAATTGCGTCATGTGTTCCCGCCCCCTGCAGAGTTCGTCTCCTTTTCAGCTACTGTCTTCTGCTTGCTGACTACAGGGCCTTGTAGCAACACGACTTGTTATCGGCAGGCCAAAGCATCTTGCCATCTTTCCTGCGACCATCAGATCCCATCCAGCAAGCAACACACTGTGTCAGCAGGTTAGTTTCAAAATCAAATCAAAATGGTTGGGGGGGAGGGGTGACAGTCTCTGACCGTCTCCTGTACTATGTCTGCAGTCTCTGATCATCTCCTGTATCATGTCTGCAGTCCCTGACCATCTCCTGTAGTAGTTCTGCAGTCCCTGACCATCTCCTGTAGTAGTTCTGTAGTCCCTGACCATCTCCTGTAGTAGTTCTGCAGTCCCTGACCATCTCCTGTATCATGTCTGCAGTCCCTGACCATCTCCTGTAGTAGTTCTGCAGTCCCTGACCATCTTCTGTATCATGTCTGCAGTCCCTGACCATCTCCTGTAGTAGTTCTGCAGTCCCTGACCATCTCCTGTAGTAGTTCTGCAGTCCCCGACCATCTCCTGTAGCATGTCTGCTGTGTTTAGACTTTGCTACATGCAGGAAGTGTTATTGTGTGTTAATGGAGTATTTAAATTGTTTTTTTATGAAAGGCATGCGCACTTGCACTGCAATCGTGATGCATCGTGATCGAATCGAATCGTGGCCTTGATAATCGTAATCACATCGAATCGTGAGACCGGTGAAGATGCGCAGCCCTACAACATACACATATCAGGCATATGAAATGTTGGGGTAACATACAGTTAATGTTAACACATAGATTTTTTTTATAGTCTAAAGATTCTAGCTTTATTCTCAAGGGCTGTAAAAAACAGTTTATAAAAGTGAGAGTGTTGGGCCAAAGGAGAAGTATAGCCAAAGCTTGTTTGACTGCACTTCTCCTATGGATCACAAGAGTGCAATTCGTATTTCACTCCAGTGATACATCACAGTTGTCAGTCCAGGCACCACGTCATACCGACAATGGGAGTCTGGATCCACCAGGTGCCTGGACTGACACCCTACTCAGCCTCTCAGTAAGCTGCTGACAGACTGAGCCGTCCGCTCCCCACCCATCCACAGCTCAGCACTCCAGTGAACGAGGAAGAAGTAGAGCAGAGAGCTGTGATAACCTGTGAGCATTCGGTGGTGTTTGATCACTCGGTTCTCAGTGTAGAGGCTTCGGGGGACAGATGCAGCATTGGATCAGAGCAGAGGCCCTGGAAGATAAAATAGTTGTTGTTGCAATTTTTTTATGTTGCACAATATTTTTGCAGAAGTTTATCAAATGCAAAGTTTAAGGAAAATGTACACCTACATTTATTTTTGTGCACACAAATGCAATATAATATCCAATTTTTTTGGTATAGTTTAAAATATGATGTTATGTCAAGTCAATACATACCTAACATGTCACACTTTAAAATTGCTTACGTCTGTGGAATGACGCCAAACTATGGTGCCTAAAAATCTCTATATGCTTTAAAAGGTTACTAGTTTAGAGTTACACAGGAGCTCTGGAACTAGAACTATTGCTCTCACTCTGACTTTCATGACGATACCTCATATGTGGTGCGAGCACCATGTACCTATGTACATGTTTGCATTTGAAAACGGGGGGAATGGAGGCACTTACATTTTTCTTTTAAATGTAATATTTATTGTATTTAAACATATTTTTTTACCTTTTGTACCTTTATGTTTTGTTTTGTTTTTTTGATTGAACGTCATTGTTATTACAAGGGATGAACAACATCCTTTGTGATGACATGAACCATGACAGGTCCTCTTTATGAATAGATCTGGGGTCTGTTAGAACTCATATCTCTCCTCTTGCCTCCAATGCATCTGATCAAACTGATATTGGTTTCATCAGATCACATCATTCAAGCCGATTATGGCTTATAAACAATAAACTAAAACAGGAACTGCCAAAATCCTCTTTCTTCTGGCTTCTAACATCAGAGGTGAGGTGGGTATGGATGTACTTTCCCTGACTCTGCTCCCCGCAGCACACCAAGCAGTGCCAGTACTGGCCTCCTTGATCACTTGGGCAGTAAGGGGAAGCAGAAGAGGACCCCTTACTCCACCTGTAAAAGTGATTGAGCAGCTATAAAGCCATTTGGATCACTTTTACTTTTTGCAGGATCACTGGTTATAAAAAAGTATAATCTTGATCACTGCTAGAGCTGCAGGGATAACCAAAAAATCACCCTTCTTGTCTGAGGACATAAATATGCTTACCTTGCACTGGAAGTGGTTAACATAGATGGACTAGATCACCGTGCAGTGCTCTTTGAACAATGATGCACAGGCTAACAATGTAGTCTGATAAATTATATACAATCATTTGGAGACAGTTGGCTATTTATTCCATCAGCATTTCTTTATTTATTACAGAATATAAAAAAGAAACTGTACCAATGGTATGATGTTTTTCAATTCACAATATCTGCTGACATGCATGATTTATGCCCGTTTTTAGAAAGTAAAGAGTCAGTGCTAGATAGATGTTGACACCCCTTATGCCCTGTACACACGATCATAATTTCCGATGGGATAAAATCCGATGGAATTTTCCCTCGGAATTCCGTTCAAGCTGTCTTGCATACACACTGTCAGACCAAATTCCGTCTGTCCAAAACACGGTGACGTAAAACACTACGATGAGCCGAGAAAAATGAAGTTCAATGCTTCCGAGCATGCGTCGACTTGATTGTGTGCATGCATGTTTTTTTCGGAATTTCCATGGGAAAAAAATAAAACTATTTCTGAACTCAGACGAAAAAAAAGTCTGATGGGGCCCACACAATTCCGTCTGACTTTTTTCATCAGAAATTCTGATTGTGTGTGTACAAGGCATTATTCCTTCTCACTCACCCACAGAGAATAATTTGTATAATTATTTATTATTAAGCTGATCATTATTCACTTAATTGCATACATAGTCAGTGTGCATTGAGAAGGCACCATTTGCAACTTTGTATTTTCCTTAAAGTTGTAAGTCCTCAGGAAGATATTGTTTGAACAATCAATAACTGAAGGCAACTGCATACAGTATCCACCAGCAGCAATGACAGAGGTTTGATTAGAGGGAGCAAATACAATATAACTCTAACTATAGAGTAATGGTTAACTTCAAAGTAGGCCAAAGATAAAAAATAAAAAAAGACTGAACCATTGTGATCTGAAGGTTTTATAGTAGTAGAATTCAAAGGATCAGTTATTATCCTGAAGCCATTACCTGAACAAGAGCTGAAAATGTAAACATATTTCTGTGATATTGGTTGGAGTCAGTGGGTGAATTATAGTTATTGCAAAGGTGGTGACTGCAACAGGGGATCTATTTTTTCTGGAAGAGGTATAATATACCTCTTCTGTGAACTAACACTTAAAAAAAAGAACTCTGTTCATACAAACAGACTGTTATGTTACGGTACTCATGACCGTTTTTCGTGATGTGAATTTTTTTTTTTAATGTCATTAAAAACGACCGTGTGTGGGCTCCAGAGCATTTTTCGCTATGTTAAAAATAGGCATTAAAAATTTAGAACATGCTCTAAAATTTTGCGTCGTTTTTCATGTTGTTGTTTCTAACATTGTAAAAAATGGTCTTGTGTGGGCTTTAACTACGTGAAAATAATGCGCATGCTCAGAAGCAAGTTATGAGACGAGAGCGCACGTTCTGGTAAAACTAGCATTTGTAATGGAGATAGCACATTCATCACGCTGTAACAGACTGAAAAGCGCGAATCGTCTCTCACCAAAGTTTTACTAACACAAAATCAGCAAAGCAGCCCCAAGGGTGGCGCCATCCGAATGAAACTTCCCCTTCATAGTGCCGTTGACGTGTTGTACGTCACGCGCTTTGCTAGAGCATTTTTTTTTAACGATCGTGTGTGGGCAAGGCAGGCTTAATAAAAATCGGGTTGACGGGTCTAGACCATTACAAATAGTCGTGTGTACGCGGCATTATGTTTGGTTCTGACAACTGTCAGACTGTCAAATAAGGTTTACAAACATTCATGTTAAGATCTACCTCATGCCATACTATGGCTTTCGTAGAATCCCTACACACTTTTCACAAGAAGACAGAGCTTATTGCAGTGGGAATAATCTCTGATCTCATTTGCCTTGAGAGTACCAAAACATTTAAAGGCCACCATTGCATGTCAGTTTTTGTACATTTGCCCTAGGCTTTGTCTATAACAAGCTATCTGTGTATCATAGGCTTTGTCCATCCATATCATAAGCTGGAACATTTACAGATTTTAAAACAATGTCCCGACACAAGCTTGTCCTGGGCTGCGTCCCAGAAATCAAGGCCGGTCACAGGAAGTCATCGGCACACATGCTCAGCGCAGACTGTGTCACATCAAGGAACTCAATGAGATGCTCAGGTCTCTGGTAGCAGGGCGGGGTGCCCAGAAAAGGCAGAGTACAGCATTGATTGTCAGGAACAGAGATCCCTCCCCCAGCAGCTGATGTGCAGACGCTGTCATTGAGATTGACTGAGACTGAACATGGTGCTGGACTCGAGGGGGGGATGCTGCCAGCCTCAGAGATGATTGTGCCTTGCCCATCCCCTCTCCTCCACACAGACTGTGCCATTCACAGCCTATAGCTCCTGCCAGCATGGGGAACTAACACCATGCCCCCTGACCACTTGGCACTCTGGACTCAACCAAGTGGTGGGGGAGGAGAGGTTGGGGATATATATATATGTATATATATATATATACTGTGTATATATATATATATATATATATATATATACTGTATATATATATATATATATATATATATATATATATATATATATATATATATATATATCTGCAGCAAATATATGAATATGTTAACAGTATGCTTCTTGTAGAACCACACCCATTTTCAATTAATTAAAGTATATGCTCCGCCTACAATGGGTTTCTGGACACATAGAATAAAAGGTGTTTCTCCAAGTTCCAGTCTCTATCTCCTCTTAGATTGTGTCTATCTATCCCTGTCAGTCACTGTAAGGGTCTGTCACCCTGTGTACATTACTCCTAGTCTTTGTTGATCAGTGTCTGTTCTGTGTGGTCTGCTTCATTCAGTGTCTGGCAGTTATATAGGTTTTAGGATAATGTGTCATATGGAATAAACTATCCTGCATCCATTTAGAATCTCTTTGATATTTAACCCTGTTATTAGTATGGTGTTTGCTATTGCTGACTTCTCTAATGAGAATGTTAGTTCTTTGGCTTTTGTTGTGTTGATCCTTTGGCTTCAATGCTTTCACTGTATCTGAGCTGGAATAAGCACAGACTTTTTTTTATTTTAGTTAGTGACTTAAAGGTATTAAAGCTAAACACAGCCAAGCAACTAGCTTTTTCATAAGAGGGCCAATAATGGCAGTCCCCGTACTTTTTTCTTGACTGAGTCACTTTAACATCGTTCAAGATAATGTATGTACTTCTTATATGGCTGATTATCTTATTTTAAGTGAGTTGGCAGATCCTTAAGCTGGCCATACACAGATTGGAATTTGGCTGATTCATAAGGAACTGGCTTAATTTCAGTCCACGCATGGCTGTTTTCATTTGCTAGGTGTTGATCTAGATATTAGCTCATACCAAGCACGACTGTTGCTGGTTTCAGCCAATTGGCTGCAGTGCTGATCAGTGTACTCGATCAGGGAAGGAGTCCTGCTGTCAGAATACAATAGCTTAATGGGAGGATTCCCCCATCCACCTGAAATGTATGAATGGGGGAATCAGGTTTTTTTTTTTTGGGCCAATCAAAAGCAAAAAAGATCCATGTATGGACAGCATGTAACTGAAATTTCTAAGAAGCACAACAATTGTGTAGCATGCCAAACAATGACCAAGCACAGGGGAGATGCATATTTGTCAGAGTCTTTGACTACATATGTACAGTAAGTATATTACCTCACAGTCCGTGGTTGGTGAATGAAGTTATTACCAATGGCATCTTTCAATATACTATCCCTGCTTTATACTGCTGCTTCTCTCCCTCCATATACTCTGCATGTATATTCTGCATCTAGATGAACTCTGCTTTGTATTTGATTTGGAAGTTGAGAGCATCTGTGGATGCTAATTTACTTGCATAAAGCTCGTTGTAAGTAGGAGCACGGATGTACTATCTTCAGCTTAGAGGTTTGAGAGTTATCATTAATGGCACATTGCAATATACTATTGCTGCTTTATACTGCGGCTTCTCTCCTTCCATATACTCTGCATCTATCTTAACTTTGCTGTGCACTCCTTTTGGAGGTGAGAGCATTCATGGATGCTAATTTATTTGCATGGACTTGCTGTGCTGTATAGCACTACTGTTGCATTTTCAAGCTATTATGTTGTCTCCCTGATCATATATGATATACTGCTAAACCCCGTTGAGAACAAAGGCACTGAGAATAAATGTGGAAGCTCCTACCATTGTATAAGTTTATTGCTGCTTCTCTTCTAATGCTCCACAATCAGCTGGATTACACCTGCTTTAGCTTGACAGGTTACATGTATTACATTGCCTAATTATTTACAGACACTCTTCATGCTTCCAATCATTTTATCTGCCATTGATTATACTATGTTGGAGTAAATGTGAATACATTATAAGGGGGAGATATTTACTATGCCTGGCTAAAATACAGTGCCTTGCATGCTGATTGGGTGTCAAAGTTCTATCATTGCCTATTGTGAACTATATGCAGTTTGTGAGATGGGTGGTGTATAAAAGGAGAGCCTTTTCTACAGCCTTCTAAGGTTTATGATTATGCTAGTTAGCATGTATTCTTAAATTATGTTGTTTTTTGGATGCGTGAATAACATCTAGACATACAGTATGTACTGAGACAATGTTCTCTTTTTACCAGTGGTGGGAGGTGTGTTTTTTTTTTTTAACATTAAGGTTTTAATTCTGTAGTCCTAGTTTGACTTTAGGTTCAATTTAAGCCCCGTAGGTTAACGGTATTGGTGTTTATATTGGTAGATCTCTGTTTTTGTCAATTATTTGGTTGGTTTGGGATTATGACTATTGAGCCCCACTATTTGGATTCTTAGTGAGTGGGCAAAAAAAAACAGGATGTGTTAATCGTATTTATTCACTTATTTGTATTTATATTAGGTGGGGCTCAGGCAGGCCCGGACTGGGACAAAAAATAGGCCCGGGCATTTTAGGCTGAGCAGCCCATTTTTTTTTTTTTTAATACAGATCGGGGAAGCGTGACATGTTTGTTATTTAACCACTTGCCTACTGTGCACATACACCCCCTTCCTGCCCAAACAAGATTTTAGCTTCCGGCACTGCGTCGCTTTAACTGACAATTGCACGGTCGTGCGACATGGCTCCCAAACAAAATTGACGTCCTTTTTTTCCCCACAAATAGAGCTTTCTTTTGGTGGTATTTGATCGCATGTGCGGTTTTTATTTTTTGGGCTATAAACAAAAAAAGAGCGTCAATTTTGAAAAAAAACACAATATTTTTTACTTTTTGCTGTAATAAATATCCCATTTTTTTAAAAAAATATATATATTTTTCTCAGTTTAGTCCGATGCGTATTATTCTACATATTTTTGGTAAAAAAAAAAAATTTGCAATAACCTGGTTTGCGCAAAAGTTATATTGCCTACAAAATAGGGGACATAATGATTTTTTTTTACTAGGAATGGCGAGGATCTGCGTGTTTTTTTTTCGGGACTGCGACATTATAGCGGACACATCGGACACTTTTGACACATTTATGGGACCATTCACATTTATACAGTGAACAGTGCTATAAATATGCATTGATTACTGTATAAATGTGACTGGTGGGGAAGGGGTTAACCACTAGGGGGCGGGGAAGGGTTTAAATGTGTATCCTGGGTGTGTTCTAACTGTGGGGGGAGGGGGGTGACTGGGGGAGGTGACCGATCTGTGTCCCTATGTACAAGAGACCCAGATTGGTCTCCTCTCTCCCTGACAGGATGTGGAGCTCTGTGTTTACACACAGAGCTTCACGTCCCTGCACAGTTACTGGCCAATCGCGGTTGCCCGGCGGCGCACTGTGTTCCCAGTGACGCGACGTGTGCGCGCGCACGCCCTAGAGGCTTTAAATGACAGGACGTCATATGACGTCCTGTCAGAACAATAGAGCATTCCGCCCGCCATCATTTGACGGCGGGTGGGTGTTAAGTGGTTAATCAAACCCCGGCCCCCTCCTGTCATAGTGCGCCCCAATTGTAAGCATCTGAGACATTTCATGGTCTGCAGCTGTACATATACAAGAGGAGTGTGCAGCTGTGGGGCTATCCTGGCTGGAAAGCTCAGGATAGTTTAGACTGGGATCCATACACACCTGAGCTCACTCCTGCCAAGTGAAATGCTGCAGCTGGCTTTAGGGCCTCAGCTCGGGTTCACACTACTGCGGTGTGAGACACCACATGTAATTCGCACAGGAATCACAGCACATTCCTGCGTGAATTACATGTGGTGTCTCTGGGGTGCGATTTGAGCCATGGATTTGTATGGCTCAAATCGCACTGCATTCAAACCAAACTGGTGCAGGACCCTTTATTGTCCACACCAGAATCAGATTGCATGGGTGTTCACACCCATGCGATCCGATTCGTCAAACTGAGCTGCGTTTTGTAAACCGATTGCGGGGTGTCGTTAATTTAACATACACTCTGCAATTGGTTCACATGGACAGGTTGTGACTTTAGATTCAGTGCTGAAACCGCAGCAAATTTTAGTGTGAACCCAGGCTAAGAGACAACAGTTAATTAAGGGCACATTAAAAATATATTACCCAAAATTATATATAAAATAATCCATTTAAAGTGTATATACTGTATGATTTTTTTGTTAACACTGCACCACACTTACCAAGCCAACCAGTACTAAATATACCACAATTACAAACACAAAAATAAAATTAAAAATCACATATACACTTTAAATGCAGGACACATTTTGTGCCCAAGAACTGTCCCTCTCTCACACAATGTTTTACACCCGCATTTACACAGCACGATGAGAGCATGCTTTGGTCTGGTCAGTGGTCTCTTTTACACAGTAAAGAGTGATGCTGAACTATTTTTTACTGTGTAAAAGAGACCACTGGCCAGACCAAAGCATGCTCTCATCATGCTGTGTAAATGAGGGTGTAAAACATACTTTTTTGCAAAAACCGACATGCTGCCATCACTTACGTTTTAGCAGTCTTTTCCAGGCCCTGGTATCTGTGGCTGCAGGTACATCTTTCCGACATCAGGCAGAAGGAGATTCCTCCAGGCATCTCCTCCCCCTTAATGGTCACATGACCGGTCTTGACCTCTTAATTTCCTCCTTCTAAGCTTGAGAAGAAGGCTGGCTGGACAGCCGTGGAGCTGGCCGTGGTGAGTGGCGCCAGCACCGGCACAAGGAGAAGCCCAGCTCGCTGCCTTGAGAGTGGGGACCCGGCCGGAACTCTGCCTGAAATAAATGCGGCCGTCTCAGCAGAGTCGGCCGCGGAGGTGGCCGCGAACGTGTCGCTGAGAGGCCGGCCAAGCAGCTGAGAGTGGGGAGACATGAACTCGTGGCCCGGCGGCTACCGGCCCACCGGGCAAATGCCCGGTGTGCCCTATGGCCAGTCCGGGCCTGCTCCAGGCATCTCCTCCCCCTTAATGGTCACATGACCGGTCTTGACCTCTTAATTTCCTCCTTCTAAGCTTGAGAAGAAGGCTGGCTGGACAGCCGTGGAGCTGGCCGTGGTGAGCGGCGCCAGCACCGGCACAAGGAGAAGCCCAGCTCGCTGCCTTGAGAGTGGGGACCCGGCCGGAACTCTGCCTGAAATAAATGCGGCCGTCTCAGCAGAGTCGGCCGCGGAGGTGGCCGCGGAGGTGGCCGCGAACGTGTCGCTGAGAGGCCGGCCAAGCAGCTGAGAGTGGGGAGACATGAACTCGTGGCCCGGCGGCTACCGGCCCACCGGGCAAATGCCCAGTGTGCCCTATGGCCAGTCCGGGCCTGGGCTCAGGCATAAAAGCTTTGTTGCAGCAGCAACTGCTGAAAATCCTATGCCACTTCAAGCACTTCAAGGTGGTAAAGAATTTTCTATGATGTGATCTTCTGTTATGTGTGCAAAATAAAAAAGATGCAAACAGCACCAAGACCATGATGCATGAATCTGCATTATCAGATACCACAGTGTCACAGTGTCTTTCCAAGTGTTATTATCAAAAGTGATCATGAAGTGTAATTCAATAAGGTTAAAAACATTTGCAGCGTCTTTTATATTTTGAATTCGTTTTTTTGTGTGCATTGGTAAGTTCGATTTTTAGGGGAGTTGTAGAGTTCAGCAATTAAAAAAAGAAAAGCCTGCATGCAAACACTATTGATTTGACAATGGGTTTCTCTTAAGGGGACTTAGTTTTATTAATAACTGTTAAGGCTCACCCTAAGGTTTCCTCAGACATTAGAGGAATCATAAACATGAAAAATCTTTTTATAATCATGCACATTTAAATCATTTGTATCTGAATGTTTGTGCATATGGGGAACCGCGGTGGGGGGCAGGGCCAATCCTAGGGTCACAGGCGCCTGGGTGCAGAAATATTTCTGGCACCCACATGGGCGTGGTCATTATACTAACTCCTCCCCTTTACACATGTTTCTATGGCAATGACTCAACCACAGAGATGCTCCCCCACAAAGTTTTCATTACCCTGGGATCCTTACATGATCTCTTAACAATAAACAAAATACAGGAAGAGAAGCTTTATTGGGACCTGGAGGGGGGCCTCTCTGATGGACACAGAAAGGGCTTCTGTTAGAGAGTCTGTTAGAAAGACCCCCAGACATACTACAGACATGATACAGGAGATGGTCAGAGACTGCAGACATAGTACAGGAGACGGTCAGAGATTGCAGACTTAGTACAGGAGATGGTCAGAGACTGCAGACTTAGTACAGGAGACGGTCAGAGACTGCAGACTTAGTACAGGAGACGGTCAGATACTGCAGACATAATACAGGAGATGGTCAGAGACTGCAGACACAGAACAGGAGATGATCAGAGACTGCAGACATAGTAAAGGAGATGGTCAGAGACACATCAGTTCTGGATGGACACACACCTATGCTCAGAACACTAGTTATGGATGGACACAAACAAGGAGAGAAGGGAGGGGAGAACTCTGCCACTTCGGTGCCCCCACCTCTGCAGGCGCCTGGGTGCAATGCACCCTTTGCACCCTGCCTAGGATCAGCCCTGGTGGGGGGGGGGGGCACTCAAAAGCCCACAGCCTTCTCTGGCATACCATGGGGAAAATATTAGCTATCAGCTAGGAAAATCAAATGTTATCATTTAAACGGTTTGCCATATCTGTCAATTTAATTAGGCTTTTAGTCTATAGACACATTTTTTAAATCCCGACTCTAGACAAAGAGATGGGTTAGAACCTCAAACTGATTGCCATATATATCGTGGTGACCTTTTTTTTGGTGTCACAAAGATAAACCCAAAGGGGGGTCATTGTCACCAATAACAACTAAACAGAGATTCTAAAACACCCCCCACTCCATCCAAAACAAAATAATGTTTTGAGGTGCCATGGAATGTCATAGCAACAGAAGCATTTTGGGTTTAAATAAAATAGCAAGTTCAGTTTGAAATCTGCATCTATTTTGAAGTAAGTATATTTAGTAATATTAAATGGCACACAATTTTATATTTTACATTTTATTATTCCTTATACCAGTAAAATGCAAATAAACTGGGAAGAGAATATAATTTATAATTCCATGTAATGATGGAAGTTTTGAATAATAATTTCCTATTTAAAAGATTGATAGCTCATATATTATTCACTGCATCATTGGGAATGTACCCAGTATTAATGTGGCATTTGTAACTGTAACATTGTTCTCAATCAAAAAAAAAAGCATAAAATAGTAATAACAACATTAAATGTGATGAATGGTATGTCTCAAAAAACGTATTAATTTTCAGACTATGGTAATATTATAGAGTCTATTTTTGAAAATTGCATTGAAATTGCTGAACAGTTCAGAAAGATGTGTGATAAATAACGAGAAATGGTTACAAACACTGTGTAAAGCAATGTAAGTGTATTACATTTTCTTGCTAAATTCTGACTGCTATATAATAGCAATACAATTTTTACTTTTTTAGGTCTTTTATTATGAAAGTTATTTCTTTGTTATTTATTGGCATATTTATCTCTATCACAAGCTTGGATACCTGTAATTTAGGCATTTTAAAAACCTTCTTTGAAAGTGGCAATACTTCCAGGCCTCATGCTCAAGTTTGAGGCAGTTATGTCGCTTGTTGTGAAGATGAATAGCACCAACATCACTGTCCCAGAACTAGCATGTGATCATTTGGTAAACGAGGGCTGCTACCAAAAGAGTTTTGGAGTTGCCTGTATTAAAGGTATTCACTCTCATGACACAATGTTTGCAAGAACAAGAAAAAGATACATTATATGAAAGTGCTTTTGCTAAATAACAGTTACATCATGTTAAGCACATACTGTAGCCTTGAACATCTAGGACAGATAGCTATAACTACAATGGTCATTGTCTCTTCTAACATAAAGTAAATATGAATTATATATGTAGGCTTTACGTAATTAGGGCTTACTTTTGTCCTATGTCTGTAATGCTGGGTAAGTTTAAAGAGATTAACAGTTTGTTTCTCAGCACATAGTGGCTGTAAATGTCTAGGAAAAAGCCTAGCTTCCATTATACAAATGAATGTATAAGAAAAAAACACAATATAACCACTAACACAAGTTATCCTGTATTAGTGGTTTCACAATCTGTCCTTTGTCATAAATAAAATCAACAAACAATAGGTTTATTTACTGATTTTCTCTGCTGCCAAGAAACAATGGGCCAGATCCTCAAAAGGGATACGCCGGCGTAACTGCTGTTACGCCGTCGTATCCCTGTTTCTAACTATGGAACTGATCCACAGAATCAGTTTTCCATAGTTAGGCAGAAGATCCGACATGTGTAAGGGACTTACACTGCCAGATCTTAGGATGCAGTACCGCATCCGCCTCGGGTATGCAAATTAGCACTTACGGAGATCCACAAAGCTTTTACGCTTCGTTTTTTCTCCGTACGTTTTAGTTTGCAAACGCAAAATTAGGGCTGCTTTTACAAAGTGTAAACTGTTTACACCTTGTAAAAACAGACCCTTCTGTCCAGCGACGCGATTTTTTTTTTGTTTTGAATTTTTTTTTTTCGCCGTATATTTTTTTTTTTCCGACGCAACTTTATTGACCCGTCGCAATCCACAAGACGTCACAAGCATGCGCAGTACGGCCGGCGTGGGAGCGCGCCTAATTTAAATGGGAATAGCCCCCATGAAAAGAGGAACGCCTTGCGCCGGCGGAATTTAAGTTACACAGCCCAAAATTTCTAGGTAAGTGCTTTGTGGATCGGGCACTTAGGTAGAAATTTTAAGGCAGTGTAACTTAAATGGGAAAAATTAAGTTACGCCGGATCTTTGTGGATTACCATATTTTCAATTATACAATTTTTTTCATACATTACTGTCTGTGATCCATTTAAAATACCATTTTTGAGGAAAAAAGGTTTTACTATATGTATACGAGATGGGATCTACAGACAGCATAGTCTAATACAGTGTTTCTCAACTCCAGTCCTCAAGGCGCACCAACAGGTCATGTTTTCAGGATTTCCCTCAGATGAAATGGCTGTGGTAATTACTGAGGCAGTGAAACTGATTAAATCCCCTGTGCAAAATAATGGAAAGCCTGAAAACATGACCTGTTGGGGCGCCTTGAGGACTGGAGTTGAGAAACACTGGTCTAATAACTCAGGCAAATTCCTTCTTTCCCTATGTAAAGTCTGGAACTGACATTGCTTTAAGTAGAGAAAAAGTCCCAGGCCCAGAGTTTTCAATGCATAATGAAGTGGGGCTGCCAATGTATACATAGTAGAAGAAAAAAAGTCCAGAGTTTTAAATAAGCACAATGAAGTGACATGTTGACTCTCGTGCAGGAAAGGAAAATGCCCAGACCCAGTTTTCAATACATAACAGAGTGAGCTATCTTTCTTTACCAGTGACACAGTTCTACAAATTTTTTGTCATGTTACAAAATGGACAGGAAGCAAAGGCTGGAAATTGTTTTTTTCATCATTGACAAGATCCAAAGATGGCATTAGGCCCCGTACACACGACCAGTTTCCTCGGCAGAATTCAGCTTCCGACCGAGTTTCTGGCTGAATTCTGCCGAGAAACCCGGCCGTGTGTACACTTTCGGCCGAGGAAGCCGACGAGGACCTCGGCGAGGAAATAGAGAACATGTTCTCTATTTCCTCGTTGTTCTATGGGAGCTCTCGGCCCGCCGAGATCCTCGGCGGCTTCAGGGCTGAACTGGCCGAGGAACTCGATGTGTTTGGCACGTCGAGTTCCTCGGCCGTGTGTACGGGGCCTCACAGCACATGATAATAAGCAACATATGCACATAGTATTTGCAGCAAATGACATATGGGGAACCGCGGTGGGGGGGGGGGGCACTCAAGTTGATATTCACTCCATAGAATAACCAACAAATCAGGGTTGTCTATGGGTATGAAAGGATATGTTTGTATTCCACGGAGCCAGTGAATTCTATCCAGTGTGTAAATTTTTTTCCTCCTGGTGTTTGCGAGAGGCTATCCAGGTCTTCACTGTGTGATCTCCTTTATTTTAGGAAACCATAGACTGAGTAATTGGGAGTTTTTCAAGGTCTTTTTCCCACGTTTTCCCACAAGAGACAGGGGTATGTAAATTAATCCGGAGGTGCTATTAGAAGTTAACAGCCAAGAGATACTAAATGTCTTAGGCCTCATACACACCAGAGGATATCCGCTGGAAACGGTCTGATGGCTGTGATGGCTGTACACACCATCAGATCAAAATCCGCACGAAATACATCCGTGGTGACGTGTCGCGCCGTCGCCGCGACGATGACACGGCAACGTGCGCGACGCTGGAAGGCAACTACTTCCACGCATGCGTCGAATCATTACGACGCATGCGAGGGATGGGAGCGGACGGATTGATCCGGTGAGTCTGTACAGACGACCGGATCAATCCGCTGGACACGATTCAAGCGGATAGATTTCTTAGCATGCTAAGAAATTTCTATCCGCTTGAAATCGATCGGCTGGACGAATCTCAGCGGAAAAATATCCGCTAGGCCGTACAGACGACCGGATTTGTCCACTGGAACTGATCCGCGGATCAATCCCAGCAGATAGATCCGGTTGTCTGTACGAGGCCATAGAGTTTCAATGTCCAAGCAGATTAATTTAAAAGGCATATGAGCAATGGGTGAACAACTTCTGGGTAGTAGTGTAGACTGAAAATAGGATAGTGGAGCACATTTCCAGACCAATATGGGAAAACTATCATCGTTTTAATGTCTGATAAGGATTTGATGTCCATGGTCCAAAATACGTAAGTCATTGGGTTTGTATATTTGGGGATGGAGTTTTACACTTTTGTTTACTTGCCTTTACATCTAGCACATAGGCATTGTGTTATGTTTACATGAACTCTAGATCTACTGCACATGCTGTAGGTCAAAAGATAGGACAGACTTAGTGACTGATGTAGCTCAGAAGTAATTAACTATATATATATATATTGTGAGTCAATGTGACGTAGCAAGGCTCAGTTTGTGCAGGGTTTTTGAGGTAAAAAATAATGTGATATATTAAAATAAACTATTTTGAATAAATCTGATCTCTGTTGAAGAACTCTGCAAAACTAAGAACAATCAGCAATAAATCTATAAAATAAAAAAGTACATATTTTGCATTTTCTTGAAAACAAAATTATTTTCCATTCATATTTAGGATGGTAATCATTTTTGGATCATATGCTTTCTCTTTTGGGCTGCATAGCAGTGATCACACAAAATGCATTTTGATTCTAAATAAAAGCTCAGGTTAAACTCCCTGGCGGTATGATTATGTCTGTAATTTTGTACCAAAAGCGGTACAATTATTTTGCATGGAAATTTGGCGTTTTATACTGTAGGCCTGCAATTCTTAGGAATAACTCACTTAAATCTGTCCAAACAAGAGTCTAGTAGACATCCCGGGTATGATAAAGTTTGAAACACAAAATCATAAATTATAATATAATAAATAACTATAAATAATTATAACAAATAATAATGTAATTATAATAAAAATTATTCAATAATGTAATCAAATCAAAAACACTGAAATTTGCTCAGTTGCAGAATTGTCGCTGTCTTTACTTTTATTTTTTTATGACGAATTTCCCCACAAATTGCTATCGCTCAATTATGCAAGTGATTATAATTTATTATCGCTGTTTTCTAGCTGCTCTAAAATCACTTTTGACATAAAGTGACACTTTTGGTTGCTATGGACAATCTCCAGTTTGCAGGCAGAAAGAACAGTTTTTATTTGATAAAAGTACATGCAGAACACTGGGCAGACCACTAGGGACAAAGGGGGTGTGTATGTTTTACATACAGTACTGTAATCTGTAAGATTACAGTATACTGTATGTAATGTGTCCCCAGGAGGAGCGGCATACTGACGTCACCACAATATACCTTTGCTGCAATCTGGAAGGACGGGCGGATAGTAAGAGCCGGCCGGCTTCAGCTAATTACACACACAATTTTTTATTCTACTAAATGTGAGTGCTATGTACTCTTTTACCTTAATAAATGTTTTATAGTGACTGTATTACACTATATTTGGCTTTCACACTGAGGCAATGCGCTGGCAGGAGAGAAAAAAATCTCCTGCAAGCAGCATCTTTGGAGTGGTCAGAGGAGCGGTATGTTTACCAATCCTTCCCATTTAAAACAATGGGAAACCATGGTAATAACGCCCGCAATGCGCCTCTGCAGAGGTGCATTGTGGGCGGTATTAAAACTTTATCGGCTGCTAGCGGGGGTTAATACCGCACCGCTAGTGGCCGAATACAGCAGCAATTCCGACAGTATAGTGCTGCTATTTTTAGCGGCGCTATACCATCACCCCACAGCTGTGTTTCTCCTGTGTCCCCTCAATCGTCCATATGCCTGGCTAGAGGAACTGTAGTTCCCTGGCTTTGTGCTGTGTGACTGCATAGTACAGGGCAAAAGAAGCCACAGCATTCCCTGCAAGAGTAATATTGCTCAGTGTGACCTTTGGGTGAGGGTTTTTATATGAGGACAGGGAAAAGTCCTGCTATCAACTTTAATGAGCCACCTGTGTCAGTTTGGTGTCTGGGTTAAGGCACCTAGTCATGCTCCCTTAACTGAGTGCAAGGGGGATGTAGATGGAGCTATACAGGCATACCCCACTACCCCACCGCAAAATCAGGCTCACTTCTGCATAGAAACCAATTAGCTTCTAACCCCAGCTTGTTCAATTAAGCTTTGGTAATAAAACCTGGAAGTTCATTGGTTTTTATGCAAAGATTTGCCTGATTTCACGCTTTCCAGCTTAAGTAAATAAACCCCATTGTGTACTTAAAAGTGGGGTATGCCTGTACTTGTAGGTTCTGCCAGCCAGCAGGAAAGCACAACATTCCACTGAGCAGCTGCAATACAGCACAATAAGTCTCTATTTAGTCATGGAACAGTAACTTGCAGATTTACAGAAATGTGTAATTCATCTTGACTGTCATATTCAGTGCTAGCACTTGTACTGTATATTGGTGTTTCACTACTACTAACTATTCTGTGTATTTATATATGGTTTTATCATAGTGCATGATCTTACCACTTCAGGGGCACCCCATAGCAGACTTGCTGCTACAGGGTGGCTCTCCTGCCACATACTGGATGTCCTCCGCCACCCACTGATTGTTGGAAAAACACATAGAACAGAGATCTGCCTATGTAAACCAGGCAGATCTACATTCTGACAGGGGGAAGGGGTGGATTTTGTGTACCTGCAAAGCAGGGAATAAAATCCATTACTTACCCTAGTAAAAGCACCTAATACCTAAAAGTACACAAAAACTCTTACAGAAGTGAATTTCCCTTCCTAGGGGTAGATTTCTTCTCACTTCCTGTTGTTACTGCAGCTGTTGACTTTTAATAATAGGACACTTACCTGTCCCCGAGTCCAGCAATATAGGCACCACAGCTGATGTTTCCATCAGCTGTTGGATGCATGCCGCCTCCATTGCGAGTAAGGGAATCCAGTAGTGTAGCCGTATGGCTTAGCGGCAGGAACCGTACTGCACATGTGCGGAGCTCCGCTCCCCTCTCCTACTGGCCCGGTGGCTGCGGAAGGAGGAGGGAGGAGGAGGAATGCCAAGCGGTGATGCAAATATCTGCGGCTGAGGCTCCCGGAATTGGGGGCAGGAAACCTGTGAAAGGCAGGTATCCTGTTCCCCCTCCCCCACAAAAGGTGCCAAATGTGGCACCAGAAGAGGGAAGGTGTACAATGAGTAGAAATTCCACTTTTGGGTGGAACTCCGCTTTAAGAAAAAAAAACATGTTTTAGTATGATATTGTGTATGTATAATTTTATTTTGGTACATATACTACCTAGAATTCTTTCAATACTGCTCAAGAAGCATTAAATAAAAGCAGATTATTTTCTAGAAATGTGCTAGTACATAGTATTAATTGCTGCTGTGATAGCCAACTACACAAATATTGTAAAAAAGTATAAGAATAGTGTAAAATGCACACCATTTAGCATTGTTTGTTTTTCCCAGCATGGCTTCATCTTAAGTCAATTGAAATGGTGAGATCATAAACTGAGCTCCTTTTGTGCAAACATTCTAGCGATCAATAGTTTCTAAAACAAGAGAAAATAAGATAAGGAAAATGTGACATACCATGGCTTGGTAAAATTATTTTACCAATAAGACTCTTTGAAATGGAGCTTTGCAATTGAACATGAAAGAGTCCAATGTATTAAGTCTAATTTAGAAAGGGCTTCTAGATAATAAAGCTTTAGTGGAATATGTCATGCCAGTCATGCCTAGAATGAGCTTTGTGAGTCACTTCAGGAAATACAACCCATTTCTTGAATCTCCATTACTAAGCCCTCCATTTGCAATGGCAATACACAAAGAAAGAACTGTTGCAAATTGATATTCACCAAATACTGTTTTCAATGGACATGATAAAGTTATATAACGAAATTAGCATATGTGTTTTATGTACTTCTTTGTCAGAGATAGAAAAATATAGAAAAAATGAATATGAAAATGAAAATGAATTCACATTTTTAGTTTATACAGGTAAAACTAAAACAATTTGAATATTATGCAAAAGTTCATTTATTTGACTAATGCAACTTAAAAGGTGAAACTGATATATGCGATAGACTCATTGCATGCAACGCAAGATAGTAGACATGGGCACCGTCAATAAATTAGTTTTGTTTCATTCTGTTTCGTATTGGCTGAAAATTTGTATTTTGTCATTTGTGTCCAAAATTCTATTTGGATTCGTACGAAATACAAATTTTTGTTAGATTCGTTACACGGTCAGTAAATTATCATAATACTACTATCATAATACTAACATCTTACATGTACATAGAGAAAGAACTGTTTGCATAATGATATTCACCAAAGACTGCTTTTAATGGACAAGTATGATAAAGTTAAATAAATAAATTAGTATATTTGTTTTGTGTACTTCTTTTCAAAGATAGAAAAATATGGCAAAAGATGAATAATAGAGAAATAAATAGACAGACAGATAGATAGATAGATAGATAGATAGATAGATAGATAGATAGATAGATAGATAGATAGATAGATAACTTAGTAACTCAGTAAGTTTTTTAATTGCTTAAAGTGAAACATTAAAAATACCTAATTCATTTAAATAACGTGTCTGGGTGGTGCCTGGGGAGGGGGTTTCCTAATTCTGCCTGTGAAGGGGGACATCTCTGTGATGTACAGAAAGTGCTTACAAAAAAATTACACAGACCCATCAAAGGGTCAAAGGGTATGTTATGTTTTTTTGTAAAACCCCTGTAGTAGTCTATGTGCTTTTTTTCTTTACCAGCAATTTAAATGGAGCCTTTTTTCTTTGTTATGCCGTGTACACACGACTGTTTTTTGGGATGTAAAAAATGAAATTTTTAATGGTCTAGAAAAACGAAGTTAAACCGGCCTTGCCTACACACGATCGTGAAAAAAAATGCTCTAGCAAAGTGCGGTGACATACAACATGTACGACGGCACTATAAGTGGAAGCTCCATTCGGATGGCACCACCCTTGGGGCTGCTTTTGCTGATTTTGTGTTAATAAAAGACGATTTGCGCTTTTCAGTCTGTTACAGCGTGATGAATGTGCTATCTCCATTATGAACACTAGTTTTACAGAACGGGCGCTCCGTCTCATAATTTGCTTCTGAGCATGCACGTTTTTTTTCATGTCGTTAAAGCCCACACACGACCATTTTTTACAACGTTAAAAACGACAATGTTAAAAACGACGTGAAAAATTAGAGCATGTTCTAAATTTTTAATGCCCATTTTTTACGTTGTGAAAATGCTCTGGAGCCCACACACGATTGTTTTTAATGACATTAAAAAAAAAACTAAAAATATTTTTTTACAACCCGAAAAACAGTCGTGTGTATGCGCCATTAGTGTCACTTTGGCGCATATCACATATGCTACAGCAAAGAATAAATAAAAACATAGGTAGAGCCCACCCCAAACCTTTTTGAGAGTTTTGGATTTCAAGGTGACACCTCTATAATATAACCTTTGAGTATGGTACAGATTTTAAAGGGCACTTATTTTGCAAGATGGAAATAAAGGGCCAGATTCACAGAAGAGATACGACGGCGTATCTCCTAATACACCGTCGTATCTCTTGTCGTATCTATGCAGCTGATTCATAGAATCAGTTCCGCATAGATAGCCCTAAGATCCGACAGGTGTAATTGACTTACACTGTCGGATCTTAGGATGCAATACTTTGGCCGCCGCTGGGTGGAGTTTGCGTCGTTTTCCTGCGTCGGGTATGCTAATGAGCATTTACAGCGATCCACAACGGTGTTCGCGTTTGTTACGTTGCTAGTAATTTTTTCCCGTCGCAAAGTTAGTCATGCTTTAACATGCCTTAACTCTTCACGAGCCATGTTAAAGTATGGCCGTCGTTCCCGCTTCGAATTTTAATTTTTTTTTGTTTTTGCGTAAGACGTCCGGGAATACGAAACGCCGTAACTCACGTCGCCGTTCAAAAAAACGATGTCACATCACGCAAAGCATGGCGGGAATTTCAAAACTGAGCATGTGCAGAACGTCCGGAGCGGGAGCGCGCCTAATTTAAATGGTACACGCCCCATTTGAATTGGGTGGGCTTGCGCCGGACGTGTTTACGATACACCGCCGCAAGTTTACAGGTAAGTGCTTTGTGGATCAGGCACTTACACTGAAAACTTGCGGCGGTGTAACGTAAATGGGTTACGTTGCGCCGCCGCAAATGTACGAGAATCTGGCCCAAAGTGTGTAGCCCTCTAAAATCCATTCAGAGCATGTAGCCTGGTCAGGAAAGGGGGAGAGAAGTGTTTTCCCCCTTTTTCAACCATTCCAAGCCACATTCCATCAACCCCCTGCCCAAGGGCCTTTTCTCCACAAATTCCACAACTCTGGCTGGTGGTTGGGGGGAGAGGTATGTGGGTGAGGGGCTTATCAGAATCTAGAAGTCCCCTTTAACAATAGAAATAAAGACGCCCAAATGTTTGACAAACCTGTTTTGGAAGATTAAAAAGATCCTGAGCAAGATCCAGCCCTAGATTTAAATTGCAGCATCGGCATATCCCTACTTACTGTACACAGTTACATAGTTGGTAAGGTTGAATAAAGGGGCCAGAACTGGATGGCATACTCAAATATGTGGCTGGATCAGAGTCTTGTAGAGTGACAGAACTATCATTTTATTTCTGGAGTAAATACCCTTTTTAACCACCTAAGACCCGGACCAAAATGCAGGTAAAGGACCCGGACAGTTTTTGTGATTCGGCACTGCGTCACTTTAACTGACAATTGCACGGTCGTGCGACATGGCTCCCAAACAAAATTGGTGTCCTTTTTTTCCCCACAAATAGAGCTTTCTTTTGGTGGTATTTGATCACCTCTGCGTTTATAAACAAAAATAGAGCGACAATTTTGAAAAAGATGCTATATTTTTTCCTTTTTGCTATAATAAATATCCCCCAAAAATGTATATATATAAAAAAAAAAAATCCTCAGCTTAGGCCGATACGTATTCTTCTACCTATTTTTGGTAAAAAAAATCACAATAAGCGTTTATTGATTGGTTTGCTCAAAATTTATAGTGTTTCCAAAATAGGGGATAGTTTTATTGCATTTTTATTAAAACAAATGTTTTACTACTAATGGCGGCGATCAGCGATTTTTTTTCATGACCGTGACATTATGGCGGACACATTGGACAATTTTGACAAATTTTTGGGACAATTGTCATTTTCACAGCAAAAAATGCTATAAAAATGCATTGTTTACTGTGAAAATGACAATTGCAGTTTGGGAGTTAACCACTAGGGGGCGCTGAAGGGGTTAAGTGTGACCTCATATGTGTTTCTAACTGTAGGGGGGGTGCTGGATGTGTGAGATCATTGATCACGCGCCCGCGACCCATGGCTGGGCACTTAAAGAGGACGTACAGGTACATGCTTGTGCCCAGCCGTGCCATTCTGACAACGTATATGTGCAGGAGGCGGTCCTTAAGTGGTTAATGCATACTAGTATTCTGCTGGATTTGCTTGCAGCTTGGCATTGCGTGCCACTGCTGAGACTGTCATTTACTAGGACCCCCAAATCTTTTTCCATCCTGGATTCCCCCAGAGATTCTCCCCTTAACGGGTAACTTGCACTCCTATTTTCTAGTACCCAATATGCATAACTTCACATCTTTCAACATTAAAACTCATTTACCATGTAGTTGGCCAACCCATTATTATAGGTACTCCTGTAAGGTTTACACATCTTGCTTTGAAGTTATTGCCCTTGGCTTTGTATCGTAAGCAAACACTGAGATTGAGCTATTTATACCAACCTAAATATAATTTATGAATTAATTAAACAGAATTGGTCCCTCGGCAGATGCTAAGGGAACCCCACTTACCATGCCAGCCCATTCTGAGTGCTCACAACCCTTTGGACACTCCCCTGTAACCTGTTTTCTATCCAGGTACATGCCAAACAGCCTTCAGTTTGTAAAGTAAATGTTTATGGGGAACTGTATCAAATGCCTTTGAAAAATCCAGCTATACCACATCCACTGGCCTACCTTTATCTAAATGGCAGCTCACTTCCTCATAAAATGTTAACAGATTGGTCTGGCAAGAAAGATCCTTCATGAATCTATGCTGATTACTACCAATGATAATGTTTTATTAGCAAATTATTGGATATAGTCCCTTATCATCCCCTCCAATAATTTACAAAATATTGATGTTAGACTGACTGGCCTCTATTTTCCAGGTATATGTCTGCCCATTTTTTAAATATTGGTACCATGCTGGCTTTTCTTCAATCAGCTGGTATTATTCCAGTCCATAAATCGTCCATAAAAATTGGGCACAACGGTCTAGCTATCACCTGACTGAGTTTCTTAAAGACTCTTGGGTGTAAGCCTGGTCCTGGTGATTTGTTTATTTTACATGTTTTAGCCCTGGTTCACACTGGGCTGCGGGAGTGAAGCCGTGCGAGTTCAGCTGAACTCGCACCATTTCACTCCCGCCGGCAGTCCCGATTTCGGCCGCGATTTCAGGTCTGGTGTGGATTTTAAGGGGAACTCCACCCCAAATTTAAAAAAAATGGCGTGGAGTTTCCCCAAATATCCACACCAGACCCCTTATCCGAGCACCCAACCTGGCCAGCCGCAGGAAAATAGGAAGGGATGATATAAAAATAAAACACACACACCGTGGAAAAGGTCCTTTATTACATTTTTTTTTTAAATCCAGCGGTGGTAATCCACTCTCGGTCCCGCTCCAACGCTGTTGGTATCCTGCGACGGGTGATCTCCTCTCCGCTGGGGTCCAGCGATGAGAAGATCTCTTCTTCCAGGTCCGGGATCCAGAGCGCACGCATCGGCGCCCGGCGAATGACGCAGCTTGAGCCAGTGACAGTTCTTATATATTGAGGCGGGGCCACCCGTCACATGACCCGCCCCCCTCTGACGCAAGGGAGAGCCTGGGCTTCCCCAGTGATGTAGTCAGAGGGTGCGTCAGAGGGGGATGGGGTCATGTGACGGGTGGCCCCGCCTCATCTATAAAAGAGCTGTTACTGGCTAAATCCGTGTCATTCGCCGGGTTGTCTCCATTGGAGACAGGCGGCCGGCGATGCGTGCGCTCTGGATCCCCGAACCTGGAAGAAGAGATCTTCTCATCGCTGGATCACTGCGGAGAGGAGATCACCGTCGCAGGATACCGACAATGTTGGAGCGGGGACCGAGAGTGGATTACCACCACTGGATTTTTTTTTTTAAATAAAGGACTTTTTTCCATTGTGTGTGTGTTTTATTTTTACACTTCTATACATGTTCTTAGTGAAATGGTAGAGTACAATAGACCCCATTACCAATTTACATAGGGGGGCTGGGATCTGGGGATCCCCTTTGTTAAAGGGGTCTTCCAGATTCCGATAAGCCCCCCACCCGCAGACCCCCACAACCACCGGGCAAGGGTTGTGGGGATGAGGCCCTCGTCCCCATCAACATGAGGATATGGTGCTTTGAGGGGTCACAGACCCCCAAAGCATCCTCCCAATGTTAAGGGCATGTGGCCTGGTACGGTTCAGGAGGGGGGGCGCTCTCATCCCCCCTCTTTTCCTGCGGCCGGTCAGGTTGAGTGCTCGGATGAGGGATCTGGTGTGGATTTTTGGGGGAACTCCACATAATTTTTTTTTTAAATTTGGGGTGGAGTTCTCCTTAAAATTCACATCAGACCTGAAGGGTCTGGAGTGGATATTTGGGGGGAACCCCACGTCATTTTTTTTTTAAATTGACCGTTTGGTTTCCCTTGATATCCATACCAGACCTGAAGGGCCTGGTAATTGAATTTGGGGGGACCCTCACGCTTTTTTTTTTTTTTTGTGATTTTAAATGACTTTTTTTCCTTCAGAAATGACACTTTGTCCAGAGACAGTTCTAAGCACGGGAAACATGTGCTGCTTCACAGGCATACTTTATACCCCCCTAGGTACAAAATTTAAAGGAATATTTCACTTTTATTGTTTCACTTTAAGCATTATTAAAATCACTGCTCCTGAAAAAACTTCCATTTAAAAAAAAAATGCATTGATACATGTCCCCTGGGGCAGGACCCAGGTCCCCAAACACTTTTTAGGACAATAACTTGCATATTAGCCTTTAAAATTAGCACTTTAGATTTTAAACATTCAAACATTCAAGTCCCATAGACTTGGGGGTTCTAAAGTTCACACAAACTTTTGGTCTGTTCGGAGGTTCTGGTGCAAACCGAATGGGGGGTGTTCAGCTCATCCCTAGTGACAATATGATATTCCACTGCCATTATCAGAAATCTAGTTCAGAGCAATAATGTGCAGTTGATACTGAAGCAAATGTATGTAGACAGGCAGTGGCTAAAAAAAGGATGCAGGAGTTCAGCAGAGATAAAATCAATGATGAAAAAGATAAAAATAGTATTAAATGGAAAAAACACACAGCAATTGTTTATGAAAGTGCTTTAGCAAAAAAAGGTCATCCAGTTATGCTTTAGGTTTAACTTTTTTTTTCTATTTAATCAGATCCTTTTTTTTTTTTTATTATTATTATTATTATTATTATTATATACAGTGATGAAAATAAGTATTTGAACACCCTGCTATTTAGCAAGTTCTCCCACTTGGAAATCATGGAGGGGTCTGAAATTGTTATCGTAGGTGCATGTCCACTGTGAGAGACATAATCAAAAAAAAAAATCCAGAAATCACACTGTATGATTTTTTTAACTATTTATTTGTATGATACAGCTGCAAATAAGTATTTGAACACCTGAGAAAATCAATGTTAATATTTGGTACAGTAGCCTTTGTTTGCAATTACAGAGGTCAAACGTTTCTTGTAGTTTTTCACTAGGTTTGCACACACTGGAGGAGGGATTTTGGCCCACTCCTCCACACAGATCTTCTCTAGATCACTCAGGTTTCTGGGCTGTCGCAGAGAAACACGGAGTTTGAGCTCCCTCCAAAGATTCTCTATTGGGTTTAGGTCTGGAGACTGGCTAGGCCACGCCAGAACCTTGATATGCTTCTTACAGAGCCACTCCTTGGTTATCCTGGCTGTGTGCTTCGGGTCATTGTCATGTTGGAAGACCCAGCCTCGACCCATCTTCAAAGCTCTAACTGAGGGAAGGAGGTTGTTGCCCAAAATCTCGCAATACATGGCCCCGGTCATCCTCTCCTTAATACAATGCAGTCGCCCTGTCCCATGTGCAGAAAAACACCCCCAAAGCATGATGCTACCACCCCCATGCTTCACAGTAGGGATGGTGTTCTTGGGATGGTACTCATCATTCTTCTTCCTCCAAACACGGTTAGTGGAATTATGACCAAAAAGTTCTATTTTGGTCTCATCTGACCACATGACTTTCTCCCATGACTCCTCTGGATCATCCAAATGGTCATTGGCAAACTTAAGACGGGCCTTGACATGTGCTGGTTTAAGCAGGGGAACCTTCCGTGCCATGCATGATTTCAAACCATGACGTCTTAGTGTATTACCAACAGTAACCTTGGAAACGGTGGTCCCAGCTCTTTTCAGGTCATTGACCAGCTCCTCCCGTGTAGTTCTGGGCTGATTTTTTCACCTTTCTTAGGATCATTGAGACCCCACGAGGTGAGATTTTGCATGGAGCCCCAGTCCGAGGGAGATTGACAGTCATGTTTAGCTTCTTCCATTTTCTAATGATTGCTCCAACAGTGGACCTTTTTTCACTAAGCTGCTTGGCAATTTCCCCGTAGCCCTTTCCAGCCTTGTGGAGGTGTACAATTTTGTCTCTAGTGTCTTTGGACAGCTATTTGGTCTTGGCCATGTTAGTAGTTGGATTCTTACTGATTGTATGGGGTGGACAGGTGTCTTTATGCAGCTAATGGCCTCAAACAGGTGCATCCAATTTAGGATAATAAATGGAGTGGAGGTGGACATTTTAAAGGCAGACTAACAGGTCTTTGAGGGTCAGAATTCTAGCTGATAGACAGGTGTTCAAATACTTATTTGCAGCTGTATCATACAAATAAATAGTTAAAAAATCATAAATTGTGATTTCTGGAATTTTTATTTTTGATTATGTCTCTCACAGTGGACATGCACCTACGATGACAATTTCAGACCCCTCCATGATTTCCAAGTGGGAGAACTTGCAAAATAGCAGGGTGTTCAAATACTTATTTTCCTCACTGTATATATGCAAACAACATTGAGACAATGCAGACAAATTGTACAAAAAAAACACAACCCAAGAAAAAAAAGACCTCAAACCACCCCACCTCAACAAAATCCCCCCTATCCTCCAACCCCCACCCTCCTCTTAGAGTATGTATGGAAAAAAAGAAAAAAAAAAGCCCTGGTTCACACTGGTACGATTTGAGATGTGATTTGAGATGTCAAATCGCATCTCAAATCGGCGGCATTTGCCGGCAATTGTCGGCAATGGCACTGTCCATCTGCGGAGCTGCACCGATTTCAAAAAGTAGTTCCTGTACTACTTTTTGCGATTTTGGGCCGCGATTTACATTGCAACCTGCACAGATGTCTCTGAAATCGCGGCCGAAATTGGGACTGCCAGCGGGAGTGAAATCGTGCGAGTTCAGCTGAACTCGCATGGCTTCACTCCCACAGCCCAGTGTGAACCTGGGCAAAAAGACAGAAAAAACAGCATCCAATATTACAAAGTATATAGTACCGATTCGTTTATATGATACCTAGGTCATGGATTGAAGCCATCTTGACCAGGTAGTATCAAATGTACTCATGGAATTTCTTTATGGAGTATGTATGTTTTTAAAAAAAAAAAATCCTATTGAGATCTAAAATCCACTCAGACACAGTTGACGAGTAGGGAGAGGTCCACTTAAGAGCAATCTGTCTACGGGTAACACATAGTGCGTGTCTTATACTGTTGCCAATAGAGGAGATATAAATAGACGTATCCCAATAGACATATAAGTGATTCAACCTGAATGTTATTATCCAATAGCCCGTTTAGGGTACCAATCACCTTCACGCAGTATCTTTGAAGTTTCGGACACCGCCACAAAAGATGTATTAGCGTACCTGTATTACCACATCTAGCACAGGCTGGCTCAAATTTCAATCCAATTGCATACATAAATTGGGGAGTTCTATAGACTCTATGGAGAATAAAGATCTGTAACAGTCTGAGTGATGGAGAGAGAGACACCCGGGGGAGGACCGAACAATATAATCCCAGACCTCCTTGGGGGTAGAACCAATATCTTTTTCCCAACCAGCCCTAGAGCGGATGGGAATGTTTAGTAGAAACCTATTTGACAATACCATATATATAGCAGAGGTGAGACATTTTTGTTGACCCTGCCTGTACTATTTTATCAAGAACAAGGATAGGGGGGGGGGAAATATTCTAGCAGACGAGAATTGGGAATGTAAAGTATGTCTTAGTTGGAGGAATTGATAGAGCCAATTAGATTGTAGAGAAAACTCTCCCCTTAGATCTTCAAAGGATTTAAGTATACCGTTTTCGTATAGCTGAGCTAGAGTTGTTATTCCTAATTTCCCCCCATCTCTGAAAGCCTCTAAGGGCCAAAATTTGAGGAAGTCTATCATTTTCCCACATGAGAGTGTATCTAGTAGGATAAGAGACAACCAATATTTTTTTAACTGTATCCCATATTTTACATATTATTATTATTATTATTATTATTATTATTATTATTATTATTATTTTAGGTACTTATATAGTGCCATCAATTTACGCAGCACTTTACATATACATTTTAACATTCACATCAGTCCCTACCCTCAAGGAGCTTACAATCTAAGGTCCCTAACTCACATTCATATACTAGGGCCAATTTTAGACAGAAGCCAATTAACCTACCAGCATGTCTTTGGACTGTGGAAGGAAACCGGAGTACCTGGAGGAAACCCACACAGGCACAGGGAGAACATGCAAACTCCAGGTAGGTAGGCATATCGGCAAGTGAGACACCCCCTCTTGCACCATCTAGAACATAGAGTGGTAACCAACCCTTAAATGCATAAGAAAATAATTGTTGAGCAGGAAGAGGTATCTGCTCAGACTCCCATCCAGCAAAGTGCTGTAGTTGGGATGCAAAAAAGTATAACCTTGGATTAGGAACTGCCAGACCGCCTGCATTTTTGGGGTGTTGTAGAATCTCCAATTTAATACAAGGAGTTTTGTTCCACCATATTAATCACCTAAATATGGTATTAATCTTAATAAAGATCTGTATGGGTATCCAGATCGGGGCAGTGTGTAAAAAATAAAGAAGCTGAGGCATCCATATCATCTTAATTAGATTGATATTGCCTATTAACAATAAGGGGAGCTTATTCCAGGTTTTACTTTGATTTTGGAATCTAGAAAGTAATGGAATTATATTATCCACAATATATGACTGTGGGGAGTCAGTCAGACATAGTTATATCCAAATATTTTAGAGGAGGCAACCTTAAGAAGATGAGAAAGTGTAGATGGCAATGAATCTGGAAGGGGATCCAGAGGCATTAGCATGGATTTCTCCCAGTTTATGCCTAACCCAAAAAACCTGCCAAACTCCTTAATATATTTTATTACTGCCGGTTGGGATGAGCAGATATTGGTCAAGAAAAAAAAAGAAGATCATCTGCATATAATGATATATTTTCCTCTGTGTCTCCCCTAATAAAATGTTTACTTTTACTTGTTAGAACACTTTGTAAATGCTCATATTTCAGAAATACTTAGACAGGTAGCTTCCAGATTTGTAATTTTATTGATATGATTAAGTATATTTTTTAATCTACTAAAACAATCCTAAAATCTTAGGGCAAGATTCACGTACCCGCGGCGCAGCGTAACGTAACCCATTTACGTTACACCGCCGCAAGTTTTCCGATTTAGTGCCCAATCCACAAAGCACTTACCTGGAAATTTGTGGCGGTGTATCGTAAACACGTCCGGCGCAAGGCAGCCCAATTCAAATGGGGCGGGTACCATTTAAATTAGGCTTGCTCCCGCGCCGGACGTACTGCGCATGCTCCCGTCGCAAATTTCCTGACGTGCTTTGCGCGAAATTACGACGCGCCAACGTTTTGTGAATCGCGACGTGCTCAAATGACTTACGCCGGGAAAAATAACATTTTTTAAAAAAATTCAAAAGCGACGCGGGAAAGACGGGCATACTTTAACATGGTGGAGTACTTTTCCACCATATTAAAGGTGCCATATCTTTGCGACGGAAATCTAACACTTGCGACGACGTAACGACGGGAAAAATCTTTGTGGATCGCTGTAACTCCTAATTTGCATACCCGACGCTGGTTTACGACGCAAACTCCCCCCAGCGGCGGCCGCGGTACTGCATCCTAAGATCCGACAGTGTAAAACAATTACACCTGTCGGATCTTCTGGCTATCTATGCGTAACTGATTCTATGAATCTGTCGCATAGATACTCTGAGAGATACGATGGAGTATCTGAGATACTCCGTCGTATCTCTTTTGTGAATCTGGCCCTTAGCTTTTAGCTAATATGCCAGCTCAAATGTTATTGAATTCAGTAATGATTCAATATACAATTTTAAATTGCAGGCTTTAAAAAAAAATGCTCACATTTTTTAAAGGATCAAGCATATGCTGTCAGCTCAAAATAAATATAACTAAAATTTAACAAATATATGTTTGTAATTGGACTTGCTGTTACATGCAAATCCTACTCTTTTTATTCCCTTTCATTCCCCCCCCCCCCTAGCCCTTTCCCCTTTCACAAATGCTTTAGTAAATAAGTCTCATGCTGTTCACTTTGTATACCCAGTCATGCAAGAAAAATGTTTTTTTTTTATTTGCTTGAACATGATTAGATGATTAATATAAATGCATATTTACCCTATTCACTAAGCTAAATGAGCATTTACTTTGCTAAGTGAACATTTCTCTACCACTTCGTAAATTAACCTCATTGTGTGCACTGAACAGTTATCTATATTTTATTAATTTGCAAAATAAGTGAGGAAATGTCATATTTTTTTTTACATACCGATACATAATAAGATGTTTTTAGGTTATTTGGAAAAGAAAATAGAGTTGTTTGACAGATATAAGTTAATCTCTTGATCTTTTGACTCTTAAGCCCCACACACACATCAGTTTTCCTGCGGATTTTTCTCTTCATGTTTACCAAAACCATGTAGTGCAAGGGCCTGCCTGATTGCATACGAATTGAAACTCTTAAGGTTTGACCTCATATTAGATGGTTTTGGTAAACCTGAAGAGAAAAACCTGCAGGAAAATTGATAGTGTGTATGGGGCTTAAAGGGTCACTAAAGGATTTTTTTTTAGCTAAATAGCTTCCTTTACCTTACTGCAGTCCTGGTTTCATGTCCTCATTGTTCATTTTTGCTTTGAAGTAGCTGTAATCCTTCTCTGATCTCCACACTTCCTGCTTGTCTGGCTCCTTATGAAAAAACTTGTGCGAGCTTCTCACTGTGGTCCATGATCAAGAAGGTGTGATTACTGTCCAAAACTCCTCAGAACCAATCAGATTCATTTTAAAAACAAACACTGCCCTGTGTTTGTTTGTTTTTGTTCTGTGTGTCTCTGTACTTCACATAAACATGAAACTAGTTTAAATTTTAAACTAAACTGCAGGCACATTATATGATTGATTTTTATCTATTTTTGATCATTTTTAAAAGAAATCAGTTAAGTATTATGTCTCTATACCCTGTAAACCAGGGATATGCAATTAGCGGACCTCCAGCTGTTTCAGAACTACAATTCCCATGAGGCATAGCAAGACTCTGACAGCCACAAGCATGAACCCAGAGGCTGAGGCATGATGGGACTTGTAGTTTTGCAACATCTGGAGGTCCGCTAATTGCATATCCCTGCTGTAAACAGTCATTTCAGCAAAAAAAAAAATGTTTTCTTTTACTGCTCATTTAAGGAACATCCTGACAGCAGGATAGGAGAGTGAACAAATGGATGACTTTATTAGTCTACTGTAGCTCCTTCACTACCTAATCAGAAGATGCATTTTAAGAAGTTTTCAAGCAGCATAACTTAACTGTAGCAGAAACAAATCAGATAATGTGACATGGCTGTCTAGTAGGATACTGTACATTTCAAGACTGGATGGGCAGGAATACAATTTCATTAGCAGACAAAACAACTCCCTTAAGTACATCAACTAGCATTTAGCTGTTTACCTAGAGTTTAGCCCTAAAACGAACCAGTGCCTTTATGGTCCACAATAAATTGTTTAAACAATCAGCCAAAGAACTTTAAAGGGGTGGTTCCCCCTAAAACAAATTTCTAACAATACATTCGTAAGACCCGTTACACTGCGGGTAGGCTGGCTTTTGTTTTGTTTTTTTAGTACATACCTCGATCTCGGCGTTTCGTCCCTTGGCGGTGGGCGTTCCTAGTTGATTGACGTTCCTCCGACGGGCACATACGTGACGTCACGACTTTCCGAAAGAAGCCTAACGTCGCTTCGCAGGCGCCGTATAGAGCCGATTCTATACGGCGCCTGCGCAATGACGTTCGGCTTCTGTCGGAAAGTCGTGACGCGCAGTATGCGCCCGTCGGAGGAACGTCAATCAACTAGGAACGCCCACCGCCAAGGGACGAAACGCCGAGATCGAGGTATGTACTAAAAAAACAAAACAAAAGCCAGCCTACCCGCAGTGTAACGGGTCTTACGAATGTATTGTTAGAAATTTGTTTTAGGGGGAACCACCGCTTTAACCACTTCAATACCAGGCACTTTCCACCCTTCCTGCCCAGGCATATTTTCAGCTTTCCGCACTGTCACTTTTTAATTGAAAATTGTGTGGTCGTGCTACAACGTACCCAAACAAATTTGTTATCATTTTTCCCCACAAATGGAGCCTTCTTTTGGTGGTATTTGATCACCTCTGTATTTGTTTGTTTTTTGCTAAACAAATAAAAAAAAGTACAAAAAATTGGGATTAATAAAATGTTTTTTCTTTGTTTCTGTTATAAAATGTTGTAAATAAGTAAACTTTCTCCTTCACTGATGGGCATTGATGAGGCTGCACTGATGGGCACTCATAAGACGTCACTGATGGGCACTGATGATGTGGCTCTGATGGGCACTGATGATGGGCCCTGATAGGTGGCACTGATAGGTGGCACTGACAGGCCGCACTGATATACAGCACTGATTGGCATTGATAGGGGGCACTGATGGGCACTCATAGGTGGCACTGATGGGCACTCATAGGTGGCACTGATGGGCACTGAGAGGCAGCACTAATGGGCACTGATAGGTGGCACTGATGAACACTGATGGGTGGCACTGATAGTTATCCATGATGGCACTGGAACTGGCAGGCATTGCTGCTGGGCACTGATTGGCATCATGTCTGGGCACTGTTTGGCATCTTGTCTGGGCACTGTTTGGCATCTTGTCTGGGCACTGACTGGCATCCCTGGTGGTCCAGAGTGGCATACCTGGTGACCATCCATGATCAGCATCCCTGGTGGTACTGGCAGTATCCCTGGTGGTCCTGGGTGGGCATCCACGGGGGCTATGCTGATAATCAATCCTCGCAGACCCCTCCTGTCAGGAGAGCAGCCGATTGGCACTCCTCTACTCGCGTTTGTTAGACACGAGTGAGGAAAAGCAGATGCACGTATTTTCCTGTTTACACTGTGATCAGCCATGATTGTACACGGCTGATCAAGTGGAAAAGGGCCTCCATCAGAAGCTCATTACTGAGATCGTTGTTTTGGTGTGTCAGACTGACACGCTGCATCGCGCTGCACACCTCCAGGGGTGCGCCCCGGCTGTTATCCTGAAAGATGTCATATGATGTCCAGTCAGGATAACTGAACCACCGCCTGCCCATCGTTTTGCTATAGGCCGGGCAGGAAGTGGTTAAATCAGGGCCCGGTTCATCTCTGTATTTATAAGAATTTTGGAAAAAAAATTTTTTAATTAAGTTAATAACACAGGAACTGAAATCTTAGCTTTTATCTATAGAGAACAGATTTTGGCATCCTGTCAGCCCTCTAATATTAACAACCAGCAGGTATTTCTACGATACTACAGAAACGACTGAAACCCAGCCTTGGTTGATGATCTTTAAGAATTAATAACTCCACATTAAATGGAGCTAGATAGGTCAGGACAGGCAAAATTCGAAATCAGCCTGTGTATAGGCAGAATGGTACGTCTTTCCAATGTGCCTTCAGCAAAAACACATTCATGTGACATCAAGTGATATCCTCTTTCAATGTTATTGTTTTCTTTCATTGTTATCCTTATTTGCCTGTGCCCCTGTTTGTGTTTGACATACACATTTTAGTGTGACGTTTATTGTGGGCAAGTATATTACTGTACCGATATGTGCAGCCTGCCTGTTCTGTTACCACTCCTCCATTTTTGTTGCCAGTGCTACATTCCTTCTCTTGTCTGTAGTTAAATGTAGGAAATTAATTATAACACATAGGAGACTTCTCAGCTCACCAGTGAAAGGAGATTGATGTGACCAATAGATAACAGTTGGCAAACAATCTATTAACACTGACACATGCATCTCATCAGCCCAAGAATTCATGCTTGCTCTCCAAAACAAACCAAAAAAAACACTATCCACAGAAAATGGTATGGAGCCAGTGTATCAGCAGTGAAAAATATGAAGTGCTTAGTACCTGTATATGTAAAAAATATCTGTTCAACATTTGCTAATTACTTGTCAGCAGTGCTTTAACTGGGCCGGAACGCGGCGGTACTCAGTACCGCCACTTCCAAAAATGGCCCTGGAGAGTACCAGCACCTCTCCGTGCGCCCAGTACGTGGGTTTACAGTACCGGAACGCAGCCGGTGGGCTTGTCGAGTTGCGGGCCGGTAATGTGTGTCAGACAGGCAGCGCAGTCACAATAGAAACTGTATGCCGCCCTGCCGGAAACCCGGAGCCGACTCACTGCTGCCGAGTGCGCTCCTGGCTCCCTTTCCTGTCCTGTCACTCCTGTCCTGTGCGTTTCCTCGACCCCCCCCCCCATGGAGGAGAGTTGGTTCATTCCCCGGCGTGCGCCGCATGACGTCACGCCGGAGGCGAGGTGAGAGGTGAGAGGAGGACTCGCGCAGGGAGCTGTGTCGGCGGCAAGGAAAGAAGCCCAAGTCACGAGGAGCCTCAGCTCAGCCTGCGTCTACAGTTCCTAGTGCTGCTACTGTCTGGATCCTGGACTCAGGACTGCAACAGAAGAAAGTAAGAAAAGAATTGACTGTATTGGAGGGAGGGGGGGTTGGACTGAGGTGACCATCAGTTTTTTAATAAAAAAATGGCAGAAAAAAATATTTTTGAGTTATTTTGAGCTTGCCTTCTCTAACTAAAAAAAACCCCCATTAATTGCAGCCTCACTGTGCCCATCAAACGCAGCCACTGTGCCCATCAAACGCAGCCACTGTGCCCATCAAACGCAGCCACTGTGCCATCAATTGTCGCCACTCTGCCCATCACACGCAGCCACTGTGCCACCAAACGCAGCCACTGTGCCATCACATGCAGCCACTCTGCGAACACACGCAGCCACAGTGCCATCAATTGTCGCCACTGTGCCATCACATGCAGCCACTGTGCCAACTCACACTGCCACTGTGCCATCAATTGTCGCCACTGTGCCCATCAAACGCAGCCACTGTGCCCATCAAACGCAGCCACTGTGCCATCACACGCAGCCACTGTTCCACCACACGCAGCCACTGTGCCACCATCAATTGTTGCCACTGTGCCCATCTAATGCAGCCACTGTGCCCATCAAATGCAGCCACTGTGCCCATCACACGCAGCCAAGGGTATTTTCATGTTCAGTATTGGGGGGGGGGGGAGCACCGGCGCCTAATAGAGTACCGGCACCTCTTTTGGCCCACTTAAAGCACTGCTTGTCAGTATGTGAGCTCTTGCCTGTCAGCATTGCCGGCCCTCTTTCAGCACTAGTCTGGTACTAAGTGACCTAGCTGGGAAGCAGAGCAAGATTGAAACAACCTGTGGATCTCAGTCAACTTTTTTAAAGACTCCACCAAAATATTGGTAACATTTTCAAGTCCTGTATGTGTCTCTCTCCTTGGATGCATATATCTGTGTTGTGCACCCACGCATCTTTATGATTGACTTTTTCATTTATTGTTATAATCCAGTAAACTTTATAAATATGTACTTTTTAATGAACAGTTTGTGCTTAAAATGAGAGATGATATTGTCCTGCTTAACTGCTAATTGTAAATAGCAATCAGTGATTTAAATGGCAGCAGAGAGTATGCTATTAAACAAATTTTCCTAGTGGAAACTATTATATAATGGGGATCAGGGGGTTTAGTTAATAATATGATGCAAAGAGAATATAGTGCTGAAACTTCCAGCAATCAACAAGACTATAACTTTTAGCAATTTAACTTAAAACAATTAAATCTATTTTTAAATCAATTGCACCTGGCAAATTTAGATAAAACCCTGAATTCTACCCTATTTTGTCGGAACATGCTGACGTTATGGTAATAACCCACCTTGAGTAGGTCCAGTTCCGAGGTACTACCTATTACATCCCTGTTAGTGAATACACGAGACACCCCAGGTTGCAGATAGACATCATTATTATTATTATTATTACGTAATTTTGATTCTGTGATGTGACATGTTATGCAATGCATATTTGTTGTGATGTATAATGCACCAAACTGTATGTATTTTTCAAGTCTATTCTTGAACCATGTCCTTTGACTAAAGAAAAAAAAACTGAATTCTAGGTACACATAATAAAGAATTGAATACCTACTAAAAAAGGTGATTTTTTTTTATTAATGCTGTAACACCTGCTATTTGTCTTTTACACTTAATGCACTTTATTTAAGCTAGGAATATTGGGCCAGATCCACAAAAGGGATACGCCGGCCTATCTACTGATACGCCGTCGTATCCCTGTTTCTATCTATGCAACTGATTCACAGAATCAGTTACGCATAGATATTCCTAAGATCCGGCAGGTGTAATTGTTTTACACTGCCGGATCTTAGGATGCAGTACCGCGGCCGCCGCTGGGGGCATTTCTCGTCGAAATCCAGCGTCGGGTATGCAAATGAGGAGTTACGTCGATCCTCAAAGCTTTTTTGCGTTCGCTACGTCGCCGCTACGTTAGTTTCCCGTCGCTTAGTTACACTTTTGTGAGGCAGCCCTACTTTTACACAGCAGGCGTACTGCTGTGTAAAGTATGGCCGTCCTTCCCGCGTCGAATTTTAAAATTTTACGTCGTTTGCGTAAGCCGTACGGGAATACGGAAATACGCTACGCGCGTTCTAAAAATTACGTCACGGCGCGCAATGCACGTCGGGAAAAAAGCGTCGGTAGCATGCACAGTACGTCCGGCGCGGGAGCGCGCCTAATTTAAATGGGACTCGCCCCATTTGAATTGGCCCGCCTTGCACCGGACGGATTTGAGTTACACCGCCGCAAATTTCCAGGTAAGTGTTTTGTGGATCGGTACCTAACTTAGGAAATTTGCGGCAGTGTTACTTAAATCTAAAAAGTTACGTTGCGCTGCCGGGCTGTGGATCTGGCCCATTGTTCTCGTTGTGCATTTATGTTAGTGTTATCTCCTAATTTGTTATTTGGGTAGTTTAGTGATTTTGGAGAGTTACTGATGTCCACTAAAACACACTATGGAACTTTCCTTATGTACACATGCTTTGCACACAGGTTAAAGATAGATAGTAATGGGGCTTTTCAGTAACTTTAAAAGTCTGCATAAATAAATTCATGGCATATTACAATGTCATACCACAAAACAGAACAATTTTCAAAACCTCTGCATTTTACCACTGAGGTCCACTCAGTGACTTTGCTAATGCTGAGATAATGTCATCACTCTGCTGCTGGGAGAGGGAAGCGTTAGTTCATTCTCAACTTGCCCAGTGATCCCTCAGACCAGCCTTTCTCAACCAGTGTGCCGCGGCACACTGGTGTGCCGTCAGAGGTTCTCAGGTGTGCCGCGGGGTCAGTGGAGAGAAGGCTGTCAGATGAGCCTGCTCTCCTGCCGAACTGTGAGAAGCTTTGTCAGCTTCAAAAGTGAAAGTAAAGTGCAGAGGAGTGTGCTGTGCTCTCTGCTTCCCCCTAGAGTGCAGTACCCGGCTTAATGAGGAATCTGTCAAGGTACTGAGCTAGAAGCTAGATTCATAAAAAAATGGCTTTATACATGTGTCTCTGTGTGTGTGCAAATGTGAGTGTCTGTCTGTGTGTGTGTGTGCACATGTGACTGTCTGTATATGTGTGTGTGTGTGCATGTTTATGTATGTATGTGTGTATATATGTGTGTGTATGCGTGTGTAAGCATGTGTCTGTATGTATGTGTGTATGTTACTTTCCTGTACCATCAGAATGTCTTTTGTAGGGCTTGTTTGATAGCAGCAAGGACTGCTGCACCTCTAAAAAGCAATCCATACACAGATCGCTTTTCAGAGCCATTTGAAAGGATAAATAGGCATTATGTTGCCTCTTTACCACCTGTTTTAAGCCAGTAAATGCAGCATCACTACACCGCAACCGTGCAATGCACACAGTTGCGGGGTAGTTGCAGTGCAGCCCCATTCACCCTCGGTATACCTCCAGTTGCAGCCACAGCATGTGAACACCCTCAGCTGCTGCCTCTGCAGCTAAAGGCGGAGAAGTTGGGGGTGGTAAAAACATCTCAACCATGTGGTTTTACCACCCCTATGACATGTGAACAAGCCCTTGGTTCACATCTGTGTAGCTGCATGTAGGGCAGTCCATTCATTTCAATGGGCTTCCGTACCCACAAAAATGCACTGTAGCAAAAGCACCCCACGTTTCCAATGTGTGGGGGTACCAAAATGGTACCCCTAAAGAGCAGAGCATTTGTCTGTGTGTCAGGAATGAGCGCAATTTTGCACGTGTTCTGCGACACACCGTAATGTGAACCAAGCCTTGGACTGGGGTGCCTCAAGACTGAAAATACTTTTTAAGGGCGCCCCGACTGGAAAAAGGTTGAGAAACACTCCCTCAGACTGTAAAATGTGTAATGTATCACAAGTTGTAAGACTGCAGCAGGAGGTGATCTGTGCCAGTCATTTTTTAAAGTGGATGTAAACCCACTCTCATCCTTTCTAAACTACTGCCATAGTGCTGATCTATAAGGATATAGATGCCTTCTGCATGTATCCTTGCCTGTCAAATGTCTCCCCTCTGTCTGTTATAAGAACTGAAAAACTGCAGATTCTGTGGGTGGGTCTGTTGTCTGGAGCTCTGTGGGTGGAGTCGTGATGTCAGTAGACTCTCTGCCCTCCTCTACACTCCCCTTGTCAACATGCATTTTGTCCTTTGTATTACTTACACTGAATTCTGCTATGATCACTAACATCCAGTCAAAATCCAGAAAAGTAACCACATGACCTCAGAAAAGGAGTGGGGATGGGAATTAAAAAATAAAGCCTGTCTCCAGGCTAGTGCATGAGATATGTAAATAACCTGTCACTCACAGCAAGGGAGCAAAATGGACTAAGGTTTTTCTCTGTGAGTCAGTTTTATTTCACTGAACAATAAAAGAGGATTGCTCAGAGCTGGATTAACTCTTTGTGGCAAGACTGGGCACAGATGATAGGAAATCTTTTACTCTACATTGTGACAGCAAAAAAAAAAAAAATCGGGTTTACATCCACTTTAAACACAGCCAAAAATGGCACAAGTATAGGAACTTATATAAAACAACAACACACCCTGCACATGGGTGTGATGGTCTAGTAGCAATTCTTCATGTATAACTGTTTTTGTTACAAGGTACAGGGATACTTCAGACCTTGCTGCCCTCTAAGTATTGGGATAGTCCCAATTAGTGACTTTAAAAACACAAATAAAAGAGGGCTCACAGGCCTAGTGCATTGTCCTGTAAAACATTTATTATTAATAATTTGTAAAAAAAAATACACTGCTGAAGAAAATTAAAGGAACACTTTGAAAACACATAAGATCTCAATGGTGAAAATCTCATGCTGAATATCCATACTAATATGGACTGTGTAAGAATGAAAGGATGACACATCGTTTGATGGAAATGAAAATTATTAACCCTACAGAGGGCTGAATTCAAAGACACACAACAAACAAAGCAAAAAAATGATGGAGCAGGCAAGTCCATTTTGCTGAAATGTTGCTGAAATGTCATTGCAGTGACTCAAAATGGTACTCAGTAGTTTGCATGGCCCCACATGCTTGTATGCATGCCTGACGACATCCAGGCATGCTCCTAATGAGACGATGGATAGTGTCCTGGGGTATTACCTCCCAGATCTGGACCAGAGCATTACTAAGCTCCTTAAAAGACTGAGGTGCAACCTGGTGGCGTTGGATGGACCGAAACATGTACCAGAGGTGTTCTATTGGATTTAGGTCAGACGAGCATAGGGGCCATTCAATGGTATCAATTCCTTCATCCTCCAGGAACTGGCTGCAAACTCTCACCACATGAGACTAGGTATTGTCCTGCACCAGGAGAAACCAAGGATCCACTGCATCAGCATAAGGTCTGACAATGGGTCCAAGGAATTCATCCTATTTCATGCCTATCTACTGGTATCTCCTCCATGCTCTTGAGACTGTACTTGGAGACACGGCAAACCTTCTGGCAATGGCATGTATTGATGTTCTATCCTGGATGAGTTGGACTGCCAGTGCAACCTCTATAGCAGGGGTAGGCAACCTTTTGAGCATAGTGTCCCGAAAAATGTTTTCAAAGAAATTGAGCGTGCCAATTTTATAACAAAAAAATTTCAACTTCACACTCTCAATCACGGAAAGGATTTTACTAGTGTGAAATTAATATCCTGCTCTGTCAGGCCTCAGATCAGCCCCAATTCCTGCAACTCCACACCTCAGATCACTGTCCCCCCTGCACATCTGCCCCACCACTGTACTACCCTGCACATCTGCCCCACCACTGTACCCCTCTGATTATCTGACCCACCACTGTAACCCCCCTGCTCATCTGCCCCACAACTGGTACCCCCTTTCTCATCTTCCCCACCAATGTACCCCCTTTCTCATCTGCCCCACCACTGTACTACCCTGCTCATCTGTCCCACCACTGTAACCCCCTGTACATCTTCCCCACCACTGTACCACCCTGCTCTTCTGTCCCACTACTGTAACCTCCTACTAATGTTCCCCCTTTCTCATCTGCCCAACCACTGTACCTCCATGCACATCTGCTCCACCACTGAACTATCTTTCTATCTGTCCTAACACTGAACTTATCTGCTCATCTGTTCCCCCTGCTTCTTTGCCCCACCATTGTAACCACCTGCTCATGTGTTCCACCAATATACCTCCTTTCCTCTCTGCACCCCTCTACACATCTGCTCCACCTCTGTACCCCCTGCCCCTCAGCCCGACCGCTGTAACCCCCTGCTCATCTGTCCCATCACTGTACTCCCTTGTTCTTCTGTCCCACCGCTGTAACCCCCTGCTCATCTGCCCCATCAATGTACCCCTTTTCTCATCTGCCCCACCACTGTACCTCCCTGCACATCTGCTCCACTGCCGTATCCCCATGCCCTCCTTTCTTCTCTGCCACAACACTGAACTCCCCCTGCTCCTCTGTCCCACCACTGTAACCCCGTGCTTATTTGCCCCAATCACTGTACCCCATTGCTCTTCTGTCCCACCACTGTAACCCCTCCTGTTCATCTGCCCCATTAATGTACCCCTTTTTTCATCTGCCCGGCCACTGTACCTCCCTGCACATCTGCTCCACTGCCGTATCCCCATGACTTCCTTTTTCCTCTTCCCCAACACTGAACCCTCCTTCTCCTCTGTCCCACCACTGTAACCCCTTGCCCATCTGCCCCAATCACTGTACCCCCTTGCTCTTCTGTCCCACCACTGTAACCCCCCTGCTCATCTGCCCCATCAATGTACCCCTTTTCTCATCTGCCCCACCACTGTACCTCCCTGCACATCTGCTCCACCGCCGTATCCCCATGCTCTGTTGTCTCACTACTGAATCACAATCTCATCAGTCCTAACACTGAACCCATCTGCTCATCTGCCGCACCACTGTAACCCGCTTTCTCATCTGCCCCACCTCTCTTCCCCTGCTCTCCTGCCCCACCACAGTAACCCCTGCTCATTTGCCCCACCAATACACCTCCTTTCACATCTGCCACACTGCTCTACCCCCCGCTCATCTGGCCCAACACTGAACCCCCCTGCTCATCTGGCCCAACACTGAACCCCCCTTCTCATTTGGCCCATCACTGTACCCACTTTCTCTTCTGTCCCACTGCTGAATCCATTTCTCATCTCTTCCACCACTGTACCTCACAGCACATCTGCCCCACCGCTGTACACTCCTGCTCTTCTGTTCCACCTCTGAACCCCTCTTGCTCATTTTCCCCACAGCTGTACCCTCCTGCTCATCTGCTCCACCGCTGAACCCTCTTCTCATCTATGAAATGTGTGATATGCAGAGTGGTGAAAGGATGCAGAGATAAGAAAAAATAATATAAGAAGGGGGTATAGGGGCGCTCACTCTAAAATGTATATTAAATTTAAATATCTTATATGTTCTTCAATAATGAATAAATATATATGACTTCCTCTGCAGTGCAAATAAATACCAAGTGCAGCAATCCAAATGTGAAAAAACTAATCCTGTGTAAAATATCAGTGTAAACCAATGAGAAGAAAAAGAGAAAAAAAACTGATAAGACTGATAAAAACTAATATAAATATTAAGTGATATATGGTAACATGTGCAGATGCAGTTCCTTGTGCTGGAAAATTTCTATAGGTGATCCACAGCAATGTAGTCACGATACGCGTGATGACAGGAAGAGCCGTGGTGACACCAATTCCGTGTTACGGCCGAACCCGGAAGTAAACGTTATACAAGACTGTCGTTTTAATGCTGTAACTACTCTACTTAAATGTGAGTTTTTCACCTTGAATAAAATTATTATTTTTATGGAATTACTACACTATGGAGTGCCTATTTATCCCTTTATGTGCCTGTCTGAGATTGTGAAACCAGGAGGTCCGTAGGAGTGGAGGGATCTTTTAAAGTAACACAGCAGAAAGGCTTATTTTTAAGCCTATTAACCTCCCTGGCGGTATGATTCTGTCTGGAATTACATACCAAAAGCGGTACAATTATTTGCAAGGAAATTTGGCGTTTTATATTGTAGGCCTGTAATTTTTAGGAATAACTCACTTAAATCTGACCAAAAAAGAATCTAATAGGCATCCCGGGTATGACATTTTTTAAAAAACAAAATTATAAATTATAATATAATAAATAATTATAACAAATAATAATATAATTCTAATACAAATTATTCAATAATGTAATCAAATCAAAATCACTGAAATGTTCTCAGTTGCAAAATTGTCGCTGTCATTATTTTTTTTTTTTATGACGAATTTCCCCACAAATCGCTATCGCACAATTCTGCAAGTGATTATAATTTATTATCGCTGTTTTTTAGCTGATCTAAAACTATTTTTGACATAAAGGGACACTTTTGGTTGCTATGGACAATCTACAGTTTGCAGGAAGAAAGAAAGGTTTTTATTATATAAAATGACATGTAGGGCACTGGGCAGACCACTAGGGACAAGGGGGGTGTGTATTTTTTACATACAGTACTGTAATCTATAAGATTACAGTATACTGTATGTATAGTGTTTGTTTACTTTTTTGAATTTGGCGCGGATCTCCGCTCCCGTGCGTCGTAACGTCGCAGGGAACGGAGATCGGCGGCACAGTAGGACGCTGTGCGAATCGAGCGAGGTCCCGCTCGCTCACACAGCGCGGTGACATCGCTGGATCCAGGACAAGGTAAGCCAGCGCACGCTGCAGGCTCTGCATAGCTAGCCCGAGCGTGACTCGGGGTTACCGATCGCAACAGAAAAAACCCACCCCGAGTCACGCTCGGGAATACCGCCAGGCAGGTTAAGGTAAGAGGCTAGGGGAAATGATTGGCACCTGCACTGGAGGATCAGCACTTGCACTTTTTGTATGACACTGCAATTGAAATTGGATTGCCTGTGACTCGCACTGTTTTGGACTTTTATGCACATTGCTGTGGATCACTTATAGAAATTTTCCAGCACAAGGAACTGCATCTGCACATGTTGCTGTTTTTTTGGATTTGCCTACTTTGCACATAATATTGTTGTTTGATGCACTTTATACTTTATATCACTGAATATTTATATTAGTTTTTATCAGTCTTATCAGTTTTTTTTTCTCTTTTTCTTCTCATTGGTTTACACTGATATTTTACACAGGATTCATTTTTTTTCACATTTGGATTGCTGCACTTGGTATATATTTGCACTGTAGAAGATGTCATATTTATTTATTATTGAAGAACATATAAGATATATGCACCTTTTGTGAACACTTATTAGGTGGCCGCTACACATTTGTTTATTTTTTTTCCTGGACTTTTATGCACATTGCTGTGGATCACATATATAAATTTTCCAGCACAAGGAACTGCATCTGCACATTTTGCTGTTTTTTTTGGTTTGCCTACTTTGCACATGTTATTGTTGTTTGATGCACTTTATACCATATATCACTTAATATTTATATTCGTTTTTATCAGTCATATCAGTTTTTTTTTTCTTTTCCTCTCTCATTGGTTTACACAGATATTTTACACAGGATTCGTTTCTTCACATTTGGATTTCTGCACTTGGTATTTATATGCACTGTAGAGGAAGTCCCCCCGGTACATGCGGCATTTGGTAATCGTCTGGGAGCGATCCGGAAAGAGTGGGTGGCTATTCGTTTCTAGCCACCCCCTCGCGATCGCTCCCAGCGAATCATCTGCCGCCTCTACCCGCCCTGCCTGTGTAAGTGTAAACACAGGCAGGGGGAAGTGATGTCATCTCTCCTCGAGGCGGTCTTTTCGACCGACGCTGAGGAGAGAGAAGACATCAGAACTGTGAGTTGCACTTAACAGTACACTGACACAGTCACACATAGGCACACAACCCCCCTGATCACCCCCCAGCCCCCTGTCACAGTGTCACTGATTGCAGTGATCATTTCTTTTCTGATCACTGCATTTGTGTCATTTGTGACAGAAAAAAGTGTTAGGGCAGTTAGCTTTAGACCCCTTTAGGTCCTTTAGGTCCAGGGTAGCCCCCTACCCCCCCTAATAAAGGTTTAACCCCTTGATCACCGCCCTAGTTAAAAGCTGTGTAAATTCCAGAAAATGTACCCTAGTTTGTAGACGCTATAACTTTTGCGAAAACCAATAAATATACGCTTATTGTGATTTTTTTTACTAAAGACATGTGGCTGAACACATTTTGGCCCAAATGTTTGACTAAAATTTAGTTTATTCGATATTTTTTACTTTTTGTTATAAGAAAAATCAATTTTTTTCAAAATTTCATTTTTTTTTCCGTTTATATCGCAAACAATTGCAGAGGCAATCAAATACCATCAAAAGAACGCTCTATTTGTGGGAAGAAAAGGACGCAAATTTTGTTTCGGTACAACATTGCATGACCGTGCAATTACCAGTTAAAGCAGCGCAGTGCCAAATTGTAAAAACACCTTTGGTCCTTTAGCTGCATATTGGTCCAGGGCTTAAGTGGTTAAATGTAATATTAACTTTAGAGTGAGCGCCCCTATACCCCCTTCTTATATTAATTTTGCTATTAGTGTGTGAACAATTACTAGGTGGCTGCTACACATTTGTTTAGTTTTTTCCTCCCACCCCACCCCCTTGTTGGTTTGCGCATTCGTTTCCCCTCATTTTCAAGCAGAGTTGAGACACATCTATCTGTCCTGGCACACTCATCCTGCTGATCCAACTCTCGCATCCAGCCCACGTGCTTGTATGCAATGTCACATACAAGCATATGGAATGGATGTGCAATGATAAGCTCAGGTCCGGGGCATTTTTTTAAAGCAGTGGGCCTGTGTACAGGATCATAAGTTGGGCCCCCGCAGCTGAGAAAAAGTCACTGGGTGTGATTTTCTTTGCGCTGAACACTGGCTGTGGCTTAAAAGGGATAGTGCAGGGCAAGTGACGCAAATGTTCTGGAACAATTTCAACAAAGTTCCCAGAAGCTGAGCAGTAATACACAAACTGTCACCTGATTGTGGTTTTCTCAATCACAGTGAAATCCCTTCTTTCTAAGATTGGTAGTGGCAACCAAGTGAGTCATCTTCCTCCAGATGGTGGACGGGGCTACCAGGACTAGGATTGGCTTTATCAGTGGCCAATCACAGTCCCCCTCCTTTTGAAAACAAGGACCGCCCCCCAGCAGAACTGCACCTAATCTCTTCCCATCACAAAAGCTGACAATCGCAGCTACAGCAAAGTTAGAGAACCAAACAATGTTTACCATCTTTTACAATGCTTGGCGGCACAGTGCCTCCCCCTCAGTGCAGGTGCGGCGTGTGAAATTCTGAGATTGGAATGCATTAGTGTCTTGCTGACACTTCCTGCGCTGCTCTGCTGATGGGGAGGGAGTCGAGTGCTGGCAAAAGAGGCTTTGCGTGCCGCGGGTTGCCTATCCCTGCTCTATAGGGTCCAGGTATTGCCTCATGCTACCAGTAAAGATGATAAGGGGAAAAAATGTCAGTGGTCTCCACCTGTAAAACCATTCCTGTTTTAGAGGTTGTTTCATTGTTGCCCATTTAGTGCACCTATTGTTTATTTTAATTAACACCAAAGCAGCTTAAACTGATTAACAAACCCTTCTGCTACCTAACTGACCAGATCAATATAAGTGACTTAATGCTATACACTGATTAAAAAATTGTTCCTTTAATTTTTTTAAGTAGTGTATATACATACAAACTGAATGGAAATTACACCATTCCAGGCTACTGAGCCATGGTATGGTAATGCCTCAAAATCAGGGTATGCCAAAGCTAAGGAATAGTTCAACCAGGATCTTAGCTGACTTCCGCATTTCAAGGGCTAAACCCTCTTCTTTGAGGGTTCCCATGCCATGTTTAACATGGTATATATTGCTGTGTTGCAAGGGTCCTGATGGTTTGGCTCAGAAGAAAAGGGTTTAGCCCATGAAACACGTAAGCCACCTAGGATCCTGGTGAGAGTGTTGCTTAGCTTTGGAGTGCACTAAATTAGATGTATTACCATACTACAGCTCAGTAGACTACTGAGCTGTAGTATGATAATACATCAAATTTAGTGCAAAAGTGTAATTTCCATTTGATTTGATTTTATACAGATTATTAATAATAAATGGTATCATAGGGAATTATTTGACTGTGCCCTCTCTGGGACAGGGTCTCAGTCCACAAAGGAGTTGATTACCCTGGATGATGCCTGAATAAAGATGTTGTCAACCTTTCTTGAAAAAAAAAGAAAAAACAGAAGATGGCATTGTCAAAGGCAATATTATGGTCTTTGCAAGAAGAAATAAATGCATTTAGATGTTACACATTGCTTTGTCTGCATGCACTTTACATGAAAATATGTAACTGAAGCCAAGTTTTCTTTAAATATAGGTATTATCATACAAGTTTAGACTGAGCAGAGATCAAACACAGGTTGGCATTTCATGGATAACAAATTGCCTATGCATTGGGCGTCCAGACTGTTAATACATTGATATATAACCTTTACATTTGTTAATTTGTGAGTCGAGCTCATACAAAGCCCTCTTTCCCTAAACCAAGGAAAATGTATGGTAGCAGCCTCCCCCTAAACCATCAAAATGTAAATGGCAGTTGAGGACCAATACAGGTTAGTAGGTCCGCAAACAACTCTATTCCGGCTATTTCTATCACAAGCAAAATAAGACTTTTTCAGTAGTGCTCTCTATAGCCAGCAAGAAAATGGTTGTCTTCTTTGCGTGCTACCTTTCAGGTTTATTCTTATCCTAAGCATTTATTAGCAACAGTACAGGGATGCTTCACTATTTTCCATTTTACTTTGCCCTTTTTCTGTGTGTGGGTGCAAAGGAATTGAGAACAAAGAAAACGTGGCAGCCACATGACATTTTGCAGTAATGTATTTGAACTTGTCACATGAGGAAGAACATGGTAAAATGCTACATAACCTATTAATAGTTCTATAATGGTGATTTTATTGACCCCATGAGTTATTTTTACCTCTGTGAGGAACTTGAAAGGCAAACCAGTGTGAAGTAAATTAAAAATACAACATAGAGTACATCCCATTCCTTAGAAGGGCTGAAAAGGTGTCAGACCTATGAGTTCAGAAGATCTTAGCACTGAAGTTTTGAAAACATATAGCTAGATTCAAGTAGAGCGCCTTAACTTTGCGGCAGGGTAGTGTATCGTGTTTACACTACACCGCCGTAAGTTAGCGAGGCAAGTACATGATTCACAAAGTACTTGCCTGCTAAGTTACGGCGGCGTAGCGTAAATTGGGCGGGCGTAATGGCGCCTAATTCAAATTCGGCTGAGGGGGCGTGTTTTATGTCAATGTGGGGTGACCTGACGTGATTGACGTATTTTACGAACGGCGCATGCGCCGTCCGTGTACATATCCCAGTGTGCATTGCAGCAAAGTACGCCGCACGGTCCTATTGGTTTCGACGTGAACGTAAATGACGTAAATCCCTATTCACGGACGACTTACGCAAACAACGTAACATTTTCAAATTTCGACGCGGGAACGACGGCCATACTTAACATTACTTTTCCAGCTATTTGATGGAGTAACTTTAGGCCTGAAAGTGCGTTACGTAAATGGCGTATCTTTACTGCGTCGGGCAAGCGTACGTTCGTGAATCAGTGTATCTACTCATTTACATATTCTAGGCCGACCGCAATGGAAGCACCACCCAGCGGTCAGCCTAAAAATTACACTTTAGGATACGACAGTGTAAGACACTTACGCCGCTCGTATCTAAACCTAATTTAAGCGATTCCGAGTTAGGTCGGCGTATCTACTGATACGCCGGCCTAACTCTCTTTGTATCACCCCCATAATGTTATTCTGCTAGAAGGAGAAAGTCAGTTAGGACAGGTTGTGGGAGCCTCTGGCCACGTACACACGACCGAACATGTCTGCTGAAACTGGTCCGCGGACCAGTTTCCGCGGACATGTCCGACCGTGTGTAGGGCCTACCGGACCGGATTCCTGGGCTAGCGGACAGGTTTCCAGCGGACAAAAGTTTCTTAGCATGCAAAATCCCGTGCATGCGTCAAATTGATTTGACGCATGCGTGGAAGCATTGAACTTCCGCGTCAGAGAACGTCGGTGTCGTATACGTCACCGCGTTCTCTGTCCGCAGGGATTTTGGTCTGATGGTGTGTACACACATCAGACCAAAACCTCCCAGCAGACATGTCCGATGAATGTCCGATGAAAACTGGCCGTGTGTACAAGGCCTCAGTCTCCTTTAAACTCATACAATACCTCATTACCTTTCAATTTTAAATCTGTGTAATTACACCATCCAAAGAAAAAAAAGTAAAAAAAAAAAAAGTAAACAAGAAAAGAATAGTGGATTCAAACCTGTTTGCCAGACACATCAAAAAATTTGCTTTTGTCAGCTTCTAATATAATATTTGTCTCTCAATGAAAACGCATGTTTTGAGATTTAAGGGACGTTCAAATATCACATACGTTTTGCAAAACATTTAATAAACATTAGACATGGCAATTATTATGAGCACTTTATTAAATTAAGCATGTATGAAAATAATTGTAAGGGGTGCTATGCATTTAGCAAATTAACATTTTTCAGTACAGCAGGCATTTCATGCAGCATATTGCTAACGGAGATCAAAACAACCAACACTGCAGGAACACAAGACTTCCATGTTGTACTAATTGTTGAAAATTAGGCACATAAAATAAAACAATATGTATGATTTAAGTTTTAACAACATCTGTAAAAAGAGAATTTCATATTGGTTTTAGAATCGGGTAAAGATTTTCAGGCCTCACCGTAACTGCAGCTGTTCTTTATGACCTGTGCCTGTAAAGTATAGTATCTTATATGTATCAGTTCACCAAGAGATCACCTGTGGTTCAAGATAAATATTGGAAAAGCTCAATCATTTTTACTTTTATACAATGAACATATAAACAGGAGCCTTGAAAAAAACATACGCTAAATAGTTATGGGTATATTAATGGTTGTAGTGAATAATCTTGGTATTACACTAAAATCATACTAAATAAAAAAAACAGAGATGCCATTAAAATGTAAGGGGATATATTTGTCATGTTGGCAGACGTCAACAAGGCAGCAAATACTTACATTAACCCTATTTTGAACGTACAATGCTTTTTTGGAAAGTAGAGAGTCATGGTAATCTTGATGCAATTGTACGTGATCAGATTAGTCATGTGATGCAAATCTGAGTTTTGCCCATTTAAGATAAAGCAACAAGTTTGCTTTCATCATCTATCTCCGTACAGTACACTTACCTCTCCTTCATTTTTCCAAAACTTCAATCAGTGCCATCAGATAAAGGATTTACCCAGTACTTCCAGATATGATGGTGCATGTACCATTACTGGGCTAATAGAGGCGATCACCATAGGCGTGCGCACAGGGTGTGCCCAGGCACACCCTAATAACCCCATGCACATTAGCAATATCGCTCTGTGTATCAGCAGGAACATGTGAAAGATCTACCTCTTACCTGCTCTGCCATAAGAGAAGTGTCTATGCTCTTCTCTTTCACTGCTCCGGCAGGGACATTAATATGCCAGGGTCATATATATGTAGACACACACACACATTCATGTGTGTTTGAGCTTTAGGGCGCACACCCTATTGCAATAGGCTGCACACACCTATGGATATCACAGAATAAATCTATAGCCCTGTGGGAGGTTATGCTCCAATGACTCTTCGGTTACATATGGCTTTGCTTTCATTTACAGCTCTGAGTGGCAGAGAGTGGAGGGAAGGTATGTTTATGTGTCTGTGGAGGTATGCAATACAATAAGCCTATTGCTTTGATCTCCATGTTAAAGCTGGAGCTGCCATGCTGATCTGATAAACGGTATGAGAAGTGGCACAGTTGGGTGAACTGGTGACATAGTGGAATTAGACATCCTCCACCCATTTCCTGCCAACAATACACAGTTAGATCATTATTGTGGACTTGCCAACCCTTACTATGAAATGTTGGATAGGTACCCAGTGTGGAAACCCTCCACATGTGCCACTGCCAGGAGGACATCACAAAATGTTTGACATGGACAGACCCCTCAAATTGGGGACTGTCCCTGTGAAATAAGGATGGATGGCAGCCATAGCATATTGAATAAGATTTGTATAAATATTGTTCATTGTGTGCTCCCTTTAGAAGCTCATATGGATTAGCTCAAAAGGAAAAATTTGCTTTAATTAATTAAAATTATGAATGAATGAATTAAAAATGGATTCACTACAGCTCTAAAAGTAAAAAAAAAAACAGCTCACGCTGCCATATTTACTTCTTATCCAGTGCCTCTCCCACAGACTCACCTGATCACTGATCCAGTGCCACTCCTCTTTTGGGTTAAATGACACTTAGTGCCCACTTCCTAAGTAGAATATGCCATTCCCTATACCAGTGTTTTTCAACCTTTTTGTAGTCAATGCAACCTCTAGAATTGTGCACAATCCAGAGTCAAACCAATCTGGTACTGGTACTTCTGAGTCTAAACACTTTTTTGCGTGTTCTTTTTTATTAATCTGCTCTGTGCTCCTGAAACACACAAAAAAACTGCTGGCATTACCTGCAAATTGGACGCACCAAAATACATGGTACCATGCAATTAAGTGGGCTAAAGCAAACATGCAGTTGGCAAATGCATGGTGGTGACATTAAGAATTAATGGCACTCGTGCGCAACTGCAACAGGCAACACAGGTGCAGGAAAACATGCAATTTCACACATTTTACCGCACTGCACCTAGTGTGAAAAAACCCTAAAATGTAAAGGCAAATTGTAAGGCAAATTTAAGTGGTCAGTAGGTTGTAAATCCCCCTGATAGCACAACCCCCAACAAAAAAAATGTCTACCTGTTTAGCATATATACCCCCTCCAAAATCCCCCCTCCTGGCACAAATCCACCCTGCCTGACACAAACCCCCCCTTGTGACACAAACCCTCCCTCCTGACATAAATCCCCCCTGCTATCCACAACCCCCCGTTCCTAAATCCCCCCTATTTGCCCTTGCTGCAGCAAAATGACACAAAGCCCTGTACAGTCCAACTGTGAAAGAGTTTCTGTGTTAAGTTTTGTGTACAGAGAGGAGACAGAGCACATCCTGTTCCTCCTCCGAGCTCTCTCCTCCTCTATGTTTTTATCTGTACTTTTTCAAAACTGAAAGCTGTGCCTAACCTCTCCTTAGCAACCAATTATGTCTTTGGCTGATAGGACATGGGTTGGGCAGCTTAGACAGCTTTCACTTTTGATGGCAAAAGTACAGGTAACAGCATATAAGAGGAGAGAGCCTGGAGGAGGAACGGGGTGTGCTCACCCTCCTTTCTGTACACAGAACTTACCACAGCAACCCTGTACAGGGCTTTGTGTCATTTTGCCACTGAAACCCTAGGGACTCTTTGCGGTACCCCAGGGTGTCGGGACACCCGGTTGAAAAACCCAGCTCTATACCATTTAGGATCACCCTTACACTGGGGTAAGAAGAGAGTCATGGGGGGCATCTGACTTCACCAGAATGGACCCAAGTTTGTCGGAAAAAAGGTACGTTCACTATATTACCAAAATGATTGGGACACCTGCCTTTACATGCACATGAACTTTAATGGCATCCCAGTCTTAGTCGGTAGGGTTTAATATTGAGTTGGCCCACCCTTTGCAGCTATAACAGCTTAAGTCTTCTGAGAAGACTGTCCACAAAGTTTAGGGGTGTGTCTATGGGAATGTTTGACCATTCTGCTAGAAACACATGTGTGAGGTCAAGTACTGATGTGGATGAGAAGATGAGAAGACCTGGCTCGCAGTCGCTACTCATTATTCATCCCAAAGGTGTTCTATCAGGTTGCGATCAGGACTCTGTGCAAGCCAGTCAAGTTCCTCCACCCCAAACTTACTCATCCATGTCTTTATAGACCTTGCTTTGTACACTGGTCCAAATCATTTGGTGGAGGAGGGGGTTATGGTGTGGGGTTGTTTTTCAGGGGTTGGGTTAGTTCCAGTGAAGGGAACTCTTAAGGCATCAGCATATCAAGACATTTTGGACAATTTCATGCTCCAAACTTTGTGGGAACAGTTTGGTGATGGCCCCTTCCTGTTCCAACATGACTATGCACCAGTGCACAAACAAGGTCCATTAGGACATGGATAAGCGAGTTTGGGGTGGAGGAACTTGACTGGCCGGCAGTCAAGATAGAATATCTTTGAGATGAATTAGAGCGGAGACTGCAAGCTTTTGCAAATGCTTTTGCAAATGCTTTTCAGGAACAATGGTCAAACATTCCCATAGACACACTCTTAAACCTTTTGGACAGCCTTCCCAGAAGAGCTGAAGCTATTATAGCTGCAAAGGGTGGAACAACTCAATGTTGAACCCTATGGACTAAGACTGGGATGCCATTAAAGTTCATATGTGTGAAAAGGCAGGTGTCTCAATACTTTTGGTAATATAGTGTTTATTGAATGGGGTAGGAAGCTCTGGGTCAAGTTGGGCTTTAAAATAACACGTCATTTATTTATTATATCCACCTTTGTCAGAGAGAAAGCAAACCTTCTGAATAATGTGTATTCAGCTAAATCTGCAAACAGGAAAACACTCCTTTTTTGGGGTCTCAACTCATTGCTATTGTTTATGATGTAGAAGGAAGTATACTCTAATTATATAATCAACATATTAAGGAAGATCAATGAAAATTCTAGAAGCACCAAAATATCTAATCATATAAAAATGTGTAGCCTTATGGGATTTTTCTCTTCAACAATACACACCTACACAAAGTTCCTGACAAGATATTAGAATGAAAGAATAAAGCATGTCAATTTAATATTTCATTCGCTTTCTCTCTGTACTTTTCAAAGGATTGATTGTTGTATTATGAATATAAAAGTAACTAATAACCCAATGCTCCCAAATTTCATAAACGAAGAACAAGCCTGTCAGAATGAATGCTCAAGCCTATAAAATTAAGCTGCTACTTTTTAATTAGTTGCTAGACTTCAAGGCGTTCAAAATAATTTTTTTGTTGACAGTCTTCTGGGAGCAACTGGCTTGTTTCAGTGTTTTTATGTAGCTTGTATAATTAACCTGTCAAAGTAAAGGCTAACTCCTCACCTCATTGTTCTGACATTGTTGCTTTTATTTGGTCATGTACAGTGCAGAATTATTACACATTTCAAGAAACATTTTTTAAACAGCAATTATCGGGTGGGTGGCTTGGTGTATTTTCGGATATTAACAGCCTGATGAATGGCTCATTAATCATCCACTGTGTATGAGATGACAACTAATCGCTGTACATTTATTGTCTGCTTTCCATTATTCTTTAAACATGGGACTCATCAGACTAAGGAAGGCATTTGCCTTTGGTCCTAAGTTGGCCATTTTACTCAGTTTCTTGCTGACTTAACAGGAATGGTCAGTTTGCCTTTTTCGACAAAATGGCTGTCAGGAGGATTATGATGTTTCTTTGGTGCGTTTGAAAAAAAAATCTGATACTTCTCTCTGAGTCTGAATTTTATCTTCATCCCTGCTGATAAGGCAATCAATCTGTGTTGAAGTAAGAAGAGAAAGGAGGTGATTATTTTGTCCCAGCTCATTCTGCAAGTACTTACGCACTATCATATAGACTACCAGTTCCACATCTATTTTTTTCAAGAAAAAAGAAAATCTTCCAAACTCTGAATAACTGATAACAGTGTGCAGCCATCTCCAAGCAAGCTTTGTCCTCAAGATACCTCAAACAAAACAATTTTAGTTGGCTTTGCAACACTTTTTTTATATTTTGCCGCTTTCTAAAAAATCCATCAGTGATTTTTTTTTAATAGTTTTTGTTTGATTTGTGTTTATCATTCTTTGTGATATAAAGATTACTGCAAAGCAAAATATCACTATACTCGTGAAATATTTCTCATGAAATATAATAAAATAAACACTGCTGTATTATTCCTGTACAGATTTTAAAAAAGAGAAAAGAACTCTGCACTTGACATAATAAAAAGTGAATGTGAAAAATCAAACAATTGATTGTGAAAAAATTATCAAACAAAAAATGGTGCTGCTGCTCATGAAAGCCTAAAAACTTAAAGGGGTTGTAACGGATTTTTTTTCATAATAAGCATCCTTTACCTGCAGACATTCCTATTTTCACTTCCTCATTGTTCGTTTTTGCTCAGAAGTTGCTCTATTTCTTCTCTGTTCTGTTCACTTCCTGCTTGTCTGATTGTTACTCACCACCGTGAAGTGAGGCTTTACTGCGGTGGTCAGTAACGTGCTCATCCCCTCCTGGGAACTACATCTGTGTGGCAGGACGCTCTCTACGTGTTAGAGACTTCAAGGAGGTGTAAATTACTGGGCATGCCGCAATTCATACTGGGAAATGTAGTTCTTACATGAACGAGCGATGCAAACCAGGAAGTGCATGAGAGAACAGAAACTAGAATGCCGGAGGTGATAAAGATGAAGGAATTTAATAGGTATTTACTCATTTTTTAACAGAATCATTACACTATTCTGTCTGTCTACCTTGCAGACATAAATTTTAGGCAAAAACAATTTCCTTCACAACTCCTTTAAGGCCCAAAGAAACATATAAATAGATGTAATAAATTATAAACAAGCGCGCAACCAAAATTTCAATAAAGTGTCATTATCGAAATCCCTATGTGAAATAGTCAAATCAGTAACGATTGTGCATATAAAACTACGCAAAAAAAAAACAGTGAATAACAACAAGAGGCAAATGTATTCAAAGTAAATTATGTGCTAAATGTTCATTGTGTGAAAAAAGAACAAAGTCCCAAAGCATAAAAATAGGACACTTCTAGGATTTAATCCAATAGCTACTGCAATATTCAATGGAGTATCTGGAAGGAGCCTTGGTCTTATTTTCAGCCAAAAGAGTGTAATATTACTGCCGCTTACCGGACTGAGAGGACCTCAGGTTATAGAGATCTCTAGAGCGTGTGCATCAGCCTGCCGGCCACGATAAACGACCACCTCGATCAAGGAGGGATGCTTCCGTCTTGTTGGATGATGATATCATCTTCAGCTGTTCCTCAGACGGGATCACACCACACAGGAAGAAAAAACAGGCAGAATCCACTCAGCTTTACCAAGCACTTGATCTGGGAATAGTAGGCTCAGCAAAAAAGGGACAATAGAGTCTTCATGGTGAAGTATATAAAAAATTGGAGGTTTATTTAAAAAATCACAGTCAAATGTCACAACAACCAAAAAAAATAATCTGATACTTCTCTCTGAGTCTGTATTTTATCTTCATCCCTGCTGATAAGGCAATCAATCTGTGTTGAAGTAAGAAGAGAAAGGAGGTGATTATTTTGTCCCAGCTCATTCTGCAAGTACTTACGCACTATCATATAGACTACCAGTTCCACATCTATTTTTTTCTAGAAAAAATAAAATCTTCCAAACTCGGAATAACTGATAACAGTGTGTAGCCATCTCCAAGCAAGCTTTGTCCTCAAGATACCTCAAACAAAACAATTTTAGTTGGCTTTGTAACACTTTTTTTATATTTTGCCGCTTTCTAAAAAATCTATCAGTGATTTTTTTTTAATAGTTTTTGTTTGATTTGTGTTTATCATTCTTTGTGATATAAAGATTACTGCAAAGCAAAATATCACTACACTCGTGAAATATTGCTCATGAAATATAATAAAATAAACACTCTTTTAAAAAAGAGAAAAGAACTCTGCGCTTGACCTAATAAAAAGTGAATGTGAAAAATCAAACAAATGATTGTGAAAAAATTATCAAACAAAAAATTGTGCTGCTGCTCATGAAAGCCTAAATACTTAAAGGGGGTTAAGGATTTTTTTTTTCATAATAAGCATCCTTTACCTGCAGACATTCCTATTTTCACTTCCTCATTGTTCGTTTTTGCTCAGAAGTTGCTCTATTTCTTCTCTGTTCTGTTCACTTCCTGCTTGTCTGATTTTACTGACCACCGTGAAGTGAGGCTTTACTGCGGTGGTCAGTAACGTGCTCATCCCCTCCTGGGAACTACATCTGTGTGGCAGGACGCTCTCTACGTGTTAGAGACTTCAAGGAGGTGTAAATTACTGGGCATGCCGCAATTCATACTGGGAAATGTAGTTCTTACATGAACGAGCGATGCAAACCAGGAAGTGAATGAGAGAACAGAAACTAGAATGCCGGAGGTGATATAGATGAAGGAATTTATTAGGTATTTACTCATTTTTTAACAGAATCATTACACTATTCTGTCTGTCTACCTTGCAGACATAAATTTTAGGCAAAAACAATTTCCTTCACAACTCCTTTAAGGCCCAAAGAAACATATAAATAGATGTAATAAATTATAAACAAGCGCGCAACCAAAATTTCAATAAAGTGTCATTATCGAAATCCCTATGTGAAATAGTCAAATCAGTAACGATTGTGCATATAAAACTACGCAAAAAAAAAACAGTGAATAACAACAAGAGGCAAATGTATTCAAAGTAAATTATGTGCTAAATGTTCATTGTGTGAAAAAAGAACAAAGTCCCAAAGCATAAAAATAGGACACTTCTAGGATTTAATCCAATAGCTACTGCAATATTCAATGGAGTATCTGGAAGGAGCCTTGGTCTTATTTTCAGCCAAAAGAGTGTAATATTACTGCCGCTTACCGGACTGAGAGGACCTCAGGTTATAGAGATCTCTAGAGCGTGTGCATCAGCCTGCCGGCCACGATAAACGACCACCTCGATCAAGGAGGGATGCTTCCGTCTTGTTGGATGATGATATCATCTTCAGCTGTTCATCAGACGGGATCACACCACACAGGAAGAAAAAACAGGCAGAATCCACTCAGCTTTACCAAGCACTTGATCTGGGAATAGTAGGCTCAGCAAAAAAGGGACAATAGAGTCTTCATGGTGAAGTATATAAAAAATTGGAGGTTTATTTAAAAAAACACAGTCAAATGTCACAACAACCAAAAAAAAAAAAATCTGATACTTCTCTCTGAGTCTGTATTTTATCTTCATCCCTGCTGATAAGGCAATCAATCTGTGTTGAAGTAAGAAGAGAAAGGAGGTGATTATTTTGTCCCAGCTCATTCTGCAAGTACTTACGCACTATCATATAGACTACCAGTTCCACATCTATTTTTTTCAAGAAAAAATAAAATCTTCCAAACTCGGAATAACTGATAACAGTGTGTAGCCATCTCCAAGCAAGCTTTGTCCTCAAGATACCTCAAACAAAACAATTTTAGTTGGCTTTGCAACACTTTTTTTTATATTTTGCCGCTTTCTAAAAAATCTATCAGTGATTTTTTTTTAATAGTTTTTGTTTGATTTGTGTTTATCATTCTTTGTGATATAAAGATTACTGCAAAGCAAAATATCACTACACTCGTGAAATATTGCTCATGAAATATAATAAAATAAACACTCTTTTAAAAAAGAGAAAAGAACTCTGCACTTGACCTAATAAAAAGTGAATGTGAAAAATCAAACAAATGATTGTGAAAAAATTATCAAACAAAAAATTGTGCTGCTGCTCATGAAAGCCTAAATACTTAAAGGGGGTTAAGGATTTTTTTTTTCATAATAAGCATCCTTTACCTGCAGACATTCCTATTTTCACTTCCTCATTGTTCGTTTTTGCTCAGAAGTTGCTCTATTTCTTCTCTGTTCTGTTCACTTCCTGCTTGTCTGATTTTACTGACCACCGTGAAGGGAGGCTTTACTGCGGTGGTCAGTAACGTGCTCATCCCCTCCTGGGAACTACATCTGTGTGGCAGGACGCTCTATACGTGTTAGAGACTTCAAGGAGGTGTAAATTACTGGGCGTGCCGCAATTCATACTGGGAAATGTAGTAAGGCTGGATTCACACATATGCGCCCATGGTTTCAAGACAGCAGTCCAGTGCTGTTCTGTTCACTGATTCAGATGTGAATTTTAACCTGAAATCACTCCTGAACCAGAGCCAAAAATGCACAGGACCCTTTTTAAAATGACATGGCTGTCCCACACATGTATGAACTGGCTCCATTGAAAGCTGGCCTGATTCACATGTAATGCAAATTGGATGTGGTTAAAAACACATCTAATTCGCATATATGTGAACCAATTTTAAACCTGAGAAAATGTATAATTTAAAAAAATAAGGCAATTTTGAAATCAAAAAAGTTGTGACAGGGCAACAGAAACCTGTCAAAGTAAGTGGCATTAACAAGGAAGAGCTGAAAGAACATTTTGCAACTAATTATGTTAATTGGCAACAGGTCAGTAACATGAGTATAAAGAGAGTATGTATCTCAGAAGTTAGGATATGCAGAGGTTTGTTGATCTGTGAAAAGTTGCATCTAAAAATTGACAAACAATTACAAATTTGTGTTTCTCAATGTAAATAGCATTGTATCATCATCTACAGTACATATCTTCAAAAGATTCAGAGAAATCTCTGTGCATGAGGGACAAAGCCAAAACGCAAAATGGGATGCCCATAATCTTCAGGCCCTCAAATAGCACTACATTAAAAATAGGCATGATTATGTGATGGATATCACTTCTATAGCTAAGGAATACTCAATGTCTGTGAACATAGTTTGCCATGCCATCCAAAAATGCAAGTTAAAGCTCTATAATGCAAAGAAAAAGCCATATCTAAACGTGATCTAGAAATGCAGCCATCCTATCTAGGCCAAAGCTCATTTAAAAATGGTCTGTTGCAAAGTGTAAAACTGTTGTGTGGCCAGATGTATTTGAAATTCTGTTTGGCAGCCATGGGCGCCAAATCCTCTGGACTAAAGAGGAAGGGAACCTTCTGGTTTGTTATTACCACTCAGTTCAAAAGCTTGCATCTCTGATGGTATAGGTGTACATTAGTGTGTATGGATTGGCCATCTTACATATCTGGAAATGCACCATCACTGCTAAAAGATATGTCCAGGTTTTAGAGCAGCATGTGTTCCCATCCAAACAACATCTTTTTCAGGGAAAACTTTACATATTTCAGCAGGGCAATGCTAAAGCACACACTGCATCTAAGACAACAGCATCACTTTGTAGTAGAAGAGTCTGGGTGCTTAACTGACCTGCCTACAGTCCAGACCTTTCAACAGTTAAAAATATTTGATGGTGAAATGAAAAATACAACAAAGACCTAGGACTGTTGAGCAGTTAGAATCCTATATCAGGTAACAATGGGACAACATTCCTGTCCCAAAACTTCAGCAACTGGTCAACTCAGTTCCCAGACTTTCAGCGTTGTTTAAAAAAGAGGAAGCTACACTGTGGTAAACATGACCATTTCCTAGCTTTTTTTGACATGTGTTGCTGCCATCAATATCAAAATTACCCTTTTTTTTCTTAAAATGTTATATTCATTTTAAATCTATCTATATATATAAAACTCAACGTGTGTGTGTGTGTATGTATGTATGTTCCAGCATCACGTCCAAACGGCTAAAGATATTAACATGAAACTTGGCACACATGTTACTTATATGTCAGCAACAAACATAGGATAGGTGGTTTAACCCTTACCCACCCCCATTTGCCATGGTCGGGGTTTTTCTTTAAAGTCCCATTTAACTCTATGGGAAATACATGTTACTTCATAACTTCCAAACGGCTGTAGATATTTCGATAACACTTGGTCACATGTTACTTATATGTCCACTTAAACTATAGGATAGTTAATTTATCCCTTAACTACCCCCATTTGTGAGGGTCAGGGTTTTTGTTTAAAGTCCCATGCAAATCAATGGGAAATGTATGTTCCCACATAACTTCTGTACGCCTGGAGATATTTCAATAATACCTGGTACACATATTACTTATATGCCAAATAAAAATATATGACCGTTAAATTAACCCTTACCTACACCCTTATATAAAAGATGGGTATATTTATATTACTATGATTTTCCTCCCCAAAAGGTTAAGATAGGAAGACCGGGCAACACCGGGTATTCAGCTAGTATTTTATATTTATAAAATATGGGTTTATGGGTTTATGACATTTGCAAATCATTGCAATCTGTTTTTATGTAGATTTTACAGCACTAATCTTTATTTTTGGAATTGGGGTTGTACTCACCACCATACTCTTTCAGATTACAAAATCCCAATTCAACAACCAATAGTAAAATATTTAATTAGCTGCAATGAGTTTAGAATACTTTACTCTATATATATATGTCAACTCTACCTTCAGTATTTGTGCGTGTACAAAGTAAAAAGTGTACTTAAAGGAGTTGTAAAGTCTCAAGGTTTTTCACCTTAATGCATTCTATACAATAAGGCCCTTTCACACTAACGGATCCTGTTAGTCTGTTCCGTTCCATTCCTTATATATCCGCTTGCTCAGTGGGGATCGCTTCATTGATCCCTGCTGAGCTGGCAGGTGACAGGGTGGTCCCTGCAGGTGACAGGGTGGGTGACAGGGTGAGCTGGCAGATGACAGGGTGGTCCCTGCACACTGTGCAGGGACCGCCCTGTCAGATCTCTGTACTCCTCTATGGGGGGATCGGATGAACATGGACTGTCTGTCCGTGTTCACCCGATCAGACGGATGGAAAAATAGGATTTTATGTTGTCTGCAAAATCGGACCATAGCAATGACTGATGAGATCGGGTGTCAGCGGATGTTCATGAAATACGGACATACTGTCCGCAGGTGTGAAAAGGCCCCTAAGGTAAAAAAAAACTTCTGTGGTGCAGCTGCCCCCCCCAGTTTCAGGAAGCATTAGAAACTGAATATCTCAGAACAGTGTTTATGCTTTGGATAGAGTGTAGAAGGCTTTAAAACGTTGATGTGTTCCGAGTGTTATTTTGGGCTTCAGTATAGAATTTTTATTTTGGCAATGGTGTCATCAGGCAAGAAGTGAAGGAAGATTTGCAATAGGGACACAGACAATAATTAAAATTCAATGGGGGCCCCCCTCCTCATGTACTCTACAAAGTATTTTTTTTGTTGCTGTTGTGTATGTTCACTTGTGTCCTGTTTTAGTGAAATATACACTGGAGCTTATTTTGATTTAAGTAAGGCCTTGTCTTTATAAAGTTAATGTTCATGTACCAGTGAGGTAAAAGTGTTCTAAAGCAATCACTATACTATTACTCTTAAGATCAAAATGATGTGACGGAATAAACTGCGGATAACCAGTAGAATCTGTATAGGTTTCTTTAAGGAGATAATTACGTTATTAGAGTACGTTATTAAAGTACCAACTGCTCTGGTGACTAAGCAAGTAATTACCATGTTACTATTATTGAAAGGAAAACAAAGTCTTTCAAATTGTGATGTGGAAAGATACTGATCAAGGAAGATGCCATCATTGATCCCCCAGGCCCCCTTATTTTTATGTCCATCGCTGGTGCAGACAGATAATGAAAAAAGAAGAAAAAGTGTATTAATAATGTGCAGGTATCCTAGACACACATTAGAAGGGTTCTAGAAGCAGTGTGTATATAGTCAAAGCCTATTACTGTCTGTTTCATAATAGTTCAATTGCATGAGTACAGAATAAAAACATCTTTCAGACACCTTTGTTAAAATTATTTACTTAATACGTCCTGCCATGAAATATGTTATATTTCAAGTGATATGAAATGCTGTCCTCTAAAATGAGATGTCAATTTTTTTTTTATTTTACTTTTTGCTTAGCTTGTCATGCAAGTTGTGGATTATATTTTGTGACCTTCAATTGTGCAGCTTTAGCATATCTGTAATACTTTAAATATTCTATCTAAAATCCTGGTTGTCGTTTCAACTTTTCCTATTGTGCTCTGTGTAATTGCAGCTTTAAAAGCCATGATAGCCACGCCTGTGCATAGCAGGAGAATAAAATCCTGTCAGATAAACTATTAGCTTAATGGTGATTTGCATTTTTGTTTAAAAATAATGTAGTAATACAGGAATATTGCTGAGTGTTGTGTATGTAATTTCTAAACAGATGTTTTAAAAACTTAAAAAGCCACAAGCCAACAGTTTTGCAAAGTAGACCAATGTCTAATGCAATCTATTGACTATTGAACCTTTTGTAAGCCCCCATTACATCAATATTTAAGGCAGTACTATAATCACCTTGGCTCCAGTGATGTGACATCCTGGAGCTCCCTGCTGGCCACTGACATCTTCAAGTAGCTGGCTTCCGGGTATCGAAACATCATTTATGGTAACATCACTTCTGCTTCTCTGGAATGCACACTGAAGAGCAAAGCGGAGGTTTCAGATACATTTTTGTTTTGCACTGAAGTCTTTTAATTTATGTAAGTGTATTATTATTTTTGTAAAGGTTAAATAAAAATGTTACACTATTAGAGGCTTCTCTTCTCTCTTCCCAGATAGCAAGGATAACTTGCCACACATTTGTGGCAATGTTAAATTGTAAGATGTTCAATCGGGTTCAAGTCTGGGCTCTGGCTGGGCCACTGCTTTGTTATCTTCGCTGTGTGCTTAGGGTCTTTGTTCTGTTGTAAGATGAACCTTCGCCTCAATCTGAAGTCCAGAGCGTTATGGATCAGATTTGCATCAAGAATGTCTGTGTACATTGCTGCAATTATCTTTGCCTTGATCCTGACTAGTCTCCTAGACTCCTGCTGCTAAAAAATATCCCCACAGCATGATTTTTCCATGACCATGCTTCTCTGTAGGGATGGTATTGGCCAGGTTATGAGCAGTGTCTCTTTTCCTTCAGGCACAACGCTTGCCATTTATGACAAAGAGTTCAATCTTTGTTTCATCAGACCAGAAAATTTTGTTTCTCATGGTCTGAGAGTTGTTCAGGTGCCTTTTGGTAAACTCTAGGCCTTTTACTGAGGAGTGACTTCCGTCTAGGCCACTCTATCATACAGGCCGGATAGATGGAGTGCTGCAGAGATGGTTGTTCTTCTGAAAGGGTTCTCCTCTCTCCACAGAGAAATGCTGGAACTCTGTCAGAGTGACCATTAGGTTCTTGGTCACCTCCCTGACTAAGGCCCTTCTACCCCGATCAGTTTGGCAGGGCGGCCCGCTCTAGGAGTCCTGGTGTTTCCAAACGTTTTCCAATTACAGATGATGGAGGCCAATGTGCTCATTGGGACCTTCAATGTTGCAGAATTTTGTTGGTACTGTTCCCCAGATCTGTGCCTTGATACAATAATATCTTGGAGGTCCACAGACAATTCCTTGAACTTTATTGCTAGGTTTGTGCTCTGATATGCATTAACTGTGGGACCTTATCTAGACAGGTGTGTGTCTTTCCAAATCATGTCCAATCAACTAAATTTACCACAGGTGGACATGTTGTAAAAACATCTCAAGGATTATTAGTGGAAAAAGGATGCACCTGAGCTAAATTTTGAGTGTCATGGCAAAAGCTGTGAATACTTATGTACATGTGATTTTTTTTATATATATACATTTGCAAAGATTTCAAACAAACTTCTTTCACATTGTCATTATGGGGTATTGTTTGTAGAATTTATAGAAAATAATGAATTTAATACGTTTTGGAATAAGGCTGTAACATTACAAAAATGTGGAAAAAGTGAAGTGATGTTAATGCTTTCCGGATGCACTTTATATCCTGAAATCTAAAGTAGATTTCTCACTGTCATCCAGATTCACCCTGTCAACTGCATAGTTCATATAGGTAGGAATATGTTTCAGAATACACAAAGTGCTTGCTCCTTGGAGCAAATATATGAGCATTTTGAAGAAAGCTGTGGTGAGAGTGAGGGATTCCCAGCAAACAGGATGCTCTATTTGCACTGCAATGAGCTAGGGATTCAAGGCTGCTAAGCCATTGATGTAGCTCAAACTTGATCCTAGGCATTTTTTTCATATAAGATACTGAAAAATATTAGTGAAAACTTTAAAGTAAAAATGTAAGGGGTATCCAGCAGGGAGAATTTTGGAGAAAATACGGTAATTGGGACATCCAGAAAAAAAATATATTAAATTAACGCGACTCATCACTGAGATGTGTAATTTATACTAGGACATGCATTGTTATCTAAATGTAGAAATAAGAGGTGTGAGATTAGGGGAAACAAATCAGTAATTATAGGGGAGATGCCTTGGTATTTAAACTGGGAAACCACCTTGACATGGTTGAAAGTATCAGCTATCAGAGCTGGGAAGGGTTCTAAGGGCGATATTAGTCCCAATTAATATTTAATCCAGTGAACTGGCCAAACATAGTAATGAGAGACAAAGCCACCTGGGGTAGAAGTAGGAAGATAAACATGTAATATGCATTAGGTGTAATTTGTTTCACTCTACTTTTTTACAGTTCTATTACCACCACAAAAATCTGATGCGATAGAGGCATTCATTGTGTGCCCTTTTGTATTCAAAATGTAATGGAAAATTAGGTGAAAGTAGACCTTTTGATTGTATGGAAGTTAAGAGATTTTTTTTTAAGCAAATGGATCGGAGTACAACAATTTACACCATATCCATACTTCTCAAGGATAACCCAGTGTATTCCCATTCTATGTTATCAAACATTTTAGCTGAATCTAGAGCAGGAATGGCTCTATTACCAGTAAGACCTTCTGGTACTAAAATTTGCTTCTGTAGAGAGTTAAGGCATGAAGACAGTATAATTTGAATGAATAAAATTAGTTATTACCATACCTTGTTTAATCTAATGGCAAGGGCCCTAGCTATCATTTAAAAATCGATAGGATAGCAGAATATGAGGTTATAAGATTCAGGAAGAATAGGGTCCTTATCCTTTTTTAGAAATTACCACTGTGGTGATTTTATACATGGATTCATGTAGTATCTCTGAGTTGAACTCATTAATGAAAGTTTGAAGAAAGTTCCCACACATTAGCTTGAGTTCTGTAACAAATATTAATTATGCCCTGTAAGTAGGCACTTCTGTGTTAAACATTCCCCAGAGTCTGCATTTTGAACTATAGAAGTGCTGAGAGGAAAAGTGACCTTCTAATTTCTGGCCCAATTATCATTCACTCCCATTAAACGCAAAGGGTGAGTTTGACTGGTTGTACCGCCTGTCAAACTCTGCCGCCTGAATTAAAAATCCTTTGGCCATTTAGCAAAGCATTGCAGCCATGGAATGGTTACAGCCCTGTCAGGCTAGCTCAACCACTTGTTTTTAGCACAGCCCATGTGAAAGACCCCTACCATTCCTGGTGCATTGACTAGCAGTGCTATTTAGATGTGCAGATGACAGTAGTTGGAGACAGCTGCAAGAGTGCAGACAGATAGGATTGAGTAAATGGAGCTGTTCTGTGCGCTTTTTTTTTCATTTTGATTTTTAAAGAGACACATACAATGTGTAAATATAGGAAGTAAGGCAAGAAAGGGATACTGTTATTTCGGAGTCCATGGTTCTGTGGGGAGAGGACAAGATTCAATCTGGTGTTTTGCATTCTTCCTCGCAAAAAGCCATGGCATGACTTGATGACATGCAAAGCATTTCACATAGGATTTTGACAAGAAATTTATTTTTTCCCAATATTTTAAGAAGTGAACAATGCATGAAAAATGATATAAACATACATAAATATACTATACAGTATATATACATAAATATACTTTCACATACTGTGCTTTACTTGCAAAGTGATGACAGGGTCTCTTTAAAGTGGAGCTCCACCCAAAAGAAAACATTTCAATTTAAGCACTCCCCCCTCCCATGCCACTTTCGGCATGTTATTTTTCTTGGGGGGGTGAGCGGGTGCCTAGTTTTGACAGGTACCCACACCCACTTCCGTTTAGACAGCCTAGGCGATTCCAGCAGAAGTTTTCCTTTCCCCCTCCCTCTCTGCAATCTTCTAGGACACGAAAATTGCCGACCATTGAGGAGGTGCAGCGCGACTCACGCATGAACATTGCACACCTGGCTGTGAACCCACCAGCTGTCACAGCTGGGTGCCCACACTTGTGATGTCGACACCAGGGAGAGGAGATCGAGAGAACCGATGGGTTTGAGCGGACACATCTTTCGATCCATGGGACAGGTGAGTGTGTGTTTATTATAAATCAGCAGCTACACTTTTTGTAGCTGCAAACATTTAATAACCACAAAAATGACTGGAACCCAGCTTTACGTTATATAGACAATTACAAAAACTATTTACACAGGGAGAAGGATTTTAACCACTTGAAGACCAGGTGTTTTATGACACTTTTTGTTTAATGTAGCAATCAGTATTTTTTGCTAGAACATTTCTTAGAATCCCCAAACATTATATATATATTGTTTTAAAGCAGATGCCCTAGAGAATAAATTGGTGGGTGTTGACATTTTTTATGTCACGTGGTATTTGTGCAATGGTTTTTCAAACTCAATTTTTGGGAAAAAATAAACTTTTTGGAGTTTTAATGCACAAAAACACAATAAAATACTCAAATGTTTAGTAAAATTTAAAAGATGGCGTTACATAGAGTAAATAGATACCAAACACCAACAACTGCTACAAAATGCGTACATTTACTATCTATAGGCGACACTTTGAAAGCTTTTCCAGGTTACCACTTTAGATTTAGACAAGAGGTCTGGTGCTAGAATTATTGCCCATGATCTGAGGTTCGTGTTCGTGGTCACCTGAGGGCTTTCACACTGGGGCGGTGCACTAACAGGACTGCTCTAAAAGTCCTGCTAGCATTATCTTTGGAGCGGTGAAGGAGTGGTGTGTTTACCGCTCCTCCAAGTGTGAAAGTGTGAAAGGGACCTTAGTGAGTTTGATTTATAAAAGAGTAGAGAATGTTCACTTAGCTTAGTACTTACAGAACATATGGTTTGAAGCATGATCTTAGAGTCCTTTTACATGGGTGGTCCACTCAGCCAGACTCTGCTTTTCTCAGTGGAGGATCGCTCCGCTGAGCAGGCGGATGACAGGTCCTTCTCTTGGAGATGAATAGAGTCCTGCTCTTCCCTATAGGGAAATCAGGTGAAAACAGACCGCCTGTCCATTTTTACCCGATCTTATTCGATCCTCCAGTTGGAATAAAAAATAGGGTCATCACCTGTCTGGATTTGGAGGACTGGAATTAATTGAATAGCGGTGGGTATCAGCCGACATCCGCCGCTCCATATGGGTGAGTGGGTCTGATCAGGTCCGCCTGAAAAAACTGACAAAAGGACCTGCTCAGACCACCCGTGTGAAAGGACCTTTACCTTTAACCAACCCGTAGATTAGTCTAGTCTGAGCTATTGTAATATGACAGCTTGTCTACTGCTTTAGTAAATCATCCCATGTGAATTAGAGCACCAACGTTTGCCTCAAAAGGAAACCTGTACTGGAAAAATTGTTTTCTGGCTGCCATTATGATCCTTCTGGAGTTCTTACTTCAATTGCTCCATACTTATTCCATTTCTATGACTCGGTCAGATTGCCATGATAGCGGTCAGAAAATCATCATGTCAAACAAGTAACATGTTTGGGAAGATTAGTAGTGACAGCTCTCATATTTTTCTCAATACAGGTTTCCTATAATTATCCTTACCTGTTACATGGTTCATTGTCTTTGCAAGATGCCATTATTTCTTTTGGTATCAACAAGAAAATTAAACGACTGTTACAGAGAGAAACATGGGAACATTTTATAAAGAAATCTGGCAGTGTAATCCCCAATACATTTGTTTGTTTTTTTTGGGGGGGGAAAGATTTGACTTTTCCTTACCAATGAAATGGGTCCAATTATAAGTATTTCCTTTAAAAAGTACTGTTTAATTTGATTTTGGAGGATTTTTGGATGCTCTTCCTGTTATACTAAATTCTCAATAAGAACAGATTAAAAATGTAAGTAAACAAAGATTACATTCTTCAGAGTCTTTCCTCTGAAGAAATGCACAGCCGATAGTACAAAGCCAATACCTGAGCCATAATTGAACAGCTGCACTTTTAGGCTCACACCTGGATGACGACACTGCTTGCATGGAACAATCACTATACATGATTGAGAGACGGATGGCACTGAAACAATGTGAAGTTCCTCTAATTACACATAACAGGCTTCTTGAAATGATTGATTACAGCTGCTAGAAGTTCATTGCTACTTCACTGAAATTGTCTGGAAACATAATTAAAATTACCAAACATTATAAAATGAACTGGTCTGGTGAGAAAGAAACAAAGAAACAATTCAAGAAGCAAATGTTTGTGCTCAATGTATTCTTGGGTTTGGATTGTTGTATAAGTAATCCAGATGGCGACAGTGAAAATGCCCTCAAGAGAAGAAACATACAAAACTTTTAGAAAACAAAATGCAACAAAACAAGACATATTTATATGTATACATATTTACAGAAATACATGTCATACATACAAAAAGTGCTAAAAGGAAATTTGTATTAAATGGTACGTTTTATAGAGTAGGGCTTATTTATTTATCTTAAAATATTTATTGGAAATATAATTCCATTCTTGGGCATGATTGCACTTGACATAATGAAAACACAGGTCTTAAAAAGAAAATTTTTGTATGTTAATAAGCCCCTGTTCACACAGAATCCAACTTTGAAATTGTGCGACTTCACTTGAAATTGTACTATTTCAAAGCCGCAGGTCAGTGCGACTTCAGGTGTGACTTGGCTGATATATGTGAGACTTCATGCACAGATGTCTATGCAAGTTGCACCTGAAATCACAAAAAATAGCACAGAAGCCTTTTTTTAAATCAGCGCAGGTCCCACGGACTCAATCGTTGTGGGGATACCCGTGATCGGAAGAATCGGAAGCGGTGATCACTGTCTTGTCACGCACAGCCCATCCCCCCTACTGTAAGAATCACTCTCTAGGGCACACTTAACCCCTACAGCGCCACCTAGTGGTTAACCCCTTCACTGCCAGTGTCATTTCCACAGTAATCAGTGCATTTTTATAGCACTGATCACTGTAAAAATGACAATGGTCCCAAAAATGTGTCAAAAGTGTCCAATGTGTCCGCCATAATGTCACAGTCATGATAAAAATAGCTGATCGCTGCCATTACTAGTAAAAAAAAAAAATATTAATAAAGATGCCATAAAACTATCCCCTATTTTGTAGACGCTATAACTTTTGCGCAAACCGATCAATAAATGCTTATTGCAATTTTTTTTACCAAAAATATGCAGAAGAATACGTATCGGCCTAAACTGAGGAAAACAAATAGTTTTTATATATATATTTTTGGGGGATTTTTATTATAGCAAAAAGTTAAAATGTTTCTCTATGTTTGTTTATAGCGCAAAAAATAAACACTGCAGAGGTGATCAAATACCACCAAAATAAATCTATTTGTGGGAAAAAAGGAAGCCAATTTTGTTTGGGAGCCACGTCGCACGACCACGCAATTGTCAGTTAAGACGACGCAGTCCTGAATCGCAAAAAGTGGCCCTGTCTTTGACAAGCAAAATGTTGCAGGGCTTAAGTGGTTAAAGGATGTGCAATTATTTTTTTTTTACACTGCAGCCTGTAACGCATTTCTTCCATGGCCAGCAGATCACGAGTGCAATGCCAGGATTCTGCAGCCTCTCAGTCAGCTGTCTGCCCATTCCTTCCGTACCAGGAAACTGTTAATGAATGATGCGGTTGTGTGGGCACAGCTCTGCCAAGATGTGCTCTTTTCAAAAAAGTATAGCAGGTGTAGAAGATCCCCTGCCCACTTTGAGCGTGGAATGCTAAATAATGCAACATGCTACTAAGACCCCATTCACACCTGAGCGTTTTGTAGTGGGAAGCCTAAAAAAAAAATCAATTATTCTCTATGGCGATGGTTCACATCTCCACTCCAAAACGCCTGAAGCCAGAAGCTCCAAAATGCCTGAAGCTCAAACAAGTTCTGTTTTTTTTTTTTTAGGCAGATTTGGGCGTTTTTCTACTTTTTACAATGGAGACATTTTGACCTGTACAAAATCGTGGCAAAAACAAGGTAAAAAATGCCGCAAAAATCGCGGCAGATCGCGGTAAAATTGCGTGGCTTTCTGCCTGAAAACACCATGCTCAGGTGTGAATGGGGCCTAAATAAGATTGTACAAAGATTGTACCATTAGACTTTAATGTGTGGCCAGTTTTACAGACAGATAAAATATTTTAAGGAAAAACATAAAGAAGACATGAAAAAATCATTATGCCGCGTACACACGACCGTTTTTTGCGATGTGAAAAATTTCATTTTTTTTTATGTCATTAAAAACAGTCGTGTGTAGGCTCCAGAGCATTTTTTGCGACGTTAAAAATTGCCATTAAACATTTAGAACATGCTCAAAACGTCGTAAAAAATGGTCATGTGTGGGCTTTAACAACGTGAAAATAACGCGCATGATCAGAAGAAAGTTATGAGACAGGAGCGCTTGTTCTGGTAAAACTAGCATTGGTAATGGAGATAGCACATTCATCACGCTGTAAGAGACTGAAAAGCGCGAATCGTCTCTCACCAAACTTTTACTAACACAAAATTAGCAAAAGCAGCCCCAAGGGTGGAGCCATCCGAATGGAACTTCCCCTTCATAGTGCCGTCGTACCCGTTGTACGTCACCACGCTTTTCTAGAGAATTTTTTTTCACGATCGTGTGTAGGCAAGGCAGGCTTAACAATAATTGGGTTGAAAAAAAATTTGTTTTTTCTAGACCATTAAAAATGGTTGTGTGTACGCGGCATTACAAATCTGTTTTACTGATTTATATTGTAATTAAAGGTGTTTTTACTACATTACATTACATGGCATATATTTTTTAAATTGGATTACTTGAAACTATGTAAGAGACATATTGAGAAATGTCACCACTCCAAGCCCACACACAAACCCCTCACCTCTGGGACCCCAGGTGCTGACCAAAGGGAGCCCAACCATACTCCATAAACTCTTCAGGAAACCACAAATTTACCTTTGAATTCTTCTGCTGACTTCCAATTATGTGCAAGCAAAAAACATTTTTTCCCTTCTTGTATGTGATTGGGTATGAAAAGTGAAAAAAAAAATTCAAAGTGTAACTTCCCTTGAAAAGTGACCAGCCTATTTGCCTTTCGTAAATCAACCCAATTTTGTCTTGTCATGACTAAAATGCCTCTTTATTTGGCAGATATATTAATTTTCTTTAATTATTGGCTTGATGCTTTAAATATTATTTTTTTATTTAGTTTAAAAACTGTAACTGTGTTTTTTATACAAATATGTTTCTTCTAGACTTTTAAAACATTACAAAATAAAGATAGTATAGTGACTCACTATTATGGGGAGCTCATTATTCTTTTTTATCCAGGATGGAATATTTACTATCTACAAAGTGAACTAATAAAGGAAACAAAATGCAACCTACCAAGTTTGTCATTATCCTATATGCAACATCATATCACATCAACAAAGATCTTTTTAACCTCCCAAACAATCATATTGTTCATCACAAATCAAGGTTAAAATATGAAATAGCATTAAAGGTAAAGAAAAGAGTTAGAACAAGCAGCTTTTATACAGGAACCTAATAGGCAGGACCTTGTGGTTTGTTGTGTGCCAAGGTGACTTAGTAGCCCCAGCTGAATGTTCTGAAGGAAATTGCTTATTAAGACATATTAGAGATTACTGAAAATCTCAGCTAAGAATGGCAAATGCATCTTTAGCTCATGTAATAGTGCAGCGCAGAAAAACAGATATAACAAGTCTAATGGCATAATGGAATACAAATTAGTGTGGCTGAGCATTCTTGCCTAGTTAGGCAGTCCACTGTGAAGATTGTACGGCTAATATAATGTAATCTCCTGTGGACTTTAATAGACAATATTGGCAGAGATACATGGTGGCAAAGATGCTGCATGTGTTAGCTATACCTCTTTGTAATTTGGCTGTCTAGGGCAGCTTGTTTTTGCAGTATTAGATTCTCCTTACTATTGCCTTGAGAAAAGAATCTGAGAAAAAATACATATTTTAAATCCTTGAAATCCTTATTAAAAAGTGGCAACAAAAAGCAATTTCCTTATCTAATTGAGTTTACAGTCAAATATTTTTAAATTATAGCTAAAATTCAAGAAGACATATGAATATCTGAAAATGGGTTGTAACAGTATAAAAATGGAAACTTCCTTACTTTGATGACTTATATGAATTTGTATACATGTAGCTATATTTAAATCCCAAATATATACACTTCTTTGTTACTTTATTTTTTAAGAAAATTAAAATCAACTCTGACTATGTTGCCTTCTCTTTGGATGCTGTTCCACACAGTAATTCCTCTCCAGTACTAGATGTTGCCAGACTTCTGGGTTGAGTAATATCCAGGGTCATTCAATCCATTTCCTGGGTATGCAAGGGCTTCATTGGTCTTTCCCCTGGGAAAGTGTCACCACATTGCCCTGTTAAGTATGACACTCTGGGGCTGATTTACTAAAGACAAATAGACTGTGCACTTTCCAAAGTGCAGTTGCACTCTGAAAGTGCAGTTGCTCCAGAGCTTAGTAAATGAGGTAAGGCTTTACTTTGCAAAGTATACCCAATCACGTGCAAGGGAAATTAAAAAAAAAAGCAGCCTTGTTGCTTGCATATGATTGGATGATGCAATTCAGCAGAACTTTTCCTCACTTACTAAGCTCTGGAGTAACTGCTCTCGCACAGTCTATTTTCCTTTAATAAATCAACCCCTCTGCCTCATTAAAGTCTGTCTAGAGTAAGGGAAAGGGGAAAAGATGAAGAGAATCTTGTATAACACATGACAAGCCTAAATGTTTCATAAAATATTTGTGTATAAACAAAAATGTTAAAGACACAAATGGGTGTGAAATAGTGTTCTAGTAAGATCCAGGTTAACTCATTACAATAATAGCCAGCTCTAGATTAGATGTATACTAATTGAATGATAGTCCTCCCTATAAAGAAACAGGTACCTAATCATACATTAAAAATAATATCTCCCTTGCTGGCAATTATATAATATTCAGTACCTCATCTAGATGCACACACACACTTGAATATGGTAGCTTCATAAATGATGTGCTTATTCTAGGGCAATTGGCTCTACAACATTAGCTACTCCCCTTAAAGACTAAGGTATAGCACTGAATACAGTAGGAGTAGTCCCTCAGACTCATGTATGCATTATATTTTGTTAAAGAAACTGGTGTCAATGGAAATGTATGGGATGCCAAATTTCCAGGATATCCATTTCCTGGAGAGCCAGCCAAGATACTCATATGTAGAGTGTATGCTAGATACACATTAACTATAGGATTAGACCTGAAGTCTTTGGGGAACATATGGTGGGCTGGTAACCTTGTCATTTGATTGGAGGTGGTGAAAGGATGCCACCGCTGCACTGTTTTAATTGTATAGGTTACTGCAGGGCTCGACAAATCCCGGGCGCCAGAATTTTTTTTTGTGAGCTGGCGCCATCTGGTGGTGGCCGTTGGTATTACAAGTTAAACAGCAATTCTAATGTCATTTTTCACTATTTTCACTGCCATCTTCTTCCCTCTAATTAGAACCCCCAAACATTATATATATTTTTTATCCTAACACCCTAGAGAATAAAATCGTTGCAATACTTTCTGTCACGCCGTATTTGCGCAGCGGTCTTACAAGCGCACTTTTTGGGAAAAAAATTACACTTTTTTTAATTAAAAAATAAGACAACAGTAAAGTTATCCCCATTTTTTTTAATATTATGAAAGATAATGTTACGCCGAGTAAATTCATACCCAACATGTCACGCTTCAAAATTACGTTCGCTCGTGGAATGCCGACAAACTTTTACCCTTTAAAATCTTCATAGGCCACGTTTAAAAAAATCTACAGGTTGCATGTTTTGAGTTACAGAGGAGGACTAGGGCTAGAATTATTGCTCTCGCTCTACCAATCGCGGCGATACCTCACATGTGTGGTTTGAACACCGTTTACATATGCGGGCGCTGCTCACGTATGTGTTCGCTTCTGCGCGCAAGCTCGTCGGGACGGGGTGCGTTTTCTGGCTCCTAACTTTTTTAGCTGGCTCCTAGATTCCAAGCAAATTTGTCAACCCCTGGGTTACTGGGTTACAATACCCGTATATGTGGAGCTGACATGCCTATTAGGGACACATTGAGCCAGGTGATCCCTGAAGCATTCCCTCCCAACAAGGACCTCTTCAGAAAAGGGCATTCAACTGGTGTTGAGGCTAAATACACCTTCTCCGTACTCTCCCCCTTCACCCACTCACACAGTGTGTCCAGCCTAGTGTTCCAGGACAACAACAAAAAAATCCTACCTTTGATTGCAGCTCATTAGATGCATTGGGCTAAAGAGTAACATCACTATTTGGGCTGGATAGGAAATGAAGCAGGGTGTAAGGATGTGATTCTTCCACAGCATATTGGCTTACAAATAACATACAATTAAAAATATTCTAGATTAATGCACTCTGTACTAAATCATATTTATAAAAATAAAATTGTCATAGCTATGACTAAGCACTAGTTTCAGTGCGAAACGGATGATGGATGATTCAGGGTGGGGATGTGGCTACATTGTGGAGAGGGATGTACGATGCTGGGTGGCGATGAAGATGATGGAGTTCAGTGACGACTGGTGCTCTATTGGTAGATGGGGGAGGGAGATGGACCATACCCCCCTCCATTGCTCCATCCCCCACCCTGGCTCTCCTACCCTGTATTGGAGATAATGGGACGATCGGCATGTGCTCCTCTCTTCTGCAGCCACAGGAGGAGCTGAATGCACTCTGCATGAAGGGGCCTGAGGATTGGATTTGGCAGATGGTGGATCAGTCTCTCGGTCCTTGGCCATGCGTCTCCCCCCTCCTCAGCCAATGGGATCGCTTCTCCTTTTGGCCAATCAGGAAATGTGTATCATGACCCACTTCCTGATTGGCTGGGAGGAGAATCAGTGTTACAATAGAGAATTTTAATTTGCTATTGTCCCACACCTGAGTGGGCTTTGGACGCAGGGCTCTACGCCCTGAGCCCACCCTGTTTTGAAGCCTATTAGGGCCTCTGGCTCTAATAACGTGCTTCAAAATCCCCAATTGGAATCTATGCATCCAGCATCCTGCAAGTAGTTTATGGGGACGGATAAATGATTAGGAGGGTCAGGGCCCCTAATGGACGGGCCGCCACTGAGAGTTACATTGTGAAAATGGATGAGGATGATTTTTAGCCTCTCCACAATTTAATTCTGATCTCCACCCAAAATCATCCTCATCCTTTTTCACTGGTCCACTTTAAGCTACAACACAGCAGCACGCCACTGTACACTGGTGACTTACCATCCATGTTGCTCTCTGTCTTGAGTCCTGCCCCGCCCCCAATCGCAATACTAGTAACCTAGCAGCAGGCTCTGCCTGGGTGAACACTGTATTTGTAAAATGTATTTTTTCAACCAGACTAACTATGTAACTATAGTCTGGTTACTGTTGTTAGACATATTATCCAGTGGTGATTAAATACCACCAAAAGCATACTCTATCTGTTTGAAAAACTGATAACAATGTCATTTGGGTATAGGGTTGCATGACCACGCAATTGCCATTCAAAGTGTGAGAGCACTGAAAGCTGAACATTGGCCTGGGTAGATAGGGGGTATAAGTGCCCAGTAAGTTAGTGGTTAATCTGCATTCCAAAGTATATCAAGTTTTGCACATATGAATGTAATACATCAAAATGATAAGGTGTCACATAATTCAGAAAACCTCAGGACTGCCCGTTGTTGGGGTTACCAATGTAAAGTGTGTTAAAACATTTGAAGGCCTTAGTGATCATGGGAGTAGAGTTCTAACTCTCAAATGTAAAATATACAGATATATTCTAGTCTCCCATTTGCTTACTTAGTTGGCAACCTTGTGCATCTATCATCTACTAAATTTGGTTGGACCACTTTCTTCTTTTTCTTTCTCTCACACAACCACATTCTACTAAACTGTTTGCCTCATGTAGGTGCAATGAAGCTCTGCTCAAAGACATACTGACTCAGGCAGCAGTCTTAAGAAGCATTTTCCAATTCCTGTGTGATCATGCCTCTGATACAACTGTGGCACTGATAAAATGAAGTGTGTCATTAGAAGGGCTCCTTTAGCTAAGGGGAACCCACCTAAAAAAGGATTGGTTGTCAGACATCACTAAACTCCTATAGGAGATTAATTCGCTGAAACTTCAACATGAATGTTCCTTATAGGCTGCCTCTTTTTAGCTGTCGGAACAGAAGTGTTGCAACTCCATCACATACTAGATCATGTATACAGTATGTTTAGGGTTGTTATCCTACTGGAAGGTAGCTTCCACTGGTACCTTCCAGTACTAGTACCTTCCAGTACTGGTACCTTCCAGTAGGATAACGACCCTAAACATACTGTATACATGATCTAGTATGTGATGGAGTTGCGTCACTTCTGTTCCGACAGCTAAAAAGAGGCAGCCTACAAGGAACATTCATGTTGAAGTTTCAGAGAATGAATCTCCTATAGGAGTTCAGTGATATCTGACAACCATTCCTTTTTTAGGTGGGTGCCCTCAGTTATAAGAGCCCTTCCAGTAGGATAACAACCCTAAACATACTGTACAGCCAGAGCTACAATGGAATGGTTTAGATCAACGCACATTCATGTATTAGAATGGCCCAGTCAAAGTCAAGACCTAATTCAAATTGAGAATCTGTGGCAAGACATGAAACTTGCTGATCACAGGCACTCTCCATCCAATCTGACAGAGCTTGAGCTATTTTGCAAAAAATAATGGGAAAAAATGTCACTCTCTAGATGTGCAAAGCTGGTGGAGGCATCCCCAAAAAGACTTGCCGCTGTAATTACAGCGAAAGGTGGTTCTACAAAGTATTGACTCAGGGGGGCACACTTTTCACATATTTATTTGTACATTTGGTTAACCATTTATCATTTTCCTTCCACTTTACAATTACATGCCACTTTGTGTTGGTCTACCACATAAAATCCCAATAAAATACATTTAAATATTGGTTTGTAACATGATAAAATGTTTCAAGGGGTCTGAATACTTTTTCAAGGCACTCTAATGCCGCGTACATGACGATCGGACATTCCGACAATAAAACTGTGGATTTTTTTCCGACAGATGTTGGCTCAAACTTGTGTTGCATACACACGGTCACACAAATGTTTTCGGAAATTCCGAATGTAGTGACGTACAAGACGTACGACGAGCCAAGAAAAATTCAGTTCAATAGGCAGTGCGGCTCTTTTGCTTGGTTCCGAGCATGCATGGAATTTTGCGTGGAATTTTGTGCGTCGGAACTGTGTAAACACGATCGTAATTTCCGACAACAAAACTTGTTGGAAAATTTGAGAACCAACTCTCAATTTTTTGTTGTCGGAAATTACGATCGTGTGTACGCGGCATTACTCTTATAAATGTGGCATTTTGTTGGCAATGTTTTTAACAATCAATCCTAGGATTTAAACTTTGTTATGATTATATTCATCAAAAACATAACATTATTACCTTATTGCATTGTGGAAACACAAGTAACATAAGCTGGACATTAACTCTAATGACAGTACAGTAGTTTGGCTTTCTAAAATGCTGCACCATCAATCAAAGCAAAGGGGAGGAAGTTTGCAGATATTTTCAACTTCATTGAAGATAATTGCCTTTTCTGCCAAATGACATTCCATTAAAGTCATTATCAGCTCTTTCAGTTATAGATTGAAATGTTATAGGTTTCATACTGACAGCACAGTCTGTGCCATTTTATTTAGAATGCTTTTTATTTCTTCTGTACAATCATTTAAAATGGGAAAAAGGATACAATGTTGTCACTTTTTAATAGATGTTTAATATCTGAAATGTAGCATTGAATATACAATATTGTCATGTACTGTAGGTGGTAACTAACAAGTGATAAAATATGTGTCCTGGAATATAGATATCTTTGTTTATATAAGCAGTTTCCCATCTGGAAGTGATGAATCTGATTTTGTTGTCCCTTGAAGAAGAATCAAGTGAATTAGATGTAAAATGAATCCATGTGCCTAGTGATGTATATCTCTAAATTGCGAATATTAGAACTATCCTGCTGCTGGCCATTTTTTTAACTGCCTTCTGTAATCTTACAATTCATAAATAAAATCACTTGCCTGTGCCCTGCTTCTCTAGTACATTTTAGCTTAGTCTTGAACAACAAAACTGTCTTGCTACTTGCCAGTTTTTACACTGTTTCATCATTCCTATTAAAAGTTTACTTTAAAAAAAAATGGCTATCCCCAGGACAGCATTCCTAAATAATCAAGAACAGAGACAGCTTCATAAAACAGCTGGCCAATTTCTATCCACTGGTCAAAACAGTCCTATTATGGAAAAGCATGTTACTGCAAAAATTCCCTGAAAAAAGGCTTAAAAAACAAACAAAATTAGAATGGGGTGTGGGCTGTATCTAAGACAAGCTGATTCAAAAGGAAAATAATGCACAATTAATTATGAATAATTATGAATCCTGCGATTCCAATTTTGTGTGCATTGGCCCCAATAGCAGTGTCTGGTTTCCTATGCTTCCTTTTAGTGCTATACAATTTACAGAATTTACACAACAGGATTCAAGTCACATCAGTAGGATTTACCACTAAGATCTGTTTGCTAAATGCCTAGCAAGATTCTCCCAACTGCTGGCTAGCAAATCACACCTGAGCACATTCGCTTATTCCTATCCCTATCTGATACCCACTTATAAATATTTATTTTAGGATCACACATGCAAAACTTCCCTACTTACTGTAGAACTGGTTCCATAAGTATTTAGATCATCACTGAATTTTAACTTCCTCCAAACAGCAAGTAAGCTGTAAGCAAAATATTGTAAATTCTTAACCACATGCAGACCAGCGCATGACGATATATGTCGACACAATGGTTCGGCTGAGCATATGGTCATACAGGTACGTCCCCTTTAAGATGCGTCATTGTAGACGCATGCCTGCCACGAGCTCCGTGAGTCTGACCGCATTTCCTGTGGACTCTATGTCCGCGGGGATACCCGTGATCGTCTCACGGAGAGGAAGAACTGGGAAATGCTGATGTAAACAAGCATTTCCCCATTCTTCCTAGTGACAGGACACTAAGCACAGCTCCCTGTATTCGGGAGTGGTGATCAGTGTCGTGTCACACATAGCCAAGCCCCCCCACAGTTAGAACTTTTTGCTGTGTCAATGACAATGGTCCCAAAATGGCATCAAAAGTGTCCAATGTGTCCGTCATAATGTCACAGTCAGGATAAAAATCACTAATTGCAGCCATTACTAATAAAAAAAAATCATAAAAATGCCGTAAAACTGTCCCCTATTTTGTAGACGCTATGACTTTTGCGCAAACCAATCAATAGACGCTTATTGCGATTTATTTTTTACCAAAAATATGTAGAAGAATATGTATCGCCTAAACTGAGAAAAAAAAACGTTTTTTTATATATTTTTGGGGGATGTTTATTATAGCAAAAAGTTAAAAATCTTGCTTTTTTTTCAAAATTGTCGCTCTATTTTTGGTTATAGTGCAAAAAATAAAAACTACAGAGGTGATCATATACCACCAAAAGAAAGCTCTATTGGGAAAAAAGGGCGTCAATTTTGCTTGAGAGCCACATCGCACGACCGCACAATTGTCAGTTAAAGCGAAGCAGTGCCAAATCGCAAAAAGTGCTCTGGTCTTTGGGCAGCCAAATGGTCCGGGGCTTAAGTGGTTAAAGGGTAACTCAACTTTCATGTGGGAAAAAAACTGAAAATAAAGTCATATTGTAATTGAATTTTATTAAAAATTACCTTTCCTTTTCAATATGCAGCCGCTGTAATTTTCTATAAATGCAAAGCAATATGGCTACATGGAGTTTTACTGACCACTCCCCAGAAACATAATTTCCTGCTTGTATGATTGGCTCACCAATTTTCCCAGATGTCTGCCTAAGATACAAGTCAGATTTCAGGCATGCCCTTTAACAAAAAAAAAATCATTTTTGGTGAGATATGTTTAACCACTTAAGACCCGGACCATTATACAGCTTAAAAGAAAACTAGGATTGGGACTTTAAATGAGGCATATGAAAAACAAAAGACAGTTGAATTTGGTTTGCTGTTTGGGTGGTAAGCGTGAGCCTGGTTATTACGTATACAACTTTATTTATACTTACTTTTGCTTAAAAACACATTTCATTTAAATGATCACTAAAGGAATTTTTTTTTAGCTAAATAGCTTCCTTTACCTTACTGCAGTACTGGTTTCATGTCCTCATTGCTCGTTTTTGTTTTGATGTTGCTGTAAAACTGCTCTGATCTCCAAACTTCCTGGTTGCCTGTTTCCTTATAACCATCATACTGGGAGCTTTTCACGGTGGTCTAAGCTGTTATTACTGTGTGTCTAAAACTTAACAGAACCAATCAGATTCATTTTAAAAACAAAACACTGCCCTGGATTTGTTTGTTTTTGTTCTGTGGGTCTCTTTACTTCACAGAAACATGAAACCAGTTTAATAACGAAAGTGAAACTGTAGGCACATTATATGATTGAATTTAATCTATTTTTAATCATTTTTAAAAGGAATCAGTTAACTTTTATGTCTCTATACCCTGTAAACAGTCATTTCAGCAAAAAAAATTGTTTCCTTTAGTGACCCTTTAAAGTCACAAAAACTCCTCCTTCTGTTATCCAACAGGGATGGAGGCATATGTTTTCCATATGCCTCATTTAAAGTCCCAATCCTAGTTTTCACTATATCATACAGGGATGGAGATGCGTTTTGTTGATACCCTTATACATTTATGCGTTTTTCTTCCAGGGCTCTTTACTACTATACCAAGCATAGGTAGGGGCAGTGACACACCCCCAGTCACCTGCCCTCTATCTACTCATCAGTATTTATATGCCTCTATTGAGGAGACTTAAAAAGTTTAGTTAGGACTGCAGAATGCAGAGAGCCTTGGCTATGGCCTGCAGCTTAATCATGTATTTGCAAATGCGTGCAAACAATCCTCTGTTTTTAATGCACACAGTTAGACAGTTGAATTTGGTTTGCTGTTTGGGTGGTAAGTGTGAGCCTGGTTATTACGTATACAACTTTATTAATACTTACTTTTGCTTAAAAACGCATTTAATTTAAAGTCCCAAAAACTCCTCCTTCTATTATAAAGCTTAAGGACTTTGCCCCTTTTTGCGATTCGGCACTGCGTCGCTTTAACTGACGATTGCGTGGTCATGCGACGTGGCTCCCAATCAAAATTGGCGTCCTTTTTTTCCCACAAATAGAGCTTTCTTTTGGTGGTATTTGATCACCTCTGCGGTTTTTATTTTTTGCGCTATAAACAAAAATAGAGCAACATTTTTGAAAAAAATGCTATATTTTTTACTTTTTGCTATAATAAATATCCCCAAAAAAGATATAAAAAAACGTTTTTTTTCCTCAGTTTAGGCCGAAACGTATTCTTCTACCTATTTTTGGTAAAAAAAATCGCAATAAGCGTTTAACGATTGGTTTGCGCACAATTTATAGCGTTTACAAAATAGGGAATAGTTTTATGGCATTTTTATTAATATTTTTTTTTTTACTAGTAATGGCGGCGATCAGCGATTTTTTTTGTGACTGCGACATTATGGCGGACACATCAGACAATTTTGACACATTTTTTAGACCATTGTCATTTTCACAGCAAAAAATGCTATAAAAATGCATTGATTACTGTGAAAATGACTATTGCAGTTTAGGAGTTAACCACTAGGGGGCGCTTTAGGGGTTATGTGTGACCTCATATGTGTTTCTAACTGTAGGGGGTGGGGCTGGACTTGTGACATCATTGGTCGTCTTTCCCTATATCAGGGAACAGACTATCAATGACAGTGCCACTGTGAAGAACGGGGAAGGTGTGTTTACACACACCTCTCCCCGTTCTTCTGCTCCTGTGACCGATTGTGGTACACTGGCGGCGATCGGGTACGCGGGTCCTGTGACCGCGGTCACAGAGCTTCGGACCTGGTCACGTGCGCGACCCACGGCTGGGCACTTAAAGGTGTTGTACCTGTACGTGCCTGTGCCCAGCCGTGCCATTCTGCGGACATATATGTGCAGGAGGCGGTCCTTAAGTGGTTAATAGGAACACATCTAAAGGGATGCAGGCCCAGCAGCTTTCCACATAAGTGCTCGGCAGCTGCCACAGCTGACTGATAATTATGAAACCACTGCCATTAGACCCACTTTAGAGGCACAGACAAACACACATGGATTTCTTCAGAAAAGGAAAAGGTAGGAATCTGCAAAAAAAGGTTGTCATAATCCTTGGAATGTACATAGCTCACCCAGAGGGCAATGTTTTTTCTCAACAAAGTGGAGTTACTCTTTAAGCCCAGGTTCACACTGGGTACGTTTTGCTTCGATTTGAGATGCGATTTCACATGTGAAATCGCATCTCAAATCGGCGGCATTTGCCGGCAATTGTCGGCAATGACACTGTCCTAATCGGTGCGACGCCGCATCTGCGGCGCTGCACCGATTTCAAAAAGTAGTTCCTGTACTACTTTTTGCGATTTCTGGCCGCGATTTACATTGACATCTGCACAGATGTCTCTTAAATCGCGGCCGAAATCGGGACTGCCGGCGGGAGTGAAATCGTGCAAGTTCAGCTGAACTCGCACGGCTTCACTCCCGCAGCCCAGTGTGAACCAGGGCTAAGTGTATATCGTACACCATGGTCCACCATTGCTTTATTTAAAGATTACAAATTGCAACAGGTCCCATTTGCTCAGTGATACAGGTAAGGACATATGTCAGCGCCTAATGTTCTTGGTGAGAAATGTTCCCAGGGTAAGCTAAAATCCTAACTTGACAATACTCAATGCCACAATAGTCATCTTATCATAACCTGCTCTCACTAGGATAGATTCTCCTACACTGATCTGCCAGTTATTTTCATACATTATGTATAATTTGCTACAGGGTACATAATTTGTGGTATATAAGTCATAAGATTTGGCAAAGAACCTTTTTAATGAATGAATACTGCCAAATTTGTTCTTTATTTAACATTTTTTCTTTCCATTTTTATAAACTAATATACACTTTGCATCAACCCTTTTTTAATTCTTGGAGAAAGATTCGTACTACTGTTAAGATTATTGCTAGCTATTTACTTTACATTAAGCAAATTATACCATTTTAATAGGAAACATTATTTAGGGTGTTATAATTGTTAGAGTAGATGTGGAATTCCTGCCAGCAAAGCAGTTGCTATTTATGAAGTAGTATATACTTAAAACAGTTGAATGGAAACATGTATAAAAGAATTAAATGTGAAGAAAGATAATTATTATATTTGCATCAGGTACACTGTTATTAATTACAAAAAAGGCTATTGTATGCTTCATGATTAGGAGCCTTTACACTCATGTTGTGTTATTTTGCAGTACGATTGCTTAAGAAACATAAAGAAAATACGGATTGAATATAAAAGAAAAAACCTGTATCATTTATGTACTAGTGACAGTAACATATTAGGGTTGACTTTGTAACATGTATACTAGGAAACCTGCGTGCATTTAAATACTAAATCATATGCAAAGTAAATAAAAAAATAATAAAAAAGCAAAAAAAAAATGATAATTTAAATAAGTACAAATTCAGGTGTAGTCTGATAAGGTCCAATATATTACATTTGTGCTTTTGGGTTTAGAGATAAATATTTATATATATATATATATATATATATATATATATATATATATATATATATATATATATATATATATATATATATATATATATATATATATATATATATATATATGTGTGTGTGTGTGTGTGAATATATTTACAACCTCTGGATATGATATTGAGCATGTTCACTCAACTTCTTTGGTCGACCATGGCGAGGCCTTTTTGAAGTGGAACCTGTACTGTTAAACCATTGTATGGTCTTGGCCACTGTGCTGCAGCTCAGTTTCAGGGTCTTGGCAATCTTCTTAAATCCATCTTTGTGTAGAGCAACAATTTTTTTTTCAGATCCTCAGAGAGTTCTTTGCCATGAGGTGGCATATTGAACTTCCAGTGACCAGTATGTGAGAGTAAGAGTGAGAGCGATAACACAGCATTTAACACACCTGCTCCCCATTCACAAAATTATAGAGGAAAACTTGGACAGCCACACTCCAAAAAACGTTCCTTTTTTTAAAACTGGTCACAAAAAATACATGCCACAGCAAAAAATAGAACAGAAGCTGACCTGTTTCACACTGTGTCCCAGTGCTTAATTATAGCTATGATTAAGCACTGGGACACAGTGTGAAACGCGTCAGCTTCTGTTCTATTTTTTTGCTCTGGCATGTATTTTTTGTGACCAGTTTTAATAAAAGGAACGTTTTTTGGAGTGCGGCTGTCCAAGTTTTCCTCAATAATTTTGCAATATCATTGCATTTCCGGCACCCAGGGTTTGGATCCAGTGAGGAGGCTCTTTGGTTACATCTGAGCGGTTACTTTTCTTTCCTGCTCCCCATTCACATCTGAGACCTTGTAACACCAACAAGTCACATGACACTGGGGAGGGGAAATGGCTAATTAAGCCCAATATGGAAGTTTTCCCTTAAGAGTGTACTCACTTTTATACTGTTATATAAGCTGTACACTCATTACTTTATATTGTAGCAAAGTGTAATTTCGTCATTTGTCGTATGAAAAGATATAATAAAATATTTACAAAAATGTGAGGGCAGTACTCACTTGTGAGATATTGTAGGTATATATATATATATATATATATATATATATATATATATATATATATACACACACACACACACACACAGTATCTCACAAAAGTGAGTACACCTTTCACATTTTTGTAAATATTTTATTATATCTTTTCATGTGATAACATGTGACACTTTGCTACAGTGTAAATTAGTCAGTGTACAGCTTGTATAACAGTGTAAATTTGCTGTCCTCTCAAAATAACTCAACACACAGCCATTCATTTCTAAACCGCAGGCAACAAAAGTGAGTACACCTTTAACCACTTGCCGTCGCTGCACCGCCGAAATACGTCCACAAGGTGGCTCTCCTAGGCGAGACCACGTAAATGGACGTCCTGCCTATTAGCCGCCACTAGGGGCGCACGCGCGCCGCCGGAGGCGCGCGCGCGCGCCCCCCGCTCGCCCCCGACTCCCGTGCGTGTGCCCGGCGGGCGCGATCGCCGCCGGGCACACGCGATCGCTCGGTACAGAGCGGGGAACGGGAGCTGTGTGTGTAAACACACAGCTCTCGTTCCTGTCAGCAGGGGAAATGCTGATTTTCTGTTCATACAATGTATGAACAGAAGACCAGTGTTTCCCCTAGTGAGGCCACCCCCCCCCCCACAGTAAGAACACACCCAGGCATACTTAACCCCTTCCCCGCCCCCTAGTGTTAACCCCTTCACTGCCAGTGGCATTTTTATAGTAATCTAATGCATTTTTATAGCACTGATCGCTATAAAAATGCCAATGGTCCCAAAAATGTGTCAAAAATGTCCGAAGTGTCCGCCATAATGTCGCAATACCGAAAAAAGAATCGCTGATCGCCGCCATTACTAGTAAAAAAAATATTAATAAAAATGCCATAAAAATACCCCCTATTTTGTAAACGCTATAACTTTTGCGCAAACCAATCAATAAACGCTTATTGCGATTTTTTTTAATGAAAAATATGTAGAAGAATACGTATCGGCCTAAACTGAGGAAAAAAAATGTTTTTCTATATATTTTTGGGGGATATTTATTACAGCAAAAAGTAAAAAATATTCATTTTTTTCAAAATTGTCGTTCTATTTTTGTTTATAGCGCAAAAAATAAAAAACGCAGAGGTGATCAAATACCACCAAAAGAAAGCTCTATTTGTGGGAAAAAAAGGACGCCAATTTTGTTTGGGAGCCACGTCGCACGACCGCGCAATTGTCTGTTAAAGCGACGCAGTCCCGAATCGCAAAAAGTACTCTGGTCTTTGGGCAGCAATATGGTCCGGGGGGTAAGTGGTTAAGTGAAAATCTCCAAATTGGGCCCAATTAGCCACTTTCCCTACCCAGAGTCATGTGACTCATTGGTGTTACAAGGTCTCAGGTGTGAATGGGAAGCAGATGTGTTAAATTTGATGTTATCACTCATAATGGAAGTTCAACAAGGCAACTCATGGAAAACTCCCTGAGGATCTGAAAAAAAAGAATTGTTGGTCTACATCAGTGTTTCTCAATTCCAGTCCTCAGGCCCCCCCAACAGGTCAGGTTTTCAGGATTTCCCTCAGATGAAAAGGTTGTGGTGATTACGAAGGCAGTGAAACTGATCAAATCACCTGTGCAAAATAATGGAAATCCTGAAAACCTGACCTGTTGGCGGGGCCTGAGGACTGGAATTGAGAAACACTGGTCTACATAAAGATAGCCTAGGCTATAAGAAGATTGCCAAGACCCTGAAACTGAGCTGCAGGATGGTGGCCAAGACCATAGAGCATTTTAACAGAACAGGTTCCACTCAGAACTGGCATCGCCATGGTCCACCAAAGAAGTTGAGTGCACATGCTCAGTGTCATATCCAGAGGCTGTCTTTGGGAAATATACATGAGTGCTGCCAGCATTGCTGCAGAGAGTGAAGGGGTGGGGGGTCAGCCTGTAAGTGCTCAGACCATATGCCACACTCTGCATCAAATTGGTCTACATGGCTGTTGTCCCAGAAGGAAGCCTCTTCTAAAGATGATGCACAAGAAAACCCGCAAACAGTTTGCTGAAGACAAGCAGACTAAGGACATGGATTACTGGAACCATGTCCTTTGGTATGATGAGACCAAGATAAACTTATTTGGTTCAGATGGTGTCAAGTGTGTGTGGCAGCAATCAGATGAAGAGTACAAAGACAAGTGTGTCTTGCCTACAGTCAAGCATGGTGGTGGGCCTGTCATTGTCTGGGGCTGCATGAGTGCTTCCGACACTGGGGAGCTACAGTTCATTGAGGAAACCATGAAGGCCAACCTGTACTGTGACATATTGAAGCCGAGCATGATCCCCTCCCTTCAGAGTGTAACAGGCTCTCCTCGTGCTGTTCTTTTCCATAATGCGTTCCACGCTGGAACGCATTGCAGCGACCGTGCAATGAGGTCATCGCCCGGCGCCGCATGCGTTCCACCGTGGAGCGCGGAAGTGCACCGCGAATTGGCAGTTTCCTTGAATTCAGTGCTTATGCACTGCACCTGTTACCTGCCGATAAAGGCATTCACAGGCCATGGAAACCTTGTTCTATTATTGTCAGCCGTAGCTCGGCCATGCTACATACTATGGTGCCATTGTTCTTCATGCTGAAACTTTGACCAGCCTGCAACTCCTGCATCAATGCTACTACATCTGCTGCAACAGACTGTCATTGCCGGGGAAAACTTTTGAGACCTTCCTTGCTGACACTACAGAATCCGTTGTTGCCACATTGAAGCCCTGCAAACGGATAGGTAGCAATTGTGTCACTTGTAGTTCTATAGAAACATCTGCTGCATATTTTCCACCTAAAACAATTGCTGATAATTATTATGGCTTATGGCTATTAACATACTACTTGGGATAGACTGTTGTGCTAATGACTGCTTGTTAACCACTTAAGGACCGCCTCATGTAAATATACGTCAGCAGAATGGCACGGACAGGCACATGCACGTACCTATACGTCCTCTGCTTGACGTGGGTCGGGGGTCCGATCGGGACCCCCCCCGGTACATGCGGCGGTCCTTAAGCCTCGGGGAGCGATCCGGGACGACGGCGCGGCTATTCGTTTATAGCCGCCCCGGAGCTGAAGAACGGGGAGAGCCGTATGTAAACACGGCTTCCCCGTGCTTCACTATGGCGGCGCATCGATCGAGTGATCCCTTTTATTAGGGAGACTCGATCGATGATGTCAGTCCTACAGCCACACCCCCCTACAGTTGTAAACACACACAAAGTGAACCCTAAATGTTACAGCGCCCCCTGTGTTTAACTCCCAAACTGCAACTGTCATTTTCACAATAAAGAATGCAATTTAAATGCATTTTTTGCTGTGAAAATGACAATGGTCCCAAAAATGTGTCAAAATTGTCCGAAGTGTCAGCCATAATGTCGCAGTCACGAAAAAAATCGCTGATCGCCGCCATTAGTAGTAAAAAAAATAAAAAAAATAAAAATGCAATAAAACTATCCCCTATTTTGTAAACGCTATAAATTTTGCGCAAACCAACCGATAAACGATTATTGCGATTTTTTTTTACCAAAAATAGGTAGAAGAATACGTATCGGCCTAAACTGAGGGAAAAATTTTTTATATATGTTTTTGGGGGATATTTATTATAGCAAAAAGTAAAAAATATTGCATTTTTTTCAAAATTGTCGCTCTATTTTTGTTTAAAGCGCAAAAAATAAAAACCGCAGAGGTGATCAAATACCACCAAAAGAAATCTCTATTTGTGGGGAAAAAAGGACGCCAATTTTGTTTGGGAGCCACGTCGCATGACCGCGCAATTGTCTGTTAAAGCGACGCAGTCCCGAACTGTAAAAACCCCTTGGGTCTTTAGGCAGCATATTGGTCCGAGTCTTAATGTGTTAAGGTATATCTTAAAGGGACATCTACTCTCAAATTACCAGAGCTATTTGCCTCTCATATGCAACTTTTATTACCTGAGCTATTTGCCTCTCATATGCAACTATTATTACCTGAGCTATATTGCCTCTCATATGCAACAATTAGTTGTCTCTACAACTCCTATTTACTACGTGCTTGACGTAAGTGCTATCTGCTTTTGGGCCTTGCCCTAAACTTGTTGAACATGTTCACTCTAACTTTTCTATGCTAAGGGTTGATGCTATTTCATAGCAACTACCTTAGTGGCCTAATACATCCCTATATGTTTAAGTGATATGATGTAGAGAACCCCCAAACTCCTGTTTGCCTGGAGTGACGCCTGGGGTCCCATACTGATAATCACTTGCATATAGAGGTGCATTGGAATCTTTAAAGTATATATTATAATTTTAAACGCTAAGCTCTGGTCGCATGTTGTAATGCGTCCATCCTTAGTAGCTCAACGCCTTTCTTTATGTGAGAGAGAGATGGTGTAGAGAACCCCCAAACTTCTGTTTGTCTGGAGTGATGCCTGGGGTCCAATACTGAATTCTCACATAAAGAAGTGCATTGAAATCCTTGCTAACCACAGTTGTGGTTCTCTCCATTCATCAGAGCTGTTACACAGAGACTGGGCCACAGGGCAGTATTCCAACATGATACTGACCCCAAAAACACCTTCAAGACGACCACTGCCTTATTAAAGATGCTTAGAGTAAAGGTGATGGACTGGCCAAGCATGTCTCCAGACCTAAATCCTATTGAGAATCTGTGGGGCATCCTCAAACGGAAGGTGGAAGAGCACAAGGTCTCTAACATCCACCATCTCTGTGATGTCATCATGGAGGAGTGGAAGAGTACTCCAGTGGCAACCTGTGAAGCTCTGGTGAACTCCATGCACAAGAGGGTTAAAGCAGTGCTAAAAAATAATGGTGGACACACAAAATATTGACACTTTGGGCCCAATTTGGACATTTTCACTTAGGGGTGTAGTCACTTTTGTTGCCAGCGGTTTAGACATTAATGGCAGTGTGTTGAGTTTTAAGGGAACAGCAAATTTACACTGTTATAGAAGCTGTACATTCACTACTTTACATTGTAACCAACTAGTGTCATTTCTTCAGTGTTGTCACATGAAAAGATATAATAAAATATTTACAAAAATGTGAGGGGTGTACTCACTTTTGTGAGATACTGTATATAGACATATGTATAGTGTGTGAATATAATATATATTATACTATAATAGTGTGAATGTTGGCATAAAACCCAGAACGGAAGAAAGAACTGTCATACCTACAGAAGGGAATTTTAACCATCAATATGTGATTTGGGCCAAAAGAAAAACAGATTATATAGGCAGATTGTTAATAGAGTGTAAAAAGTTTACTTATCTCTTCTGAATTGCTGTATAAACCCAAACTACAGGGCAAAATTATCGTCCATGCTGGGAGTTAAGACATTTATTCACCCCCACTCTAGAACCAAAGTCTTATACACAGACTTGTTAATTTCTCATATAGTATTCCGTTAACTGTCTCCACTCCTTAAATTCTCAGTAATACATTCTACATTTATTAAATTCAGTCTCCTTAAGCAAGTGAAGGTTATTAATATTCATTAAGTGTCAGTCATTTGTTTTGTGGGTATAACTTAATAACTTTTCAGAAGAAAGTGATTTATGCATTTTTTATAGACAGTCTTAAAGATTTGTTGGGTTTTTCAAAACTAAAAATGTGATGATGCAAATAGAATATATTCATATTAATATAATACATGCAGCATGATTAACAGAACTTAATTAAGTTTCTCAAAGGCAGCATTTTTTTGCAGTAATATATTTGTTAAATGCATATGTTAGCTGTACCAATTAAAATGTTGTGCTTTATTGGAATTTGAAAGAATTTGGGAATCTACAGAAAAGGAGACCACAAGATATCCTGATAGTGTAATGGGTACGGAATGCATATGCATCCCTTATTAATCATCCATTCATCCAGTCAAAATAAATCTGATGTAAAATAAAAACACACAGACACCATGAGAAAGTAATTTATTTGAAAAGCATGAAAAAATGTGTCCCCCAATGTCAATCACACAATAACTTGCTGCCAAATAAAATTTCCACATTCTTACTATGATCCACTGCCTGGTGATGTTGACATGTCACAATCTTCTGCAAAATGACAGATCATATTTGGTCAGTGACATCACCCAGGATCCCCAGTTTTGTTTACCAACACCAGCTGGTCAGGGAGTTGTACTTTAGTGTCAGAAGTGCTAGATGCACCTCTGTTCATTGTCCACAGCAAACACCTGCCCATGCCCTAACCCCACCGTCACCATGGGCCACTCGATCCACAATGTTGACAACAGCAAACCGCTCACCCACAAAACGCCATACACGCTGTCTGCCATCTGCTCTGTACAGTGAAAACTGGGATTCATCCATTGAATGTGAGAATTTGCCCACTCAAGTCAGTTACAACAAACTGCAGTCTGGCTGAGACCCCCAGTGAGGACAACAAGCATAGCTTGAGAAAGGAATGCGGCAGCCCTGTCATTCGCGGCCAGCATTCAGAAACGCGTCGCTTTCCTGGTGACGTCATCCCTGCTCGTCCATCGGCACACACGGCTCACAGCGCCAGCAGAGGAATTCCCCTGCCCACCGCCGAAAAACACTGATTCCACCAGCGGCAGAAGGACAGATCCCCTGCATCCCAGAGCGCTGTACCCGGGACAAAGGGAAAAGACACCGCCAGATGATACCTACCTACCCTCCTGGAAAATTGACTCCACACGTTTTCGATTGACCACCAAAATGTGAGTGGCTTCTTTTTACTTGTGTTTTTTTTTAACTTTAATTTTAAATTAATTTTTTAAACTGTTTTAAGTACTGCACCCAGAGGCGCCTCTCTCCTTGTTTGAGGACAACAAGCATACAGGTGAGCTTCCCTGAGACAGTTTCTGACAGCTTGTGCAGAAATTCTTTCATTATTCAATTGTTGCAGAAACTGGTATTTGATGTGAAGATACTGGATGTGGAGGTCCAGGGCTGCTGTGGTTACACGTGGTCTGCAGATGTGAGGCTGCCAAATTCTCTGAAATGCCTTTGGAGACGGCTTATGGTAAAGAAATGAATATTAAATTCAAGGGAAACAGCTCTGGTGGACATTCCTGCAGTCAGCATGCCAATTGCACACTCCCCCAAAGCTTACATCTGTGGGATTGTGCTGTGTGATAAACTGCACATTTTACAGTGGCCTTTTATTGTGGCCAGCCTAAGGCACACCTGTGCAATAATCATGCTGTCTAATCAGCATCTTGATATGCCACACCTGTGAGGTGGATGGATTATCTTGGCAAAGAAGAAGTGCTCACTAACACAGATTTAGACAGATTTGTGAACAATATTTGAAAGAAATAGGCTTTTGTGTGCATAGAAAACGTTGTAGATCTTTAAAGGGTCACTAAAGGAATGTTTTTTTTTTTTAGCTAAATAGCTTCCTTTACCTTACTGCAGTCCTGTTTTCATGTCATCATTGTTCGTTTTTGCTATGATGTTGCTGTAATCCTTCTCTGTTCTGAACAGTCTGTTTCCTGATGAAAAAAGTCATGGGAGCTTTCTCTCTGTGGCACTAATCAAGGAGGTGTGATTACTGTGTGTCTTAAACCCCTCAGAACCAATCGCTTTCATTTTACAAACCATCACTGCCCTCTATTGGCTCTGTGTCTCTATACTTCACAGAAGCATGAAACTAGATGCATAAGTGAAACTGAAACTACAGGTACATTATATGATTGATTTTTATCTATTTTTAATCATTTTTAAAAGTAATCAGTTAACTATTATGGGCCAGATTCACATAGAGATACGACGGTGTATCAGGAGATACACCGTCGTATCTCTGAGTTTCCTCGGTCGTATCTATGCGACTGATTCATAGAATCAGTTGCGCATAGACATGCCTAAGATACAACAGGTGTAACTGTGTTACACCGACGGATCTTAGGCTGCAATTCCAGGCCGGCCGCTAGGTTGCGTTTCGGTTTATTTACATGACGAATATGCAAAAGAGGAGACACGCCGATTCAGAAACGAACGACCGCCCGGCGCTTTTTTTTTACGTCGTTTGCATTCGGCTTTCTAAAGATCCGCTAACCTATGTGAATCTGGCCCTATGTCTCTATACCCTGTAAACAGTAATTTCAGCAAAAAAAAAAATTCCTTTACAACTCCTTTAAGTTCAAATCATGATAAATAGGGGCAAACACAAAAGTGTTACATTTATAATTTTGCTCAGTGTACATATTTGTCTGGCTAAGTGCATTTTCTGCATGTACAGAGAATACCTATTGACTCTGACAGAAACCTAGTTTACCTTCCTCTGTGTTGAACAGAGATTTCAAACATTGTTATCAGCTTCCCTAACTATCTTTTTTAAATTACCAAACACTTTCTCACTATGGAATGGAGATAAGGAGAGGGGGAGTTTATGTTTAGTCCAAGTCAGAAGAGCAGCCTAGGATGACAACAATGCTTCTTAATAGTACAGTAAGGAAGCATTGTCACTCTAGGACAAAACGCGTTGTATTGGAATGATCACCAGGTGTAAATAAAGGGAAAGAGTATGAAAAAAATCACATGCAGTAAGCGCATCTGAGGATTGGTAAGCTGCAATTTAAAAAGTTCTTCAGTATCTCACAATGATGTCTATTCACCCTGAAGTCAGCCAGTTCTCTTTTATTCTGCTCATTATAAGCTTAGGACCAAAACACGTGCTACTAAATTAAAAATGGCACTGTTTCTAACATAGAACATACAGTACATGCACAGTAATATGAATTTTTTTAAATTACTTTGAAAGAAAATTGTTCTTCTCTACTTGTTCTGCCTGACTTTTAGCAACTGGACAGGAAGTAATGCAAATCTTCCTCAGGAAGGACAAATACAGTAGCTAGATCTTGACAGAGTTTCTAATCCTTTCTCCATTTACTAAGTATGATGTTTTTATTGTTACCAGTGTCTCTGTTCAATCCCTGTCCTCCTAACCACACAGACAGCAATGAAAACCTCTGAGAGAGGTATTAACCATTCCACACTCCTAGGGTTGAACTTCATACTTGATATGCTGTATGTGACAAGATTTTTTGGACTAAGGCCCTGTAGACGCAATCAGTCCAAACTGATGAAAACGGACTGAGGTTCAGTTTCATTAGTCCAAACCTACCGTGTGTATGGCCCATCAGACTTTTGTCCTTCAGACCAAAGTTTTAAAACTTGCTTTAAAATCGGACTGATGACCGATCGGTCAAAACCGATGGTTAGTACGCAAAAGCATCGGTTCAAAACCCGTGCATGCTCAGATCAAGTCGACGCATGCTTGGAAGCATAGAACTTCGTTTTTTTTTAGCACGTCGTTGTGTTTTATGTCACCGCGTTGGACTTGATCGGATTTTGAACTGATGGTGTGTAGGCACATCAGACCATCAGACCATCAGTCCATCAGACCATCAGACTTCAGCCTTCAGTCTGTTTTCATCAGTTTGGACTGATCGTGTGTACAAGGCCTCGGTAGTCATCTAGGTACTTGCTAACTGTCATTCTATACACTACTTGCACATTTTATTAAAATGGTTATTCAAACAAGCATTATATCTGGAAGTTAAAGTGGTGGACATTTTAAATGGATTGTTGGCATTAATGGACTAGCATTATACATATAAATGTTATTATATTGATAATGGTTATTTTACTGAAATTACACAGTGCTGCCCATATAACTACTCATGACTATAATAAAAGCATTTAGCTGCTAATAGGCTATTACCAGTTCCTAATGTGAAGAAAATCTATAATGTATTTTTAGTGGGTATACATTTTGAATTACTATTGTAACATTTACTTGAAAGTGATTTTTGATGTGGTTTTCACCGAGTGACATGCTTGCTATTCAAAAATTTCCTGGCTGTATTTTCATACTAATAGAGATTATTTTGGCTATCTGTATATAAGAGATTGAGCTCAGTACCCCTGCTTTAGGATTCTTATGAAAATACCAATCAGCTAGAAAAAGCTTTTTTGTTTTACGTTCCTGAACAGATTGTGAGACATTCACTGTTTTTGCAATATTATATTATTTTGCTATGCATTACCATGAAACCTGGAAATGCATGTTCTGAGGTGTGGTGACATTCATTTTGAAAGCCATCCCAATGCCTTGTTAGAGTAGTGGGCAAAGCATCTGTACTAAAGTAGTGTCCTACAATGCACATGCTGCAGGTTGTAGTGCATTAAAACAGGTATATGTTTGATGTTTAGTGCACTAGGGTACATTGCCCGCCCAGTTAAAGTGAAAAAGCTGCCTTAAAGTGGTGGGTCTCAAGCATAGTAATGTGTTGCATTAACGCTGCTGTGTTAACATGACATAACCCATACCCTGGAATTCATAAAGACTGGCTCAGGCAGATTTGGTGAAAGTATCTTTCATGCATTCTAAAAGCATTGAAGATTGCACTAAATTCATATAACTGTCTAGAGCTTGTATTTGAATTTGGCTAATGCGGTACCCTTATTAGAGTTTACATGAGATGCTTTTGAAAAATCTGTCTGAGACTGTTTTTTTTTGATCGCCAAAAGAGAGTTGGCCTTAAAGCGGTAGTAAACTCTCTTGTATGATTTTTACCTACAGTTAAGCCTCTAATAAGGCTTATCTGTAGGTAAAATACTAAACGTGCACCATTTAGGAGATATTCACCCTGCATGCAGCCAGTTATGTCCCTGGTGCATGCACTCTGAAGGATCCGGCATACCTTGCCGGACCTTCAGAGCTTTGTTAGAACCAAGGGCTCTGGCTCGCATGAGTGACGTCATTGCGGCTCCAGCCAATTAGCTAGAGGGCGCAAGGTAAGTATTTCATAATGTGCTAGTATGCAAAGCATACTAGCACATTATGCGATTGCCTTGCAGGTGTTTTTTTGTTTTCACAAACCACACAGCCACAGTTTACAACCGCTTTAATTGGCTCCACTTTACATTGGATGCATTCAATGCAACACAATGTAAAGTAGTGCATTCAATTTGTCACAATGTAAAAGAAGGGCATTTTAGATCGGAATTTGGTTCAAGAGTCATTATCAGAACCAAAAGCATCACAAATACTTCATGAATTTTGCGCAATACATAAACATGAGATATTAATGACAGAACAGTGACCAGCCACTTTATTAAATTCCCCCCATAGTGTTTAATCTAAACTCCAGCTACCATTTAATAGGTATTTAACATACAAACTCCATCCAACTGAGATCATAAGTGTATGTGAACTTGTAACTACAGTGTTGCAAGATAGTTTTGCGAGCCACTGCCCTAAAATTTTGATTCAGTTTGGAGTTTGAAGAAGTATGTTCCCAACACCATGTATACCAAAAGCAAAAGTAATCATCAGTAATTTTATACTTTGGTAAGGCGTTTTACATAAACATCACAATTAAATGCTGCAATAACATGTTAACTTTTTTGCAGACAGTCAGGAGTAACATGTAAAGTGCTAGTCCTTGCTAAACCGTATATAATTTTCAATCTGATTTCAGGAAATAAAGCTGTTAGGGTGAAGAAAGGAACAAACTTAGCCTCAGGCACTCTGGGTTATGATTTATTGCACAATTATTACAGTATAAAAAAAAAACTGAAATTTTCTTTAGACACCATTTGTTGGAATTTCATAAAGTGTATATTGCTGAAAAATGGTCAGCTTTGCAATCAAGTATGGGAAAATAGAAAGTGTAATTTATTGTTGTGCTATTAATATATATATTTACCCAAGTTACCTACAAGTTTTGCCCAACATTCACACATTTCAATAGATTCCAATTTAAAATCTTTCATGAAAATTGTGTGAATTTTGTGAGAAAACGAATATAAATAGACTACTATGTTCTTCATAATTCCGCTTTCTCTGTATTAGAGTATTGGTTACACAGTGTGATCTAATTTGCCACATTAAAGTGTATGCAACCAAAAAAAAAAAAGAGAACACCCAATATAGTTATACAGTACAAGTATATCTCACCATGTTTTGTCTTTTTAAAATCCCTGCAAGTTCAGAAAAATACCTGTTGTCAGTCAGAAGTCCAGCGAACTTGCAAATGACTAAACAAATCTGACTTTGGTGCACTGAAAACTCAATCAGTGTTGTCATCCCTCCCTAGGTTACCTCTGTGAATTGCAGTGCATTTCCCCATTATGATAGGAAGAGGAGGGGTTTTGTAACCCATATTGTAGCCCAAATCAGGAATGAGGATGACAATAATGTTTCTACACAGATACAGTGCGGAGAGCGAGGGTTACCTTAAGCCTCGTACACACGATCAGTCCATCCGATGAGAACGGACCGATGGACCATTTTCATTGGTTAACCGATGAAGCTGACTGATGGTCCGTCATGCCTACACACCATTGGTTAAAAAAACGATCGTGTCAGAACGCGATGACGTAAAACACAACGACGTGCTGAAAAAGTTCAATGCTTCCAAGCATGCGTCGACTATATTTTGAGCATGCATGGATTTTTAACCGATGGTTGTGCCTACTAACGATCGTTAGTAGGCACTAAATTTAACCCCTTAATGCCCACCGCATGACTATATATGTCCACAGAATTTCACGTACAGGCAGAAGGGCGTATATATACGTCCTTGCCTTCTAGCGGGTGGGGGGTCCGATCGGGACCCCCTCCGCTGCGTGCGGCGGGCGGATTCCCTCGGGGAGCGATCCGGGACGCCGGCGCGGCTATTCATTTATAGCCGCTCTGTCGCGATCGCTCCCCGGAGCTGAAGAACGGGGAGAGCCGTATGTAAACACGGCTTCCCCATGCTTCACTGTGGCGGCATATCAATCGAGTGATCCTTTTTATAAGGGAGACTCGATCGATGACGTCAGTCCTACAGCCACACCCCCCTACAGTTGTAACACACACACTAGGTGAACCCTAACTCCTACAGCGCCCCCTGTGGTTAACTCCCAAACTGCAACTGTCATTTTCACAATAAACAATGCAATTTAAATGCATTTTTTGCTGTGAAAATGACAATGGTCCCAAAAATGTGTCAAAATTGTCCGAAGTGTCCGCCATAATGTCGCAGTCACGAAAAAAAACGCTGATCGCCGCCAATAGTAGTAAAAAAAAAATAATTAATAAAAATGCAATAAAACTATCCCCTATTTTGTAAACGCTATAAATTTTGCGCAAACCAATCAATAAACGCTTATTGCGATTTTTTTTACCAAAAATAGGTAGAAGAATACGAATCGGCCTAAACTGAGGAAAAAATAAATTATATATGTTTTTGGGGGATATTTAGTATAGCAAAAAGTAAAAAATATTGCATTTTTTTCAAAATTGTCGCTCTGTTTTTGTTTATAGCGCAAAAAATAAAAACCGCAGAGGTGATCAAATACCACCAAAAGAAAGCTCTATTTGGGGGAAAAAAGGACGCCAATTTTGTTTGGGAGCCACGTCGCACGACTGTGCAATTGTCTGTTAAAGCGACGCAGTGCCGAATCGCAAAACCTGGCCTGGGCATTTAGCTGCCTAAAGGTCCGGGGCTTAAGTGGTTAAAGCAAGTTGGCTTTTTTTTAACCGATGGTTAAAAAACCTATGGGGCCCACACACAATCGGTTTTGACAGATGAAAACGGTCCATCAGACTGTTGTCCTCTGGTTAACCTATCGTGTGTACGAGGCCTAAGTGAGTCACCTTAGTGTGTTACTGGCTGGACTATTGGGTAAAAAGAAAGGGAAATAAAGAAAAAAATTCCTAAAAAAGAACATGTATCAACATATTTACTGTATTTAATTTTTAGGTTTATACATACTCAATAAAAGAACATAATTCATCATTACTGACAAAATGAGGACATTGTGGTTAAGATATCCTAACACTGGTGCACACAGAATGTGGTGCAGCTGTGCATAGTAACCAATCATCTTCTAGATTTTAGCCCCTATTCACATCGAAACGGTGCCCTGACGATTTTGCGGTGCCGCAACGATTTCCAAAAGTAGTTTCTGCACTGCTTTTGGCGAATTCGGGGATGATTTTAATAGACTTCTGTGCATGACCCTGCCACCGAACTTGCAATGAAATGCAGGTTTGAAATCCTTCGAGTTCAGTCGTGTCAGGGTTTGGAAAAAAAAATAATTGCTTTCAGTGTTCCAAAACAGTGTTAACCCCCCTGGCGGTATTCCCGAGTCTGGCTCGGGGTAAGATTTCTTTACCAAATGCGGTATCCCTGAGCCAGACTTGGGATCGCCTTGCAGCAGCCACAGACAAAGTTACTTACCTTGTCCCTGGATCCTGTGATGCATCCCCACTGTGTGAGCGAGCGGCGTCCTCGCTTGATTCACACAGTGTCCCTGTGTGCCGCTGATCTCCGTTCCCTGCGACGTTGCAACGCACAGGGGCGGAGAACGGCGCCAAATTCAAAAAAGTTAATAAACACATTACATTCAGTATACTGTAATCTTATAGATTACAGTACTGTATGTAAAAAATACACACCCCCTTTGTCCCTAGTGGTCTGCCAAGTGTTCTGCATGTACTTTTATAAAATAAAAACTGTTCTTTCTGCCTGCAAACTGTAGATTGTCCATAGCAACCAAAAGTGTCCCTGTATGTCAAAAGTGGTTTTAGAGAAGCTAGAAAACAGCGATAATAAATTATAATCAAGTTCAAAAGTGCAGCGCTACAAAAATTATTAATGAAATAAACCAGTGTCCAAATGAGTAAAAAACAATCTTCAAAGTGTTCAAAGTGTTGAAAACGAAGAACCTCCAACGAGATTTCAGTGTGCAGATATAGAAACACACCACACCCTGTGCAGTCAAACTGCTTACCAGAATGACATCATTATAGGCATGTAGAATTAAATAATGCAGGGATCAATGGCAGTCGCACCTCCACTCGGAAAGTAATAATCCACAAACCACATCAAGGATAAGGAAGAATCCAAAACTCAAAAAGATCCAGAGGTATATATTGCGTTCATCAGCAAAGAGGAAAACCAAGAAAATGCAGAGAGGCAGCACAATAGTGAAGCCCGTATGTGAAAGCAATATGCAATTTATTGTAATGTACTTACAAACAGAACGGGTTAACAGGCATCAAAAACATAGAAGGTTCCATGGAGTATAGCGTACATGTGTCAGGTCAGCCTTACATGTTTCATCCGACCGGATATCTTCAGAGGCGTGGCCTGAAACACGTGCACGCACATATAAATAGAAAAAGGTCCAAATGCATGAGAGCACATGATAGGCCAACATAGCTGCATCAGCAGCTGATTTCAATCACTGCCCCCGCCCCACATCGCCGATTGCACATGCTCAGCGCGTTTGCGAGATCAGAGGAACAGGGTTGAAAATAAAAATAGAGAAGGTCGTGCACAAGCGCAGCACATCCGCACTCACCTGCGGGTTCAAGAGAGGCAGCAAATCCCGCTTCCGGGGTGACCGGCCGGCCGCAGACGTGCTCGCGCATGTGCACCACCGCAACCAAACTATAGAGGAACTGGTGTGCGCCAGGCATGTATCTGGGGAACGGAACATCGGCGCACACCAGAAGTGATGAGGACACAAGGGAGGGGCCAGGCAACCGGAGGGGAAACACAGCAGGAGAGCAAAGCCAGCCGAAAGGCAACATTGCCCGGCCGGAAATATCCACAGAGCTGACCCACCCCTTGTGTGCCAAAACTTCAGCTGGCATGCAAGGGCAAAATTAATATAATTCTGCACTGGCAAAAATAGGTTGATTATCCAGAGATCTTTCTCTATTTAAAACCAGCAAAAAAAACGCAAACAAAAATTTATATTACACAACAGTACAATACAGAATAATAACATGTGTACAATCATATTATATAAATACCTACAACTAGGATGAGAAGGAGGCTCCTATGAATAGTAAAACTGTGGTCTGGATAAAAATATATGTATAAAAAAAATATATATATATTTATAAAAATTTCTTATCCAAAAAATATTTATCATATGTTTTATATAGAGGGGGGAAATGAACCCCGACCAGAGAAATATATAAAAATATTGAGAAAAAATATTAATTAATCCCCACGTTAAAAATAAAAATTTAAAAAATATATATGAAAAATAATAATAATAAAATATATATATAAAAATGTATAAATATACAAAGATAAAAACCAATAACTAGATGAAAAAAAAAATATATATATGGGAATATGTGCATAATAAATCATATACCCCCACATACATAAATAAACTGTTATTAATAAAGCAATTGATATCCCAATCGACGTTTAAGCCGAAAGGGGTATAACATTTCAGGTCGTAGATCCAGTGAGTTTCGAGTTTAGAAATTTCTTGCGTGGACGAACTACCTCGCCAATGAGGGTTGAACCTGTCAATAGCTATAAAAGTCGTAAAAGACTTATTTTTATGGTGCTCCAAATAGTGTCGGGAGACAGAATGCTTTGGAAAACCCTTCTTAATGTTTCCAATGTGTTCATTGACCCGAACACGCATGGCACGTGTAGTGCGGCCGACATACTGAAGGCCGCATGGACAAATCAACAGATAGACAACATTAAGGGAAGAGCAGGTGATGAAGGTATTGATATCATAAACTCTGCTTGTAGTATGCAATTTAAACTGACATATTTTCCGGCTTTTATTCTGGTTATTGGCACAGACATTGCAATTATGACAGGGGTAATATCCCTTAGATTTTTTTAAAAAAGAGACCCTATTGGGAGCGTCCAAGATGTTGGGTGCTACTTGAAGCTTAAGAGGGGGAACCCCTCTAAAAACAACTTAGTACTGGACCCAAAATCCTATCATTTCTTAAAACTCCCCAATGTCTGGTCAGTATCTTTTTAATATCCAGATGTTGTTGTGAAAAGGTGGTAACCATGGAGAAACTGTAGTCAACCATTTTTTTTACTCATTTGGATTATTGGTTTATTTCATTAATAATTTTTGTAGTGCTGCACTTTTGAACTTTATTTTTTGCTTGTTTGATCCACATATTGTGCTGGCAGCTTTCTCCTTTTATATTTAAGTTAGCGCAGATATTTTCACGTTTTTTTCACTAATAAATTATAATTACTTGCAGAATTGAGCAAGAGCGATTTGTGGGAAAATTCATCATAGAAAAATAAAAGTAATGACAGTGACAATTCTGCAACTGAGCAAATTTTAGTGTTTTTGATTTGATTACATTATTGAATAATTTTTATTATAATTATATTATTATTTTTTATAATTATTTATAGTTATTGATTATATTATAATTTATGATTTTTTTTTCAAACTTTATCATACCCGGGATGTCTACTAGACCAGCCCTCAAAATTTCCACTCGCCTACTAGCATTTGGCGAGTGGATTTAAGCTGGGGGCGAGTGATGACAGGGCTGCATGACCAATCTCCCTCCAATCTGTGCCTACACTTGGAGTCCTGATGAGATTGGCGGCCAAAGAGGAAAGGTGCATGCTCGGGAAAAGTAGTCTGTTGAGCCGCGCACAGGCAGAGCAGTACACAGGTGCTCTCCTTACAATTCTCATTAAGCCATGGGACCTAACAGTATGACCTCTCTGAGCCTGCCCCCCTCCCCCGGGCCCCGACCAATGTAGCTGGAGAGCAGAAAGTAATGAGTGAGGTGGAGGATTGCAAAAATTACCACTCCGGTGCAGCGCTCACTGAAAGTTGCCCTGACATGGCAGCCTTCTAGTTTGTGCAGTTTTCTTCTCCTTGTGCTCTATGTAAGTTTAGCCTGAGCACTGTGAACAGACTGGTCTCAATGTGTGCTGTGCGCTGTCAGTGTGCACTGTGCTATGGTGTCAATGGCTGTGCAGTTGTGTGGATCTCAGTGCTGGATTGTACTCCCTCCCGCTGTGCTGCAGCTCCTCTCTGCCAGCCTGAATAAAAGAAGGGGAAGTGGGGACATGCAAGCGTGGAGCCGCACACACAGGCTCCTGAGGATGAGATGAATGGGAGAGAGAGAGAGGATGGATGGGAGTTGCAGAAGAGACAGCAAGAGAATGGGGAAGAGACCCAGTTCTAGTGCCCTGTCCCTCTGGTCTGCCCCCAGTGCCCTGTCCCTCTGGTCTGCCCCCAGTGCCCTGTCCCATTTTGTTAAAGTTGTTGTTGGTAATATTTAATTTTGTAACTTGATTCTGCATAAAACATTGTCATTCCATGAGAAAATCTACGAGGGCATGTTTACAGGTGCAATTAGGCGCAGGGCAGTGTATGAATTAGGTGGGGCAACTGGTGGCGAGTAACTCTTGAGGCCTGGCTAGTGGCTCAGGACTTGAAATTTTGAGCCCTGTACTAGACTCTTGTTTGGACAGATTTAAGTGAGTTATTCCTAAGAATTACGGGCCAGATTCAGGTACATTTGCGGCGGCGTAACGTATCGCATTTACGTTACGCTACCGCAAGTTTTATGGGCAAGTGCTTGATTCACAAAGCACTTGCCTGTAAAGTTGCGGCGGCGTAGCGTAAATCCCTCCGGCGCAAGCCCGCCTAATTCAAATGATCCGGGTAGGGGGAGTGGATCATTTAAATTAGGCGCGTTCCCGGGCCGAACGTACTGCGCATGCTCCGTTTTGAAATTTCCCTCCGTGCTTTGCGTGAAATGATGTCGCACCAACGTCATTTTTTGAACGTCGACGTGAGTTACGTCCTTTCCTATTCACGGACGACTTACGCAAAAAAAATTCAAAATTCGACACGGGAACGACGGCCATACTTTAACATGGCAGGTCTAAATATAGGCCACAAAATAGCAGCTCTAACTATACGCCGGGAAAAGCCGACTAGCGACGACGTAAGAGAATGCGACGGCCGCATGTACCTTCGTGGATTTACGGAAAATGCTAATTAGCATACCCGACGCGAAAAACGACGCAAACTCCACCCAGCGGGCGCCAAAGTATTGCACCTACGACCCGAAGGCGTACGAAGCCGTACGCCTGTCGGATCGAAGCCAGAAGCCGTTGTATCTTGGTTTGAGGATTCAAACTAAAGATACGACGCGGCAAATTTGAAAGTACGCCGGTGTATCAGTAGATACGCTGGCGTACTTCTTCTGTGAATCTGGCCCTACAGGCCTACAATGTAAAACGCCAAATTTCCATGCAAAATAATGGTACCGCTTTTAGCACCTAAAATCTGAAATAATCATACCACCAGGGAGGTTAATAATTGACTCAGGATTAGCCAAGCCCATAACAAAATTTGCAAACAACACTATGAGAATGAGGCAATGCAGAGTTTCATTATTACCCATCTTTTTGTTTTTAATGTTTATGGAAAACCACCAACCCTGACAACTGAATTTTCTGAGGGGACAATCAACCAGACAGGTTAGGCCCATAGCACATAGGGCTTTCATGGGTCTTCTGTGTTCTGGAACCTCATTTCTGAAAGCACAGGTCCCTAAATGCTGGTACCACCCAATACAGCATTCAGCCCTGTCCAGCTTGGCTGGAAGATACACCTGTCCCTCCTGGAGGCACTAAAGCACCACGAGGGATTCAATGCAGCTGGATAACCTTGTGTGCAAGGGGCTTCAGATAACCTATTTTGATCAGTACTGTTTCTCCTTGGTAACCTGAACCTAGCCTACTCTTTCTTGCATTTAGAACATCAAGTACATTTGTATGGACTTGATTATGAAATGTCATGTGATGATATGTGGATAGTTAACCCTGAAGACGGTTGTATAACACATGCACTAACTGTGGGCAACATTATTCTGAGGTGGAGTAGATATTTAAATGCTTATTCATTCAGTCCAGGTGTACTGACACTTGAAGATGTCACCTGTGACACCTGTTTTTACATATTTTAGGCATATGCATATGCCTAAAATACGGGTTCCCAAAACTTTGATAACTTTTTCACTAAAAATGTCAAATATTAACTGCAAACTCTGGGACATATGTTAATTTTTTTTGACAGCATGACAGTAGCCTTTGAAAATATCAGAATTTATAACAGATGATGCAAAACTGGAAATCAACATTACTGTCTGTTGTTTAAGCAATCTATTTTTCTTATCTGTCCACAGCTAATAAAAATATGATATAGTGTAGTCTTGTGAAAGGAAGAAACTATCTTCAGTAATTATACTAATTAAACAATATCATTGTGTACACTGTTTCTGTGTTCATTTGCTTTTTGATTTATGCTTTCAAATCTGCATCAAGAAAAAAAAGCCTTTTATTTTTAGATCATTCTGGTAATTGAGTAGTTTCTTAGATGATTTAACACACCATTAATGCTAGAAATGTAATAACTATATTATTGTAAAAAAAAATGTTTTTATTAAATTGGATATGGATTTCAGGAGCAACAAAATATATTGGGATACCCCAGTGTATCTGTATATCCATCACAAAAATGCATATACTAAGTAGTAATGCATCTGCATAAAAACTTTTGAAAAAAAAAGTGCAAAAGAAAACAAATCTTTACTTTCAGATCCTGGTCCTCTTTTCTAGCTGCACTCGGAATTCTGATCTATGAACCTGTATTCCAAATGCATGTGTTAGTCAGATCAAAAGCAATACAGGCATACCCCACTTTTAAGTACACAATGAAGCTTAATTACTAAAGCTGGAAAGTGCAAAATCAGGCTCAGTTCTGCATAGAAACCAATGAGCTTCTAACTCCATCTTGTTTAATTAAGCTTTGGTAATAAAACCTGGAAGCTCATTGTTTTTTATGCAGAAGTGAGCCTGATTTTGCGCTTTCCAGGTTTAGTAAATAAACACCAATGTGTGCTTAAAAGTGGGGTGTGCCTGTACATGGATTTATTTCAGCAAGGCAGGTCTGAATATTTGAAGGTGGATTAAATAAACACTATGGGGGTTATTTACAAAAGGAAAATCCATTTTGCACTACAAGTGCAAAGTGCACTTGAAAGTGCACTGAAAGTGCACTTGGAAGTGCAGTCACTGTAGCTCTGAGGGGGACATGCAGGGGAAATAAAAAACAGCATTTTAGCTTGGACGTGATTGGATGATAAAATCAGCAGAGCTTCCCCTCATTTCAGCTCTACCCCTCAGATGTACAGCGACTGCACTTTCAAGTGCATTTTCAGTGCAATTTCAAGTGCACTTTGCACTTATAGTTTGCACTTGTAGTTCAAAGTAGATTTGTCTTTTGTAAATAACCCCCTATGTTTATAAAATCCTTTCAGGATGTTCTGTGATGCATACTTTTAGAGGTCTTTAGGTGTATCCAATGTATTGTAGCCCATAGCTACATTCCAAGGCATAAACTGCCCCCTCTATATTACAACCTATGAAGTCTTTCACTTCATATGTGTTTCCTGTACTAGTGGATGTAAAATTTAGTTTCTTTTCGTTCGGATGTTTTGTTTTTGTACATCCATGCAACATTTACCGGGGAAAAAACCTTTTCCCGTGTAGAACGTCAATCCTCTTATAGGAGGATCTAGTATACTTTTAACAAGTCGAGAATCATACAGTAGGAGCTCTTTAATATATACATTTAGGGTTACCAGGTAGTATATCTTGATGGTGTCTGTATGTTAAAAGTTTATGCCAATGTTGTTTTATAATTTTTTCTATTTTTTTTCTATTGGATATTGTAGTCAAGGGTAATCGGTACTGTGCCCTAGACTCCTGTTTTCTTCTATCTTTAATACATTTGTTGTGGTCCATTTTGGCTACTTCTGTTACTTTTACTTATTGGCTATCTTGGCCTTTCTTGATAAATCTATGTCCAATTTTATCAGCTTGGGCTAGGAAGTCGTCTTTATGTGTGCAATTTCATCTTAGGCGCATCAGTTGGCCGTTGGGGATATTGTAATGCCAATTTCTGTGATGGCACCTCTCCAATGGGAGGTAGCTATGTTTGTCCACATTTTTTAAAAATGTATTTTTGAGATGTGCTTACATTCTTCTTACATAATTTCTAAATCCAAGAAGAATATGGTGTTCTTGCTGATTTCCCAAGTTAATCTGATGTTTCTGTCATTGTTATTAAGCCTTTCTAGGAAGTACACCAACTGATTCTGTTTTCTCTTGCATAAAATGAAGATGTCATCAATATAGCTTTTAAAGATTACAAGTTCCATTGGTGTATTTGTAAAGACAGTTTCTTCTTCCCATAAACAGGTCTGCTACACTGGGTGCAAATTTCACTCATGGCGACTCCTAATTTTTGATGATAGTAATTCTGGTTATACCAGCAGTAGCTGTTCTTCAAGCAAAAATCAAGATATTTGACAAGATACTTTCTCTGGATACAGGATATTGCAGTGTGTGTTCTTAGGCCCCATTTAATAGCTTCACATGCCTGGTGGTGGAATATTATGGTCTACAGTGAGGAGACATCCTTTATTCCCTGATTAACAGTCTTTATTCCCTGGTGACATCACATGGTCGTGACGCTACGCGTTGGAACAGATAGGCAACGGAAGTGACATCAGAGTGCGAGCTCGCCACTTGTGGTGAATAGTCTATATACTTGTTTTTAATGTGAGTACCATACTATATATACACCAACCTGGGAGGATTGTCATTGTGCCTATTGGCACACATGAGGTTTATACATACTATTGCAAGAAGAACCACTTATCAGGATACAAGGTTCCTCAGATGATCTCCAGGCTATGCTATTTAAAAGAAGCCCTTAGCGCGATTCATTGCAGGACCCTGATCTCCATCATTCTATATGTATGCTCTTATCTTACAGCTGTAAGGTAAGGGGCCACTCTACACTGAGGTGTTATTGCACTAAAGAGAAAAGTCACTGTTTACACTGCTCCATTTGCACAGAGTGTTAGAGGGACTTTAGCACTTCTATTTTATCACCTATTCATCCTTTTAGGACATTTGTTTACCTGGACTTTATTAAGTTTGTACTGTCACCTTTGGCACTAACACTTTATTTACATCCTTGTGTTATTACTTTGGATCCTAATTATGTTTACATTGTCATTTTAAGCACCCAGGACTTCACATTTATACTGTTTACACAGCATTTCATTAGTTACCACTTAGAGCGCAGCACCATTCACTCTCTTTATTATAATTTATTTTGGCTATGGATCGACCATTCCAGTGTTTGCTGCATCTAGTGATGTACCTTCTCTTTCTGGTAGTGTGGGAATATTTTGTATATCTACTTATATCAAATTTTATCAAAACGAGAAATATGTAAATAAAACAGATTACAAGAAAAAAAGAGATGGCCTTTATAAAATTAACATACATTTACATTCATATACAGTGAAAAATACTGAAAAAGACTACAATACCTGATACATAATAAAAGACCATTGGAGTATGTCTAATCTCATACTGTTTGTATGCCAATTACTGTAAAGTCATCCAGTCACCAAGACTGCATTTAATTTATGTTAATCAAAACATAAATAAACAGTATATTGGAGGAAGATGCCAAAACTAAAATTTTTAATAACTCTAATGCCCTGTACACACGATCGGTTCGTCTGATGAAAATTATCTCATGGACTGTTTTCATCGAACTAACCGATCGTGTGTTGGCACCATCGTTTTTTTTCCCATCGGTGAAAAAAAATAGAACCTGTTTTAAAATTTTCTGATGGTTAAAAAACTGACAGAAAAAAACGATTGTCTGTGGGGAAATCCATCGGTCAAAAATCCATGCATGCTCAGAATCAAGTCGACGCATGCTCGAAAGCATTGAACTTCATTTTTCTCTGCATGTCGTTGCGTTTTACGTCATGCTTTACGTCACGTTTTATGTCACGGCGTTGGACACGATCGGATTTTTAACTGATGGTGTGTAGGCAAGACTGATGAAAGTCAGCTTCATCGGATATCTGATGAAAAAATACATTGGTCCGTTTTCATCGGATGAACCGATCGTGTGTACGTGGCATAACACTATCTATTAGTCTTTTATGAAATGTTATATAAAACTGCAACAATAACATAATATAGAATAACATAATATAGAATGTTATTTCGAAAACTGTGAGGGTTATTTACGAAAGGCAAATCCACTTTGCACTACAAGTGCAAAGTGCACTTGAAATTGCACTGAAAGTGCACTTGGAAGTGCAGTCGCTGTAAATCTGAGGGGTAGATCTGAAATGAGGGAAAGCTCTGCTGATTTTATCATCCAATCATGTACAAGCTAAAATGCATTTTTTTCTTTTTCTTGCATGTCCCCTCAGATCTACAGCGGCTGCAATTCCAAGTGCACTTTCAGTGCAATTTCAAGTTCATTTTGCAGTGCAAGTGAATTTGCCTTTAGTAAATAATCCCCTGTGTATACTTGGTCCATCTATTTTTTAACTGTTTATTTAGGTAAAAGTCTTTTACAGGTACTCATATAGCACTGTCAATTTACGCACTGCTTTAAACATATATATTGTACATCTACATCAGTCCCAGCACTTTACACATATATATTGTACACCCATATCAGTCCCTGCCCTCAAGGAGCCTATAATTTAAGGTCCATAACTCATATTCATACAATTTATAAAGGAGCCAACTAACCTACCAGCATGTCTTTTGAGTGTTGGAGAAATCTGGTGTCCCCGGAAAACAGGGAGAACTCTAGGCAGGTAACGCTTTGGTTGGGATTTAAACCGAAAACCAGAGTGCTGCTAGGCAGAAGTGCTAAGCACATAGACATTGTGCTGCCCTTGCAACAAATGAATGTACAGATGACATATTATGAAATATCAAAAAACAACTTCCTGTGTATAAAAAAATATCAGCCAGAATGATACACAATGAGGCCACTCAAGTACCCTCACAGTGGGTCAGTCCACACAATAATATGCAATACTAAAAAAACAGGAGAGTAAATCATGATACCAGTAAATGACAGCCAATTGTATGGTGGTCCATCTTTCTTTTTTATTATTATTATACAGGATTTATATAGCTCCAAAGGTTTGCACAACACTTTACAAAATGAAAGCACACAGCACAGTTACAATATGATTCAATACAAGAAGAATCATAAGACTCTGCTTATTAGAGCGTAGAATCTAAAAAGTTCAAGTTATACAAAATGTGATAACTGCGGCAGATGTTTTGATGGAGAAAATAAAAGTTTAGTTGTTAGAGCCAGGATTGGCTTCTCCAAAGAGATGTTTTTTTTAGGGATCGCCTAAAGGTGGATAGAGTTAGAGGTAAAAATGCAATTAGGCGTTGAGAGTGCTAGAAAGCAAGAGGCCTTGGGAGGAGTGAAGATTCTTTAGACTAAGTTAGCTGGGGGCAGAGTTGTAGGTGGCTTTGTAGGTTGTTGTTACTATTTTAAATTGCATTTGTTGGGTGAGAGGAAGCCAATGGAGGGACTGGCAGAAAGAGGTTGCAGACACTGGATGAGTCTGGCAGCAGTGTTCATGATGGACTGAAGGGGGAATAGCTTATGTAAAGGTAAGCCAATGAGCCCCCCCCCCCCCCGCTGGGAGAACACAATAGCTCCACAATAGCTCTATATGAGGTATTACCCATCAATATTGACTGTGTTGATGGGGGAATCAAGTGATTTGCTTTCTTGCAACTATCTATGGCCTGATTCTGTGTGTACAATTATTTTATCTATTACCAATAATCTACATATTGAATTAAATGTTAGAATATTTTAAGATCAGTACATTTAGCATAGATCTGAGATAGTGTTGATTAAATATAAATGTTGATCTGACTAAATAACACAGGTTTCTAATTGTTCAGAATTGAACAATCAAACTCCCAGATGACCCCTGTTTTACCTGACATACGCATCTAATATTCAATGTGTATTGGCCTATTTCCTTTTTATCGATACTGCAGGTAAACATTTACAACACATTCAACAACCTATGCTGTTTTACTTCGATCTACAGTGGGTGACTGTGATATTGTGTTTTTAGCACGACAGCATCGCACTGATTCTCTGCGACATGGTGCCGATATCTCGCCGACATCTCGCACTCGCTGGAATAGACAAAGCACATTCCAACGTGCGCGTCATAGAAGCGACGGGGATCCGACTTGGATTCCCGCCAATTCTAGCGTCGGCATTTGATATGCATTCCTGAGAGGGAGAACTCCACGCCAAATTTTAAATAAAAATCCGGCATGGGTTCCCCCCCACAGGAGCATACCAGGCCCTTGGGTCTGGTATGGGTTGTAGGGAGACCCCCCCTACGCCGAAAAACCGACGTAGGGGGTCCCCCTACAATCCATACCAGACCCATATCCAAAGCACGCTACCCGGCCGGCCAGGAAGGGAGTGGGGACGAGTGAGCACCCCCCCTCCTGAGCCGTACCAGGCTGCATGCCCTCAACATGGGGGGGTCGGGTGCTCTGGGGCAGGGGGGCGCACTGCTCGGCCCCCCCACTCCAGAGCACCCTGTCCCCATGTTGATGAGGACAGGGCCCCTTCCCGACAACCCTGGCTGTTGGTTGTCGGGGTATGCGGGCGGGAGGCTTATCGGAATCTGGGAGCACCCTTTAATAAGGGGGCCCCCAGATACCGGCCCCCCACCCTAAGTGAATGAGTATGGGGTATGTCGTACCCCTACCCATTCACCTGCAAGCAAAGTGGTATAAACACAAATAAACAACACAGGGTATTAAAATATTTTATTAGTCTGCTCCGGAGGCCCCCCTGTCTTCTTTAGCTCTTTTAGCAGGGGAGGCTTCTTCTTCCACTCTCCGGGGGGTCTTCTGCTCTCCGGGGGTCTTCTCCCGCTTTCCGGGGGTCTTCTCCGCTTTCCGGGGGTCTTCTCCTGCTTTCCGGGGGTCTTCTCCGCTCTGGGGGGTCTTCTTCTCTGTTCGCCGCTCTCCGCTCTTGACTCGGCGCACCCCGGTTCTTCCTCCCGCTGTCCGGTGCCTTCTCCTTCAGGGCTGGCCGCCGCTATACTAGCAGGCGGCCAGCCCGCTCTTCTGTGACGTCATCTTCACTTCTCTTCTTCAGCCTTCTCCCGATGTTGACACGCCGGCTCTTCTCGCTGCAATGATGGGTGCGTGGCTTGCATCGGACTTATATAGGCCTCACAGTCCCATCATGCTCTGGTACCTACCCACGTGGGTACCTACCCACGTGGTACCTACCCACGTGGGTAGGCACCGGAGCATGGTGGGAAGAAGAGAAGTGAAGAAGATGACGTCACAGAAGAGCGGGCTGGCCGCCTGCTAGTATAGCGGCGGCCAGCCCTGAAGGAGAAGGCACCGGACAGCGGGAGGAAGAACCGGGGTGCGCCGAGTCACAAGCGGAGAGCGGCGAACATAGAAGAAGACCCCCCAGAGCGGAGAAGAACCCCGGAAAGCAGGAGAAGACCCCCGGAAAGCGGAGAAGACCCCCGGGCAAGCAGGAGAAGACCCCCGAAGCAGGAAGACCCCCCAGAGAAGACCCCCCCCGGAGAGCAGGAGAAGACCCCCAGAAAGCAGGAGAAGACCCCCGGAAAGCGGAGAAGACCCCTGGAAAGCGGGAGAAGACCCCCGGAGAGCAGAAGACCCCCCGGAGAGGCGGAAGAAGAAGCCTCCCCTGATAAAAGAGCTAAAGAAGACAGGGGGGGCCTCCGGAGCAGACTAATAAAATATTTTAATACCCTGTGTTGTTTATTTGTGTTTATACCACTTTGCTTGCAGGTGAATGGGTAGGGGTACGATGTACCCCATACTCATTCACTTAGGGTGAGGGGCCGGTATCTGGGGGCCCCCTTATTAAAAGGGGCTCCCAGATTCCGATAAGCCTCCCGCCCGCAGACCCCGACAACCAACGGCCAGGGTTGTCGGGAAGGGGCCCTGTCCTCATCAACATGAGGACAGGGTGCTCTGGGGTGGGGGGGCCTAGCAGTCCGCCCCCCTGCCCCAGAGCACCCGACCCCCCCATGTTGAGGGCATGCAGCCTGGTACGGCTCAGGAGGGGGGGGTGCTCGCTCGTCCCCACTCCCTTCCTGGCCAGCCGGGTAGCGTGCTTTGGATACGGGTCTGGTATGGATTGTAGGGGACCCAAGGGCCTGGTATGCTCCTGTGGGGGGGAACCCATGCCGGATTTTTAGTTAAAATTTGGCGTGGAGTTCTCCCTCTCGGGATGCATAATGCCGACGCTAGAATTGGCGGGAATCCAAGTCGGATCTCCGTCGCTTCTATGACGGCTTTGTCTCTATCGCGGCAAGCCAGCTCGGCGCTGGCTCCCGCGATGGGGCTCGCAGGTGGTCAATCTCACCGAGAAAGGGAGCGAGATTGACACAATATCGCGGTCACCCACTGTAGGTCAAAATCATTAATCTCAGAAATAAACAGGTAGGTTCCTAAATCCATAAAAAATATTATTTCTGTTAATCTCTACTTTATTTGAGCAAGCAAACATTTGCAACCTATTCAAACAGAGCTTCTTTCGAGCTGAAGCATATTTGCATTTGTGGTGAAAGCATGCTCCCAGCATGGAGATGGAACTGTTACCGACAGTTTCTGGTCTAATATTAACAATCAGGAGTCAGCAGGTTAAGTTTTCCCAGTTTTCCTTTAAAAATCAGGAGATATCCATTTGTCCTAAAAAATAACAAAAAACATGTCATAGTTGCAAAACTGGGTCCAGGCAATAAGATTTGTTTTACAAATTTAACACAAACAGTGTTAAGTGAGATTGTTTTTTAGATGTGATGCACAGAGATATACAGTTCACTTTCTTAGAACTCACTGAACGTATACCCGGACTTTTCCCAAGTTTTATATTCAAACACTCGTCTGCCCATTATGTTCTAGCAAAGTCAATACAATGGTCAAAACATTAAACAAACCAATTTAATTCAAGTAAAGTTTCACTAGCAGAATAATTCTTGCTCAGCTTCAGGTTATTATATTCATAAATTGATTTCCTCAATTTGCATTGTATGAAATGTTCTTATGACACTGCTTCAGCTCTGTCAAGTACATAAGGTTAACGTCATGTAATGGCTTTTATATTGATTGATCAAAAGCATACAATTTCCTCATGAATAACAAAGCATGCTTCCAGATAAATTTTCAGTATATTCCACTGTGCTGGAAAAGTATGAACTATGAACATGCAACCATGTTCTGAGTGAAGTCAAATGAAAGCCATATCTCCTTTTCTGCATACTTTTGTCGTGTTACTCACCTTCCTTGTATGACCCTCTGCTTGGCTTTTCTATCAGAGCCATCAGAGTTATGGCTCTATATGGGTCAGTGTTTGAGCTTAAAAAGGCAATGAAATGTTCACCTCCTCTATTTTACGGTATTGGCCACTCAGGCCAAAACAGCACATGCTGTTGAGAAAGGCAGGAGGTCTCATGATGTACTGAGTGTTTTCAAGGATCCCAATAGATTAATGGAATGGTATGGAAGCTTATCAAAGCTAAGTATCAGTGGTGTGGGGGGGGGGGGTGTTAAATGTTAAGAGAACCTGTCATTTTGAGTGCAGAGATTCTTTTTCAAATTAAAAAAGTGTATACAGATTAAAAAAGGTTAGTTTTTTTCCTTCTATCACATTTATTGTATGCCAGATACCTTACCTGGTATTACCTTTTTCTATTTTCTTTTTACTGAGATCTAAGAACGTAATTTTTTCACCATTTGCATACTGTATATACTCGAGTATAAGCCGATCCGAATATAAGCCAAGGCGACTAATTTTACCACAAAAAAATTGGAAAACGTATTGACTTGAGTATAAGCCTAGGGTGTCCATCTGCATGCCTCACTGTGCCTCACTTTTCCTCACTGTGTCCAAGTGCATGCCTCACTGTGACCATGCCTCACTGTGCCCATGCCTCACTGTGTCCATGCCTCACTGTGTCCATGCCTCACTGTGTCCATGCCTCACTGTGTCCATGCCTCACTGTGCCCATGCCTCACTGTGTCCATGACTAGACTTATGTTTAACATGGTAGTATATAAAAGGGAAGCCTGGCTTTGAAAAATCAGTGCTCCCCGGCTGTAGGTCCCCCAGACAGAAAACGTTGCACACTTGTAGAGGAGAACTGGGGATACATGTGTGTCACGTTTCGGGTCCAGGGAACCAACGGTCGGCCGGTACCGGGTCCCCAAAGTTTACTGGAGAAATTACTGTTTAACATGGGAGTCTTTGGAAGGGGTGCCCGACTTTGAAAAATCTGTGTTCCCCGGCTGTGGGTCCCCCAGGCCCACTAGTAGAGGAAGAGTGGGGCTATATGTGTGCCAAGTTTGGGGACCAGGGGATCTACAGCTGGCCGGTACCGGGTCCCCAAACTCCGGGAGATCAGGCGCAAAAAGGTGGCCGAGGGGGGGCATTTTCAGCACCAAAAAATGTGCTTCAAAACTCGGCTTATACTTGAGTATATATGGTATATTATTCCTTTTCAATTGCTGATAGAGTTGTAGTCCTTAATACTTCTTACAATTGTAAAATGTCTTTTTAGATTTAACCACCAATAGCTGGTGGCATTAGGTTCAGATTTAAAAAAACAATAGCTGTTCCATACATTTTTCTTTAATCTTGGATCAGTACCAGGTACTCTGCAGGATCTTATGTTTTATGTTAAATTACACAAACCGAAAACCCTGATTGAAATGCGAGTAGGAAAGCATTTACAATGTGTATTTCTAATGACAAATAGGCAAACGAAAATGAGCAGGAAAACTCTAAGACAAACACAATTCTCATAAATGTTATATTTAATGTGGTACTGGGATGATGTTTCATGTTCTCCGGATAGTAATGTTATCCAGTATTTATTGTATACAATAGATTTCACAGTAAAATAACATAAATTGAAATAGAAACTTAAAATTGTGCTTCTTTTCAGAATCTGCAATACTTGTTTGATTAACGCAAAAGAAAATTCATATTATATTTCTACTACCAGGTTCTAACTTAATTACATACATATGACTCTCTTTACCATGTGTTGTAAAGTTTAGTTTGTTGTATACCATTTTACAATGATTCTTGTAGCATTTGTTCACATCTGCATTAGTGGCAAAAAAGCCACTACTTGACACTTCATCAATGCTGCATTACTGTATCTGTACTGGATCTCAATGTGTGGTAAAAACAGAATCTAAGTTGAATAGCTCAAACTTGTTCTGATTTTACTATGGCTAAGCCGTGCATTTCCCAATCAAGTGTATTTAACAGAGTCTGGGTGAAAATGGCACAAAATGGATCGAAGATATTTGCTGCCCAGAATGCAGATTTTGCCATTTGTGGGCTCCAGGGAGGTCTGGTGAGGAATATATGTCAGGTTCACTTTAAGATACTGAATTTAAGATTAATTTGTTGGACCTGGAGTTCAGAGCTGTTTGGGAGGGATGAGACCTTAAATGCCCACCAATTCTCCTGCCAGGATGTCTGACTCATTAAAAGGGCTGTAAAGTACTCACAGGAGGAGGCTGTGTTTGAAAACCCAGTGGATGTAAAGCTGGCAGTGTGTGCTGCTTTCTGTGAGGGAGGCATTTAAAGGAGTAACAATCAGACTTGGATTGCTTGAGGCAGTGTGGAAGCATATGGCATGGACTCTGACACTTGCTAAAGTAAGCAGGACTTTTTATGCTGAAGTGAAACTGTTTTGTTCTGTCTGGGTACCTGAAAATAAAGATGGGAATCTGGCAGTGTAGTCATCTTGGTCGATTGGGCAGGACTGGAATTGTCTTCTTCCCTTTCTCCTGCTCACTATACACAAAATCCAAGTTTAATATGGGAGTTTTCTCCATTTAGGGTTCTGTATGGTATACAACCTTATGGCCTGCTGAACATTGCAAAAGTGACCTGGGAACAATAAGCTCTACACCCTACAGGAGTGTGACTGAACTCTCTTAGATGCAGGACTGAATCTCAGTGGTCATGCATGTGGATTGTAAGTAATAGCAAAGGGCCCGGGAAGCTCAAGCCAGGATTTACAATAGGTCAGCAAGAGTAAGAACCGTTGTGTTAGTTTCAGCCATGAAATATAATATTCTGGCTCAGTGGCAAAGCTTGTTTAAAAATCTCTGAATCAGTTGCATAGGTAAACAGTAAAGTGGTAGGTGTCAGCTTAGGTGTTACAGATTAAGGTGACTGACACCTTACACAAAGTACAAAAGCAGAAAGTGAAAGAATTTCTGCAGTCACTTTCAGAACTCCCAGGTTGTACATCTGTGTTTGCCTGTACATGATTGGATAATACAATCAGCAGAGCTTCCCCTCATTTCAGATCTACCCCTCAGATCTACAGCGACTGCACTTCCAAGTGCAGTTTCAGTGCAATTTCAAGTGCACTTTGCACTTGTAGTTTGCACCTGTAGTGCAAAGTGGAGTTGCCTTTCGTAAATAACCCCTTTATTATCAGTGGATAGATTTGCTTCCAAAGATCAGGAATTTAACAGGTGTACATTCAGTGATGGTGTAGAGCGGGGATATGCAATTAGCGGACCTCCAGATGTTGCAGAACTACAAATCCCATGAGGCATAGCAAGACTCTGACAGCCACAAGCATAACACTCAGAGGCAGAAGCATGATGGAACTTGTAGTTTTGCAACAGCTGGAGGTCCGCTAATTGCATATCCCTGGTGTAGAGTTACTGAACCTAGATTTACTAGGCATCGTAGCTGTCTATTATTATTGCCAGGGTGAATGTGGGGGTTGAATAACACCAACGTCATCAGAGAAGGATAAGGAGACAGCTCCTTTTAAAAGAATGTTTGGGGGATAACTGCTATTGTGGCATTTATAGTGTGATGTGCTTTGAGTGATGGGTAATGTTTAACAAGGACCCAAGGGAGATCAGATAAGGCAATTAGGGAAGAATGCTGCTCAATTGTGCCCACATTGTGGTCTGTGGTGAAGTGCACCAAGTCACTACCCTGGATAAATATAAGACTTTATAGTAAATTGCCAAGTCTGGAAGACCTATGCCTCCACTTCTCATAGGGAAAGTAAGACAAGCATGACTTGTCCTAGCCACTTTGTTACTTCAAATAAACTTGGTCAGTGTGCAGAGACATAAAGAAGGATTGAAAGATTTAGTTTGCTAGTGCTTGAATAAGATGCAAAATCTGAGATAGTGTCATCAATGTGAAAGCATTGCATCTGCCAAAACACAAAAGGAATAGCACATGCCATAGTTGAAGCTCTGATCTGATTTTTGTCAACAGGGGGCTAAAGTTAGCCTAGTACAGTGGTGTCCAAACTTTTTTCAAAGAGGGCCAGATTTGATTAAGTGAACATGCGCGAGGGCCGACTATTTTGCCTGACATTCTTTGAACCATTAGAATTCTGTCTAAGTGTGTTCGTCTGAGCACTAATACACGGCCCAACAAGAATTCTCTTGCCTTTGTGGCTGTGTGTGGTGAAGAGATGAGCTTGGGCGTGTTATTTGAATATACTGTATATATTTTATTTGTGGCCCCAACGAATCCCAGAGCGCTGCTTAGGACTAAGGATGAGCTTGGGTGTGTTATTTGAATATACCGTATTTATCAGCGTATAACACGCACAGGCTTACCATTGCCATGAATGCAGCCTCACCATTGCCATGAATGCAGCCTTACCATTGCCATTAATGCAGCCTTACCATTGCCATGAATGCAGCCTTACCATTGCAACCTCACCATTGCAACCAATGCAGCCTCACATGTGCCATAAATTCAGCCTCACATGTGCCATAAATGCAGCCTCACATGTGCCTTAAATGCAGCCTTACCATTGCCATCAGTGCAGCCTGAACGATGCCCATCTGCAGCCTTGGAGGGCAGAGGGAGGGGGCGGGACGAGTGCCGACAGATTACAAACAGGAGAATGTCTTGTTTATCCTGTGGCCTCTTTAATACAAAGTCCTGCCTCCTATGATAGATAGAACAGTCGTCCAATGGCATCCAGGAGACGGGACTTCCAATAGAGATGCTGCTGAGTAAACAGGAGATTCCCTTAATGTAATCCCTTGCATTCCCAGGAGTACCTCACCAGCAGGCTCATGATGTAACACTTATCTAGGTTCAGTGATTGGAAGACAGTGCATAAAGTAATTGTACTTTTTACTTATTTTGTGGAATGCAGTTTATTTTGTGGAAAGCGGTGCTTTTTTTTTGGGGGGGGGGGGAATTGGCATATGGATTAAGAAAGCGCACTTTGTATTTTAATACAAGGTCTGTTGTAAGACTAAACAGTTTGTGGAAATAAATTACAAATGGTTGCTAGTGTTTCACTTTGTTTTTTTCATTTAAATGAAGTTGATATTTTGACTTTTTATTTTAATAATTAAAATGTAAAGCATGTATGCAAATATACTGCTAAATTCAAATTCAAACAAACCAGAAAAAAAGCAAAAGTTCTTTGTAATGTTTATTTATTTATTGTCATCATTATTTTTTTTAAACAATGCATGTACGAATATCAAGCTTTATGCTGATGTGTGCATCTTATTTTACATTTCTTTTAATTAGCATTTAAAAACTGGTTAAAATATTAACCAATAAATCATTGCATGATAACACTAGGATATTACATAAATCTAATTTAAATTTCCTTGAAAAGGTATGGGATGTGTTGAATAATAGTGTTTCTTTAATCACTACAAAAGAAACCTTCTACCTATCAGAATGTGTTACACACAGTGGAGGAGAAAATGTGGTTTTATGTCAGCATTGTTTAAAGAATTGTAAAGCCGTTGTTAAAAGTAGAATAGGTGTGAAAAACCAGTTACTGTGGCTAAAAATACCAGAAATTACAGTTTACTAAGTAACACTAAGGATCATGTACTCCTTATGTCCCATGTACATATATTTTGAACTGACTTGTGCTAAAACATATTTATATTTTATTTAGATAAAGTGCAGTGTATAAAGTTCAGTAACCCGTTAAATGAGTCATAATTTACTCATCACTGATGTGACTTCAGTAAGTCAAAATTTTTTTTTTTTTTTTGCTTTAGATTACTACTCATTGAAAATCATCAATGACAGTTTGATTTCTATTAAGTGAAATCTGCTTGGTCACAATGGGATTCTATGCGTTGTGTGCCGCCCCAATGGGGCATAGAATTTATATAGATTGTTTCCCTGAACCATTTTTGTATGGACGTTTATATTTAGGTCACATGCTGCCATCTAGTGACCTTTTGTGGTAATGCACTTGTTTTTTACATGTCTTTTCCCTGATGTTATGACACACTTCCTTTGTTTGTAATGCTCCACCCTTTCTTTCTTGAGATTGTACTTCCTGTGTCATGGATGCAGCTAACAGGCCACATGTAGCAGGACACATGTATTCTGCATAGTACGCTACAGACAATATTATCTTTTGACCACATAATACCAGGGCTGTGGAGTCGGTAGATAAATGTTCCGACTCCGACTCCTCAGTTTTATGTACTTCCGACTCCGACTCCGACTCCGACTCCTCTGTATTAATATGCGAATGTATTTTATACATTCCTTGAGGGAAAGAAACGCAACCTACCACAGGACTACTGGCTGGGAAGCCAACAGTCTACTGTATTGCACAGTTTAAGCAAAAGACAAACACAATGAAAACAACGTTTTTTATTCTAAAACATGATTTTCCTAGGAGAATCCCATAGTCATGTTTAAAGTTTAAGCCAACAATCAGAGTTTACAAGTTTTTATAGCCTTAGCTAAATGACAGCAGTTTTTCCAATGGTTTACAGCAGGGCTCAAAATTTCAAGTCCTGAGCTACTAGCCAGGCCTCAAGAGTTACTCGCCATCAGTTGCCCCACCTAATTCATACACTGCCCTGCGCCTAATTGCACCTGTAAACACACCCTCGAAGATTATCTCATGGAATGACAATGTTTTATGCAGAATCAAGTTACAAAATTAAATATTACCAACAACAACTTTAACAAAATGGGACAGGGCACTGGGGGCAGACCAGAGGGACAGGGCACTGGGGGCAGACCAGAGGGACAGGGCATTAGAACTGGGTCTCTTCCCCATTCTCATCCTGTCTCCTCTGCAACTCCCATCCATCCTCTCTCGCTCTCCCATTCATCTCATCATCAGGAGCCTGTGTGGGCGGCTCCACACTTGCATGTCCCCACTTCACCCTTTTATTCAGGCTGGCAGAGAGGAGAGGAGCTGCAGCACAGCGGGAGGAAGTACAATCCAGCGCTGAGATCCACACAACTGCACAGCCATTGACACCATAGCACAGCGCACACTGACAGCGCACAGCACACATTGAGACCAGTCTGCTCACAGTGCTCAGGCTAAACTGTTGGACACTTACATAGAGCACAAGGAGAAGAAAACTGCACAAACTAGAAGGCTGCCGCTCTCATGTCAGGGCAATTAACTTTCAGTGAGCGCTGCACCGGAGTGGTAATTTTGGCAATCCTCCACCTCACTCATTACTTTCTGCTCTCCAGCTACATTGGTCGGGGCCCGGGGGAGGGGGGCAGGCTCAGAGAGGTCATACTGTTAGGTCCCATGGCTTAATGAGAATTGTAAGGAGAGCACCTGTGTACTGCTCTGCCTGTGCGCGGCTCACCAGACTACTTTTCCCAAACATGCACCTTTCCTCTTCGGCCGCCAATCTCATCGGGACTCTAAGTGTAGGCACAGATTGGAGGAAGATTGGTCATGCAGCCCAATCATCACTCGCCCCCAGCTTAAATCCACTCGCCAAATGCTAGTAGGCGAGTGGAAATTTTGAGGGCTGGTTTACAGCTTCAGTCTTGAACTATTGGCCCTCCATTCCCTTCACTTATACAAGTGTCTCACTCTCTAGTCCTGCAAAAAACATATTTATTTAATCCCTTTCAGTGAGAGGCTAGGTTACACATGGACGCTGCGTTCCCTGTAACAGCAGAACACAACACTATGGAAAGTATAAGTATTGCAGCTCCTAATTGTGCGTTGCGTGCCATATAGTGAAGCACATGAAAAGCATGCTTCTTCACGGTCACTTAACATGTTCGTTTTGCGGTTACGTGAGGCACTGCATGCATTGGTCTTTATTCTTACAGTAGAGAAGTCATTAATTATAACTTTTTGTGAATTGGGACATTTAAACTTGCTTTTTTTTTTTTTTTTATTCCAATCTAAATTTAGTAGGAGTCGGAGTCGGAGTCGGTGCATTGTTTGCCGACTCCGACTCCAGGTACCCAAAATTTCCCCCGACTCCGACTCCTCGACTCCGACTCCGACTCCGACTCCACAGCCCTGCATAATACTGTGATGGACTTGAAACTAAAATGAAAATGTTATGTTATGATTAGAACCACTAAAATGTTTCTCGGTTTATATTCCTTTAATTTCCTTTTATATTGTTTTTAATACCTTTTTATGTGCATATGTATGTATGAGAATGATCAATACTGCTTATTTTCCTTGATAAGATTTTTCAGATATCAGGAATGATATATGATGGTTTTTAAAGTAATGAACTCAGCATTGAAAATACAAAGGAAAGTTCAGGCTCCATTTTCTCTTTTTGCTTCTCATCTTTCAAATGTGTGTTCAGTTTATCCCCCCCACTGCATTCCTGGAAAGCTTTTATTCCAAGGCCCCTTCTCATCCCTTGCTCAGTTGGAAGAGGAAGTTACCCCTCCCCCTTGTCTGCCTCACTGAGAGAACTCTTTTATGCCTAAATGACACATGGATTTTTCAAGAAGAACATGAAATAGACTTGTAATGAGAAACCATCCCTATATAAACCGGCCAATGAGGGTTCCCATGCTGAGTACAATTGGGTGGGTGAAATGGGTGTGAATTGTATGGGTTGACCAATGAGAATGCATTTTGTGATCTTGTGCTGATAATAAAACCAACTGTCCGTTGGCAGCCATTCTCTCTGCTGGTTGAAATGTTGGAAGGTGAGATGTGGTCTGTTTTGTCTATAGATTGCACTGTTTCACCATAGTAATTTGAATCAAACGGTAGAATGGGTTTCCTCCCTGAGAAATTGTGTCAGGGAAATTAATTAATCTACATCAATACCACAATCTATTCATCTGTTGTATCCTGGCATCTGATGTAACCTGATGTTTCGGAATAAAACACCTCTGTGGATGGAAATGGTATTGGTGAGTTCGAGCTATCTGATGAGGATTGTCCTCAGTGATTATATCTTATACAGGCCAGGCATAGAGGTCTCAAAAGGGATAATCGCTTCACAACAATCGGAGTCAGAATACTTTGCATCTAATTGGTGCTCTTTGAACTTTTGAACTACTTCATCTAAATGTCTGTTTGTGTTTATCATAGAGTATATTTCCAGTATACCAATTGCAATATAATCTAAGGCAAATGTAATGCAAAGCTCTTAACACTAACTTTGACTGGAATATACATTGTGATAAACTAAGTATGGGCACACTATCTTCCTTTTCTGCCAATCTCTTGCCAAAGTGCACTAAGCATTTTAAAAGCCAATTAACTTTCTTTGCTGCATGCTGAGAAGTTTGTCTATTGGGAGAAAAACAGGAACACTACTACTTCTTTCTGTAAGCTACTTAGATTTTAATTGTTAATACTTGCTTAGTAGTTGCAAATGTGTGCACATGTCAGATATATTACATAGATGGAACTTTGTAATAGCAATATACAGTACAGTATGGGCAGCTTGTCAAGACATGGATTTGCTCTTGTCCACAAAGATGTATTACCTAGAAGCAATCTGATGTCTCAATTTTATACATTCTAAAACTTTATTGGCCTTTGTAGACAGGGCCACGCCTGGAGCAGATGTCACTTCAAGAATCCCCCTTCCCCAACATGGCAAAGATAGCCACTTGGAATACATTTTATCTTCTATTTAAATATACAGAATGCTATTAATTGTTCTTTAAAATGATATTATCCTGCTGGTTTTCATACATTTGCAGAGTTGTGTTTTATAATGAAAATTACTTTAGCACTATGTGTTCCATCCACCAGATCATTAATGAGGCAGTTTAAAAGAACAAGATCAGGTGCATATTTTTGTGGAAACCCACCAAAAGCACTTGCTTCTGACCAGTTTTTATTTTCTTATCTTTTCTTTCTTGATCAACTTTTATATCAGTTTATTATAAGAAACATAAATACTTTTGCAAAACCCAAACATATTACAACAGCAGCATTCCCAATATTTGGATTCTGTCAAGTTTCCTTCTTCATAAAAAGGGTTTAAAGTTTTTTTGGACCCCACCTATCTATCTTCTATCTTCTTCCATCTACAGTATCCATGCTCCCTTAATAAACCTTCAAACTATTTGCCTACAATAAAAATTGGCTTAATACTATAGTCTGTAGTTTCTCAGATGTAGCTTTTTCATTTTGTGAAATCAGTACAGTACAATGGGTGAACCTGATCTAGTTGCAAAAGAATTGAAAAATAAGACACATTGGGATTGATTTACTAAAAATGGAGAGCGCAAAATCTAGTGCAGCTTTGCATAGAAACCAATCAGCTTCCAGCTTTATTGTCAAAGATTAATTGAACAAACGGAAGTTAGAAGCTGATTGGCTACCATGCATAGCTGTACCAAGTTTTGCACTCTCATTAACCCCAGAGGCTTACCTGTAAATATGTCTAATTAATTTAACACTCAATAATGGGATTTGGAGCAGGTGTCTTATTAATCCTAATTTTATTTAGGTTAAACTTAGCACCTATTTATTTGGTAGACATTACATTTTCCTGCAAAGCTTTCCATTCAGTATATGTACCTCTTACGAGTTAAGAAAATATAGAGCTAGACTGAGTTGATTTATTGAAGTTTAAAGCTTTGTAGCTTCCTTGTTCAATATTACTTGAATACCACCTCAATTGTTACCATCTTATTATGTTTTTGCCTAATTGTTCATTAACTACCACATTAGATACAGGCTCTTTTAATTGGAAATTATTGAATCTAGAAGAGCCTCTCCCTAGCTGATCCCACTTTTACCTATAGGTTCTGTAAATATCTCCTAAGAGTCCACCGCTTAGGAGATATTTATTGTACATGCAGCCAGTGACATCACTGGTGCATGCACTCTGAAGGAACAGTCACCCGGGCCATTCCTTCAGATTCCTGTGCCGTAAACAGCGGCTCCCGCGGATTCACTGGAGTGACATCATTGCGGCTCTGGCCAGTCCCACAGCTGGAGTCCGCAAACCCAGAGGGGAGACAGGTAAAGATGAAAGCTATGTAAGCATTGATGGCTTGTCACTGGAAAGGCTTCGTTCTAAGGTAAGTTTCACACAATGTGCTAGTATGTAATGCATACTAGCACATTATGGCTTTACCTTGCACGTTAAAAAAAACAAAAGTTGAAGGTTTACTACAGCTTTAAATAGTTTTCATTTGCAACAGGTAATTGCTTTATAAAGGGGGTAATATGTGTGTGCCCATTTACACTGTTATGGCAGGAGTAATTCTCCTGGATGCAAAGGGCATATCTTGCTGCAGCACTGCTTCCTTTAAGTTTACAATGTATCAGCCAAATTAGGATATTTATTAGGGTGTCTCAAATCAGAGCCAGCCTCTAGAACAGTTTTTTCTATTCTTTATTATATTTGTGATATAGCTACATACCTCTGGATCTTGATTTAAACAACCCTACCCATCTCTCTATTAGCCCCAGATAGTGTAAGCATAGTGTGTAATAATCAGTTTTTAAATTGGAGATGACCAAATTGAGCATTTCTGTATGGTGATAAATAAAAACAGTCTAGAACGTGTAGTATTCCAAGATTCTGTTGCTGTGCATTGCCTGTTTTTTTTTTAATTATTATGAATTTACTATTTCATTTAATAATTCAAGCTTAATAAATTCATATGTGGCATTTCATTGATATATTTATAAAGGAGTAAATGTAATTTTCATCAAACATTCATTGGTGGTGACTCAATCTCTGTCATTGAAACACATGCACCAGGAAGATTCACCTGTAGTGAATGTTAGGTAATGCCATATTGCATGCTTTATAAATATGCCCTTGTGTGTTTTTCCAGCAAAACATACATCAACAGTAAAAACTAAGTGATACTTTGCCAATCAAAACTTTCCTCTATGACATGGTGCCTGGAAAGGAGGATTAATTTTATATGCCTTTTGGGTTTGTTCATGCCTTTGTAAAAGAACATACATCCGCAAGATTAGGAAGGCACAGCAGAAGTGTCTCCTGCGGGCACCCCAGGCATAAGATGCTTTGTTTGAGGATATGTCAAACAGAAGTATTGATTTGCCTCTTCATAGAATACAAGAGGGAGGCAGATTAATTATTTCCTTTGAAATCTCAAGCAAAACAAGACAATGAACATAAAAGGATATGATATAAATAATGTGTGTGTGTATATATATATATATATAATATATATATATATATATATATATAGTTATGTTATCCTTATTATAAACCCCTGAATTGTAAATTATTATGCATGAGTTTTTCTATTTTTCATAGAGGTACTGCTGGCATTAGTATTGTGAGCAGTTCATTTTCCAACATTGACCTGATCCAGCTGTGCTGTGTTATTTATGAGCTGGCCCAAATATGCTGCCAGTGTATTATCTAGTCCATGAGTTTTAATTCTTTAACTGCTTGTAATTTCCATCACAGATTGTCCCTCCTACTCCAGTATAATGTATTTCCAGTGTCAGGTAGCGAAAACTGACTATATTAGATTATTTCACACCTTTGCTTAAGTGTTTAAGACATGCACTAGTTACATATAATCACATATTTTAACACATGGTGTTATTTACCATATGTAGTAATTCTTCTAGTGAAAATATTGTGATATTTAGAATATTTATTTTAAAAAAAATTACTAGCCATTTATAAATCATTTTTAAAAATTTTGATTTTTTTACTATACAATATATCAATATTTATTCAAAGCATGTTTTCATAAAAATATATGAGAACAACATTTCTCAAAGGCTCAATCAACCCAAAACTTTAAGTTTTGGGGAGATGCTGGAGTATTAATCCACTTGTCATATTTGCATATTTATCAGGAACCCTGTTGGTGAGATCTGTGTTCTTTAGTTCCCAGGTCTGGATGCCTATTTGGCTACTATGAGTGGTTCCTGCGTTTCCTGTGGGAATTTTATTTATTTTGCGCTACAGAGAATGCTATGGGAAATTCTGGAACATGGAATGGCACAAGGGAACATAAACATCCAGGTGGACAGGAAAATAGCCATGAATCTTGAAAACTACAGGCTGACAGCCTACAATGGCAGCATATTTGGGCCAACTCACCTATTAAACCAACTTAAATATTCGTTTTGTGTAGGCTAACTCACAAAGTTCAATCAAATTTTGATATAAAATTAATTTTCTAGTTTTGCATAAACTGTTATAGTGATCAGTTATTTTACGCAGGGAAGCTATGCTATATATTCTCCTTGAGGTAACTATTTTTCTGACACTTGGCTGCACCCCCTCTTATGACCATTGCTTTCTAAATGGATGTGATTCTCCTGTGATTTCATCTGAACAGCACATAAAAGTAAAAAATAAGGCAATGCCAAATCACCATATTTTTACTATATCTTGTTAATAGTATGTACAAGTCATATCCGGGTTATAATTGTTGAGTAAATACAGCTACAGCAATAATCCTACCTCAAATGTATCTGTTTTCTGAAAGTATTTATATTAAGGCAATTTCTTTACTGTTCGCTGTGTGCCAAATGTGGGGACAGGTAACTGAAAACTACAGTAGGTGTTTGTGATATTGTGCTTTTAGCACGACAGCGTCGCGCTGATACTCGGCGACAGGGTGCCGAATCTCGCCGACATCTCTCACTCACTGGAATAGTGACAGCACTCCCAGCAAGCGCGTCATAGGAAGCGACGGGAGATCCGACTTGGATTCCGCCAATTCTACACGTGTGCGGCGTTTGTTATGAATCCTGAGGGGGAAGTCCCCCGCCGGATTTAAAATAAAAATCCGGCATGGGTCCCCCCCTCAGGAGCATACCGGGGCCCTTAGGTCTGTTATGGGTTGTTAAGGAGAGCCCCCCTACGCCGGAAAAAAACGGCGTAGGGGGTCCCCCTACAATCCATACCAGACCCGTATCCAAAAGCACGCTACCCGGCCAGACAGGAAGGGAGTGGGGACGAGCGAGCGCCCCCCCCCCCTCCTGAGCCGTACCAGGCTGCATGCCCTCAACATGGGGGGTTGGGTGCTCTGGGGCAGGGGGGCGCACTGCGGCCCCCCCACCTCAGAGCACCCTGTCCCCATGTTGATAGAGGACAGGGCCCCTTCCCGACACACCCCTGGCCGTTGGTTGTCGGGGTATGCGGGCGGGAGGCTTATCGGAATCTGGGAGCCCCCTTTAATAAGGGGGCCCCCCAGATACCGGGCCCCCCACCCTAAGTGAATGAGTATGGGTACATCGTACCCCTACCCATTCACCTGCAAGAAAAGTGGTATTTTTTAAAAACACAAATAAACCACACCAGTGTATTAAATATTTTATTTTTCTGCTCCGGAGGCCGCCCCCCTGTCTTCTTTATTAGCTCTTTTACCAGGGGGGGCTTATTCTTTGACGTCTTCGGGTGGGTGGGGGCCGCCGTCTGGTTCTCTTCCACCGCCGGGGGGGGTGGCTTTTAAAAAAGCCCCCACCCCCCCGGCGGGTTTCCTCCGGCGTCTTCGGCGGGGCTCTTCTTCTTCCGCTATCCCGACGGGTCTTCTCAACTCTCCTGGGTTCTCCTTCTGTCTTCGCCGCTCTCCGTTGTTGACTCGGCGCACCCCGGTTCTTCGTCTCGCTGTCCGGTGTCTTCTTCCGTTCTGTACGTCTTCTCCTTCCGTGCTGTGATGAGTTCTTCTTCCGTGCTGTGACGTCATGTTCTTCACTTCTCTCCTTCTCCCGATGTTGACTCGCCGGTCCTCCTCGCTGAAATGACGGATGCGCGCCTTGCATCGGACCTATATAGGCCTCACAGTCCCATCATGCTCTGTACCTACCCATGTGATACCTACCACGTGGTAGGGTTGTCGGGAAGGGGCCCTGTCCTCATCAACATGGGGACAGGGTGCTCTGAGGTGGGGGGGGCCGCAGTGCGCCCCCCTGCCCCAGAGCACCCAACCCCCCCATGTTGAGGGCATGCAGCCTGGTACGGCTCAGGAGGGGGGGGGGCGCCTCGCTCGTCCCCACTCCCTCCTGGCTGGTCCGGGTAGCGTGCTTTGGATTACGGGTCTGGTATGGATTGTAGGGGGAACCCCTAATCGCCGTTTTTTCCTGCGTAGGGGGGACTCCTCCCTTACAACCCATAACAGGACCTATGGGCCCGGTTATGCTCCTGAGGGGGGGACCCATGCCGGATTTTTATTTAAAATCCGGCGGGGACTTCCCCTTCAGGATTCTATAACAAACGCCGCACAACGTGTAGAATTGGCGGGAATCCAAGTCGAGGATCTCCCGGTCGCTTCTATGGACGGCTCTGTCTCCAATCGCGGGCAATGCCAGCTCGGCGCTGGCTCCCGCGATGGGGCTCAGTAGGGTGCTCAATCTCCGCTGAGAAAAGAGAGCGAGTATTGACACAAAATCGGGTTCACCTACTGTATATTTATTGCATCTGTTACAAGTCTAATTACAAGATTTTTAGGTAGCATCAGACATGTAAATGACTAAAACTTGACTATGTTGGTCAAAGTAATATATTAACTGACTGACATGCAGGCATGCTAAAGCCACCAAGATGACTAAAACCAAATGTCAAATGTCTTATAACTGCCTGTACAGAAATGTCAACACTCAATTACACATCTAAAGGTTATTTTCCATTATGAAATAAAGAAATGCATCCAGATCAACGTTTCTTGTCAAGATAATAGTATGGGGAAAAATATATGTTTTGCATAACATGTGGTCCAGTTCTATACATGCTTCAGTTATATGCAGTGGAGTCATTATACTAAGCAACCTAGCAAGCTGAATGATCACTTAACAGAGCAAATAAACTAAAGCTAGGGTTGCTTTAATTACATAATCATGTGTTGGGTAAAAAAAAACAAAAAAAAACCTGATTATGTATTTTACTTGATTGGATTATTGTAGTGAACCAGACACACACTCCACACACTGAGACACATTGGCCCGGATTCACATAGAACCGCGTATCTTTGTACAGGCGTAACGTATCCTATTTACGTTACGCCTCCGCAACTTTGACAGGCAAGTGCCGTATTCTCAAACCAAAGTTGCGGCGGCGTAGCGTAAATAGGCCGGCGTAAGCCCGCCTATTTCAAATGTGGTAGATGTGGGCGTGTGTTATGTAAATTTTATGTGACCCCACGTAAATGACGCTTTTTACGAACGGCGCATGCGCCGTCCGTGAAAGTATCCCAGTGCGCATGCTCCAAATTAACCCGCAAGAAGCCAATGCTTTCGACGTGAATGTAAATGACGCCCAGCCCTATTCGCGAACCACTTACGCAAACGACATAAAATTTTCAAAATTCGACACGGGAACGACGTCCATACTTAACATTGATACGCCTCATGTACGCCTCATATAGCAGGGGTAACTTTACGCCGGGAAAAGCCTAACGTAAACGGCGTATCTGTACTGCGTCGGCCGGGCGTACGTTCGTGAATTCGCGTATCTAGCTGATTTACATATTTCTAGGCATAAATCAGCGTACACGCCCCTAGCGGCCAGCATAAATATGCAGTTAAGATCCGACGGCGTAAGAGACTTACGCCGGTCGGATCTAATACAAATCTATGTGTAACTGATTTTAAGAATCAGGCGCATATATACGACGGCTCGGACTCAGAGTTACGACGGCGTATCTGGAGATACACCGACGTAACTCGTACGAGAATCCGGGCCATAATATTTTTCCTTTATCAGAATCACCAGCAGGAACAAGTTTTATTCTGTCAAGTTTTGTGCTGGACACAGTGTTCTCCTGGAGCAAGAACTGTGCCCAGAGTACAACTAAAGTGTATATTGCCCCAACATTTCAAATTTCTGATATGTGTCTGTTACCAATTACTTGTATTAAAAAGTATCCTGTTATCTTTTCACTGCTTCTGATCATTGGAGGAAAAACAGGCTATGCTCCCAGCACGGCCAGTAAATTAACCATGCTGACATTGATGTGCTTCTATGGCTAGCATGGTTAGCTAGCTTAGTCAGTTTTAAATAGGAAAACAGGGGAAATGGCAGGAACATCAGGTATTTCACATAAGGGAAGCAATACAAAGAGAACAGGACACTGTTTAACACAAGTACATGATACAACAGGCATATATCAGAAATATGACATTTTGGGGTAACATTTGCTTCAGAAATCAAAACATATGGCAGTACAGCACTAAAAAGGAGAAATGTACGATTTCATTTAGGCTTTACCATGAAACTGCTGGCACAAGAGAATGCATATTCAAGAAGAATGAGTAGTAATTTGGACTGATGAATTTTCAATATATATTTATGACATTTGACTATGATGATATATTGCATGACCTTTTGCAGGTTTTTAGTTTTTTTCATATGAATGTGCTCAAATTCAATAAAAAAAAACCACAAGAAATAGGAATCCTTGGTAAAGAATAGTTTTATGCAAAAATGTAAGTAATTATAAAAATACATTGTACGCAGCCAAAGCATACTATGCATTCTAGACAACAACATTTTTGCATAGTTTTTACAACATTTCTTTCATACTATTAATATCTTACACAATGTGCATTGATCAGTAATGATCCGCTCCGTGTGTCCGCAAAGTTCAGCGGGGATCCTCCGTAAAATCCCCGCTGAGCTGGCAGCTGACAAGGCGGTCCCCGCACACTGTGCATGGACCGCCCTGTGTTTCCTCCGCTCTCCCCTATGGGGGATCGGATGAACATGGACCGTATGTCCGTGTTCATCCGATCCGATCCGGCAGACGGAAGAAAAATAGGATTTCTTCCGTCTGCAAATGCGGATCTTTGCGGAGGGGGACAAATTACGGGTGTCAGCGGATATTCATCCGCTGACACCCGTAAACACATAGGGGCCCATGTATGTCCCGTTTTCATCCGCAAACGGACGGATGAAAATGCGGACATACGGTCCGTACGTGTGAAAGGGCCCTAAGGCCCCGTACACACGACCAGTTTCCTCGGCAGAATTCAGCTTCCGACCGAGTTTCTGGCTGAATTCTGCCGAGGAAACTGGTCGTGTGTACACTTTCGGCCAAGGAAGCCGACGAGGAGCTTGACGAGGAAATAGAGAACATGTTCTATGGGAGCTCTCGGCCCGCCGAGCTCCTCGGCGGCTTCAGGGCTGAACTGGCCGAGGAACTCGATGTGTTTGGCACGTCGAGTTCCTCGGCCGTGTGTACGGGGCCTTAGAGATTAATATGGTCTACAGAGCTACAGACTATAGAAAAACTAGGTCATAAGAGGTGGAACTGACACCTATCTAAATTTGAATATTTAAATGGTAATTACAGAAGGAGTGGTATCTATGTATTAAAGCAGGGTTTCCATTCCGTTTTTGAATTTTTATAAATATGACCTTTCATTTATCTTTCTTTCAATCTTTACATTACCGCTTACTACGTCTAAAAGTTCCGCCGTTCCGCCGAGTTATATTAAATAAATACCTTATATTTCTTTCTCCTCAGCCTTCCTGCGAATTCCCATTTTGCTTGTGGGCAATGTGAAACCCACAAGCAGTTGCTTCCTGGATTAGTTGGGATGCAGCGATGACACGCCCGAACGAAAGACCCGTCCTGCCCCAATCTCGCGCATGCGCAATACTGCTGCAGCGCCGCGCCGTCATTGACTTGGGTTGCCATCGCAATGACTGTCGGCTGCGGAAGTGTACGCCGTTGTGATGGCAACAGATCAACAACAAGCCGGGAGGGACCGTATAGGATAGACATTTCCTGCTCTGCCAGGTTTGGAAATGGTGCAGAGATGACTTCCTGCCTAGCAATAACGAGATTCTCGTACAGGGGAGGTGCACGGCTGAATGACTCCACATTTCCCAGGAGCATTATCGCTGTTAGAAGCCGAGGTAGCTGACCTCAAGATCCTAGGTGGATAGGAAGGCAGATTTTGTGGTTCCGCATAGCAACAGGCATTTCAAGGTGGGTAAAAAAAATATATATATATTTTTTGGTGTAATCTACAGTTTAAAGCAAACATTTTTTTTGATGGAACATCCACTTTGAGTATTTTTTTTTTCTAAATAAAAGTGTCTTCGGTGAGCTTGAATAAATGTTCCTTCTATGCTGACACAAAACATTATAGTGGTTAGCACTATGGTTTTGTTTCATGTGGTCCAGGGATAATTGTATCCCCTATTTCAAAGCTGACTAATATACTGTATGTATATCTGTATGTGTTTTAGGGAAGATTATGAGCTTCTTTAAAAACGGCGAGAATGAGATGAATGTAAATATTTTTGTGAAATACTGCAATATTTGTCAGTGTCAAAAATAGGAAAAAAATAAATACAGCCTTCCAGGTGAAAAGATACATAATGTATAGGCCATATACATTTACTACGAATCAGCAGAATGTATGATTTGAATTATATTTATAAAAAGACTTAAAGTTTATTTTACCAAGATGGGAATTGTATTCCTTGACTAGACATAATAAATCACATATTTCATGCATTGTTAGGGAATAAAAATACAAAGAACACAAGGAGAACAAACAAAAAGAGGAATGATATAAATGGAGGAGAGAATACATGAATTTGGGAATATGTGGGACTTTGTGGGAGAGTCTTTAATCTCCTGACATTAATTGCAATGTGTAAGGGCACCTTGAAATGATGCTCATGTATGTTCAGCCTTCCCTTTCTGACATTGGCTCTCCAGCAAAAACTATAGTATTAGTTAGTTTGTTTTTGGTTGCTACAAAATAGAATTCACAAAATAAAACTATATGTTGAAGGCTTACTTTTTCACTTGCATTAACCACTTGACCTACAGAAATTTTAACCTCCCTTCATGACCAGGCCATTTTTTTGCGCTACGGCACTGCATTACTTAAACTGACAATTGCGCAGCCATGTGACACAGTACCCAAATAAGATATATTTTTTCCCATTAATAGAGCTTTTTTTGATTTTTGATCACCCCTGCATTTTTTTGTGCTATATACAAAAAAAGACCAACGGTTTTAGTCAAAACGTATTCCACTACATATTTTTGGTAAAAAATCCCAATAAGCATATAGTGATTGGTTTGCGAAAAAGTTATAGGGCCAGATCCTCAAAGAAGTTACGCTGTTGATACGCCACGTAACCTCTATTTTGCTCCGGCGTATCTTTGTTTTGTATCCACAAAACAAGATACGCCTGAAGCTGTGCTAGATCCGACTGGCGTACATCTTAATACGCCGTCGGATCTAAGGTGCATTTTTACGCTGGCCGCTAGGTGGCGTTTCCGTCGATTTCCCCGTAGAGTATGCAAATTAGCCTGTGCATTTTTTTACGTTGTTTTCGTAAGGCTTTTTTCGTATAGTTACCCCTGCTATATGAGGCGTAACCTATGTTAAGTATGGTCGTCGTTCCCGCGTCGAAATTAGAATTTTTTACGTCGTTTGTGTAAGTCGTTCGCGAATAGGGCTTTGCGTAGAATGACGTTCACGCCGTAAGCATTGGCTTGTTGCGGGTTAATTTCGAGCATGCCCACTGGGATACCCCCACTGACGGCGCATGCGGCATTAAAAAAAACTTAATTTACGTCGGGTCAAGACGTATTTACATAAACACGCCCCCATCACATCCATTTGAATTTGCGCGCCCTTCGCGGCCAAAAGTTACACTACGCCGCTGTAACTTACGGCGCATATTCTTTGAGGATAAGGAAAATACGCTGAAAGTTACGGTGGCGTAGTGTATCAGGGATGCGCCAGGCTATGTGGATCTGGCCCATAGTGTCTACAAACTATGGAATATTTTTATTTACTTTATTTTTATTTTTATTCATAATGGTGGCAATCAGTGACTTAAAGCAGGCCTGCAATATTTCGGCAGACATTCTGACTCTAAGGCGGTCGGACCAAACCGATGAAAACGGATTGAAGTTCAGTTTCATCGGTTCAAACCGACCGTGTGTGGGCCCCATCGGTCCGTTATCCTTCGGTCGCAAAATTTAGAACTTGCTTTAAAATTGAACCGATGGACGCCTAACCGATCGGTCCAAACCGACGGTTAGTACGCAAAAGCATTGGTTCAAATCCATTGCATGCTCCAAAATCAAATCGACGCATGCTTGGAAGCATTGAAACTTCATTTTTCTCAGCATGTTGTTGTGTTTTACATCACCGCGTTGGACTCGATCGTTTTTTTTAACTGATGGTGTGTTACGCACATCAGATCATCAGTCTGCTTCAAGCGGTTGAACTGATGAAAACTGTCCTTCGGACCATTCTCATTGGATGGACCCGACCGTGATGTACGCGGCCCTGACACTTTTTGGGAACCAGTAACACTAAGGCCTTGTACACACGATAGGTTAACCAGTGGACGTCATTGTGTTTTACGTCACCGCGTTCTGACACGATCCTTTTTTCAACTGATGGTGTGTACGCACGACGGACCATCAGTCAGCTTCATAGGTTAACCTAGGACAACGATCCTTCAGACCGTTGTCCTCTGGTTAACCTATAGTGTATACAAGGCCTAATACAGTGATCAGTGTAAAAATTTGCACTGTCACTGTACTAGTCAAATGGGCTGGGAAAGAGTTAACTACAGGGTTAACTGTCTGCCTAACCAGTGTTTATGTGAACTGTGTGAGGTGCTTTTAGAAGGGGAAGAGATGGAATTTGTTCCCTGCTTTATGGGGTCAGAATGGCGATCTGCCCTGTTTACATAGGCAGATCATAGTTCTGTGTCTCTGCCTGATGAGCAACAGGTGCTGGCAGACATTGAGTACCCGGCACTGAATGCATTAGTATAGTTTTTTACATATTATTTCCTTTTCCTCCTGAAAGAAGTCTACAAGAACCCAAAACAGTTCTATTTTTTTTGATTCATACAAGAGATTTCCTAAAACAACACATTACATACATCTGTGCGGGCGCAGCGCATCTAAGATACGCTACGCCACTGTATCTTACTTTTGTTTTGTTTGATCCACAATTAATCTGTGCCGTAAGTTACGGCGGCGTAGTGTATCTGTTGTGGCGTAAGGGCGAGGAATTCAAATAAAATGATGGGGGTGTGTTTTATGTTAATACGTCGTGACCCGACGTAAACAACATTTTTTTTTAACTGCGCATGCGCCGTCCCTGGGGGTATCCCAGTGCGCATGCTCGAAATTAAACCAGAACCAGCCAATGCTTACGATGGTGATGTCATTCTACGCAAATTCCTATTCACGAAGACTTACGCAAACGACGCAAAAAAATCTAAATTGTACGCGGGAAGAACGGCCATACTTAACATTGAGTACGCCTCAGAACAGCAGCTTTAACTATACACTGGAAAAAGCCGAACGCAAACGACGGAAAAAAATGCGCCGGCCGAGGTACATTCGTGGATCGCCGTAAAATAGCTAATTTGCTACTCGACGTGGATTTAGACGAAACGCCACCTAGCGGCTGCCGAAAAATTGCATCTAAGACTCGAAGGCGTACGACAGACCTACGCCTGTCGGATCAAGCCACGATGCCGTCTATCTTGTTTTGAGGTACAAAGATACGACGCAGGAATTTTGAAATTACGCCGGCGTATCAATAGATACGCGGCGTAATTTCTTTGTGGATCTGCCCCACAATATGTAACATTTATGTTATGATTTTTGTTGTGATTCTGGGGAATTGATACTATATGTATTTCTGTAATCTGTTTTTAGTATTCATTTTAAGTATTTTAATGAATATTAATATTGATGCTGTATGCATAAAATACATTTTCTATATTTAGTACAATTTACAAAGTGTAAATAACCTTACCAAATAGAAACCTTTTGGGTTATTTTTATATAATCACTTCTTCAGTCAGACATTTTACTTTTTGTTATGTGGAATAATTATAACAAACTAAGACTTGGCTCAGGTAAGCTTGGAATCAAAACTCTGTAAATACTTATTTCAGTAAGTTGCCCTCTGTCTTATAAGAATCATTATTGAAATGTGGTTTGAAGAAAAATATCTGGTGGTTTCAAGTATCCGAAATAAAAACTGCCATTTTTATTATTTTATATCATAATCAATTGTATGGTTTTAGTTAAGTACCATGTTGCCAAGCAAAACACGTGCTATAAATTATTTCCTGTAGTTATTGCTGTTGTTTTGCTAACACACTGTGAACTCTCACAGCTCAGATGAACTCATAAAAGTAAAGGTCACAGAACATTAAATAATTTAAAAAAGCTTTTGGAGTTGAACAAAATAGTAGGAGATATCTAAAACTGACTTTCATTGCTAGTGAACAAATACCCCTCCAAACCCAATAGACTACAAAGTGTTAAAATCAATGGATTTAGCAAACTGCTAATTGTATTTTATAGAGGGAAACATATACAAACTGTTTTATTTTTGCAGGTAGGTCAGAAATGTTTCTCAACTTTTTTAGAACAATAATCACATCATCCTAATTGGAAAAATAGCCTTAAATAGTGTTACTTAAAAAACAATCTTAATGTAAATGTCTGGCACAAGCAAAATAACAAAGCTACCAACACAGAAGGTAGCAGATAATATATGCTGTCAGCAAAAAGCCTACTGTCAGCTCTGCCCAGATAATTCTCATATTGATATAGAAATAGCAACCTGTTCAAAGTTGCTATTTGAATATGAATTGGTCCATCTCCTTTGATGACAATGCCTATGCCTACTGAATATTAGCTTAACCACTAGGCATTGTATATTTTGGGCATGCTAGAGACTTCATGGAGGTTGAGGTGAGGTTTTCTGTAGGAATAGGTAAGTGCTGAGGGCTTATGCTGCCATTTGCTGGCTGCTTTCTTTGTTGTATTGTTTTGGTTACATTATCGTTTATTTTTATTTTTTTTATAATATATTGTGTAGGTATTTTAGTGAAGGAAAAACAAATTCATTTTGTGAATCTTTTTTCTGTAAATTGCTAGTTTGTGTTAAAAAAAATCTCAATTATTTTATTTGTAACAATTTTCTGGCTGACTCTGTACCAAAACAAATGCTGTTTGACATCCTAAACTAATGCCGCCTACACACGATCGGAAATTCCGACAAGAAAACTGTGGATTTTTTCCAACTGAATGTTGGCTCAAACTTGTGTTACATACACACAGTCCCACAAAATTCTGAAGAGCCTGAGAAAAAAATAGGCTCAATGATTCCGAGCATGTGTTGAATTGATTCCAAGCATGCGTGTTTTTTGCGCATCGGAATTGCATAAAGACAACCGGAATTTCCGACAGGAACTTTTTCCGTCGGAAAAATAGAAAACCTGCTCTCAATCTTTTGTTGGCGGAAATTCCAACAGCAAAAGTCCGATGGAGCCTACACATGGTCGGAATATCCGACCAAAAGCGCACATCAGACTTTTCTTGTCGAATTTTCGATCATGTGTACACGACATAACTTGTAGCACAGCTTTAGGTTCATCTGACATCCCATTTTCCCATCCAATTCCAAGGCATTTCCAGTCCAGCTGAAATATATATGTAGTGCATGGGCCTGCCTGATTGCATACAAATTGAAACTCTTAAGGTTTTATCTCATATTAGATGGTTTTGGTAAACCTGAAGAGAAAAACCTGCAGGAAAACTGATAGTGTGTATGGGGCTTAAGAGTTTATTATACTCCAGTCAGTCTGTCTCTTAGATAACCCTATTTGCGGTAAATGTTGCTGGAACCACGTGCACTATTCATCTATTGTGTAGATGCCCCAAATTACATTCGGTATTGGGAGGGGGTGGTAAACACAGTGAATGCGGTTTTCCAAACATCTTTCCCACTCCACCCTAATCCCTGCTTTAGATGCTTGTTCCCACTGGAGAAGCTTTGGCTAAAGCCCTTTTCCAGGCTTGGAGAGTTCTCCTATCGCAATAGAAATCTTCATACCTTCCCTCTCACAAAGAGAAACTCTTCACCTGGAGAAATACATATACCAACATAAGGTAAAATATGGGAACCTTTGGGATCCATTCCTGGATACCCAGAGCCTGAGCCTGTGGGACCTAGTCATGGATAGACTACTTGTAGGTTAATACACACTCTTACTGCTGAAGCTGTATGCTGTCTTTCCTTTGATATGCCACCTGCATTATGGTTGGCCTATTGGTCTTGCTATGATGTGCTTGGTCTGAATTACTGACTTTTACAGAATTTGGACACTGTACACAAAACCAGTACTATGTTCTGGTGGATAATTTGTTCTGGAATTGCTGTACTGTTTCAATAAAACATGTTCTTGATTAATACCAAAAAAAAGTCTGAGAAAGATTGGTCCCTGCTTCAGCCTTTTTACAACCATACGATGTGATAATCTGATCACTAAGGAAGGGAGAAAACCGAGGACATGTTTTCTACTGCCTGTAGCACACTGATGACTTCATCTTAGCCTAGGCAATGTCACTTGAATGGAGCTCAAGGACTGCTTTCAGCCACTTGAATATGTTTTTAATCTAAAAGATACACCATAAAAAAGTTTGTTTGTAGGGGGGCGTGGCCAAGCGGTGGACAGAGATGGATGCTTGATCGTGCAGCTCCACTCCACATCAGGACACAGTGGCTCACAGCGGCGATGGAAATAGGTGAAACAAACCACACCTGGCAGTGCTGTCACTCCTAACACTCCAGAGAGAGAAAACAAGCGGCAGACTGAAATCACTGCATACACAGGCAGTTCCACTCCACACCAACCCTAGGCAGCCTGCAGCAGCAGCGGTCACAGGTGACACACACACCAGCACAAAGAGCAGACATTTTCGATCTGGTGGGCAACCATAAGCCTCTCATTCTCCTCTCGTCTATCATCCCGTTGCTGGTGCATAAGGATCAGGTGGGATTTGTGATGGGCAGACAGGCCTGAAATAGCACAAGACAATATATTGACTTGATACAATGGGCAGAAAATCATAGAACACCTTCTCCGCTTCTTTCTTTGGATGCAGAGAAGGCATTTTTCCACCAAGTCATTAGCAATACTTGTTAGCGGAGTTACACAAATTTGATTTCCAAGGGAGCATACTTAACTCTATCCTTAGTCTATATACCGATCCAAGTGGCAGGTATTCGCAGATGATGTCATAATATCAGTGACAGAACCCCTTAAATCATTTCCAGCCTTACAAAATCTCCTGGACTGGCTCAGCCACATTTCCCTATCCAAGATTAATCACAGTAAATCTTTAATGTTTGGCATCTCCTTATCGCAATCAACAAAATAATTTATCTCAGCTACTAATAACCTTTTCTTGTGGCCCCCTAACTCGACTCTGAACTACCTTGGTATCCAATTTTCCTCACCCTCCACATGACTTTGTATGTAAAGACATAATGCCCAAACTCTCTCATTTATCACAAGGTCTTCAGAAGACGCTACTTCCTGGGCAGGCTGAACGGCCCTGACAAAAATATTTATGCTCCCACACGTGCTGTATCTATTTAGATCAATACCTGTACCCATCCTCTCCTCCCACATCACAAAACTCCAAACCATATTCAACACCTGCATCTGGAAAAGCAATCGCTCCAGAATGCACATCTGAGCATCACCAACATTGGAGCTTATTACAAAGCAACCATATTGGACCAAGCTAAAGTATGGTGGATCACCTTCCACCAACCAACATGGCTCCAAATCGAGTGTACAGCCCTGGCGACGTCCCAAAAAAGTATACTTAGCGCCATCCGAAAAAAAATTGCAACTGCATAAATCCTTTTTGGACACTGTCACAGCTACGACTCGAGTATAGAAATCAACTCTCTTTGAATCCAATGGCAGTCCATATGCACTACTCGCCTACCTTCCCCTAAAACACACTGGAACTTCTTATCCCAAATACATCCTTTACCTCCTGGACTAAAGTTAGCCACAGAACAATGGCACTCAGCCCTGAACTCCACTTCTAAAGCCTCACAATGAATCTCCCATTGGGAAACTGCACACAAAATCTTCCATAACCGGTATTTTACCCAGCCAGACTCGCTCACAAGTACCCAATGGCCCCACCCACCTGCTGGAGGCAGTGTCACCACAATGGTTCACTGTTTCAGTTTCACTGTTGGTGGGGCTGCCCGGTGCTTAGGATATTCTGGTTGGACATAGCAACATTTATCACCTCCTCTACAGGCCTCTCTTTCTCATTGACTTTGACTAAACACGGACTCTCACCTTTGGCCTACCAACCCTTAAGCCCTGTACACATGATTGGATATCTGATGGAATCTAATCTGATGGATTTTTTCATCAGATATCCGATGAAGCTGACTTTCATCAGTCTTGCCTACACACCATCGGTCAAAAATCCGACCGTGTCCAAATGCGGTGATGTAAAACACTACGACGTGCTGAGAAAAATTAAGTTCAATGCTTCCGAGCATGCGGCGACTTGATTCTGAGCATGCATGGATTTTTGACCGATGGACTTCCACACAGACGATCGTTTTTCTTCTATCATTTTTTTATCCATATGAAAAATTTAAAACATGTTCTATTTTTTTTTCACCGATGGAAAAAAAAACGATGGGGCCCACATACGATCGTTTTTTCTAATGAAAACGGTCCATCGGTCCGTTTTCATCAGACAGACCGATCGTGTGAACAGGGCTTAACACCCTCATAACACATATCGTTATTTCCATTCGCTTAGCCATTGCAAACAAATGGAAATGTACTCAACCACCAACAATGGATGACGTAATTCAAATACTGAAAGAAACCTGCCTGCTCAAATATGTCTATGCCAAGGCAAATATGAAAATCCAATCTTTTACAAAGAATTGGAAATCCTGGCTTCTACAACTGAAAAGTCCTTGTGAACCGAAAGACCAACCTTTTGTCAAAGCTCAGTTAAAACATATTTTCATATGGCCTCATTCCTGCTAGGTCACCACCTAAACTCTGATTCTTTTACACTTTACTCTAACTTTATAATCCAGTCAACTACAGTTTGAACTCAAATCATGTCTTCCATTTGTTGTCATATTGTACACTCATTTTATAAGCTCAACACTAAGTGTGATTTCCCTCTTTCATATAAGATCTCACTAGACCAAGATAAGGTTTGATGAGAATTATAAATTATATACATTACTGTGTTGTTCACTTCCTTGCATCTTGTAATGCTAGTGAAACTTAATAAAAATGCTTACGTTTAAAAAAAAAAAATCAACATTTTTAGGATGCATCTCTTACATTCAGCTTCTCTCCCCCAGCCATCACAATCCCCACCTATTACTGGCAATTGCCAACTGTCAAAATGATTATTTTGTATTACAAACAAGGAGTGGCTGTCAAAAATGCAACTGCTACTGTAAATGTAGTTGAAAATAGTCTGCAAGTAACAATTATTGTCTCTGTTTCAATGTTTGTACTAAAGTTTCAGAAAAAATAGAGCATCCAGTAGTGCAGTGAATAGTCATTAATACCTTAATCATTAGACAAAATCTAAAATAATCACAGGAAAGTCTGCTTCATAGATTCAACTCTTTATTGTATGATGGTTATAAATGTTCAAGCATAATGACCAAATTAAAACAATTGAAAATAGATGCACATAGCAGCTATAAAATATATATCAGTTCCCTAATAAAATATGTAGCATGTTTCCTAAAAAAGTGCAGAATCGTTGCATGGAAGTGTAGGGTTTAGGTGAGAACGTTATGGAGGGACCTATAATAATTGCATTGTTATTTGTTTTGGCTACTTCTGTGCTATGAGAGCAGAAAGCTAGATTATTTCAGAACAAAAACCACTCCTTCTCCTCCAACCTAAAATAACCTATGGTCTGTTTCCCATTTATTTTCATATACATGTTGGTCATATTTTGAAAGTTTATTTAGTTTTTTATATACCGTATTTATTGGCATATAACACGTACCCTAACTTTAAGAGGGAAGTTTGAGGAAAAAAACTTTCCACAGCCCCCTGCGTATAACATGCAGGCACAGTTTACCCTCTATTTTCAGGGTAAAAAAGTGAGTGTTATACGCCAATAAATACAGTAAATACAATTAACTACATTTAGGAAGGGTAGAAAAAGTATATTTTCTTTAAACTAAATAATTCCATTGCTGGGGCTTTTTGGCTAGTGGTATTGTTTTTGCACATACCACTAGAAAATTATGGTGGATAGTTGTTTAAAGGGATGTACACCCTTATAATAGACCTCAACCATCCACCAAGCAAACAGTCTAGAATATAAAAAAACCTGCAAAAAATATGTGGCAGCAGAGGTAGGTGGGGGGGGATAGAAGGCTGGCAGAACATGTGAGCAATTTTTTAGGTATGCTTCTTCAGAAGGCCAAGGTGCTTTGGTCTATAACTGAATGGCAACCAAATGACTGGCAACCAAGACAGTGCTTGACAAATTATTGGATGTAAATTGGGTGTTTCCAGAAAGAAAACATATGGGCTATTTTGTTTGGTTTACAGGAATTAAAGGCAAAATCTGGGCAGCTTGATATTAGCGTAGCATATTTGGAAAAGACCAAAGGGTAAATTAAGAGATAGAGATCCAGTATCTCACAAATGTGAGTACACCCCTCACAATTTTGTAAATATTTTATTATACCTTTTAATGTGACAACACTGAAGAAATGACAATGCGTTACAATGTAAAGTGTGTACAGCTTGTATAACAGTGTAAATTTACGGTCGTCTCAAAATAAACCAACACACAGCCATTATTGTCTAAACCTCTGGCAACAAAACTAAGTGAAAATTTCCAAATGTGGGCCCAATTAGCCATTTTCTCTCCCCAGTGTCATGTGAATTGTTAGTGTTACAAGGTTTCAGGTGTGAATGGGGAGCAGGTGTTATACCACTTACTTTCTCATACCGGTCACTGGAAGTTCAACATGGCACCTCATGGCAAAGAACTCTCTTGGGATCTGAAAAAAAATATTGTTGCTCTACATAAAGATGGCATAGGCTATAAGAAGATTGCCAATACCCTGAAACTAAGCTGCAGTGCAGTGGCCAAGACCATACAGCAGTTTACAGCAGTGGCCAAGACCATACAGCAGTTTAACAGGACAGGTTCCCCTCAGAACAGGCCTCACCATGGTTGACCAAAGAAGTTGAGTGCACATGCTCAGCATCATATTCAGAGGTTGTCTTTGGGAAATAGACATATGAGTGCTGCCAGCATTGCTGCAGAGGTTGAAGGGATGGGGGGTGTCAGCCTGTCAGTGTTTAGACCATACGCCACACAATGCATCAAATTTGTCTACACGGCTGTTGTCCAAGAAGGAAGCCTCCTTCAAAGATGCACAAGGAAGCCCGCAAACAGTTTGCTGAAGACAAGCAGACTAACGACATGGATTACCGGAACCATTTCCTGTGGTTTGATGAGACCAAGATAAACTTTTGTCGGTTCAGATGGTGTAAAGCCAAGCATGGTGGTGGGAGTGTCATGGTCTGGGGCTGCATGAGTTCTGAAGGCCAACATGCACCTTCGGAGACTGGGCCGCAGGGCAGTATTCCAACATGATAACGACCTCAAACACACCTCCAAGATGACCATTGTCTTGCTAAAGAAGCTGAAGGTAAAGGTGATGGACTGGCCAAGCATGTCTCCAGACCTAAACCCTATTGAGCATCTGTGGGGCATCTGTGGTGGAGCGCAAGGTCTCTAACATCCAACAGCTCCGTGATGTCATCATAGAGGAGTGTAAGATGACTCCAGTGGCAACCTGTGAAGCTAATGGTGGCCACACAAAATATTGACACTTTGGGCCCATTTTGGACATTTTCACTTAGGGGTGTACTCACTTTTGTTGCCAGCAGTTTAGACATTAATAGCTGTGTGTTATTTTGAGGGGGCAGCAAATTTACACTATTATACAAGCTGTACACTCACTGCATCACATTGTAGCAAAGTGTAATTTCTTCAGTGTTGTCACATGAAAAGATATAATAAAATATTTACAAAAATTTGAAAGGTGTACTCACTTTTGTGAGATACTGTAGTTAGAGTTCTGATGTAGTATAGAAGCTTAGGTGATAGGATCATCTTCACTGAACTATGACAACCTTTGTGTTAAAGTCTATAACAGGGAATCCAAATCTTTTTCTCACATAGTTGGGTTTTACAGGTACAGAACAAGATTAAAACAGTTTCAAATCAAACATAGGGGCAGATCCACAAAAGAATTACGCGGCATAATTTAAAATTTCCCGCGTCATATCTTTGGTTTGTATCTTCAAAACAAGATACGACGGCATCTCGGGTCGATCCGACAGGCGTACGTCTTAGTACGCCGTCGGATCTAAGATGCAATTTTTCGGCGGCCGCTAGGTGTCGTTTCCGTCGGATTCCGTGCCGAGTATGTAAATTAGCTATTTACGGCAATCCACTAATGTACGTTCGGCCGGTGCATTTTTTTACGTCGTTTGCGTTCGCCTTTTTCCGGCGTATAGTTAAAGCTACAGTTATGAGGCGTATTCAATGTTAAGTATGGCCGTCGTTCCCGTGTAGAATTCAGAAATTTTTACGTCGTTTGCGTAAGTCGTTCACGAATAGGGATTTGCGTAGAATGACGTCACCGTCAAAAGCATTGGCTTTTTTCAGGGTTCATTTTGAGCATGCGCACTGGGATACCCCCACGGACGGCGCATGCGCAGTTAAAAAAAAATGTTGTTTACGTCGGGTCATGACGTATTTACATAAAACACGCCCCCATTACATCCATTTGAATTCCGCGCCCTTACGCCGCCAAAGATACACTACGCCGCTGTAACTTACGGCACAGATTCTTTGTGGATTTGAAAAAAGAAAGTAAGTTAAGGCGGCGTAGTGTATCTTAGATACGCTACGCCCAGCGCATAAATGCACCGCTGTACGTGGATCTGCCCCATAGTCTTTTATTTATACATATTTGTAAACTCTATATATATGTTTGTTGTTCGATAACATATAATAATTTATGACATGTTAATAGTATTTCATTTTTAGATCTTTACATTTACCTGTATACATACAGTATATATTAACAGAAAAATTTAATCATTAACATGTTCAGTAAATCCTCTGGTGAAGTTTTTTTTTTTTTACAGAAAGCAAATTAGTAAGCTGTGGGTTTTTAAAGTGTTTTGATGTTCACTATAGAAGATCTCTCCATTAACAATTCAATTTTCCTGTTTGGCAACTGTTGGCTAATTTCCATCATTTCAAGGGTATTTGAGACAAAAAAGTTTTAAATTAAAATTAATTGAATCTCTTGTGGTACTTATTGAAACTGGAAATTAGCCATCTAGATTAGCATTTGACACTTGACATGTTTCAGTTTGACTGATGAGAATGTGTTTAAAACTGACAATCTCTATTCACACTTGCCAAAAAGAATTGTGTTTATAAATGAGTTATTGTATAAAGACCTGTAAAACATGCATTTAGAGCAAAAGTTCAGTTTTTATGCCTAAAAGAACAATTACCAAAAACAACAAGTTGCCACAAAAGCAGTTGCTAGTGTGACGCAAAGAATATTTGTTTTATATACTTTTCATTTTATCCAACAAACTTTCATTTGGTCTGGGGACTGTATACATGTTTTATAATATTATCATGTTTAAGACAAAAACTTTCACAAATGAATTGTATAAAAAAATATTCGTTGTCCCAATAGAGACATGATATTATAATGTGATCCTAATAAAATCACAATGTAGGCATAAATGTAACGCATCATTCTTTTGTTAGTGTCCTTAATTTTTTTTTTTTTTAAATGCCTAATGTCATTGTTAGGTAACATACTCATTTAAAGATCTACTCAGAATGTCCGTTTTTATTAAGATCACATTTATAATATCATAAATATGTTTTTGGTCCAATACTATTAAAGCAAAATACTTTTTCAGGTGTTTGTAATTGTTTTTAACCATTTTGCGTTTTGCTTTTTTTTTTTGTTCTAATAATTAAAATTTGTCTGCAAATATTGTCCATGTCATTGTATAGATAATAGTAGTTAGTTACATTCAACTGGACTTTTTCTGCAATGTTGAAGGCATTTTATAGCTTACTGAAGCCACTTCTTCAGTTCTAATGAGCGTCAGGAAGATATCCCAGAATTTATATCCACATAGGTAGCATTGATTATTGAATTTAATTTACATGTGTCAAGGCAGTTTGGTTGTTCGAACAGAGGAATTTTTTTCTGAATTTCAAGGTAATTTTTCAGAATGTCGCTAGTGGAGCAAACAATACATTTGTGGAGGGACTTGTCAAAAGCTATGTTTGTGTGTTTATTTACTTTTCACATTTTTTGCAAATGGTAAAGTAAATTGGTAAAGGGTGCTTCCAGATTCTGCCACTCCCCCTGCCCATACACCCCCAAGGTTGTGGTGGGAAAGAAATTGTAGGAAAGACATGTTAATAGTGGGCCCTTACTCCCTTAATAGTCCAAATCTAGTATAACTTTATATTCAAACCTTGTGATTTCTGCTTATTGTGATTAATGTGTAGCTGCCCCTTTAAAGTCCAAGTCCACCTCTTTTTTTCTGAATTCCAATAACGTACCTTGGTTGCAGAAAAATAAAAGCTTTCTTTGATTTTGAGAACAACGGACTGCGTTGTGATGTCACTTCTGGTCTTTGGAATACAAGCCAGCTCCAGTGAGCAGAGTGGTGGCAATTACAGGGTGAATAGGCTGTGTGTATTGGTGCCAAGAGACTGAACACCACCAAATATGACTGTATATCACATTTAAACATATATGGGCACTTTTATTAAATAAATACTGCACACCGGTGATAGAGAGTTGCAAGTTGCACTGGGGAAGAATTATCCACAGAGAGGGAGAACTATCTGCCAACCAAACCATTTGAGATTCCATCAAAACCTTTGGTAAAAGTGCTTATGACCTTCCTTTTACCTAATGGGTCATGTAATTCTGTTGAGTACATTGGAGTGAAACACTTGGTGGAATACTGGTGTTATAGAAAGAAGAAGAGAAAAGATAATTACAGTACAACCTTGGATTGCAAGTAACTTGGTCTGCCAGCTTTTTTTTTTCAATATAAACATGTTTTTACTTGATAATTAAAAAAAAAAGTTTTTCTAATTTTTTTACTTGACGAACGAGCAATGTCTTGCAAAATGAGTAGCGTCACATCACAACTGAGTATAAGGCTTAGTTCACACTTCGTTGACTTTGGATCTGACTTGTGAGACTCCAAGTCGCATGGCAGGTTAAATCCCCATTTAGTCAATGAGAGCTGTCTTAATTAGCACTACTGAAGTCGCTCTGGCTTTAGAAAAGGTCCCTGTAAAACTTCAAGGTGACTTCTATCTGACTTGTTCCCATAGACTTTAATGGAAGCTGTCTCCAAGACAGATCCTTATCTTAAATGATGTTTCTTCGAAGTTTCCTCAAAGTTGCCTTGAAGTTCCCTCAAAGTTGCCCGGCAAAGTCATGCCAACTCTCAGGTTGCGGCAGTGTGAACTGCCTCTTTTCTCTTTTATACTCTGTAGCTCATGAAGTGCAGGTTAATTTGTTATATTTTTACAGTAAATTTCATACTGTATATTGTATTGCTGTTATAATCTTTATATGAATAAATGGTTTCCATTATTTCTTATGGGTAAATTAGCTTTGATATATGAGTGCTTTGGATTGCAAGCACGTTTCCGGAACTAATTATGCTTGCAATCCAACGTTTTACTGTACTATAGAGCATTTTTTTTTTACTGTTATAAGATATTGGTTAATATATTATGTCAACTTTTTTGCATAGTTTTGCATTCTTAGTGTTTTATTTTATGCTTCACTAAAAGTCATTGAAATGTTTGACATTTGACAATCCTCTGCCTCTTAGCCTAGAACATAGCTGTTATTGTTTTTTTAACATTAATCACCCTTTGACTTCAATGGGGTTTAGATTCAGTAACCAAACTAGTAATATTCGCCAAACCTGCCTCAAACCAAACTCAAATTCTGTCTTATTAAAAACACCACGGGGCAGATTCACAAACAATTGCATGGGCGCAGCGTATGTGACATACGCTACGCCGCTGTAAATTACTGTTCCCAGCTTCGAATCCACAAAGAATTTGCGCTGTAAGTTACGGCGGCGTAGTGTATCTCTCGCGGCGTAATGGCGCGCAATTCAAATGCGGCGAGTAGGGGGCGTGTTTCATTTAAACAAACTGCGCATGCGCCATCCCTAAATTTCCCGCCGTGCATTGCGCTAAATGACGTCGCAAGGATGTCATTGTTTTGACGTGGACGTAAATTACGTCCAGCCCGATTCACGGACGACTTACGCAAACAAAATAAAAAAATTAAAATTATACGCGGGAACGACGGCCATACTTAACATTGAGTACGCCACCATATAGCAGCTTTAACTATACGCCGGAAAAAGCTGACTAGAGACGACGTAAAAGAATGTGACGGCCGCTCGTACGTTCGTAGATTGTCGGAAATAGCTAATTTGCATACTCAACACGGATTATGATGGGAACGCCACCCAGCGGACGCCGAAGAATTGCATCTAAGATCCGAAGGCGTACGAAGACTTACGCCTGTCGGATCTAACCCAGATGCCGTCGTATCTTGTTTTGAGGATCCAAAACAAAGATACGACGTGGGAAATTTGAAAGTACGCCGGCGTATCAGTAGATAAGCCGGCATACTCTCTTTGTGGATCTGCCCCCACATGTTTTTCATTTCTTTTTATGGCAATAAAGATGCACTTTTTTACTTAGACTAAGTGTGTGATTTGATAATGCTGATATGCTCCCTATATATTAATGTGAAATGTACATTTTAGTAGTTGATTGCTCTTTAAGTTTATATCATTTCCTCAATAAACACATTTGTAATGTAATCATGGAAAAATGCCTAAAACATTCAGATAGTAGGCAATGTTTAGTGAAATTGGCATGCATTGTGATGCCGTTGCCTACAATCTGTGTAAAAAAAAAAGAGTCCCATGTACAGTCCTGTACTTTTAATCTTATACCAGTCTTTTTCAGGACTTGAAGACAGTACTTTGCCTTCTGGCTGTACTGAGCATGACATAGTCAAGTACAAAGATAGTATCTGGTTGTGATAAACCTACTGGGCAAAGAGCAATTTAGCTTATCTCCTTCAAAACATGGAAATTTATAAGGAAAATGTATCCAGCACAAATACAAAAATAAGAAGAAAATATACAAGCTTTGGAAAATCTTCACAGATGCAGTTTTCCAACATATGTCACGTCAAAAAATAAGCCGCTGAATTGCTAAATAGAACATCCTCTAGAAAGTTGCTGATAATGTCACAAGTTGTTATATAAGCATAAGGACCTATTTAGTAACAGCGTAAATGTAATGTTCAGGCAAAAATCTAATACCCATTTAGTTGCTATCAAAGTCAGTCACAAAAAAAAAACATTTGAAAATAATTTTACCTCAAATATTGGGATTTTATTGGGAGATAAAATTATGTTCACTTGATCAGGGATGATGGCAATTTACATGCCATGTCTAATTTGTTTCTAAACAAAACAAAACATTTTAGCTTGAGCCAGCTTCTTCCAATTAAATGTTGTTTTAAATTTTGACATAAAATAAATTTAAAGAGCTGTAAGATAATATAGCAACATTTTATTTTTTAATGTGAATAAAATGACTTTGCATACCATGGATATTTTACAGTAGATGTGTGCAAGAGTAAATAAAAATAAAATGTGTGATTATTGGAGAGCAATATTTCATTACACACAGAACTGGGACATACATGATCAAGAACATTGCAGGCCACACCTACACTAGGTTAATTAAAAGAACAACACCCTAATTAGAAATGAGGGAGAGTTAAATGGATTGTGTGTGTAAAGTTGTCTTTGTGTTCTGTAAGGTAGAATCTTGGGTTTACAAGTACAAATCTTTAGCTCCTTAGAGCTATAAGACTCCTATTTCCTTCCTTGACATTCTAGGGAACAATCGAAAAGTAACTCATTCATGGGCAACAATAATATAGAATTAAAGCATAAAGCTTACCAATATGAGCTACATTGCCCGGGACAGCCCTGCATTTTGCAAGTCTGTCCCGGGCAGCTTCATTCCAGGACAATAAAGTGTCCCGGAATGAAACTGACACAGCCACCCCCCGGGCCAATCTGATGCCTCCAAAAAAGAGCGCAACATCACCGCTTTACTCACTGACAGTATTTGTCCTGGCCGGGAATGCCTGGAGGAGCACAATCCTCACCCCCTGCTTGTGATTGGAGAAATCATAAATCCCGTCTCTTGTGTCCAATCACTGTGCTGTGATTCGTTACAGCACAAGCTGATTTTTGGAAAGGGAGGGTGTCCCTGAATGGTAGTTTGGAAATGTGGTCCCCCTAATGGTAACTGGTGACTGTTTACTGAAATCAGTCCTGTTAAAATTTTGAAAAGAGTGTAGGAGTTTATTTTCTATCTGTTTCCCTGCTGGGGTAATTCATCCTCTCTACCAACAACCTATGGGAAATCCAGAAACAGTGAGAGAAATCTTTCAATGAGGACACATGTTCTGGTGATAACTGTGTCGGAGTGTCACATAGGATTTCCCCTCAATCTGGAGATATGTCCTCTTCCTGTTGTGTCTTTGTTAAAAGGAAATGAAGGGAAAGCCTCAGTTGAGACACAGACAAAAAAGAGACAAAAACTGGCGGAGGTTTTAACCATTCCATGCTCTATCCTAAAAAGATATTCATTGTTGTGGAACATTAATTTTAACCACCTTAGCATGCAGTAACCATGTCTATGGAAGAAAGAAAAGTAATTGAAGCTGTACTTTTGGCAGATATAAAAGGCACTAATTAATGCAGCTCTTTAAACAATAATGTATCATTCATTTTATTTTGAAAATGCAAGCAGTGTAAGTATCTGTGTTTGACCTAGTATGAGCCTTTTGCAGTTCTGTACAGCAGAGATTAAGTTATTGCAGCACAAGCTGGTTTAAATATTATATATTTTAACCCCTTCCCGACCGCCGCCTGTACATATACGTCGGCAGAATGGCACGTACAGGCACATTGGCGTACCTGTACGTCCCTGCCTAGACGTGGGTGGGGGGTCCGATCGGGACCCCCCCCGCGACTTGCGGCGGTCGGGTCCCCTCGGGGAGCGATCCGGGACGACGGCGCGGCTATTTGTTTATAGCCGCTCCGTCGCGATCGCTCCCCGGAGCTGAAGAACGGGGAGAGCCGTGTGTAAACACGGCTTCCCCGTGCTTCACTGTGTCGGCGCATCGATCGCGTCATTCCCTTTATAGGGAAGACACGATCAATGACGTCATTACTACAGCCACACCCCCCTACTGTTGTAAACACACACACAGTGTACACCAAATCCTACAGCGCCACCTGTGGTTAACTCCCAAACTGCAACTGTCATTTTCACAATAAAGAATGCAATTTAAATGCATTTTTTGCTGTGAAAATGACAAAAATCCCCAAAATGTGTAAAAATTGTCCGAAGTGTCCGCCATAATGTCGCAGTCACGAAAAAAATCGCTGATCGCCGCCATTAGTAGTAAAAAAAAAAAAATAATAAAAATGCAATAAAACTATCCCCTATTTTGTAAACGCTATAAATTTTGCGCAAACCAATCGATAAACGCTTATTGCGATTTTTTCTACCAAAAATATGTACAAGAATACGTATCGGCCTAAACTGAGGAAAAAAAAAAATTTTCTATATGTTTTTGGGGGATATTTATTATAGCAAAAAGTAAAAAATATTGCATTTTTTTCAAAATTGTCGCTCTATTTTTGTTTATAGCGCAAAAAATAAAAACCGCCAAGGTGATCAAATACCACCAAAAGAAAGCTCTATTTGTGGGAAAAAAAGGACGCCAATTTTGTTTGGGAGCCACGTCGCACGACCGCGCAATTGTCTGTTAAAGCGACGCAGTCCCAAACTGTAAAAACACCTTGGGTCTTTGGGCAGCAATATGGTCCGGGGCTTAAGTGGTTAATGGACTATTCATTTTCACCTTGGTATTTTTGGATAGAGTTCTGCTTTAACTGCAAAGCTAAAGTTTGTGTCTGCATGCTATATAAAAAAGGGGGTATAAAATATTGTATTACCCTCTAGTTCATCAATTGTATGCAAAAACACATGACATTTAATTTCATGCTGGTTATTGCATTATTTAACCACTTGCTTACTGGGCACATATACTCTCTTCCTGCCCAGGCGAAATTTCAGCTTTCGGCACTGTCGCGCTTTAAATGAAAATTGAGCGGTCGTGCGACGTGGCTCCCAAACAAAATTGCCGTCCTTTTTTCCCCACAAATAGAGCTTTCTTTTGGTGGTACTTGATCACCTCTGTGGTTTTTATTTTTTGCGCTATAAACAAAAAAAGCATCAATTTTGAAAAAAACACAATATTTTTTACTTTGTGCTATAATTAATATCCCATAAAAAAAAAAAATTCTCAGTTTAGGCTGATACGTATTCTTCTAAACATTTTTTTACTAGTAATGGCGGCGATCTGCGATTTTTGTCAGGACTGCGATATTATGGTGGACACATCAGACACTTTTGACACATTTTTGGGACCATTCACATTTATACAGCAATCCCTGCTATAAATATGCACTGATTACTGTATACATGTGACTGGCAGGGAAGGGGCGAGGAAGGGGTTAAATGTGTACCCTGGGAGTGATTCTTACTGTGGGGGGAGGGGACTGACTGGGGGAAGTGACTGATCGGTGTCCCTATGTACAAGGGACACAGCATCAGTCTCCTCTCCCTGACAGGACATGGATTTCTGTGTTTACACACAGAGATCCACATCCCTGCTCTGTCACTGCCGATCGCGGGTACCCAGCGGAAATCGCGGGTACCCAGCGGAAACCCAGCGGGTACCCAGCGGCACGTGCATTGGCATCTCAGTGATGCACTGCGCGCGCCCCCCAGTGGCCGGAGGACCCGAGGCCATAAAAAGACGGCCTCCCGGCATTGTAAAACCACCTTGTGGCTGTCTTTTTACTATGGCCCGGGTCTGAAGAAGTTAATCTCTTTCTTTGCCAGATACTGCTTCAACAACCCTTCCTTATTTTTAATATTTTGCTATCCTTTACCAAAAAAATCTCAATGACTTGGGCCATGAGTATTCAGATCTCCTGCTACATTGATACTAGCCCATATGACCACAAGACAAGTGTTTTAAGAGGGGGACCTAAAACAAATTGGCAAAAAAAAATGTATTCTTGTTTTAACATTTTCCTAACTATGGGCCATTGTAAAAAGTCTTATTAAAGTGTTTTCTGATGAATAACTGAATACATGAATGAATGATTAAGGGATAATTTACACCACATACGGCCCAGTGTTTTTTTTTTCTGCATCAAAAACACATGGGGCCAGATCCAGAGAGCAAGTACGCCAGCGTATCTACTGATACGCCGGCGTACTTTCAAATTTCCTGTGTCGTATATTTAGTTTGAATCCTCAAACCAAGATACAACGGCATTTGGGTAAGATCCGACAGGCGTACGGCTTCGTACGCCTTCGGATCTTAGATGCAATACTTCGGCGCCCGCTGGGTGGAGTTCGCGTCGTTTTCCGCGTCGGGTATGCAAATTAGCGATTTACGGCGATCCACGAACGTACGCGTGGCCGTCGCATTTTCTAACGTCGTCTGTAGTCTGCTTTTTCCGGCGGATAGTTAAAGCTGGTATTTTGCGGCGTATAGATGAACTTGCCATGTTAAGTATGGCCGTCGTTCCAGCGTCAACATTTTTTATTTTTATTTTTTTGGCGTAAGTCGTCCGTGAATAGGGATGGACGTAACTCACGTCTAAGTTAAAAAAATGACGTCCTAGCGACGTCATTTAGCGCAATGCACGGCGGGAAATTTCGGGACGACGCATGCGCAGTTCATTCGGTGCGGGGACGCGCTTCATTTAAATGAAACCCGCCCCCAACCCGCCCAATTTCAAATCCGCCGCCAGAAATACACTACGCCGCCGTAACTTATGGCGCAAACTCGCTGAGAATTCGAATATACGGCAGGTAAGGTACGGCGGCGTAGTGTATCTCTGATACGCTGCGCCAATCTAAATGTATGTGGATCTGGCCCATGGACAGTAAGTTTACACCAGTGGTTCTCAACCCTGTCCTAAAGTACGTCCAACAGGCCATGTTTGCAGGTTTTCCTTTATCTTGCACATGTGCTTTAAATCAGAGTCAATGGCTTGGTATTTTGGACAGCTATTTTATCTAATTTTACAAGGGTTTACATTACTTGTAATATGAACACAAGTGACCCCCTTTTTTTTTAACGGTTTACATTTTACATTTTTTTTTTAAAAAGTTAAATAAATAAGAGCTTGCACACAGTAGCAAACACATATGTAAATTGCGGCTGCTTTTGAAAACAGTGTTCAAACCACACATGTGAGGTATCGCTGTGATCATTAGAATGAGAGCAATAATTCTAGATGCAATCATTTAGACTGTAACTCAAAACTGTTAACCTGTGGACATTTTTAAATGTCGCCTATGGATATTTTTAAGGTTAAACGTTTGTCGCCATTCCATGAGCGGGTGCAATTTTGAAGCGTGACATGTTGGGCATCACTTTACTCTGCGTAACATTATCTTTCACAATATAAAAAAATTGGGCTATCTTCACTGTTAAGTCAAAAAAGTGTATTTTTTCCCAAAAATATTGCACTTGTAAGACTGCTGCGCAAATACGGTGTGACATAAAGTATTGCAATGACCACCATTTTATTCTCTGGGGTGTCTGAAAAAAAAATAATGTTTGGGGGTTCTAAGTAAGTTTCTAGCAGAAAAAAATAATATTTTCACTTGTAAACACAAAGTATGAAAAATAGGCCCGGTCCTTAAGTGGTTAACAGTCCTTAATGGTAGTGGTTGTATTAGTTCTTTTTTTTATATTTTTTCCTCTATTTTCACCTGGTGATCCAACCAGTAACACTATACTTGTGTTAGGGTGACTCCAATATGGAAGAGCAATGGAAACAACCTGTGGAGGGGATAATGTTATATGCACTAGAAATTTTAGATGGACTTGTCTAACAATTTAAAGCAGAACTCCAGCTGACACTTCTATGTGGTTACAACAGAAGTTTTTATTTTTGTTATAAAGGCTTTACATCAATGAATTGTCTCAACCCTCTAATGGTTGAGACAAACCACCAAACCCTCACATTTTCTGGACAACGTGATCTGTTAAAGAAAGTTGAAAAATAAATGACTTACTGCCAAGATCAAGGTGAAAATAATGAAAAAATCCTAAGAAAAGAAAATGAATACAACCACCACAATAAAAGATTTGTAAGCTGCAATATAATACATTTTCTCTGGGATTTAGAAACTATTTAAGACTAAATTAAATGTTCTGAATATACTGCTTTACCATGTCTATTTTCAGTAAAACGATATAGATCCTCATGCAACAAGTCATCTATTTCTTTTTAATAAAATACACATAAAAAAGAACACAATAAGAAATACACATAAAAAAAGAACACAATGAGGGTTATCTGTAAAATAAATCCCAACTAAATGTCTACATGTTAAATCAATTAATAGAATGTCCAACCGGATTTATTTTTATGTTATACATTTCTAAATGGAAAGGATAAAGGCATAGCAAAGCAGACTTCATGCCAGGCAGTATGGGATACAGTAAAACATAGAACTTACTAAGGCAGCGTGATACTGTTCTTGTGCAAGTCTGTGATGTAACAGAGCTAAAAAAGGTATAGACAAATCAAAGGAAAAAGAGAAACCTTCCTGAAGGTAAAATGTCACGGGGGTTTTTTACATTTATATATGGAATATTTTTCAAACTGATCATGATGTGTTAGTACACCAGATGTTCAGCTCAGCTTATATATTTATATTTTACAATTTAGTTACAAAAGTTACAGTCAACTTCCTAGACCTTTTGTGTGCTTCATTTATCTGGGTTATTAGCACTATTTGTCTTGCTGCCTTCTACCTCATAAATAAATTATATATTTGCTTATTTTTGCTTTATGTTCTTTACTGAAATTGCTATAATTGCTATAAAAGTGACTGCAGCAAATCAAGTTAAAGGGGCTGTAAAGGTAAAAAAAAATCCCTAAAATCCCTTTACCTCAGTGCAGTCCTCCTTCACTTACCTCATCCTTCGATTTTGCTTTTAAATGTCCTTATTTTTTTCTGAGAAATCCTCACTTCCTGTTCTTCTGTCTGTAACTACACACAGTAATGCAAGGCTTTCTTCCTGGTGTGGAGAAAGCCTCTTGAGGGGGCGAGCAGGAGTGTCAGGATGCCCACTAACACACAGCTCCTTTCTCTATCTGCAAAGTAGAGAGCGTCCTGACCCTCCTGCTCGCCCCCTCCCCCCTTAAGAGGCTTTCTCCACACCAGGGAGAAAGCCTTGCATTACTGTGTGTAGTTACAGACAGAAGGACAGGAAGTGAGGATTTCTCAGAAGAAATAAAGACATTTAAAAGCAAAATCGAAGGATGAGGAAAGTGAAGGGGGACTGCACTAAGGTAAAGGAAGCTATTTAGGGAAAAAAATGTTTACCTTTACGACCCCTTTAAGACCAGGCTCTAGAAGAAGAAGAAGAAGATAAAGAATAGGAGTGTCCAATACCTGATCACCTGATGGCTTTCTTTGGTTTCTTCTGCTGGATACCTCAATACAGAACACAGTATTGACATAGGCTTGAGCATCCACGGTGCACAACAGGGGACCAAGTATTCAACACTCCTGGAAGTGCCAGAAACTAGCATGGCCAGAGATCTGTAAAAAAGCAAAGTTTTAAGATTCCACCCACCTGAAAGATAAGTTCCTATATTTTTCTATTACAAGCTGTTTTTAGTTCAGTTCATTACAGGTAGTTGCAGGGCCGCTTTAAACAAAAACATTGGTTTATTTGCACAAAAAGGGGCCTAAATACTGACTATATTAACAACAGTGATAAACTGAAGTTACTTTGTTGTTCCGGAAAATACCTGGGTTTGATTACAAATTGATCCTAGGACTTTCAAAGCCGATATTAAGCCTTGTCCCCTTGTAAGGTTTTAATCCTAGCATCTTGTAAGGCTCTATTTTTGGGGGATGGAGGAATCTATTTGATCAGCCCGCAAACTGAACAAGAGAAATCTGTGTGTGTGTGTGTGTGTGTGTGTGTGTGTGTGTGTGTCTTGGACTAGTGGGCAACAGAGGTTCTGATATATGAAAGTTGCAAAATGGACGTGGGGCAATTTGTGATTTGGAGTGAGACCTAATACCAGCTTGGACAGGAGCTGAGTCTTTGTACACAACCTAGAAACTAGAGATGGAGAAGAGGATCAGAATTGGAGGAAATTGTCAGAGTAAGAACTAAGGCACAGTAAATGGAGGGCACTGGAGCGAGTGGTAAGGTACTATACAGGTAGGATGCAAGAAGTGGAGGAGAGAAACATTACATACCAAAAGTAAAAGAATACAGCAGAACATGAAATGGGATTAGCATGAGGTACAAGGGAAATTCTGAAAACAGAAAACAGATCCACTATTGGGTGGGATGCTGAAAGGTTGACCACACAAGTTGGAAATTTGGTCATACCTCCAGCCCTTCTGTGTTCAATCACTTTTACACATACTGTATATAAGTATTAATGGACAGAACAAAACACAGGGGTCAATGAGTGTTAAGAGTAAGGGAAACATGGACCAATCCATGATCCCTGCATAAGGTTTTGGAGATCAGAAATAATAGGGTTGATTTACTAAAAGCAAGAAGACTGTGCACTTTTCAAAGTGCAGTTGCACTCTGCAAGTGCAGTTGCTCCAGAGCTTAGTAAATTAGCAGAATCTGCAGAGCTTAGTAAATTATCAGAAGCTGCAGAGCTTAGTAAATTAGCAGAAGCTCTGTTGGCTTCCATCATCCAATCATGTACAAGCAAAAATGCTGTTTTGTTTTTTTTCCTTGCACGTGATTGGGTATTGTTTGCAAAGTGAAATTTTACCTAATTTACTAAGCTCTGAAACAAGTATACGTTAAAAAGTGCAGTCTACTTGCCTTTAGTAAATCAATCCCTATATCCTTATATATGCATAGCATTCTAGCAGCACAAAAATACTTTATTCAGTTATGCTGTACTTAATATGAGAATAAGATTAAAACTTATATTTCATTTTCTGTTCCCAGTTGATTTGAATGTGTTATAAGCAGGGGATTCTTCTGCAGTATCACTGCATTATATTATGCTTTTACTCCCATGTATCTGCTACTTGCTATGCAAAACGGCATGCAACATGACAGAGTAGTATTATTAAATAATGATGAATGAATAATTGCAACATTATCCACTCTGTCTTTTGCATACAGAAATTAATGTAAAATTATTGCACAATCCACTCCTTAATTTTAATATGTATTTGTGAAATCATGACATTTGTACACAGGCGCATTGTAAATGTTATGTTAAGTTTAATTTTGCTGTGAAATAGCTGTGAAATATGAAAGATATATGATCAGCTTGGCTTAACGTTTTCATACCTGAAGTCAGCTCTTTGCATGCAGAATTTACAATTTGAGGTCAGTGATATTTCCATGCCAGGATATTACTATCTTCTTGGTTCAATGTGTAGGGAATTAAATGAGTCATGTACAGTATTTGCAAACACTACAGGCTCTTAACTTTACATAATGGATTCAAAATTTATAGTCAACTATCATCTGTAACAGAATTTGTTGTATTTGGTAGCAATATTTTTAAACGTGTCTGCCTTCATTATACACTTTTTTAAGATTATAATATTTGATATATATTGAGTTTGTCAAGGGGATTCCAGATCCCAACATGGAGGCTGATAGACATTCTGTTTATTCATCACCATAAACACATTTCAATTTAAATAAGCTTATACTTCAGCATAGAGATATAAAAAATATAAAACAATCTTCCTTTTCTGCACAGGTATACATTTAATAATACAAGGCTCACCAGGAAATGTAATATTCAGATCAGCAACATCTTCCACATCACACCCTACCAAGGGTTTGAAAACTGGCCCACAGCTTATAGCCTAATAGCAGTCTCTCACTGCCACATTTACACAGCTAATCATTGTTATACATCTACCAGATGTCCTGGTAAAATTATGGTTCTACAGCAAGGACTGGCAGCAGCCTTGGCCTAGACACCTACCCATAGTGTGTACCGACACTTTGAGGGCGGTTTTAACCCTTTTTCGGCCACTAGCTGGGGTTAAAAGCGCTCTGCTAGCAGCCGAAATGCGCCGCAAAAATGTTGGTAAAGCACCGCTAAAAATAGTGGCATTTTACTGCAGACGCTCAGGCAGCTCAGTGTGAAAGGGCTCTTAGAGTGTATAAAATGTCATTAAAGTGAATATAAAGTCTTGTTTTTTTTTCTATAAAAATAACAAACATGTTATACTTACCTGTGCTGTTGAACTGGTTTTGCACAGAGCAGCCCAGATCCTCCTCGCCTCTTGTCCCTGGCTGGAGCTACTGGCCCCTCCCTCCTGCTGAGTGCCCCCACAGCAAGCAACTTCCGAGCAACCAGGCCCCAACCCCTCACTCTCCTGATTATCTAACTGCCTTTGATTGACAGCAGCTGGAGCCAATGGCGCTGCTGCTGTGTCTCAGCCAATCAGGAGGGAAAGTCCTGAATGGATGAGACACTTGTGGACATTGCTTGACAGAGATGGGGCTCAGGTAAGTATTGGGGAGGCTGAGGGGGGCTACTGCACACAGAAGACTTGTTATATTAATGCATAGAATGCATTAAGATAAAAAAAAAAGCTTCTGACTTTACAACGAATTTAAGAATTTTAACCATCATAAACCTCTGAATATATCACCATTGTGCTATATGCTTTCCATGCAAACCCCATCTCATCTTATTTTTATTTTACATTAATTCTTTAAACATATTAATTTTTACCTGGTTATTTTGGGATTTAATATACTGGACATGCCAAAGGCAGCACTTTAGTTCCCTAGATTAACTAAGTTGAAAAGTACTTCTCTAGATGTTTGATTGTTCAGTGCTCTACTAAAACTGCCTTGTACTGTCTTATCCATCCTTCCTTACCCCCCCCCCCCCGGATTGGCTGCTCTCCCATGTAATGTGTGCCCATGCATCCTTTCTCCAGCTCCATCTTATGTTGGCAGCACCAAGAAAGCAGGCAAATTAGGCCAAAAGTGGGGAGCTGAGTTCAAGTTGGGCCAGAGGGCACCTGGGGCTCTGGAAAGAAGAAAAAGAGCAAAGGGAGACCAAGGGTGAGATAAGAAAAATACACAAGGCACCTGACTGTATGAGTATACCATAACTCATATTGCCACATGCTACATGTCCAGACATTTACACACTACTATGTATTATACAGTATGTGTACTACACTCACAGTGTAAATGTGCAGCACTTTACTGCCTTAACACTGCTAAGTACCAAGGGTAGAATATACTTTGCTCAGATAGTAAATGCAGAATTTCCAATATTTTCACTAGCTCTGTATTGCGTGTACACACTCAATTTACATCCAACTCTCCCGGAGAGAGAGTTTTTGGTATCTTCAACTTTTTGTTCTTTTCATCCTTGGCAATGTCTAAACACCTGATATCCAAAAATGACTCACAACATAGTTTGCACACAGAAAACTTTCCCACTTGGGAGACTAAACATCACTGTTATCAGTGAGCATTAAACATTATGAAAAGAAAATATAACATTACTAGCATAGCACAGAAATACCTATTAATACTGAAACAGTATGATGTGGTGTGAAGTGTGAAATGTCACACCTTTCAGTAGAGCTCCACATTACATCTTCACAATCCCACAGTTGATAGTGAATTGCAGTCCCCGGAGGAGAAACAGTATGTCAAAACCCAACAACCCTGACTACTTTAGACATTTCTTCTTTTTATACATTAATAAAAAGAAAACTAAAAAAGCCACTTCCTCTGTCTTATATATATAAAAGTTTGATATAAAAAGAGACAAGTGTTTTATCATGATCTAACACTGGAAGAACAGAAAAGGAAACCATACCTCATGCATTGTACCTATTTTCTTTTATAAGTTACACAACGTAATGTATTCACTTTAGGTATTTTATTTTTATTAAGCAGTGATGTGAAACTAAAAGTATAAATGAACGCTTATTTGTAGGTGGCAAAAATAGGTGATCTATGAAAAGAACCAAATTTGAAGCATGAAAAATATGCAAAGCAAGAAAAGAGTTTTGTATACAGTATATTATTCACTGAACAACCTATGATACTGTATAGAAACAACATTTTTTAAGTCTGTTATGTAAAAGGCTTTACAGCAACTAGAGCACAGATAATTTCCGTTATCATAAAATAAAATAAAAATCAAGGACCAGCTTAGAACGAACTCTGACACAGTGCATCTCCCTGTGATACAGAAATTATGTAGAGTAGAAGCTGTGAGTGATTCTTTGGGATCTATATCATTGCACGTATTAAAGCTGTGGAGATGCAGAGGAACTTGATGCAGGTCATTTCCTATTGGGCTGTGTGTGTTTTTCAGAGCAGGGGGGCGAAAAACATTTCTATTAAATAGAGGTCACGATCTTCACATCATTGGCTTTGCAAAGCTCACATTGATATTAGAATGGATAACAGTATGGTAGAAACACTATGAAGTATGCCCACACAAAAACTAACCGTGTCCAATGTGATGTTCTATAATAAAAAGATCAAGTACATTTATGCACAGGGATTATAGTTTAGAGTACCACTTAAGCTTTTGTAGGTGCAATACATTTGGTCTGTGAGGGAATCTCTTGTATGCTGGAGTTTGTTTATGAATGCAGTCATTGTAGCAAAGCCCATTAAATAAAGTCTCTGGAGGTAAGGTGGTAAAGCTCCGCGGGAAATCACCAATTAATGCAAATGTATGATGATTGCTATGGAGCAGTCTATGATAAGTCTAGGCTGCCACTGAGGATTGCATTGCTGACATTTGAGAGACCTAACTGAAGTGTTTAAAGATCATTATGTCAGATAACCTTTGTTTTGTAGTAGTAAACTCTCCGTCCCACTGTCCCAATCCCTATGCTTGTATCAGTCTTTCCTAAATGAGTGCTGATTGCCGTACAGATGCAATTATGTTGTTAGCCATTATGCATCCCAACTACTGTATACAATGATGCTGATTCTTCAAACATACACACACTGATATATATATGTATATATATATATATATATATATATATATATATATATATATAGGGAGTGCAGAATTATTAGGCAAATGAGTATTTTGACCACATCATCCTCTTTATGCATGTTGTCTTACTCCAAGCTGTATAGGCTCGAAAGCCTACTACCAATTAAGCATATTAGGTGATGTGCATCTCTGTAATGAGAAGGTGTGTGGTCTAATGACATAAACACCCTATATCAGGTGTGCATAATTATTAGTCAACTTTCTTTCCTTTGGCAAAATGGGTCAAAAGAAGGACTTGACAGGCTCAGAAAAGTCAAAAATAGTGAGATATCTTGCAGAGGGATGCAGCACTCTTAAAATTGCAAAGCTTCTGAAGCGTGATCATCGAACAATCAAGCGGTTCATTCAAAATAGTCAACAGGGTCGCAAGAAGCGTGTAGAAAAACCAAGGCGCAAAATAACTGCCCATGAACTGAGAAAAGTCAAGCGTGCAGCTGCCAAGATGCCACTTGTCACCAGTTTGGCCATATTTCAGAGCTGCAACATCACTGGAGTGCCCAAAAGCACAAGGTGTGCAATACTCAGAGACATGGCCAAGGTAAGAAAGGCTGAAAGACGACCACCACTGAACAAGACACACAAGCTGAAATGTCAAGACTGGGCCAAGAAATATCTCAAGACTGATTTTTCTAAGGTTTTATGGACTGATGAAATGAGAGTGAGTCTTGATGGGCCAGTTGGATGGGCCCGTGGCTGGATTGGTAAAGGGCAGAGAGCTCCAGTCCGACTCAGACGCCAGCAAGGTGGAGGTGGAGTACTGGTTTGGGCTGGTATCATCAAAGATGAGCTTGTGGGGCCTTTTCGGGTTGAGGATGGAGTCAAGCTCAACTCCCAGTCCTACTGCCAGTTTCTGGAAGACACCTTCTTCAAGCAGTGGTACAGGAAGAAGTCTGCATCCTTCAAGAAAAACATGATTTTCATGCAGGACAATGCTCCACAGCGTGGCTGGCAAGAAAGGGTATACAAGAAGAAAAACTAATGACATGGCCTCCTTGTTCACCTGATCTGAACCCCATTGAGAACCTTTGGTCCATCATCAAATGTGAGATTTACAAGGAGGGAAAACAGTACACCTCTCTGAACAGTGTCTGGGAGGCTGCGGTTGCTGCTGCACGAAATGTTGATGGTGAACAGATCAAAACACTGACAGAATCCATGGATGGCAGGCTTTGAGTGTCCTTGCAAAGAAAGGTGGCTATATTGGTCACTGATTTGTTTTTGTTTTGTTTTTGAATGTCAGAAATGTATATTTGTGAATGTTGAGATGTTATATTGGTTTCACTGGTAAAAATAAATAATTGAAATGGGTATATTTTTTTTTTTGTTAAGTTGCCTAATAATTATGCACAGTAATAGTCACCTGCACACACAGATATCCCCCTAAAATAGCTAAAACTAAAAACAAACTAAAAACTACTTCCAAAAATATTCAGCTTTGATATTAATGAGTTTTTTGGGTTCATTGAGAACATGGTTGTTGTTCAATAATAAAATTAATCCTCAAAAATACAACTTGCCTAATAATTCTGCACTCCCTGTATATATATATATATATATATATATATATATATATATATATATATATATATATATATATATATATATATATATATATATATATGTATATATATATATATATACAGTATATATATATATATATATATATATATATATATATATATATATATATATATATATATATATATATATATATATATATATATATATATATATATATATCAAGGTAGTTTACACATAGGAACCAATACAAAGGGAACATGATACTTACAAGCACATATATAGAAATAGAGATGTTAATTTCCAGAAAATGTGAAGCCATGAAAAATTTTACATTTTGGAAAATTGAAAATCATGTTCAGTTATTGACAATGATTATCCAAAAGTATATATTGCTCTTATAAGAGCTTGATCAATTTTCTCCTAAGTTCCAGGTGTCTTTTTAGCTATAAATTACGGTATGATGTGTTTGTGTGAAGCAATGGTTTGCTTCACAATGCTGCTGGTGAAGAAACCCTGTGATGATCCAGAAGCAGCAGAAAGCATGTTTCTGGAATGAGAACTCTGGAGGTAAAACCTACTTGCACCTTTCTTATGGTCCTCATCATTTAATTACATAAAGTATTTTTTAATGTCTTTAGGGCTCCTCTGGCATGCAGGGATGTGTTTTGTCATCCTTGTAGCATTTGTAAAATAATATTCTTCTCACAAAATTTGCAAATTGCAGCTGTGCTCTGAGTAGAAATTGCACTGTGGAAATGTTTCCAAACTTTAGGTGTTGGTCTCACCATTATACTGAGAGGAGGAAAGGAAAAACACATTTACTGACCTGACTATAGTGGAAATAAGTGCACATCAGTAATGCCAATTAGTGCCCATCAGTAATCCCTGCCAGTGCCTCCCCATCTGTGATGCCTATCAGTGCCATCTATCAGTGTATACAGGTCCTAAATGAAAGCCCAGTCCCTCCCTTCTCCTCCATGCCCAGTAACTAAAAAAGAACACAGTGGGTGGGATGTCACATCTTGATTGATGGATGATCTGCCTCCCATAAAAGCATGAGGACACAGGATGTAGTGGATTTCAAGAGGAATAAATGAGATAACACCCCTGTGTGTGTTTTTGCTGATTTTTTTTTTAACCTCTCAACAGCATCAGTTGCAGCCTGCAGACATGCATATTGAGGTAATCGATATTTCTAAACTTTTACAAATACATTTATTTACCAATTTCTAAATTCATAAATAATACAGACCATGCCAAAAATGTGTTATGTTTTTTTTTCTTCATATTTGTGATCCTTCTTTCTTTCTAATTCTCCTTCCACCTGGCATCCCAGTGCAACCTTCCTAACACCTCACTCCCCTGTTCGGTTTTCACCAGAACTTGCGAACACACCAAATGTTTGTGTGAACTTTAGAACCCTATTAAAGTCTATGGGACTCGAACGTTTGAAATCTAAAGTGCTAATTTTAAAGGCTAATATGCAAGTTATTGTCCTAAAAAGTGTTTGGGGACCTGGGTCCTGTTCCAGGGGACATGTATCAATGCAAAAGAAAGTTTTAAAAACGGCTGTTTTTTTGGGAGCAGTGAATTTAATAATGCTAAAAGTGAAACAATAAAAGGGAAATATTCCTTTAAATTTCATACCCAGGGGGGGGTGTAAAGTTAGCATGTGAAATAGCGCATGTTTCCCGTACTTAGAACTGTCTCTGCACAAAGTGTAATTTCTGAAAGAAAAAAAGACATTTAAAACTGACTTGTGGCTATAATGAATTGTCGGCTCTGGCAATTCAGAGCAAATCCATTCATAAAAAAAAAAAAAAATAGCGTGGGGTCCCCCCAAATTCAATTACCAGGCCCTTCAGATCTGGAATGGATATTAAGGGGAACCCCGCCGTCAATTTAAAAACAAAAATGATGTGGGGTTCCCCCCAAATATCCATTCCAGACCCTTCAGGTCTGGTGTGGATTTTAAGGAGAACTCCACCCCAAATAAAAAAAAAATGGCGTGGAGTTCCCCCAAAAATCTACACCAGACCCCTTATCCGAGTACATTAACCTGGCCGGCCACAGAAAAGAGGGGGGACAGAGTGCGCCCCCCCTCTCCTGAACCGTACCAGGCCACATGCCCTCAACATGGGGAGGGGGACAAAGGCCTCATCCCCACAACCCTTGCCTGGTGGTTGTGGGGGTCTGCGGGTGGGGGGCTTATCATAATCTGGAAGACCCCTTTAACAAAGGGGACACCCAGATCCTGGTCCCCCCTATGTGAATTGGTGATGGGGTACATTGTACCCCTACCATTTCACGAAGGAAGTGTAAATAGTTGGAAAAAAACACACACACACCATAGAAAAAAGTCCTTTATTAATAAAAAAAATAAAAAAAATCAAGCGGTGGTAATCCACTCGGTCCCGGCTTCCTGCTCCAACGTTGTCTGTATCCAGTGAAGGGTGATCTCCTCTCTGGTCCAGCGATGAGAAGATATTCCGAGATCCACAGTGCAGCATCGCCAGCCTCCTCTCTCCGCCGGACACAGCCCAGCGGAATGACGCAGCTGAAGCTTTAACATTTCTTATATAGGGGAGGCGGGGCAACCTGTCACGTGACCCCGCACCCTATGACGCACCCTCTGCTACGTCACTTGGGAAGCCAAGTCTTCACCCTTGCGTCAGAGGGGGCGGGGTCACATGATGGGTGGCCCCACCTCCCCTGTATAAGAAATGTCAAAGCTCCAGCTGTGTCCCACGGAGAGAGGCAGCCTCCGATGCTGTGCTCTGGAGCTGTGGATCCTGGAATATCTTCTCATCGCTGGATGGGAGAGGAGATCACTTGTCGCTGGATACAGACAACGTTGGAGCAGGAAGCCGGACTGAGAGTGGATTACCACCGCTGGATTTTTTTTTCTTTTTTTTATTAAGGACTTTTTTCTATGGTGTGTGTTCCAGATTCTGATAAGCCCCCTGCCCGCAGACCCCCACAACCACCGGGCAAGGGTTGTGGGGATGAGGCCCTTGTCCCCATCAACATGGGGACATCCTCCCAATGTTGAGGGCATGTGGCCTGGTATGGTTCAGGAGAGGGGGGCACTCTGTCCCCCCTCTTTTCTGCGGCCGGCCAGGTTAACATGCTTGGATAAGGGGTCTGGTGTGGATTTTTGGGGGAACTCCATGCCATTTTTTTTTTTATTTGGGGTGGAGTTCCTCTTAAAATCCACACCAGACCTGAAGGGTCTGGAATGGATATTTGGGGGGAACCCCACGTCATTTTTATTTTAAATTTACGTCGGGGTTCCCCTTAATATCCATTCCAGACCTGAAGGGCCTGGTAATTGAATTTGGGGGGACCCCCACGCTATTTTTTTTTTTTTTTATGAATGAATTCGCTCTGAATTGCCAGAGCTGACAATTCATTATAGCCGCAAGTCAGTTTTAAATGTCTTTTTTTCTTTCAGAAATGACACTTTGTGCAGAGACAGTTCTAAGTACGGGAAACATGCACTATTTCATATGCTAACTTTACACCCCCCCTAGGTACGAAATTTAAAGTAATATTTCACTTTTATTGTTTCACTTTTAGCATTATTAAAATCACTGCTCCCGAAAAAACATACGTTTTTAAAACTTTTTTTGCATGGATACATGTCCCCTGGGACAGGACCCAGGTCCCCAAACACTTTTTAGGACAATAACTTGCATATTAGCCTTTAAAATTAGCACTTTAGATTTCTCCCATAGACTTTAACAGGGTGTTCTGTGGCTTTTCGAATTTGCCGCGAACACCCCAAGTTGTTCGTTGTTCGCCGAACAGGCAATGTTCGAATCGAACATGAGTTCGACTCGAACTCGAAGCTCATCCCTATTCATCATACCTGGCAACCCACTGCAACCTTGCTAACACCCCAGCCACTATCATCCTCATCCTCATCACACCTGACACCCCACTGATACCTTGCTAACACCACACCCCTGTCATCCTCATCACACCTGGCACCCCACTGATACCTTGCCAACACCACACCCCTGTCATCCTCATCACACCTGGCACCCCACTGATACCTTGCTAACACCACTGTGCAAATCATGTCTCCAGCAGATTATGTGCACACCTTCACCAGCCGTTATACTTGCTCACCTCATACATTAGTCAGAAAGATTTAAAACAATTCAGCTATGGTATCATCTCGTCCACATCCGACCAGCTACTCTGTGTCCACTTTTCAATCAGTAGCCTCCCAGGGGGATCGCATGAAAGATCTCTCATATATACTGCCCCACTTCTTTTCTCCTTCCTCCACACAAGTGTTATTACTCAGTATTGCTGATAGGTTATGGCTCCACATTCATGCAACAATAAATAGAGGATACATACTGCTCTCCATTTGCAACATTTATTAAAATGCCCCAATTAAAAAAACACTTACAAGATATTCAGTTAAAACCAGCTCTGTATAGTTCTGCTCACCACTGTGACTGCGTGACCTCACAGACTCGGCTCCTCCCCTCTACATGCATATCGCACTCTGATTGGGCTTTCTCTGATTGGGAACCCAATGCATGCGGCCAGTGGGCACGATCACCGCTGACCACACGCGATCGCGTCCATGAGTGCCAGCACAGGGAAAATAGTCTGTTTTCTTATATTTTCTCTTTCCATTCATGTCAATACATTTTGTTGTTTATCCACAGAATTAAATATTTCAGATTTACAAAGGCATAAGGGTTCCTTCATATTTTTTTCTTAGTTCTCCATTTATCCACTGCTAGATTTTTTTGGGCTCTGGTGACCTCTATGTCATTAGTGATGGCCCAAAAAAAAACCTTGGTTCAGTCCGAACATTGAAAAAGTTAAGACCTGAGCCACGAACCCTATTAAAGGACACACACTTAAAAAAATCAAAAGTCCCTATTTTGAAGGCTTATATGCAAGTTATTGGCCACAAAAAGGGTATGGGTGCCCGGGTACTCCTCGGCCCCCTTACCCCATAGTTTTTAAAGGAGCAACACTTTTAATGATGCTTAAAGTGAAACAATAGAAATTAAAAATCCCTTTAAATATAGTGCCTGGGATCCCCTTAGTCTGCCTGTAAAATGGCACATCTGTACAATGTATAGAACCTGCTGCAGCAAAAGTGACATATATAAAGAAAAAAATTACATTTAAATTGCTGGTAATACAATACCATTGCCGGCAATACAAAAAATAAAAAATAAATAAAACAGCATGGGGGTCCCCCCAATCCATACCAGGCCCTTTGGGTCTGGTATGGATTTTAAGGGGAACCCAACGACAAAATGAAAAAAAATGGCATGTGGTTACTCTCAAAGTCCATACCAGACCCTTATTTGAGCTTGCAGGGTTAAAGTGCCATATGCCCCCTCAGACCTAAAAGCTTACTTCACCTTTCTGACCATGTTTAATGTCACACCCATATTTAAGGTGTAACATGGTCACATCTTGAATTATGTGGTGATCTGATTCTTCTTGGAGTTTCTACAGTGCCCAGGGTTCATCTGTATTTCTTTATTTTTTGCAATATATCATACAACAGAATGTAGTATGCTATTAAAAATAACCAAGTACAATCTTTAAGGGTTTTAATATGTGGAACACACACACACACTATATATATATATATATATATATATATATATATATATATATATATATATATATATATATATATATATATATATATATATATATATATACTGTATTTTTACACTTTGTGATTTATGTGTACCGACCCTTATGTTTAAGACTGTGCTGCTGTTATCACTTATCGCTTTCACGTATTGTAACCTTATATGGCCTCAGCATACAACCTTGACCTAAAATTGCTGGCTGTATTTTTTTTATACACTAATGAAAAATGAGAATGATTTGGGGCATTTAGCATAGTACCTGCAAAGGTGAAAAGTAGGTTATATGGTGCCGTTACTTTAAATGTTTTCATCAACTCACTAATCTATTGTTCTGTTAGACATTAAAGTGCTGCACCTAGACAAAAGATCCACTATTAGCTGTTTTCCTTAATCTAAACATGTGTAGTCTTTTATGAGCATTTAACAGAAGGTAACCCAATTCCATTTAAAGAGATTAGACACCAAGTTTTTATTTTATTTTGGCTGGGTTCACATCTAAGTCGCATGTCGCTCACAGCAGGGTCTGGGGCATACTGTTCACCGTTTCAGGTCTGATTTCAGCCCAAATTTTGGGCTGAATTTGGACCTGAAATGGACCAGAAGACGCACATGACCCGGAGCAAATTCACATCAGAGCTGCACCGGAAATATGTGAGACGGCTCCATAGAGAGCTGGTCACAATCTCCTGCTATTGCAAATTGGATGTGGGGAAATCTGCATCCAATTCACACTAGTGTGAACCCAGCCTAAAGGAACATATTTAAAAGTAGGTCAAATTGTAAAAATCGGACACAAAAATCACCATTTTAAATGTGCATTTTAACCACAGACATATTAGTGGGAAAGGGCTTCATGTTAGTGAAATGGTGAATAGAGGAATCTTTCATATATGTGCAGTGTTTTAAAATACATTTATATATGTGTGTTAAAGAGATGCAATCACTTCCCATTAAAAATAAACTGACGGGCTAATTTAATAAAGGCAACAAAAATTGAAAGGAGGAAAGTTGCATTCTGCAAGGGAATTTTCATCAGATGCTTAACGAAAGTGGTAAAATGTCATCATGCAAAAATACCCAATTGTGTGCAAGGAAAATAAAAATAATAACAAAAAGTATTTTTGCTTCTTACGTGATGGGATGATGAAGGTCAGCAGAGATTCACCTCAATCAATAAGCCCTGGTGAACGTTCCCATGCAAAATGAACAGCCTACAGTATTTGCTTTTAGCAAATTAACCCCACGGAGTCCGTGAAGAGTCTCCAAAAACCCACTGATATCTTTCTTTTTTCGCACTTCCCACTGCTTATTTCTCTAGCTTAGTCGACACACTGAGTACCGACACCGGCTGACACTGGGTATTTTGATGGTGGCTGCAACAGAGAAAGAAGCATCAGGGGATCACTGGAGAAGTGATTATTATTAGGTTGTGGGGATTTTTCATGCTGACTCCCTAAATGGACACAGTGACAATGTCCTGTTAACATACATTATTTTGTGCATAAACATGTACTGTATTTTGAATTGGGTGCCAGCTCACAACTCACAAAAAACAGATATGATTTTTTTTTTATGCAGCACAGCCAAATGCATAGGTGTTTCGATCTGTGCATAATGGCACACTGAAACACATATGCATTTATGTGCACTGGTAAGGTGCATTGGGGGTACCACGAGTGTGAAGGCAGTCTCCAGGTTTTTATTGCAAGGTACTTATTTGCATGTTTTTTTTTTGACACTTTATAAAAAGGCATAGTTTACATATAACTAGTATTTATTTATTAAATAAAGTGTTGTGCTTTAGATTTGGTAGGACATTTGTAAGTTGTGTTTGTATGTGCTAATAATGACCTTAGTGCATTTTTTATTAAAAATATTGTTTTGATAAACATTTTATTAACTATCGTGGGGCATACAAAATCAGTAGCAACATCGTTTTACTCTATCTGTATGAACACATCTACTCCTTTAGTAAATCAACCGTGTTATCACAACTATCGTAGATTAAATGTCTATCATTCAGTTTTAGCTTTGTAACATGCAAGTACAGTAGGTGTCAACCTGCTTTCCTAGCATGGTGATTTCACTTTGATATCACAATTTGAATAGAGCGTATTCATGAAAAGTAGGGGGAAAGAAGAAACACTCATATATTAGCTTGTAACAATCTTTGTGGGCAGGTACTGATGTGCCTAGCCCAATGTTAACTGAAAAATTCTTAAATTATGGCGTAGCAGAGTTTAAACAGGTAGAAATCTATTGTTATTCATTTACAGAAATACTTGTCATTCTTTTAGGCACCACTAAATGTCCCTACACTTCCATTTAATTAGGTGTAGTGGGATAGATGTGCATTTTAAGGATAGCCCCCCCCCCCCCATATGGTTGCTGGGCTGCACTCCTTACCAGTTAACTAAGGAATATTCAAAGTGACACTAAACTTTGGTTTAAGTAAACAAAAATCTATTCAAGCATGTATTCTTAACTTGAAGTTATCTGCTATTGGTTTCAACTTCTTCTAAATCTCATAATTCCTTTTTTGCTGCTGTGATCCATCTTCCTGATAGAGGGTGGCTATGTTTGTACTCCATGGACCACAACTAGCCTGTACTGTTCATTCTAAACAAACAGAAGTGAAGAGGGAAAAGAGAGGTTCAGTATCTTGGAGAATAAGATTAGCAACAAGTGCCACTTGAAGCACAGGTGGCTAAAGCCATATGATGTTTGTGGAGGAGGGTGGCATGCCAAAAACATAGAACAGCAACGGTGTGTGAAGTTAATGCTGGGTGGTTCCAAGTCAAAAGAAATCCTTTTTATTTAAAATGCCTTACCAAAGGATGCCATGTGAGTACTTATAGTGCTGGTGCATGCTTCCATTTTATGGGAGAGTTTAGAACACTTCTATGGAGAAAGGAAGGGGAAATCTGATCTATAATGTATATCCTTAGTGGAAAATAGTATAGGTCAGGACAACTTTGCAAATGTGTGGGCATGGGACTCTCTATTAGAGTTTAGCTGTTTGACATGTTATACAGGTCTGTGCCACAGAAGCAACAAATGTCCCTATAGATATTGGAGGGTGGGTTATTCTTGATCATGGATTTGTATATGAACACTAGTTTTGGTTACAGAGAGAGCGTGAGCTTAACAGTAGGGCTGTATCCTGGATAGGTGGGGGGGGGGGGGCTTGTCCAGGGTTCTCTATGGGGGGGGTGAAGTCTATGGCCTTGTACACACGATAGGATACCCAGAGGAGAACGGTCTGAAGGACCGTTTTCATCAGTCCAAACCGATCGTGTGTAGGCCCCATAGGTTAGTTAACCTTAGGATAAAAAAATGAGAACTTGCTTTAAAATTTAACCGATGGACAGGTCAAAACCAATCGCTAGTAAACACTAAATAAGCATCATACCAATGAAAAAATGTATAACAAATGGGATATAACCTCATTGCAAAAGCTTCTAAAATCTTTGGTGGTTCCTTTCAGTTTGGTTTAATTTAGTCAGCTCAGTTTTTAACCTTTCAAAAAAAGATTTGCTTATTACAATTACATGTGTTCTCCGCTATAAGAAAAAAAATTGCTCGGATACCAATAGTGCTTGTGCTGAAAACAAAGGTAAGAATAGCCCAGCTGCCAATGAGCAGCTGGGCATTGTATTATAAAGTGCTGTAACCTTCCTTTTCCTTGACTTGCAAAACAACAGATAACGTGCAGTGCATTGTATGGAGTGTAATTTTTCTTTATAATTTAATACATGTAGAGGATTCAAGGACTGTGCTGCTGGTTATTGATCACACACTGTTTTGCCTTAGTTCACTTTGCACAGTAATCATGGCATTACAATAGAACACTGCTCAGAAGCAGATACAATAAAATGAAATTTATGAAAATGGATGATTCTAGAAAAATGCAAATGTTTACAAATATTTATTTTAGAAATAAAAGACTGCAAAATTAGACTTGTGGTATGACAGTAAATAATCCACAATACAATATAACCTGAGGGTCTTTAGTAAAATTGAGCATGTTCAATGTTAAAAGAGAAGAAAGGCTCTTATGGGTAATATATTCAATGTCTACAAATATAATCTTACGTCATATAAAAATTAACTTAAATTGAATTCTCCCTTATATAAACAGTTCAGGTACAGAAGTAGTTCTGCAAGCAATGTGTGAATATAGTGGCGTTTCAACCCTGGTTACATGATGTCTGACATTTATTAATGGTTACTTTCCTGATTTTTGTGTCAACATGCTAATCTTCTACCTTGCCCTGGAATACATTTTTTTAGGACCCTGGATGTTATATTAAAACTGACTCCTTCATCAGAGCAACTCCTTGAAATATTTAGCATGTTAAAGCAAACCTGTCAGCCAGAATAAAATATTCTGCCAAAATATAGGCACCGCAAAATAAATTTGTATTACCCGTTTCAGCTAGAAAAGCCTAATTTGTGTGCCTCTCTAATTTCATTTTGCCTTTTCTAGTAAGAAAGGCATCAACTTACCCATACTCTGAACTATACAGTCTTCTCTAAATATAAGGTGTAAGCAGGGGCAAAACAAACACATGTGGTACATTTCTACAATGCATTCCCATTTGCCCATGTTTTAGCCCTAAAGACAAATAAAAAAAAAATACCTGCTTATATGCCAGAATCCAGTGAGCTCATAACTTCCTGTTTGAATAAATAAAACAGAGAGGTTGATTTACTAAAGGCAAATATACTGTGAACTGCAAGTGCACTTTAAGTGCATTTGCTCTAGATCTAAGGGGGAGCTCTGAAATGAAGGGAAGCTCTTCTGGTTTCTATCATCCTGTCAAGTACAAACAAAAATGCTGCTTTTTTATTTTCCTTGCGTGTGATTGGGTATTCTTTGCAAAGTGAAGTTTTTACTTTATTTACTAAGCTCGGGAGCAAGTGCTCTTGCAGTACACAGTATATTTGCCTTTAGTAAATCAACCTCATTGTCTTTGCTGCTCTAAAATCCCCTCTTATCAATCCTTGTGTGTTAGACTACAGAATTTTGAGTATCCTGTTCTTCTCTGTCCCTCTCCACAAACATATATTTAAAGGGGTTGTAAAGGTTCATTTTTTATTTTCTAAATAGGTTCCTTTAAGCTAGTGCATTGCTGGTTCACTTACCCTTTCCTTCAATTTCCCTTCTAAATGTTTTTTTGTATTTGTCTGAATTTCTCACTTCCAGTTTCTCCTCAGTAAACTTGCCCCCATCATCCGAGTTAGTCAGCCAGCTTACTGAACAGCTTACTGAGGAGGAACAGAAAGTGAGAAATTCAGATAAAGAAAACAAAGAAAAAAAATTTTCAAAGGGAAATCGAAGGAAAAGGTAAGTGAACCAACAATGCACTAGCTTAAAGGAACCTATTTAGAAAATAAAAAAAACAAACCTTTATAAACCCTTTAATTATTTCCCAGTAAAACAAAGTTGCTGCCTTGACTCTCAAGAGCTTGAGAATGTTTACACAATAAATTACGTGAAGATTCACTTCAGCAATGCAATCCTGTAAAAAGCAAATCCCAGAATATTTATTTCATCTGCACATGATTGGATAATTGAAGTAAATATATACACTATTTATTGTATGAACATTCTTAAGTCCTTTAGGAAACCAGCCTTATTTGGGCTCTCGGAAGATGTAGTTCTGGAGGTGTGTCTGTGCCAATAGGAGCTGAGTTCCCAACAGCTGCCACTACAAGGTAAATAGTGGTTCTCACTATTGGCACAAGGTAAATGAAAAAATATTGCTGTGGCACAATCAAGTGGTAAGGCTTAGTACTGAAAGTTTAGCAACAATGGAACACCAGGTTCAGATGAGTGCACAAAAAAAAAACATTTCTGGCTAACCAATTCAAAACATGCATACATTTCAGCATTGCTTAGAAAATATAGTTTAGATTTGGATAAAGGCCAAATAATGACATGAAATTCAAATATTTAGATGTTATCCTATAAGAAAATAATCTAGTCCATTTACACATTTCATTATTGAAACCTTTTGACTAATGTTTACTTACAGATCTTAAGATAAACATCACATTTTTCAAATCTTTCAAAATATTTATACTGATCTTGGATATATTTGAAGTCCATTATCCCCTGTTTGCCCCTCTCTCTTATTGGAGTACCCTGAACACTTAAAAAAAAAAAATCTTTGCACTAAGCTTCTTATCTTCAGTCTGGTTCAATGATTTCAAGTTTATTTTTCCATCCTATTCTTCCTAAATACTGCAGAATTCTCATGTGAGTATAGGGAGGGGGGTGGAGCACAGTAGGTGAGTTGAATGATACTGGGCAATGAGGAATGTATTTGTTATTGTGAAGATATAAATATAGAGGGCACTCAACTACAGTGCAATACCTAGTGGATAATAATCTGCAATTGTTGAAAATACCAAATTACCAAGTGTAAATTGTATTAAATATACATTGAAGTGTGTGAATCACCAGTCATTGAGTTGTAATAAAAATAAAATATGCACAAAACTATATAGTCCCAATATATTGTTTGGATAGTTTGTTTGTTTGGATAGTTGTAATGGATCCAACAACAGGTTCTCTTGACAACTGTGAAATAAATATTGCTTAAGGTGATAAAGATCCTTTACCAAACATTGATAGCTGCCATCACCCAAAGTGCACAGATAATGAATGCGCTTACCAGAACTACCTGACCTCTTTAGTGGGAAAGAGAGTCAGATAAAGCTTTTGCAGGGTTGTGCCTGCACACATGCCGCTATGACAGGAAATTTGATCGATTGCCTCTCCCTCGGAGTTACAGGTTAGATATGTAAAAAGGAATAGGAAAAGCCCATCACATAATACTGTTTTATTAAAGTTAAAATGATGTATAGAAAATGCCAAATGCAGGAGACAAGTCAGGTAAATTGCTGGCGAGGGCCCTACGAGATCCTCACTCCTCCGCTCATATTGCTGGGATCAGGAATGAATCCGGGGCTCTGGACGTTAGGACGGAGGATATTGCGAGACACTTTCACGAATACTACACAAAATTATACAACCTGCCACTACAACACAGACCGACGGGGGGGGGGGGGAGATAGGAGTCAAGCCATATTAGACTACTTAGAACAAAGTGGCCTACCCAGATTATCAACAGATGCTACTTCCGCCCTAGAAGAACAGATCTCCCAAACAGAAATTCACGCGGCCATTAAAGCCTTGAAATCAGGGAAAAGCCCGGGTCCCGATGGCTTCACCTCGATTTACTATAAGACCTTTAGCAATATCCTGGTGGGCCCTATGCAGAAGGCTTTCAACTCCCTAACCAACCCCAGACCCCTCCCACAAGATTTTCATGCTGCACACATCACGGTCATCCCGAAAGCAGATAAAGACCCTGAGGCATGCGCTAGCTACAGACCCATCTCCCTCCTAAACATCGACCTGAAATTGCTGGCGAAAATCTTGGCAAACAGGTTGAGGCCACTCCTACCCAATGTAATAGGCCCGGAACAAGTGGGCTTCATGCCGGGAAGGGAGGCGAAGGATAACATCATTAAAGCCCTCCTACTGATGCAGGCCTCCCATACACAGCATGTCGAAAGCCTTCTCCTGTCCACCGACGCGGAGAAGGCTTTTGACAGAGTGTCATGGGACTTTATGTTTGCGACGTGCGCCCACATAGGCCTCAGTTCACGCATGATGGCATGGATTACATCCCTATACCACCACCCCTCTGCCAGGGTCAAAATTAATGGGACATTATCAGACGTAATAGAGATTCGAAACGGGACACGTCAGGGGTGCCCGCTGTCCCCTTTACTGTTTATCCTCGCCCTAGAGCCATTCATCCGTACGGTGAATAAGGACAACGCAATACAAGGGATCTCGGTGCGAGGTAGGGTGTACAAAACGGCGGCGTATGCAGACGATCTTCTTTTCTTTGTAACGGGTCCACATATCTCCATCCCAAACCTTCTGAAAGCATTTGGCCACTATGGGTATCTCACCAACCTCAAAATAAACTTGACGAAATCGGAAGCGATGAATCTTACGTTGCCTGACCTGACTCTCTCCAAAACACAGACCAACTGTCCTTTCAGATGGGAAAGCAAAGCCCTAAAATATCTGGGAATATGGCTGACTCCGTCCCTAGCATCACTATACGACGCCAATTTCACACCATTACTACACAGAATAGAGGCAAACCTCAAGCTGTGGAATACAGGATACTTTTCGTGGTTTGGGAGGGCAGCCATCATCAAGATGGTGATGTTGCCCAGGCTCCTGTACCTTCTGAGGGCACTGCCCATAATTCTACCCACTAGATTCTTTAAAAAACTCCAGACCGCTCTTCTGACCTTTCTATGGTCACATAAAAGGGCAAGGATCAAATTCGCTCTCTTGACCAGGCCAAAGGAGGGGGGGGGGTATGGGATTGCCGGACTTCAGGAAATACTACATAGCGGCACATGTTACTAGAGTGGTGGACTGGCACTGCCACAAAAGGGCTAAGGACTGGGTGACTCTGGAAGAGGATCTTAGTCCTTGCCCTCTCCTTTTTTCCCCCTGGAACCCTGGAGTAAGAAAATCGCGCTTGCTGCTCCACCAACCCCTTATAGCTAACACCCTGAAGGTGTTTGACATGGGGACTAAATGTTCCCCCATTTCATCAACAAAGGGCCCGCTCACACCACTCTCAGACAACCCAGACTTCCAGCCAGGAATGGGTGCGCGGACGCTTAGCCGTCCAACTCCTAGAACACAACTCAAGGCTGGAGACTGTTTTAAAGAAGGGACATTTCTGGAATACCAGACACTTAAACAAACCACCGACCTGCCTGCCCTACCGTTCTGGACGTACCTACAAATACGTAGCTATACTTGTGACAAGATGAACAAACCGCACTTCACCAGACAGATGACTGAGCTAGACGAGGTCTGTCTCAAAGGTGATCTCCTGCAAAAAACGACGTCAGTCATATATAAGTGGTTGCAAACATCCTCTACTACAACGGAGGATAGATTTCAAAAGGGATGGTCCAAAGCATTAGAGAGGACCATTTCAGAAAGACAGTGGCGAAATGCTTGTATCCTTGCACACAAATGTTCTATCAGCACGAAAATGCAGGAAACGTCCTACAAGCTACTCACGGACTGGTACGTTACACCAGCTAAGCTGAATTCCTGGTATGCTCAGACACCTAGCGCCTGCTGGAGATGTGGAGAGGGAGTGGGCACGCTGATACACATCTGGTGGTCCTGCCCTTGCTTAGCTAAATTTTGGCAACAGGTCAAAGATTTAATCAAACAAATCACAGAGACCAGTCTGGAACTGGACGCTGCGTGCTGCCTACTCCACATCTCTACCTTTTCATTGAAGCGGTATAAGAATTCGCTGACGAAACATTTGCTGAACGCCGCCAAAGCCCTGATACCGATTCTTTGGAAGACCCCGAAGGCGCCCACGGTTAAGCAGTGGCTAGGAAAGATATCGGAGGTCTATGAAATGGAAAACACACTTGCGCAAGCCTCGGATAGTGTAGAGAGATTCCACAAGACTTGGTCCCCCTGGTTTGAGTTCCGCTTCTCTGAGACGTATGAGACACTTTTGGGTGACTGCTGAGCACCTGAGAGTTGTCCTCTAGTCGCACGACTAGGTGCTGGTGTGGTAGATTGACTGATATAGATAGTGAATGCTCCTCACCTCACTGCTCCCCCCCCTTCCCCACCCCACTCTCTCTCTTTCACCACTGACCCCCTCCCCTACCTCTTTCCCCCTCTATCTGCTACGGCCCTATCTATCAGGCCCAGCAGGATGGTTAAGCCCAACCTCAGGGTATGGTAGTGAGGAATACACACCAAAAGCTATGGATGTCTCTTTCACATTACAACATTGTTTAATTTTGTATCGTCGAAACTTAACCTATAGTTTACAAATACTGTTATGTACTCGAACATTTGAAGACCGAATTCACTTTCAATGTTGGTTGAGTTTAGCTTTAATGCATATCACATCAAGGAACATGATCCCTATAGTTCACCGAAACAGTCCTGATTGTCAACTGTGGATGTATAAAAATTTTGTGTGTAACTGTCATTATCATTCTATACTGTTATGTTGGCTGCATTTGCTACTCTGTTCTTTTTTGGAACACTAATAAACTTGGAATGTTTAAAAAAGAAAATGCCAAATGGCCTCTTACATTAAAATGTGCCTATCCGGCATTGGGGCTGCAGACTTCTCGGCGTACCGCTGGATTTTCGCTCCACTCCCACCTCCATGGCGGCGTGCATTCGACCGGACTTCAATAGCACCCAACAGCACCATAGATGGCGTCAGGCAAACACGTGACCAGGTACCGCCGCCGACATACGTTTCGTTGGTTTACGTCTTCAGGGGCCTATGTTGATTACTTAAAATAAATTCAAACATTTGTTTTCAGTGTCTGTAACATCTTTCTAGTCTACAAGCCTAAGTGCTCCTATGACTAATTTAAACTTTGCTTTTTGTAAAAGTTTCTGTCGAAAACGAAATACTAGATCCACTCACAACATATCGTGGTAACTGCTGCCCTTCAGATTTGATATGGTATGCTGTCTACTGGCAATACAAAATGTTTTTTAGATCTTCGATTTCACTTTTAGCCCCTTTAGTTGGCTCAATTTCTGTTTGTTAAAGACATTGCAAAGTGAATACAACGTTTGGATAGTTGAAATTAACCTATAAGAGGGACTTCACCTCTGCCTACTGTGTTTTTAGTTTTCCATTGCATTGGAACGCCAGCATTGTCATTTTTGGAAATTGATTTTAAAAAGTCAATGGGGTTGATTTACTTAAGGCAAAAAAGCTGTTCACTTTGCAAGTAAAGTTGTACTCTGTAAAGGGATTTTCCAGGGCAGGTGCATGCTTTGGCCAATCAGCAGCTGTCAATGCACAGCGCTCCAAAAATGCCCCATATGATCAGTTTGTCTGCGGACAAACGAACACCTGATTTTCAAGTCGAACTTACTTTGATTCAAACATCAGGACCATCCCTACCTGCTGCACCATCTTTTCTCACAGATTTTTCAAATAATTAACGTCTGCGTTAGTGACCTGGAAAGGGATGCAGAGAGTTTTAGGACCAATTCACTAAGAGGTAAATTAGTTTTAATAGACTCCAATTCAGATTATTACAAGCACTTGCTGTACTAACATAAGCATGTTTAATTGTAGATAGCATTTTTTTTTCAGCTTCCAGGTTGTTAGAGCTCTTTATTTATTTGCGGACTCAAGCTGCCTTCTGTTGACCTATCGGAAAAATAATGTTCTCATTTTCTCCTATTAGTGAAATGTATTTGAAAAGCTCTCCTAATTTTCCAGACAGCACTGCTTAGGCTAAGATTCCCTGTATAAATTGATCTATCTTTAATAAACCCTTTTCTTGTTGCTTGTAAGCTTGGTTACACGTAACAAATCACCCCTAACAACCAATCCATAAATAACTTTTGGCAACAAATAAAAACATTTTATAGTGGTGTGCATAGTGTACTGCAGTGAAACATGGGTATAATAATAGTGTGGTTTGATAGAGATGGCCAAAATATTAAATTATGATAATATGATCCTCTAACAAGATCAAAAAACAAATACCAAAAAATAGCCAAAAATGTCAATCCTGACATTATAGCAGGCTAAAATTGGGAACTCGTAACATTATCTAGGCATCAAATGGACAGTTTTCACATGTTCAACAAACAGGTAATCATTAGGCCTCATGCCCACGCATGTCTTTACAGCCACTTTTATGAGCGTTTTTTGCAGCTTAACCACTTAAGCCCTGGATCAAAATGCAGCTAAAAGACCAGGCCAGGTTTTGCGATTCGGCACTGCATCGCTTTAACAGACAATTGCGCAGTCGTGCGACGTGGCTCCCAAACATAATTGACGTTATTTTTCCCCCACAAATAGAGCTTTCTTTTTGTGGTATTTGATCACCTCTTCGGTTTTTATTTTTTGCGCTATAAACAAAAATAGAGCGACAGTTTTGAAAAAAATGCAATATTTTTTACTTTTTTCTAGAGGGAAGAGGGAAGAGCGGGACCTCGCTCGATTCACACAGTGGCTCTGTGTGACGCCGATCTCCGTTCCCTGTGACGTTACGACGCACGGGAGCGGAGAACGGCGCCAAATTCAAAAATGTAAACAAACACATTACATACAGTATACTGTAATCTTATAGATTACAGTACTGTATGTAAAAAATACACACCCCCCTTGTCCCTAGTGGTCTGCCCAGTGCCCTACATGTACTTTTATATAATAAAAACTTTTTTTTTCTGCCTGTAAACTGCAGATTGTCCATAGCAACCAAAAGTGTCCCTTTATGTAAAAAATAGTTTTAGAGCAGCTAAAAAACAGCGATAATAAATTATAATCACTTGCAGAATTGTGCGATAGCGATTTGTGGGGAAATTCGTCATAAAAAAAAAAAATAATGACAGCGACAATTCTGCAACTGAGCAAATTTCAGTGATTTTGATTTTATTACATTATTGAATCATTTTTATTATAATTATATTATTATAATTATTTATAATTATTTATTATATTATATATATATATATATATATATATATATATATATATATATATATATATATATATATATATATATATATATATATATATATATATATATATATTTATATATTATTATATTATAATTTATAATTTTGTTTTTAAAAAAATGTCATACCCAGGATGCCTATTAGAATCTTGTTTGGTCAGATTTAAGTGAGTTATTTCTAAAAAATTACAGGCCTACAGTATAAAACGCCAAATTTCCTTGCAAATAATGGTACCGCTTTCAGCACCTTTTTTCTGAAAGAATCATACCGCCAGGGAGGTTAAAGGGGGCTCACAGATTCCGATAAGCTCCCCGCTCGCAGATCCTGGGGGAACCCCCACAACGTTTTATTTTTTGGTGTGGGGGATTTCCCTTAACCTCCCTGGCGGTATGATTCTGTCTGGAATTACGTACCAAAAGCGGTACAATTATTTTGCAAGGAAATTTGGCGTTTTATACTGTAGGCCTGTAATTTTTAGGAATAACTCACTTAAAGTGGAAGTAAACCCATCCATAAAACAGTTACATTTCCGGCACGTGCCGGAAATGTAACACTCCCATTGGTTATGCTCTCAACCAAACTGTCAAACTATCCAATGGCTGGTGTCATAACTGATCACATGTGCAGCAGCATGGCATTTGTAGATTAAACAGAGGCAAAGATGGCAGCTTCCTTGGCTGAAAATGATGAGAGGGTTTACTTACACTTTAAATCTGACCAAGCAAGAGTCTTGTAGGCATCCCGGGTATGATTTTTTTTTTAAAACAAAATTATAAATTATAATATAATAAATAATTATAAATAATTATAACAAATAATAATATAATTATAATAAAAATTATTCAATAATGTAATCAACTCAAAATCACTGAAATTTGCATTTGCAGAATTGTCGCTGTCATTATTTTTTTTTTTTTTTATGACGAATTTCCCCGCAAATCGCTATCGCACATTTCTGCAAGTGATTATAATTTATTATCGCTGTTTTCTAGCTGATCTAAAACCATTTTTGACATAAAGGGACACTTTTGGACAATCTACAGTTTTTAGGCAGAAAGAACATTTTTTATTATATAAAAGTACATGCAGGGCACTGGGCAGACCACTAGGGACAAGGGGGGTGTGTATTTTTTACATACAGTACTGTAATCTATAAGATTACAGTATACTGTATGTAAAGTGTTTGTTTACTTTTTTGAATTTGGTACCGTTCTCCGCCCCCGTGCGTCGTAACGTTGCAGGGAACGGAGATCGGCGGCACACGGGGACACTGTGAATCGAGCGAGGAGGACTCGCTCGCTCACACAGCGGGGTGGCATCGCTGGATCCAGGGACAAGGTAAGTAACTTGCCTGTGGATCCAGCGAAAGGTAAGCCGCGCCGCTGAACGTCCACCCCGAGCGTGACTCGGGGATACCGATCTTAGCATTGAAAACCAACCCCGAGTCACGCTCGGGTTTACCGTCAGGGGGGTTAAGATCCATACCAGACCGAAGGGTCTGGTATCATCCTGGGGGAACCTCACGCAAATAATTTTTTACATTTTCGCGGGGTTCCCCTTTAAGATTCTCTGCATATCTTGATCCAACTTCTGGTGCGACCTCTATTCAAATCAATGGGCTCCCATAGGAAACCATTGATTTTTAATAGAGAAAGAAAAAACACGGCTGAAAGCTAGTGTGGCGAAACGTGCATTGAATTCAATGCAAAACATGTTAAAAACTTTGTTTTTTTCCTGGTGTCTGTACTAGCTTTACAGACCGTTTTTTAAAACGTCCGTGGGCATGTCTTATAATACGTAGGAAACAAATGAACAAGTGTTGCAATACGTGGGCAACAATCTTGACAATAGATTGTAAGAAATTAGCAGTGAAAAACAGGCAACTATGACAATACACACAACAAATATGAGCAAACGTGACACTACAGAGGCAACAAACAGGAAACGGTTAAAATATTTTGGCAATTAATGGGCAGCTGTTAAAATACACAGGAAACAAACCAGAAATCATGGCAAATCAGTACATCATGTCAGCAACATATGGGCAATTGGCACAATACACCAGCGACAAAAAGTTAGTCGTGAAACAAATGAGCACGTGTAATAATACACAGATCACATGTGAGCGCACTTGACAACATACGGGCAACAATACATCTTCATATGCAGCTCATCCCTTACACCCGTTCTTAATACATACCACAGGACATTACAAGTGTTCCTAGTGATATTTTGGACTTACAGGACCACCTGTCCTATGTGCCGCAAAACATGTCAATGCCACTTATTGAATTTATGTTGTCAGTTAGTCACTATTTTTTTTATTAATGTAAAGCAAGCAATAGTGACTTCACTTTTATTTTGCTACATTTTTTGTAAGCTAAAATAATATTTTCAAATTTAACACTGTAAATTAACCATTTACATTTTTCAGAGCACAGGAATGGGATTTTGAAGTACATGAAAGATGTTTTCATTTTTAAATGTCTTCAAAGTGTCTACATAACTTCTGTAAATAGTTTTCATAAAACTGAATATATCGGCAGATGAAAACTAAATTCACGTTTACAACACACTGCAGAGTTAGAAAATGTAGACGTGTGAAGTATGCCCTTTAATATATGAAATCTTTAAAAGCATTTGAAAGTCTACAAACATTCATGGAACAGAAGAAGCCAGTTATAATGCATTTGTTCCAGTTACGGTCGGAGCTTAGGATACATTGGTGAACCACTTATTGGCAAAGCTTTGGATTCAGTGGTAAGTTTTATTATAGCCTCCAACATGTTTTTAATAGCTGTAACACGTTCTATACTGAGGGCACAAGCAAATCATGTACTATTCACAAAAACACAATGTACCTATGTATTATAGCTAAATGTTATTTGTAGTTTTAAAATAAAATTACATACATATGCTTTTCATGTCATTAATTCTAACAAGTAAATTTAATGAGTGAACTGCTATTTATTCAGTAAATATTACAAATGTGCTTAAAGTGATCCAGTTAACCATTACTTTTAAAAACGAAAAATTCTGCCAAAGAGAAGCCACTGCTATTATCTTAATTAGTTGTATAACCCCCCTCATCTGTGTCCTGTTTTGATATTGTTTCAACCTTCTATGGTGGAGTCTTCTCATGTGGAAATTTTTTGCAATGGGCTCAGGGAGAAGGTAATTCTCAGAGCCAGGAAACACAGATTGCATTTCACTAAGATTCAATGCAAGTCAGAAAGTAAAGACCAGCCATTATTGTGCTAGATGGGGGGAGGGGTTATGGGACAGCCATCTGAACAAAATACAGTACAGGCCACGATGTGGAACTCCTTAGACCCCTTTCACACTGGGGTGTTTTTCAGGCACTTTAGCATTAAAAAAAGCGCTTGTAAAGCGCCTAAAAGAAACCGCATCTCCAATTCCAATGTGAAAACCCGAGTGCTTTTAAACTGAGGTGCTGTGCTGGCAAGGTGTCAAACAATATCTTGCAAGCAGCTTCTTTGCAGCTTTTTAGGAGCGTTGAATAAAGCCCCCTTCCCATTGAGGAGATTTTTTAATGCCAAAGCGCCTGAAAAATGCCCCAGTGTGAAAGGGGTCTTAGCAGAGCTTCACCAGCGTTTTTCGGTGCCCTGGCAGTGTGAAAGGGCCCTGAAAGCACTCAGGATTTTGCATTGGGACTGCAGATGAGGCTTTTTCCAGTGTGAAAGGGGTCTTAAGCGTTTGTCAGGCATTTTAGCACTAAAAATATCGCCTAAATACCGCCTGAGAAACTCCTGCCCTGCAGTCTCAGTGTGAAAGCCCGAGGGCTTTCACACTGGAGCGGTGCACTTGCAGGACTGCTCCAAAAGTCCTGCTAGCAGCATCTTTGGAGCGGTGAAGGAGCGGTGTGTTTACCGCTCCTCCACCGCTCCTTCCCATTGAAAGCAATGAGAAATTGAGGTAATACCGCCGGCAATGCGCCTCTGTGGTATTAACCCTTTTTCGGCTACTTGCATAGAGAGGAAATGGGACTTTAAAAAAGTTTCAAGACAGCGTGGGGGTATATATAAAGGAAACATGTTTATTGGAAACACAGTGTGGTACATTGTCTAATAAAATGGGGCTGTACATGATAAAACACAGCTAAAATACACATTGAAGGCACATCTTAGTATTGACTTGGAAACTCATGGCACATGGCATTACATGTGAAACATGGACATCAAGGGTACATAGTGTTAACAATCAACAATGCATGACAGTATGAGAATAAATAAACAGCTCCCATTAGGACATAAATACACACAATTGAATCCTTAAAGGGCATGATACAATGGAGGACATGAGGTAGGGGGTTGGTAACTCGTAGTTGCTGTGAATCAAATAAGTGGATCTATAAGCTGTTATGGGAATGTGTTGGCATCCTGTATTGCCCGACGTGTTTCGTGTGCGACACTTATCAGGGGCGGATGCTCCCATATCTAAAGAGATATATTTAAAATTGTGATGTCACTAAGCATAAAGGAAAGACATGTATGTCAGTCCTAAACTTACGTGCCCAAAGTGCTTGAGGTGCATGGTAGAAAAGATCAGGGTGTAAGACACGGTCGGCAAGAGGGTGTCAGTACCGGAAGCTGAGGGGGTCAGGCCACGGGCAACTAAGGTGCCGGCATGGACTGTCACAAGGACAGGTGGCAGCGAGATGATTGAGTCCTCCTTTGGAGTGGTGGTAAAATACTGGGAACCGCCATAGGGTCTATAATCAAGAAATGAATGAAATATGTAAGGGTGGGGAACAACCTTACTGGATTAGGTCCAGAAGCAAATGGATATACCAAAGTTACCTGGATGTAGACTGGCATGGGGTGAAATATTCCCACGCAGTGTGGCGTGATCCCATGGAAATGGAGAGGAACTGTGTGAAGGCAGCCTATATATACCCCCTTTACCCACTGTGCATAGCCGCTCGTTGGCTGACACCCAACATCACATTGGCTAATCACATGGTGTGAGGGGCAACGTACGGGACGGAAGACCCCGCCCACAAAATAGCTTGCCTCCATAGGCTGCGTGGGGCCGGGATGAAAAATACGCGGCCCGCATCATGGCGTCATAAATGACGTCAGACGCGAGTCACGTGAACGTGACGTCGATGCGCTGTGGGCGCCGCCCCCATCCCCCAGAGCCACCACACCAAAAGGGCGGGAGGGGGACAGGGCGTACAGAGCGCATAGCAGAATCTTTTGAGAGGTGAAGGAGCGGTGTGTTTACCGCTCCTCCACCGATCCTTCCCTTTTTCGGCCACTAGCAGGGGTTAAAACTGCACCGCTAGTGGCCGAATACCACCGCAATTCCGCTGCAATTCTGACGGTATAGCACCGCTAAAAATAGCGCCGCTATACCGTCAGCGCACCTCCCACCCCAGTGTGAAAGGGGCCTTAATGGTTGACTAATAACAAAACCTGACTTCAATAAACCCAGAATAATACAAAAATAAATAAAATATGAGTATCTAAAAAAATGGAGCAAAAAGAAATATAAATATATATTTGTGTACTGCAAATGTGATAAGTTATCGCTAATCACTGACATGTGTTTCCACGCCAAACTATATACTGTATAAACAAATAGTGCAGCACAACCTAAATCATCCAAACCCTCTATAAATAACATATAATGTTATATCAAATATATACAATTCAAATAAATGATCAACATTTTTATATTTTATGATCACTTATATGAATTGTGTATATTTATTAGAAAATTATATGGTATTTATGGAGGGTTGAGATGATTTGGGCTGTGCTGCACTTTTTGTTTAAATGTAATGTTTTTGCATAAGTTTACACCTGCACAGTACATTTATGCAGTTTGATGCTATATCTGATTTATTGCACAGCCTATTAGAGCTCATTCACATGTCTTTTGATTATGAAGAATGAAATAACGCTCATTAGTATGTCTACAGTGTTTTTGATGCATTTTTAAAGCTTTGAAAAGCATCAATCTTGTTAAATGCCCATGAAAGTGTTGTTTCATGGGCATTTAAAGAGACGTGCTTAAAGAGAAAGTGATGTAGTATGTAGCAGAAATGATTTGCTTTGAGTCATAGTTACCGTAGGTTATGGTGTGATAGCTGGTATTTTTGTGAATTTTCTGCAAGATAATTTTATATACTTTCATCTCTTTGACACTTTGCTTGGTCCAGCTCAAGATGATCATGGAAAGATTGTCATGGTCACTTACTGGCACGGTCATTTTCTGGCACTGAAACTTAATGGCGCGGTCACTTTCTGGCACCAGAACTTCTTGGTACAATCACTTGCTGGCACCAAAACGTACTGGCACCAAAACTTTCTGGCATGGTCACTTGCTTGCACTGACACTTCCTGGCAGGCTTGCTTGCTGGCACCATCACTTGCTATAGTGGTTGCTTGCTGGTACCAACACTTATTTTATTTTACTGGATTTTTATATTCATTCATTACTAAGAACACTCAAATCACATCCAAATGGAAAAGAAAGGGATTCAGCTGACCAAAATTCTCTGAACACCTGTTCAGCAAAGCAGTTAGAGGGAGGCTGTAATCGACTATGGTCAGCTTTGTTAAAGAAAAACTGAAAGTTGTAAACTAATTCTTGATATTCCTTTTTCATTATTGAGATAATTTTATTTAGCATTTTCCATTATATTTACAAATAATATTTAAACAAGCCAGGAAGAGATCACATCTGAAACTTGTAGTCTATGCGGAGCCGCCTTCATTGGCTAGATAAAGGCATTTGTATTCTCCCATGTTAACAAACCAATATTCATTTAAGGGGTAATTTGCCACAGCTAGTTCCATGTATAGCTAAGTGCCCCATTCAAGGGAAGTTAACGACCTTTGGTTTAATTAATTTATCTTCAAATCTAATTATCACTAAACTCAAGTAGTGTGGGGGCTAGTGAGGGAACTTAAGATATTGCCCATATTTGGAAGAAATATGCCCGGAGGGAGGAGAGAGCTAACAGTAGCCAATCATAGTGGCCCTGTTTAAGTCAATGGGAGAGGGGCTCATATAAGGAGAGCCTCAATCAGTTGAGAAGAGAGATGAGATGACCGGGGCCCCAAAGTCATTATTTTAGGTAATTATCAGAGGGCGTGTTTTTAAATAAAACACGCCCACATCTTCCCCATTTGAATTTTTTTCTTGGTGATTTAGACCCCATTCACACCTAAGCATTTTGTAGCTTGAAGCCTGAAGCTACAACACGCTGGAGGGGAAAAAATATATTATTCTCTATGGCGATGGTTCACATCTCCACTCCAAAATGCCTGAAGCCAGAAGCTCCAAAACGCCTGAAGCTCAAACAAGTTCTGGGACTTTTTTTAGGCAGATTTGGGCGTGTTTCTGCTTTATACATTGGTGACCTTTTGACCTGTACAAAATTGCGGCAAAAACGTGATAAAACAGCTTCAAAAATCGCGGTAAAAGTGCGTGACTTTTTGCCTGAAAACTCTATGCTCAGGTGTGAATGGGGCCTGAGGAGCAAACAATCCTTTCTTTTCAATATATTGTCTTGAAAAAATATTTCTTTCTGTATCCGTATAAAAAGAATATATCCAAACTAATAACATACACTGGAGTTGATTTACTAAAACTGGACTGTACAACATCTGGTGCAGCTGTGCATGGTAGCCAATCTGTTTTTAACCTCAGCTTGTTCAGTTAAGCGTTGACCAAAAAAAACTGAAAGCTGATTGGTTTATGCAGAGGTGCACCAGATTTTGCACTCTGCTGTTTTAGTAAATCAGTCCTACTGTTTCCTTTTTGACCAGTATTAGTTTAAAAGCGCCACTGTAGATAAAAAAGTATACATTTTATTCTCTATCTTGTTCTGTTTCCAATGACACTAAAATTATGATTCTGGTACAAAGCAAGGTTATTTACAAAACAATAACTTTTTTCATTTTTTTTACTTTTTTTCGTGTTACACAAAATAAATACAGTACTGAACATCAAAAATAAAAAGGAAAACATGTTAACCTCCCTAGTGGTAATCCTGAGTGTGGCTCGGGGTGAAATTTCAGTACCAAAAGCGGTAACCCCGAGCCACACTCAGGATAGCATTGCAGGATCCAGGCAAAGTTACTTACCTTGTCCCCTGGATCATGCTATGTCTCCCCGCTGTGTGTGTGCGAGCTGTGTGTCCTCTGCTCAAATCACACAGTGCTGAGTGCCAAGCTCCATTCCCTACGAGCGTTGCGACGCACGGGGACGGAGTTCGGCGCCAAATAAAAAAATAATTAAAACACAGTATACATACAGTACACTGAAATTTTACAGATTACAGTACTGTATAAAATAATTACACATCCCCTTTGTCCCTAGTGGTTAGTCCAGTGTCCTGCATGCAGTTTTACATTCTAAATACTTTTCTTTCTGCCTGGAAACTGGAGATTGTCCATAGCAACCAAAAAGTCTCCCTTTACATCAAAAGTGGTTTTAGACCAGCTAGAAAACAGCGATAATAAATTAGAATCACTTGCAGAATTGAGCGATAGTGATTTGTGGGGAAATTCATCATCAGACACTGAAAGTAATGACAGCGACAATTCTGCAATTGAGCAAATTTCAGTGTTTTTGATTTGATTACATTATTGAATAATTTTTATTATTATTATATTATTTGTTATAATTATTTATAATTATTTATTATATTATAATTTATGATTTTTTTTTCAAACTTTATCATACCCGGGATGTCTACTAGACTCTTGTTTGGACAGATTTAGTTATTTCTAAGAATTACAGACCTACAATATAAAACGCCAAATTTCCATGCAAAACATTGTACCGCTTTCAGTATCAAAAATCTGACATAATCATACCGCCAGGGAAATTAATGATTAATACCATTGAAAAAATTCAAAAACAAAAATTAGCAGGTAAATAATATTTGAAGAGAAAAGGGGATGAAGGAGTTAATTAGGACTTATTAGTGTAAACTAAGGGTTGATAAGGGGTTAAAAAGAGAATTTTATTTTTCAGGTTGCTTTAAATGACATCATCCGCTGATCAAAGCTCACTTCTTTGATCTGCAGATGAATGAAACAGAAGAGATAGAAAAATAAGAATTTCAATTTTTCTCTTTCTGTTTTGTGTCTGAACAGCCTTTTATTAAAGGAGCAGCTGCTAGAGCTGCTGTATTTACACATAAACTAAATAGCTTCCTTTTCCAGGAGTGTCAGGACGCCCACTAACACACAGCTCCTTTCTCTATCTGCAAAGTAGAGAGTGTCCTGACCCTCCTACTCACCCCCTCCCCCCTCAAGAGGGTTCTCCACACCAGGGAGAAAGCCTCGCATTACGGTGTTGAGTTACAGACAGAAGAACAGGAAGTGAGCATTTCTCAGAAGAAATAAGGACATTTAAAAGCAAAATGGAAGGATGAGGTAAGTGAAGGAGGACTGCACTAAGGTAAAGGAAGCTATTTAAGGATTTTTTTTTACCTTTACAACCCCTTTAAGGCACATGCACTGTTCTCTTTGTGAGTGAGATTGCACTCTGCAAGGGAATTTTCCCCCGAGCTTAGTGAATGTGGTGAAGCTTCACTTTGCAAAGAATACCCCCATGATCTTTGATGACTTTTTTGGGCGTGTGTATCATTCCAAGTGTTATTAACTGGTTAAAGAACTGAAGAAATAAAGATACAATTAGCATTTAGCTATATTAGTGACTGTGTCACACAACACCAAAGAGAAGCCAATCTGTTCTCTCTGTTATTGGCAACAAAAAAGAGAAAGCCCAGTGGACCAGGTCAGGTGGATCTGGAACATGGATGGCAATTTGATATGTTCATTGTTCATTCATGTTCACAAAATCCAACAATCGTTTAATGTACTTCCTGGGATCCATGCTATTTAACTTTCCCACTCTCTCTTCACCCTGTGTAACCAATCCCATTCAAAATTTAAAAGAAAGCTTGACTCTGATTGATGTCTGTGAGAAAATAATTAGTGCAAAAGTACCTGTGTGTAGTGCAGTTGGTGTGTTTGAGAACAGCTCTACTGTTTGTATTTCAAGGTTACATTTTCAAATCTGACTTGAGTGGACCTTTAAGGGGGATTAATAACTGCACAGTTGAATAAAGATAGAATTGTATAATAGCTTGCATATTTCTCTTCCGGGTATTAGTATTGAGGAATGAAATGTTCATATGCTTTTTAACTACAACAAGAACTCATTCTCACTATGGGAAACATAATTCACTTGGTCAATAATTGTTTAAGTGAAATGTTATTTGACAGCTGCTAGTTTTGCAGTAATTTTTTAGGCTTGCATGAAAATTGCAGATTTTTTCCCCTCAAAGTGCTATATTTTGCAAACATAAACATATCCATAGCCTATACACACTCTTATGCAGCATACACATGATCGGAAATTTTGATGGGATAAAATCCGATGGAATTTTCCGTCGTAATTCCGATGAAGCTGACTTCCATCAGTCTTTCCTACACACTGTCAGGCCTCGTACACACGACTGAGTTTCTCGGCAAAAAACAGCAAGAAACTTGCTGGGATTTTTTTTGTTGCCGAGGAAACCGGTCGTGTGTACATTTTTCGACAAGGAAACTGTTGAGGATCCCGTCAAGCCAAAAAGAGAGCATGTCTTCTTTTTCCTCGATGGGAATGATGGAGAAACTTGCCTTGTCGAGTTCCTCGACAGCCTGACAAGGAACTTGACGAGGAAAACGATGTGTTTCACCCGTCGAGTTCCTCGGTCGTGTGGACGAGGCTTCAGACTAAATTCCGACCGTCCAAAACGCGGTGACGTAAAACACTACGATGAGCCGAGAAAAATGACGATCGGAATTTCCCATGGATTTTTTTTCCATTGGAAGAATTTAAAACATGTTCTATTTTTTTACTCTGATGGAAAAAAGTCAGATGGGGCCCACACACTATCGGAATTTCCGATGAAACAAGTCCATCGGAAAATCAGTGTGTGTGTACGCGACATAACTATGTAGAAATCATATTGGTGTATACAATACCATTTAGGGGGGAAAATTGATAAGCTGGTAGTTGCCTAAACTTGACCATACAGCCTGATAATGGTAGGGGATGTGTGTTGTTGTGACAGCGTTAGCCATGCAGTGCTTGATATTATTTGTAGAGATAACCCTATTCTGGCAAACCTATATATTTATCAAAAAGTGTACACTTTTATTCTGATATACTAAATCTGCCCCTGCACCACATCTCTACTATGTCCATATAGCAGCTGGGTTGAGGAGAAAAAGAAGGACAGACATCTGTCATTGATCTTGCCAAGAGATGCATGTAATAGGTTGTAGATACAGTAAGTGAATGATAAGGAGATAATACTGAAGAGGACCCAAGAGTCTTAAACAAAAACTAAAATGTATACTACTATGCAAACAATGTATGTCATTATTCATCGATTAAATTCCATTGTAGAATTTAAAAAAAAATCACCCTTTAATAGACAACACCATATAATTATTTTGCCTGTGCCTTGGATGTTCCTTTTCATTCAGAGTCAAAGCCACTAGCAGAATCCTAAGCGTCAAACACCTCCACATGCTGTGGTTCCACCTTCCAGCCTCTCTACAATACTACATGTGAGGGTGTGATCACCACGGCAAACCGGAAGTGACGAGTACGTTACACGACAGCTGATTCCAATCAGGAAGTGAACACGGATGCCGTGTATGTAACACGGGCGTGTATGGGGACAGTGGAATAGTGACTACACTGTGGGGGTTATTTACTTAAGGCAAATCCACTTTGCACTACAAGTGCACTTGAAAGTGCACTGAAAGTGCATTTGGAAGTGCACTTGGAAGTGCAGTCACTGTAGATCTGAGGGGGACATACAAGGAAAATAATGATTGGATGATAAAATGAGCAGAGCTTCCCCTTGTTTCAGAACTTCCCCTCAGATCTACAGCGATCTACAGCGAGTGCACTTGTAGTGCAAAGTGGATTTGCCTTTAGTTAATAACCCCCTCAGTCTCTTACCATGTTTCACTAACAGTATTATTTTGTATATATTGAAAGGAAGTTTTTTAATAAACAGCATTACGCTATATTGGCATTTCTTGTATTTTATGACCCTGACTGGAGTACAATAGACATATGCGCACTGAAAAATTTTGTTTTGGATTTTCAAGTGATTGGGTAACTGAAGTGACTCTTAACACATTTTGCTGTGCGAACATTCTCAAATCCTTTAGTAAATCAGCCTTCATCTGTTGTTCTCATTATGTTCAAAATTAATTTGTTGATGGTATTTTTCACACAGAAACCAAACAGCCTTTATTAAAACCAAGTGTAAATGCCTAATATACAATTATATATTTCTACATTATTTACTGTATTTATTTATGTACTGGCACACATTTATATTATTTATTCTTTCTACATCTTTGTTCAACAAATCTGCTCACTTTTCTGCACCAGTTTACTTTATAAGGCTAAGCTGTTACATAAATGCATTTATTTTCATTTGGATAGCTGTAAAAACACTCTAGCAGAGGCTGTGAGATGTGAAGCAAGGAAGCAGAAAACATGTTTATAAATTTTTAATGCTATGTTTCATCTAATGTATTTAAAAAAAGGTTTAAAAAGCATAGCAGTATGATTTAATGTACCTTATGCAGATAAATGTCTTATTCATTTGTCGACAACTGTGTAAACTGCGAGTGTAATTTGGTTGAAGAAAATGTTGTTTTTTCATTTATTATTAGAATGGATTAGAGTAGATTTACACATTTTGAATTATTTCTTTGACAAATTATTTTCCAATTCCACCTTAAAATTATTTTACACAAGTCAGTCATCACAGCGGATTAGTGAACAATCAAACCGAATAGGGACAATTACACCAATAGAATTGTAGCTGCAGAAAGTATGGCCCAGATTCACAAAGCACTTACGCCGACGTATAACAAGTTACGCCGACGTAAATGCAAATGTGCACCGTCGTATCTGTGCGCCAGACCCACAAACTAATATGCACCTAAAAACAGGCTACACCCCGCCGACGTATCTTGCTTACGCAGGCGTAGGGTGGGCGTACATTTAGGCTGGGAGCATGGTGCCGCTCCCATTGATTAGCCATTCAAACATGCAAATGAGGGAAATACTGTGATTCACGAACGTGCGTGTGCCCGGCGCATGCTACGCGAGATGCGCATAAGTTGTACGTCCGGTGTAAAGTTATTCCCCATAAAGGAGGTACAACCCAGCAACAGACATGCTCAGGTCTGCACCAGGGAACACAAACCGGCGTATTGTGCGTTGGACGTGTGTCTGGCTGGGCGTACGTTATGTTCACGGCGTACGCAGTGATTCGGCGTAGCTTAGGCAGTTGTTCCGGCATGGTTATGAGCAGGCGCAGGGGGGTGCGTCCACGTCACGGTGCATGCGCAGTTCGTGATATGTACCTGTCTGGCGCTCGGCCCATCATTTGCATGGGGTCACACCCACTTCCACCTATGCTGGCGTACGCCTTCAAAATCCACGCCACGCTGGCGCAGCGTTGGGAGCACTGGCTTGGTGAATGCAATGCTTGCCTCTCTGCGCTGCGTTGGTGTACGGCGGCGTAATGTGCGCCTTGCTTTCTGTGAATCTGGGCCCTTGTTTTTAGGTATTTACTATATATTATTTAATTGCATATTCTTTTTTTTTTTTTCCATGACTATTATTGATTAGCTAAAACAAACATACACATTTAAAGGGGTTGTAAAGGTACAATTTTTTTCTCCTAAATAGCTTAGTGCAGTCCTCCTTCACTTACCTCATCCTTCCATTTTCCTCCTAAATGTCCTTATTTCTTCTGAGAAATCCTCACTTCCTGTTCTTCTGTCTGTAACTACACACCATAATGCAAGGCTTTCTCCCTGTATTGAAGTGGTTAAGGGAGCATTCTGCTATTTAAAAAGAGGGTACAGGCAATTATAGTGTACTAGGGCTGATTCATACCAGAATGCAATGTACTGCAATGCATGCATTTTTGTGTGCTGCACCACATGGTAGATTCAAAACAAATTGGCTGGAACAAATCTGAATGCCTATGAATTTCAAGCAGGCTACATTTTTTTCTCAGTTCTACAGATGCAGTGTGCTGTGCTGCAGTGTGTTGCAGCACCTTTGCATTTGTACACGTATTGAAACACCATTCATAATGAATGAACAGGTGTAACAGGCATTACTTTGCAATCCTACCCCACCGTGTAAAATTCAAAATGCTAACCATAACATACAAGGCCATTCACAACATTGCCCCATCTACATCACCAACCTCATCTGCAGATATTGCCCAAATCTTCCCCTCTGCTCCTTCCAGGACCTCCTGCTCTCTAGCTCCCTTGTTACTTCTTCCAATGCTCGCCTTCAGGACTTCTCCAGAGCCTATCCCATCCTCTGGAACTCCCTGCCCCGGTATGTCTGATCAGCCCCTACCCTGTCCACCTTTAGGAGATCTCTGACAACTCATTTATTCAGCGAAGCCTATCCCACACCCACCTAACAACTGTCCCCGAGCCACCCCATCAAATCATTCTCTGCAGCTATTACTTTTTGTACCACCACTCCCTCCCTTTAGAATGTAAGCTCTACGAGCAGGGCCCTCCTGTACCTTTTGTATTGAACTGTACTGTAATTGTGTTGTCCCCTCTATACATTGTAAAGCGCTTTGTAAACTGTTGGCGCTAAATAAATTGTGTATAATAATAATAATTCCATGCTGTGAATGGTGTTTTAATGTAGGGTGTACTGGTATAACAAGAACATAAAATGGCGATGTTGCATTGGATGATTGCTAAAGGGGATGGCTAGGCATCCATTCAAACGCATGTAATTCATATATTTGTTCCCACATGATCTCATGACTCATTGGATGAGAAGGGCTCAATGCTCTGGTCGGGACATACAGTACTAAATTAATTAAAAATATTCAATATAGGAACTTACACTTTTTTTATCTCATAAAATAATGACCATCTGTGTTCACTTTGGCTATTCAGTGGGCAAGCCAAGTGAACTCATCTACTCCTTTGGTAAATAAATTCCAATGTGCATCTTTTTATCGCAAACTACTTCTTCGGGTTTAATGTATGATTTCTCACTATACAGTACAGGGGGAACAAACTTGCAGATCCTGTTGGAGGCACTGTTTATATAACACATAACCCACACAGCAATCTGCAGTGCCTTAAGCTAAATGCCCAGAAGGCACAGCAAGAGCATCTGTATTAATTGCAGCTTCTGGGACTGCAGCTGTTGGCATGCTACAGATACTGTATCTGTGTATGTTATGTACTGTGTAAATACTACATAGGTCCCATACTGGAAAGGGACTTATGTCATGTACTGTGAGATAAAATGTACTTTAACTGAAGATGTGTGCCAAAAACACATTGTTTATTTCCAATAAAAATGCTACTTTATTCATTCACTGCAAAAGCATGGTGGGAGTTCCTTTGTATGTACACTTGTTATTTCTGAACAGACACATACATTTATGTTTAATAGACCTATACATTGTTCTTTCACTTTGTAAAAGTACATCTGAAAAGTGAAGGCATACTCATGGAGCTTGACGGTCCATAATTTTCAAGGACTGTCTCTTTTTGAAAAAAATCCCTCTTTCCTCCTGACTTGTCCCTCCTTATAGTCTTTTTACAAGAATAGGTAATCAGCCAAATGATCAGACAAAGAGTAAGGCAATATACGGTTCGAATCTCGGCCGGATCAGCAGGAACCGGCCGTGATTCAAACCGTTACTTTGTAGGCTGAATATACCAAGTTCATCGATGAGCTTGGGCACAACCAGCCTGCCAGATTCTCTTATGATCATTTGTTAAAGCCGCTAGCAAAAAACAATTTCTTCCCACAATCACGGCAGGACCAAGGATCTGTGTGTGTAATTACACAGATCCATGTCCTGTCAGCGGTGAGGAGACCGATGTGTGTTCCCAGTACAGAGGAAAACACATCTGTCTCCTCCCCTTGTGAGTCCCCTCCCCCCTACAGTTGGAACACACTTTAGGGAACATATTTAACCCCTTCAGCGCCCCCTAATGTTAACCCCTTCCCTGCCAGTCACATTTACACAGTAATCAGTGCCGTTTTATAGCACTAATCGCTGTGTAAATTTGAATGGTCCCAAAAATGTGTCAAAAGTGTCTGATATGTCCGCCGCAATGTCACGGTCACAATAAAAATCACAGATTGCCACCATTACTAGTAAAAAAATAAAAATAAATAAAAATGCTATAATTCTATTCCCTATTTTGTAGAAGCTAGAACTTTTGTGCAAACCGATCAAATGCGCTTATTGCGATTTTTTTTACCAAAAATATGTAGAAGAATACGTATCCATCTCAACTGAGATATTTTTTTTTTTATTATGATATTTATTAAATCAAAAAGTAAAAGATATTGTGTTTTTTTCAAAATTGTCGCTCTTCTTTTGTTTATAGCGCAAAAAATAAAAACCGCAGAGGTGATCAAATACCACCAAAAGAAAACTCTATTTGTGGGAAAAGAAGGACGTCAATTTTGTTTGGGAGCAAGACCGCTGTCATTTAAAGTGCGACAGCACTGAAAACTAAAAATTGGTCTGGGCAGGAAGGGGGTGAAAATGCCCTGTATGGAAGTGGTTAAATTATCTCTGGTAATGCACTAGGTGTGCGCACGTTCCATTTCTGTTTTTCTTGTAACTATAGCTTGCAGTTTACTGAAAAGGAGCAAAGTTAGAAGAAACAATGCGAAATTGATTTAGGATGGACGCATAGACTGCAGAACAATATTTGGTCTACATTTCTTTTAAACAATAAAATGTATATACATAACAGAGAGAAAAATCCCTTTATATTTAGCACTCCATTTAAAAAAAAAAACTCCTTATAAAAAATAACTCCCTTCTACCATATATTTAATGTTGAAAACTCCAGCTTTCTGACATACACATTAAATATAATTTGTATCCATTTAGAGATGACAGCTGCAGGAGGACTTACTTATACACAGGCTATACAAAGGGTCATGTGAAAACTGTGTACCTACTTGATACATACATGTGCAGTAATTGGTGACTAGACACAGTATGTATCATTAGGCTAGCACTTTAAACAAAATGCAGCTAACTGTAGGGACGTACTTCTTTTCACTGGGTAAATGCTAACATAATTGATACCTAAAGCCGCCAACTTCTGCTTTGCAGGATGAGTATTATCAGGGTCAAAGTGCTGAAAACCCATGGGATTGTAGATCGCACTTGTCTCTATATCAAAAAACCCAGTAAATAACAAACAAGACAAATAAATTGGTGTTTTAAACGGCCGCGGCACCTTTATTGGTATTTAATAAATAAATAAATCTTTATTCAAATATCAATCATTGAAAACATAAATAAATATATAATTAAAACTTTTTTTTTGTTATTATATATATTTACTTATTTTTCTCTCTGGGTTGGTGTGTGGAATAGGGAAGGGAGAAAGGGTGAGATAAAAAAAAAAGCGCGGGGGGGGGGGGGTAAGTCATTAGTGGCTTTATGGCCTGTTAGAGGCCTCAGATTTCAAACACTTGGTAAAAGTGTTTTTAGGGGATGGGGTAACAAGGAATAATGAGCGATAAGCTATAGAATAGAATGGCTTTTTAGAAGCCTCATATCTAAGGGATCACTTTTTTTTTTCTTTTTTTTTTTATTATTTATTTATTTATTTTATTTTTTGTTTGGTGTTTGGAGGGGGGGGAGAGAGCTGCGGGGAATAAGTGAGGGTGGGGGGGGGGATAATTTTTCTCCCCTTTTTTTTTTTTTCTTTTTCTTTTTTTTTCTTTATTTCCCCTGGGGGGGGGGGTACGGGATACAGATAAGGATGTTTATTGTATAAGGGTGTGATATAATGTAATATATTGTTAAATGGAAATGTTGAAAAACTAATAAAAATTTTGATAATAAAAAAAACCTTTTAAACAAATTCTAAACCGGCTCAGTCATAGGACTCGAGCTATAATGAATACATTGATAAACCAAAGTCCCCCCTTGATCCAAGGGTGACACAACCACATAATGGTGCCAGCGACAGGGTGGGAGGGAAGGGGAGCTCCGATCCTAATTGCCTCAGGGGCTGCTGTGAGGGATCCTGTCACACAGGTGGCTTATATAACCTCCAGCCACCTGTGCCCTCACGTTGTTCCCGCTCAAAGCCCCGTGACAATAACTTTTTTTTTATGTTGAAAAACTTCAAACAAAAAACTTTATAAACTGTATGGCGATACATGTTGCGGGCTCCTTATTGTGCCCACTGTTTAGAAGATGTTTATAGAAAGACCATTCAGAAAATCGTTTTTAGTGGTAATTTTTTTATGAAGTGACCTACTTCTTTTAAACAGTATCAGTATATCATGGCTACACGTCTCATTGCTAATTAAAAGAGCATTTTAAAATAGCATTCCTTATAAAAATGTTAAAAAAAAAATGTTGCTATATTAGCAAATTGTTTTAAATGAACTTTACTAGTCTGCAAAATATGTTTTAACCTTATAACTGTACTTCAGTAAAACTGGGAAAAATAAATGATCATTAAAGTGGAGCATCGATAATTTTTCATCTTTTCATCTATTAAATCTTCTGCCCTTGTTGTTTTAACTTTGGATAGTAAAACAGTTTGTCAGAAAGGGAGGGGGCAGGAGAGTGGAGGAGGGATGAATCATAGGAAAGCAAAGGAGAGCTGCAGAGATGAAGGGGGCTGGAGGAGAGCTGAGATGACAGGAGACTGCAGAGATCCATATGTATTCATCTAGAGAGGAGAAATGTGCATGCAAGCAGTGGTGTGTATGTGTCTGTCTGTATATGTGTATGCAGGGCTTTTTTTCAGGGGGAACTTGGGGGAACGCAGTTCCACCACCTCTGGCTTAGACCCTTTGGTGCCCACTCACCACAATCACTTGTAAACACAGAAGTCTGGTTTCTGTATTTACAAGTGACAGCTCTGCACTCTGTAACCACCTGAACTCTGCATTCTGTATGTAATGCAATCCTGGTGTTTATTGCCCCTTTAAGACCCTTCTACTGTTTGTGAAATCTGAACGGGGTCGTGGTTGAGTTCCTGCACCTATTTTCTGAGAAAAAAAGCTCTGTGTGTATGTGTTGTTTCTGTGTGTATGTGTTGTGTCTGTGTGCCTCTGTGTGTGTGTAAGTCCAGTAAGTGAACAAGCAGCAGCTTCAGTTGCCCACAGTTAAAATGGCTGCAGCCAGACTTAATGAAGGGAGATTTCTGCAGCATATTTGGCAAGTACCAATTCACTGTGTATATAAATGAATATTCAACGTGGTTGGAGGGAAGCTTCAGAATGGCAAAGATGTTTTTGTTACAAATTATGTGAGCAGACTGCAGTTCCTCTTTAAAGATATATACTATGATTCTGTACTTGCCAAATATGCTGCAGAAATCTCCCTCCACTAAGTCTGGCTGCATCCATTTTAACTGTGGGCAGCTGAAGCTGCTGCCTGTTCACTTCCTGGATTTACACAGACACACAGATGCACACCTCCAGCTCTGCAGCTCTCATTGGCCCTCTTATGACTCATCCACCCCTCCCTTCTTGCAAACTCTCACAAGAGTAATGCCTTGTACACACGATCCGAATTTCCAATGAAAAAAATCAGACAGATTTTTTTCATCGGATATTCCAACCGTGTGTGAGTTTAGAAATAGAACATGTTTTATTTTTTTTCCAATGGAAATTTCGATCGTCTGTGTGGAACTCTGACAGAGAAAAAACACGCATGCTCAGAATCAAGTCGACGCATGCTCGGAAGCATTGAACTTAATTTTTCTCGGCTCATCGTAGTTTTTTTTTTACGTCACCGCATTTTGTACGGTCGGAATTTGGTCTGACAATGTGTATGCAAGACAACTTGAATGGAATTCCTTCGAAAAATTCCATTGGATTTTATCCAATTGGAAATTCCGATCGTGTGTACAGGGCATAAGAGAGAGAGCTGTGCATGATGTCATAAGCCTAAGCTAATGACCAGGCAAGAAACAGGAAGTGGGCTGTATAAGGTATTTACTGGGAAAAGTTAAAACAACGAGGGCAGAAGATTTAATAGATGAAAAGATGAAAAAATGACTGAAGGCTTTAATACAAGAAGTTCATGTATTCTGCTATTGCAGTTAGACCCTATATAAAAAAAAAATACAGGTCTCACTTGCTACAGCAATAGGGCTTTCAACCATCTCCAATTTTTTATTAAAGCTTATATATAAACTAAAAACTAAAAATCCAATATGCTGCATACCGGTACTTACATAGTAGCTAGTTTTCTTGTTTAGGATTTTCTGTTTATATTCCCTAGCTTTTAGGGCCAATTCACACATGAAAGGGACAGCTGCACACAGTAAACTGCAGCGGTTTACTGTCTGGCAGCTGTCAGTTCTGGCTACAGTGATGCAGCAGTAGGGGGCAGTGTGGTGCATGATTCAGCACATTACACATTTCTCTATTTTATTCAATTTTTTTCAAACTTTATTTGAAGTGCACCAAAGTGACACTTTATGTTACGTTACAACATCGCTGTATGTTACGCTTCTGTGCAGTGACATGCGATCCTGTCCTACTGTGATAAAATGCAGCATGTCTGCATTTTATCACAGATCACTGCAGAACAGTTTTATGCCGCATACACACCATCACTTTATGTGATGAAAAAAAAAAACATTTTCTGTGAAGTAAAAAACAACGTTTTTGAAACTTCAATTTTCAAAGACGAAGTTGCCTACACACCATCGTTTTTTCACAATGCTCTAGCAAAGCGCGGTTACGTTCACCACGTTTTTCCATTGAAGCTCGCTTCATAACTAGCTTCTGGGCATGCGCGGGTGTAAAAACGTTGTTTTAAACAACGTTTTTTGCTACACATGGTCAATTTCTGTGAAGTAAAAAACGACGTTTTGAAAAACGACACATAAAAATTCAAGCATGCTTCAATTTTTTTTTGTTGTTTTTCACAAGACATAAAACAAAGTTTTCCCCCACACACGGTCATTTAAAGTGACGTTTTTAAAAACGTCGTTTTTTTTTCATCACATAAAGTAATGGTGTGTACGCGGCATTAGGCTGTGTTCTTTTTTTTTGTTGTGTCCTCACTTGTGTATGGGTTATTTGGCCCTTAAGGTCACAAGAAGAGACAAAGGGCCAGATCCACGTAGCCTGGCGCATTGATGCGTCCGACGTAGCTTATCTCTGATACACTACGCCGCTGTAACTTACAGCGTATTTTCCTTATCCTCAAAGAATTTGCGCCATAAGTTACGGCGGCGTAGTGTAACTTTGGCGGCGTAAGGGCGCACAATTCAAATGGATGTGATGGGGGCTTGTTTTATGTAAATACTTCTTGACCCGACGTAAATTACGTTTTTTTTTAACGGCGCATGCGTAGTCCGTGGGGGTATCCCAGTGCGCATGCTCGAATTTAACCCGCAACAAGCCAATGCTTATAATGTGAACGTCATTCTACGCAAAGCCCTATTCGCGAACGACTTACGCAAACGACGTAAAAAATAAAAAAATTGACGCGGGAACGACGGCCATACTTAACATAGGATAAGCTGCATATAGCAGGGGTAACTATACGCCGAAAAAAGCCTTACGGAAACAACGTAAAAAAATGCGCCGGCCGGACGTACGTTCGTGGATCGCCGTATCTAGCTAATTTGCATACTCGACGCTGAAATCAACGGAAACGCCACCTAGCGGCCAGCGTAAATATGCACCTTAGATTCGACGGCATACTGAGGCCCCGTACACACGACCAGTTTCCTCGGCAGAATTCAGCTTCCGACCGAGTTTCTGGCTGAATTCTGCCGAGGAAACTGGTCGTGTGTACACTTTCGGCCGAGGAAGCCGACGAGGAGCTCGACGAGGAAATAGAGAACATGTTCTCTATTTCCTCGTTGTTCTATGGGAGCTCTCATCCCGCCGAGCTCCTCGGCGGCTTCAGGGCTGAACTGGCCGAGGAACTCGATGTGTTTGGCACGTCGAGTTCCTCGGCCGTGTGTACGAGGCTTCAGACGTACGCCAGTCGGATCTAGCCCAGCTTCAGGCGTATCTTGTTTTATGGATACAAAACAAAGATACGCCGGAGCAAACTGGAAGTTACGCGGCGTATCAATAGATACGCCAGCGTAACTTCTTTGTGGATCTGCCCCAAAGTCTGCATTTCTGGCCAAGTCAATTCATATTTTTCTTTTAGTTTAATGTAGCTAGGTTTAATATGAATGTTTCTCTCTTCATTTTGCACCAAAACACTTGCATTTCTTTTTTGAAAGATTTCCATGCCTTGAGCTCTGTCGTGCTTTGCCCAAACTTCCAGTTGGGCAGTGCACACTGTGCAATTGTATTCATGTATTTAGATAATATGTGTCGTGATTTTTTGTGTAGCTGTAACACTGTGCATGTGCACCCTAAACATGGCGTGGTTAACCCCTTCCCGACCGCCGCATGTACATATACGTCGGCAGAATGGCATGTACAGGCACATTGGCGTACCTGTACGTCCCTGCCTAGACGTGGGTGGGGGGTCCGATCGGGACCCCCCCGCGACTTGCGGCGGTAGGGTCCCCTCGGGGAGCGATCCGGGATGACGGCGCGGCTATTTGTTTATAGCCGCTCCGTCGCGATCGCTCCCCGGAGCTGAAGAACGGGGAGAGCCGTATGTAAACACGGCTTCCCCGTGCTTCACTATGGCGCTGCATCGATCGAGTGATCCCTTTTATAGGGGAGACTCGATCGATGACGTCATTCCTATAGCCACACCCCCCTACAGTTGTAAACACACACTAAGGGAACACTAACTCCTACAGCGCCCCCCTGTGGTTAACTCCCTAACTGCAACTGTCATTTTCACAGTAAACAATGCAATTTAAATGCATTTTTTGCTGTGAAAATGACAATGGTCCCAAAAATGTGTCAAAATTGTCCGAAGTGTCCGCCATAATGTCGCAGTCACGAAAAAAATCACTGATCGCTGCCATTAGTAGTAAAAAAAAAAAATAATAAAAATGCAATAAAACTATCCCCTATTTTGTAAACGCTATAAATTTTGCGCAAACCAAACGATAAACGCTTATTGCGATTTTTTTTACCAAAAATGGGTAGAAGAATACGTATCGGCCTAAACTGAGGAAAAAAAAAATTAAGCAAAGGAAGAGGCGCCTCTGAGTGTAGATGTTTAAGCGTAATTTAATGTATAAAAGAGTACATATAACTCACATTTTAGAGGTTTAAAATAGGCATTGTACAGGTTTGCTTTTTTGTTACAGTCTTGGAACACGGTTTCTGTTCTACAATGATGGCAGCCCTGAGGTTATAGCTGTGACCCCTGCAAAAACTCTCATCCGTCCGTCCCTGGACTTCATCCCCATTACCACCCCCCCCCCCCTCCACCTGGAGCAATAGACTCTTTTTTACTGTGCAAATCTCATGCACACTATTTTACTTATTTATATATAATTTTCATATATATTTATTTATTTCCATTGTTGCATAATATTAAGGAATTGTTGTACTCAGAATTGCGCATTTTTCTCCTTGTATACGGAAAAAAAAAATTGTTATATATGTTTTTGGGGGATATTTATTATAGCAAAAAGTAAAAAATATTGCATTTTTTTCAAAATTGTCGCTCTATTTTTGTTTATAGCGCAAAAAATAAAAACCGCAGAGGTGATCAAATACCACCAAAAGAAAGCTCTATTTGTGGGGAAAAAAGGACGCCAATTTTGTTTGGGAGCCACGTCGCACGACCGCGCAATTGTCTGTTAAAGCGACGCAGTCCCGAACTGTAAAAACACCTTGGGTCTTTAGGCAGCATTATGGTCCGGTCCTTAAGTGGTTAAATAACACTTTAAACAATATGTTTGTTGGATGCCCTTAGCCCCCCTATTGGACCTTCTGTGCCTGCTGGTCATAGTTCAAGGGCCTTGGATTCATTATGACTTAAAACAAAATCTTCTAGGTGAATTTGCAAGTAAATTTGTCAGGACTACAAATCTCACACCCATAGAATTTGCCTTGAACACAAACCTCTTTTGTCTTGAACACAAACCTCTTTTGCCTTGAACACAAACCTCTTTCCCTCCACTAATTAAAAACATTTGCTATTATCAAGATTCTATGTTCCCATTCATGATGATTTTACAGTATGTTTTAACTGATTTATTTAATTTTAATGTCCCTCCAGAACTGATATTTCAGTTTTTGCTAGATGTTGGAGAGTTAAAATTGGCAGTACAGGTAGTGGGACAGGTAAATATATATTTTTATTAATTATCATTACTTTTTAATCTTGAAGCCACATTAATCAAGTACTGGACTTGTATTTACACTTTGGGGCTAGCCTGTAAAATTACATATACATTCATTCTGCACAAATGGGGGCAAAATTGAATGTTATTAGGCTATTTTCTTTTCAGTCAAATGTCATACATTTATACAGGAAAATACCAAATTTGGTATTTAGATAATCCTAGGAAATAAACACAAAGGGCCAGATTCAGGTACATTGGCGGATCTTTGTGCCGGCGTAGCACATCTCATATGCGCTACGCCGACGTAACATTGAGAGGCAAGCTGAGTATTCACAAAGCACTTGCTCCCATATTTACGCCAGCGTAACGTAAATAGGCCGGCGTAAGCCTGCCTAATTCAAAGTAGGCAGGTAGTGGGCGTGTTGTATTAAAATTAATCGTGACCCCATGTAAATGCATGGCCGTACGAACGGCGCATGCGTGCGCATGCTCAGAATCACGTCGCATATACTCCCTAGGATGCGACGGCTCAATGCGTACGACGTGAACGTAACTGGCGCCCAGCCCCATTCACGTACGACTTACGTAAATTACGTAAAATACGATGGCTGTTCCGACGTTTCCGACGTCCATACCTTAACATAACTGCTTTATGAGGGGTAAACTTACGCCGGACGTACACCTTACGTAAACGGCGTAGATTACTGCGACGGGCGTAAGTACGTTCCTGAATCGGCGTATCTTGCTCATTTACATATTCGACACGTAAATCAATGGAACCGCCACTAGCGGCCAGCGTAAATATGCACCCAAAATACGACGGCGTAGGAGACTTACGTCGGTCGTAGGAAGTCAAAATTCAGGCGTATCTTGTACTGTGAATTAGGCGCAAAGATACGACGGCGCATCCGCAGACTTACGCGGTGTATCATTAGATACGTTGGCGTAAGGTCGGCGTAAGTCTTGGTGAATCCGGGCCAAATTTGCTATTATTGTAAACACCATCTAGTGGCCATAATGCAGTATTTCCTGATCCATTCCATTCTGTAGGGATGAATACATTTCGACCTGGAGAGAAGATAATCTAATAACATTTGGTTGTATCCCCATTTTCACAGAATGGATGTGCATGCAGTTTTGCAGTAACTCTGCATTTTTTTTTATAAAGGCCCCACTTTTTTGTCATGAAACATATGCACATATGTGTTGTTAAGGCAGGTTATGACATGTTTTCATAGTTTTCATGCACTGACTCACAGTTTAACCAGCCCCAGGAAGGATTTACCCCCTTAATGACCAGGCCATTTTTTGCGATACAGCACTGTGTCGCTTTAACTGACAATTGCGTGCAATGTTGTACACAAACAAAATTTATATCCTTTTTCCCACAAATAGAGATTTCTTTTGGCGGTATTTGATCACCTCTGCGGTTCTTATTTTGTGTGCTATAAATAGAAAAAGAGCGACAATTTTGAAAATTTTTTTTTTTTTTTACTTTTTGCTATAATAAATACCCCCCCCCCAAAAAAAAATAAAATAAATAAAATCGTCATCAATTTAAGTCAATATGTTTCAGAATCAGAATGAGCGTATATTGATTAGTTTGCACAAAAGTTATAGTGTCTACAAAACAGGGGATATATTTATGGCATTTTTATTTTTTTTAATAGTAATGGCGGTGATCAGTGTTTTTTAGCAGGACTGCAACATTGCGGCGGACAGATTGGACACTTTTGAGACTTTTTTTTGGGACCAGTGACATTTATACAGTGATCAGTGCTAAAAATAACCAGTGATTACTGTATAAATGACACTGGCAGGGAAGGGGTTAACACTAGTGGGCGATCAAGGGCTTCAGTGTTCCCTAGGGAGGCATATCTAACTGTGGGGTGAGTGGACTGACTGGGAAAAGAGAGAGATTGTTGTTCCTAATCACTAGGGACAGAAGATTTCTTTCTCCTCCTCTGTCAGAACAGAGATCTATTTGTTTATATTGTCAGATCCCTGTTCTGGCTCTCTGTGAGGTGATCACGGGTGTGTGGCGGACATTGCGGCTGCTGGCCATGCGCATCGGCTCCGGCATTGCACACGTGCCTGCTATTGCTTTTAAAGCGGCTGACGTAGACACCTATGTGTACGCAGCCGTGCCAACCTGCTGCAGTATAATGACGGCGGCTGGTCGGCAAGCTGTTAGTTAATGAACATCAGTTTGAATTCTGTTGTATTGTCCTCTAAGCATTTTGCATGTTCGTTTCCCCCCAAAATAAAACCCACAAGCTTTATTTGTTGGCAAGCTATTATACTACAATGATATGTAAAAAATAAAAACACATACCGGTACTATGTGCATTTTACTGTATTATCATTCATTTCTGTAGGCCTTGAAAACATGCAGAAAAAGTCATTTATATGCATTATTTATAACACACTACACTGCAGAGCTGAAATTTGAGTGGGCCTGGATGATTTGTATGAAATTCTTTGTTTGCTTTGGTGTGAGAGTTGACTGCAATATACTCCATAGAGCTGCAATATGACTTAGTGCTGAAAATGTTAACCAAAATGCTCTACAACATTTGATGCATCAAGGTTTCTAATGTAATCAGACAGAAGAACAATTCCCAATATACAATACCGCACATTTATAACGTATTGCTATAACTCAAACGGAATGTTCTGAAGAATGAGAAATATAATCAGAAAAAATATTACATTGTACAGTATCCACAAGTATCAGAGACACGCGAAAGAAAATATTTGAATAGTCAAAGTCATCTTGCAGATTACAGCTAATAGAAAATATTTTTGGTATAGAAATTGCGAATCTATTTTTTTTTTCTTGTAATAAATGGATTTTTCAGGCTCATCTAAGCCCCTTTTTTTCAGTAAATCCAGCCAGAAGCTACCTACTGTGCCTATTGCAAACAGTTAGAGAGTTCATCTGAGCATGCAATGTAATAATCTTCAAAAGGGGGAAATCATGCATAGCAAATTTAGCCTTTCGGATATTCATTTTAGAGCTCAGTGAAAATTAAGCCAGAATTTCATAACAGTATATGCAAACACCTAAGTTACATGTAGTCACACCAAAATATCTTTACATCAATCTGACAAGATACATATAAGTTTGGAAATGTAGTGCCATTTATTTTTTAAGTTAGAGTATATTTTAACATACCTTAGAATGTTTTAGATAAAAATAATATCCCATTATTGTGTTGTTTTTCTTTATCAGACCATATAAGAGATCATTACTGTGGGTATTCTGTTCATTGTGCCGAGTAGTGAATGGGGTTCAGTTGACAGCACAGGTGTTATTTATTAACCACTAGCCACCCGGCGGCCGACTATTTACGGCCGCAAGGTGGCTCTAATTTGCCGGGAGGCCATAATATCGCAGTCGTGACAAAAATCACAGATTACCGCCATTACTAGTAAAAAAAAAAGAAATTTTTTTTTTTAATAATTCTATCCCCTATTTTGTAGGTGTTAAAACTTTTGCGCAAACCAATTACTATACGCTTATTGCGATTTTTTTTTACCAAAAATATGTAGAAGAATACGTATCGGACTAAACTGATTTTTTTTTTTTTTTAAATGGGATATTTATTATAGCAAAAAGTAAAAAATATTGTGTTTTTTTCAAAATTGTCTATTGTCTCTATTTTTGTTTATAGCGCAAAAAAATTAAAAAACTGCACAGGTGATCAACTACCACCAAAAGAAAGCTATATTTGTGGAAAAAAAAGAACGTCAATTTTGTTTGGGAGCCACGTCGCACGACCGCGCAATTGTCATTCAAAGCGTGACAGTGCCGAAAGCTGAAATTTCGCCTGGGCAGGAAGGGGGTATATGTGCCCAGTAAGCAAGTGGTAAAGTCTAAATACAAAGTGTCAGATCACTGAAGACAAACAGTTCTCAGTAGGGCTAGAAACAACTAATCGACAAAATGAATTATGAAAATAGTTGTAAACTTTTTTCATAATCGATTATTTGGTCAGCCGATTAATTGAACTGCATACAGAATGCATTATTTGTTTACATGTCAGAAAATACAGTACAGTACAGTACATCCTCCATACATGTCAGTATACACAGTGCAGCACACTACACCGTCCATACATGCCAGTAAATACGAAAGCTATGAGTAAGCACTGATTGTAGTGCGAAACGTCAGCTGTATGCCCCTGTCTTTGCTGTGATGTGTGGTGTTTAAAAACTTTTATCAATAAAAGGCAACCAAGAAGGTTTTTCCAGAGTGTGGTTGTCCAAACATTTCTTTCTACTAATGCCAGTAAATACCTAAGAGCTTGTGAATGTGTGAGAAGCAATGCCTCATGGGACATATAGTCCTGGCAACTGGAAAGGAGAAGGAAGTTGATTTGAAGTGATTTTAGAAGTTATTTGTCTTGCTGTAGGGTAACTGTATATTATACTTTGTGGCTTGTTATAGGGGCACTCTGAAGACAGGAGGAGTACTGATACTTTTTCTCAAGTACTCCCCAATATCAATTACCGATACCCAGTTTTTTTTAGACCAATGAAAAATTATTACCCGTTCTTTATAATTATGAAGAACAGTTCTTCTGTAACTTGAAATCATGTTACTTCAGTGTGATCTCAAAGCTGCAGATCAGTGTGATTTGGACCAATTTTATGTGACATAATTTAACCACTTAACAACCGCCCATAGCCAAAGTACGGCTACAGGGTGGTTGCCTAACTCCCTGGGGTGCGCACACGGGAGTGTCCATGACCGCCGGGTCCAGAGGCTCATCACGAATCACGGTAAATCACCGCTGGTAGCGGCCGTTTACCAGATGATCGATCCGTCCAATGATGGAGCGATCACTTGTAAACAAACCGGCGTCATGTAATCTTATTGGCTTGCAAAACTTACTTCCTTTGGATAGATAAAAGAAGGTTCAAGACCTACTTTTTCAAAGTAGTATCATACAAAAAATGCATTACCTTGCACCAATGGGAAAAGCCAAACCTTTTTATGACTGCCTTCAAGTCCTGCTAGACAGTATTAGATAAAGCAGAGTCAGATTGGATTTTTAAACAGAACCTGAATGTAACAGAAAAACAACTACTTTGTAACAAGTAGAGTATATGAACCAAGACCAACAAATCTGATGTAGTGTACTACTGTATTTTGGATCCATTTCTTATGACTCTTTTCTAATGAACTAAAAAGCAGAGAACCTAAACGTGTTGCATAGTTTTGCACATACAAGGGACTCTGTGGGATTGTTGGCTCTCCATAGCTAACATAATGCAGTTTCAGAAATAGGCAGAAATCTAATCCCACATTCATCAGACCTGTCTAATGCAGATTTATTGGCCTGGAAAACGTCACTTCATCAGCATAGGTAAAAGAAGACACAAACAAAAGTTTTACATGTGAAATGTGCTTCTTCATGGGATTCTTCAGGGATTCTGTAGTGCTGAGTGGCTCCATATCTATACTTGAACAGTGTCAAATGCATGAAAAAAAGGAAGAGCACAGCACTCTTTCCATTGTTCAACCTTGGTAATGAACAATGGTAGATGTGTGCTCACAGTGACTGTAGCAGATGGTGCTGCACAAATCACAGTTTGGTTAGTGCCAGTTTGGCAATATGTTGGGGGGGGGGGGGGTACCTGTACTGTTCCCACTGATGGCTGAGCACTGAGCCACATGGACTTGCTAGGCAACAATTATGTCACTACCAAGATTTCAATACCCCGGTGGGGGATGTGTGTTTGGTTCTGCACAGTCATTTATGTATAAATGAATGTATAAATTAATGACCAATGAAATACTTTAGGTTACATTTTTTTTTCTTGCACATATACAAACAACACAATACAAATACCTATGCAGAACAGAACAAGACAAAAAATGTATACATGAAAATACATTTATTTTAAATAGATAAATACATTTAATTAAGTTTTGCACCACAGACCCAAAAAAGTGCAGCAACACTAATGACAGAATCAGAAAGAACATCCACACTAGTGGATACTATATACAGATCTTATTGAATTTATTCAGACCCCCCCTTGGCTTACAGTCTAAATAAGTCGCTCTCTATCCAGAACAGCAATTACAGTCATGTTGCGAGTTGTCAGTATGACCCTGTGCATCCCAAAGACAATGGCTTATTTGACTGATGTGATTTTTCACTAATAAATAAGTGTATATGTTTGCAACGGAGTGCGATGACGTCTCATAATTTTACTGTTTAACCATCAATGTGCATAAATCCTAAAGCACATTAAACTAACAGACACAACTAGATGCTGGCTGAGCCTTGTGGGGTATTGTTACTGGCATGATATTAAGCAGTTGGTCTGGAAAGTGGAAAGAATTATTGGTTTGAGGCACAGTTATTAGACCCTTTTCTTTTTGTCCTGGTCTACAGTTGTGTATAAACACTGAAGTAGGCACAAATAAAAATTATTGTTTTACTTAAATGTTTTCAACAGGGTGCATTAAAAAGACTGTCTTTCCAGATATATTTTTCTGGAGCAAAGGTAGGCCCTTATATAAATCATAAAACACTCTTTCAACTCAAGTGCGGGCACTTTTTATTTTCCTTCATATTTTTTTGTTATCTGTGTTTGAAGCTTAGACATTGTTTAAATCAAATGGTGCTTAGAAGTGTCTTTCAGTATCACAATTAAGGACATGATGTTGACATTGGTGTGACCCACCAACAGGGAATGAGGAGGGCAATACTATAAACAATGATCAGTAAAGACCACAGCACCAGTGACTGTGAGGGTGAACTATGCTGACACTTCTCAATTATTGCCAATAATCTAAGCTATTGGAATAAATGTGGTCCCTTTATGAGGCTACAAATTGCCTAATTGTACTCTTGGAGTAGATATTATGGCTGTATATTCTTAAGTAATGTTACTGAAACATCTTATGTAGAAATGATGGATCGTCTTTGATTATACTCCTTGCTAAAAACAATTGCTTATGCAGCTCTGTCTAGTTTTAATAATATTTCTATCTGCTTATGGTTTTACCTATGTCTAAGAATACCTTTAAAACATTACATTAGTAAGTATATCAACATAGATTTTTTGGTACTCATAAGTTTGGTTGACTCACTTGACACTAAAAACAAATAGCTTAACTAAAAGAAGTTTCCTACATTTTTAGTGGATTGGGTTCATTAAAAACCTTTACATCAGATATCTATCAACTTCAAAATACAGCTTTACTCTCCTCAGTGAAAATTCATTACGAATCATGGAAAAATGTATTTAAAATATTGTAAGTTTACCTCTGTTAGTATTGATAACACTCAACAATTTCTTTTCTAAATAAGCATGCAATAAATATTGTATCATGAAAACCCCTGTGGTTGGCACCTTCCCTCTCAGATATGAAATATTATTTGCAGCCAGGGGCCCACGCCAACCAACTATTCCACGCACAGCTTCTAACAACTTTGAAAAAGGCTGGAAAGTGAGCAACATGAATCTGAATCAGACACAGACTGTATAAATGATTTACTGGCAAATGCAAACGCAGCAGCTCTTGGATAGGTGCTTGTTCTACATTAACATTCTTGCCAAGAATTCTTAATAAAACTTGCAGGACTCTCCAATAACTCACTTCTTCTAATTTATATGGCTTTACCTAATGTTGCATATCTCAACAAATATTTGGGAGTAGATTTGGGAATAGCCAAGCATTAATAGCACTTTCCAGTTGTATAGGGAGTCTTTCTTAGGATAATAATTTTAGCTTGAGCAATAAAGAATAATGACAAGGTATTAAGTTATAGTAAGATCTTGCCCAAGTTGTCTGTATAGTGCTTCGTAAAAAAAATTAAAAAGATATCTTTTTCTTGCTGTCAAACTTTTAGAAATATACATACAGTATATGTACTTTCTTAAACATAATTTTTCAGTTTATTTCAGTTCTGTATTTTATTTATTATATTATGTTATGCTACTAAAAATAATCATAATGTAAGACTTTAAAAGTGATGTTTAAAAACTGTTAAAGTGAATGAAAAAAAAGCAATCCAATGCACATAAATTACAGAAATTGCTGTTTGATGTACCAACAAGTTTTCCACATTGATTGCTAAATGGGGGATCAGCTTCATTATAACTACCTTAGCAGTGTTGTAATTAAAAAAAGCTGCATAGTCTGCATCCCTTTAGGCAAGGATGAGCCATAAAAGTATCTCACTAAAATGAAATTCCTGTTAAAGGGGATATCTGGAACTTGATTTCCTCTGTGTGCATACACGATTCCTAAATATGTTCTGTACACACGCAGTGTTTAAAATGCTCCCAGGTTGCCATATACCAAGGAAGAACCACCTGAGAATTTTAAATAATCATAGCAGGCTGAAAATTTAAATACAAAGGTAGTTTTATTAACACATAGGAACTCAAGAAGTGCTGACTATATTTAAAGTGTCACCTTGTCGAATGTCACTGCAGTTTTACAGCTGTAACCGGATTTACAAGTAGGTTAGGTACATATGTGCCCATAGGCACTGGTAGCAGAGACAAAGTAGTCGCTATCTATGTACAGTTAATGCCATGCATATTTTCCCCATCTTGATTAGGAATACAGTAATCTCCCTGTTACACATGATCATTATATTTTAAGCTAGGCTAGGATAAATGAAATAGGAAATATTCTGCATAAAGGAGGTAATTCTAAAAGAAGAGTGTTGTGTTGAGTACCAAAATTTGTATTCTTGCAGGCTCACATCCATCCCCGTGTTTTAAACTCAGTCTGTATTAAAACTTTTAATGTTTGTGGGGTCCACATGGCTCTACCAAACCCTGAAAATTTAGAAAAATTCAAACATGCTCCACATTGGTGTGGCATCTGATGCTCAGCTGCACATAACTGCAGTTTGATTTAAGTCATAAAAAATATATGAAAGAAAGCATCCTTTGCTTCCATACAGACATTAATCTCTACTCCCCCCCCAAGATGGTGCCCTGCATATAGTAAGTATATGATCTATGGCATCAATAGGAAAAGCGCATTTTCTAACATCAACAAAATTCACAAAACTGTCTTTATATTTCCAGAGAAAAGCCATAATCTGTGAGCCAATATTAATTATTTTTCTGTTTTGTTCAGTCGAGAAGTTCATTTGAAAATGGAGGACTTCAAGCAGATCTCAATATATCTTCACGTATTTACAGCGTAGTAATGCAGATTGCAAGAACGCCTAAGATAAAACACAGCAGCAGGGACTGGACAACATTCGATCCATCTATAAGCATGATAATTGTACCTAAGTTGATCCATCGATCTGCTTAGGTACAACCAGCATGTCGGATTTCTAGCATGCAATTATTACCAGCGGCTATATGGCTTCCTGTCCCTCATCCCATGTTTGCAGGAAAGAAGATTGCATAATCTATGGCCTGCCTTAGAGTACACTAGAGAACTATAGGATTTGCCATTGCTGGTCTTAATCACATGTTAATTACCTGGCTTTGATACTTTTGAGTGACACACCCAGAACAAGCATGCTGCAAATCATTTATATGTGTTGTACCACGCTAATCACAAAAACAGTGACATAATATAAATACATATACAAATGTAATACAATAAACCACACCACTATGATGAAGCCACTTACCAGATACAGTATGTATGACCAGAGGTTAAAATGGTTATACAAGCATGTTTCACCAAGGGTTAATGGCTCCACTAGCAAGATACATCAGCAGGAATACCAACCGACTCCACATCAATACTAGCAGACAGGGCCTCACACCATAAGCAAAGCGGCATGAAAAGATAACAAAATCTCCATAGTGTAAAACCACTATAGCGCAAATTTATTAAAAATCAAAATGCAAACTCACATATAAACTCTTGTACGACAGTGTTTAAGAGACCCAAGTGCTTCTGTATGTGAATCACTGTTTGGTCTGATCACCGATTGTATGTGCAACAATGTCATGTCCTAAGGCTCTGCCTCAATGGGCTGTCTTACACTTGACAAAGTAGCTCATGGGACATTTTGGCATGTTGAGATTTGTACATTTCTTACTGCACATTTTACTGCATTTGTTGCTTATTTCTTCACATGGCAAAGTGTGTGTTTGCTATTGCTTTTGGGGCAGGGCTCAAGTCCTGTGGGAACGCGTGGGAACGGAGTCCCTGCACTTTTTTCACAGCAGGAAAGCAGTTCCCCTTGCAGGACTAGAGCACTAGTCACTTCCTCGATGCCGCAATGTCTCCTGGGAGCTTTTGTCATTGTTCCCAGGAGACATTGCGGAGGTCTGTCGCGAGTTATCGCGAGATTTAGAAAGAACTTGCTTAGAGGAAAGGGGGCAGGTGCAGGGTGTGTGTTAATGAGGTCAGTCGGTCTGCTACTTCCTTCTACTAGTTTGTCTGTCCCGAATACCAAATTCAAGACAGCTAATGGAGAAGATTTCACCAGGACACTGAGGCTAGTCTAGGACAAATAAAAAGCTTTTTCTTTTCTGCGAAAGAGGTACATTGATTGTATATTGGCAAATAGGGGAGCTGACATTTAGAGAAAAAAAAAGTGAAGTTAGCCTTTAAATGTGTTCCAAGTCAGCAACTCACAAAGCATTGAAGCCACAGCAAGGAAATTAGTAACTGCATTCGGGGCTTCAGTAAATGTTCTAATTTATTATGTTTTAGCCTTTAGTTGATGTTAAAACTTTGTGTATTAGTACTGCTTGAAGCTTAAAGAAATGCATGCACCCCAAAATCCTGTTCTGAAAATGTATATGTTAGTATTCTATCTATGAACCACCCTGGTTTAGGCAATGCCTAGTGAACCAATCTCAACAACATGCTTGGTGTATTATGGGGCTTGAAGATGTGGGAATAGAGACTGCAAGGGATGTGTCAGCAAGAAACAGCAGCACACTGATCCTACCGGTGAATGGCTGTGCAGAGGGATGAGTCAGCACAAGTCTGACCATTGGAGGACAGACAGACTGTGGTCCCAGCACAGCCAGAAAACTTACCACACTAGGGTTGTTGTGCTCTCATGTCTAGGTTTGAAATAGGAAAGCAGGGGTCTGGCAGGATCACCAGGTATTTCACACAAAGGAAGCAATGCAACAAGAAAATTATATGTTTTAATAGCAGTACAAGTACAACAGATATATATCAGGATTATGAACAACTGGATAGAGTATAAGGACTCCCAGACATATAGAACAATCATTAAATGCATTTCCTTTTTTCTTGTTTTTTCTTAAACTACAAAATATACTGGTATGTCAACAATACTACCACAATAAAATACCCTTGTCCTGAAGGTATACAACAAGTTTCCACTTAGCTCATTTCCCCCTCCCTTTTTACTTTTTTTTTCTTCTTTTTTCTCTCTTTCCTTATTACCCCCTTCCTACCTGTAAAAATACTATCTAGTTTAACAATTATCGTATTGATAAAAAATTGGTGGACTTTATGTTTAATATCGTTTACAATACTGATTTCTCTGCTTAACAATCTTGTTACAACAAACTATTGTAATTTGTAACTCAATTTATGTTACTGTAAACATTTGCAGTTATGTACTGTATTACTATGCTGTTCTTTTATTGTTTGCAAATTTAACCAAATAAAACTTTATGAAACAAAAAAAAAAAGGATTATGAAATGTTGCGGTAACAAGCACTTTAAGGACACTGACCTATGTCCTATTTATTTATGCATTACAACTTTACATCAGTAAGTTATTACGATTAACCAAGGAAATATGCTACATTAAGTTATTTCAGGTTATTTATTTATTTTAAATATTGTGTTTTATTGTTTCATAACAGAAGAAATACTGTAATTGAGTGTTAGGGTCCCTACATAATAAAGCAATTAATGTATTATATGAACATCATTAGCAATTGCAATTCATTTTTTAAAGTATATACATTTTTAATTCAATTATATACATATTGTATTGTTTTTTTAGTCTAAGGTGAACTCACAATGCTACCAGAGAAATGGCCTTGAGGTAGCTCCTAGAAATACATAACAATGGAATAAATGTTCACAAAGGTCTTAGCAATTGAAGTATCTAGTGATTATCTAGTTCAATGCTAATGAAAATAATCCTTGTATGAATACCAGAGCAGTTCAAAAACCTACAATGTCTATAAAAAGAAACTAAAATGTAATGTGTTTGATATCATACATGTTGCTCCTCCACCACCCTCTGGTTGTGAGGTGGATTAAAAAAACTTCTCTGAACAAATGTTTACAATGATAACATTAAAGGGTTACTATAGGGAAAAAAATGTTTTCTTTAAAATAACAAACATGTTATACTTATCTCCACTGTGCAGTTCGTTTTGCACAGAGTGGCCCCGATCTACGTCTTCTGGGGTCCTTCGGCAGCTGTCTCTGGTCCTCCCTGCAAGAACTCATCACAGTCATGCGAGAGAGCTTGCGCGGTGGTGAGTCCTTGCGGGCGCGCACCACCCCTCGGTGCGCCGCGTCACTGGATGTGATTGACAGCACCGCCAGCCAATGGCTGCACTGCTCTCAATCCATCCACTCTAGCCAATCAGCGGCCAGGCTTAGCGGCGAAGAGGATCTCGGGACGGAGCGCTGGACCTTCGAGGGGTCAGGTAAGTTAAACGGGGGCTCGAGGGGGGGCGGCATCATCAGATGTGTTTTCACCTTAATGCATAGATTGCATTAAGGTGAAAAAAACAATTCTTTACAACTCCTTTAAATTATGTCTCATGATGGCTCATCAAACATTTTGTCAAGTTCATTTTAAAGGCTAAGTCCACATTTGTAAGCATGCTTTCTGTTAAACCCATTTTTATGGTGTAACATGAAACACAAACTAATTCCCCAGTCACTCCACCTTAAAACTGCCCATTATCATTTACCCAAGTCACAGGGTTCTTTTTCTTAATCCTCCACTTCTTCTTCCTTAATCAATTTTACCTTTGAATTCAGTGCAGTTGTGTGTGTCTCCACTTGCACAGCTGAATCATCCATTTACAGATCCATTCACATGGATCTGTGAATGAAAACCTGCATGTCCCAAACTTCCACTGTGGCAGTGCGACATACATCTCAGTGAAGCACAAGTGCAGTGATGTTTTTTTGTAGTCTATTAATTACTTCCTCTATCCCTATAACGGCTAGCTCACACCTCCATACAGACCTGCAGCTAGGGAAAGAGTCATCAGAGCTTTTACATTGCACCTGCAATGCACTAATCCTGGTTGCAAAGCAAATAATTGATGAATGTCCATTTTTTCCTTTTCTTAATGTGGGGGCATTTATTATTTTTGCCATAAGTTGGATTATATGCCTTTAAAAATGAAAGAAATTGGAAGTAATTGTAAATCTTGTTACACTTTTACATTTTACAAATATATATTTTTTCATATAATGTAAACAGAAACTGTAATATTCTAGATCAGTTTCTTATTATTGCAATAGTCCTAAGGGTTGCAGTGGTGGTAATTCTGCACTCTGATTCACCTATTGACAATGATGGTGGTGCTAGCAGCCCTGGAAAATCAGCAAAGTTAATATTTTGGATGTAGACTAAACATTTGTAAATTAGTCACTACAATATTGTTTGTGTACCTGCGGACATGTTATTGGTTGCATAGGAACAGTGCTGATTGTGTCTCTGTAAACACATTTTCGGATTTGTCAGTTTGGTGCTAATTGCTTCTATGATGATATGTCTTATTTTAGGAGTTATTTACGAAAGGCAAATCCACTTTGCACTACAAGTGCAAACTGTGGGCCAGATTCACGTAGCTCAGCGGATCTATAGATCCGCTCGTTCTACGTGAATTAAGATCCGCTCCCGCAAGTTTAGGAGGCAAGTGGCTAATTCACAAACCACTTACCTCCAAACTTGCGACGGCGGATCCTAAATCCCCCAGCGGAATTCAAATTCCGCGGCTAGGGGAGTGTCATATTTAAATCAGGCGCGCTCCCGCGCCGATTTAAATACGCATGCGTCGTCCGGGGAATTTCCCGGCGTGCATTGCTCCCACTGACGTCAATAGGACGTCAGTGGTTGCGACGTGATCTAGACTTGCGACGCGCGTGTTCGTGAATCGGCGTACGCAAACGACGTAGGAAATTTCAAAATCGACGCGGGAACGACGGCCATACTTAACAATACTTACCCCTGCTTTTAGCAGGGGTAAGTATACGACGGGTACCGCGCTACGGAAACGACGTAAGAACACCGTGTCGGGTCCGCGTACGGTCGTGAATTTCGCGTATCTCGCTGATTTACATATTATTCAGTGTAAATCAGCGGGAACGCCCCCGGCGCCATTTTTAATTCAAAAAAAAGATCCGACAGTGTAACACAGTGTGACACTGTCGGATCTCAGCCCTATCTATGCGTATCTGATTCTATGAATCAGGCGCATAGATAGGACCAGAAAAAATCCGAGATACGATGGTGTATCTGAGATACACCGTCGTATCTGCTTCGTGAATCTGGGCCTACAAGTGCAAAGTGCACTTGAAATTGCACTGAAGGTGCAGTTGGAAATGCAGTCGCTATAAATCTGAGGGGTAGATCTGAAATTAGGTGAAGCTCTGCTGATTTTATCATCCAATCATGTGCAAGCTAAAATGTTGTTTTTATTTTCCTTGCATGTCCCCCTCAGAGCTACAGCGATTTGCACTTGTAGTTTGCACTTGTAGTGCAAAGTGGATTTGCCTTTAGTAAATAACCCCCAGTGTGCTACTGCAGTTCTGATTTAGTCTTTGAGGATGCTTTGTCTTGCGTTCTTGTTAGAAATATTATATCGAGATTTTAGGGATTCTATAGCCTAGATCTGTAGAAAACCATGAAAAATTATACAGTAATGGGGACATGTTGTAAATGTATGTAAATGTAAGTGAGTGAGCATTATCCACTTGTCAGGCCCCGTACACACGGCCGAGGAACTCGACGTGCCAAACACATCGAGTTCCTCGGCCAGTTCAGCACTGAAGCCGCCGAGGAGCTCGGCGGGACGAGAGCTCCCATAGAACAATGAGGAAATAGAGAACATGTTCTCTATTTCCTCGTCGAGCTCCTCGTCGGCTTCCTCGGCCGAAAGTGTACACACGACCAGTTTCCTCGGCAGAATTCAGCCAGAAACTCGGTCGGAAGCTGAATTCTGCCGAGGAAACTGGTCGTGTGTACGGGGCCTCAGGCTGTAGTCTTGAAAAAACTTCCACCTTAGAAAAATAGTTATGCTCTGGCAACTGAGAAAGAAAATGCAAGAGGCTAATTCCTAACTTTCACATTTTGTGGTTAACAGTGTAAGACTTGAGAGAGTGCTACTGTACATGTAGAGAACAGGTTAAAGGGGTTGTGAATCTTTAGTGAAAAAAATAGTAGCGCTCTGTTTTATAAAACAGTACTAGTAAAGTGATTATATCAAATAACATAAATAAACACATAACAATTAACACATAAAAAGTGAATTAATAGTGCATGTGAATGATCCATAAACATATAAAGAAAGTTGAAAAGAAAATAAATTCATATAAAAGTGTCCATAAATCACACCAATCTTCAAGTGATTAAACAGTGATTGATCAATAAATGGTATCTTTCTTGAATAAATCTTGATACAAACTTTCCACCACACCTCATGTGCTTGTGAATCCATCCCCAAAGGAAAAAAAAACTCACTAAAACAATATGCCTCACATTCACATGTTCGGCACAATAGCTTGATAACCCACACAGGTTGATAGACAATTCCAACGGTGATCACAAATCAATCAAATCCACATGAAAAAAATAAATAAAATGCTTCCAATGGTGAAGTATGTAAAACCAATTTATTAAAAAGTGCTCACAAATCCTCACTCATTGTACTCACATGTTATAAAATTCACACAGACACTTCAATCAAAAAATTTCACTAATGAAGGAGACTTGCAGTAAGAGGTTAGGTTATTGCGGTCACGGCAGACACAGAAGACCCAGCAGATCTCACCCTCCACTTGCTCCCTCACTTCCCCAGCCTGAACAGCTACCTCCCTCGGCGGTGATAGTACATATAGGGATCACAAAATTTTGCCGCGCAGGCCCCGCCCAGACATGTTTCGTCAGTATAGACTTTTTCAATGGGATTCAATGGGAAGTTAATCCTGTGCGCAGTGGTGGTTTAGAAAGTTACTGGGGGCGTTAATTATCTTTGTTTACCAGCGTTTATTCATTAGGTTAAAGGGGTTGTAAAGGTACAATTTTTTTTTCCTGAATAGCTTCCTTTACCTTAGTGCAGTCCTCCTTCACTTACCTCATCCTTCCATTTTGCTTTTAAATGTCCTTATTTCTTCTGAGAAATCCTCACTTCCGGGTTCTTCTGTCTGTAACTCCACACAGTAATGCAAGGCTTTCTCCCTGGTGTGGAGTGTCATGCTCACCCCCTGTCTTGGACTACGGGAGAGTCAGGATGCCCACTAACACACAGCTCCTTTCTCTATCTGCAATGTAGAAAGCGTCCTGACTCTCCTGTAGTCCAAGGGAGGGGGCGAGCACGACACTCCACACCAGGGAGAAAGCCTTGCACTACTATGTGGAGTTACAGACAGAAGAACAGGAAGTGAGGATTTCTCAGTAGAAATAAGGACATTTAAAAGCAAAGTCGAAGGATGAGGTAAGTGAAGGAGGACTGCACTAAGGTAAAGGAAGCTATTTAGGAAAAAAAATTGTACCTTTACTTGTTTATAATAGCATGCAGTCTGCCTCAGGCCTGCTCCAAAGAAATGCCTACACTGCTAAGAAACATTTTCAAATAATTATTTTTAGGTATGCTGCATGAATGGGAACTTTATAACAAACATTTAATGTTTTTTTCTCAAGCAAAAGTGAAAATACAATTTAAAGACATTATTTTCTATGTAGTGCTCAAATTATTTAGCACTGAGAGTGTAGAAAGGCCACAAAATATAAATATTGTGTTATACCAGCCTGTTTTATCACTTTAAATTCTCCCAAATGTATTAGAATTATATTGCCAGATGGGAAATTGCATCTCAGGATGCTGATTTCCTATTTCCTGAAGGTGCTGCTTTTTTCTATAATGCAGGTTCATAGTAATGAAACATTCCACAGCTCCCAGGGATTTGCATTTGGATGAGATTACCAAAGTGCTAACCACAAGCACCTCATGTTCATGCTCTTGCGCTATCTATTTTATACAAGGACAGCAGGGTTGCCACCTGTCAGTAAATTTACAAACAGTTTGTAAAATCCGTAATTTTTGCATCTGTCCATAAATGTCCATCACGGATATACATACTATAGTCCATAATGGACATTTATGGAAAGATGCAAAAATTACGGATTTTACAAACTGTTTGTAAATTTACTGAAAGTTGGCAACCCTGAAGGACAGGGTCAGAGAGATGTGTTAGTCTAACTATGCCCCAGCTATTGTAGCAACTGTCACTCTGTGTCTATTGCAACAAGCAGCTACCTCTTTGGGGCTACCCAAAGTGGCCAAAAAACAAAATGATATCAAAAGTCGCATGAGCTTCCAACACTTTTAGGCTTGAAACTTACAGCTATTATGTAACAGCTGCAAAAAAAGCTTGCTACCGCTTTTCTAACAAAGCGGAAAATACATTGCCACTGCTAAAGTAAATACATTATATTAGCAAAAGTATTGGGATGCCTGCCTTTACATGCACATGAACTATAATACCATCCCAGTCTTAGTCCGTAGGGTTCAAAATTTTGAGTTGACCCACCCTTTGCAGCTATAACAGCTTCAACTCTTCTGGGAAGGCTGTCCACAAGGTTTAGTAGTGTGTCTATGGGATTATTTAACTATTCTTCCAGAAGCGCATTTGTGATGTCAGGCATTCATGTGGACGAGAAGGTCTGGCTCACAGTCTCCACTCTTATTTATCCCAAAGGTGTTCTATTGGGTTGAGTTCAGGACTCTGTGCAGGTCAGTCACATTTCTCCACCCTAAACTCTCTCATCCATGTCTTTATGGGCCTTGTTTGTGCAGTCATGTTGGACCAGGAAGGGGCCATCCCCAAACTGTTCCCACAAAGTTGGGAGCATGAAATTGGACATCTTAAAAGTCCCCTTCACTGGAGCTAAGGGGCCAAGCCCAACCCCTGAGTCCTGACCTCAACCTGATAGAACACCTTTGGGGTGAATTAGAGTGGAGACTGTGAGCCAGGCCTTCTTCCCAACACCAGTGCCTGACCTCACAAATGCGCTTCTGGAAGAATGGTCAAACATTCCCATAGACACACTTCTAAACCTTGTGGACAGCCTTCCCAGAAGAGTTGAAGCGGTTATAGCTGAAAAGGGTGGGCAAACTCAATATTGAACCCACAGACTAAGACTGGGATGACCTTAAAGGGGTTGTAAAGGTTTGTTTTTTATTTTCTAAATAGGTTCCTTTAAGCTAGTGCATTGTTGGTTCACTTACCTTTTCCTTTGATTTCCCTTCTAAATGTTGATTGTCTTTGTCTGAATTTCTCACTTCCTGTTTCTCCTCAGTAAACTTCACACCATCATCCGATCCGTTAGTCAGCCAGAACAGCTTACTGAACAGCTTACTGAGGAGGAACAGGAAGTGAGAAATTCAGACAAAGAAAAAAAAAACATTTAGAAGGGAAATCGAAGGAAAAGGTAAGTGAAGCAACAATGCACTAGCTTAAAGGAACCTATTTAGAAAATAAAAACAAACCTTTGCAACCCCTTTAAAGTGGATGTAAACCCATTTTTTTAAATGAAGACTGGTACCTTATAGAGTACGGGATATCATGTCATCAGAGAAATAGGTGTCTGTTTCTTCCCTGTGCTGTGAGTGACATTTCTTCCCTGTGCTGTGCTGTGAGTGACAGCTCATTTTCTTATCTCATGCACGAGTAGACCCAGCTTCACATCCCCCTCACACAGTCTGTGTTCTAAGAGTGTGGCAAATGCGCATGAGCTGCTCCTTACAAGGCACTAGAGCGTGGTTTAATTAATCATTTAATTATTTTTCACACATTTACGTTTTTTTTGCCTTAGAATGAGCAGCTCCTGATATTGCCAAATAGCCATTTGCGTGGGTAAGGAAAGTCCTTCTACTGCACAGGAGTCACAGGGGGCCATGAGCATGCTCTGCTTCTGCCCAGAATGCACTGTATGTCTCCTGTGCACGCACTTATCATAACAAGCACAAGGTTCGTCCTTGTGACGCTGGCTGGCCAAGGGGAGTGTAGAGGTGGGCAGGAAGTCGGAGCATAGACCCATCCATCGAATCCGGAGATTTGAAGGGCTCTGTGTGAAGAAGGGAGTTATTTTTTTTTCGTTCAATAGATTTTTGTTAAGATTTTTCATATATAACAGAGGTAAGTAGACAAGTAAACATACATACATACAAACAACCAACAGTATCTGTTTCATTAACCATTTATATATACCTATATATGAAGTAATATAACAATTTTCGTATGGATAGTACTATCGTTATGCGATTTATTCAATTTTTCGGCATAGGACGGAGATAGGAGAGTTGACTACCATACCGGACACCCCCGTGGGTGCAATACTGTGCCCTGGTTGGAGACAACCTCATCCCTTTTATAATGTATAACTTAATTGTGCAAGTCTATATTTCCAAAGTAACTCAAATAGTAAACTTTAATCCATTGAAGAACAATATAATTCCTAGCTAGCAATTCCTGGGGAGCTAGTCCAGTTCATCCATGATTGCCAAGGGAGTGAATTTTGACAGGTAGGGATACATGCAGAAGGAATGTATACATATATACTTCAGTATGATGGCAAGAGTTTAGAATAATAAGTGGTGGGTTTACATCCACTTTAAAGTGCATGTAAAGGCAGGTGTCCCAATACTTTGGTAATACAGTGTATATTACAAATACTTATATAAACAGTTAGTATGTTTACAAAATGCCACATCAAATAATAGCAGTATTAACTGCACTTTCATACTATACATATACAAGAGTTCTACAAAAAGTTTCCACACTTTTGTATAAGTTTGGCGGCCATCTTCACCAACGTGTGTTGACTCTTACACTAAACTGCAAGGTCAGAAGGCTTTCTAGACAGACTACTCACTTGCCACTCTCAGTCATGACCAATTACTACTCCTCCTGCCCTCATTGTTTCCAACAAAAATATAGAAGTGTGGACACTTTTTGAGGATCCCTCGCAGAACAGATAACAATTGATTACTTCAAGAAAAGTACAAGAGTTAAAAGTTAAAAACATCACTCTGATTACTGCACCATTCATCCATAACTTTTGATTCTGTGTATAGTAAATTGCATATATACTGTATTAATGCAAAGGGCAGTTAGGTGTTTTCCTGTAAAAGGATTGTGTGTTTGTACAAAGCTAACCACAGTCTTCATCACATGCTTTTTCATGCTAGGAATGCATATGCGTATTTGAATGTGCTCATGCCATTCACTGACAATGAACAATGATCTTCACCCGTTCTATATGCCAATGGTATAATTTTGACCTCCATAAATCAGCTTTGCTGTATCACCATTTTGTGAAACTTTTTAATTAAATTAAATTATGTTTAATTCTTATATATTCTACACAGATTAACTGAGCTAGTAATGAAGAAAATACAAGATTGTATGTATTACTAAAACACTTAGTGTATTGCTTATGCAGATTACTATATTAAAATGTTCCATAGACAGAATATAGTGATATATTCTGCCTTGGACTTAAACCAATAATCCATTTTATTTCAGGTATTATTAGGTCTAGGTTATACCACTCGTAAGAGGTTTTATATCTACCAACTAAAATGTCAAGTTTAAGAATAAATTGAAAAATGTGCAGTTGAAGGGATGAAAATCTTATTAGAGATTTAAAATAAAAGAAGGTGTATTGTGTTGGGTGACAGGGCTTGAAAAAGGAATATGAGATAAGCTTTTGTATGCATGCTTGTCTGCTGACATAAAAGGTTCTTCCTTGCCATACATATGCTGATTTATTTGTTTTGCCTTATAGAGAAGGCTACATAATATATATATATATATATATATATATATATATATATATATATATATATATATATATATATATATATATATATATATATACTTGCATTCTGATCACACATTTTTATACTTTAAGGTAATTTTCTGTTTAACCCGTTAACCAATATTGTTGTATTAAAAACATTCATAAAATAGATAGCTGTGCAAAGACTTGCAGATGATATTGAATGAAAATGTGGGAAGGGCATTTGTTGGATTGGGATTGGATTATTATGGGCCTTTATTAGAATCAGATCACCACTGCTGCAATGCTGCCTACTCAGGCACAGGGTTTACAAGGTGATAAAGTAGCAGTGCTGTGGCAGAAGTGGACATGGACAATTTGGTTAAGAGCCATGGCTAATTTACTTAGCAATCATCATTTTATACAAGAGATGATGTACAAGATTTAAAAATAAATGACTAGTATAGAATAAAAATGTCTAAATCCTAAACAGATTACACATGTTAACGGAACTTGCTGGTGCCATGTCATACTTGGAGCTCACCGTGCTTCTGTAATATTTTAAGATGTAGACAAGACTTAATCCAGGGTTGCTAACAAGAGTTAGCTTGTGAGCCCAAAGCTTTGGCGGTTTCATGCAATATGTCTAATGCAGCTATTGTAGAAGAGACATGTGTGGCTTTTTGAAAGGCTATCTGAATTCAGTTTGAATTAGGCTGCCTGCAGTTTGATTAGAATGTCCTCCAACCTCCTACGTATACACTAGATGTGGCCATAATGTGGCCATAATTTTGCTTTTTGTCCTGATCACAGTACAAAACATCTCAATAGGAGGATCCTACAGAAAAACCAACAAGTACTATATTGATAGTAAATCCATGTGTGTCATAAAATTTGTTTTCTTAAACAGCCTGAAGGGATGTTCTGCCTCTACCTTACAGTTGACGTAAATGATCAACAAACTTTAAGGTAAGTTGGGGTCTCTAACCCCCGCATCCCCCCATACTTCATTGTGACCTAAAGAGAAAGATGGTGATAGCATCAGCTGCGGCCAGTGAAGAAGTTAATCGATTGATCAGAGGTACTTGGTATATTTGGGATTGAGAGATTAGGAAGGGAAGTTAACCTCAGCTTACCCCAAACATACTGTTATCCTAAGTGAGCTCCAATTTTGTGGATAAAAAATTTTCAAATACAAATAAACTATATATGCAATTGCTAAACAAGCCATGTTATAATTTAATGTTAATAAAAAAATCCCTTTCCTATTCAAACTTCAGCCATTGTAATTTGCTGTAACATTCACTCTGTAACATAGAAACCTGCATGCATTCAGTGGATGCACCAAATGGCCCCATAAATGGTATTCCCTACTTAGGCACCCTGCAACATAAATTTCAGTTTGGTGAAATACACCCCAAGAGTTAAGTACTTCTAAAGGGATGCTGATACTGCAGCTTTTCTCATTAGAACACTGAGACTATACTGGGTGATAATAATGAACAAATCCCTCCTCCTATTTAGATTTAGTCTGTGAATGACATGGCGAAACAAACAGCAAAGCAAAAGCTAGGAATCTGCTGCAAAGTTTATTAAAATCCCTGCAATGTATATTTATCACTCAAAGGAGATTTATTTTTCTTAAAGCGGAGCTCCAGTCGTCTTTGTGTTTATTTAAAGTCATCAGTTACGAAAATTGTAGCTGCTGACTTTTACTAAACACACACTCACCTATCCTACGATAATGCGATGTGGCTGCCCGAACCCTCGATTTTATCCCTCTCCACTCGCCGGTACTGCCATTAAAGCAGGTGCGCATTGTGCATGCGAGAGTCGTGCTGCGCCTCCCAAATTGTCAGGAAATCTTCTGGGATATGTGATGTGTCCCAGAAGATTGCAATGAGGGAGAGGAGAATTTCTGCTCTTGTCGCTTAGGCGATCTGAGTGGAAGTAGGAGTGGGTACCTGTCAAAATTAGGTACCCAATCCCCCCCCCCAAAAAAAGGCCAAATGTGGCATAGGAGAGGAGTGCTTAAAGCAAAACTTTTGGGTTGAGCTCTGCTTTAACAAACACGGAGTTATTATTTGAGTGATATTTGAGTGATTAGAGTGCTGCTAAAAATAGATTTAGTTATAAAGTTGAGGAGACAGCATGGCTAATGACAATCCTCTGATCTGCAATAGGGGGGTTGATTTACTAAAGGCAGGACTTTTAAATGGGATTTCTCCAGGACTTAATGCATGAGGTAAGGCTCTGCTGAATTCCATCACCCAATCATGTGGAAGCAAAATGTTTTCTTGTTTTTATTTCCTTACACATGGTTGGGTATATTTTGCAAAGTGAATTTCCTTTGTTAATCGCAACCCCCCTTGCAGAATGAACAGCCATTTTTTTCCCTAAGTAATTTAACCCTACTATCTTTGTTGAATCTCATTTGCTAAATATAGTTGGATCAAATGGCATAAAAATAGTTGGAGCATTTGAAAAAAACATAAGAAGCTTGTGAACAGATATGAATATATAAATAAAACATATAAATAAAAGCAATGGTCAGGCTTTTACATTACATCACCAGGGTATAACTAATCATGAAATGCAGTGATCAGGCCATTTCTTTCAGGTACTGGCAGTGCATGTGCTATCAAAATGAGAAAAAACACAACTCAGCATTTCAATGCCCTTTGCAGACATATATATTTAGAGTTATGTAGGTTGATTTTACTTGTTCTTGTGCAATGTCAGCATTGTGCTAGCCACGAATAAGAGAAAATCGGAGTTGCAGGTGCAACAGCATAGCAGCTGACTGATTTGAAAACAAGCGACTGCTGAGCTAATTGGTTTGTCATCTCTAAACAGAAGTGGTTGGAATTTGATAGAACCATTACATCAATTCTTTTTTTTTCTCTTTGATGTTCACACTTCTTAAATCTCCAAAGCAGCTGGCCTTCTACTGTTTACTTTTAAGAATCTTTGAAGAGTTTTATTATGTCCTGTAATGGGGGAAATGTTTTCCTACGTACATAATTAGGTTATTGACATAAATGGCATGACTAAAAAGAGCATGTAGGGAGGCATCACGTTCTTATAACATAGACATACTTGTTGTAATTGCCCCCTATTAAAAGAAAAAAAAGGTTTGTGTGTAAACACATAATAGGCTTTTGAAGTCCAGCTTCAGACAAACTATTTTACTGCTTAGGATAGACTGAAAAAAGGCTAGAACCTCTCAGAGTGAGTTCATGTTGTTCTGTTCTGCTCAACCGCTCATCTGTTAGACACCCATCACTTGGACAGAAAGTTAAGTGTGCTCTAAGGGAATGATTCTTACTGTAGGGGGGGCGTGGCTGTAGGTGTGACATCACTGATCGTCGTTCCCTATAACAGGGAACAGACGATCAGTGTCACTGCCACAGAGAAGAACGGGGAAGGTGTGTTTACACTCACCTCTCCCCGTTCTTCAGCTCCTGTGACCCGATCATGGGACACCGGCGGTGATCGGATCCGTGGGTCCCGTGGGTGCGGTCACAGAGCTTCAGACTGGGTCACGAGCGCGACCCACGGCTGGACACTTAAAGGGCAACGTACCTGTACGTGCCTGTGCCCAGCTGTGCCATTCTGCCGACATATATAGCGCTAAGCGGTACTTAAGTGGTTACATTTCATACCTGGGGATGTCTATAGTATGCCTATAATGAATTGTCGGGTCCTGGCAATACAAATACAAGTCATTGGCATGGATTTGCCCTTTGGGCCTGGTATGAATATTAAGGGAACCCCAAACCCAAATTTAAAAAAAATGCATGGTGTCCCCCCAAATTCCATATCAGGCCCTTTAGGTCTGGTATAGATATTAAGGGGAACCCTGAGCCAAATAAAAAAAAATGGCGTGGGTGTAACAACACTGGTGAACGGAGTGCGCCACAACTGCGGTTAGCAAAGGTTTCAATGCACTTCTTTATGTGACAACTCAGTATTGGGACCCAGGCGTCACTCCTCACAAACAGGAGTTTGGGGATCTCTACATCATCTCTCTGTCACATAAAGAAAGGCATTGAGCTACTAAGGATGGACACATTACAACATGCGACCAGAGCTTAGCGTTTTAAAATTATATAATATTTTTTAGAGATCAAGATTCCAATACACCTCTATATGCAAGTGATTATCAGTACGGGACCCCAGGCGTCACTCCACTCAACAGGAGTTTGGGGGTTCTCTACATCATATCAGCTTAAGCATATAGGGATGTATTAGGCCATTAAGGGAGATGCTATAAATAGCATCAACCCTTAGCATAGAAAAATTAGAGCGAACATGTTCAAACAATTAGGCAAGGCCTTTAAGGGATTTGTACTTATGTCAAGCTCGTGGTAAATAGGAGTTGTAGTGACAACTATTAATTGCGTATGAGAGGCAATATAGCTCAGGTCATTATAGTTGCATATATGAGAAAATATAGCTCAGGTTATTATATTTGCATATCTGAGGTAAGTATTGTACAAGGGTTATTATTGCATGTGAGAGGCAATATAACTCAGGTTATTATAGGCATATATGAGGTGAATACTACACACGTAATTTGAGGGTAGCTGACCCTTTAAGGTACTCCTGAGCAAACAGTCCTCAGCACAGCAGTATCTCCTACATAGTATGTTCATCTCCACAAGGCATATTAAGTAACAACAATTGTATTAGATGGAACACAAGTAGTAGATCTTCTTGTCTTGGACCCGAGCCAAATGCACGGAGTGTTTGGTATCTGCTTCCTGAGCCAAATTAGATAAGAAGCGTTTGTACAAACTAAAGTGAATAATCTACACTCAGACTTGTGTCTCAGGGTGAAGACCGTTACTTCTGCTTTTTTATTGCAAGCCGTGTCTTTTATATGGTTTACAAGTGCATTCAAAAGCACATGACCGAACACACGATCATGCTCATTAATATTCATTAATATTCAACATTCTCATTAATATGTAATATTATTCTTGTGACGTCCTGGCGTCTGGCATCTGTCTGGTTCTGTGGTTCTTAGGGACTTTCCGCTGTCCTAAAATAGTTGTTTTTTGCAGACTGAGTTCCTGTTCTGATAAACCATGTGATGCATCTCTGAAATACAACATTATATTAGCAAAGGGGTAAATTATGCATTACGATTATATGTGATTATTCCTATAGCAATCAATAACCTATTTGCATACGTTATATATATATATATATATGATCATATGTGATATGAAGCATGTGTTTGTGCATTGAAATAGGCATTTCATTATCTTAGTTTGACTATTTTTATCACATCCACCACATTCTTATAGGACCACAAGTGATACAATAGCTACTTATCCGTTTGTAGGCTTCTATGTAGGAGATTGAGATTCCATGGTGTAGGGTGTTCAGCAAAGGCCTCAAGGTTGTTCCCAGCAACACTCTGTGTTGTTGTAGGTGCAGCAGCACCAAAGTAGTAGTTGTTGCCTGGAGCGGTGTTGCAGCATGGGGAGCGATGGCTGCAATATGTGTAGCGTGGCCGAGCTATGGCTGACAATAATAGAACAGGCCTTGAGTGTAAGGCGAATGCCTTTATAGGCATGTCACCAGCTGTAGTGTATATCACTGAATTTGAAAGGAGCGCCGTTCGCCGGCGCGCTTCCGCGTTCCAGGGTGGAACGCATGGGGCGCCGCGCGATGACGTCATTGCGTGGATGCCATAATGCACTCCAGGGTGGAACGCATATAGGAAGTAACAGGCGCGCGGACCGCCTGTTACAGTGGGGTTCCCCCCAAAAATCCATACCAGACCCTTTAGGTCTGGTGTGAATTTTATGGGGAAATCCTGCGCCCAAATTTAAAAAAAATGGGGTGGGGTTCCCCCCAAAAATTCATACCAGACCCTTATCCAAGCACGCAACCTGGCAGGCCGCAGGAAAAGAGGGGGGGAGAGAGAACGCCCCCCTCCTGAACTGCACCAGGCTACATGCCCTCAACATGGGGAGGATGTCCCCATGCTGATGGGGACAAGGGCCTCGTCCCCACAACCCTTGCCTGGTGGTCTGCGGGCAGGGGGCTTATCGGAATCTGGAAGCCCCCTTTAACAAAGGGGACCTCCAGATCCCGACCCCCCCCTTTGTCAATTGGTAAGGGGTACGGCCCCCCCACCCCAAAGCACCCTGTCCCCATGGTGATGGGGACAAGGGCCTCTTCCCGACAACCCTGGCCATTGGTTGGGGAGAAGAACCAGAGAGCACAGAGACAACACCGGAGAGAGGAAGAAGAGAGCGGAGAAGTTGGAAAGAAGACCCCCAAAGTCAGAAGAAGACCCCACGGAGTCGGTAGAAGACCCCCAGAGCTGCCTAATAAATTACTTTAAAAACCTGTGTAGTGTGTTTTTTTCTTGACACTTATTTCCTCCAGGTGACTGGGTAGGTGTACGATGCACCCCATACTCATTCACCTAGGGTGTGGGGCTGTGATCTGGGGGCCCCCTTATTAAAGGGGGATCCCAGATTCCGATAAGCCCCCCACCCGCAGACCCCGACAACCAACGGACAGGGATGTCGGGAAGAGGCCCTTGTCCCCATCAACATGGGGACAGGGTGCTTTGGGGTGGGGGCCGCAGGGCGCCCCCCTGCCCCAAAGCACCCACTCCCCCATGTTGAGGGCATGTGGCCTGGTACGGCTCTGGAGGGGGGCGCTAGCTCATCCCCACCCTCTTTCCTGACCATCCGGGCTGCGTGCTCAGATAAGGGTCTGTTTTTTTCGGGGTTCCCCTTAAAATCTATACCAGACCTAAGGGCCTGGTGTGCTCCTGAAGGGGAACCCATGCCATTTTTTTGTTTAAAATTTGGCGTGGAGTTCCCCCTCATGACTCATACCAAACACAGTGCCTGGAATTGCTGGGAATTCAAGTCGGATCCCCATCTCATCTTTCTCGCGCTCATTGAGATGTACAGAACCCTGTTGCCAAGAACACATTCTCGTGGGCAGGTACTGTATGTGTCCATATGTATCCTATGTGTTTTTGGATGTTTATCAGCAGTGGAGTTTATAGGCTGTTGTCCGAACGCCCTAAAATCGCATTCCGGCGCTGTTTTTCTGACCACAAAAAAAAGATTAAAAAAATTTAAACTCTGATAAACGTTGATAAATGCTCAAAAACTTGACTCACCAGTGTTTTTTAATGTTTTTGATTCATTGAAAAAATAAATATATATATATATATATATATAAAACGCAGAAAACACTAATAAACACTATTGCAAAAACATTACAAAACGTTGAAAGACTCACTGCAAAGTTATTGGAATTTTGTATAACATGATTTTAATGTCCAGTGTGCATGGAGCCTAATGCCGCGTACACACGGTCGTCTTTCGGCATGAAATTTTTTTTTTTTCAAAACATCATTTAAAATCATCGTGTGTGGGCTTCACATTGTTTTTTAGCTTCATGTCATTTTTCAGGTTGTAAAAAAATATTGTGTGTGGGCTAAAACGACGTTTTAAACCCGCGCATGCCCAGAAGCGAGTTATGAGACGGGAGCGCTCGTTCTGGTAAAACTACCATTCATAATGGAGTAAGCACATTCATCACGCTGTAACAGACAAAAAAGACAAACAAATCTTCTTTTACTAACACAGAATCAGCTAAAAGCAGCCCAAAGGCGAATAGAACTTCCCCTTCAGAGTGCCGTCATACGTGTTGTACGTCACACGCTTTGTTCATCGTTTTTAAAAAACGATTGTGTGTGGGCAACGTCGTTTTTAATGATGAAGTTGGAAAAACTTCGTTTTTTGGACATGCTGAAAAATGTCATTTTTTTTCATGCCGAAAAACGACCTTGTGTACGCGGCATTAAAGTGAATTAAACCCAGCATAAAGAACAAGAAAAGTGCTACTGTGCAGCACCATTTCATAAAGAATAGAAACAGATCCTGAGAATTAAAGCCAGCATACAGAACAAGAGGCTTGTTATTGTGCCACATCTAAACATACATAATAAGAAAAGAGACTCAGAAGTATGCAGTGTCTATACATAGTGGTACTGTAATTTGTCAATGCAAAATAAGAACAGATACAGAGAATTATAAAAAAATAAATAAAAAATTCTAGGTTGAAAAGTATTGTGCAAACAAGCAGCCACATAATCAACTGTGATATCAGTCGTGAACAATAATATAAAAAAAAGCAGGACTCAAACTTTAAAATACATATAAAGTGCAACGTGCACAATTCCAAAAGTAGTGCAAATACGTATTCATATATTAACACACCAATGCAAATATGAAATAAAAATACTTTTCTTAGAACAAGTGTAATACATTGGTATAGAAAAGTCCATTCAGTGTACATAAACAATGTGGAAAAAAGTTGAAAAAGTGGCAATGGGAATGAATGTTGAGATCCACCAACAATCAGCATACGCCTCTTACCAGCTGTAGTGGACCAATCATTATAATGGTCATTAGTATGTAGCACTACCCCCGGAGGAGCTGCTGGATTTTTGGGCGGCGTGTTACCTCCTGGCTCCTCCGAAATTCCTAGGGGTGATTGATGTCTAGTAGAAGTAAAAGGAATGTCCAGACATGTGCTCTTTGCAGTGCTCTTTATTACCCAGCCGGGTAAAAACAGTAAACTTGTGGTGAGGAAAAACTTGTGGTAAAGCTGAGGAAGATAGGAGAATTGCAGATTCAGGCGTATCGATAGGAAGCAATCCTGCTTCCAAACGTAACACTTCTTAGCACCACTCCCATCGGAATGGGTTTAGCGTACCCAGACAGGCCTCTCTCACTGACCTGGCAGCCGGAGTATCACTCGGACAATTGTAGGAATAAGTCTCTGCCACAGACCCTCCTAGGTGAACTTGAACTTGGGAGAAAATCTCTGCCACAGACCCCTCTTAAAGAGCCTCAGAAGATACCTCTGCCACAGGTCCTCTGTGGGTTGAATTCCTGGAGATATGCCTCCTTAATTGAGTTACGTATGGATCTCCTTCAGCTTGTCACCCAGGTACCGACTGACAGGTGATCAGTCCCGCAGTGTCTGGCTACCTGTGATCCCCGGTGGTTTCATCCAAGCCCTATTGGACCGCCAGCCTTTCAATGGCGCTCCTCTCTCCCACCGAACAGCACACAGCTTGGGATTTTCAAAAGAGGGAACCCAGTTGCTCACTGGATCCCCATTGCTGGTTCAGATGCTCCGGGCCAGCATGGTCCCGAAACCAGGAACACCGCCTGGCACGCACGCCCCGGCCGGGTAGGCCATGGCGCCGGGGGGCTGTGATGTGGCCACCCTAAAGGTGGGTGCCACACTCGATGAAGAAGACCCTGAACCAATGGCGTCTGCCCCATGAATACCCCTCCCCAGCATGCACAGCGAGGACAAACCCCTGTGATTGGCTGCTGGGAAATAGCACCCAAACCTTGACTCCACTGTTGCCACCTGCAGCACCGGGGCTGGAAGAACACCCCAATACAGCAGAATGGGCTCACAGCACAGCCAAGCTGAGACAGAGACCGCATAATTGCTCTAGCAATCAGGATCAGAGTTTAACTACTGTACACTCTGATCTACACATACATTTAGATAGCACCAGTACTATATAGTACATAGGCGCTACAAGTGCATATGGAAACACATGGAATACCGGCATCAGAGGCAGACAATGGTGATACAGCAACAGCTCCCAATTCTACACTCTGCCGCCTGCTCTCTGCCCGCTGTCCCCTCGAGGTGACATTCAGCTCGGGGCAAAAAATATGGCGCCACTCAAATCCTTTTGAATGGGATTCCCCAGAGCAGGAACACATAGACATAATCCCATTTGAAGGTTGTCCTAACCAGGAAATGGTTAGTTTCCCACTATTTGAAAAATATAAACATATGCGCTAAAAACAACTAATTTATGTGATACCTTACTAAGATCAATCCAATTGTGATAATAATTCAAAACCCTGAATAGGGGATATAGTTTCCCACTATTGAGCTCACACACTTAGCAAGCATTAGTCTCTTAAGCCTGCCATAGACGGTTTGAATCTCAACCGGTCCCTGCTGAACCTTGTTTGGGCAAGCTAAATGTACAGGCATACCCCACTTTTAAATACACAATGGGATTTATTTACTAAAGCTGGAAAGTGCAAAATCAGGCTCACTTCTGCATAGAAACCAATGAGCTTCAGACCTCAGCTTGTTCAATTAAGCTTGGTAATAAAACCTGGAAGCTTATTGGTTCTTATGCAAAAGTGAGCCTGATTTTGGGCTTTCCAGCTTTAGTAAATAAACCCCATTGTGTACTTAAAAGTCGGGTATGCCTGTACATAAGTTGATTGATTGATAAACTTTGGTACAACTATCCTGTTGGATTTTCAATGTGATTATTGCAAGTGGCTATTATAGTGTTACACTGTGTTCTCCCAGCGGAGGCAGCTCACCGCGTCCCCCATGTGGGGAAGGCAAAATAGCTGTGCAGAAGGGATTCCCCCATCAACACTGACTGTGCTGGGGGAATTGAGCAAATCTCTTTCCTGCAACCTATGGTTGCAGGAAGAAAATCGCTCCATCTATGGCCGGCTTTAGTCACAGAACACAAATTTATGTTCTAGACAAACTATTTGTAAATAATGACAGTTCAGACTGGATTGCATATTAATCAGATGCCTGTTTTAATGTACATTTCCAACAATTACAGAAGCTTCATTTACCTTTTATTTATTTCTGTGGCATAGATCTTCATAACATTTCAAATAGCTAGGATCTAATGGAGAGACCCATGTCTACACATTTGCATAAGTCTTCTGAATGATGCTATTCTCTCCCCCCACTTGAAAGGAAGCATGCCCCAGCACTATAAGCACTCACATGCTGTACTTTGATGTGCCCTCTTTGACTTCTCCAGCAATCCATCTGTATGAAGATTATTTGGCACCACCCACCTGATCTTAAATTACAAAAAATAAAATAAATTGAACTAACACCCTACTGACACCCACCACTCTCTGCTAGAAACAGAGGCGAGAACTGTGTGATAAGCAGCTGTGTTTGATCGCTCAGTTCCCAGTGTAGAGGCCACAGGGGACAGATGCAGCATCAGATCAATGCTGCATCCACCGAGGTGAGTGAGTGTGGATTTTTTTTGTTTTGTTTTTTAAACCCAAACTTGACATTTAAAATAAAAAATAAAAAATAAAATAAAAATAAAACAGAAAATAGTTTCTGTCATGGAACAAAAAAAAAATTCTTGCATTGTCCATATTTATAATATTGTTTTCAAACATTTAGGATTGAGAACAGTGCATTATACATTTAGTTCCTTTTAGTAGTAAACAAACAATGAAAAAAATAGAGACTGGTAAAAAATTTAGATATTTGAATAGGATGTGGGAAAAAGGGCTTGGGTCAGATCTCTCGTGAAGGACAGGGATACAGGAAGATTTGTACAAGATGCAGGAACACTGGTAAGAGATGTAGACAACTGACTGATTACACTAATTTGAGGGTGAATTGACAAGGCTATTATAGTAACATATACCCAGTGAAGATCATGGCATTTACTGAACTGCATATTTATTATCTAGCCAGCCATATCCAAGAAAAGAAATAGAATGCGTATTTTCACATTCATAACAGGGCTATTATGAAAACTGTGAGAACATGCATAATATGTTTACATGCCCAGTAGCTATTTGACTGTCAACCTTTCTCCCGAAATATATTTTTCATCTTTTATTCCTTTGTTTGTAGTAAGAAGGATTGACTTCTTAAATGCTTCTACATGATAATTTAAAGCAGCATGCTAACTTTGGGTTTTCCTATGGTATGCATTTTTTTTTGTAGAATGCATTTGGCAGTGCTAAGCTAGGCTGATTGTAAGTGTGATCCTCTAAGGACTTGTATTCTGTTTTTTTGCTCCAGGATTGGATCCATCCTGTGTGGGCACTCACAAGGCATGTCTGGCAGCTGCAAGGCCCAGGTGCCAAGCTCTACAATGTTTTTTTGTGTTGCAACAGCATCTGGGTCCTTGGCTGACGTTCTTGATGATCTGTAAGAACTCTAGTTTAGCTATGATGCAGTAAGCAGTGATTGCATTCCATTACATGAAGGGTTTAATAAAAAGGTTTGTCTACTTTCTATTCTTGTACTAGACTGAGAACTCAAGGCACTAGCAGCTTTGAACATTACATCACTCACTTGCAAACAAAGTAACACATTCTGCTGTGTATATATGCTAAGCCAGCTCTTTGATCATACTGTGCGCTCATCCCTGCATCCCTCCATCTGTCAAGTGACTGCACATACTACTTCTTTTTCCCCATGAGTCACTGTTCCCTGGAACAAAACTGCTCTACATTACGTGTTTCACTTGTTGGCTCAAAAATAGCTACCTTGATTCCATATACTGTACTTTGCCTAGAGATTATATAACTTTTAGAAATGATGCATGTGATCGCAGCTTGTAAAAGTTATGATGACTTGCAAAATCAAATATAATTAACCATAGAATCAGACATTCAATATCAAAGTGAATATAGCTAATTTAAATACAAATGTAATTTTCACTATAAACAAATACATTATGAGAACTGCAGGGTCAACTGCCTCTTGTGGTTAAATGAATGGCTTGTTACAAATCCTAAAACAGAAAATTTCAACTAGAGAAACTTAAAAGAAAAAAGTTAATATTTCTATTTTTCACACTGGCAGCAAAATTATGTTTTTTTTTTAAATGTTCAAAGTATAGTAACCCAGGGCAGCCAAATATTGATCACTTTTTCTTCAACTTCAATCTGATTGTTCGTTTTTTTTACATAGTGTCTTTTTTCTGATTACTCATTTTGATTATGCAATATAGTGCACTTTGTAGAATGTATTTCTTTAAGTAAACGGCATAAGAAAGTTACATTCTTAATACTATTTGCATACAAATTAACTTAAAAAAAAGCAGCGCTCTATTGGTAGGAGCCAAAACAAACAAACAAATATATATATATATATATATATATATATATATATATATATATATATATATATATATATATACCATGGACTGGATTCATCTTTTGATTCCTGCTCCCCATTTCTCCAGTGGTTGGCAGCTGCACAAGGTATCAGTTTTATGCACGCATATCGACATATGACTGACTGGGGCAGATTCATCAATAGATACGCCGGCGGATCTCCTGATCCGCCGTCGTATCTGTGAGACCCGACGGTCGGATCTGTGAGATCCCACCGTCGGAGCTATGCGACTGATTCATAAGAATCAGTTCCGCATAGATCTCCCTTGGATCCGACTGGTGTAAGTGACTTACACCAGTCGAATCTTAGGCTGTAATCTCCCGCCGGCCGCTAGGTGTCGTCGCGATTTTTTACCCGTCGCATATGCAAATGAGGAAAACCGCCGATTCACGTCCGTACGCCCGCCCGTCGCTCGTTTTCTACGTCGTTTGCGTTCGGGTTTTTCCGACGGATAGCTACCCCTGCTTCTATGAGGGGTAGCTAATGTTAAGTATGGCCGACGTTCCCGCGCCGATTTTTAAATTTTCTACGTCGTTTGCGTACCGCGATCGGGAATACCGATGGCCGCAAACGACGTACCCGCCGCAAACAATGACGTCGTAGCGACGTCATTTGGAGCATGCGCACTGGGCTTTTTCGCCCCGGCGCATGCGCAGTTAAATCGGCGCGGGAACGCGCCTGATTTAAATTGTACACTCCCCCTAGCCGCGGAATTTGCATTCCGCCGGGGGGAGTTAGGATCCGATGGTGCAGTTTGCGAGGTAAGTGCTTTATGAATCATGCACTTGCCTCGCTAAATTGCACCGGCGGATCGTAAACCAGGTAGATCTAGCGGATCTAAAGATCCGCAGATCTATATGAATCTGCCCCACAGTCTCTAGCGCTTCAGAAACTTGTTGTTTGTCATACAAATTAACTTTCCTAAAAGAGAATACTTTTTTTTATTGTCTTATAGATTTATTTATTGTGGTTAAAATATTGTAAAAAAAACATAGAAAAGTAAACAGTGTGGGCTGGATTCAGATACAATTGTGTATCTATGTGCCGGCGTAACGTATTGTGTATCTATGTGCCGGCGTAACGTATCTCAGATACGTTACGCCGCCGTAAATTTGAGCGCAAGTTCCGTATTCAGAAAGAACTTGCGCCCTTAGTTACGGCAGTGTAACGTACGCTTAATTCAAATGGGGATGATGTGGGCGTGTTTTAGGTATATTAACTGTGACCCCGTGTATTTGACGTTTTTTACGAACGGCGCATGCGCCGTTCGTGAAAAAATCCCAGTGCGCATGCTCGAAATTACGCCGCAAGTCGTCATTGCTTTAGACGTGAACGTAACTTACGTACAGCCCTATTCGCAAACGAATTACGCAAACGACGTAAACTTTTCAAAACTCGACGCGGGAACGACGTCCATACTTAACATTAGCTACGCCTCATACGGTGTACGACACTTACGCCGGTCGGATCCTAGGGAAATCTATGCGTAACTGATTCTCTGAATCAGTCGCATATATACGACGGCCCGCACTCAGAGATACGACGGTGTATCTGGAGATACGCTGTCGTATCTCCTTTCTGAATCCGGCCCTGTGTTTCTACTATCCATTGTTCTTGCTCTCACCCATTTTGAATTTTTTTTGTTCTTCTTCTAAGGAAAAACTTCTCTTCCCAAACTTCTCAGGTCCCAAAATGTTCCTGTTCCTTGTACTCATCTTGCACGGTTTCATAATTGAAATTGACAGGTGTTACCATGCAGACTTTCTGCTGCAAACACAGACACTTCATTCGTGAGAGCACCACTACCCAGCTTCTCTATGGTAGTGCCAGGCTGCTCTTGAGCAAAAGTGAAATTTCAGTTGATATTCATTAATGTGAATTCACTTGTCATTCATTAAAGTTAGTGTTGTCACACCCTATGCCTCAACTTTTTAGTACAGTTTAGCATATTCCAAGGCAGAAAATTCACATATAGAAACCTCCGCTGTAGACGGGAGGAGCCGATAGTGTGACATCAGGCCAGGCACTGTGAGTGTATACACGGCGGCGCTACTGCGGTGGTTTCTATTTGTAAAATGTAAAGTTTTATCTTATAAGTGCAAATTTTTTTGGGGGCTTTAAATAAATTTGTATACGGAGAACACTGTATGGTTTCTATACATGTCCTGAACTCATAGAATCTTGAGCGAAGCTGGGAGGTGATTTGTTTTCATGGATGCAAGTGTGCAGATTTACCAATAGAGAGGAGCAGTCTGCTCATTAACAGGAGGAGATTGCGAAGGACTTGTGGAGAAATCTATGTATGGGTTTTAACTCATCTGGAAGGTGAGTGCACATTTTTACTGGTGGTGGTGTACACTTGTGTTGGATCCTTTTGGGGACGAAAATCACTGTGGTGGAAGTGTGTGGAATCACTGATTATAAGAAGAATTTCCTGCTTCAGTGGACTATTTATTGTTTATGTTCATGATTCAATATTAATATATATTTTATCATCATTTAATTTGGTTTAAAATCACAGCGCTACATTAATTTTCTATAACAATAAATGTATATGTGACTATATTCTCCTGCTTTCCTCTCTCTTCCCCTTTACATCTAATTTCTGTCCCTTCCCCCATGGTTTGTGATTCATTCCCTTTGCTCTACCTGCTTCTGTATACAATTACATCTTATATACTGCTTTTTTGTCCCCACTCTCTTCATTGTTTACCAAAGAGCTGGACCAACTGAGGCCCCGTACACACGATCGAGTTTCGCGGCAGAATTCAGCCAGAAACTCGGTCGGAGCTGGATTCTGCCGAGAAACTCGGTCGTGTGTACACTTTTCAGCGAGGAACCCGTCGAGGAACTCGTCGGGCCGAAAAGAGAACATGTTCTCTATTTCCTCGTTGTTCAATGAGGAAAGTCGGCCCGCCGAGCTCCTCGGCGGCTTCCACACTGAACTCGCCGAGGAACTCGATGTGTTTGGCACGTCGAGTTCCTCGGTCGTGTGTACGGGGCCTGACATTGTTCTATGTGCTTTCTATTGTAAAATGACCCTTTTTACTGCTCATGATTTCATATGTAATGCTAGTCTCCCCTAAACACCCATCCTTCTCCCCCCTCCCTCTTGAGGTTCCCATTACACCCTGCTGTTTCCATCCTGGCCTCTAGAACCACTCTCATCACACATGTCCCTATTGTCCTCACTGTCCTCTCCTTTATCCCTACTCAATGGTATGCAATGCATGCTCTGACCCTTGTGTTCAAAAACACAGGCTTATGTCTCTCCCCCAATTTTCCTGTCTGAAAACAGTAACCTGACATTTGGTGGAATAACAGAAAAAAAGATGGAAATGTTTGAAAGTGTAGAAGACATTTATGTCATTTGATTTTTCAGTACACACCTGGGTTGATTAACTAAAGGCAAATAGGTTGTTCACTTTACAGTGGGGTTATCACTTTGCAAGAGATTTGTCCTTCAGCTTAGGAAATGATGTGAAGCTCTGCTGATTTTTCTCTTTCAATCATGTGCAAGCATAACACAGTTATTATTTTCTTTGCATGTGATTTTGTATTTTTTGCAAAGTAAATTTTCACTACATTCAATCAGTTAAGGGGAAAACCCCCTTGCGAAATGAACAGGCTATTTGTGCTTAGTAAATCAACACCACTGGGTGTTGCTAGAAATCTGTTTCAATCTGAAATTTTTCCCAATATACATTAGAAGATAAATGGAAAAATCTAATTGGCTGTCACTTTTGATACAGAGCCTATTGACAAGTAGCTGCATGTGCCTGACCCTTGTCCCAACCCTGGTCATATAAGTTAACCTGACACCACACAGACATTGGATTACTGCAGTTTCAGCAGTAATTTAAAGTTTTATATTCCAGTCACTTCTAAAAGGCCCAACACAGAGCAGTTTTTTTTCACTTTACAAAAAAAATTAACCGGGACATAAGAAATTAACAAAATTAAGAAGACCTGTCTTTTCAAGAGATCTGGAAGGTTACGAAGATCACATAAATCAAAACATAGAATGATGGTTTATCTAATGGGTAGCAACATTATCATTATCATTGTTTTCAAAGTCAGAAAAAGATAGACCATTAAATGTGCAAGTTTGTTAAAATGAATCACTAGAAAGCAAGGTGTTTTTTGCCTTGATAGTGATTTACGTGCCATGCATAAATTTGAAAGCTCTTTGGACCCAATTATTAAAGAAACATATATGAAAAATGATTCAAAGAGTCACATTGATTGGAAAAAAGCAGTTCCTCCCAGTGACAGTATATAATTATTGGTCATAATTTTCCAGAACGTGCTTTCTCTTATGTGAAAAAGTGCTAAAATAATGTTGTCTTATAGTATATTTTTATTTCTCTAATATCTATCTATCTATCTATCTATCTATCTATCTATCTATCTATCTATCTATCTATCTATCTATCTATCTATCTATCTATCTATCCAGTATACTGTACATATACTTAGTGAATAGAGACATTGGAACCCTTGCCACTGTGAAGCAAGTCGACACAGCTGCCTACTTGCATACATAAAGGGTTATTTACTAAAACTGCATGGTGCAAAATCTGGTGCAGAAATCAGCTCCCAGGTTTTATTGTGAAAGCTTAAAGGATAAGTTCACTTTTTAGAAAAAAATATTCTAAATGCACATTTTTTTGCAAGTAAAAAAAATGTGCATTTATTTAATTTTTTTTTGAGCCTGTAAATCATTGCACAATTGATTAGCAGATAGCTGGTGCCATGCAGGTCTCCTGCAGATCTGTCAGTGTATGTATGTGTTGTACATGCAGGGAGGGCAGGGGGTCTGGCAGCATCTGCAGTATTGGGAACCTAAAAACGGGTGGAACATGTAACATGTTCCCAAAGGTGAACTTAGCCTTGAATTGAATAAGCTGAAGTTAGAAACTCTGTGGCTTCCATGCACAGATACATGAGATTCGATGTGCACCAGTTTTAGTAAATTCCCACATAGTACTTAGACACTTCTCCAAATTCACAGAATTGTCAGGAATTTCAAAAAGAGCAGTTTTAAAGCTCTACAGTAAATTCTTTGGGTGTAGCCACAGTTTGACATACATTAGGGCTTCCTTAAAATTTGAAACTGGCTGAACTTAACCCACACTGCAATATATTAAATAAGTGGTAAGTATGGGTGGTTGGAGTTAAAGGATAATGAAAACTAAAGCTAGCCACACATTCTAAAATCTGATTCTACAATCTCTATACATTCTCGTCGCTCTCAGGCCCCGTACACACGACCAGTTTCCTCGGCAGAATTCAGCTTCCGACCGAGTTTCTGGCTGAATTCTGCCGAGAAACCCGGCCGTGTGTACACTTTCGGCCGAGGAAGCCGACGAGGAGCTCGGCGAGGAAATAGAGAACATGTTCTCTATTTCCTTGTTGTTCTATGGGACCTCTCGCCCCGCCGATTTTCTCGGCAGCTTCAGTGCTGAACTGGCCGAGGAACTCGATGTGTTTGGCACGTCGAGTTCCTCGGCCGTGTGTACGAGGCTTCATACGACATAATTGTTGCATAATTGCATAATTGTTTATCAAGCTAAGGGAGATTGAGTAGCACAATGTTAAAGCGGTGGTTCACCCACACTAACAACATTTTAGCATTAAATTAGGCATAGTAGCGCGAGCTACAGTATGCCTGTATTGATTTTTTTAGCCCGGTACTCACTGTGCAATCCTATATAGAAGATTCCGACTCCCCGCGGGGAATGGGCGTTCCTATCAAGAGGGAGGATGATTGACGGCCGGCTATGGCACGTCACGCTCCCCGAAGATAGCCGGAACAGGTCTCGGCTCTTCACGGCGCTATACGGCGCCTGCGCACAGACTATGCGCAGGCATCGTGAAGCGCAAGTCCTATTTCGGCTATTTCCGGAGAAGCGTGACGTGCCATAGCCGGCCGTCAATCATCCTCCCTCTTGATAGGAACGCCCATTCCCCGCGGGGAGTCGGAATCGTCTATATTGGATTGCACAGTGAGTACGGGGCTAAAAAAATCTAATATATATATAATGTACTGTGAAAAAAGAAAGTTAACCCTTTTGCATAACTCAGTATGCAAAGTACTAAAAAACTAAAAAAAGGCCTCCCAATTTCAGTACAGCCCTGCGCTTAGGATGATTCTAAAAATTCGGAAATAATCATAAAATCTGTTAAAATAGAACACACTGTAAACTATGATAGCAGCTGCTTAAATAAAAATAGTTCATGTAAAAAGACAGAAAAATAAAAACATGCTCGTACAGAGCTTGTATATAGTCCTGCAGCAGCGCTGCAAACCTCTGGATTGCTGTATGTGCTGTGTATAGTAACCAGATCAGAAGAATCAATGATATGTGCTCCAATCACCACAAAGAAATTCACCGCGTGGGGGGATATGGGGTCCCCTTCGGGGAAAGCACTCACCAGATGATAAATTAAAAACCGCGTTTCAATATACCATATCTCTGTCAGTTAGTTGATTGGATCAGCATACCGCTCTATCTCCTTGATCACCGTGTAATTTTCACTCTCCAGATAATGGCAGTTACATAGGGGAAGGAAAAATCCACATAGCGCAATATAGTTTTGATAAAATTTAATTTCACCCAAAAAACATATAAAAGCGTATCCCCTTAAGACAACATGCGTACCAGATTGGTAAAATAGTCAGGCAAATAAATATATAATTGATGTGGATGTTAGTGTCACTCTCACTGTTACTGGTAGGACCCCTGAAGACCGCTTGGAACACCTTCCTGTAGCTTGCTTTCTGGTTTCCTTTACCATGTGGAGCGCATGACATCACTTCCGGTCGGGATGCTGGATAGCACTGCTCTGACGTTTCGTCCGTTCGGACTTCCTCTAAGAGCGTGCTAATCCTATGCATCCCCCGGAAATAAATAGTATTGAGCCGCCCTTGGCTTGAACACACAGACAATTCCAATTAACAATCACCAAGGGGTTGTTAATAGTGGTCTAAGAAACAAGTCTCTGTTCAATCCACCTAACAACCCAAATCACCAGGTTGAAGTGTTTAAAGGATTGGTTTTACGCGATTTGAATCAACTAAAAGTAAAAAAGAATGTCAGCTCACAACATATTCAAGATGGTATAAAACAGCTGGAAAAGCGTAAAGATATAATAGTGAGACAGGCTGATAAGGGCGGGGGAGTCGTGATACTCTCCAAGGAATACTATCAAAACCAGATTTCAGAGATGCTATCAGATGATGCTACATATGGCCTACTTGATAAAGATCCAACACAACCCTACAGGGATCAACTAAAAATATTGGTGAAAATAGGAGCATCCCTGGGAGTACTTTCCCAGAAAGAGAGGATGTATCTAACACCAATAAGCAGTAAAATCCCAACTATATACACACTGCCAAAAATCCACAAGGATCCCACCAACCCTCCAGCCCGTCCGATTGTGAACAGCATAGACTCTATATCCGCAAGAATGGGCCAATATCTGGACAAATTCCTACAAAAGAGTGTGAAAACAACCAGATCCTATCTAAAGGACACAAAGGATCTTTTAAACTGTCTGCACAATGTCACTTTCACAGAAAACCAGCAAATCCTCTTAGTCACAGCAGATGTGTCCTCTCTTTACTCGATCATACAGCATGACGATGCCACGTTAGCCCTAAATTGGGCTCTAAGCCAAAGGGATGACTTACCCCACAACCAAAAAGTTTTTATCGGTCATGCTTTAAATTTCTGTTTGTCACATAATTACTTTTGGTACGGGAACAATTTTTATACACAAAAACGAGGCGTGGCAATGGGGGCCAAATTTGCCCCGAGTATTGCCAATCTGTTTATGGCAGAGTGGGAGGACAAAACCATTTTTAAAGAAAGGAAAGCAGAACTGATTTTTTATAAACGTTTTATCGATGACCTGTTTTTTATCTGGGAGGGAACAGAAGAATCATTGAATATGTTTTTAAACGTTTTAAATAACAACAACAACAATATCAGACTGACATCAGAATGGCATAATAATACCATCAATTTCCTAGATGTGACTATCTTTCGGAAGAATAATAAACTAGAAACTAAGGTTTATTTTAAACAAACAGACAGGAACAGCTATCTACCAACTACAAGTGGACACCACCCCAAATGGCTAAAGAACATTCCAAAGGGACAAATTATGAGAGTCAAACGGAATTGTTCAGATAACAACGACTTTCTTAGCCAATCCAAAATCCTAACAGAAAGGTTCAAGGTGAAAGGATACAATCCCATTTTTTTGGAAAAGATTGTAGAAGAAGTCGAAAAGATCCCTAGAAGCAAATGTCTGGAAGAGAAAGCAATAAATGCAACTTGTGAATCAAACCCCAATGAATGGGGGTTCATTACGCAATTTCACAGCCAATATAAAGAGGTGGAGTCCATTTTTAAAGAACATTGGCACATCCTACTGTTAGACAAAAAATTAGGCCCTGTAATACCTCAGCAACCACGATTCATCTATAGAAGAGCCCCCACTTATGGTGATACAATTGTAAAAAAGATCTTAGACCTACCAATAAAACCGCAAAGTTTCTGGGACAAAAATGGCTTTTTTTCTTGCAGAAGATGCAAACCATGCAAAGAAGTCAAAAATCTGAAAAGAGGTTTGGATCGTTTTTCATCACCCACGAACCGCCAGGAATTTGAAATAAAGCAGTTCATTACGTGCAACACCACCCATGTGGTGTATGCACTCAGATGCCCTTGTGGTCTTCTTTACATCGGACGCACTAAGAGACAACTGAAAATTAGAATTGGAGAACACATCAAAAATATCCGAATAGGATATACTGAACATAATGTTTCCCTCCACTTCAAAAAGGAACATAACCAGGACCCATCCGGACTGGAATTTTGGGGCATTGAGCACGTTGAAACACACTGGAGAGGCTCACATAGAGTACGAGAACTCTCAAAAAGAGAAACTAACTGGATATTTTTAACGGATGTTCTAGCGCCGAAAGGATTAAATATAGAACTGGACATTAACTGTTTTATAAGTGACACTTGAGTAAAAATAGACAGATTACAGTAACAATTCTCAAGGGTGTTGGTTCCTTTTAGAACAACAGGAAGGGATTTCAATAAAGAGTGCAAGGATATTATTGAGTATATATAAATTAATGTAAGCATGGAATAACGGGTTATATTTTGTGTGGCTTTGCTGGTGCCATGGAGAATTTTTACACAAAAAAAATATTTTCACATAAGTTTATTCCATCATGTTCACATTAATATTTCCATTGTGTTCTAAAAGTTTGCACATGGTCTTATATTTATGTATACACATGTAATCCCCCATTTACATCTTTGTGGTATCATGCGTTTTTTGATTAATGTAATTTATTGATTTTATTAATTTTAATTTTAATTCTTACATCTATTTTATACCTTTTAAAAAATTAAAATGTTTTAAAGCATTTTAATATATTCTACACCCTTATATTATTGGATCAAGATTCAATTATAATTTTATATGTATACATGGATATGGGTCCATGTGTATGCTTACACACCACTTTCTGCGTGGGTGCATCACCTATATGTATAATCATGATCAAGATTTAATAAGTTTTGTATGTATGCAGGAATTCTTTCCCCTTTAGTATATGTGCACATATATCATATATTATTTATTTATGTTTTGCTGTTCAGACTAATTGGGCGTGTACATACTATAAAATAATCATCTATATATGAGATGCTTTCAGGGCACCCATGATATGGTATGAATATATCCAATTTAAATGTGTCAGTGGCTGTTCTGGGGAGTGCGGATAATCCCTCACTTGACAGATCGCCTCACACGGAGCGTTCAAGCTCCTTTTATTTGTTCCAGCCCCCTGATGACATTAACATACACTGCAATGCTCCCTGTCTCCGCTCACGAACTGGCTCTATGGTGGGAGCAGTGAGCTGCAATGGGAGCGCAGTACAAAGCACAGCCTCGCAGATCTCCTCCCCTCCGGGGGCGTGGTTACACACGGCACCAGGAGAGGAGGAATACACCAGTGACACACGGAGGGAGTGTCAGCACCATCCGGAGCTTTGTCATTGGCTGAAGGGCGGCTCAATACTATTTATTTCCGGGGGATGCATAGGATTAGCACGCTCTTAGAGGAAGTCCGAACGGACGAAACGTCAGAGCAGTGCTATCCAGCATCCCGACCGGAAGTGATGTCATGCGCTCCACATGGTAAAGGAAACCAGAAAGCAAGCTACAGGAAGGTGTTCCAAGCGGTCTTCAGGGGTCCTACCAGTAACAGTGAGAGTGACACTAACATCCACATCAATTATATATTTATTTGCCTGACTATTTTACCAATCTGGTACGCATGTTGTCTTAAGGGGATACGCTTTTATATGTTTTTTGGGTGAAATTAAATTTTATCAAAACTATATTGCGCTATGTGGATTTTTCCTTCCCCTATGTAACTGCCATTATCTGGAGAGTGAAAATTACACGGTGATCAAGGAGATAGAGCGGTATGCTGATCCAATCAACTAACTGACAGAGATATGGTATATTGAAACGCGGTTTTTAATTTATCATCTGGTGAGTGCTTTCCCCGAAGGGGACCCCATATCCCCCCACGCGGTGAATTTCTTTGTGGTGATTGGAGCACATATCATTGATTCTTCTGATCTGGTTACTATACACAGCACATACAGCAATCCAGAGGTTTGCAGCGCTGCTGCAGGACTATATACAAGCTCTGTACGAGCATGTTTTTATTTTTCTGTCTTTTTACATGAACTATTTTTATTTAAGCAGCTGCTATCATAGTTTACAGTGTGTTCTATTTTAACAGATTTTATGATTATTTCCGAATTTTTAGAATCATCCTAAGCGCAGGGCTGTACTGAAATTGGGAGGCCTTTTTTTAGTTTTTTAGTACTTTGCATACTGTGTTCTTTGTTGTTTTTTTTCCCAGCTGCTATGGATGCTCTTAAATTTTTAAGTAACAGAAATCTGGATATGAACACCTTGTTCACAGCTAGTGTACCAACCGCTGGCCAGGTGAATTATAATGGGGCAATGTCAGCACTAGGTAACACATTAGAGAGACAAGTGAGAACCTGGTGGGACATATGCACTTTGGAACAATATGTAAAAGATAAAATTACCATCAGGAGTCTTAGATGGGAAGTCACACCCCAAGATGGATTGGATGATCCAAGCTCCATCCGGGAATGGTTTGACTTCTTCAACGGAGTATCATTCAAATTACAAGATCTGATACTCCTACGAAAAAAACGGAAAATGACTATGTTAGAAAATAAGATAAAGGAACTACAAACGCAGTTAGATCCAGTCAAAGACTCACAACCCTTGATTGATTTTAACACTAGAACCACCAAGAGGTTGGAGAAAGTAGATAAAGAAACGCAAAAAAAGAAAATAAAAAAATACCACAGAGATGTGAGTGACTACAACACAAACAATCTATATGCATGGCAGTCAACATTACCGGATAAATTAAACTTAATTATTAAACCATCGGAAGATGAAACGGTTATCAATGTGAATGACACATCCCATCCGCAAAATGAAAGAAGACTTGCAAACACAAGCGAGGAAGAAATAGTTATTGACTCTCCAGCGCAATACTCCACACCCGTTCGACGGGGTAGAGGGAAATCGAGGGGTGGGAGAGGTAGGGGTTCAAGTCAACATCAGCAACCAGCACCCCACCAGACCCCAATATACAACCACTATCAATCATCAACTACACCACAATATAATGACGCCCCCCCACCCCGTCCTTTTTTTGGGAGGGGAGGGGGTGCACCGAGAAGGGGGAGAGCCTACCCACATCCCAGGGGGAGACCTCACCAGCACCCTTCTCAAGATTACAGAGAACAGGAATGGAGATCCCAACAACCACAAAACCACTGGACCAGAGAACAAATACAACATCCCCAAGTAAGAAATCAACCACCAGAGGATGTAGGGCTGGAAGGAGGGTCCAGAAAAAGAAGTCGACACCAGTAACAGACGGAATCTTTAATCTAAGTAAAACTGAACTGACACACAAAGAACTAAACATCCTAAACATGGGGTTGAAATGTGGACGAAAAAAAACAATAAATAAATTCGATGTATATATTGATGTACATAAGTACATCAGGAAATTAAACATCAAAAAATATTTTGTTGGCTTGAACACACAGACAATTCCAATTAACAATCACCAAGGGGTTGTTAATAGTGGTCTAAGAAACAAGTCTCTGTTCAATCCACCTAACAACCCAAATCACCAGGTTGAAGTGTTTAAAGGATTGGTTTTACGCGATTTGAATCAACTAAAAGTAAAAAAGAATGTCAGCTCACAACATATTCAAGATGGTATAAAACAGCTGGAAAAGCGTAAAGATATAATAGTGAGACAGGCTGATAAGGGCGGGGGAGTCGTGATACTCTCCAAGGAATACTATCAAAACCAGATTTCAGAGATGCTATCAGATGATGCTACATATGGCCTACTTGATAAAGATCCAACACAACCCTACAGGGATCAACTAAAAATATTGGTGAAAATAGGAGCATCCCTGGGAGTACTTTCCCAGAAAGAGAGGATGTATCTAACACCAATAAGCAGTAAAATCCCAACTATATACACACTGCCAAAAATCCACAAGGATCCCACCAACCCTCCAGCCCGTCCGATTGTGAACAGCATAGACTCTATATCCGCAAGAATGGGCCAATATCTGGACAAATTCCTACAAAAGAGTGTGAAAACAACCAGATCCTATCTAAAGGACACAAAGGATCTTTTAAACTGTCTGCACAATGTCACTTTCACAGAAAACCAGCAAATCCTCTTAGTCACAGCAGATGTGTCCTCTCTTTACTCGATCATACAGCATGACGATGCCACGTTAGCCCTAAATTGGGCTCTAAGCCAAAGGGATGACTTACCCCACAACCAAAAAGTTTTTATCGGTCATGCTTTAAATTTCTGTTTGTCACATAATTACTTTTGGTACGGGAACAATTTTTATACACAAAAACGAGGCGTGGCAATGGGGGCCAAATTTGCCCCGAGTATTGCCAATCTGTTTATGGCAGAGTGGGAGGACAAAACCATTTTTAAAGAAAGGAAAGCAGAACTGATTTTTTATAAACGTTTTATCGATGACCTGTTTTTTATCTGGGAGGGAACAGAAGAATCATTGAATATGTTTTTAAACGTTTTAAATAACAACAACAACAATATCAGACTGACATCAGAATGGCATAATAATACCATCAATTTCCTAGATGTGACTATCTTTCGGAAGAATAATAAACTAGAAACTAAGGTTTATTTTAAACAAACAGACAGGAACAGCTATCTACCAACTACAAGTGGACACCACCCCAAATGGCTAAAGAACATTCCAAAGGGACAAATTATGAGAGTCAAACGGAATTGTTCAGATAACAACGACTTTCTTAGCCAATCCAAAATCCTAACAGAAAGGTTCAAGGTGAAAGGATACAATCCCATTTTTTTGGAAAAGATTGTAGAAGAAGTCGAAAAGATCCCTAGAAGCAAATGTCTGGAAGAGAAAGCAATAAATGCAACTTGTGAATCAAACCCCAATGAATGGGGGTTCATTACGCAATTTCACAGCCAATATAAAGAGGTGGAGTCCATTTTTAAAGAACATTGGCACATCCTACTGTTAGACAAAAAATTAGGCCCTGTAATACCTCAGCAACCACGATTCATCTATAGAAGAGCCCCCACTTATGGTGATACAATTGTAAAAAAGATCTTAGACCTACCAATAAAACCGCAAAGTTTCTGGGACAAAAATGGCTTTTTTTCTTGCAGAAGATGCAAACCATGCAAAGAAGTCAAAAATCTGAAAAGAGGTTTGGATCGTTTTTCATCACCCACGAACCGCCAGGAATTTGAAATAAAGCAGTTCATTACGTGCAACACCACCCATGTGGTGTATGCACTCAGATGCCCTTGTGGTCTTCTTTACATCGGACGCACTAAGAGACAACTGAAAATTAGAATTGGAGAACACATCAAAAATATCCGAATAGGATATACTGAACATAATGTTTCCCTCCACTTCAAAAAGGAACATAACCAGGACCCATCCGGACTGGAATTTTGGGGCATTGAGCACGTTGAAACACACTGGAGAGGCTCACATAGAGTACGAGAACTCTCAAAAAGAGAAACTAACTGGATATTTTTAACGGATGTTCTAGCGCCGAAAGGATTAAATATAGAACTGGACATTAACTGTTTTATAAGTGACACTTGAGTAAAAATAGACAGATTACAGTAACAATTCTCAAGGGTGTTGGTTCCTTTTAGAACAACAGGAAGGGATTTCAATAAAGAGTGCAAGGATATTATTGAGTATATATAAATTAATGTAAGCATGGAATAACGGGTTATATTTTGTGTGGCTTTGCTGGTGCCATGGAGAATTTTTACACAAAAAAAATATTTTCACATAAGTTTATTCCATCATGTTCACATTAATATTTCCATTGTGTTCTAAAAGTTTGCACATGGTCTTATATTTATGTATACACATGTAATCCCCCATTTACATCTTTGTGGTATCATGCGTTTTTTGATTAATGTAATTTATTGATTTTATTAATTTTAATTTTAATTCTTACATCTATTTTATACCTTTTAAAAAATTAAAATGTTTTAAAGCATTTTAATATATTCTACACCCTTATATTATTGGATCAAGATTCAATTATAATTTTATATGTATACATGGATATGGGTCCATGTGTATGCTTACACACCACTTTCTGCGTGGGTGCATCACCTATATGTATAATCATGATCAAGATTTAATAAGTTTTGTATGTATGCAGGAATTCTTTCCCCTTTAGTATATGTGCACATATATCATATATTATTTATTTATGTTTTGCTGTTCAGACTAATTGGGCGTGTACATACTATAAAATAATCATCTATATATGAGATGCTTTCAGGGCACCCATGATATGGTATGAATATATCCAATTTAAATGTGTCAGTGGCTGTTCTGGGGAGTGCGGATAATCCCTCACTTGACAGATCGCCTCACACGGAGCGTTCAAGCTCCTTTTATTTGTTCCAGCCCCCTGATGACATTAACATACACTGCAATGCTCCCTGTCTCCGCTCACGAACTGGCTCTATGGTGGGAGCAGTGAGCTGCAATGGGAGCGCAGTACAAAGCACAGCCTCGCAGATCTCCTCCCCTCCGGGGGCGTGGTTACACACGGCACCAGGAGAGGAGGAATACACCAGTGACACACGGAGGGAGTGTCAGCACCATCCGGAGCTTTGTCATTGGCTGAAGGGCGGCTCAATACTATTTATTTCCGGGGGATGCATAGGATTAGCACGCTCTTAGAGGAAGTCCGAACGGACGAAACGTCAGAGCAGTGCTATCCAGCATCCCGACCGGAAGTGATGTCATGCGCTCCACATGGTAAAGGAAACCAGAAAGCAAGCTACAGGAAGGTGTTCCAAGCGGTCTTCAGGGGTCCTACCAGTAACAGTGAGAGTGACACTAACATCCACATCAATTATATATTTATTTGCCTGACTATTTTACCAATCTGGTACGCATGTTGTCTTAAGGGGATACGCTTTTATATGTTTTTTGGGTGAAATTAAATTTTATCAAAACTATATTGCGCTATGTGGATTTTTCCTTCCCCTATGTAACTGCCATTATCTGGAGAGTGAAAATTACACGGTGATCAAGGAGATAGAGCGGTATGCTGATCCAATCAACTAACTGACAGAGATATGGTATATTGAAACGCGGTTTTTAATTTATCATCTGGTGAGTGCTTTCCCCGAAGGGGACCCCATATCCCCCCACGCGGTGAATTTCTTTGTGGTGATTGGAGCACATATCATTGATTCTTCTGATCTGGTTACTTTTGCATAACTGCCTACCAGTCTTTGACATCAACTCAGTGAGTCCATAAAAAAATCTATCAGTAGCATAATGTTTGTGGGTTTCCTTGCATGATCTGTCCATTTAAAATCCCTCTATAACATTTAGTAGAGATTAAAATAAGGGCTTTGACTAGGCTGGTCCATGACCCTCCATTTTTTTTATTAAACCATTATTTTCAAATCACTTTCAGCATTTCATTTTCCAGTTCAACTTCAGCTTGGCAGACATATGGCCTCACATTTTCATCATGCACACTGATATGATGCAGATTTCATATCTGACTTGAACTCTGTGGACGCGATCATTGGAGGATGTCATATGATGCCCTCCCAGAACTGGTCAGCCACGCTGTAGCTGTCATTCGGCAATAGCGCGGTTGGCAAATGGTAATATTCTGCTTTATTTGACTTCAATGGAGATTCAGAACCTGAGCTTTCTGTTTTGAAAACATGTCTCAAACTAAACCCAGATACCTTAACCACCTCAATACCGGGCACTTTCACCCCCTTCCTGCCCAAGCCATTTTCAGCTTTCAGCGCTGTCACAATTTGAATGACAATTGCGCGGTCTTGCTACACTTCACCCAAATGAAATTTTAATCAATTTTTCCCCACAAATAGAGCTTTTTATTTGTGGTATTTAATCACCTCTGCGGTTTTGATTTTTTGCTATAAACAAAAGAAGATCGACAATTTAAAGAAAAAAAAAACAATATTTTTTACTTTTTGCTATAATAAATATCCTCAAAAATATATAAAAAAATTATTTTTTTCAGTTTTGGCCGATACGTATTCTTCTACATACTTTTGGTAAAAAAAAATCGCAATAAGCGTATACTGAATGGTTTGCGCAAAAGTTATAGCGGCTACAAAATACTGGATAGATTTATAGTATTTTTTTTGTTTCATTAGTAATGGTGTTGATCAGTGATTTTTATTGTGACTGTGATATTGCGGCGGACACACCAGACACTTTTGACACTATTTTGGGACCATTTACATTTATACAGCGAACAGTGCTATAAATATGCACTGATTACTCTGTAAATGTGACTGGCAGGGAAGGGGTTAACACTAGGGGGCGATCAAGGGGTTAAATGTGTACCCTAGTGAGTGATTCTAACTGTAGGGGGAGGGGACTGACTGGGGAAGGTGACCGATCTGTGTCCCTATGTACAAGGGACACAGCATCGGTCTCCTCTCCCTGACAGGACGTGGATCTCTGTGTTTACACACAGAGATCCATGATCCTGCTCATTTACTGGGCAATCGCGGGTGCCGGGCAGACATCGTGGCCACTGGGCACGTGCATCGGGTCCCCTAGCGGCTCAGCAAGGTAAGGACGTCATGTTAGGTCTTTCGAGAACAAGAGCACTATCATTTCAAATATGATGAAAAAAACTGTGGAATCATGCTGGTACTTGCATCTCTACAGTGTGAACCCAGCCTAAAGGAGAAATAATTATTTTTCGATACAAATTTTAGAAATTAATTCAAAACTCAGTGGCAGAGTAAGGCCACATTTCTGAATCTATTTACTGTTAAATGAGTTACTACCTGTACTGAAAGTCTATTCCAAGCATTAACTACTCTTTCAGTAAAATAATACTTTCTAAGATTAGTCTTGAAGTTTACTCCTGCCAGTTTGAGGTCAGGTCCCTGTGTTAAAAGGATTCTTTTTACCTAGGTGCATCATATTACATTTAGAAACATTAAACCGCTTTGACAATTTTTCTTAGAAATTCCAAATCAGCATGTTTATCCTGCACTTTTATTATTCAGCAGCAAATAAACAAAGTTTCAATGCAGGATGGCTCTTTGCAGCAAGTCATTTAGCATAAAACAAATGAAACCTCTGCTCATTTGAACCACAAACTAAACGTAGGTCAGTTCCTCACTAACAGGGTGCCCTCTAATGAGTTTTCCTAAACAAGGAGGTAACTGCTGTATATTTTTAGTGTACTGTCATCAGTCGGCTTTTCACCCAGCAGCAGACTTTTAGTGCAGAGGAGAAAATGGTCTTTGAACATATAAGAGTAATAAATAAGGTCTGGCTACCAGGTAAAGTGTGGGCCTATAAATAGAGATGTGTAGATCAAAGTTACAAGACACAGGACAGGACTTAAGATTCTGAGAAAAAAAAGTTTGATTTCTCTATATCAGACACAGCCCCTCACTATGTGTAGGTAAATAACCAATGTGACGCATACACACTATGCAGCCAGTGCCTCCTAATAGCTATATATATATATATATATATATATATATATATATATATATATATATATATATATATATTTACAGTAAAAAATAATGTTCTTTGCATTTTGATGACAAGCTGCACTGTAGATTTCAGCATCATGCTGAGATTTGCAATTTTCTGCCTTCCATTTGTGTTATTGGCAGTTTGACATAAACTGTGTCCATGGCCCATGGCATGCTCTGTGCTATTTAAATCATTTAAAATACAGAGATAAGAGAGACACCCACACAAATGCTTTTTCTCTTTCCACCTCTGGAAAAAAATCTAGAAGTTAAAATGCATAAATATTTATACTTAACCAATATGAATAACATTAGACCCTGCTGAAAAACAACTTCACCCTCTCTGAGATACTTCTTTGTGTGCAAATGTTTCCTTGGATGAAAATGAGAGAAATAGTTTAATCTAAACATTTACCTATATAAATGTGCAGTAACTGAAAAGTTTCTTGTATGTTTGCATACGGAAGAAAACTTTTAGTTTGAATGTGCATAAATATGATACAAAGTAATTTTCTATTCTGAGTATGGGCTGGAATGAGTACGTTTTCCCATAAAATACCAATTTGCTCTGCCAGGTGAGCATATTTGTTGATGAGCTTCCATAGCTATATAGTGCATGCCAGAGGTGTAACTAGAACCTTCACACGCCGGTGCAAATAAAGATGAAGGGCCCCAGAGCTCTGGGCTTCTAGTTCTGGGAGGGCATCAATGGACATCCTCCCAGAACCCTGCCCTTAGCGTGCCCCCTGGGGCACATATCCAGCATGCTATCAGTGCCACATATCAGTGCTTATCAATGCCGCCCATTAATACCCATCAATGAGCCTATCAGTGCTGTATATCAGTGCCGTCTATCAGTGCCTCCTTAGCAGGATTCTGAGATGAGAGCTTCACTCTCATACAGCCCAACAAAGCCTGCACTGACAGTTCCCCTCCCTCCTCCCTAACACGGATGGGAGAGAAGAGAGACAATCTGCTCCTTCTCCTCCCATCCCTCTCCTCCTGTGTGTGGGAAGAGTGAAAGAAGCTGAATTTGGTCATTCATAGGCTTCACACTTCCCTTGGTGCACACAGGAGGAGAGAGGCAGGAAGAGAAGGATCAGATCGGCTCTCTCCTCTCCCATCCATTTGAGGGAGGGGGAGGTGGAACTGTCAGTGCAGCCTCTGGGCTGTATGAGATAGACACTGTCAGTTCAGCACCCTGTGGCCAGCAACCCCACTGGGGCCCCCGACAGTGGCAGAATGCCAGGGCCTGGTCCCAAGTGCAACCTTTGCGATCCTGGTAGTTCTGCCACTGGTCCATGCCCTTTATCCAGAGTGCAAATCTTCTCCTCATCCTTATTAAGGTTAGTGAGGATGCTCATCGCATTATAATATGGTAAAAAACAGGGGGTGTTGGGGCGCTTACTACTTAAACCAAAAAATAATTAAGATGCCTAAAATCCAGTATTAATAGACATAAGACAGTAAACCAATACTGTAAATATTAGTGCAAATGAAGCAAATAGTTAATATTAATTAATAGTTAAATAAATGATGTGAAAAAAATATTAATATAAAATGTGCATAACTAAAGTGCATCTAGTATCATCATAAAGTGCAATAATAGTGCAAATCATTTACAGATGTGCAAAAATTGCAATAATTCACATAAACCATAAAAGGAAAATATCCCAGATTTCTTCTTTATCAGTCCATACAGGCATTTTATAGCAGATAATGCTGCCAGCAATGCTACCTGGAGGTTTAGATTCATTGAATAGACAGCAGCAGTGTAGATAGATCAGTTATGCATCCTGTGCAGGTGCACAGTCGTTTTTAAAGTCATGTGGCCTATTACAAGGAGGGGCTGACCCACCTGTAACAAGCTCTAGTATCTCAGTGGCCAGATGATGAAAGTGCCTGGGGTAAGTTCAAGGTCTGTGAGTGGTACCTAATGGGGTTTCATAATTTTGGCACAGTGACCGTATATACCAGAATACCCAGAGGAGCTCATTTTTCATGAGAAGTAGCCAAAAACACTAGTATGATTAACCCTTTTTTCACTGAACACCTATGAATGGAGATACATAATTGAACAACAATGTCAGAACCTTCTGCTCCATTCTAGACTTACATGTGTACATGTGTAGTTAGTTAAGAAAAACGTCAAACCGTCTCAATAACTCTGATGGGGCAACTCCCACACAAGCAAGGCTTCCCTAGATCGGCACTCAACTGTAGCTCAAACCATAGAAATATAGTAAGGAGCACCATACCAAAACTGGATGAAAGTGTCCACAATAATTTGAACTGTTGGTTAAAAAAAGTCATATAAAACAGCTAATGCGTTTTGGATCAACACCATTCACACTTTACCAGGGATCGACACAGCATAACACTTGAATAGATAGAACCAGTATTGAACTCTCCACATGGAATAACAATTTAACAGCAGTGGAGCTCAAGGGCTCGAGGATTTTAGTTGTAATATCTGTAATCTGGGGGGCCTCAATCTATGAGTGACGGTCTTCCCCTGTGAAAAGTATGTGAGGTCATGGCAACAAACAGAATAATGGTTCTGACTGTAAAAAACAATTGACATGTATGTGCTAAGTGCAATTAGATTATGGGGCAAGTAAAATGTCATTGGGGGATTCACTAAAACTGGAACATGCGATATTTTGTGTATCTTTACACCAATCAGCTTCCAGTGTTTTTGTCAAGGCTTAAAAGCTGAAGTTAGAAGTTAGAAGCTAATTTGTCTACCATATTCTGAGCATACCAGTTTCAGTAAATCATCCCCACTGTATAATAAATGTGTCTAAAATCAGAACAGAATTAAACTGAAATGTGGGAACCCCACCAATCTGTTGTTGGGTCCTCAATTTGTAAAAAAAAGTTAAGTAGCTCTGCGGTAAAGCATCAAACTGCAATGCTGGCAAAACAAAAAAACTAAAAAGTCTAGAAAAGAGCAAGCAATTAACCAGAAAATAATCTCTAATTAACCTTTGAAAATTAGCAAGTTCTCTATGAATAATGTGCCAGTAATGCTACTAAACAATCAAATTGCAGGAAGAGCAATCACCTCATTACAAGCACATTATAAATAAATTTGATTTGAAGTGAGGTAGAAAAAAGCCTGACACATAAATATAGTGCCTGATTGTAATCAGGGATGAATCCATGTGTAGCCTTTAAGTGAAAAAAATTGCATTGTTTGCCTTAAAGACAAACTCCTGTATAGGAATTAAGTAAGCTGTGGGCTTGTTTAAACAGGAGTGCTGTCAGAGCTCCTGGAACAGGCCTGGACCCAGATGTTTTATCATAGCTGTTGACCTAGTCTTTGTTGTAGGGGTTCTGGCAACAGCTCTTGCATGAACAAAGCATGTAGACAAGCACTGTTTGTAGGCTTTCTTTTTAAATAGATTGTAACAATGTTATTGTTACAATAATTTTTTAACATAATTTCTTTTACAAGCAGATCAATTTTTTTTATCACCCCATATTGTCAGTTAAACAAGTCTAGCGAGTGAAAAAAGAGCGTGTACCTACTATAAAACCTTTATTAACCCTTAGGCCCCGTTCACAGCTGACCGATTTTCTGCTTGAAGTTTCTGGTTCTAAAATGCTCAACAAGCCAAATATTATTAATTTCATTAGCCCCTGTTCACATATGAGCGTTCTGTTGCCTGAAGCAAAATGCCTGTTGCTCAAAACAGTACATGAGCTTCTTTTTGGCAGATTACAAACATTTTTGGCCCCATAGACTTCAATAGAAACACCTGAAAACGTGACATGTGACAGCAGCTCTCCATCCATAATTAGATATGTGCAGAGTGGAAAATGTGTTTTGTTCAATTTTCATTAAATTTTATTTCATTTATTATTTTCCAAATTTTTGGAATGATTCTAATTTGGATTGGTGGAAAAATGATCGACCAATTCAAATTCTGTGTGAAGAATAGCTTTGTTAAGCCGGCTGCTTAACAACCTAACAAATGAGTCAGCTGATGCTGGCAATGGAAAATACAGAGAAAAAAACAGTATGGGCCCCTCCCCCAATTCATTCCAGGCCCTTCAGGCCTAGTTTAGATATTAAGGGGTACCCCAAGCCAAAATGTAAAAAAATAACAATGTGGAGTCCCCCAAAATCCATGCCAGACTCTTACCTGGCAGGCCAAGGGTCTCTTATCCACAACACTGGACTGTAGTTGTGGGGGTCTACAGGCAGGGGGCTTATCAGAATCTGGAAGCCCCCTTTAATAAGGGGGCCCCCAGATCCTGCCCCCTGTGTGAACAAATTTGGGGTACATTTTACTTCTACTCGTTCACCCAAAAAATAGTAAAAAGTGAATAAAGACACAAGAGTTTTTGACAATTACTTTATTTAAAAATAAAAAACAATGTCCCCCGATGTAGATCCATCTGAGGCCCTTATCCCCATCAAAATGGGGACAAGGTGCTTTGGTGTGGCAGAGCCCCCCTGCCCCAAAACACCCCCCATGTTGAGGGCATGTGGCCTGGTATGGTTTAGGGGGGGCTTACTCGCCTCCCCATCTCCTGACATGCCAGGCTGCTTGCTCGGGTAAGGGTCCGGTATAGATTTTAGGGGGTACCTAACTCTGTTTTTGGGGGGGACCTAATTGTTTTTTTTAAATGTTGCCATGGGGTTCCTTTAAAATTCATAAAAGACCTGAAGGGTTAATTAGTTACCCCAAAGAGTCCTAATTAAGGTCTTCTTCCCTCTCTCCCTTTAGCTATTATATTTCTGCTTTAAAATATTTTCTTGTTTTTACAATTTATTTTAAAGTGATTGTAAACCTGTACATATACCCAGTGAATTGACTAGAATTAGGTGATACACAGAGATTGCCTGCATAAATTTGCAGCTGTGTATCTGCTTCCATTTCTTCTGTGGATTGGTGTGCAAACCCAAAGAGGAAAGGATTTTTTCTTAGCACAGCAGCAGAGGGTTGAAAAATTAAGTCTTCACAGAGCTGAAAGCCTCTGGCCCTAATTTGAGAAAAGGGACACATCCCCTTCACACAGTAGGGAGAACAAGCACAACTGTGCTTCTGATGATCGTGTCATCTCCACTTCTTTTGAAGTTCCCTGTGTTACCCGGGCGCCTAGGTGCGCTCACATCCTATGCAGAGTAATTGGTAAGGCCCACAACCATCCTTTGTTTATGTTTTCTGCTCTCTTCCACCACCACAGAGATCTTTTTACCTTTGTTGGTATCAGAACCTGTGCGTCTAAGGACTCTTGTTTGTGGTCCCATACCTTTTAGTATGAACATCTGTAGGGGTCGAAAATGTAAACCTGCCCATTGCACTGCCAGGATTGTCGATGTTAGTAATCCCAATGTCGACATTACTCGTCTTATTGAGTATGGTTGATTGGCTTGTAATGTTTTCATCACCTCTTGGATCTTTTGTATTTTCTCACTTTTTGTTGTGCTGAATCTAGTATGTACCCTAAGTATACTATTTGCTGAGTGAGTTTTGGATTGGATTTTTCTTTGTTTACCAACCAAGCAAGACTATCTAGGAATGTCTGTGTGTATTTCAGGTTTTCTAGTAACCTTACGGGAGAATCTGCAAATAGAAGAAGATCGTCTAGATAGGCAATGATGGATATTCCCCTGACTCAAAGTGTCGCCAGGGCCTCTGCCACAATTTTTGAAAAAATTTGAGGCGAGGAGGAAAGGCCGAAGGGTAGAGCCTGAAATTTAAGCTGCACAATTTCCTTCTTGTTCTTATTGTTTGTTATTAGGAACTTTTGGCAACTCTGATTAATCAGAATGTGTAAATACGCATCCTTTAAATCCAGGGAAGCCATATAGCAGTTTGGAGGTAATAGGGCTTTTACCGAGTATATGGAGTCTATCCTGAATCGTTTGTATACTATGGATAGCTTTAGAGGTTTGAGTTTGAGTATCGGCCTGACCTTCCCGAGGGTTTTTGTACTCCAAATATATGGGAGTTGAAACCCTGACCTCTTTCTTCTATTGGTACTCTGGAAATTACTTTCTGTTTTCTGAGTTATGCAGCTGTGTATCTGCTTCCACTTCTTCTGTGGATTGGTGTGCAAACCCAAAGAGGAAAGGATTTTTTCTTAGCACAGCAGCAGAGGGATGAAAAATTAAGTCTTCACAGAGCTGAAAGCCTCTGGCCCTAATTTGAGAAAAGGGACACATCCCCTTCACACAGTAGGGAGAACAAGCACAACTGTGCTTCTGATGATCGTGTCATCTCCACTTCTTTTCAAGTTCCCTGTGTTACCCGGGCGCCTAGGTGCGCTCACATCCTATGCAGAGTAATTGGTAAGGCCCACAACCATCCTTTGTTTATGTTTTCTGCTCTCTTCCACCACCACAGAGATCTTTTTACCTTTGTTGGTATCAGAACCTGTGCGTCTAAGGACTCTTGTTTGTGGTCCCATACCTTTTAGTATGAACATCTGTAGGGGTCGAAAATGTAAACCTGCCCATTGCACTGCCAGGATTGTCGATGTTAGTAATCCCAATGTCGACATTACTCGTCTTATTGAGTATGGTTGATTGGCTTGTAATGTTTTCATCACCTCTTGGATCTTTTGTATTTTCTCACTTTTTGTTGTGCTGAATCTAGTATGTACCCTAAGTATACTATTTGCTGAGTGGGTTTTGGATTGGATTTTTCTTTGTTTACCAACCAAGCAAGACTATCTAGGAATGTCTGTGTGTATTTCAGGTTTTCTAGTAACCTTACGGGAGAATCTGCAAATAGAAGAAGATCGTCTAGATAGGCAATGATGGATATTCCCCTGACTCAAAGTGTCGCCAGGGCCTCTGCCACAATTTTTGAAAAAATTTGAGGCGAGGAGGAAAGGCCGAAGGGTAGAGCCTGAAATTTAAGCTGCACAATTTCCTTCTTGTTCTTATTGTTTGTTATTAGGAACTTTTGGCAACTCTGATTAATCAGAATGTGTAAATACGCATCCTTTAAATCCAGGGAAGCCATATAGCAGTTTGGAGGTAATAGGGCTTTTACCGAGTATATGGAGTCTATCCTGAATCGTTTGTATACTATGGATAGCTTTAGAGGTTTGAGTTTGAGTATCGGCCTGACCTTCCCGAGGGTTTTTGTACTCCAAATATATGGGAGTTGAAACCCTGACCTCTTTCTTCTATTGGTACTCTGGAAATTATTTTCTGTTTTCTGAGTTATTTTATGGCTTTCATTAAACCCTTGGCCTTTTCTTAGTTTTTTGGGAGTTCGGTGATGTAAAACCTGTTTGGGGGTGATCTTGAAAACTCCAAGTGATACCCGTTTCCTATTGTTATTAGTATAAACTGATTGGAGGATATATTTTTTCATTGTGAGAGGAAGTCCCCCAGTCTTCCTCCCACTGTGACTCTTTTGTCATTGTTTGTTGCGGGTTTGCTCAGGAGGACGAAGAATCGCCCCTCCTTTACCCTTTCCTCTCTGTACCCAAGTTCTTTTTTGGTTCTTTGTCTTGGGTGATCTAAAGCGGGACCTTATGTCCCCTCTTTGTCTCCTTTTGTTTTGTTGTGGCTGTCCCCTGGCTGGTTTATGCTTCAGCGGAAATGCTTTTTTTCTTATCCGCTGTGCGATCTAGCACTTTTTCCATCCCTGGTCAGAACAGCAGGTCCCCTGAAAACGGGATCCACAAAGTTTGGCTTTAGAAGCACAGTCCCCCTGCCATGTCTTTAACTACAGGGCTCTCCTTGTGGAATCGTATAGAGCGGAGCATCTGGCTGCCGTCCGCACAGATTCCGCTGAGGCATTTGCGATATAAGCGATGCATCGCAGGAGCATGGTGAAAGAGGATAGGATCTGCTCCTTTGCAGTTGACTCCTTAATGTTAGCTTGTATCTGAGTAAGCCAAAACTCTACATTTCGAGCCACTACAGTGACTGCCATAGCTGGTTTTAGGCTTCCCACCGTGGAGTCCCGTGACTTCTTTAAAAGGGAGTCCATCCTTTTGTCCATGGCATTAGACAGAACCCCCATGCCCTCGAAGGCAAAGTCTGTGTGCCTTGAGACTTGGGAGAATGCAGCGTCAAGTTTTGGGGTCTTATTCCAAACTGACGCAGGATCATCTGTAAAGGGAAACCTCCTTTTTAACTCTTTTGAAAAAAATGGTTTCCTTTCTGGATCCTGTCATTCCTTTTTTATTGCCTCTACTAGAACCTCATGTACTGGATTTTTTTTTATTTTCCTGTTCTCCTAGGCCTTCATACATTTGGTCATGTAGTGATAGGGTTTTCTTTTTGGTTTGCATACCTAGTGTGGTATAAATGTGGCCCCCAAGAGATTGTCCACCTCTTCCAGTGACAATTTGTACTGGGATGGCTTTCTGGAATCCCCTTCCAGTGCTTCTCCCTCTGAATCTTGGGAGCTAGAGGCTGCGCTATCCAACTTCTCTACGATCTCTTCCCTGGAGACTACTTGAGGGCCTGCACTAGTCAATGGTACCGCTTGCATTTTTGGTAATGCTATTTTTGCAAGAGGAGCAGTCTGTGGCTGCGGGATCTGAAACCCCTCAAAAAAGGTTTTGAAGGATTCAAACATACTAGACAGTTCCTTTACCGATGCCGCTAACTCACTGCCCTGCTCGGTGTTATGTTCCTGTACTAATTTGTTAATACACTCTCTACAGAGTGTTTTCCCCCAGGAGTCCCCAAGTGTGGTTTTAAAAGAGAGACACCTCCTCTTAGAGCTATGAGGAGGTCTGGGTTTGTCTGCTCTGTTCTGAAAGACATAAGAAACCCATAAGCATTAAAGAATTACTTTATATCCATTTACCTACAGTAAGTGTAGGTGCGCAGCCATTTTCATGTGGGCTTGCCTCACCAGGGGCCCCATGAACCTCCCTCTGGCAACGGAGGGACTCTTTACTTACCCCTTTAATCCCATGGGGAAGGGGGGATTCTGGTAAGGGGAGCTCCACCCTAGGTTCCCTTTACCTTAGTGTGGCTGGAGCTGGCCTCAGTTGGAGCAGTCTGATCCCTTCCTTCTGTCTCCAACATATTGGTGCCACCACCGGAGCTTGTGCTGTCTCTACAGCAGTTGTAGCCCCTCTCCAGCCCAAGCCTGGCTGCTTTTGAACATCCTGCAACCGGAACCCAGAAGCCGCGGGTCAACCGGAAGGGGTGCAGGGGTGGCGATCTTTACCAGGTATGTTGCCTGGCTTGTCCAAAGAGCCTCTGCTCCCTTTCAGGATAGTTTTCCACCTGCTAGGTCCCAAACGGTGTCTCCTTTCTGGAGAAAACACAAATAACTGAGGAGCTAGCAGGGGAGGAGGAAATTTTAAGAAGGCTGGCACAGTGTTTCCGGGAGGAGCCAAGGTCTCTCAGGTGGCTGTCCTAAAAGACAATTAGGGGAAAAGCTGAACTTACTAGAATTATGAATAAACACATTCCCAAATATATCAGTATGAACCTCAAGATTAACCAGTTCGGCTCCAGAGCAATTGTTTTTATTTAATCGCATACATATAAAAATCTTTATTTTTGGCAATAAAATGTATTAAACCCCCAGAACATTATACATTTTCTGAAAGCAGAGGCCCTGTAGACAAAAAAAGGTGATAGTTGCAAAAAAAAAATTCACATGATATCTGCGTAACTGCAAATTTTCAGGAAAACATTTATAAAATTAATTTTAGTACAAAACCACACCACATAATACCCATTTTTGGTTAAAATATAAAAGATGAGTAAATAGATACCAAACATTCCATGTCTTATAATTGTGTGCACCCGCAATATCGCCAAAAACAAAGGTGCCCAAAAAAATTCCCATAAGTGAGGCTTTAAAAGCTAAACTCATCAGTTTAGAGTTAGACAGTAGCTCTTGTGCTAGAATTATAGTTCTCACTTGCGACGATATGTCATATGTGTGGTGCAACTGCGGTTTACATGCGAGTGCACACTATGGGCTCATGTTTGCTATTGGGGTTTTTAGCAATTTTTTTTTATATATATATTTAATTATAATAAAAAAAAACTTTTTTATTTTATTGTTATATTTATTTTTACTTGATTACTATCACAAGGGGTTTATAAACCGATATTCGATAGGATTAGGCAGATGACAGGTACTCTTATAGGCGACATTAGGGGTCTATAGACCCCAATGTCTCCCCTGCCCTTCACACCATCTAACCAAGCACAGATCGGCTTGGTTAGAAGTGTTCCCTGGCTGTACTGGCAGAAAAGAGTACATCTGAAACCAGAAGTGACATCACTTCCAGTTTTTCTGTTTGCAAGCGAGATCAAGACATTGATTTGGCTCATTCTCTGCAATCTCTCTCCCCTAGTGGGCGCTTTTGTTCATGTGCTCCCATGAGTGCAGGACAGCCTGGGAACCACGAGGGGAGGGGTGCCCCTTATGCGCCACCTCATATACGTTAAGCCTCTTACCTCTACCACCAGTCCTAAATGAAAGATAGATCACAGTGCACTTTTTCACTCCGGGGTAATTCCTTAGGTGCTCCACCTGAAACTGAACCACTGTGTGTGCTCCACTTTAAAACATTTAGCCTCTTGCCTCCAATACACCCCCCCCATATTGTTATGCTTTTTCTGCATTTGCATGCCATCATCCTCTTTTTTTAAATATTATTTATTGATATTTTTATCTTCAAATGAAAAAAGTTACAGAATCACAATATACTGTATGTGATAGCCACAGAAAAAAACTATTTAAATATGGTAACGTACAGAGACGACTCTCTTCTACACAAACATTGCAGATACAAGCAAATTATGCCACTGGGCTAATGAAAAGGCTTGGATGGAGGTGGATCTTCCGAAGGGCCTCCTCATCCCAAAAAGGGATGAGGTGAAGGAGCTCCAGGAAGGGGGATGTGCTACTAAACACGTGACAGGGTTAAAGCGGAGTTCCAACCACAATTAGCATTTTTTAAATGTTCCGTATTTTCCAGCATATAAGACGACTGGGCGTATAAGACGACCCCCTAATTTTCCAGGAAAAATGTTGGTTTTGGGATATACTCACTGTATAAGACTACCCCCTTCTTACTAGTCTTTCTGGAAGCTGAGGGGTAGCCAGAACCGCTGACAGAAACAGGCTTTTTCAAATCTCACTGTGCCATTACATTACATTCCTCACTGTGCCATTACATCACTTGCCCCTCACTGTGCCATCACTTGCCCCTCACTGTGCCATCACTTGCCCCTCACTGTGCCATCACTTGCCCTCTCTCTGTGCCATCACTTGCCCCCTCTCTGTGCCATCACTTGCCCCCTCTCTGTGCTATCACTTGCCCCCTCTCTTTGCCATCACTTGCTCACTGTGCCATCACTTACCCCCTCTCTGTGCCATCACTTGCCCCCTCTCTGTGCCATTACTTGCCCCCTCTCTGTGCCATTACTTGCCTCCTCTCTGTGCCATCACTTGCCCCCTCTCTGTGCCATCACTGCAAATGGTGCATTTACTCACTTTTTCTTCTGAATAGCAGGCGGGTACGGTCTCCGTGCCTTCTCCTCAGACTGTCCTGTGTTAGGCGGAACACAAATTTTCCCAGCAGCGCCTCTATTCTGTGTTCTGCCTATCACGGACGTCTTCTCATCTCGTCCGAGGATGAGAAGGCATCTGTGATAGGAGGAACACAGAACAGAGGCGCTGCTGGGAAGATTTGTGTTCCTCCTATCACAGAACACTCTGAGGAGAAGGAGCGTCTTTTAAAACATTGACGCTCGCAGCAGCACGGAGACCGTACCCGGCGTATAAGACGACCCCCGACTTCGGATGCATTTTTTTGCATCCAGAAAGTCATCTTATATGCCGGAAAATACGGTATGTCCTTTCATCCTGCGTTTTTATAATATAAATCCGGTCACTTACTATTTTACAATCCGCCGCCGATCCGCATAGATATTCAAAAAAGATAGTTTATAAAACTATGTCTACATCGTTGTCATTTTGCTTGTGGGCATTGTGAATCCTACAAGCACTTACTTCCTGGAAGTCTTGGATAGGGAGTGATAATTGGACAGCGCACTGCATCCTGGGAAATGATGACACACATTTCCCAGGAGCATTAGAGGGAGATGATGTCAGAATCCTAGGTGGTTTCAAAGGCAGATTTCGTGGGACTGCATAGCAACAGGCATTTCCAGATGAGTATTTTTTTTTTTTTTACTTTTTTACGTCTAATGAGCACAATAATGAAAAACAAATTTGGGATGGAAACTCCACTTTAAGTACATAAAAAAAAACAAGAAAAAAGAAAAGGGTGTCTGGAACGAAAAAAAAAAAACTTGTATTGGGAGCAAACAATAGAGAAAACATAAAGTAACGTGCAACATGGGGTTATCTGAGCAGTGCTATCAGCACTTAGAGCGGGGCTCCACATTGTCTACACCAGGTCACAGTGAGTAAATCAGCTTCTGAAAGCACTTAAATACACTGAGGGTTTAAGATTACTTTAATTGCATAATTATTCTAATGATTAATTTTATGTATGCTAATTTCAGCACCCCACCAAGAATTTCTCAAACACCATCACAGCAGCAGTAAGAAAATAATTTTTTTTTAGACCCACTCCTCCTAATGCATAACGATAGACAGTATTCTAATGACATATGGAAGTAATGTAGTGGCTACATGCAGGAAAAAAAAAAGAATCTACATATGGCACTTGCCACAATGGCACTCGGTACCATCAAACTTTTTCTTTATCTTTTTTATGTGCTTAAAGATGTCTTTAGAAAGCCGCATTTCATTCTACTGCATGAGCATGCAGCCAGAACACTTTGTTACAGAAGACTGAAACAAAGCCTTCACTTATTATTTTAGTGAGTTTTGAAATTAACAAAGCATTTTATGGCACATCTCTAAATCCTAAAAGAAAATGTTTCCATATGCTGCTGGATACAGATTAAGTAGATTTTATTTCACATTCTGCAGAGCACAGTTATCACAAAATGTCACAATAATAACCTCTTCAATTTATAGGAAAAGGTTGTGATAATATTTCTAAGTAATGCTAATTGCTGGGCCATGTCTGCTAAATGTTTCAGAAAAAAAATAGTTTGATGTACTGTTAATACTGCACATAGCAAGTGAAATTTTGCAGATGTATAAGGTTACTTGAAAGGCACATGAGTATTTTTTTTTATCATTTTTCATGGATTTATAGTGTGAAGAGGAACTTCATGAAATATCAAAAAGCTTAAGTTACTAAAATGAGAAATACAGTACAAAGCTAACAAGTGTAAATTCCTAAGGCCATAAACAGGAAAACCTGATAACAAGAGCACACTACCAAACTCAACATGACTGTACTCATGTAGACAGTATTTGGCTGTAGTAAATCAGGGTTATTTTACTTACTATAGAGGAAAAAAGACAATTGCTTGAAGCATATCTAAACAATAACACCTACTTTATTATTTGCTCTGTTTTGGTCTAGTACACATACCTATGGAAGTGCTTTTTATATCTGTTCAATAAGTATAAAAAGTATCTACAGTATTAGTCTTGTCAGTCATGTCAGAAATATTACAGGCTGATAATTTCCCGCGTATTCTGCTTGGACTAACTGTTATCAGCCTATGTTATAGAGAAGAGGAGAAGCAGAGGTGTTTTGTAGTCCTATTGTAATTCCTGGCCTAGAGTGACAACACTGATCACGCAGATCGGATATGTAAGAACATCTCTGTAAACTGTAACAATCTAACTTGACATATTTGTGTGCTCGTTCCATTGTGCTTCATTACTAGTGTAGCGCTCTTCTCCTGTTGATCAGACACTGCTGTAAATTAGAGGGGGTCTGAGCTGTTATTTGGCTTAGACTAATGTGATTTAAGGGAAATTTGGCCTCTGTTCCAGCCATGGCTGTGCTGAGAGTGCCACCATTGTTTGCCTGGAGGTGTCATTACCACTCCAAGTCAAGGGTGACAGCAGCAAGGTCAATGTGCATTGGGTGTCCCCCTTGGCAGCGAATCAGTGGGAGTGCTTGCCCCGTTGTGCATGCTGGGGAGGGGTACTTAAGGCACAGACGCCATTGGTGCGGGGTCTGTTGTTCGCGCCTCGTGGCCCGCCTGGCCTGAGGTGCGCGTCCTGAATCCTGATTCTGGGACCACGTTGGGCCGGGGTCGCGGCTTCGCATAGTAGGCCCAGTAGTCAGACTGGGGCCTGCTTTCTGAAGAGGTGATCCTGTGCTGTCCGTCCTGCGGGAGGAAGCCACTTGATGAAGGAAGCCGGGGAGGACCTATTGTGGAGAGGGCCATGCAAGAGGCTGATACTTTGGGAGAAGGCCTGGAAACTTCATCAAAGGATGCACCATACATTGAGAGGCTTGGCGGTGGTTGACTGTCGGATTTAAGTTCTACAGAAGTTAAGCTGGAGAGATCCGGGTGCTGAATACTGTGGCAGGGGATTCTGGACCAAAAGTGTCTCCTCATAAAGGAAGGTCTGTGGCAGAGACTGTACTTTATTCAGTGTGTCATCCCGGCTGCTAGGCCAGTGAGAGGGACCTATCCGGGTGAGCAATACCCACTCTGGCTAGAGTGGTGACGAGAACTGTTTGCTGGAAGCAGGAATGTTTCTTATTTGTGATTATACACCTGAACCTACCTACCCTTCCACCCCATTACTTTTTTTTCTAATAAAGTTCTGCAAATAAATGTTGGAAAAAGATGTGCATTGTGTGGACATTGAAATTCATCAGACTCTCCTTTTACCCTGGACAGCGAGAAGATAGAGGCAACGTGCCACCCAAAAATGCTCAGAAGCTCCTTCGGGGGTTGTGCTACACTAGCATCACAATGCTTATAAATACAGGTACTTATATGTTTGGACTCAGTCTCCATCTTCTCTCAGAAAAAAAGCTATAACACTATTATGTTTCAGGATATAGGCCAGGATGAACAAAGACCGGGATGGTGCTTGACAAATCCACAGAATTCAGGCATGTGTCAAGAGGTGTGGTATAGATCACATTAAAAAATAGATGCAGAGACTCACAAAAGGCTTTGTTGTATAGCAGTAGTCTGTCTCATACTGGGCTGCTTGATCAGCACAAATACTCCAAGCCCATTCTTGCCTGGACAGGGAATGGTTCCACTAAGTGCACTGAAATACACTTGTCCCCGGGATCCCTTTGGGTATCCTGGGACTATGAAAGCTTCTATTATTCACCCCTTAGCATGGGTCCACCCCTTTAGAGACATGCAGCCTAGCTTATATTGTTCAGCTGTGCTTCCACATTTCCATTGCAGGGTTTACAGGCATGAGTCCCACAGCAGCCCACACTCCTACAAGCCTGTAACAAGATGCACATATTCCATAAAGTCTTGCTCCTAGCCTTGCCTGCTGTTCCCTTAAGGGACAGCTTCTAAATAGAACCTTACGGCCTACCTCCTTGCCCCTGCTTTACAGTATTATGAACGGACATTGACAAAACCAGGATCTTGCTGCAGCATAAAAAAAGTAAAACAGTAATATAGTAATATAGCACCTATAGTATGTAAACTTGCATTTGCATTCCTCAGTCATTATTATTGTGAGTGATACCAGTAAAAGCAGCAAATGGGCAAGGTGGAAGGATTCAGCAAAGGTTCTTATTAACAGACAACCTATTTATTCTGGTCTAGGATGATGTACCTTTACCCCTTATAATCCAATATGAAGAAATAATATTTAAATGTCCTTGGGACTTTTATGAGGTACATCAAACACATAGAAAAAAATATGCATAACAAAGTCTTTAATGTAACTATCATAAATGCAGATGATAGAATTAATCTTTGCAGATACAGTTTTCTTTTTTTTTTTCTCGTTTTTATAGCAGCAGATTTCACACTTGTTAGCCTAGAGTTGAAACGGGACCTCTGCTGTGTTAGGCAGAGTCTCTTCTTGCTGAGCCACCTGGAATGCTGGACTGGTCCTTGACAATTCCTTGAATGACCCTGCCTTGAACCTTGTTTGTCTTAAACCTTGAATTTCTTGCTCCTCCATCACGTACCTAGTGGTTGAGACCGGATTGCAGAGGGAGGCCTCCCTTATGGCTCCCACTCATGGCCCCTGGTAAGGTAACAGGAATCTCAGCAGTGAGAAGTGGTACGAGTGCCTGGAAGGATCATCAGCGGGTGAAGTCAGTCCAGAATTCCAGGAATCCCTTGCAGGAGACAGGAACAGGGGAGCAGGCTGAACCGGGAACCAGGAACAGGCTGGAACAGCTGACAGGTTAGCAGACTGGAACCAGAGTACTGGACTGGAACCAGGAACAGACTGGAACACACTAAGAGCAATCAGACGGGACGGGTCGGATATCAAGCGGGCAGCAGAGGAACCAGAGGAACAGGCAGGAGAGTAGTCAAATGCAGGCCGGAGGTCAGGTGTAGGCGGATAGCTGGGATAGTCACAGGTAAGTTGGGTATTCACAGGTTTAAGGTCTCAGATCAGGTAAAGGCACACAGAACACTGTAGAGCAGACAGCAAAGTTTGTATGTGACAGACAGGCTTAAATGGCCTGCCTGGCGCCAACAGGGGCGCGCGTGCGCGTTTCCGTGCATGCGCACATGTGGACATGCACAATGGCACCCGCGATCATGCGCAAGTGAGCCTGGGACACCTGTTACTGGCAGGATCTTCCTGACATCCTGCGACAAATTTCCTGATTTAAGCCATGTCTCCAGCCAATATCTCGCTTTTGTCTTTGCTGCTGCCGTCCATATATTTGCTACCGCTCCTTACTGACCCTTGGCTTGTTCCTCGGCTATGTTTCAGCTTGATCCCAACCTGAAACTACTTTGGCTTGTTTATTGACTATGCTTCTGTTTGATCCTTACCTGCTATATCTGCAACCAAACCCTGGTTTACTCACCTCCTGGTGGGACGACCCTGAGGATGGTGACCTGGTACTAACTCGTAGCTAATTCCATCTTCACCATCAGGAGATCTGGTTAACATTGGTTAGTACATAGACTCTGCACCTCAGGTGAGCCTGCTTTACTTGCCAGGATGACCTGCTTGTATACCAATCTTGCTGGTCAGCAGATGTCCCCCTAATGTTATAGCTAATGGTCTCTGAGCCTGACCCCAGACCATGGCAATGACTCATTCTTGACTATGGACTGTTACAACTAGTCATATGATGATTCTACAAAGTTATAGACATAAAGCAAAATGATATTGCATCACAAATCTTAATGTGTTAGATGATTATTCATTCACTTCATCAGGGGTTGATGCTACTGGTAGGGTGTCTACAAGATTAAGAAGTAAATATATTTTTAAGAATATAAAGAAAAATAATATTATGATAATAAATGCATTATACCAAGAGGGTAGATACCAATCCAATCAATAATGGCAGATAATACAAACAAACACTTTTAAATCAGCTTTAAGAGTATTTTTTTTTTTATAGCACATGCAGATTGTTGCCGCCAAGGGTATTTGTCCCAGGAGCTGTGGGGATATAATGGGGATATAAAGATATGGCGATAAATCAAAAATCCCCCTTTGAGAATATGTCTCATAGTTCACGATATATAGGGGTTTATTTACTAAAGGCAAATCCACTTTGCACTACAAGTGCACTTGGAAGTGCAGTCGCTTTAGATCTGAGGGGAAGATCTGAAATGAGGGAAAGCTCTGCTGATTTTATCATCCAATCATGTGCAAGCTAAAATGCTGTTTTTTATTTTCCGTGCAAGTCCCACTCAGATCTACAGCAACTGCACTTCCAAGTGCACTTTCAGTGCACTTTCAACTGCACTTGTAGTGCAAAGTGGATTTGCCTTTAGTAAATAACCCCCATAGTATCCACAATTAGGACATAAATCAGTGATAAGAGGGGCAAAGATCCTAAATGTAGGTTAATACAAAATGATAAAGAAATGAAAATGAAAATAGATAGAATTAGTATAATGACTGATAGAGCTCAAAGAGAAATGCTTCCACCCATACATCACCCATACAATGTGCCAGATAGTACAACAATATACACTCCATGAACAGCGTAATCAAAAAGGCCTCTATAATGATCTATTCCTAACAGAATACTGAAAGAGAGATAGACTGAACATAACTTCTTATTTGGGTAAATAGAATTCAGATCACATAATTTCATCCTGATGAATGTAGTTTGGGTTTCTCTTTCTACTCTATATGTCCTAGCTAGATATCTTCATATAGGGATTTAGAGAGGCTGTATCGTAATGTCTATTCATAGATTCATAATTAGCTCAATTAATGTAAATGCCAAAATGCAATTAAAACTATTAAGTACAGAATACTGACAAAGTAGCTGATTACATTTGATCACAGGAGATATGCCATCTGATTAGACTTTAATATGAAAGTACAGTGCAAATATAAAATAACCTAATGTGTAATCAACATTTCTGACCTTATACAAAATCTTGTATTAAACAGTTTTGTCTAGAAATTGGGCCATATCTGCCAACTTGGAAATCAGATGAAAATGTTAATTTCCAAATTGTATTTGGGGAAATATAAAGCGGATCTGAGGAAATTCCCATTTCTTTGAATGTATTGTAGGCTTGGATGAAGAACTTAAAACAAAGATTTGTTTCTATTCCAAATTTCAAGCTGAACTCCACTAAAATAACTAAATACATGGATTAACTGTAAATGAGAGCTGTCTTACCTGCCAAATTATTTGTTATTCTGTTAACTCAGTCCTGAGATTTACACAGTTCTGCCCCACAGCACAGCCATGTCTAGCAATGTAGAAGACCCAATCTTTCTCTGCTGCAGTTGCACTTATACTTACTGGTAGGGCTTTTTTCCTCAGAGAATACAGTTACAACAAAAAGGAATTCTGCGCTCATAAAGGTTTACCACCACTATGTCATACAGGAGAGTGTCCAGGAGCCCAGATGCCAGATATTAACTAGGAAGTGACATCAAACGCCATAGTGACGTCCTGGGTAATGTACTCCAATTACAATCAGCACAGTTGTTTTCTATGAATGCAGCTGGAAACAAAATTGCAAAATTTTAACCCTTGAAGCCCTGAAAGATTGTGTGTGTTTTTATGCAGGCACTGGGAACATTTTTTTGCGTTGTGCTGTATACATTTGTTTATCTTTTCTACATAAAGAACTGGTTCTTCCGAACAAACTGAGATCTACTGAATGTTATTCCTCACAAACATTATGTGGAATTAGAGTGGTAAACCTTTATGAGCGCAGAATTCCTTTTTGTTGTAACTGTATTTTGGTGGTGCTTCTAGGTACCTGGATTTCTGCAGCATGGATCGTTTACAGCCCATACGAAGTTAAAAATCTTCCTCCTTCCTCCAAATTCTCTCTTCACTCCCCGCTTCACCAGCTCTGAGATGGTGAGTCGGGGAGTGTGAATTCTGACACAGATCGCCAGTGAGGAGCTCAGATCACAGCTTCATAAACTGGCCGTTTCTGTGTCAGTCTATGAGACTTCACTGTGTGAAGAGATAATCGGCGGGAGAACAAATTCAAACACTTCTCCCCCGATTATCTCTGTTTCATAAACTGTTTATGGGCTGTGATCACTGGTGATCCCTGGGATCACCGCTCTTCACTGCTTCATAAACGGACACCTTAATGCAGTAGGAGCTTCAACAACTGGTCACCAGGGAAAAAACTGAGACAACAGAAGGTGCAGCCTACCATGCGGCCCCTACCGCCCATGACTGCACTGAACCCTGGGCACCTATTCTGTATCTTCCATGTCCCTGTCCTGCACTCAGTGTGATCTGCTCAGGAGATCCGACCTGCGGGAGCTACTGGGAGATAAGCTATGACTTTTAAACGCAGAAGCTGGACTTGTGTTACCAAGTGAGATGGTGAGCAGGGAGCAGAAGACCTGAGCCAGAGGTGGTGGAACTGAGTTCCCCCTAGTTCCTGATGGAAAAAAAGCCCTGCTCACTGGTCCCCTTCGAACACCAACTCTGTGATTGGACAGATAAAAGAATAGCATCAGACTTATGAACTTAATCCGATGTATTAATTATTACACAGCTGCATTCAATTGATTGCTTTATATTTGGCTGAAGTTCAGCTTTAAAAACATTTTTCTCTATGAATGTCCAGTTTTCAAAACATGTGATTGTGTCTGCTATGTGGCGCTGCAGCACACCATGTCCAGGGCAATCTGGCTGTATTTCTAATGCTTTATGTGGACAGCAGCAATTTTTTTAAATTAATATATGCATTTTTTTTTATAGTGTTTGGGCACCCTCATTAGATGACTATGGAAGCAATTACTATGTTTAGTTATACCAATTTATACCAATTTTCAGAATGGCAAAAATCACAGATTTTTTTTTTTTTTTATTCTCTTCATTAAATTGATGAGGTATTGTTACTTGGGACATGGTCCTGGCCATCTGGTCACAGGCAAGATTTCTGTGACTCCTTTTTTAATTTCGTAGCAAAGAGTGGTTTAATATGTAAAAACACAAAATGTTTACATTTTGTTGGAATAGTCTTGTTTTAGATAGTTATTCTGTTAAAACATAAAACAGTTGTTTTTCACTGAAATGCACAGCAGGTTAATTATCAGTAATGCTTACTCCCTAGAGTTATGGTAGCTGACGACTACATTTTGTACTTTTTGAGTAATGATGTTGTAATGAAGCATCTGCATATGGCTATTTTTTTTCTTTCATTTTTTAGCACAGTGCAGGAATGTTTTTTTAGGACAGGAATTAAAAAATGACTGAAGCTACATTTTAGAAAGAGTATTAAAAAAAAGAATCATATACATTTCGTGCAGTAATCACACTGCAGATATCATAGTAAGTAAAGTTAAAAAGAAATATCAAACACCACCAAACTGACAGCTTCCAGTTTATCCTCACAGTATGGGCAAACAAATCCCTTCTTGACCCTGTCAGTTACAGTTGGATTAACTCCCTGGGATTGTTCATTCTACTGATGAATTATACTAATTATAGTTGGACGTGCCATTTAAGTTCACCTACATTGTCAGGGATCTCCACCTCATTTGAGAAGTCTCATGATAAGTATTACATAACATACATTAGTTTAATTTTACCCTTTTAATTAGAATGTTTGCCAAAGTGTTAGATTGCGGCATTTAAAAAAAAATGCCAAAGCGCAATCAATGCTACTTGCTCTCAGACTGTCTCTCCAATTTAAAGTCTATGAAATAGAATGTAGAACATAGGAGGAAGAAATAATCAATCCTTTGATTAATTCTGCTATTGTGTAATGGGAGCTTGAGCTATTGAGCGCAGAAAAAAAAATGATATTTTTTTAGCAAAGCTTGATAAATGTTAAAAGTTGCTTGTGGGATATTAGTAAATGTAATTTTTTTTATGTAAAATGTCATGTTTTCCTGACTAAAAAATACCATTTACCTTTTTTTTAAGACACATACAACGCTATGCATACACTTAAAATGAAAAACCTTTGCACTACCAGTACTGTTACAAGTACAATGGTGTGTAGTCATTTGTGGGCAGCTGTCCATTATTGCAAGTGCAAATGAAAAAGCCCAAAAATTCTGGTAAACCATCTCCTACAAAAACAGCTTGGCTTGTGCTAGATGGGACTGTATCAGTTGCTTTGGGGGTTTCAAATGATTTTGCAATGGGACTTGAATATCTATAGCTAGCCTTTAAAGCCTGACCTCATTTTTTGGTGAGTATGTTATTATAAAATAAGGTCCATGAATAGCACTCGCACAAATATTTAAAACAACAAAAATACTACACACAGGCTTACTGATGCAAAACCAACTATTTAATTAAAATATTTTATGGATCATATTATTGGCATGTTATCTGCTCTTAGCTTGCTTAGTCTGAAAAAATGTATAATGAAAAATGTGCTCCACTGATTAACAATGCAGTCTGTTTGAGTGAATTTGTTGGTAGTAAGAAATAAATGTTATATCTTCACAAAGATACCAGCCCGTCACACCAGACACCAGCTACTTTATTAAGTTATATAAAATCAATGTTGCGCTGTCAATAAATAGTGATACAATGAAAACCTATTATCTCAATGTGCTGTTATCCAAAAAATAGATACCATTACAGTCCTTTGTATAGTCCAAAAAACATAATATGTGTTAAGGTGAGAAGAAAAATCCAGAACACCAACAAGTCCATTTAGTGAACAAAAAGAGAGTAGTTTCCGTTCAAATCAACAACAGGTGTGACACCTTGTGCTCCCCAAGGGATATTTTAGTAAAGGCAGTACTGCCTTAGTGAAAATGTTCCATTGAACGAAATGTACCACGGCAAAGCAAGGAATAGCGGTGAAGTTTTCAGCACACATTGAGAGTGTACAACTAATGCTTATTCCGATATGCCTGTTTAATATTTAATATTTCTTGCTGTAACTAGATCTATATTAAAGGAAAGCCATTCACTTCCTTTTTTTTCTATTCTTTCTGCCCCACATAACTATTTTCACCAACTTTAGGGGAGACTCCAGAATGTTGATTGACAAGCCCTTCTAATTTCGTCCTCCACACCTATGTCATTATCATCCTCCAGTGGGGCAGATCTGGCACCGATATTGATAGAGGTGTTTCTCCCTGCTATTCATTCCATGTGACACACATTCTACAAGCTAAAGGGGGTCTGTCTAGAATGGGAAAACTTTTCAAACTTTTTTATGTGCCTTATAAAAAACTGTTAACAAATCCTGGGTTGTTCCTCCCTTAAATCTTTCAGTGCAGCCAGAAGCAAGCATGAAATGCCATATGACTGCAAAAAAAGGCATATAGGAATGTTTTGTTTTGTTTTTCTGCTGCCTAATGTAACAGGCGCTCTTCGCCACCGTAATGCGTTCCAAGCTGGAACGCATACGGCGACCGCGCGATGACGTCATCGCCCGGCGCCGCGTGCATTCCACCGTGGAATGTGGAATCACCGCTGCTCACCACCGCTGCTCATCACCGCTGCGCTGGAATCAGTGCTTATGCACAGCACCTGTCTCCTGCCTATAAAGGCATTCAGGTTACATTCAAACGCCGTTTCTATTATTGTCGGCCGTAGCCGGCTTGGCTACTATTGAAACTACAGCTACCATCCTTCCCTGGAATGGAGGCCATCCCACTCCTGGAGCTGCGCTGCCAACCTTGAGAGAGTTGCTGCTGACACCTCAAGCTATCCCCCACCAGGAGACCCTGCACTAAAGAACCCTTGCTGTTAAGAAATTACACACAGTTCCTCTGCAAAACGAATAAGTAACAACTCCTTTAGAATTACCTGTTCACTGTTACCGAAGTACTGTATTTAAATCTAGCTTATTTATTACTAACCTACTGCTTGGGATTACTTAGTGCACCTTCAGATGCTCGCTGTGAAATATCTTAAAGTGACATACATTCTGGAACCATCTGAGCTATAGTTGCCTCTCTCAAGAACATGCCATTTGAGTACAGTATTTTCATATGCTACGTGCTTGACATTCATTGTTACTTGTAAACGGGCATCCGCCCTTAAATACTGAACATGTTCATTATACCTTTTTTTTGCCTAAGATAAGAAGGTATGTTGTAATACCTCCTTCCTTAAGTAGCCCAATGCATTCCTTTATTTAACCTCTTGACCACCGCCCCATGTCCAAAAGACGTCCTGTATTTAAAGATGGATATCTGGGTAACGGCAGCAGCTGCTGCCACAACCGAGGTATCCATCTTTTCAGTGGGCGGTGGTGTACACGATAACGGCAGTCTCCACGGCAGATTCGCCGCCAGATCGCCGTTATCGGTGTCGGGAGAGGGCCCCCCCTCCTGCCGCTCTCCCGCGCCCTCTGCCGCTTACCGGAGCCGTCGGTATCGGTGGAGGCGATCGGGACTGTTCGGCAAGTGACTGGGGTTGCGAGTGAAGGAAACATTTCCTTCACCTGTCCCCATAGCTCTGCTGGGCGGAAGTGACGTCAAAACGTCAGTCCCGCCCAGCGTCTTAAAGCAACATTTTGTTTTTGTCATTTGAAAAAATTACAGTTTCATTTTTTTTTTCTTTTTTTGCATTTAAGTCTAAATATGAGATCTGAGGTCTTTTTGACCCCAGATCTCATATATAAGAGGACCTGTCATGCTTTTTTCTATTACAAGGGATGTTTACATTCCTTGTAATAGGAATAAAAGTGATACATTTTATTTATTTTTTATTTCAGTGTAAAAAATTATTAACTAAATAAAAATAAATAAGAAAACAACATTTTTGGAAAAAAGTGATTTTTTTCCAAAAAAAGTGCGCTTGTAAGACTGCTGCGCAAATACGGTGTGACAAAAAGTATTGCAATGACTGCCATTTTATTCTCTAGGGTGTTATAAAAAAATATATATAATGTTTGGGGGTTTTAAGTAATTTTCTAGCAAAAAAAAGTTTTAGTTTCGTAAACACCAAATCTGAAAAACAAGCCCGGTGGGAAAGAGGTTAAAGTGATATGATGTAGAGAACCCCCAAACTCCTGTTATCTGATTGGAGTGACGCCTGGGGTCCCGTACTGATAATCACTTTCATAAAAGAAGTGCATTAGAACCCTTAAGGCACTTGTGCTTGTTGATCTTTATTGTAATCTTTCTATGCTAGAGGTTGGAGTCATGTTGTAATACCTCCGCCCTTAGTAGCTCATCGCATTCCTATATGTAAGAGAGATGATGTAGTGACCCCCCAAACTCCTTTTCTCTGATTGGAGTGACGCCTGGGGACCAGTACTGAATTCTCACATAACATAGGGAGGTGCATTGAAATCTTTTGCTAACCGCAGTTGTGGTTCACTTCGTTCACCTTAGTTTGTGACACCTAACAACAAAAATGTAGAACTATATTGGGAAATAAAGAACAAACAGTATATGTATATATATATAGTGGTTATAGTGAGTTTAATATCTTGTTAGGTTCCAGTTGGTCATGTACACAAAGGGAAATTTGCTAAAATAATGTGAATATTCACTCCAGTTATCCAATCATGTGAAAAACAAATCCCTATTTACTTAATTCTTCTGCTTATGATTGGGTTTCAAAGTGAACAGGAATTTGCTTTTCATGTGTTTGGAAAATTGTATCTAACATTCACACAATTTACCTTGTAAAGATTCTCAACTTCTCAACTCAACATTAGTATATCAGTCAAAAATCTTCTTGTCATCTTCAAAAAGTATACGTGATTTTAATATTAGGCAATACACTACAATTAAAGGCTGCCTTTGCTAACTTGCATCTCAAAATGTATGTTTCCTGGCCCAATGGCTTAATACTTTCCCTAAGGCTTCTTTCACACTATGGATTGTATGTCCGTTTTATAATATCCGTATTACACCTATTAACGGACGTTTATTAACGGATTTAATAACGGATACATACGGATAAATATTTTACCATTCTTCCTTTATTGAAAACGGATAATGTTTATCCGTATATATCCGTATACATCCGTTATATCATTCCTTTCTAACGTCCGTTAATAAAAAACATTTCACCCTTTCTTGAAGTCCAGCTCCAGAAGTCGCATGGATATTCAGGGGAACCCCGCCGTCAATTTAAAACAAAAATGACGTGCGGTTCCCGGTAAATATCCATAACCAGACCCTTCAGGTCTGGTATGGATATTCAGGGGAACCCCGCCGTCAATTTAAAACAAAAATGACGTGCGGTTCCCGGTAAATATCCATAACCAGACCCTTCAGGTCTGGTATGGATATTCAGGGGAACCCCGCCGTCAATGTAAAACAAAAATGACGTGCGGTTCCCCCTAAATATCCATAACCAGACCCATTATCCGAGCACGTTGACCTGGCCGGCCGCAGAAAAGAGGGGGGGACAGAGTGCGGCCCCCCCTCTCTCCTGAACCGCACCAGGCCACATGCCCTCAACATGGGGAGGATGTCCCCATGTTGATGGGGACAAGGGTCTCATCCCCACAACCCTTGCCCGGTGGTTGTGGAGGTATGCGGGCGGGAGGTTTATCAGAATCTGGAAGACCCCTTTAACAAAGGGGACCCCCAGATCCTGACCCCCCCCCTGTGTGAAATGGTAATGGGGTACACTGTACCTCTACCATTTCACGAAGGAAGTAAAAAGTATTGTAAAAAAACACACTGACACAAAAGAATAAAGTCCTTTATTAAAAAAAAAAAAAAAAAAACTCCAGCGCTGAAAAATCCACTCGTTCCCGGCTTCCAGCGTTGTCCTGATCCTGCGACGGGTGCGGGTGATCTCCCGCGATGAGAAGATCCAGCGTCGGGTGATCTCCGCTCCGGCGATGTGAAGATCCATCCAGCGCAGCATCCCGGACCTCCTCTCACCGCTGGGCACAGCCCAGCGAATGAGCGGAGGCAGCAGTGACATTTCTTATATAGAGGAGGCAGAGCCACTCGTCACGTGACCCTGCCCCCTCTGACGTACCTCTGCTACGTCACTGGGGAAGACCATGAAGAGGAAAGACCTTTCCTCTTCATGGTCTTCCCCAGTGACGTAGCAGAGGTACGTCAGAGGGGGCAGGGTCACGTGACGAGTGGCTCTGCCTCCTCTATATAAGAAATGTCACTGCTGCCTCCGCTCATTCGCTGGGCTGTGCCCAGCGGTGAGAGGAGGTCCGGGATGCTGCGCTGGATGGATCTTCACATCGCCGGAGCGGAGATCACCCGACGCTGGATCTTCTCATCGCGGGAGATCACCCGCACCCGTCGCAGGATCAGGACAACGCTGGAAGCCGGGAACGAGTGGATTTTTCAGCGCTGGAGTTTTTTTTTTTTTTTTTTTTAATAAAGGACTTTATTCTTTTGTGTCAGTGTGTTTTTTTACAATACTTTTTACTTCCTTCGTGAAATGGTAGAGGTACAGTGTACCCCATTACCATTTCACACAGGGGGGGGGGGTCAGGATCTGGGGGTCCCCTTTGTTAAAGGGGTCTTCCAGATTCTGATAAACCTCCCGCCCGCATACCCCCACAACCACCGGGCAAGGGTTGTGGGGATGAGACCCTTGTCCCCATCAACATGGGGACATCCTCCCCATGTTGAGGGCATGTGGCCTGGTGCGGTTCAGGAGAGAGGGGGGGCCGCACTCTGTCCCCCCCTCTTTTCTGCGGCCGGCCAGGTCAACGTGCTCGGATAATGGGTCTGGTTATGGATATTTAGGGGGAACCGCACGTCATTTTTGTTTTACATTGACGGCGGGGTTCCCCTGAATATCCATACCAGACCTGAAGGGTCTGGTTATGGATATTTACCGGGAACCGCACGTCATTTTTGTTTTAAATTGACGGCGGGGTTCCCCTGAATATCCATACCAGACCTGAAGGGTCTGGTTATGGATATTTACCGGGAACCGCACGTCATTTTTGTTTTAAATTGACAGCGGGGTTCCCCTGAATATCCATGCTCAGTAAAATTAACGTCCGTTAACATAACGGACATTTATGGAGACATTTACTAACGTCCATGTGCCATAGACTTCAATGTTAAAATATAACGGACGTTAATATATCCGTTACTTGCAACGGACAAATAATTTACAAAAAATAGTGCAAGACCCGTCACATATTCCGTTATAACTAACGTCCGTATGTTATAACGGACTATTACGGATCTTTACGGAACATAAAAAAATCCCATAGACTTTAATGATATTTTATAAAGGACGTATAACTTCCGTTTTTTAACATTATCTGACGGATTTTAAAACGGATTATTAAAACGGATTTATTTTGTAGTGTGAAAAGGGCCTAACCTATTAACCTATAATGAACATGCATCACTTGAAGTTAAGACTCCTGATCCCCAAATGGATTTACAATCAATGGCTCAAAGTGCAGAAGCTATTGTGGTTAACATACCAAAAGAATGTATCGCCACTTTGCAAAGTAGACATTGGAAAATAAGGTTAAAGTGATTGTAAAGGCTCTTTTAAAAAAATAAATAGAATAACAAACATGTTATACTTACCTCCTCTGTGCAGTTGGTTTTGCATAGAGCCACCTGGATCCTCCACTTCTTAGGTCTCTCTTTGCTGCCCCTAGCCCATCCCTCCTATCAAGTTTTCCAACAGTCAGAAGCTTCCTATGGGGGCACTAGAGCCGAGTCACAGCTCTGTGTGTCCATTCAGACATGGAGCCTGACCCGGCCACACACCCCTTTCTCCCCTGATTGGCTGACGGACTTTGATTGACAGCCATGGGAGCCAATGGTGCCACTGCTGTGTCTCAGCCAATCAGAAGGAGTGTCCCGGACAGCTTAGACATTCATGGATATCTCTGGAGAGAGATGGGGCTCAGATAAGTAATTAGGGGGGTGCTGGGGTGGCTGCTACACACAAGGTTTTTTATCTTAATGTATAGAATGTATTAAGATAATAAAAAAACCTTCTGCCTTTACAGTTCATTTAAGCTGTGTACACCTTAAATGCTCAAGAGTAATAATAATACAAATAAAGAAAACAGTAAATGATATTTAATGGTATTGAAAAGGAACACAAGTCCACACAATTACTAAGATTCACCTTGCTAAATCAGCATGACATCAGGCAAGTAGTATTTCTCAAGTTTATTTAACCCCTTTACCTATGGTTCATGCTAAGGGGAAGCAGCCAGTGGATAATCAACAGCATAAAACTTTTGAAAATAATGTATCTGTTACCCCTCCCATGAGTACACCATGGTGAATGGCAACTTTCTACAGAAAAGCTAATGGAAAACTAGGAGATTAACGTTTTTCTTTATAAGGAAAACACATAATAGGAAGACAGAATACAATGTGTTAAAGGAGCGATACTGTGTATATAGCTAGTTTGTTTATTTAATCCCTGTATCATTTGAAGCATCAGCCATGAAATGGGCAGAAGAGTACAGCTCAGGGAACATAAACACATGAATTCACCAAGACAGACCAACAATTCAGGGAAGGTATTGATTTCATTTAGATGAAGACACAAAATAAAGTAATTTGGTTATCCACTGAAATGTGTTTCTTTAACCGCTTCCATACACGGCTTTTATACACACATCCATACCAGGCCTATTCTGGCACTTCTCTCATAATTTTTTTGCTAGGAAATTATGCAGAACCACCAAACATTATATATGTTTTTTTAGCAGACAACCTAGGGAATAAAACGACGGTCATTGAAATGTTTTATCTTGCACGGTATTTACGCAATCATTTTTCAAACGCCTTTTTTTTGGATTTTTTTTTTTCAGGAATTAAAAAAATAACAAAACAGTAAAGTTAGCCCAATTTTTTTGTAAAATATGAAAGATGATGTTACACCGAGTAAATAGATACCTAACATGTCACTCTTTAAATTTGCGCACACTCATGGAATGGCGCCAAACGTCGGTACTTAAAAATCTCCATAGGCAACGCTTTGAAATTTTTTACAGGTTACCAGTTTAGATTTACAGAGGAGATCTAGTGCTATAATTGTTGCTGGCACTCTAACGCACGCGGCGATACCTCACATATGTGGTTTAAACGGCGTTTACATATGTCGGCGGGACTTGCGTGTGCGTTCGCTTCTTTTTTTTTTTCTTTTACATATTTATTTCTTTTTTTACACTTTTTTTTTTTTTATTATCACTTTTATTCCTATTACAAGGAATGTAAACATCCCTTGTAATAGGAATGTGTGTGACAGGTACTCTTTATGGAGAGATGCGGGGTCAATAAGACCCCACATCTCTCCTCCAGGCTGGAAAGCATGAAATCGGTGAAAAAAAATTCACCGATCTCATGCTTACTGTTGCTTAGCAGACGCAATTGCGGCTTTGTTTACTTACGGGGACCCGGGTGTGACGTCATCACATCGCGCCCGGGTCCTCCGACGGTCATAGAGATGACTGGTGACCATCTGGTCACCAGTCATCTCTATGCTTCCTGCCAGCGCCGGACGATTCGTTCTCCGGGCCCCCGATGGCACGGGAGAGCACGGAGAAGCACCGGATGGTGGCGGGAGGGGGGGGATGTCCCCTCCCGCCGCCTGTAAGAACGATCTAGCGGCAAAGTGAAAATGATCCAGGGTGGAAATTAAAAATCACATTGTATGCACATTTTTACTATATGCAGTCATTATACGATCAGTTTAATTGCCCCCAAATACAAATCATAGGTTCACACCTCCAGCAATTTTTTTTTATTTGTTTGTAAGGCCAGATTGACAATATATCTAGTTCCCTGGTAATTAGATTGAAACACATATTATTGTGTATGGACATATTAAGTCAAATACAAACTGAGAGAAATGTAGACTATTTGCTTAGTTGTTTGTAGCCTGAATATTTTCTAAATCACTGACCTGGAACACATATGTAAAGCAAAACAAAGTTAAAAATCCTTTTTTGGATGCTTGTTCTTGTAGCGGTGCACTGCCACAAGTTTCAAAACATACACACATCACCCTGCTGCCTGACCCCCATTCATCCATCTTGAGACAATGAACAGTCATTTACGTTGCTTTGCTGTATTTTATTTGCGGGACACAACTTGGATAGGATAGGGGTGATATAAGATGCCCATAGCACTTAGCACATTGGTAGAACTATTAATTGAAAGACACAGTCCTGAAAATAAGGCACAGCTATCGTTCACAGTCTGTTGCCCTTTTCTTTCCTTGACTGCAGACTATTGCTCCTCCTCTTCTGCACTGACTCCTGCAGTGTATCACTTCTCCTGTATAAATCCTTTGCTGAAAACCCGTTAGTTTTATATTTCACTGTCACTATGAGAAGTCACTCTGAATAACTCCTCCCCCCGATGGCCCAGTACTTTAGCAACACATAGCGACAGATGGACTACTAGGCCCAAATAGTCCAATTTTGCAGATGCTGCGTTCCCCCAGTGACAGCGATCCACACTATGTTTAAAGTCTTTTCCTGAACTGCTGCGTTCCCTGGCCACAACAGTCTACACTATCCTCAATAGCTTCCTCCGGTTCCATTACTGGCTGTAGTGTACACACTGACCTTCTCCATGCCCCGGTCCATGGAGGAAACACAGTTCAGTTGCACAGTCCAGCGATTCCTCTAATCCTTCCTCACCTCTCTTGAATTCCTCATGCCTGTGAGAAATTAGTCTTCCTTTTGACTCCCCCCTTAGCATATGGCAGGCCCCAGGCTGGGGACTGCCTTACAGCAACTAGCTAGTGCTCCATCTTCCTTTCTCCAATGACTCCCCCTCAGCAGCATGTGACCTCAGCTTATATGGGAGGCCTGCTCCCCACCAGTAACAAATGGGGATTGGCAGAGCTCCTCACATGAGCTTCCTGTCACTCAGAACTTCAAGTCCAGACCCCGTTCCAGAACACACTGACTGAAAGCAGGGGAGGTGTCTCAGAGCCTGGGCACAAGTGGTCACAGTCACTGCTACAATAATCACTCCCAATCCCAGATCAAAACAAGCAGACCTAGCTTAGAGCACAGACCTGCTTGTACCTGCTTGTACCTGTCATTTATACCTTAAACATAGAAAACTTCATTCTAGCACCTACCAAAAGGTAGAGGGTGCTACATTCTGATAACTCAAAAAGGACCAAATCCACTGGATTAGCACAACAGGAAGTGCATACATATTTTCCAAAGGTGAATTTAGCATTGGCAGCCTTAATATTTCTTCAGTTCAGGTTCCTTTAAAATGGAGTTAAAGAAGTCTGTGTTGGTTCACAACAACTGATCACCTTCATTCTCCAGCTCTCACTCCAGTACAGGTTTAAAATTGATTGGAGACTGTAAGGCAAAATAGCCGAGTCCATGCTATATAGTGGTAGTAGTTACCCTGGCAGATCTAGGCAGTTTATCCCACTGATCAAACATCATCCATTCAACATGGTAAGCTTTAAGCCCCACACAAATGGTCCGAATGTTGGGAGACAATGGGGCCGGTTAAAAAAAAAAAAAGTCAGACATTTGGTTAGTGTGTATGTTAGTCTATCCGACAGAAGCCTGCCATTTCCCTCGGCTTCTGATGGCAGAGAGCACTGATCAGAGTGTTCTGGCGAGTGGGTTGTCCCCCTGTTAGAACACAATAGCTCAGCAGGGGAGATCATTGAACTAAACTTGCATGGTTAGCACAGCAGCTCTGACCGAAGCCAGCAGTTTTCATCAACACATTCAATGAGGGAACCTATGCAAAAACAAAAAAATGCACTACACATCTTACATATCACCTTGCACACCAGAGTGAGAGTAATCATTTTAAGCCCATTCTTCATGGCTAAAATAATGATCTGTAGCAGCTTTATGATGTTGTCTTTGTAAAATTTAGAGTACAAAAGTTTTTGCTGTTTTCGCATCACGTCAGCTTTAATTTAAGTCTAAAGTACAAGATAGCTAGTAATACACAACGATTAATGGTAACATTAAATATGTATATTTTTTAAGTGTTAAAACTGATAACAATCCTTCTCATCCAGGCCTTTCCTTGGCTCAGTGGGTGGCAGGTATGGACTGAAGTCCTTCGCAGCTGTGTGTTTTGATGGTTCCTCAATGTCCACTAATCCTTATGTACCCTTGTTTACCTCTAACACTTGTCCACCTTAGGGCTCCAGTGTGGCAATTCGTAGAAGTAGAATGTCCAGAAATAGACTGAAAGCAGTTCTGTGCAATTCAAAAAGTGCTCATAATGATAGCTGTGTTGAACATCCCCTAATGTGCTCCCAGTTGTTGTATTAAGCATAGATACTTGTAAGAGCAAAGCCTGCCAGTTCACTGCATGCTATTCCCTGCTTAAGACTTGAATAGCATTCCTGTCATTGTGTCGGCTGCCATAATGTTCAGGTCATCTTCTGCTCCTCTAGTCTTCTCAACTAGAACCGCTAAGGCACTGTACAATAATGCTAAAGATCCCAGAGTGTTAGGCCACATCACACCTTGTCTTGTGACCATATTTACATTCTGAACGTTCTTGGGTTTGGTCCAGACCATGTTCTGAGTTTCTTTTAATCCAACACGCAAACCGTTAAATGCACCAAAGGCTGCTCCTGTCATACAGCAGCCTCCAATTGTAAAAAAAGCCAGTTCAAATCTTCCTCGAGTCTTGTTGCCACCAGTAGGCAAAATAAACTCTTCTGAGTCCTGTGTTAAATACCTTGGATCCACGTTCAAATATGGAGAGAGGGGGCTTATTCCTGTTAATGGTACCCCAGACAGGTCTGTATGCGGATAACCTAGCGACCCTCCAAAGACACTGCTGAACCCTCCCTGGCCCCCGGGATGGTTGTTGCTATCCATCTCCCTCAAAGTTTGGCTGCATGTCTCCAGATCCCCTACCTGACCTCTCCGCAGCCGCTGTAAAAGAGCACATGTGCAGTGGTAAGGCATGTTAGGTATCTCTTTACTTGGCACACCCTCATCCTTTATATTTCACCAAAAATTGGGTACAAGATTGTGTTTGTATGCCCTGAAGTTATTTTTAGTGCAATTTTTCAATAAAATTGTGCACTTGATAAATTGTTGTTGTAATATAGTGTAATATAAGAAATTGGAACTTCCACCATTTTAGTCTCTGATTTCAGAACATTCTATAGTGTATTCAGGCCTATGATGATTTTTTAAACATGTATACAAAAATACAAAAAAATGGCTCTGGCAATAAAAGGGTTAATCAAATCAACCTCAGAGTATTGAGAAAGAAAGTATTGACCCCCAGGCAAACCATACATTTCAGGAGAGGTCAACAACAGCAGCTCCCATGTTTTTCTCATGCAAATTATCATTGAAGGGTGTTTCCAATTGAAGTCTGTTAGGCTGGCCATGGATGTTTTGAATCTCGGCCGGTTGAGTAGGGACTGGCTAAGATCCGAAACCATGAATGCACCCAAGTTGTTCGAACGATCAGCTTGCGTACAAGCAGCCTTCCAGCGTTTACATGGGATAATTGCTAGCAGCTTTTATAAAATGCAAAGACTCGGTGGGAAGGATTTGCCTGTCAACACTACCTGTGTTGATAGGGGAATCAAGCTAATTTTAACCGTGGTTGCAAGAAAGAAATTCTCTCCTTGTATGGTCTAAATTAGTGAACAATCAGCTTCAGCTATAACTTGCTGCTGAGCAAGAAGACTTCTTACTACTTTGTTTAAAAGGGAAATAAAATCAGTGATTCTGAATTATTAATAAGAAAGTTCTTAACTACAGAAAAGAACCAAAAAAACAACCCCCCCAACTTGACACGCGTTGTCGCATAATTTGATGTAAAGCAACTATAGAAATTATCAGAGAGATTCTTGATACTGTGTTATAAACAAGAAAGAAATAGTTGCTTTAAATCCTGCCTGGGGCAGAATGAGGAGTGAGGAAGTTACAATGATTTTGTATTTTTATGCATACATTGCTGTCTCTGGTTAATGAGGCAAACCAAATTCATATTCTGTAGGGAAAGCAGATTTTATTCACATGAAATTTTTAACACATTTTTCTATGAAGCTTCTTTTTCTTTTTTTCTTTATTCTTCTATATACATATGAACTGAAAAATCTGCTTTCCCTTGTGCCTTTTATTGCAGTGTCTTAATATATTTATAACTGCTCTAATAAGCATACACGTGGTAAGATATGATAGGGTTTCACAGTAACTAACAGTGCATAAGAATAATGTAGCTCATGTGTATCTCATGTGTATCTCTTGTAGCTTATGCATATCCTGCTCAATACAATTGTGTTTGACAAAGCATTGTCATAAACAATTGCCATTTCTGTAAAATAAATAACTTGAATTTTACCTTGTTTTCATATATTGATGCTGCATGTCTCTTGATGGCTCTTTGCAGCCACTTCCTCTCTAAAGTAATGTACCTCAGTGTTGACTGCATGGCCAAAGGGCTTAGTATTATATGTATTTATAAAGCATTTAAATCCCAACCAAGGCACTACCTGCACAGAGTTTGCATGCTGTCTCTGTGCCTGAGTGGGTTTCCTCCCCGTACTCCGGTTTCCTCCCACACTCCAAAGACATGTCAGTGGGATAATTGGCTCCTGTCTAAATTGGCTCTAGTATGTGTATGTATGAATGTGAGTGTCCTTAAATTGTGAGCTCCTTGAGCAGCGTTTTTACATATTGTACATTCACATCAAGGAGCCCTTAAGTAGCTTACAGTCTTAGGTTCTTAACTCACATTCATACATACAAATACTAGGGCCAATTTAGATCGGAGCCAATTAACCTACCAGCATGTCTTTGGAGTGTGGGAGGAACCTGGAGGAACTTTACACAAACACAGAGAGAACGTGCAAACTCCATTTAGGTAATGTTCTGTTTGGGATTTGAACAAAGGATCCTAGTGCTAACCACTAATGATGATCTTAATGGTGCTTATGGTTAGCCATGCCTGTACAATGTTTGTTACAGTGGTCACTTGTTGTCCCTATCAGTAGCAGTGGCGGCTGGTGCTTAATTTTTTATTTTTTTTTGGGGGGGGGGGCGCAAACAAACTAAAAAATTCTGAAAAAAAAACAACCCAGCCACTGCGCCCTCAAACGCAGCCACTGTGCCCATCAAATGCAGCCACTGTGCCCATCAAAACCAGACGCCATGCCCATCACATGCCACCACTGTGTCCATCAAATGCTGCCACTGTGCCCATCCAATGTAGTCACTGTGCCCATCAAACGCAGCCACAATGCCCATCAAATGCTCCCACTGTGCCCCATCAAATGCTACCAGTGAGCCATTAAAATTCTGCCATTCCCTTTTCTAACACAGCTGGGTGAACTGCGAGCTATCCTTTTTGACACCTATTAGAGCCTTTGCAGGTTTAAAGCCTGCAAAGGAAGCGCCTCATCTGCAATGCAATGCAATTAAATTGCAATGCATCTGAACATAGTGCACTTAAGGACCTTTTTTTCAATTTGTTTTTCTTAAAGGGACATTAAAACATTTTTTTTGGTGACTGCCTGTGGGCTGCCACTGTTCAGTAGCCTGTGCAACAGGATGACAATGCAGGAGAGAGTGCTAGCTGAGTGACAGTTTTGAGTCAGTTGATATCAAATCCAAGTTGGCAGCACCCAGCAGCAGTCTCATGATGTTTGGATGTCTACACAAGGGAGAGTTTTACAGCTCCAGCCAATGAACTTTATAGCCACACACATCTGTATTTGCCAATCATGCCTGCAGAGCACAAATTTGGTTTTTGGACAGAGGCCTCTCTTGGCTGGCAGATCTGCAGACTTCTGGTGGTGAGCATTTCCCTAACAGAACGGATATTTAGCAGCACTTTACTTTACACTTAGTGGAGCAGATACAGTACCTGTCAGGCCCCATTCACATCTTCACATATTTTTTTGAGCGTTTCACTCATCAGGCATAGGGAAACCCATTCACTTGAAACTTCCACCTGAGGAGGTGGGTGGTAGTGATCTGCTGGAAGGGGAAAGGGCAGATGCAGGGTAAGTGCTAAGGTCTGTCTAAGAAGTAATGGAGACATGTTTTTATACAGCCAGCTGGACACTGTAGGATATAAATAAAGCTTTTTTATTTTTTTATTTCTGCAAAAGCAATACATTATTGGTATATTGGTATATAGAGGAGATAGAATTTAGAAAACAATAGACATGTGCACACTGAAATACTTTGTTTCGTAATTTCGTTTTCGTCAGAAAAATAAATGTATTTAGTTACTCCCAAAATTTGTTTTTATTTATTTCGTTTTTCGTTAAAAAAATGCATTTGTCCGAAAATCCAAATTAAGGTTGAATCTGTCATTGAAGGCTTATGGTGTCTGTCTAATGTTCTAAGAAGAAGAAGAAGAAGAAGAAGAAGAAGAAGAAGAAGAAGAAGAAGAAAAAAAAAAAGTGGAATCTTGTCTCTCTATGTTGAATCGTTTCTCTCTGTGTCGAATCTTTTCTCTCTATGTCGAATCTTTTCTCTTTATGCAGAATAATATTGGACTAATAGAGTTAAGGTTAGGCACAATTAAGGTCGAATCTGTCATTGAAGGCTTATGGTGTCTGTCGAATGTTCGAAGAAGAAGAAGAAGAAGAAGAAGAAGAAGAAGAAGAAGAAGAAAAAAAAAAAAGAAGATTCGACAGAATCTTTCAAAAAAAATTGACTCTTCATGTCTCTCTATGTCGAATCTTTTCTCTCTATGTCGAATCTTTTCTCTTTGTGTAGAATAATATTAGACTAATAGAGTTAAGGTTAGGCACATTAGACCGCAACGAAAACGAAAATAAAGCATTTGTTTATGTCGGATCTTTCGGTTTTCGTTTTCTGTGTTTTCGTTATTGTTTGTTAAAACGATAACAAAAATACCTGAAATTCGTACGAAAATGCATTTGGACGAAAACGAATACACATGTCTAGAAAACAATAATAAAACATAATCACTAAAAGAATCAATATGAAACAAATTATACTCTATGGTGTATCTGTGAATAATTGTGCATAATCACAAAATGCAATTGATCCCTACTATTAGTAACTTCCATCATTTGATCCCTAATTCATGCTACTCTATAGGATTTAATCTTTAACATTCTTTGGCACACTTATCGATTGCATGATTAATTAACATGTCTATCCACAAACAATGATAAGTCAGTAAATTCAATAAGTTAGTGATAATTTTATTAAAAGATAGGTGTGGGAATTAAAAAAAACAAACAGTAATACTCACCTAGGTTAATGCAGCATCCGTCCCACGCTGTCTCTAACACTGAAAACAAAGGGATCAAAGACTGCTGATTGCTCAGTTCTTGGTAGTCAGTAAGCAGAGAGCTTGTGACTGTCAAACATTGGCTCTTTGCTCTGCCCCTCCAGTGCTCACTGGAGCACTGGGCTGTGGAGAGGGCAGGAGTAGCTGTCTCAGGCTCTCAGCGGCTTATTGAATAAAAGTAATTTTTTTTTCCATTTCCATAAATCTTGCACCATTAAGCGATAAGCACTGGACTGGACTGAAGATAATGTATAAATGAGCAGAAAAGACTCAATCCAACAGCATTTTATAAATCTAGTACTGTCTGCTGACTCTTACATCACTACTGTGTCCTGTGGTGACATGAGTGCTGATGCATGGAACCACTGCAAACAGCAGGAAACCAGGCATCAAGTGTGCTGGATGAAAATATTCTGCTGGAGGCCTTGATTTGCAAGAGAGCTAACATCTTAGGAATGAGCAGCTGTATAGGTAAGTATTAATAATCTTTTTATGTATGCTGATTTTTGCATACTTTTTGTTTGTAGTGACAGAGTCACTTTACTAGCACCAACTAATTAAAAAATGTGTTGATTTTAGGTTAAGTTTCAGATCTAAGCAGCTTTAGTATTTTAAGCTATAATACATAGTGGAGTTTATTTAAAAAAAAATAATCATCAGACAGCCCTAAAGATGTATTTCTCTAATCAAAGTGCCCAGTGTGTGGTGTTGGCAAGGCTCTGCAACATACTATGGATGTAAACATAGCAAAATGCTTTTAAAGTCAAACTAGTCTGAGGTTTATTTTTCCATGCTAAGTACCTACAGTGTGCTAGGGACATATGTGCTAAGTACTGTGCAAATATTTCTAAAAGGATGACACAATCATTTAGGGCCAATGACTAAGATGATGTTTGCTGCACAGTCAATTTAATTTAGGCTGGTGCTAGGAATGTTTGAGGTCTAGTAGTCTCTTGTAACTGTAGCAGACAGTCCCAAGATGACCAAATAAGTAGGCTGGAATTCTCCAGCCATTCATCATATTACCTATGACCTAATTTACATGGGTGTAAGGAAGCAAACCAGTGCAGGGACAAGGTAATCTAGAGCCCAGGGCGAACATGCAAAACTGCCCCCCCCCCAAGATGTGTGAGCATTATATATCATCAAAATTCCCCCCACAAAAACACTGAGCACTAATCTGCAAGTGTATTTCCTAAGCATAAATCCCCCTTCCTCCCAGTACAAATCTTTGCCCCCCCCCAAAAAAAATCACTCCTCCTAGCACAAATAATCTACCCCTAAAATTTCCCTTCCTAGTACACATCTTTATATATCAGCAAAATTACCCCCACAAAAACACTGAGCACTAATCTGCAAGTGTACCTCCTAAGCATAAATCCCCCCTCCTCCCAGTACAAATCTGTGCCCCCCCCCAAAAAAAAATCACTCCTCCTAGCACAAAAAATCTACCCCTAAAATTTCCCCTCCTAGTATACATCTTCCCCTCCCACTTTAAATCCCCCCTCCCAGCACAAATTCCCAAAAAATCTCCCCTCCTACCATGAATCTTCTTCCCCCCCTCCTAACACAAATCCCCTTAAATCAACTTTCTTACTCGCCCCATCCAAACTTTTGCCAACTAGAACAATACATACCCCCTGCCATCCCCAAATCCCCCCTTCCAACACAAAACCCCATCTTCTTGTGGTGCCCCTCCACTTCACAATATACCACAGCGCCCAGGGCAGCCACCCTCCCCCTTGCCCACCTCTTGTCCTGGCCCTGGTCCAAACCTCTATGCAAAGTGTCATCTTCACCCATGTGGGAGGCACAGGCATTCTATGCAGTCATGTACAGCCAGACTTTTCAAATAAATGATAGGCACAGCACAGACTGTACATCTGTGTGGGACTGATCAGAAAGCAGGCAGGCAGAATGCAGACAGGGATGAAGTCTATCCTGGGATTCATGGTGCATCAACATGTTTGTTTCAAGCTTACATACAACACATCATCCTAATATATATAGTATTATCAAATAAAGATGAAGAGCAGTTACACAAAACACAGAAACATTTTAAATCACACTTTGGAGTTTTGCTTCAGAATATGACTAATCACACATTATAGTTTAGCTTTTGCTTGTTTTTAATAATCTTATTTTGCTAAATGGTTCTTATCTGTATTACTGTATTCCCTCCACAAGTGAAAATAAAAGAGCAACAGCATCCTTAGAAATAAAAAGGAAGTTAGTGAATCTTTTTTAGTGCACTGCAACATGGCATCATCCCATTTTAATATGGTTAATTATGTTCTTATGTTTAATTAATTTTGTCAGAAAAAAATACCTAGAATGCAATCTGAAATATGTAACTTGTAAATCTACTCTCCGTCAAGTGGTAATTAATTTTCATAATCCGTAATCAGTATGACTTTAAAAAAGGTAAAGCTTATTACATCTGTGGTTAACCCCAATGGACACAGAGGCTTGAGCAAGTTACTGATACGTTCACTGAAAAGCTAATTACCAAGCAGAAGTACTGAAAAATGAAGCCTATCTATCTGTTTTTCAATTACATTGATGCTATTTTTTTATTGTCTCCTTTCTATCTTTCTATCTTGGATGTTTCCATATAATATAATTTAGTCCTCAGTCCCCAAAGAGTACACATTTTTTTCCTCTGTGCTTACTTGTGCAGCCTGGCTCTGTAGATCTCCATTGCTGTGACAAATTGGGGGTATCAAATATACTTTATAGTAGCACATTTTTAACAGTGCACGATAACACAATTTTGCTATCATGAACTTTTCATTGCATATCCAGCACAATTTTTTTTTAGATTTATCAGTTTATTAGGGGACTTCAAAAATGTGTGAACCTGTACTATACAATACCTATTCTATAAAGCGGAGCTTCACTGCTGAAACTGTGGCTGCTGATTTTCATGAAAAAGATACCTACCCGTCCATTAAGTTCAGCATTACCTTTCCAGCTGATGATTCTTTGCAAGGCTTCAGTTCTCAAGTATGCCTTTAAAAAAGGAACTGACAGTGACCTCCTGATATCTCACAGCCAGCTCCCCACCGCACAGGGCACAGAAGTGTGGTGAGACTAATCCAACAGCCTCTTGAGACATGTGACATGTCCCAGGAGGCTGTGGACAGTAAGCCAAGCATATGTCATTTTTTCCTATATGAAGATTTGCGCGGGGGGGGGGGGGTGTAACGGAATGACCTGGGACAAACAGAGACTTTGTAAGGATGAGGGGTACTCCTGTACCGGCGCCACCAAGGAGTCTTATGTCTAGGGTCACCTTATGTCCGATAGGGCCATAGGGTGACTGAGAAATTACATCCTAAATTACAGGACAGGGGACATCACTGATAGTTCATATTGCAGGATCTTGAGATATTGCAAGTAGTTGGTTAATTGTGACCCAACCAGTCAATAATGACTCATCTCTCTGGATAGCCTGTTGACATGTTAATTGAGTCAGGCTTCTGGAAGACCTTTCATTGTGTTCTATTGATGATAGATGTGTTGTGACTCTAAAGGTCAGACGTCTGTGCAATGTGGATTGGGCAGATGAATGACTTATTGTCGGAGACGTAACGTCTGGGGGATAATCAACTCCTCTATGTAATTATCTAAAATAATGTGATTGAAGGGAACTCATTGTGTGATGGTATTTTGTGTGAATTCTATTGATAAAAGTATGTGATTGAAGCCCCATGGTGTGAAGGGGGGTGGAGATTTCAGTGTCCCTTTGATTACGGTCACCTGCTTGTAACTGCATAAAAAGCTGAGAAGAAACCATTAAAGTTGTCTTACATTTGAAACCAGAGAACACGGAGCAAGTCTCGTTATTCTGGGAAATGGGATGCCTGCTGGTTTGTCTGTGTGTCAGATGAGCTGTCGTAGTTGATGGAAGGTCGGAAACGGTAGTGACCGTTACAGGGGGTAACTGTAAAGAAAGATACCTGCTCTCTAAAAAATGTAAATGCATTAGAGGCTGGGGGAGGAAGAGTAGAAGCTGCACTGTTGGGTTAAGGTCTACTATAATGTTGATAAAGTAGCATTGTCATACTGATAACAACCAACTGCAAATTATTACACTATTAATCACTTTCATTTATACATTTATAGTGCAAGTTCACCTTTATAGAAAATCTGTAAGGTGACCTTACACTGGACCCCCTTGCCACCCCTAAATCTGAATAGTATAGTTTAGGTCTCAGAGTAGCCATACAGAATATCCAAATATTCAAAATTTGACTCAAACATAACTTTATAACATGTAAAAAAAGCTAATATAGAGCAGGGAAATTTAGGGGCTGTCATTTTTCATATTTATCAGTTCTCAGCATACTCTACTTTTGTCTTTCCTGCTTCCGCATAACCAAAAGTCTGAGCCTACAGTTATCCTACTGTTGTCTAGCCTGTCTCTGAACTCTGTCCTGTCATTTTGTTTATTTGGCAGATTCACTTGCAACTACCTATAAGGCTGAATTGTTTTCAAAGTGCCCTTTCACTTTGATTGGTTGAGTGTAACACATCTGGTGTGAATGAACCTTAGGAAAACAATTATGACTGTAACTGCTCAGGAAACCTTGTCAGTGGTATCATTTTCCAAAAGCCTTACTGCTGCCACTTTTGCTGATCAGCTCATGTATTAACTGTATATGGCTATAACAATACATATAATTAAAGATAGGGGTCATTTGATTTCAGAGAGCTATACTCACATTTATAAGAATGCTTCCCACGTTTCATCAAATAAAAAGGTGTACATATTAATAATTTTAAGAGAATGTTATTACCAATTTTTGTGTTCTAAAAGTACTTTTGTTCTTGATGACAGGGAGATACAAAGGGCATTTTGCTTGTCAAGTGTATAAACTGCGCTGATGACATTTCAATGGCTTGGAAGGAAATAGAATGTAAGTTTTAAGTCGTTTTTTTTTTTGACTGAGACTTATCTGGTCTGACATTTAGATAAAGAGAACACAAGAGCATGACACTATTTATCCATTCTTCAGAGTGCATAATTATTAGTGTATACAGTGCTTATTTAATCTCTTCTTCCAGAAAATAAAAAATGTTTTAACTATATAAATAATACCCTTACTCTTGAATGTATATATATATATATATATATATATATATATATATATATATATATATATATATATATATATATATATATATTTTTTACTTATAATTTTAGTAATACATATAATTAAATATTTACATGTTTTTATAATTATGACATTTTAATATGTGTTTCTATATGTTTAGTACTGTTAGTACCGACATGTTTCTTTGCAGCGATATACTGTAGTACTTGGTTACTTCTATGTGATTTTCAGTTTTGCAGTATTGTGTCACCTCCCATGATAGTCACTGTTTGCTCAAGGCCTATATATATACATATATATATATATATATATATATATATATATATATATATATATATATATATATATATATGTATATTCATACTGATTTTATTGGTTCATAGCATACTACTAGATTTTTTGCATTGCAGCACCACTCTGCTATTTGAGTTGTGTAAAACAGCATTTTATTTTTAAGTCATCTTTGCCAGTCACTTAGCAACTAATCGACAATCTTTTATTGGACTACTGAAGCAGGAAATGTGCATGCACAATAGCAACTTTCAGCTTATAGAATGCACTTCTGGCTTTGGGTGGAAACTATGTCAAAAGACAGTTTTCCCCTACAAAATAAAACACTTCTGGCTGCAGCATTTCTGTATCCCATCCTGAATACAGGGCAATTAGAAGTAGGAGACTGTTTTTTTTCTTTGTCTATCCCACTTTTTATATGTTGGCTTTATGTAGTTATCTGCTATTTTGATGTTGACGTTCAGAGACCCAGGGAAAACTTTGCAATCAGTTGGTGGTGGTATGTGTGTGTATGTAAATGTGTGTGTGTGTGTGTGTGTGTGTATGTATGTATATATATATATATTTTTTTTTTTCACCTCTGGCTCACTTTGATAATGAGCGTCTGCATAATCTTAAAATTTAACTTCTATAAATTGTCACCCTGGCTCAAGTTGGTGTGCAAGCTCTCTTCTGTCATTTAACTGTTTGCCTAGACACTTAGCTTTTCGAGCAGGTGTAGCATTCCCATTTTTGGGAATTCAGAAAGGGTTTTATCTCCTTATAATATAGCAGAGCTATTGCAAAAATATACTCATTGCAAGCTCCTTGTTGTCTCACATTTAGAATGTACAGTATGGTATTTAAAAATATCAGTGCTGACAGGTTTTGCAATTGTTACAGTTATAATAAAACTTACCGTGGAATTTATACATTTTATTGGTGATAAAGCAAGTAGAGAGGTAATTACACAACATTGACTTCTGGAAACAAAAATAACCACTGCACATGTAAGGGCTGGAGCTCATACCAAACAAACTAAGATTAAACACTTGATTACTGGGCACATATTCCCCCTTCCTGCCCAGGCTAAATTTCAGCTTTCGGCACTGCGTCGCTTTAACTGACAATTGCGCGGTCGTGCGATGTCGTCCCAAACAAAATTGGGGTCCTTTTTTTCCCACAAATAGAGCTTTCTTTTGGTGGTATTTGATCACATCTGCGTTTTTATTTTTTGCGCTATAAACAAAAAAAGAGCGACAATTTGGAAAAAAATATTTTTTTACTTTCTGCTATAATAATCATCCCAATTAAAAAAAAAAAATGTTCTCAGTTTAGGCCGATACCTATACTTCTACATGTTTTTGGTAAAAAAAAATCACAATAAGTGTATAGCGATTGGTTTGTGCAAAAGTTATAGCGGCTACAAAATAGGGGATAGAATTATGATTTTTTTTTGTATTATTATTTTTTACTAGTAATGGCGGCGATCTGCGATTTTTATTGTGACTGCGACATTATGGCGGACACATCGGACACTTTTGACACATTTTTGGGACCATTTACATTTATACAACACACAGTGCTATAAATATGTACTGAATACTGTATAAATGTGACTGGCAGGGAAGGGGCTAACACTAGGGGGCAAGGAAGGGGTTAAATGTGTACCCTACTAGTGATTCTAACTGTGGGGGGAGGGCACTGACTGGGGGAGGTGACCAATCTGTGTCCCTATGTACAAGGGACACAGCATCGGTCTCCTCTCCCTGACAGGACGTGGATCTGTGTGGCACGCGCATCGGCACCACAGTGATGCGCCTGGCACGTGCATGCCCCCAGTGGCCGGAGGAGCCGAGGACGTCAATAGACATTCTCCCGGCATTGTAGAGCCACCTTGTGGATGTCATTGTACAATGCAGGGGCTCCAAGAGGTTTAAGAGACTCTGTTGCTATTTTAAATATCTAAGAAAAAGGGCCTGTCTACAAAGAAGATCATTAATACTTACCTGTCCATCAGGCCACATGACCCAGTGCTGAACAGTTTTTTGTATCTGACAATTCAGTGTCTCATGCCTGGTCCCCCTCTGCACCATGTGTTTCATCTACTGTTGGAACCAGCATGCAGGCAGATGGGCCAGAGCCTATAGCATGCAGCTTCTTCAAAAAACCCAGCTACTGCCTTATCGGTTGCTGCCTGAGCCCTGCAGGTGCAGTGCGGTGGTACTTCATCCTTGGGCCTTGGATTCCTCCAGCTGTTCACCTGTTTGTCCACGGCTACCCTGGACTTCACTGAGAGGAATGCTATTTTTGAGGACAATTTTCTTTACTGAAGTGATGATTCTCAGCTAGACTATCTGTTATTGTAGGGCCTTTTAAATAATATTCTTTGCAGCCACACTGTTTAAGTCCCAGAGTCATTACTGCAAAGACTCCATGTTTGTGCAGCTATTATAATGTATTCTTTATTATTCTGCGGTGTATGCATGTCCTTTGCTGATCTGACCCTGTCTAATGCCTTGTACACACGACCGGTTTTCACGACGAGAAAACTGCCATTTTTTATACTGGTAGTGAAAACCGGTCGTGTGTATGCTCCCTAGCAGTTTTATCGATGAAAAAAATGCCTTCAAAAAAATTGAAACCAGCTCTCTTTTTTCTCGTCGTGGTCCCACATCAGTCTTTTTCTCGTCGCGAAAACGTTTGTGTGTATGCTTTTCTGAGGGGAAAAAACGTGCATGCTCAGAATCAAGCATGCAGCCCAAAAGCAGCCCAAAGGGTGGCGTCATTTGAAAGGAACTTTCCCTTTATAGTCCCGTCGTACGTGTTGTACATCACCGTGCTTTGGTCGGACGTTTTATTGCATGAACGCGTGTATCAAGTCAGGCTGGAGAGGAATCACGTCGGGAAAAACATTGTTTTTTTTCCTGCCGAGAAAAATGGTTGTGTGTACGAGGCATAAGGCTCAATTCACACCTAGGCGATTTGAATCAGGGGTGGAATTTGCACGATTCTGTCCGCGATTCCAGAATCGCAGCAAAATGAGGGACGCGTTTGTGATACCATTACTTGTTAATGGCACCCCAATAACCATGCGATGTTGCCATGCTGCAATTGTGGCACAATCACAACGTGCAACGTGCTTGTCCCCCAAAAAGGAGCAGGAGCTTCTTATAGGTGACAGTTATAGGTGACATTGCGATTTTGGCATGATTGCATGTATCACACACTTTGCGTCAAAACCGCACAGCGATTGGGGCCCAATAACAAGTAATGGGATCAATGCTTTTCGGGTTTTGCCACAATTCTGGAATTGCAGGCAAAATCGCAGCGATTCCGTCTGCAATTCAAATCGCCTAAGTGTGAATGGAGCCTGATTTTATAACTGTTTAGTGACCTGCAAGTTACAATTACTCTCTACCCTATCATTTGACTGATTACCCATCCATCATGCTGTTGTAGTTACCAGATTGCTCTTATGTGATCCCTGTAATTGTTATATTTATAGTGTATCATTGAATCTAAATCCAGTTTTCTCCAGGCAGCTTCCACACTATTGTTGCCTTCTGGAAGAGGGGCTGGTTTGAAAACTTCTGGGAATCAACTATTCCCTGCAAATAAGTTATTACGTTTCCAAGACTTGGTGCACAGCATTAGCATGAACAGACAAAGGGGTTGATTTACTAAAGGCAAATAGACTGACCACTTTGCAAAATGCAGTTACAGGGGCTCCTTACAAGAGGACAGGTGGTACACCCTGATGGTGGCCCCCCTGTTCCTGCATGAGATGAGTTTTTCATGCATTCCGGTTGCATTTTTTCCCTACTTCATGACAAGAGAAATCGCATTATTTTCAATGGGACTCAGCACAGTGTGACTTTGGAAAAGGTTCCTGCAATACACTCCAGTGCAATTTCAGCTTATAGACCTTTACTACCACTTTGATGGGTGAGAGTTTTTGTTTTCTTTAAACCTTGTCTCTTCTTCCTGATCATCCTTGCTGCCTAAAACTCTCCTTCCAAGCACATTCCATTCACAACTGAGTGTAGCAGAAATGCACATACCTGCTCACTTGAATGGGCTGCCCAATACGTGACAAAAGCTCCAACGTAGCTTAAGAAGCTTGCCTGTTGTGTAAGGTTGTGCATTTTGGCGTGTTTGTAGCACATTTTGTCATGCAAAACATGCGTGTGCTAACCATGATTGGTGCCTTTCCAAATGCACAGCAACCCACACAGAAAACATGTGCTTTGCTATGTTTTTTGGGAATGCATTGAAAATGCATGTCACTCTAGTGTTATCATTTAGGCTGCATTTGCATCTTCACGCTTCCTGCCCGGCACAGAAAACATGCATTTTGATGCATGTTTTGCAAAGGCAGGGAAAATTTGCGCCACTCTTAAGTTACCATTTTGGCTACATTTGCATCTGTGAGTTCCTAAACCCACTCCAAAAATGCATGTTTTCCCATGCATTTTGATAACACGCGACAAATGTGTGTCACACTTGCGTTACTATTTAGACTGTGTTTGCATCTGTACATTTTTGAATGCATGGCAACCCGCCCAAAAAACATGCATTTTGCTGTGCATTTTGATAACGTTCTGGTGTATCGTGTCATGCTCATGTTAACATTTAGGTTGCATTTGCTCTATGCGTTTCTGAAAGCAATGCAACCCACTCAGAAAATGACTGCTTTATCATTTGTTTCAATAAGGTATGGCAAATGCTTGTTGTGCTGGCGTTACTATTTAGGCTGTGTTTGCATCTGTGCATTTCTGAAAGCACAGAAACCTACACTGAAAACACACGTTTTGCCATGTGTTTCTATAATTTGTGGCAAACACATTTCAAGCTTGCATTACCACTTAGGCTGTGTTTGCATCTGCTGTTTCCAAACATGCAGCAACTCACACAGAAAAGGTGTGCTTTGCCATGTGTTTCAGAAACGTGCTGCAAATCTGCATTGCACTTGTGTCTCCAGAATGGCAACGCAAGGGCAAATCATTTTTGCAGCACGTTTTTAAAATGTGTGGCAGAGCCCACATTTTCTGTACATTTGGTAATTCACAAATGTCAATGCAGCCTTTAATGAGAGTGGGGACAAATGTTTCCACTATGCTCAGGTGTTAATTGAATCTGCTTCGAAGGACAGTTTTTAGGCAGCAAGTCGCATAGGAATACTTGTTTGTGTGTTTTTGCTTCATTTTGGTGCATTCCAGTGCAGAAAAAATGCAACATGTTCTATTTCTTTCTGGAACTGGAATGCACTAGAACTGACTGCACTGGTGTAAACTATGCCATTGAAAACCATATAACTTACTATCGATGCATTTTTGATGCAAAACAAAAAATGCACTGGACTGCATGTGGTATGAACTGGCCCTTGAAAAGAGACACAAATGCTTAGCTGGAGTACATTCATTTGCTGAAGTTATTAACTTGGTAATCCTAATTACCTTTGTCACTGTATGGGGGACTAATTGGTCTTCCCCTTCTTCTCCTTCTCCTTCTATTTTTCCTTTTTCTTCTCTTACCTACACTATCCTTGATTATTTAGTCAATCAGTACGACTTTAGCACTGCCTGTTCACTCTACTGCCACGTGTTCATCCCCACATAACAACATTCTATTCTCATCTGTCCAGAAGGCTCTGTAGTGGAGTGCCCATTTACTCACCATGATCAGCTGCAGACACAGGCCATATTAACGACACTAACTCATAGTAGGGAACACCTCCCCAGAGCCCTACAATTCCAATGGGGTGGCCCTATGTAGAGCCTGTGGTCCCTTCAACTGTTCACCTGTGCTACTAGAACCCCCCTGGAGTTAACTGAGATGGAAACGATCTATAATAATTGCAAATAACGATGTTCTGTACTGTTTTATTGAAGTAGTGATTCTCAGCTTGACTTTCTGTTGCTGTAGTGTCTTATACTGAATATACTATGGAGCCACGTGATACCATGATTAAGTCAGAAACATTGTTGAGAAGAGACCGTGTTTGTCCAACCTTGATAATCTGTTTTGCATTGATCTGCATTGTATGCATGCTACTTACATATCTGACCCTGTTTTGAATTATTGATTCTACTTTGCACCTTTTTAGTAAACTATAAGTTACTTGGACTCTTTCATCATTTGGCCAATAACATATCCTGTTACAACCCACGTTCATAATTCTGGCATAAGCTTTAGTCATGTCTCGTATCCTGGGCCACAGTACATCTGCATCTCATGGGCTCTGTCTCTCTCTCTCTCTCTCTCTCTCTCTCTCTCTCTCTCTCTCTCGCTCTGTAGATAAATAAATTGACTGTGAAGCCACAACTGTGTTTCTACACCAGCAATGTTCTCCCAACAGCTGCCCATAACAGCCAATGAGCATTGTATAGGCTGCCAAAACATTAGCACATCTTAACTGGCAGCACTACTGACCAATGAGGTTAACAAAATTACAATTGAAGTATCCTGTAAAGAAAGCAGGATCTTACCTTGTCCAACAGTTAAATAGCATGTCTCTCTACTGGCAGCTATGGCTATTGTGATGACCACTGATCACTGCAGAACATATTAGCAATGTAAGGTTGGTGAAAGGAAACTGTGGCCAACAGGAGATACGCCATTCCACACACCTGGAAATGGGAAATAGGATTGGTGAAGAGAGCCTTGCTACGGAGTGATCTTTTAACAATCAGGCAACCAAACACATAAGCATAATTCTAATTTTTTCATACAGTAGGATACTGCCATTGTCATTTTCTTAGGGCCAGATTCTCAAAAGAGATACAACGGTGTATCTCCAGGTACGCCGTCGTATCTCTGAGTTGCGCCGTCGTATCTATGCGCCTGATTCTTAGAATCAGTTACGCATAGATCTCCCTTAGATCCGACAGGCGTAAGTTTCTTACGCCGTCGGATCATAACTGCATATTTACGCTGGCCGCTAGGGGCGTGTACTCTGATTTACGCGTTGAAATATGTAAATCAGCTAGATACGCAAATTTACGAACGTACGCCCGGCCGACGCAGTACAGTTACGCCGTTTACGTTAGGCTTTTTTTATCGGCGTAAAGTTACCCCTGCTATATGGTGGTGTAAGTGCAGCATACCAATGTTAAGTATGGCCGTCATTCCCACAACGAAATTTGAAAATTTTACGTTGTTTGCGTAACTCGTCCGTGAATGGGGCTGGACGTAATTTACGTTCACGTTGAAACCAATACGTCCTTGCGGCGTATTAGGAGCAATGCACACTGGGAGATTTCCATGGACGGCGCATGCGCCTTTCGTGAAAAACGTCAATCACGTCGGGTCACAGAACATTAACATAAAACACGCCCCCCTGTCCCACATTTGAATTAGGCGGGCTTACGCCGGCCGATTTACGCTATGCGGCCGCAACTTACGGAGCAAGTGCTTTGAGAATACAGCACTTGCCCGTCTAAGTTGCGGAGGTGTAGCATAAATCGGATATGTTACGCCCGCGCAAAGATACGCAGATGTACGAGAATCTGATAGGGTCTCTTTAAAAATGAACATTCAATAATATAAAAAATTTAAGTATTTACACCACATTGGTACTCCAAATTAATCACAATGACTTAATGCAAAATTACTAAATCTAAATACACCATTTATTAGTTTGCAATCATCAATAAATCACCAAATCACCATCAATAAATCACATTCAATGAAATGACATGCAGTATATGGTATTTGCTAAATGTTGTGTTTCTGACAATTTTTTTTCTCATCATTTTGATTTTATAATGTAAAAATGTTGACATGATCACCAATTCATACTTGGCATTTTTGACAATTCTTAAAAAACCTTTTTGAGTTGGGTAACAATTCTATTAAAAAACATGGATCATTGGTAAATTGTGACTTTCTCAAAGCAGAAAACTGTAATTATTGAAGCTGTGTCTTCATTTAATTCATAGGTATAGTCAGCAGTTTTGTCAAAGCAAATAATTTCCAGTACAAAAAAAAAATTGTTGTTCATATTTATTCAGTCTAGGAAAATTAATGTTGGCATTACACAATGATTCATGAACACCCTTCATATTTATGAAAAGTTTATGCTAATCTTCTACTGCATATGGTCGGATGCAAGAGAAAATGTCAAAATTAAACTATTCTTTCCTTCTCCATCCACAGACTTCTGATTCCAATATGAAACATAATAATGATAATACCATTAGGTCAGAAAAGTATGTGACAAGGAAACTGCTTTGCAGTAAAGCTTTATTTGTTAAAAGAAAACATTGCGTACAAGAAAACAGAGAAATTGCCTGTCAGTGAATATGTTTAATATTTTTCCTGCACAGGAATATGATAAAGAGTTGACTGAATTGTATTTATGTATATTTCAGTTGACAATGTTTTACAAATACAGCAATTTAGATGCAGCCCTTTATTATTAATGTACATGTTTTTCTCTCTTCTTTGTTTAGTCCAACATGTTATTGTAATTAAATTATTGGAATGCTTTAAAGGTACAAGGAATACAACACGTGGTGAGGTTTTGGGAATTAAAATCACAATTGCTTCTAAATAGGTGCAACTGAGAGCACTAAGAGCTCTTTGCTGATTTGTTTGGCACAAAGAGTAATGACATTTTTCAGGGCTTTCACATTAACCTTACCCGTAGTAAACTTTCCCCTCCTGGAACTCCAAACTCAACACTATTCCTTCCTGCAACCATAACAGTATCTCTCATTCAAATGTAAAACGGACCTTAATTTTGGAAGCTATGCCCAAAAAAATGAATGCAAAAGGCAAAGAACTAGTCACCAGTATTGCCTGCCCATTACACCCATTACTGACCTAATTTGCCTGCACTGATTCTCTGTGTAAGGGTGACAATCATGGCAGAGGAGCAGGACTTTGCTTCCTCATACATGATGACTAGTGATTTTATGACTTGCAGGGAAATATTGAAGAAGCAGATGGAGATTTTATGAAGTCCTAGATCTACTGTATATTATTGTTAAATAAGAAGCATGGAGATCCTTGGACTACATATTTCTGTCTAGTAATAAACACAGCAAGTAGCTTAGTATTAACATAACTAAATATCACTCCAAATATTATGAGACTACCTATCACAGTCAACAGTGTCTTAGATCTTACACTACAGATATACAACTATAAGGCTCTAGGCATAGGAGTACCTAGGCACAGAAAGTGCTTCAGGAGAAATTCAAGAAGTACAAACAAACATTTTCAGAGTACTGCTAAGGCACAGTTAACAATTCTAGAGGCTCTCTATAACAAAGCAAAAGTCACTTTTTGAGTCAAAGTCCACGTTAACCCTTTGTATGCATATTCATCTCCTCTGTCTCCATTAATCCTCCACATCAAAAACCAACCTTTCCTTCATGTTAAAATACAGATCCCAGAACCACAATCTATAGTTTTTAAAGCACAGCATTAACACATGTTTTGAGACTGTGCTTAAAGGCTGCAGCCTACTTTCAACATTTTACAGCATCATTCAGGAAAAATCTGCCATTCTTTATGATTTATTTATGTATTTATTTTTGCTAATTCAAGTCATCAGATTATGTTTTTGGGGAAAATTCAACAAAATAGTGACATAAAGTCAAATGGATAACGTGTCTATTTTCTAATGCTTTAAAGGAGTTGTAAAGTCATGAGGGTTTGTATCTTAATGCATTCTATGCATTAAGATAAAACAACTTCAGTGTACAGCAGCCCCCCTAATTCTTACCTGAGACCCCTCTCTCTCCAGTGATGCCCACAAGTGTCTTGGCCAGCTGAGACTCTCCCTCCTTATTGGCTGAGACACAGCAGTGGCGCCATTGGCTATTGCTGCTGTCAATCAATGTCAGTTAGCCAATCAAGAGAGAGAGGGAGAGGGGCTGGGCTGCAGCTCGAATGTCTGAATGGATACAGGGAGGTGTCACTCGGCTTGGGTGCCCCATAGCAAGCTGCTTGCTGTAGGGGCACTCAACAGGAGGGAGAAACCAGAAGAGCCCAAGAAGAACCCAGGAAGTGGAGGATCTGTGCTGCTCTGTGCAAAACCACTACAACAGTGCAGGTAAGTATAACATGTTTGTTATTTTTATTTAAAAAACAAAACAAAAAAACAAGACTTTACAATCACTTTAAACATTTAAAAAGGAGTCATGTTTTTTTTTAAATTGCACAAACTTGGAGTTGTAAAAATGTTGAGACATGTTGTACATTTATATAGTTTTCAAAAAATAACTAAAGTTGGTAATTAACTCACTCCCTGTTAATTTACTAAGGCCTTGTACACACGATAGGTTAACCAGAGGACAATGGTCTGAAGGACCGTTGTCTTAGGTTAACCTATGAAGCTGACTCATGGTCCGTCGTGCTTACACACCATCAGTTAAAAAAAATGATTGTGTCAGAACGCGGTGACGAAAAACACAACGACATGCTGAAAAAAACGAAGTTCAATGCTTCCAAGCATGCGTTGACTTGATTCTGAGCATGCCTCTCTCTGTACCGATCGGTACAGAGAGAGGAGGGAGGAACCGGCGTCATCAAATAACGCCGGTTTGTTTACATGTGATCGCTCCGTCATTGTATGGAGCGATCACGTGGTAAACGGCCGCTATCAGCGGCAATTTACCACGATCCGTGATGCGCCGGGTCCAGAGGACACTCCCCTTCCCCCCCCCAAGGGGCACGTGGGAGCGGGATTCTGGGAGGACGTCCATGGATTTAACCCATTACGTCCCCCCATGGACAAGTTAAGCGACCGCCTTGTAGACGTATATCGTCTATAAGGCGGTGATTAAGTGGTTAAAAAGTAGCAAATCACAAGTCATTTAATAAATAAGGCATTATTCCTCTGTTGTTATACAATATTTGTATGTGGTAAACTACAAAAACAATATTTCACACAGTAAGCCTCCTCAAAATAGTGGTGAGCATGACCACAATATCGAATTCACAGAGCACAATATTACCTTAACAGGCTGGTGCTGGATTAATTAGTTTAGAGTGCTTACATGGTAAGTTTTACTTTTCTTAGTTAGGATTTTATTGCAGTGACTCATAATAAAATAAATGTTTAACAGTTGCTAACTGCCAGAATTTTCATTATGTTAAATATTTTTTCTTTAGCTAGAAAATGTTAGTCATAAATGTTCCAATAAGCTATTATTGTTTAAAATGTCTGCAAACAAATGAAGCTTACTAAACCTGGGCAGAAGGGAACCAACTCAATAGAAAGGGACTCAAACTGAACAACTGCCGCCTTGTAACCAGGGTTATCAGGTATAGATACTGAGAATAGCCCAACAGCAGTTGAAAACTGAATACAATTCAACATAGACAAAAAAAGAATATGATTAAGGTATTGAAGCAGATATCGATGCAATTATATTTGCCAAAGAATTTTCGAAATCAGTAATTATTTTGAATTATTTCTCTATAAAGTTATTATTATTATTTTTTTTTGCATAAACGGCTAATTGAAATTTCACAGGGATACAGAAGAAAAAAAGGGGTAATATGCAGTTTACCAAGTCACAAGTGCACGCAATAACAGTGGAGCTCAGACTGGGAAAACCCAGAAGTTGAGTAAGATAAAGGAAAAAATAAAATCGAATGAACCATTTCTAAACAGTAATAATACATTCCTCTGTTTGGTAGGGGAGGTCATTTACATCCCTCATGGGCCTTGGCCAGTCAATTGAGTGGGCAGGGGGAAAAGAGGGAGAGGGGAAGGGGAGAGATAAAAAGGGAAAAAGGGGGGATGGTTGGGTGGATGGGGTGGGTTGAGAATAAGGACAGGAAAGGGAGAGGGGTGAGGACATCACCAACTGCCCTCTCCATTGTCTAGAAGTCAAATCAGTAAGCAAATATCACACAATCAGTGTAACACAGCGGTGAACTTCCGAGTCAATCATTAAATAGTCCTCTGGTAAGTCACGCTGCGCCACGTGTAAGCTCCTTGAATAGTCGAGAGCTTTTAAAGGCCATCTATTTAGATTTTGTCTAAAGTGATGTCGATCAGCTCCTCCATCTCCGCCACACGGTTGATTCGCTGAAACCATTCTATCACTGAAGGCATCACGTCAGCTTTAATTTAAGGTTAAAATACAAGAAAGCTAGTAATACACAACAATATCATTTGGTAACATTAAATATGTATATTAAAACTGATAACAATCCTTCTCATCCAGGCCTTTCCTTGGCTCAGTGAGTGGTAGGTATGGACTGAAGTCCTTCGCAGCTGTGTGTTTTGATGGTTCCTCAATGTCCACTAATCCTTATGTACCCTTGTTTACCTCTAACACTTGTCCACCTTAGGGCTCCAGTGTGGCAATTCGTAGAAGTAGAATGTCCAGAAATTGACTGAAAGCAGTTCTGTGCAATTCAAAAAGTGCTCATATTGATAGCCGTGTTGAACATCCCCTAATGTGCTCCCAGTTGTTGTATTAAGCATAGATACTTGTAAGAGCAAAGCCTGCCGGTTCAGTGCATGCTATTCCCTGCTTAAGACTCGGTGGTCCCGGTGAATGAGAGTACCAATGATTTTATTGAGGCGACTTGCTAAAATTTTTGCTAATAGTTTGATATCCGTGTTTAACATGGAAATAGGGCGGTAATTTGTACTAAGGGTATCATCTGTATGCGGTTTTGGAATCATGCATATGATAGCCATCAATGATTCTTGCCTAAAGGATTTATTTTCCAGTAAGTCATTAAATGCTTCTGCTAGTAAGGGGGAGATTATGTCCTTAAAAGTCCGGTAAAAAAGGGCTGAGTATCCACCTGGGCCTGGTCTCTTATTTGTTTTAAGCTCTTTAATGGCTGCTTCTTATCCTGTAATGGGTTTTTCTAATAAAATTTTTTGAGATTTATTCATCTGTGGAAGGTTGATATGTGAGAAAAAAGAGTCAGTATTAAAGGTATTTGATTCAGTATAAAGTGCTTTAAAATGACAGCTGAAAGTGCTGAATGTCTGCACTATTTTAAGTGGGTTACTAGTGGATGTATTATTTAAGTTTAAAGTGGAGATTCACCCAAAAATCAACTTTCTGCCATTAGATCCAGCATACTGCTGACATCTGCAGTATGCTGTTTTTTTTTTGTTTGTTCTTATCGTTTTATCAGCCATTGTTATCCGGCTCCGAGCGGGGATTCCTTCCGGGTATAGGCGTTCCTAAGCCAATCGGAGTTGATTGACGGGCTGCTAAAGCGCGTCACGCCTTCCGAAAATACCCAAAATGACACTTGGGTGTTTACGGCACCTGCGCAGTCAGCTCTACACGGCAGGCGCAGGACCTGTATAGCGCCGTAAACACCCGAGTGTCACTTGGGGTATTTTCGGAAAGGCGTGACACGCTTTAGCAGCCCGTCAATCAAATCCGCTTGGCTTAGGAACGCCTATTCCCCGCAGAAATCCCAGCTCGGAGCCGGATAACAACGGCTGATAAAACGATAAGTACAAAAAAAAAACAGCATACTGCAGATGTCAGCAGTATGCTGGATCTAATGGCAGAAAGTTGATTTTTGGGTGAACCTCCGCTTTAATGGATTTAAATGATTTGTTGATGGACTTTAGTGTTCTAGCCAGAAGTGTTCCGAATTTGTTAGATTACATGTGGAACGTGTGTTTGGTTTTATGCAGTGATTTTTTGGCTGAATCAGTTAGAAACAAGTCATATTCTAAACACGCTTTTTCTAGAGGTGTTTTTGCGGCGGGGGTTAGGGTCATTTTGGAAGGCTATAAATGATGCGTTAAATTCCTTTTCTAATTTTATAGCAAGATTTTTACGTTCTTTTTTAAGTATACCCATTTGCTGTTGGAATGTACTTCTTAAAACTGGTTTGTGTGCTTCCCAAATTGTGAGTGTGGAAATGTCGGGGCTCGTAGTATGGGTTAAATACTCTTTTTAGGGCCTGTTCAATTGTTAGACAATATGTGGGATGTTTAAGTATTATGTCTGGGAGGTACCATGTTGGGTCATGTTTGTTAGGTATTGTTGAGGCAATGGTGGTATATACAGCATTGTGATCAGACCACAGGATTGGTATAATGTTAGAATTAACAATTTCCGGTAACATGCCTATTGTTAAGAAAATGTGATCGATACGACTCGATGATTGGTGTGGATTAGAAAAATAGGTGTAATTTCTCTTTGTAGGATTAGATTATCTCCAAGAATCAACCAATTTATACTTAGATATAAGATTAGAGAGAGTCCTTTTATTTTGATATCTTGGTGGGGTATATGGGGTTTTGTCCAGAAACGGGAGGAGGACCTGATTGGAATCACCACAGACAATGAGAGCTCCCATCTTGTGGGTATCTATGGTTTGAAAAAGATGTGACAAAAAAGGGACAGGGTTGTGATTAGGTGCATAATAAGAGACCACAGTCACAGCCGTGTCCATAACATAACCTGTTAATATTAGGTATCTGCCTTCTGGGTCTTTTATTTCAGAATGTAGTGAGAATGGTATTGCACGATGAAATGCTATTAGAGTGCCCCTCTTTTTAGTAGAAGCCGAATGTCAGAATTTCCAACAACAAATGTTTGAGAGCTGGTTCTCAATTTTTCCGACAACAAAAGTTCTTGTTGGAAATTCCGATCGTGTGTAGGCAATTCAACGCACAAAAATCCTACGCATGCTCGGAATTAATTTGACGCATGCTCGGAATCATGGAACTTGGCTTGTCGTAGTGTTGTACGTCACCGCGTTTTTGGTGATCGGAATTTCCAATAACATTTGTGTGACCGTGTGTATGCAAGACAAGTTTGAGCGAACATCCATCGAAAAAAAAAAATCCACGGTTTTGATGTCGGAATATCCGATCATGTGTACACGGCATAAGTGTCTATCCAACATAACCTCCCCAAAAAACCCAACAAAGGGATAAAGATTAACATTTAGGAGCCACAAAATTATAGAAACACTCTTATATAGTACAACTTAAGAACCACAATGACAAATTTGTGAATAAAAATGTTTAGATTACCAATTGTCCCCCAAAATTGTGCCAAAAAAACCTTCAAACTACTTACCATGCATCTTACCAAATACCTTGGACCTTACCTACTTACCAAATATTTGTGATTTTGGGGGTATTTATACTGTCCTTGCATGTCATGCCTCAAGAAATAAGATAGGCAGTCAGTATATCAGATATGATCAATTTTTATATATATACATATATGAATAAATATCACCAAAAAGAAAGCTATATATGTCTAAATGATACAAAATACATTTTGGTACAGTTTTACTTGCCTGGAGTTGATTTACTAAAACTGGGGATTGCTAAATCTGGTGCAGCTGTGTGTGGCTTCTAACTACAGATTGTTAAATTAAGCCTTGACAAAAAAAAAAAACTAGAAGCTGATTGGTTTCTATGCACCAGATTTTGCACTCTCTAGTTCTAGTAAATCAACTGGAAAATGCCCTGGTGTCAGAAATACCAAATGCAGGCATCCAGAAGCAGGGATGGGCATATCTGTGTAGCTGTACTTTGGAAACTGAAACCAGACTGCGTGGGGGAGATTTACTAAAACTGGTGCACACAAAATCTGGTGCAGCTGTGCATGGTAGCCAATTAGCTTCTAATTTAAGCTTGTTCAATTAAGCTTTGGCAATAAAACCTGGAAGCTGATTGGTTTCTATGAAGCATTGCACCAGATTTTGCACTCTACGGTTATAGTAAATCAACCCCTGTATAATTAATGTAAGTTTATTATTAGTGAAACATAATCCATACAAACATCAGCAAACAGAATACATAGCAATCATGAAGATATAAGTGACCCATAAACCTTTGACACAATACCTAACAAGCAACCTTACCAAGTGACAGGAAACTAACTAGCAAACTAACTCTAATGCCGCATACACACCATCACTTTATGTGATGAAAAAAAACGACACTTTCTGTGAAGTAAAAAATGACGTTTTTGAAACTTCAATTTTCAAAGACGAAGTTGCCTACACACCATCGTTTTTCTCACAATGTTCTTGCAAAGTGAGGTTACGTTCCACCACGTTTTACCATTGAAGCTTGCTTCATAAGTAGCTTCTGGGCATGCGTGGATGAAAAAAACGTCTTAGAAAACGAAGTTTTTTGCTACACACGGTCAATTTCTGTGAAGTAAAAAGTGCACTTTTGAAAAACGACACATAAAATTGAAGCATGCTTCAATTTTTTTTGGTCGTTTTTTACAAGACATAAAACGACGTTTTCCCCCACACACAGTCAATTAAAGTGACGTTTTTAAAAACGTCATTTTTTTTCATCACATAAAGTGATGGTGTGTACGCGGCATAAGGCCTAGTACACACGAGAGGATTTATCCGCGGATACGGTCTAACGGACCGTTTCCGCGGATAAATCCTCTCGAGGATTTCCGCGGATTTGGATCCGATGGAGTGTACTCACCATAGGATCGAAATCCGCGCCGAAATCCCATCGCGATGACGTGTCGCGACGCGGTCATATAAGGAATTCCACGCATGCGTCGAATCATTACGACGCATGCGGGGGATCCATTCGGACGGATTGATCCGGTGAGTCTGTACAGACCAGCGGATCAATCCGTTGGAATGGATTCAAGCGGATAGATTTGAAAGCATGTCTTCAAATTTTAATCCGCTTGAAATCCATCCCAGGGGATAAAAATCAGCGGAAACAGATCCGCTGGGTTGTACACACCAGCGGATCTATCCGCTGGAACTGATCCGCAGATCAATTCCAGCGGATAGATCCTCTCGTGTGTACGGGGCCTAATACAAAATGTAAAAACAATAGGCAAAGCATGGATTAACAGATTAAAACTGGAGGTGCAAATAACAGTCAGGGAGTAGAAACCATGACTGGGGGTCTGGAACAAGAAGAGCAGATGTCAGGTAGCAGGTTGCAGGATGCAGGAACAGGACAGGAGCAGTGGTAGAAAGAGTCAGCACAAATGGGGCACTTAGGTAGTTTGATTTGCAGAGGCACCCAACTTTGTTTTTCAAAGAATAGGCACAAGTCATCTGCTTTAGTAAAACATTCAAATACTTTATTTCACCAAATAAAACATTTCCTAGCTTTAAATGCCCACTCCATCTGTTCAAGTTGATAAAATTGGGGTCTAGTATCATCTGGTAGTGAGATCTACTTGGGAAATATTCTTTATTGGCCACTAGGTGGAATGTAGTGTTTATGGTAGTGATGCCATCTAGGTGGATCACATGTAGCCAATGACTGGGGTCTGGAACAAGGGGTGCAGATATGAGGTAGCAGAGATCAGGATGCATGTACAGAAAAGGAGTAAGATCTAGGCTCTGTAAAAATCCACAAGCATATATCTGGCTACCAGGCAAACACTCAGGTGAAACGCATCAGGTGAAAACTAATTGCTGGGTTTAGCTGGCTACTGAGAGACACCTGCTGGTGGCCACCGGAACTACATCTTACTGTTCTGGGCACCATAGCGCCACCTGCAGATGATCCAGATCCAGATACCTGGACCAGAAGGAGGTGTTTTTACAGCATTGTTTGTGTTTACGTAATTAAAAAAAAACACAATTTTTTGGAATGTCATCCAGAGTTTTGGCCATCCCTTTTTTTACTCATGGAGGTGAAACTGTTTGGTTTAAAGTGGTTAAATAGGATGGCCGTGGGAGTGCTATTTTGGCACTTAAAAATATGAAAATATGCTAATCGAATGCTGCAATGTCCCCGTCCACCCACCCATCTCATTCTGCGATTCCCCCCTATCCCATCCTGCGATCCCCATCCCATCCTGCGATCCCCTCCATCCCATCCTGCGATCCCCCCCATCCCATCCTGTGATCTCCCCATCCCAGCCATCCTGTGATCCCCCTGCAATGTCGCCGTCCAACCCCCATCCCATCCTGCGATCTCCCCATCCCAGCCATCCTGCGATCCCCCTGCAATGACCCCACCCAACCCCATCCAATCCTGCGATCCCCCCATCCCATCCTGCGATTTCCCCCTGCAATGTCCCCGTCCACCCCCCATCCCATCCTGCGTTCTCCCCGTCCCCCCAGCAGGGCAGCCTGATAGCACCCCGGCCCTTTAATATAATTACTGTAAATTGGTTACTCTCAGGCCCCCGCTCAACAACTTTAAATGACAAATGTGTTTTCCCCATGACAGTACCCCCCCTGCTCAACAACTTTAACCCCAAGTGTCCAAGTGTCCCTCATTCTGAACTTCACAAGTTGGGAGGTATGAATAAAATCCCTGATATCCTTTGAGGCTGTCAGGTTGTAGTTCTCAATGAACTACAGAGGCAGTCCACACCGCTGTGGTAGTTCATTGATACTTCCTCTCAGTGTATCTGATTACCCGTACAGGATGTATGGGGACACAGATACACAGAAAGATCTGCAGGAGATCTGATGATCATTTGACCAATGCTTTACAGGCTCCAAAGAATAAAAATAAATGAAACATGTTCCCAATGCCGCAGGCTCTTCCCCTCTGCCCCCCCTTTAACAGCAGTATGGGGTGAGGTTCCCCTCCCATGCGGCCATGTCATTTATTCACACAGCTCTGGGTGTGAATGAACTACAAGTCCCGACAACCTTTGTGGCTGTCAGATTGTAGTTCTCAGTTAACTACTATGCCACTCCACAGCGCTATGGTAGTTCATTGATACTCCCTGTCAGTGTATCTGCTTGCTCGTAAAGGATGTATGGGGATACAGATACACAAAAAGATGTGCAGGAGTGCATATGTTGATAAGTGGTGCAATGCTTTACAATTAAAAAAAAATGCAAATTTTTTTTATCCGCAAAAAATATGCTTTTTTTTTTAAGTGAACTTATCCTTAACTTAATGTGACTGTTCCTCCACACCAAAAAATACAAAAACTATCTTAAATAACGATAACACATTTCCCTTTTAAGGAACTCTACATCTTCCTCTTTAACTTCTGCATTAGTAGAATAAATATTCTTGGTATATGAGCACTTTCCCCCTTTATTCTCAATGGATTGCCAGCAGAATTATCATTAATTAACTGATAGTGTTGTTTATAGCTGAGTTTCCTGAGCCAAGCTAATTGAGTGAATTGAGAGAAATATATAATCAAATAAGATGTAACTTCTTTGTAAGGCTTTTTCAAAAATCCTTGGGGTTACATGATGCACATTTAAAATACTAAGGCACCAAATAACATTTTAATATTGTTCAATTAATCGCTTCATTTACCCATAATAAAAAGTTAGTGCACACTTAAAAGCAGTTTTGCACTGTATGACATCCAGGGCTCTACAATGGCTGAGGAAAATTTCAAAGTGAAGCATGCTAAGAAATATAATCCAAGTATCAACTCTTCACATCAAACTTCTCAGACTGCTGTAAAAAAAGAGTTTCATATAAAGAATGTTTTCACTGTCAGATCATGAGAACCCTCAGGCAGGAGCATGATAATATTAATAAGGTAACATGCAGAATTGTATCAGCTCAATACATGGAGAAATGCTGCATCTCCTGTGGGGATCCTACAGTTTGACAACCAATTGATCATACGCATGGCAGGTGGGTAGAAGTAATCCGAGCAGCTGTATGATCTGCCTGCCTGAACCTTGCTTTTTGCTTTGCTTAGTATACAGTTTGAAACGTGCCTTACAAAAGCAGAGCAATAATAATAAGCTTGTTGATCTGCTAATCCAGCTATGTGAACAAGCCCATTATTACATTGAAAGTACATTTGCTGCAGATTATGTGTTTTCATTCATCTTTTAATCTTGTTGTAAACAACAGTGTCTTTCTAGTAAAGAGCACTGGAAAATCCACATGGTCACTCATTGCAGCACATGTCAGTTAAATGCAGATGTGATATTTAACATATTCTATAGATAAGTGAATCCTTTAAAATTCCATGAACTTTGGCAACTCCAAAATGCCAAAGGCTGGGGTTGCTGAACATTCACAGATAAATAAACAAGCATAACAAAATATAAAACGTTACTAAGACACAAAAAGCAACCAGGACTGTTTTTGTAGCACTGTCGGTGAGTATTTTGATTATGTTGATTCTGGGGGGGGGGGGTCTGAATTAGTGAGTTTTGTGTCACCCGTATCTAGCCAATAAACACAATCATTGAGAATCAGCAATTGCCCAAAACCTATTTTATCCTTGAACAAGGATGAGCACAAAAGTGCTTGGATCCTAGTCAAAACCCACCTGAGTAATCCTTCCAGGAGGTTGTCATCTGTACTGTGCCAATGCCTTGGTTGTTTATGACTGGCCATGTACATTGACAGCTTCCTAGTGGGATTGATCATGTGTGTTTAGACTAGGATTTGAACATGTCTGAGCTTATACCTATTCTTGAACCAGGAGCAGTGATTTTGATGGGCGATACTTGCCTTACTCCTTGCTCCAGCAGCCATCTGGTGATTTGCATGGGTTATACTTTCCTTATTCCTGTTTTCAATCATAAAATTTTGCAGACAAATAATCTTTCTTCCTAAATGTAGACCAAAATGTAGTATGCTACATTTCTTTGGTTAAAAAAAAAACAAATCAGTGTATATTATTTAATCTTTGTGAAAGTTTTAGAGTCTACAAACTATGACAGCTTCCATCCGTTTATTTGACTGGTCCCCTTGTCCCCTGAAGCCTACTCTAGAAGGTGATTCAAGACACAGTTTAAAGATGACTTCATCAAGTACAATACTACACAAAAACCCTTTAAATTGTACATTTACCATACCAAAAGGGAGCAGATAAGAGACATTAATTGTTGGGGTTTACATACACTTTTCCATTTTGAAATTCAAAACTGATGTTTCACATGTGTTAATAAATTTCTTTTAAGTATATTTTTACCTTTTAATATATGTTATTTATCCATGTTTTATGATTGACAAGATTTCAACTAAAATGCCTAATTTTTGTTCTGTGTAAGAGCTTTGATAGCTCTTATGCCCTGTACACACGATCGGTCCATCTGAGGAGAACGAACCGATGGACCGTTTTCATCGGTTAACCGAAGAAGCTGACTGATGGTCCGTCATGCCTACACACCATCGGTTAAAAAAACGATCGTGTCTGAACGCAGTGACGTAAAACACAACAACGTGCTGAAAAAAAAAGAAGTTTAATGCTTCCAAGCATGCGTCGACTTGATTCTGAGCATGCATGGATTTTTAACCGATGGTTGTGCCTACTAACGATCGTTTTTTTTTTCCCATCGGTTAGAAATCCATTGGTTAAATTTAAAACAAGTTGGCTTTTTTTTTTACCGATGGTTAAATAACCGATGGCGCCCGCACACGATCGGTTTGGACCGATAAAAAAGGTCCATCAGACCATTCTCATCGGTTTAACCGATCGTGTGTACGCAGCATTAGACTTTTTAGCATGTACTGCTTTTCTTTGACCTGCACTATGCATGACTGGTCAGGGTGACTTGAACAGCCATTTTTGTCTACCAACACAGGGGCCCGAACTGTTAACAGATGGAAAAGGGCAACCAGCAAAACATTAAGGACACAGCAAAGTGAAGAAGTGTAATAGAGAGAAAGATAGGTAATTAAACATACCTTAAAAAATGATAAATGCTCAGCAAATATGCCACAGGCAAAATCATTTTATAAAGGTGATCTTTAAACAGTGTTTTAGTGGTTGATTTTGTTAAACAATGAATTAGTAGTTGAGATATCCTTTATTGGTAATTTAACGTATTCCAGTTCTAGCTGTAGTGCAAACATGTAGTCCAGGTTAGAGTTTAAATGTAATTTAAAATTTACTATTGCAAATAAAAAAATAAAAAATTACTATTGCACAATAATTTAACTGTTTCCTGACCAGCTGTCACAGTTAGACTGTGGCAGGTTGGCTCCCTTGGGCGAGCCAGTGTAGCTGTACGTCGCCCGCTTTAAGAGCGATGCACGTGTCTGGCGGTTGCAATGTCTGCCTGCCACCCGTGATCACTCCTGAGAGAGACAAAACAGAGGTCTGTCAATGTAAATACTGTATTTATTGGCATATAACACTCACTTTTTTACCCTAAAAATAGAGGGTAAACTGTGCCTGCGTGTTATACGCAGGGGGCTGTGGAAAGTTTTTTTCCTGAAACTTCCCTCTTGAAGTTAGGGTGCGTGTTATACGCCTGTGCGTGTTATACGCCGATAAATACGGTAGCTAGAGACACTCCCTAGGTAACACATTTAACCCCTTGATTGCCCCCAGTGTTAACGCCTTCCCTGCCAGGGACATTTATACAGTAATCAGTGGCTATTTATAGCTCTAATCGCTGTATAAATATCAATGGTCCCAAAAAAGTGTCAAAAGTGTCTGATCTGTCTGCTGTGATGTTCCAGCACCAATGAAAAATGCAGATCTTCGCAATTACTAGTAAAAAAATATATAATAAAAATATACCCTATTTTGTAGATGCTATACCTTTTGCGAAAACGAATAAATATTAGACATGTGCATTGGTTTTCGTCCGAATGCATTTTCGTCTGAATTTCAGGTATTTTTGTTATCGTTTTAACAAATGAAAACTAACGCACAGAATACGAAAACTGAAAGATCCGACATAAACAAATGCTTTATTTTCATTTTTGTTCGTCGAATGTGCCTAACCTTAACTATTAGTCCAAGATTATTCTAAATAGAGAGAAAAGATTAGACATGATGAATGTTATTGGCTGATTGTAACCAAATAGGAGGAGCAGTAAAATAGCTAGAACTAACTTGACAATTCAACATGAACGACGAAGATTCGACAAAGCATCGAAAAACATACAAACATCGAATCTGTCATTGAAGGCTTATGGTGTCTGTTGATAGTTCTAAGAAGATTCGATCGAGCAGCTAAACTGTACGACGCTGCAATCGTACATTTCCGGTCAAATGCTCGGCCCATAGGCTATAGAAAAATTCTAATGTTGGTTGACTAGTAATAATAATTAATAAATATAATTATTACTAGTCATACAACATTAGAATTCTACTATAGCTTGTAGGCAGAACATTCGACCGGAAAAGTATGATTGCAGCGTCGTACAGTTTCGCTGCTCCGTCAAATCTTTTTTGAACATTCGACAGACAGTCAGACACCATAAGCCTTCAATGACAGATTCAACCTTAATTCGTTCGGATTTTCAGACGAATGCAATTTCCAACGAAAAACAAAATAAACAAAATCAAATTTCGGGAGTAACTAAATAAATGTATTTTTCAGACGAAAACGGAATTCCAAAACAAAATATTTCAGTGTGCACATGTCTAATAAATATACACTTATTGTGATTTTTTTTTACCAAAAATATATAGAATACATATCAGCCTAAACTGAGGAAGACAATTATTTTAATTTATTTTTATTTTTGAACAATTATTATAGCAAAAGGTAAAAAATGTATACATTTTTTTAAATTGTCGATTTTATTTGGTTTATAGCGCAAAAAATAAAAACTGCAGAGGTGATCAAATACCACCAAAATAAATCTCTATTTGTGGAAAAAAAAGGATGTAAATTTTGCTTGGATACAGCGTCGCAGTGCCGTATAGCAAAAAATTGCCTGATCATTAAGGGGCAAATCTTCCTTGGCTTAAGTTGTAAAAAGAAGGATGTTTTAAGAAAAAGGGATGATATTATTATTGCTTATACCAACCTGCTATTTGACATCCCTAAATTATTATTTGGTACTGAGTAGGAACCATTCAAGAAAAACAAATTTGAATTACCTTATTATGTGTTAAATAATGTTTTTTAGAACTCAGAACTTGTGTGGAATTCAGAAGGCTCTTACTAAGCTGAGGAAGCAACAGAAATTAAAATGACTTCCTACACTGGTTCTACTGCTGCTGTAAAAAATATTTTGATTACGGTACTTCCGCAGATGGCTAATTGAGATCCCCATGGATATGTCTTATTCTTAAATCCTCAGAGCACCTTCCAATAATTCCCAGCACTGGTTCTTATAAGATTGTTATTAGAATCTTTATTACAGTTATTAACATGGAATGTGTTATTGAAACTGAAAATACACTGCAGGGTTTTTTTATTTTACAATATTACATTTTTCTACCCAAGGGTGCAGAGAATTACATAGCTAGCAAAACATGGTTATCCTATTGCAATAGGTGGAAGAAAATAATTTACATAATATATCGTGATGAGCTTTTGCCTTTAATGCAAATAAACACATCGGTACATTCATTCTAAATTTTGTGGCAAGATGGGAAAAAACACTCAGCAAAAATGACCTGCATTTTTTTTTTACTGGCAAGATGGTATGGTGAATCTACCATTCTCATACATACTTGTGTGTACTGTTAAAAATTCAAGTGTATCACCAGGGAAATAGAGAGGGTGTAGACTGCAATAAAAAAACTGATAGGTGCTCTAATCCCTATCCACTCTATCCAAAACAAACAAAAACAATGTTTTTCCTTTTAGTTATACGTTAAAGGAACGGCAGCAGTCAAGCTGCAATATATAACATTTTTATTTTCGGGTTTAATGACAACTTTTGGCTCCATGCACACTGGAAGCTAAAAAAAAACTATAAACAACGCCAGTAGAAAGGGAGCCTTTCAAAGTTTTTTAGTGTTTTTGCAATAGCGTTTATTAGTGTTTTTCAGTGTAGCTTTTTTTTTCAATGGATACAAATGCAAAAAAACACTGGTGAGCAGCGTTTATTAGCGTTTTTCGGCGTTTTGCATTTTTTTTGCGATTTTTCTCGCCGAAAAACGTCACTTTGAACGCAAATTTCTGGCGTTCAGAAAAAAAGCCCATAAACTCCACTGCTCATTAACACTAAAAAACATCCATGTGTGCATGGACACATAGGCTAACATAGAGTGCAGTTTATTGGCTTTTTAAAAAAAATGACAAAACACCAATAAACTACAGTTTATCAGCTTCAGTGTGCATGGAGCCAAAGCCAATAAAAGCTATCTTAAAAAGTCAAAAACAATTATTTAAGCAACAAACCTAATTTTGAATAATAATAATAATAATAATAATAATAATAATAATAATAATAAAAAAAACTGACCTACTCCTCTCTTTATTCCTCCTCTTCCTGAAGTATTCAAAAATTTGGTTCCACACACTGTTGTTGTTCATTGCTTGAAAGAGAATTTTGTAACAAAGCGTGATAGGCAGATCCAAACATTGTACTGGAGTTTGATTGGCAGATCCATATACTGTGAAAAGTATTACTGGAGCAGATCACACAACAGCTGGCACAGTAGATATTTAGTTATTTGATCATTTTTCTATTAAATGCATTGTGTGTGTATATGATGTCAGTGGCTTTAATTTCGATTAAGGAATACTGATTTCAAGTTGTTTAGCTCAAATAGATCGGACTGATTATTGATATGCAAAAAGTATAGTACAGGCAATGATTAATAGCTTAGAAGACTGTTATATGAAGATGGCTGCCAACTCTTTAATACCTTGTCAGAGCTAGCTCACTAATGAAGACATGTGGGGCACTTAGCTAACATAATTCCACCATTACAGGTATTCATTTATACACATCACACATAGTTACATTACTAATAAATGCAATACAATTACCCATAAATGGAAGGGTTACATCACTGAAATGTATCTCAGGCTGTCATTTACAGTAATAGCAATCACACAACAAATGAATTCAAAGTAATGTAATTTGATGAATACCTAGTATTGTTCACTCCTCTATTGCAGAAATGGAAATGGACCATCTCTGATGATAATACTTCACTAATGTATTTGCATTAGCATTTAGTACTACTGTGCATACAGTAAATTAATGAAGGCACACCCGTACTAAACCGTTTTCATTTAGCACTCATAAATAGTTTGCATTATTGCAAAAATGTGAAGTTATGAATACTAATGACAGCTAGTTCCAACAAATTCTACCATAATTATATCTCCCATTTTAAAATACTTTGAAGCATTAATCACTACTTGTTTATATTAAAAATATTGCCAAATAAAAAATATAATGAAAAAAAGAGAAAAAAAATAGATCTCTTAATGAAAGAGATGAGCAGTGAAAATCTTGCTGACATTTTTATGTGTTATGACCTGCAATTCTCTGTGAATTGCTTAGGAAATTGGCTTATACACAAAGCTTATTTATTATTACCATGTTCTTTTATTCTTTCCTTTCATGTCACTCTCTATATAAAGATTCATTTTTATGTACATCGAATATCAATCCATACTCAAAGCATAAATACACTTTAACATGTACTGATCCCACTCAAAAGCCAGTGGATTCAATTATTAAAGTGTATGTAAAGCATTCTGTAGCTATCCTGTCACTTGCGAGTGCCAGGATCAATAAGGAGAGAGACACAAGTATTTGTCTTCCCTGTATATGGATCCTGCCTGTGGTAAATTGTCACCGTGGACAAACTTCAGGTTTGGATCAAACTCATGTTCAACCTGAACCCAGATTGTTTGCAGGTCAGCAAACATTTAAAAAATGTAACATTATTGGTCAGATCACTTACCTAACCCCCCCCTCCCCCTGCGTGCTGATGAGATCCTTAGACGGTTTTGTTTACATATAGCAGCCTACCAGTGATCTGTTATTTTGCAGTTAACCATCATGGGGTTAGGTCAACATTGTTAGGTTCATGGGGCCAGATTCAGGTACAAATGCGGCGGCGTAACGTATCGTCCTTACGTTACACCGCCGCAAGTTTTTCTCGTAAGTGCTTGATCCACAAAGCACTTGAGTACAAACTTGCGGCAGAGTAACGTAAAGACGTCCAGCGCAAGCCTGCCTAATTCAAATGGGGCATGTACCATTTAAATTAGGGGCGCGCTCCCGCGCCGAACGTTCTGCGCATGCTCCGTTAGTAAATTTCCCAACGTGCTTTGCGCGAAATTACGGCGCCCCGACGTGTTTGTGAATGACGACGTGCGTAACGTACTTACGCCAATTTTTTTTTTTTAATTAGACGCGGGAACGACGGCCATACTTTAACATGGCTTGTGTAAAGTTAAGCCATGAAAAAGATTGCTTAACTTTGCGACGGGAAAAAACGATGTTACGCAGGCGAGTAGCTTCGTGGATCGCCGTAAAAGCTAATTTGCATACCCGACGCTGGAAAACGACGCAAACTCCACCCAGCGGCGGCCGAAGTATTGCAGCCTAAGATCCGACGGTGTAAGTACACCTGTCGGATCTTAGGGCTATCTATGCGTAACTGATTCTATGAATCAGCTGCATAGATACTCTCAGAGATACGACGGTGTATCAGGAGATACGCCGTCGTATCTCTTCTGTGAATCTGGCCCATGGTGTCTTGCAAGGAGGAGAGACTTTGACATCCCAATGATGAAGGCATATTGCCTAGTATGTTTATTTTGTTTTTTTTGGGGGGGGGGGCAGCATGCTTGCTGCCTCCCCTTTTCTGGCCTTCCAAGCTGCATGTCTAAATAAGGATTTGGCATTTATTTTAAGGAGGGCACACCTTTTTTTATTTTGTACAAACCAGATTCAAACCAAACTATTATCGCAGAATGCAGTATGGGGGGGGGGAGAGGTCAACTTAAAGGAGTTGTAAAGGAAAAAAAATTTTCACCTTAAAGCGGGGGTTCACCCATACATGACACTTTTTCCCCTTAGATGGATGCTCGTTTTGTCTAGGGGAATCGGCTAGTTGTTTTAAAATATGAGAGGGCGTGGCCGGGATGTGAACAGGAGCAGACGTGTGTTGACTGAGCTCCGCTCCTACCGGTATCCTGTACTGATTCCAGCGCCGATTCCTGCTACCAGAACCTATCTTCCTGACACCCTGGGGCGGAAGAAGGCACCCGGCACCCCGCAGCCTCCTCCGTTGTCTCCGGGCAAGCTCCGTTCCTCTGCCGGGACCGGCGAGCGCGTCGCGGCGGCCATCTTGCCCACGAGGCTCCCAGCACAGGAGATGTCGGTTAGCTCTCCAGCCTCCCCTAATCCACCTGCATCCCTTGCCGCTTCTCATGCCGAGCTCCTGGCGGCCATCAAGGAGGGCCGGGACTCGGTGATGATCAAGATTGATCACCTAGTGGCGGATGTTAGCCTCATCCGCCATGACATGGACAAATTTAGGGCCCGGTTCGCGGAGGCGGAGGGCCGCATATTGCAGCTGGAGGACTCCACCAGGGCGGATTCCAGGGACCTGCATGCTCTCCAACTGCAGGTCAAGGCCCTGCAGGAGAAATCCATCGACACCGAAAATCGCCTGAGGAGGAACAACGTCAGGGTCCTGGGCCTTCCTGAGAGGGCCGAGGGCCTCAGGCCTGCAGAGTTCACCGAGACCTTCCTGATCTCCCTCCTAGGCCTGCCTGCCATGCCGCCCACGTTTGTCGTCGAGAGGGCCCACAGGGTCCCACCTAAGCCTCCGATCCCTGGGGCCCCCCCTAGGCCTTTCCTGCTACGGCTCCTCAATTACCGGGATAGGGATCGAATCATGGCTGCTGCCAGGGAGAAAAGGGATCTGCAATACAACGGGGCCAAAATCATGCTCTTTCCTGACTACTTCCCAGAAGTGCAGCACAAACGCCGCTCCTTTACCGAGGTGAGGAGATGCCTGCCAGATCAAGGTCTCAAATTCAGCCTACTCTATCCCAGCAAGCTGAGAGTGATTAATGGCGACCGCACCCGCATCTTCATGGACCCCGATTCGGCATTGGCGTGGCTGGAGAGCCGGTGAGGGTCTCATCTAGTGGCAAGTACCCCCTTCCTGTTTTTGCACTTTGTTTTGCCACCTTTATTTCATGCGGGTCATCCGTCTCCCCCTTAAATGGCATATTGATACGGCGCCCTGCCCTACATTCCCCATAGGGCTACCGTGTTTGCCAGGTTACTGTCATGCTACCCTTGCTGGATCCGGAACTCCCGTTTGCCCCTTTTGTTGCTGGGTGCGGGCTGTGGCTGTGGCTGCTCTGCCCTTTTTTTTTTTCCCTTCCCTCCGTAGATGGGCACACAAACCTGACATACTTCGTCTGATGGGACCTGACAAGTGACTCATGATCCGGCACTCTTCCTGCCCCCTACATGCCAGTGTGCCCTCTCCTTGACTCCCAGAATTCGCTTCCCCCCCTCATGGCCCGCACCTAACACTGGCCGTTACATCCTGTCCTGACCGGGAATCGGTCCTTTCTCCAGATGTTAGGAGATGTGATGCTCAGTCCACGAACTTGAATGCACGTCACCCCGACTTTGGCATGTGGCAGCACTCCAGGACTGCTGCCCCCCCTCCCCTATGCTCTGTTTACTCACCCCCTCCTTTTTTTTTTCTTTTGTCCCTGTTTTTTTTTGTGTTTTTTTTCTCTCCCTTATGTCCCCCCTTGTTATCCAGAGCCTGAACACTGATCGCTGGTCTCTGCTGCACCCGCTCCCCGGGCTTAGACGTAGACGACCTGGTGTCTACTGTGTAGGGCCCCCAGTTTTTAGGGGCTCAGTTACACTGAGTTGTATTTGTTTTTGGGGAAAAACTATTCCCACCCCCCAGACCGTTGTTTGGGGGCCGGGACATAGTAGGATAGGCACTTCGTGCCTGGGTAATTGGTTTGGTTCAATGTCTTTTGTGTATGCTCAGCTCTATGCTTTCCACTTTTATTTGACTATGTCGTGTCTATATGGTTCCAGTGTGCATTACGGTGCATTCAGGGTCCTGTTGCTCCTGAGGTGCTTCCTGATCTATCTAATTGGTCATCCATTCCACTTCCCGCCCCTCGTGCCTGATGGCTGACCGCTCGCATGATTCCTTTACCATTCTCTCCTGGAATGTTAGAGGCCTCAACTCTAAATTCAAGCGTGCCACTCTATGCCAGTACTTAAAGGCTCACTCGCCCCAGCTTATTTTACTCCAAGAGACTCACCGCATGGGCAGCAAGATCCTGACTCTCAAGAAACCTTGGATACAGAGGGCACTGCATGCCACGTATTCCACATATGCCAGAGGAGTGTCGATCCGTATTCATAAAAACTTCCCCTGTGTAATTGAGGAGGTCAGGTTGGACCCCCAGGGTAAATATGTGATATTGGTCTTTACGCTCTGGGCTCAGAGGTACATTGTTGTAAACTTATACATTCCCCCTCCTTTTTCGCCAGAATTGCTATATGCGGTTGTAGACAAAATTACGCCCTTTTGCCCCGGGAAGGTGATGATAATGGGGGATTTCAATGCCATCCTGTCCCATGACCTGGACAGACCAACGCCTCCTAAACATAGGAGCGTGGATCTACCTGCCTGGGCTCAGGCGGTGGGTCTTGAAGAGGTCTGGAGGTGGAAGCATCCGGGGGTGAGGGCATACTCATGCTTCTCGTCTTCCTACAAGACCGCATCTCGGATTGATTTGGCCTTCTCCAACCCCGCACTGTTAGCGGATGTGTTGGGGGCGGACTATCTCCCGAGCGGTCTCTCGGATCACAGCCCCTTGGTGGTGAAGCTTCGCTCTCCGGCACTGCGCAGCGCTGCGCTTTGGCGGTTGGGTGCGCAATGGATCACTCCCCCTGACATACTGGACATTACAACCCCCTTACTGACTGAATTTTTGGAACGGAATGTGGGTACTGCCTCCCCGGAGGTTGTATGGGACACGTTCAAGGCTTACTCTAGAGGGCAATACATCTCCTCCATGGCTAGTGCTAAGAAAAAACATTCAGCTCAGACCCGGGAATTAGAACAACTGATTAGTGACAACACGGACAGGTACAATTTAGACCCCACCTCGGATCATTTTGATCGAATGATGGCAGCCCAACGGGACCTACATCTCCACATGGCAGAGGCGACTCGCCTAGAGATTCACAAGAACAAACAACGTGCCTTCGAGCAGGGGGACCGGAATGGCCGCCTGTTGGCCATGATGGCCCAGCATGATCATCCTCTCACCACAATTTCTCTTCTTCGAACGGCTGGGGGTGATACGGTATCCTCTCCCCAGGAGATCCTCCAGACCTTTAGTGACTTTTATAAGACACTATATTCCTCGGGACTCCCCGCGGACTTCCGACCTGAGACTATAACCACTTTGATGGATTCCTTGGCGCTAGGCTGGCTATCCGACGGAGAAAGAGAGGCCTTGACTCAACCGTTCACAGCCCTAGAGGTGCAAAGGGCTATCCAATCCTTCCCACCGGGCAAAGCGCCTGGGCCGGATGGACTCCCGCTCGATTTCTACCGTGCACACGTGGGCCTCTTGGCCCCCCTGTTGGCCCAGCTCTATACATCTTCCCTGACGGACGGCAGTCTCCCCGCTTCCATGTACCATGCCCACTTAACGCTGATATATAAGCCTCCCAAAGACCCAACCTCCTGTGCCTCTTACAGACCTATTGCCCTGCTCAATACCGACTTCAAGATCTTGACCAAACTGCTTGCCCTTAGGTTGTACCCCATGCTGCCCACAGTGATTGACTCAGACCAGACCCCAGACCGGTTTCATGCCCCGTAGGTCCACGGACGTTAACCTCAGGAGACTCTTCACCAACATACACGCCAAACACAATAATGTAGGGACGAGGACGGTGGCCTCATTAGACGTCGAAAAGGCCTTCGACACAGTCGAGTGGCATTTTCTGTGGGAAACACTGCGTCGGATGGGTTTTCCGCTGCTGTTCATCAAATGGCTTCAGGTGATCTATAAGTCCCCTACTTCCTCGGTGCGCTTGGGTGGGGGCCTATCCGCCCCCTTCAGGCTCTTCCGGGGAACGCGGCAGGCTTGCCCTCTTTCTCCGGCCCTGTTTGCCCTTGCCATTGAACCGGTGGCGGAGGCCTTGCGCTCCACACCACTTATTAGAGGTCTTCGAGTGGGCTTGCTGGAGGAGAGGGTGGCCCTGTACGCGGACGATATGCTACTGTTCCTGAATGATGAGGGTCCTTCCTTGCAGGGTGCACTGACCGTCTTGGACACATTTGCCTCGGTCACTGGACTCAGGGTAAATTGGTCCAAATCGCTGCTTTTCCCGATAGACCAGGCGGCCAGATCTACCTCCCAACCTAATAGCCCGCTATGCTGGGTTACCTCATTTAAATACCTGGGTGTACAGGTCTCTGCATTAGCTTCTGATTTCATCCTATTAAATCTGACCCCGGTCCTGCTAGACACTCAGTCCAAGCTCAAGGCATGGAGTAATCTCCCGCTGTCTGTGTGGGGGAGGGTAAACCTTATTAAAATGAAGATAGTCCCCAAGCTGATTTACCTCTTCCGCCATTCCCCACAGTGGATACCTAAGTCATTTTTCAACAAACTAAACCAGATCTTCTCTTCCTTTATTTGGGGCCCATCCCCGCCCAGGTACAAACTCGCGACTCTGATGAGGCCGCGAACACAAGGGGGAATGGCGTTCCCCGACTGTCACAAGTACTTCCTTGCAACACAATTGGTGACTGCGGCCTGGTGGTTGCGGCCGGACGGGACCAACACCGCCACAGCCCTAGAGGCCTCGGTGGTCGGTTCGCTGGAGGCACTCCAGCTTTTGCTGTTCCGTGGCCCCAGCGCACCGTACCCCTTGACTCCCTCCATGCTTACCACTATGCGGGCATGGAGGACGGGACTGGCCATTGAAAAGTGCAAGCCCACCGAGATCTCCCCTAATGCCCCTATCTGGAGAAACCCGACCCTAGCGCACTTCTACAGGCTCCCGGATCCGGTGGCGTGGTCGAAGTGCGGCGTTAAATTGATTTCACATATAGTCTCACAAACTAAACTACTATCCTTTGACGAGCTTGAGTCCACGTTTAATTTGCCCCGACACTACCTCTTTAGATACCACCAGGTGGCACATGCATTTTCGGCGCAGTTCCCGCTGTCGTCCTGTATCGTGGCCCAGTCGGAGTTGGAGAGAACACTTCGGTTTTGCTGCGAGACGAAGCCTACCTCACATTTGTACTCCTATCTGACTTTTGTGTCTCTTCCTCCTCTGGATGGCCTGCGGTCCCGATGGCAGCGCGACATCCCTACGTTAGATGCTGATGACTGGGATGATGTGTGGGATCTTCCCTTCCGCACTTTGGTCTCCATTCGAGACAGGTTGGTGCAGTTTAAAATTGTCCACAGAGCGTACTTTACCCCACATAGACTCCACAAGATGAACCCGGCGCATTCCCCCGAGTGTTGGAGGTGTAGTGCCTCCCCGGGCGACTTCTCCCACATTTTCTGGAGATGCCCTGTGATCAAACAATATTGGGAAGAGGTATTGGAAATGGTCAATAAAATTGCGGCAGTCCAGCTGCCACTGGCGATGGAAGTGTGTGTCCTGGGTATTGTTGAGAACATAGTCCAATCCTCTGCCAAACGTACATTAGTGAGTCTACTACTTTTCTATGCACGCAAGAACATTGCCATGCATTGGAAGAAGCCTACTTCCCCCTCCCTGATGCAGTGGAGGGGCTTGGTGAACGCCAGCCTTCCCCTGTATAGGGATACATACGTAAACCGGGAGTGCCTGCAGAAATACGACAAAATATGGCGAGCCTGGCTAGCTGAAGCTGAAACTGCTGGCTGAACACTTGTAATAGATGACATGTTTGGCCGCGAGGGCATAGAGAATAATCTGTTTTTCTTTTTTTGTTTTCCTTGATTGGTTGGCCGGTGCACCGAGGGAGCACGCTGCTGAGGGGGGGGCACCTTAGCCCCCCCTGTCCATGTTCATATCTGTTTATAACTGTAAATTTTCACCTCTCAGGAAGCACTATGTAACAACGTATGATGACATATATGTTGATTCATGTTAGATGCTTATGAGCTGTGCATGTATGTACTGTCTTCTGTCATGTCGATGTCTTGTTTATAAACTTAATAAAAACAATAAAAAAAAAAAAAATATGAGCTGTACTTACAGTTTACGAGATGCATCTTCTCCGCCGCTTCCGGGTATGGGCTGCAGGACTGGGCATTCCTATTTTGATTGACAGTCTTCCGAGAGGCTTCTGACGGTCGCATCCATCGCGTTACGATTTTCCGAAAGAAGCCAAAAGTCGGTGCGCAGGCGCAGTATAGAGCCGCACCGACGTTCGGCTTCTTTCGGCTACTAGTGACGCGATGGATGCGACCGTCGGAAGCCTCTCGGAAGACTGTCAATCAAGAAGGAATGCCCGCTCCCGAAGACCCATACCCGGAAGCAACGGAGAAGATGCATCTCGAAAATGGTAAGTACGGCTCATATTTTAAAACAACAAGCCGTTTCCCCTAGACAAAACGAGCATCCATCTAAGGGGAAACATTGTTTTATGGGTGAACTCCCGCTTTAATGCAATCTACTGTAGGTGACCGCGATATTGTGTCAATCTCGCTCCCTTTCTCGGCGAGATTGACCACCTACGAGCCCCGTCGCAGGAGCCAGCGCCGAGCCGGCTCGCCGCAATGGTAAAAAGCTGTCATAGGAGGGACGGGGATCCGACTTGGATTCCCGGCAATTCTAGCCACTGCGTTTTGTATGAATCATGAGGGGGAACTCCACACCAAATTTTTAATAAAAAAATGGCATGGGTTCCCCCCCAGGGGCATATCAGGCCCTTAGGTCTGGTATGGATTGTAAGGAGAACCCCCTACGCTGAAAAAACGGCGTGGGGGTCCCCCCCACAATCCATACCAGACCCGTATCCAAGCACGCCACCCGGCCGGTCAGGAAACTAGTGGGGACGAGCGAGCGCCCCCCTCCTCCTGAGCCATACCAGGCCGCATGCCCTCAACATGGGGGGGTTGGGTGCTCTGGGGCAGGGGGGTTGGGTGCTCTGGGGCAGGGGGGTGCCCCCCCCACCCCAAAGTACCCTGTCCCCATGTTGATAAGGACAGGGCCTCTTCCCGACAACCCTGGCCGTTGGTTGTCGGGGTCTGCGGGCGGGGGGCTTATCAGAATCTGGGAGCCCCCTTTAATACGGGGGCCCCCAGATTGTATGCGAGCGGGAGAAGAACCGGGGAGCGCCGAGACGACAGTGGAGAGTGGAGAATATGGAAGAAGACCCCCCGGAGAGTGGAGAAGACCTCCCCGGAGAGCAGAGAAGACCCCCCGGAGCTGACTAATAAAATTTTTTAAAACCCTGTTTATTTTATTGACACTTTGCCTCCGGTAGGGTGCGATGTACCCCATATTCATTCACCTAGGGTGGGGGGCCGGTATCTGGGGGCCCCCTTATTAAAGGGGTCTCCCAGATTCCGATAAGCCTCCCGCCCGCAGACCCCGACAACCAACGGACAGGGTTGTCGGGAAGAGGCCCTGTCCTTATCAACATGGGGACAGGGTACTTTGGGGTGGGGGGGCGCTCATCCCCACTCCTTTCCTGACCGGCCGGCTGGCGTGCTTGGATACGGGTCTGGTATGGATTGTGGGGGGGGGGACCCCCATGCCGTTTTTTTCAGCGTAGGGGGTTCTCCTTACAATCCATACCAGACCTAAGGGCCTGGTATGCCCCTGGGGGGGAACCCATGCCGTTTTTTTATTTAAAATTTGGCGTGGCCCCCTCATGATTCATACCAAACGCTGCGGCTAGAATTGGCGGGAATCGCCTCTATGACGCGCTCGCTGGAATGTGCTTTTTCTATTCCAGCGAGTGCGAGATGTCGGCACCATGTCGCCGAGAATCAGCGCGATGCCGTCGTGCTGGAAACACATTCTCGGCGACAGGTATTGTATGCATTAAGGTGAAAAAAATTATAATGCCGCCACCCCCCCGAGCCCCCGTTTTACTTATCTGACCCGTTGAAAGTCCCGCACTCGGTCCCGAGAGCCTCTTCGCCACTCAGCCTGGCCGCTGATTGGCTAGAGCAGATGGATTGAGAGCAGCGCAGCCATTGACTGGCGCTGCTGTCAATCACATCCAGTGACGCGGCATGCCGAGGGATACAGTGAGCGGCTATGGCCACTCGCTGTATCACGGGAGCGTGGCCGCAAGGACTCATCACCAATGCGAGCTCTCTCACATGAATGTGGTGAGTTCTTGCGGGGAGAACCAGAGACAGTCACCGAGGGACCCCAGAAGACGTGGATCGTGGCCACTCTGTGCAAAACGAACTGCACAGTGGAGGTAAGTATAACATGTTTGTTATTTTAAAGAAAAAAAAATGTCCTTTAGTAACCCTTTAAGTCAGATCAAAGGTCAATTTAAATTGTTTCATATCTGTGACTTTCAAAAAAAAACACTTAGTAATCCTGCCGTGAAGGTTGTTGTTCATGAACTTTTAGTTATAAGGTGCCAATGCTCTGTCCCTGTTTCCTGGTTGGGTGATTTTGTTACCAAGCATACCTCTGTTGGAGGCTGCAAGAGGCTGTTTCAACACAATACCTGCATTACAAACATTACCCAGGCATGTCCACTGTTGTTTCTATCAAGAAACCCATCCTGCATGTCAGGATGTTACTACAAAGAGGATCTAGAAAACTAGCACCATTGTGATGCAACCAATTGAGAAAAGTGGGTGAAAAGCAATTACTGAAAAAATAAAAGCAACTATGATACACAGTATTAAAAAAAATAAAAAAAATGGATATAGTTTAATAGAGAAAAAATAAAAATAAGAAACATTAGGATTTAAGGCCAAGTAGCAAAATACATATCATCTAAGATAAAAAAGCATTTTTTTACATCTAAATTGATGTCATGTGATATTACATTTCTCGTATAATAACCGTGGGTTGGGGAAAACATTTCCTGTCTGGTTATCTAAATGGAGTAGAGTGCTATTATAAAATTATACCAAATTGACATTTAGTATGACAAGTCCAAGTATCCCATATGAAAAAGACAACTTTGCTTTCTAGAATACTAAGCAAATGCTCATTTATTCTGGTGTTAATAACTTTCATAAGCATCATGAACCTATGGCAGGATAGATTTCAGCCAATTAATGGAAACATTTTGAGTTGGTGTTGACAATACATGCTAAGTTTTCTTATTTACACTTACCAAGTAAATAAACAGTAAAGATGGTTAAACATTTTTTACTTTCTTCTGGATTCCTGGATTCGTGTGTTAGCCTGTATTGGGAATTTTACTTATTTTCTGAAAGTAGTGCCAGTATACAGTACATGATTTTATTTTTAAAACACCAGTTTTTCAGAAACATCAAGGGAGCACAATGACCTTAAGTGCCTTAAATGGAGATACCTGCATGACTTTAGTAGTATGTATGATTTTTGCTTGATGGTGACATATTTACATACTGATTTCTGTCTTAGAATATCTTAGCCCATGTATTCCCAGTAGAAAATATTTTATCCCTAGGTATTATTGTATAGACATTCCAGCATGGTAGCAAACAATTATGTGCAAGTTATCACTAAGATTCCAACTAGAGAATCCAACTAGAGAATCATGGATAATTCGACACATGCTTGGAAGCATTGAACTTCATTTTTCTCTGCACGTCGTTGTGTTTTACGTCACCGCGTTGGACTCGATTCGGTTTTTTAACTGAGGGTGTGTAGGCATATCAGACCATCAGTCAGCTTCATCGGACCGTTCTCATTGGATGGACCGACCATGTGTACGCGGCCTCAGCCTTTAAACAATGATGAATCTCACATATACAAATTTATTTATTAAGTGCAAGTGTATGTGCAAGAGTAATTTTAGACTATAAAGATTTTTTTTTATATAAAAGTATAGTAGTTGAAAGTAATTATTACAAGCTGTGTCTATTGCTCAGGAACAAGAGAATGTGTTTAGAAAGTGGACAATGGAAAATAAACACTAAGGTATAACAACTTACTGTTATAACAACTAATGTCTGGAATTTCTTCCTAAAGTGAATCCATGACTATTTACATTAAATATCAGCATATTTTTACCAAGCAGTAAACACACTTTACACTTGAGCAATTTTCAACTTGTACCCTATGCTCGACTATGCTCAACATGCAGAATACCATTCTTTTGAATTGTTCTTGTTGATACTCAAACTCTCAGCAACTGCACATGCTGTGCTCTACACTAAAAAAAATACATGAGTTTATTTGAGCATACTCTGTCAATTTTGTCCCTATAGACCTCAGTAGGTAAGCTGAAATGTTTGTGCACATTTTTGCACGTGTTTTTGCACCTTAAAAACTGCTTTTCCTCCCTTACCTAGTCTGGGGAAAAAACGTTTGAAACGTGATACTCATGCAAAAACACTTGCACAAAGTTTGTAAAATGCCAAAAAAAGCTTAACAATCACTAGAAATGCTCTGTTCAGGTGTGAATGCAGGCTTACTTTCTATTGCTGCGAAATTGTGGCAGTTTGCTAGGCCTGTTAGGTGAACAAACAGAAGGTGCTTGTAAGCCGCTAGAAACTGACTGAAACCCATTTGAGGGTCAATGTTAGTCTGTTAGTCTAATATTTAAAAATTAATTACTTCACAGTACAAACATCCAAAGGGATCAATGATCACTTTTTTAAATCTTGTTTTCTGTGTGCATATTTTAAAGTCTATAGTCTTGCACAGGTGCACTTGAATTGAAGAACAATATGGTGTTGCCACTGTACTTAAAAAGCAAAACAATGTGATCTTGGTTAAACACTTTTAATTCAAATTTAAATATATTGAAGTGTTCACTGGCCACCATTATCCTTAAAACATTGTAAATGTTCCAGTTTGCTTTTAGGGGGAAAGTCATTCCATAATGATGTACAGAAGATGGCGTTTACCATGTATTTTTTTTAAAGATTAATCATCGGGGCTTTATGAAGAAAATATAGTAACTGAAGCATAATGATAATTTTAATAAGGGTTAGTTTTACCTGCCACTGACAAATGCAATTTCTTAAAAATGTTAATTCTATCCCAAAACTGTGTTAAGAGAGGGAATATGTTAAGGCAACAAAAATCTCTAGGATTAGGGGTAACCCAGCTGTCTGAATAGTTAAACACAATTGTAGTTGAAAATGGGCATTGAAATTGGGCCACTGGCTGCGTATCGTCACCATCTATTAACATCAAAGTGGATTTTGCCCAGTTAATCGTGAGTCCTGAGTAAACCCCTAACTCTATAATGGTGTCCATCACCTCTTGCATAGCAGAATACTATTTTGTACATGTTGGAGCTGAGCCAGTGGCTCAATAGTCAGGGAAAACAGGAGGGGTGACAGATTGCACCACTCCCTAGTTCACGTAGCTAAGGCAAAGGCCTGTGACATTCTTCCTGATTCTCTTACAGTCACCTGTGGGTCACTGTATAGTAGAAGGGCCAGAGAGATGTATAAATCCCCTATTCCAAATTTTTAGCTAGCATGGCCCATAAATAGTTCCAATCAATACTATCAAATGCCCTAACGGTGCCTAGTGATAGCAAGGCACTCTGACCTTTTTCATCAGCTGAGTTTTCATATTGATATAAAGTCATTGTAGACTGATAGCTGTGGATTTATGTGGTATAAAGCCTGCCTAAACAGAATGTACAATTGACATGATAACCTCATTCAGTCTAAAAGTAAATACCTTTGCCAGAATCTTCACATCTCTTTGCAACAATGATATAGGCCTATATGATCCAGGGTCTACCTGATCTTTACCTAGTTTTATCAAAAGAATAATGTTGTCCCTAGACATAGAAGATGGTAAATGTTGGCCAGCTAAGGAGGCATTAAATACTTCTAGTAAATGCAGGAGCACAGATTCAGCATAATGTTTGTATGTTTCCATTGGTAAAACATAATCACCCAGAGCTTGGCAATTAGGGAAGGAACTGGCTGTCTTCTAGGCCTACTCAAGGGTAATTAGGGCATTTAGCTTTTGTCGCTGAGCATCTGAAAGGGTTGGAAAAGATACCCTCTGCAAGTACCTTTCAAGCTTTTATGGGAGAGAGTTAGCTTTTGGACGATATAGATCTTCATAAATAGTATGAACAATACTGTCAGAGCATGATCTAATATCCAGAATAGCTGGGGTTCTCTGATGAGATTGACTAGTTTAGCCAGAAGTCAAGCAGTTTTCGTCCCTTCCTCAAAAAAGGCCAATTTAGAAAAGAACCGTTTGCGATCTGTTGAAAAGGAGAGCAGATGGTCCAAGGCTGACTGAGTCAATATCTATATTTATACACGCAGGTGAGGATCATGGTCCTCCTGAGGGGGTTAAGAACCCCTCTTAAGTTCCATGACACTAGAAGGATGTCATACATACTTAGCAAATAATAAGTGATCATAGTAAGGGAAATCCACAACTGTCCGTTGGGTATTCTCAAAGTAACAGGTGGCATGCACAGAGGCCAGAAATATGCAGTCCAGAATAGCAATGTACTAGGTTGCTCTGGACTAAGTAACCAAAAACAGAACAAAAAATTGAGCACGGCCATGCCCCAGCATGGTAAGGCCACCTGCTCAGATGCCATTGCTCAGTGCCAATAAGATCCTATAAGCACTGGCGGGTTAACTTTGAGCACACCCACTGGATGTAAACAACAATACAGATAGAAACAAATAGAAAACATGCTGCCAACAGGGCAGAATAGTCCCCATACATAACTCCACAGATTGTATTATTGAGGCTTAAGCACATTGGTGGAAAAACTCGCAGTGTTCCTCTCTCATCTATAAAACCAGTAAGTTGTCCCCCAGCCAGAGAACAGAAGAAACATAAGGATGCTGCACTGCTCACCAACGGTACTAGCTCTGGCTGACTACAAATGTCAGTCATCCTCCGCAGCCTCCGGGTGGGTGCAAAGACATTGATTGTTACTGTCGCGCCAATACGAGGCATCCGTTTCTGTATCAAAAAGTGAGCTTACCCTTGTACCTTGTGACTCTCAACTTGGCAGGGTATAGCATCGCATAGGGCCCCTTAAGACATTGCAACCTTAGACCTGTGATGTTGAACATCAAGGGAGAAGTCCAGATAGAAGGACACTTTGCCCTTACCATATTGTACAATTGCACGTTTTCTTGCAAGACCTAGCACAATTTCTCTATCTCTGTAATTTAGGAGATGCACTAGAATGAGTCTGGGAGTATTGCCCAGTGGCAGTGGGTTCAGGGGTGTCCTGTGAGCTCTCTCTACAGAGATGAAAGAAGTAAAGGCCTCCTTACTAAAAATCTCCAGTAGCTAGTATTCCATAAATACTGTGGCATCTTGTATCCTACCTAAACTGACCTTTTACATTTGACCCTGACTTTTAGCCCTGATTCTAACACTAAACTGGACCAATCCCTGGTCTATTTTTTTACATTATGATTACATTTTCTTTTCTGTGTAGTTGAGAAATATACAATGTATCTTATTCTCCATTAAGAAGCAAATAACAGATTACATAGGCAGGTTTTAGTTTGTCATCTTGTAAACTATGACAATCAATCAAATTCTATCACAGTGAGCAAATGATTGAGAGCTGGTTCTATTGTTTATCACCTGCTTGCTGAATGTAAAGCAGAAATAAATATTCAATATTCGACTTAACTTAAATAAATATAAAATATATAGTATTTTTTGTCTTGAATATAATTTATACATATCTGATATTCCTTCTACATTGTGGGAAATTGTGTGCTTATCTGTCTTAACCACTTCAATACTGGCCCATAGTCATTTGACATCCACAGATGGGATCGCCCATCCTGGGTGGACGTCATATGACGTCCTGGGCTTTGTGCAGTGATATCTGGATGATGCCTGCAGCTAGAGGCATCATTCAGATATCATGCTTTAGTGCTGGCGATTCTGTGCACCATAAGAATGATCATAGCAGCGGTTCCACCGCTTTATCATTCTTATAGGCGGTGCTTCTCCGGGCTCTCCGGTGCCATTGGGGGCCCGGAGAAAGAATCGTCCGGCGATGGCTGGGAAGCATAGAGATGACTGGTGAGCAGATGGTCACCAGTCATCTCTATGACCGTCGGAGGCCCGGGCGTGATGTGATGACGTCACGCCCGGGTGCCCGGAAGTAAACAAAGCAGCGATTGCGGCTAGTAAGCAATACTAATCATGAGATCTGGGATTTTTTTTCCACGATCTCATGCTTTCAAGCCTGGAGGTGAGATGCAGGGTCTTATTGACCCCGCATCTCTCCATAAAGAGGACCTGTCACACACATTTCCTATTACAAGGGATGTTTACATTCCTTGTAATAGGAATAAAAGTGTTAAAAAATAAATTAAAATGCCCCTGTCCCCTATAGCTCATGGGCAGAAGCGAACGCACATGTAAGTCCTGCCCACATATGTAAACGCCGTTTAAACCACATATGTGAGGTATCGACGCGTGCGTTAGAGTGCCAACAATTCTTGCACTAGACCTCCTCTGTAAATCTAAACTGGTAACCTGTAGAAATGTTCAAAGTGTCGCCTATGGAGATTTTTAAGTACTGAAGTTTGGCGCCATTCCATGAGTGTGCGCAATTTTAAAGCGTGACGTGTTAGGTATCTATTTACTCAGTGTAACATAATCGTTTTATTCCCTAGGGTGTCTGCTAAAAAAACATATATAATGTTTGCGGGGGTTCTGCGTAACTTTCTAGCAAAAGAATGATGATTTGTACATTTGTAGGAGAGAAGTGACAGAATAGGCCCGGTATTGAGGTGGGTATAAAAGCCCGGTATTGAAGTGGTTAAACCACAATTATATTTGTTAATAAAAATATATGAATTTTTCTTAAACTAATGATTGAATATGAACATAAGCAAAGGAGAAAACGCTTAAAATAGTATGAACTGAATTTATTAGGCAAGAATATCAGTAATTGGAGAACATTTTTTTTTTTTTTTTTTTAGATGTACCCAAGCATCAGACTAGAATGCATCTGAGCTATTAACTGTAACACTTATTTGAATGCACAGCAACACTTTTTTCAGATCCATTATTTCTCTGCTGAGAGCTACTTAGTGGTAAAGCAAAGCTTTCTACTGTGTTTTTTAAGATGTTCAGTGCACCTAATCAATTTCTGCCCTTTATGCTTCAACAAAGAAGATAATCCTGGCAGGAAACAGTGAAGTTAACATATTTATCTTTCAAAGATACTCCTTTTCTGTAAAGGGAAGCCTGTCATAGTCTGTTTCCCTTTCAAGGTTAGATGCATAAATTAGTGGGCATGGGTAGATCTGCAATGAAGAGGTTAGTGGTCAGTCTGCCTTTTTATTTTTAACATCAGTCCATCAGTCTGATACAGCTTCTAAATAATTAGAGAACATAGATTGACAAGATTTGAGGCAACTAAATTATTCAGAAGTTCTCATGTACAAGTCTCTCCTAATGGGCACTGTAATGGACTTCTGGCTTAGAAACGTGACTGCCACTACTGTCTGCATAGGGCTACAACATAATGGTTTCCAATAAGCTGTGTAACTGTGAGACCTATCTTTAATGCTTGGTTAATTGTTGACAGATTTTGTAACAGTCTGCTAGGGAACACTTAAAAGGTTGATCTCACTTGGTGTCTGTAATTCCCGAGCACTGAAGGGCACAGTTTTAAGCTGGATTTGCCTTGTACTTGTCTTGCTGGATTTTTAAAAGCCCAGTAAAACGTTTTTTTTTTTTTTTTTAAAAAGTTTTTTTTAAGCTGAATCTCATCACAGCTTTCTTAAGTAATTGTTGACATTCACAAAATAATATTTAGGCGTACAGGATATTTGGAAACTATATTGTAATCTTTGACACAGTGTTCCTATACAGCGCATGTGTGTGAACAGTGTGTTTGTGTGCACTCACACGTGTGTGTGTGTATATATTTAAATCATATAACAAAGTGCAGCGCTGAAATGAAGGGGTCAATGACATAAATCTTGACCAATGGTGTGTAATAATAACACAATAAAATCCAAATAGTGAAAACTCCAAGCAACTTGATGGATTGCTCCAGCTGGTAGGTAGTGCACAGTTCAAATCAATAAGAGTGAGTAGATAATTATCTCATGTGATTGTCTGCAGTCATCATCCAAATCATCAAAATAAAGTAAATGGGTACTCTTACCGACTGGTGTGGACTTACATGTTCATACAAACAGCAAGTCTAGAAGGTGTGGTAGTCTCAACAGACATAGGGACTCTGCACAGATGGTCACTCTGGGCGGTGATGGCTGTATCAATCCTATTCGAACGAATACCTCCAATCCAGGAACCAGGCGGATGTGATTAAGTAATGCAGGTCAGATGACCAACCTCAGTGAACAGGTAGGACAAGTATGGACATGGAAATAAAAAGAAGAGTGCTCCAGATGGTGCAAATCAAACTAAACCATTGAAGGTTTTATTTGAAAGATAAATAAAAATACATAAAATCATGTGAAAATAAAAAGCAGTATGGGGTGCTAACATAGTAGTACCCGATGCGTTTCGGCTAAAAATTTGTAAAACATTTTAATATTTTTTTCTTCCCTTTTTCACAGGGACTTAACAAAGAATTAAACACTGATTTAACGCTCAATATGATTAGGGAAGTGGTGGGGTTTTTATTTATATTTTTTTTTCTCTTTTTCTCTTTTTCTCTTTTTTCTCTTTTTCCCTTTCTCACAGGGACTTAATAAATAATTAAACACTGATTTAACACTCAATATGATTAAATAAGTGGTGGGGGTTTTATTTATATATATTTTGTTCTTCCCTTTCTCACACAGACTTAATAAATAATTAAACACTGATTTAACACTCAATATGATTAAGGAAGTGGTGGGGTTTTTTTTTTCCTTTCTTTTCTTCAACGAGTGGATTTGTAGGGGAAATTTTTTTGTTTATTTTTCCCCCTTATAGAAGAAAAGAGGAAAGGGGGAAAGGAAAGAAAAAGAGAAAGATAATGATTAAAAATAATTTAGTCACAGGGAATAAATATAGGGTTAATTCACATAAAGACAGTTTAAATAGGGATTATGAAAGGAAAGGAAAAAGGGGGACTTTGCCCCCCCCCCCCCAAAGGGAGGGAAGGGAGGGGAAAGCGGAGAGAAGGAAAAGGAAGAAGGGGGAAAAGATAAAATAGAAATATAGGAATTATAGAGTATTAACCAGGGGATAAATATACACGTAGTATTCAAATGGACACCCCACTGTATATAATTCAACAATCAACTATTGGTGAAACTCAATATATAATTATATTTTTTTATATTTTGTATGTATATAATGTGTTAAATTAAAATACTTTTTATCTGTAAACTGTTTTTGGTGTACAGTTTCTGTGGTCTCAGAACTATCCATCAGTATTCGTACAGTCCCATGCTCCATCCCATTTTGGGATAATATATATGAACTTTTGTATATGTTTAATGTAAATGTATTATAATGTGAATTGTGTATATGTTTTAAAAACTTTTTGAATAAAAACAAATAGAAACAAAAAAAATAAAAAAGCCATCAACAGGGGCATATCTCTGCACCCCCAAACTGCTGACTTTTAAATAAAACATAACCTTAGGCCACACCTCCTTGTGGGAGTGGACAGGAGGTTGCATATTGGGAATACATATTACCATATAAAAGCCATAATATCATAAAAGGTTATAGCAATAAAATGCACAAAATACATATATATGTTATACAATATAAAATATGCAAATCCACAACTTAAATTATATTATTAAACTGCATATATTAATCCCAAGCCTGCATATATATGAGGGCTATACCCAGAAGTGGTTTTTGTATGTCTATACGGGGGACACCTGTGACATCACAGGTGTCCCCCGGATAGACATACACAAACCACTTCCGGGTATAGCCCTCATATATATGCAGGCTTGGGATTAATATATGCAGTTTAATAATATAATTTAAGTTGTGGATTTGCATATTTTATATTGTATAACATATATATGTATTTTGTGCATTTTATTGCTATAACCTTATATGACATTATGGCTTTTATATGGTAATATGTATGCCCAATATGCAACTTCCTGTCCACTCCCACAAGGAGGTGTGGCCTGAGGTTATGTTTTATTTAAAAGTCAGCAGTTTGGGGTGCAGAGATATGCCCCTGTTGATGGCTTTTTTAGCCGAAACGCGTTGGGTACTGCTATGTTAGCACCCCATACTGCTTTTTATTTTCACGTGATTTTATGTATTTTTATTTATCTTTCAAATAAAACCTTCAATGGTTTAGTTTGATTTGCACTATCTGGAGCACTCTTCTTTTTATTTCAATGTCCATACTTGTCCTACCTGTTCACTGAGGTTGGTCATCTGACCTGCATTACTTAATCACATCCGCCTGGTTCCTGGATTGGAGGTATTTGTTCGAATAGGATTGATACAGCCATCACCGCCCGGAGTGACCATCTGTGCAGAGTCCCTAGGTCTGTTGAGACCACCAAGCCTTCTAGACTTGCTGTTTGTATGAACATGTAAGTCCACACCAGTCGGTAAGAGTACCCATTTACTTTATTTTGATGATTTGGATGATGACTGCAGACAATCACATGAGATAATTATCTACTCACTCGTATTGATTTGAACTGTGCACTACCTACCAGCTGGAGCAATCCATCAAGTTGCTTGGAGTTTTCACTATTTGGACTTTATTGTGTTATTATGACACACCATTGGTCAAGATTTATGTCATTGACCCCTTCATTTCAGCGCTGCACTTTGTTATATAATTTGCCTTTTACTTTGTTTGTTTGTGTTCTAGCCGCTCACTGTTCGCTCACTTGTTTGTTTAGCGCAGTTGTTTTTCTTTTTATCCATATATATTTAAATCAGTGCAAAATGTACTGAAGCCAGACCAACAAGAAGTCAATAATGTATGTGCGTTAAACAGTTGAATTAACAAATCAATAATAACATTTTAACATTGTAGAGGTTTATATGCAGGAGATATATGCTTTAACTGTGAGGTGTACTAACTGAACAAAACAAAGGCTACAATATTTTCTTTATGCACTAAAATATTGAATTTAATAATCCAGGCTTTTACAGCACTATACTGAATTGAACATGCACTGTCAATAATTAAATGTCAGGGAAATCCAATTAACTCTTGTAAGAAAATAAACCATTGGATTATAAACACTCTAATTAACGTGACTGTAAATTCAGTGACTTGGAATCAGGAAAATAAGGATTATGCCTAAGGGCATGCACTAAATGTATGGGCTGAAGTAGAAATACAGGTGAAAGGTTAAGTGCAAGAGTGATCCTTAATGCAAACAGAATAGGATTATCATGCAGTTCAGAAAAAAATAATTACAAAAGATATCTAAACTATAAAGTAGAATTCTATAAATTATACAATCATATAATACATTTAATAAAATAATCTGTCACAATCAGTAATAATTAAATGCCACATCTTTCACATACACCCTATCAGTTCAGTGTTCACACAGTTTATAGTTCTATATGTTTTGCTAATAGTTCTTAAGCCTTAAAGGGGTTGTAAAGGAACATTTTATTTTTTTTAATAATAAGCATCCTTTACCTGCAGACATTCCTCTTTTCACTTCCTCATTGTTCGTTTTTGCTCAGAAGTTGCTCTATTTCTTCTCTGTTCTGTTCACTTCCTGCTTGTCTGATTTTACTGACCATCGTGATGGGATGCTTTACTGCGGTGGTCAGTAACGTGCTCACCCCCTCCTGGGAACTACATCTGTGTGGCAGGATGCTCTCTACCTGTTAGAGACCTCAAGGAGGTGTGCATTACTGGGTGCAATTAATACTGGGAAATGTAGTTCTTACATGAACGGGCGATGCAAACCAGGAAGTGAATGAGAGAACAGAAACTAGAATGCCCGAGGTGATATAGATGAAGGAATTTGATAGGTATTAACTTGTTTTTTAACAGAATCATTACACTATTCTGTCTGTCTACCTTGCAGACATTAATTTTAGGCAAATTTTTTTTTCCTTTAATGTATTTATTCAAAGGACAACACAGAACTACTGCCATTGTCATTGTCCTTGGACCTGCTTATGTAGTCTGGTAAGAGACCTCAATCAGAGTCTCTCTGAGTTGGTGACGGAGATCCCCGACTCTTCGGTGCGGAAAGTTTTTTTTCCTTCCAGTGGTCGGTGTTTACGACGGATGCCAGCTCACGGGTTGTGAACCTGGGGGGTTCACAAAACTGGGGGGTCCAGTCAGCCCTGAGTCGCTGGACTTGCGTGGACCTACGGCCACACCTCCCTGAATGTGTCTGGTCTCGGTAGCACCATCAGGTATGCCGGCAGGCGGACTACTGGAGTCGCCAGATGCTGGACCAGGGTGACTGGTCTTTGTGCTTGGGGTGTTTCGGCTCCCTTGCAGGAGGTGAGCCTCACAGGGCATGGATCTCCTTGCCGCTCCTCTCCGCCGCAAGGGTGTCAAAGTTAGTGCCCAGTGCCGTTCCTCCATGGTAGTTGCTTCCTCGGCCGCTCCCCAGAGTGGAGGCTGAGGAGATCCCGATGATTATAATCGCTCCAGATTGACCTTGGCGTCCTTGGTACGCTGATATCGGGCGCCTGGTAGCAGAGGTACCCTGGCGGTTGCCAGGGCAGGAGGTTCCTCTGTATCAAGGTCCCATACTTCCTCCTGTTGTACAGTCACTGACTTGCTCAACATGGTTATTGGAAGCCAGACTTTAGGTGACCGGGGTCTGTCTGACTCGGTCATCTCAACAGGGCACCGTAGTCTTCTTCCGGAGGATCTACTGTCGCACCTCTCTTGGTGCGAAGGGATGGAGTGACGTCCACGGACATACTCTGTGTCCAGGGTCCTGCTGTTTTTAAAGCTTGGAGTGGATCTAAAAATAGCTTAAAGCAACGTTTGGGGGCAGATTTCAGCCTTGGCTGTGTTCTTTCAGTGGCCTTTTTGCGGCCCGTTCCCTGGTGGGTCCCCTTTTTTTGTGTGCAGGGGGTTTGTCATATACTTTCCCCTCTTCCCCCATGAGTTTTGACTCTGGTGCTCTCGGTTCTTCAGGAACCTTTCTTTTGGAAATATCAGAGAGATTTTCTCTTGAAACTATCTCAGAAGGTGGCCTCTTTAGTGGCCTTTACCTCTGTTAGAGGGGTTTCTGAGTTGGCGGTCTTGTCTTGCAAGCCGCCATGCTTGATCCTCCATAAGGATTAGGTGATGGTGCGCCCGCGACCTTCCCTTCTTCCGAAGGAGGTTTCGGCCTTTCATACTTTAGGCGTGGTACGCGCTTTGCGGGTATACCAGCCTACTACGGCTCAGTTTCGGAGCTTCTGACTCTCTTTTGTGTCGGTGTCTGGTCCACAAAAGGGCCTGGCGGTCTCGTCGACCACCATTTCTCGGTGGATCAGACAGGCCTATGCTCCTAAGGGATGGGCCCCCCTTTCCGGTCACGGCACTTTCGACCAGGGCAATTGTGGCAATTGTGAGTGCATCTTATGATGTTTTTTTCAGCTGCTGGTTTTTGCCAGCGGCTGTTTAAAGTTGCACCTCCTCCGTTGAGGAGCTCTGCTTGTTTTGGGGTGAAGTTAAAATTGTTTTTTACTGATATAGGTACAGGTACAGGTACAAGGATTTCTGCTTGTCCTCTGTAGTGTTGGTGCAACAGTCCAGTGAAATTAATAATCTGTCACTCAAAGACTTTCTTACAGAATAACTGGAATTTATATTTGTTATGTTCAGAAGGCTTATCAGAATCTGGAAGACCCCTTTAACAAAGGGGACCCCCAGATCCTGACCCCCCCTCTTTTCTGCGGCCGGCCAGGGGGAACCGCACATCATTTTTTTTTTAATTGACGGTGGGGTTCCCCTTAATATCCATACCAGACCTGAAGGGTCTGGTTATGGATATTTAGCGGGAACCACACATCATTTTTTTTTAAATTGAAGGCGGGGTTCCCCTTAATATCCATACCAGACCTAAAGGGTCTGGTTATTGAATTTGCGGGGACCTCCGCGCATTTTTTTTTCTAAAAGTCCGTGTCCCATTGACTTCAATAGGGTTCGGAGTTCGGGTTCCAGGTGTCCGCTCAACTCTAATTTTAACCACTTCCACACGGGGCACTTATACACCTTCCCACCCAGACCAATTTTTAGCTTTCAGTGCTGTTGCACTTTGAATGAAAATTGCGCGGTCATGCTACACTGTACCCAAACGAAATTTTTATCATTTTGTACCCACAAATAGAGCTTTCTTTTGGTGGTATTTGATCACCTCTGGGATTTTTATTTTCTGCAAAAAAAATGACGGAAAATTTAGAAAAAAAAAATGTTTTTTTTTTGTTTCTGTTATAAAACATTGTAAATAAGTAAGTTTTCTCCTTCACTGATGGGCACTGATGGTACTGCACTGACAGGCACTAATAAGGCAGCAATGATGGGCACCGATGAGGTGGCACTGATGTGGTGGCATTGATGGGCACTGATGATGCGCACTAATATGTGGCACTGATGGGTGGCACGGATGGGCACTGATAGGCGGCATTGAATAGGCAGAATGGATGGGCATGGATAGGCGGCACGGATGGGCATGGATAGGCAGCACAGATGGGCACGGATAGGCGGCATGAATGGGCACAAATAGGCGGCACGGGTGGGCACGGATAGGTGGCAGAGATGGGCATGGATAGGCGGCATGGATGGGCACTGATAGGCGGCATGGATGGGCACTAATACGTGGCACGGATGGGCATAGATGGGCACTGATAGGTGGCACTATCATATGTGTTGTACTAATGGATGCCAATCACTGATGCCCATTGTGGGCACTGATTGGCATCCATTGTGGGCACTGATTGGTATCCATTATTTGTGTCATTGTCATCCCTGGTGGTCTAGGGTGGCATACCTGTGTTTTGGTTTTGCATCCCTGGTGGTCTAGTGGCATCCCTGGTGGTCCAGTGGGCATCCTGGGGGGGCCGTGCTAATAATCGATCAGTACAAACCCCCCTGTCTGAGGAGCAGTCGACCGGCTCTCCTCTACTTGCGTCTGACAGACGCGAGTGAAGAAAAGCCGATTACCGGCTTTTCCTGTTTACATTGTGATCAGCCATGATTGGACACAGACTGACACCTTGCAAGAACGATCGCCGTGATGCGCCCGGGCCCGGGGGCGCGCAGCCGGCTCAATATCCTGAGAACGTCATATGACGTCCACTCGGGATATTGAAACCACTTTGCCGACGACAATCTGTCATTGGCGGGCGGAAAGTGGTTAAACAAGTCCAGGCTCTGTTTACCCGCTTTGTTTGGGCACATAAAAAAAATCTGTAATTTCCTGCTCTTATCTATCACTACCTAAGCAATTTGGAGGTCTGGCACTCTCTGACATCCGTAGATACTACCAAGCGACTCACCTAGACAGGGTCATTGACTCTGGGTAAAAATTTAACAGAATCAAACTCCTATCCCTCTGAAAAGCACTTTGTGGTGCTACAACTCCATACCCCAAGAACTGAAGTCTCGTCCACTGATAGGAAACACACTGCGCCAATGCTCTCAGGCTACTCTACGAACATCCTTAACAACAACGACATCACCCCTGACCCCGATACTGGGTCACCCTAAGTTTCCCCCGGGACTCTCGCCTACAGGATTCCAAACATTACGAAACTCTGACTGTAACTGTGCTTCCAAGTTTGTGATAGGAGACAGGTGGTCCTCCATTTCAGAGTTGATGAACCCTGCGGGCCATTTTTACCTCACGTACTGGAATGCAGCGCAGGTACATCACTTACTCCATTCTGTCCCTAACCCTCAGACCTTCACCTGGCAATTGACCACCTTTGAGGAATACTGCTCTGGGGCAGACCCACTACCCCAAGTCCTCTCTAAAACATATGCACTACTGAACACTCCTCAGAGACAACCGCACTTACCCTGTTTAACCAAATGGGAAACAGACCTTGGTCGTACTTTTTCCGAATCCCAGAAACAAAACATGATCAGGTTCTCCTTCAAATCATCCCTGTGTACTAAAATACAGGAAACCAACTTCAAAATTCTCACAAGATGGTATCTGATGCCAGGTCGATTACATGCCATCTTTCTGTACACGCCAGATTATTGTTGGTGTTTTCAGAGGGACAAAAGAACAATCCTGCACATATTCTGGGCCTGCCCTAAATTGACGGCCTTCTGGACAGCTGTCCGCACCATTTCACAAAAATTTACAGACTATAAAATCCCTAACGACCCGGCATTTTTTCTGTTGCACATGTCAACTATTTCTGGCAGAATTTACAAAAAGTCCATACTACGTCACTTGATGAACACTGCTAAATCCTGCATCCCCTTGTTTTGGAAGCAGCAGGGTCCACCGACTGCTGCGATTTGGCTGAGGAAGATGGAGGACCTGAATAGGATGGAGGACCTGATCATGACTGCACAAGACAGACATGAGACCTACAAGAAAACCTGGACTCTCTGGAATATGTTCATATTCTCTGATAAAGGCCCTCTTTGGGACATGAGTCTTAGCTTTTCACAAACCCCAATATACCTGCTGTCCGGAACCATAGCGGCACCTAGTTCTAACCCCCCCCAATCCCCCTACCCCCTTTCTTTTATTTGCCCTTTCTAGCTGTTTCTACTTTATCTTCTTTTTTTCTAGTAGTTGTTATGATTTATAAGAAAATTGAAAATTGGAAGGGGCAGCCCTACTTTTTTCAAGTGACCTTACCTGCATACTATATAGCACTGGAGATATGTAAACCCAAAATGACTGAATGTACAGTTTGGAGGACTCCTGACATTCAAAATGTTTGTTATATTGTACATTCCCACTCAATGTGATACAGTTGCAGTTGCGAGGCTGCGACCTTATTTACATGATGATTATTTCTGTTCTATTTGGGCTATGCCCCGTTCTGGAACTTAATAAAATTATATTTGAAATAAAAAATACTTGTACAGTACATCTAAACTGTGATAGCCAAGAAGACCATGTAAAAAGGGGTATTACCGCACTACCAAAGGACTTGTGGGAGGGAAACAAAAGGGAAGCGAGGGGGAGATGGGAGAGTGGGGAAGGACAGTGAACAAACAAAGGGAGAAAAGGTAAAACTGCTGTAAGGTAACAGCATAAAACAACTCTATATGGATAAGTGCAGCAACGAAATTTCAGGCCATTGCCACCTCCAACGGCCTGAAATTTCGTTGCTGCACTTATCCATATAGAGTTGTTTTATGCTGTTACCTTACAGCAGTAAGGTAAGGGGACATCTGCACTACTTTTAACCACTTCCAGACCGCTGTACGTCTTTATACGGCCTAACTTTAAAGATAGATATCTCGGTAACGGCAGCAGCTGCTGCCACAACCGAGGTATCTATCTTTAGTGTCAGCGGTCCGGTACATGATACCGGCAGTCTCCGCGGCGGATTCGCCGCGAGATCGCCGTTATCGGCGGCGGGAGAGGGCCCCCCCCTCCCGCCGCTCTCCCGCGCCCTCTGCCGCTTACCGGAGCCGTCGGTAGCGGCGGAGGAGATCGCGACCATTCGGCAGCTGTGCGGGGTTGCGAGTGAAGGAAAAATGTCCTTCACCCGTCCCCAAAGCTCTGCTGGGTGGAAGTGACGTCAAAACCTCTTAAAGAAACATTTTTTTTTTTTGCATTTAAGCCTAAATATGAGATCTGAGGTCTTTTTGACCCCAGATCTCATATTTAAGAGGACCTGTCATGCTTTTTTTCTATTACAAGGGATGTTTACATTCCTTGTAATAGGAATAAAAGTGATAATTTTATTTTTTATTTTTTTTCCAGTGTAAAAAATAATAAAATAAATAAAAATAAATATGAAAAAAAAATAAAAAAAATTTTTAAGCGCCCCGTCCCGACGAGCTTGTGCGCAGAAGCGAACACATACGCGAGTAGCGCCCGCATATGAAAACGGTGTTCAAACGACACAAGTGAGGTATCGCCGCGATCGTTAGAGCGAGAGCAATAATTATAGCCCTAGACCTACTCTGTAACTCAAAAAATGCAACCTATAGAATTTTTTAAACGTCGCCTATCGAGATTTTTAAGGATAAAAGTTTGACGCCATGCCACGAGCGGGCGCAATTTGTAAGCGTGACATGTTGGGTACCATTTTGCTCGGCGTAACATTATCTTTCACAATATATAAAAAAATTGGGCCAAATTTATTGTTGTCTTATTTTTTAATTCAAAAAAGTGTTTTTTTTTCCAAAAAAAGTGCGCTTGTAGGACCGCTGGTGTGACAAAAAGTATTGCAATGATCGCCATTTTATTCTCTAGGGTATTATAAAAAATATATATATAGTGGCCCAGATTCAAGAAGCACTTGCGCCCGCGCAACCATAGGTTGCGCGGCGCAAGTGCTTACTTGCTCCGGTGTAACGAGTGCTCCTGATTCAGGAACCTCGTTACACCGAATGCAGCCTAGGATGTGACAAACATAAGCCTCCTTATGCCTTCACATCCCAGGCTGCATTCTTGCGTTGGCCGCTAGGGGGCGCGGCCTTTGTGATCGGCGTGTAGTATGCAAATTGCATACTACCACCGATTCACAAAAGTTGCGCGGGCCCTTCTCACGCAAGGTACGGAGTTTCCGTACGGCGCCTTTAGCATAAGGTTGCTCCTGCTATAGCAGGCGCAGCCAATGCTAAAGTATAGCTGCGCCTCCCGCTCCCGACGTTCGAATTTCACGTCGTTTACGTAAGTGAACCGTGAATGGCGCTGGACGCCATTCACGTTCACTTACAAGCAAATGACGTCCTTGCGACGTCATTTGCCGCAATGCACGTCGGGAAAGTTTCCCGACGGAGCATGCGCTGTTCGCTCGGCGCTGGAGCGCGCCTAATTTAAATGATTCCCGCCCCCGGCGGGATCATTTACATTAGGCAGCCTTGCGCCCGGCTGCTTAGCATATTGCCCGCGCAATTTACGGAGCAACTGCTCCGTGAATCGCGGGCAAAGCGCAATATTTGCGTGGGCGCAGAGAAAAAAATTTGCTCTTTGCCCACGCAAATATTGCGCGATTCTACCTGAATCTGGGCCAATGTTTGTGGGTTTTAAGCAATTTTCTAGCAAAAAAACTGTTTTAGTCTTGTAAACACCAAATCTGAAAAACACCCAAAGTAGAGAAGTGGTTAAGGAAATTGGAACCCTTCCCTGGCAAGCACTATATGTTTGGACACTTGGCACCAGCACTTTATTACATGCGTTCCAGTAGCGTTCAGCCTGCTGCTCCTGCATGAACACTTAGGCCCCATACACACGGGAGGATTTATCCGCGGATACGGTCCAGCGGACCGTTTCCGCGGATAAATCCTCTCGAGGATTTCAGCAGATTTTAATGCGATGGAGTGTACCATCGCATTGAAATCCGCGCCGAAATCCTCTGGCGATGACGTGTCGCGCCGTCGCCGCGATTATAACGCGGCGACGTGCGCGACGCTGTCATATAAGGAATTCCACGCATGCGTTGAATCATTGCGACGGATGCGGGGGATCCCTTCGGACGAGTCTGTACAGACCAGCGGATCCATCCGTTGGGATGGATTCCAGCAGATGGATTTGTTCTGCATGTCAGCGAATATCCGATCTGCTGGAATCCATCCCAGGGGAGATATATCCGCGGATAAAGATCCGCTGGCGTGTACACACCATAGGATCTATCCGCTGAAACCCATTTGCTGGGATTTATCTGCGGATGGATTCTATGGTGTGTATGGGGCCTTATGCTGTTTTCACTGTTTATATGTTTGCTATCACCTATGTGTATAGTTGTGTAGCCTTCTGGCTTTAGCAGCGCCTGCTGTCTTATTCACCTAGCACTATTGTGTTCACCTTGGATTTGTTACTATGCATCACTGAAGTCGTGTACTGTTACACTGTTTAGATGCACTTATTTAATTTTTGGATCTAGCACTGTATTTATGAGATTTATACTATTATTTCCTATTCCTACAGCGCAGCACTATTTTTTATTCAGCCAAGAAGACCACTTGAAAAGAAACTTGTGCGTGGCTAAATGTTTCCTAGCTACTATTCTTTCCTTCTCATATTGGAGATTGAGGTCTGCAAGTGTAGACACCAGGGAGTGGGGTTCTGTAGTTCTCCAGTGTCTAGTAATATTTACTTTTGCTGCAAGTAGGAGATGTATTAATACCAAGTGGAGTAAGGTTAATGATGGGGTGGGTGCTAAAGAGATCTGTGATATAGAGGAAATTAAAGAAAATATTTGTCTCCAGAAGGAGCGAAGGGATCTGAAAAACCAAGAAGATGTGCAGTAGTACCTAAACTGCCACAGGTCCTCCAGCAAGTAGGGGGACAGTTCTGGTAAATTTTTGATAATCTGTAGGGTGTTAGGTACATCTGTGTAGGGTTTTTGATAGGTTTCCCAATTATTGGAGCAATGGGATGCTGTGTATGCGTATTTGAAGGCCTTCAGCCACATGGTAAGGGGTTTTACTGAGATTCAATGATGCTTCCCATTTTGATAAGGTTTTAGGGTGTAGTAGGGTCTCTGGTCATTTAAAGCTGCATATATTGTGGATATACCATGTTTTTGGAATGTGGACTGGAATTAGATTCTGTGGAGTGTTTCAGGAATTGAGACTACATGGTACAGTTTAGAAGCTTTAAGGAAGTGGCTGATCCTTACATGACTATATACATCAGAGTCTGGGAGATGAAATTTGTTTTGGAGGTCTTTGAAAGTTTTTAAGTACTGTTGAGAGGTGACATCTAGTAGGTAGTTAATTCCATATATGAGCCAGTGCTGGATCCTAAGATTCGGGATTTGATTTGCTAGTGCTCTAAGAGGGATGGGGTGGGCATGTGAGGGTTGGTTGGGTGGTATGTCCCGTGTGTACTTGTTCCAAGCCAGTAATGATTCTCTAATTGATAGGGAGGAGGGTGTTGTAGGTAACGGGGAACCCGCAGTGGTGAGAAGAAGGATGTCCAGCAGATTGTAAGTTGTGGGATGTGGGGATTCCATAGTTGACCAAGTTTTGTAGAACGATGGGTGCCAACAGTAGTATAATTGGTCCAAGATAGAGGCATAGTAGTAGGTACGGATATGGGGAAGCCCTACCCTGCCCTGGTTATGGTGTCCTACTAATATGATAAAGGTGAAAACTTCTGCACTACTGTGAGTAAACAAATATGAATAAATGAGTGCTATACGTTAAAAGCAAAGAAAGAAACAAAGTATAGCGCTTAGACCATGTAGATAATAACAATATACCTGGATATTATGACAATATAAATTGTGTTTAAATATAATTGCATAAGCAACTTAGCAGAATGTGTCCATCTGAATAGACCAAACCAACACAAAAAAAGGACAATAATCATGGGTGATCACAAAAATAATAAAATAATAGTAATCACAAGAAATAGATAAAAATGAGTCCATATAAAGGATGTTTGCACCCGGTTAAAAAAATAAATCAACGTAGAAGATATTGCTCTCTTCCTTAAAGTGATGTAACACCTCCATCAGTGTGAATATCAGCTTACCAGAAATGGCTGACTTGTGGGGTCATATGTCGCCAGAAGTCAGACAAAGCTTAGGGGTGGTATTCCAGGGTCTTGAAGATGCAAACTGGATAGTGGACTCATCAAATAGTTATGATACCAAGCAGCTTCGAAGGGAATTTTAGTATGCCAAAAAAGATTCCTGAACAGTACCTCTCCAAGTAGTATCAATGATGTTTTTAGGAGAAAAAAGAGAAGGGTGGCCACATAGCGTAAAATTGTAAAATACAAAATTTATTTTAAAACAGCAGACCCCAGATGAAGTATTCTCATACGAAACGTGTCGTGTCGCTTCCACTGCCACCTCATCTGTGTATACACGTTCGATTTCTACAGCCTACATGTGAGTGTATTTGCTGTTTTAAAATACATTTTGTATTTTACAATTTTACGCTATGTGGCCACCCTTCTCTTTTTTCTTCTAAAAACATCATTGATACTACTTGGAGACATATGTCCCCACAAGTCCACCATTTCTGGTAAACTGATATTCACACTGGTGGAGGTGTTACATCACTTTAAGGAAGATAGCAATATCTTCTACGTTGATTTATTTTTTCACCGGGTGCAACCATCCTTTATATGGACAAATTTGTATCTATTTCTTGTGATTACTATTATTTTATTATTTTTGTGATCACCCATGATTATTGTCCTTTTTTTGTGTTGGTTTGGTCTATTCATATGGACACTTTCTGCTAAGTTGCTTATGCAATTATATTTAAACACAATTTATATTGTCATAATGAATGAAAAACGTATATAGCACGGCGCATGCGAACTGAATCGCCTCTAATATCCAGGTATATTGTTATTATCTACATGGTCTAAGCGCTACACTTTGTTTCTTTCTTCGTTTTTTTTTTACTTTTTTATTCAAAATCAGCCCTGCTAGCAGCTATATATTTTGGGCAGCGCAGTGTATACCACAATTTCCACTATACGTTAAAAGCAGTAGTATCTAGTGGTGTTCACTGTACACAAATAAATAAATATAATGAAAAGTGATAAGCGCTCAAAACCGCAGTTCAAAACTACTATATTGGGTATCCACATAAAGTGATAACATGTACAACACAATAGGTGATGTGAAGTGACACAAAATGACAAGTGAATCCTAAAAGGGAAATGGAAAAAACAAAACAAATTGTCCTGCAAAATATATGAACTGTCCTTTTAAATAGGTAAATGTTCAAGTTGGTGTCCAAATCTTCCCTAGGATTTCTGGTTAAGTGTAAATCTTTATAAAACAATGAAATCCATTCCCGGTCTCCCAGAACTCTCACCTTACTATTGTTGAATAGTGCAAGTAGTATGGGTGTAAGCGTCTCCAGGGATGTGTTGCTTAATCCTCTCCAGGTCCTCTCTTATGTGTCTGCCTCTTGTATTAAGTGGTCGCACTTGTCCCAAGGAATAGTGAACCTGATAATTGCTCAGCGCACCATGTGTATGGGGGAGGAAGAGAAGGATACCTCCAATGGTGAAGTATCATAAAAATGGGGTGATCTTTATTAAATGGCTAAAAGGTGGACTCTTACATGGATAAAAAATGAATGTGCATATAAATAAACGAGACGCAGCGTCCGCAGCGCCGTCTTACGTCTCCTCCGATGTCTTCCTGGTCTGTGACAGTCTTGCATGATCCCAATCCCTAGGGAATTGTTGAGTTTTGTAACATCTTGAAGTTCCTGTTTGTCTACAAAGGAAAAAGTCAATGCGGGAATAGGACAGTTGAGAGGATGAAAAATAAGAGAATTTTCATTCTGAGCTATGGTGGCAACTCCTGACATCATATAATCCATTTGCTGGAGAAAGGGGTTCAGAGCAGGGTGGTGTTGCCTGGTGGTCGATTTATATTGAAGTCGCCTCCCATGATTACTCTGCCTTTTTTTGTTTGAGTCACCTTCTTGTAAAAACGTTTGCAGAAGTGGAGTTGCTGTTTGTTTGGGCCGTATACGTTTACCAATGTGTATGTGATTTGGTTGACATCACAGATAAGGATCATATAGCAACCTTGAGGATTTACAATAGTTTGGTGCTAATGTAATGACTCTCAGATGGCTGTTAAGACTCTATTGTTTATTCTTTGTGCTCAAAGCTAATAAAATGTGGCCATAGTTTTTTTAAAGTGAACTGAGGAGTTTTGGAGGCTGTGAAGTGCGTATCTTGCACTAAAATGATATCAGTTTTTTGTGTATTGGCCTCTTTGAGTAGTGCAGGTGTGTAGTACTGTCCGAGAGGGCCTATGAAAATAGATAGGTCATTAGGATAAAAGTAATCGTAATATGGCTGGATTAAGGATAGAGTAAGAGGACGAGTAAAAAAGTGAGAGCTCAGAAAGTAAGGGGAAACCCCCTGAGCTCAATGTGCAGTAACTACTGCAAAAAACATTTAGGGGATTTGGTAGACTACTGTGAATCAGGTAGGTCTGCAATCAATAGTACAGGCAGGTGGGTATGAGTGAGTGGCACTGTGTCACTGAGTGGCACTGTGGCACTGTGAGGATTTCTCAGAAGTAAGAAGGACATTTAAAAGCTAAATTGAAGGATGAGGTAAGTGAAGGAGGACTACACTAAGGTAAATTAAGCTATTTAGGGGGAAAAAATTGTACCTTTACAACCCCTTTAAGAGTAACACAGTTTGTAAGGTATCTTCAGGTATTTTGGTAGGCTCCTCTAGTTTAAATTTGGTGGGCATATTGGTCCCGAGGGTCCGGAGTGTCCTCTGGTATAATGCACCAGGCTGTCAATAGTTGAAGGCCCACAGAGAGAGTTCTCTCTGCATGGGTCTTTTTCTGGTGGGTGATAAGTAGTTTGGTGGGAAACCCCCATTTGTAGGGGATTTTGTGATTCTGGAGTGCTTTAGTTATTGTTGCGAGCTGTCTGTGATTTTCTATTGTCACTTTGGATAGATCAATGCATAGGTTGATGCGGGATTGGGGTTCAGGGAGCCTAGCTGTGTCTTTCGCTGCATACATAATGTTCTCCTTGACTGTAAAAAAGTGGATGCAGGCTAGTACATCTCTAGATGTAGAGGCTGGGTGGTGAGACAGTTTAGGAAGTCTGTGCACTCTGTCAATCTCCAGATCCCATTCAGTCAGTTCAGGTATTAGGGTACGCATAAAGGACTGTAGGAATTTTGATTCTGGTATATTGCGGAATTTAATGCTGTTCCTGCGGGAGCGGTCTTCTAGGTCTTCAAGTTTAAGTCAAATTTGCTGGAGTTCATCTTCATGGTCTGTGACTAGGGATGAGCCGAACATACCCGCGTTCGGTTCGCACCAGTACGTTCGAACAGACCAATCTTTAACTCGAACATTTTTTTTTTTTAATCCAACAAAATTTTATTGATTTTGCAGAGGTACAAGGTATGCAAGGTCCCCTTGACATTGCGGGGAAAAATGAAGAGCAGCAAATAAGATAACCAATACCCACAAAGCATCTATAAACAGGAGGTAAACCCCCCTCCCCCCAACATTCCAAACATCTCCATCCCGACAAATAGCACAGTCTACCCCTCACCCTGCATTGATGCCCAGAAGCCTATCCATCACCAGGTCCACAGGGGCCAGACCCGGTACATCCAGCCACTTTGCCCACAGCTTCTCAAATTTCTGGGCATTACCCCTGTGTTGATATACCACTTTCTCCATCCTCAGCACTGTCCCAATATTTTTAATCCATTCAGCTAAAGTCGGAGGAGCCTCGGCTCTCCAGTGAACCATAATAAGCTTCCTTGCTTGGAACAGGACCCTGTGCACCGCCTCCCTGTCCGCTTCCTCCCATTCGTACTCCTCCAGAGCCCCCAAGAGACAAGCCCTCGGGTCCTGCGGAAGAGACACTCCAAATGCTGAGTTGACGGTACTCACTACTCCCGCCCAATACGTGTGGAGCTTTGGGCATCTCCACAGCATATGTATCAGATCTCCATGGTCTCTCTTACACCTGGTACAGGTAGGGTCGAGCTGTGGATTCATCTTATGGAGCCTGTGAGGGGTATAATAGGTTTGCAACAAAATGTACAACTGCGTAAGCCTCTGTGAGACATTCAGTGAGCATTTGCCCACTGCCTGAAAGATTTCCTCCCACTGTTCACCGTCCAAGTCCCCCGCATCTGCCTCCCACCTTTCCCTTATCTTCAGGGGATGCTGCTTCATCACATACTGCAACAGGATGGCATAGCACTGGGAAATAAAGCCTTTAGACGTCCCAGCATCCCCTAGAAGATCAAAAGCAGGGGTCGGCGACAGGCACCACTCAGGTGAGCGACCCTGTGCCGCCACTGAGTGTCTCAACTGTATATAGGAGAAGTGCATGGACTGTGGCAAGCCAAACGTCTCCTGCAACGCCGAAAACGTGCGGAGCACCCCATTATGGAATATGTGAGTAAGGTGCGTAATCCCATATTGTTTCCACCTGGCTCCGGATTGTAACTTAACCAATTCAGTATACGTGCCATTTTGCCATATAGGACTGTACTTTGTGTAACCCTCCGCATTTTGGACATATTTAACCTTATTCCATACCTTTTGGATTAGACTAAATGTGGGGAGCTTCTTGTGCGGCTTAGCAAAGGCCTGCGCCTCCAACGCCTCAGGGATCGGACTTCTGCCCACGGTGTGCTCCATAAGCCTCTGAGCCGAGGAACGCACCGTCGGCCGAAACATGCCAACCAGCTGCTGCATCTGAGCCGCCAAATAGTATAGCCAGGGGTTTGGCAACGCCAATCCCCCGCCATCTTTAGGTCTCTGCAGGTATTCCAATATAATCCTAGGATTCTTATCCTTCCAGATGAGACCGCGAAAAATACTGTTTACTGTATGAAAAACCTTCAAGGGGATAACCATGGGGGTGTTATGGAGAAAGTATAACAGTTGCGGCATGAGTATCATCTTAATAAGATTCACCCTTCCGGCAACCGACAGGAGCAGGGCCTTCCAAGTTTTAACTTTGTCCCTAAATCTCAATAGCAGGGGGGAGATATTTAGATGGATGAAATCCCGTGGCCGAGCCGTTATCTGTACCCCTAGGTACTTAAAGGATGATGTAATGGATATGGGGCATACGGGGTTAATTACCTGCGTGTCATCGCCGTCCAACAAAAGCAATGCTGACTTTGCCCAGTTTATGAGCAAACCAGAGAATTTTCCAAACTCTGTGATTGCCATCATAGCCTCCCTGAGGGAGGAATCCGTGTCGCCCAGTAGAAGAAGTGTATCGTCAGCATATAACATCACCTTTTCCTGCATGTCGCCATAGCAGAATCCAGTGATGCGAGAGTTAGACCTGATACCAATAGCCAAGGCAAAGAGGAGGGGGGACAGGGGACAGCCCTGTCGCGTCCCCCTCCTCAGTGCAAAGCCCGCCGACAAAGAGCCAAATGTCCGTATCGCCGCCTGCGGCTGGCTGTACAGCAGCCGCACCCAGGAAATATAGACAGGGCCGAATCCAAACCTCTGCAACACAGTCCAGAGATAGTTCCAATCAATACTGTCGAAAGCCTTTGTAGCGTCTAAGGACAACAGTGCCCTACTGCCCATGTTGTCCGCCCGCGCTTGCATGTTAAGGAACAGCCTTCTCAAATTAACCGCTGTCGATTTGTTAGGCATGAACCCGGCTTGGTCTCCATGCACTAGGGAAGTCACCACCCCATTTAGCCGAATGGCGAGCACCTTGGCCAGGATCTTAACGTCACTTTGTAATAGGGAGATGGGGCGGTAGGCCCCCGGGTCCACGGGATCTTTGCCTGGCTTAAGTAACAATACTATGTTTGCTTTGGACATTGAAGGGGGCAGGGTCCCCCCCACCCTGGCGCTGTTAAAGACCCTTAGAAGCTGTGGCAGCAATACCCCTGAATACTGTTTGTACACCTCCATGGGCAACCCATCCCTGACTGCCTCTTGCAACTCCTCGACAGTGACCGGTTTCTCCAACAAAGTACGCTGATTATCGGACAACCCCGGGAAGGTCAATTGGGTCAGATATAACTCCAGATCCTCCTGGGTGTATGCCGAGCCGGAGCTGTACAGGGCCTCGTAGAAACCCGCCAGTTCCTGCATAATCTGGTCTGGTTGAGAGACTACCCCTCCTGACCTTGATCTAATAGCCCCTATCTCAGGTGAACGTTGATGGGAGTTTGCAATCCGTGCCAGTATACGGCCGGTTTTCTCACCCTCCTCAAAGAACGCCTGTTTGGCAAAGAACCATTCACTCGAACATTTAGAACCCCATTTAAGTATATGGGACTCGAACGTTCAAATTCAAAAGTGCTCATTTTAAAGCCCAATATTCGAGTTATTGTTGGAAAATGTCTTTGAGAACCCGGGTCTTGTCCCAGGGAACATGTATCAATGGAAAAAAAAGTTTTAAAAACTGTAGTTTTTTCTTGAGCAGCGATTTTAATGATGCTTAAAGTGAAAAAAAAATCCTTTAAATATGGTACCTGCTGAGTGTCTATAGTAGTGGCACGTGTTTAGAAATGTCCCTGCACAACATGAGATTACTCTCAGAAAAAAGTAATTTAATACTGCTTGCGGCTTTAATTTAATGTTTGGTCCCTGCAATATGGATAAAAATCATTGAAAAAAATAGCATGAGTTTCCCCGCCACCACTCCCCCCAGGTCATTACAAGACCCAGTGCCGATCCTGACCTCCCTGGGGCCCTAAGCAAAATGACATGGCATATTAAAAATGAGAATCGGGGGGGCGCTGATGACAGTGACATGTCACATTAAAGAAAGTTGAGAAGCGGGGTGAGGGGGTGTTCTGCTGTCGGAAATGACTCAACCAGCGAGTTTAGAAGCGGGTGAGGGGGCAAAAATGACTTCTCACCAGGCGGGGCCTCTAGTAATTTGGGGGGCCCTTTGCAGCTTTGCGGGGCCCTAAGCGGCTTGCATAGAGAGCCTATAGTGAGGATCGGCCCTGACAAGACCGTTTGGCCCTATATACTTTGAACAGCAGTATACAGGCGGTGCAAACAAGATAAGGACTGTAGGTTTCTTAAGTAGAATCAGAACCATGTCATACTTTGCTCCTGCATATTGCACAATTTCCTAAAGAGACCCTCAACAAACTACATGACACTTGTGCCTGATGAGGCCACTGATGTTCCAGTGGTGGTGGCCCGTGAGACTGTCCATACAGGCTTGGCCCCCCAAAATGCACGTACTGTGTGGCAACAATATGTCGATTATTTTAGGGGTGGGGGGGCCATTACAATGCCAGATCTTGGCTCAATAAATTATTTTTTGGGGAAAGAAAAATTCTAGAAAAAAGGGGGGTTGCCATCCAGGGCCCCCTTTGAACAAATTCTGTGAAGAACTCCTGTTCTCTGAAGGCCTCCATTATTTCTGCAAGTCAAAATGTATAAAAAAAACTAATGTCAGTCAAGCCTTAGCTTTCTCCCCATATCAAACCCACAAACTCATCCACTGATCATAAAGTCCAAAAATCAAGTTTCGTATCGTCGTACTGCATGATCGTTTCACACCATTTTCTACCGACTGCGGACGACGTTCTCACTCACGCAATATCCCTTTATACACTATTAAATACCCCAAGTGCAGTAACAGCTAATGTGTTTATGGGCAATTAAATAGCACACGTCCACTAACACTGAGTACTATGTTTAGGTGTAAACTAAACACTATGCAGGCAATACAACACGTTAGAGCACTGCATCTAGCACAATCTACTGCGTAACAATAGGAATAGCTGATCTAGCTAAGCTATACAGTGTATAAATATATGTACAACGCTAGGATGTATATATATCCTCTACACACTGTGGGGCAGATCCACAAAGAGAGTACGCCGGCGTATCTAGTGATACGCCGGCATACTTTCAAATTTCCCGCGTCGTATCTTTGTTTTGAATCCTCAAAACAAGATACAACGGCATCTAGGTTAGATCCGACAAGTGTACGTCTTTGTACGCCTTCGGATCTAAGATGCAATTCTTCGGCGTCCGCTGGGTGGCGTTGCTGTCGTTTTCCGCGTTGAGTATGCAAATTAGCTATTTCCGACGATCCACGAACGTACGAGCGGCCGTCGCATTCTTTTACATCGTCTCTAGTTGGCTTTTTCCGGCATATAGTTAAAGCTGCTGTTTTGTGGCGTATAGTTAGACCTGCTATGTTAAGTATGGCCGTCGTTCCCGCGTTTAATTTGATTTTTTTTTTCGTTTGCGTAAGTCGTCCGTGAATGGCGAGATGGACGTAATTTACATCCAAGTCAAAACAATGACGTCCTTGCGACATCATTTCGCGCAATGCACGGCGGGAAATTTAGGGACGGCGCATGCGCAGTTCGTTTGGCGCGGGGACGCGCTTCATTTAAATGAAACACACCCCCCTACTCGCCGATTTAAATTAGGCGTCGTTACGCCGCAAGAGATACACTACGCCGCCGTAACTTACGGTGCAAATTCTTTGTGGATTCAAAGCTGCCAAAAGTAAGTTACAGCGACGTAGCGTATCTCACATACGCTGCGCCCATCTAATTGTATGTGGATCTGCCCCTATGTCTGCAGCCTCATTCAAAGTCCCAAACTCCTTTTATTCTTTGTGCTCGGATAAGGGGTCTGGAATGGATATTTGAGGGGAACCCCAGCGTAATTTTTTTTTATTTGACGCAGGGTTTCCCTTAATATCCATACCAGACCTGAAAGGCCTGGTGATTGAATCTGGGGGGACCCCCACGCGTTTTTCTTTTTTATGAATGACTTTTCTCAGAATTTCCGGGAGCCGACAATTCATTATAGCCACGAGTGATTTTAAATAACTTTTTTTCCTTTAGAAATGACACTTTGTGAAGGGACAGTTCTAAGCACGGGAAACAAGCGCTACTTCACAGACATACTATACACACACCCCAGGTACGAAATTTAAAGGAATATTTCACTTTATTGTTTCATTTTAAGAATTATTAAAATCACTGCTCCCAAAAAAACTGCAGTTTTTAAAACTTTTTTTGCATTGATACATGTCCCCTGGGGCAGGACTCAGGTCCCCAAACACTTTTTAGGACAATAACTTGCATATTAGCCTTTAAAATGAGCACTTTAGATTTCAAATGTTCGAGTCCCATAGACTTTAACGGGGTTCACACAAACTTTTGGTCTGTTCGCAGGTTCTGGTGCGAACCGAACTGGGGGGTGTTCAGCTCATCCCTAGTGCTGAGGAATTTCTTGTCCAGGAAAGAGAGAGGAGAGCCGCACTGAGCTTCCGTGGCAGCTGCCAGTGCCATCTTTGCTGTTTATCATGCCAGAAGAGGAGAACGCTGTCAGCTTTTTAGGTGATTTGTATTCCTTCCTCCGCTTGAACACCACAGCCGAGTGTTGTGGGGGTGTTAAGGAGCAGTGGAGGTTGGGTGTTACTCTGTTTGGAGTAGCTGTGTGGCTGTTAGAGCTGGTTTTCCTGCAGAGCTGTGATTTCAGGCAGCCATTCACTCGTGCCGTAAAGCCACCAGGAATTTATCTTTTATGATATTAGTGTTGATTGTCCAGTACAAACTGTACTGTACCTGAATTATTTTTGTCTTACCAGTGACAGTTTCCACAAGCCATAGAACGTATTTCTCAAGTTTAAAGAAGCAAATACCAGAAATGTGGCCATATTAGGCCAATGACTTAATGAGCATACCCAGTTCCTTGTATTACCCTCTGTACAGGACACCGGGGGTGGGTCCTGGACGGGTGCTATACGGCACCACTGTTTGGACTATGGTGCATTTAAATAGAGGTAGAAGGTTCAGGGGGTCACCCAAAAGTGGGTGAAAAGTTCCAGACAGGCGCTAATTCAGAGAGGACTGGCTCGCAGTCTTCTCTATCTTAATAAAGTAGTTTGGGGCCTGGAATTTTGGAGGCTCCAAAGTGTTATTTGGGTGGGATGGAGCCTCCACTCCTAAACCCTGGAAGCCAGCGCACAAGGGGTTAAAATCTCACAGACAACCCCACCCATTAAAGCAGGAAGTGATGCTGGAGGGAGTGAGTGAGTTGGGAGAGTGCACCTGTGAGGACAAGATGGAAGTCTGCTAGCTGCTCAGAGAGGACTTTTGAGTAGTTTGGAAGTGAAGCTGTGTCTGCAGGGAAGGTCTGGAGGACTTCTTACTAAAAACGTATGTGCCTTTCTTTTGGTTGTTTTTTCTGAAGAAAGACTTTTTCCTAATTTATGCTGGAAACAAGCAGGACTTTTGTTGTGACATTTTGGATACTGAAGAAAAGCTTTACTTTGTTTTGTTTGGTCACCAATAAAGACCCTTTGCTTTACTGACACGGTTTTACGCACTTGTCTCGCGGAGTTTTAAGACCCCCAAAGTTTACAATTGGTGGCGAATGCGGGCAAAGTGCATTTGCAGGCGCAAAAACTGTTTAAAACTGACATTTAAAGAGACAGTATACTTATGGCATGTCTTGGGTGAAGTCAGCCCAGGCGTTACAAACAGCAGACAAAGGCATGGAGGAGGTCGTTAAGGCTTTGGCACAAGCCACTGTGACCCAGCAGCAAGCCACTGTGGCCCAGCAGCAAGCGTCAGCAGAGTCAAACCATCGCCATGAGGAAGCGATGGCTCAGCAGCAGCAGGCCCTGGCACAGGCTATAGCTGCGCAGCAGGAAAATACACGGCTGCTATCCGCCCAGTTTACGGCCCAGCAGGAGTCCACTCAAGCACAGGTGGCTGCCTTGCAGGAGGCCGTACAGCAGCTGGCTCAGGGACAAGCGCAAGCGGTCGTTGCCGTTAGCAACCCAGTGTCTGTTAGAGCCAGACATTTTTTGCAGAAACTAACACCCAGCGATGACGTGGAAGCCTTTCTTACCACCTTTGAAAGGATAGCAGAGAGAGAAGCGTGGCCCCGGGACCAATGGGCCGGCATTATATCGCCTTTTCTCACTTGTGACCCGCAAAAGGCCTATTTTGACCTCCCAGCTGAGCACATCAAAGACTATGAACGTCTAAAAGCTGAAATCCTGGCCCGCCTGGGAGTGACCACAGCTGTCCGGGCTCAGAGGGTGCATCGCTGGCGGTACAAATCGGACCAACCACCCAGGTCCCAGATGCATGAACTAATTCAGTTAGTTAAAAAATGGCTGCAGCCAGAAAAGTTGTCAGGTCCACAAATGGTGGAACGAGTGGTGATGGACCGGTACCTACGGTCCCTACAAGATGACCTACAGCGCTGGGTAAGCCATGGAAACCCTACTAATGCTGACCAGCTGATCGAGCTGGTTGAACGGTATACCGTGGTGGAGGACCTGCTTGGGCCTGCCAAGCGTCGAGAACCCACGCCAAGGACACCCAGACCAGCCACCAACCTGAGGAGAGAAGCCTTGCCAGATGTTGGCGTCCGCAGGTTTACACCATCTGCCCTAGAACCACGGAGGTCGGTTCCTGTACCAAAGATGGGAGACATACAATGTTGGCGATGTCGGTCCTGGGGGCATACCCGGGCACAATGCCCACTGCAGGAGGAGCCTATGGAGTGCGGAACTGGTCGGAGAAGCTCCTTCTATGTGCGAAGTGTGTGTACCACTCATCTTGACCTGGCTGCAGGACGGTTTGAGTGTGAAGTGTGGGTGAACCACCTTCCTGCCAGGGCCCTACTGGACTCCGGTAGCATGGTAACATTAGTACATGCCAGGGTACTTGGGAGGCTTAGACCAGTGACTAAAACTCTTCGGGTGGTATGCATTCATGGGGATACCAAAGAGTACCCCTTGGTTCCGGTGACTGTCTCTTATGGCCATGCCTCAGTTACACAGGAGGTCGGGGTGGTAAACAGTTTAATTCATGACATCATAGTGGGGCGGGACTGTCCACTATTTCTGGAACTATGGAACGAGGTGCAAATGGCACCACCAGGGGAACTGGGGGCACTGGGCCTGGAAGGGACAGGGTCCGAGGGGTCCGGAGCTGAAATACACCCCTCTGATATAGAAATACCTACCATTGATAATGAAGTCGCAGGGAATGCTAATGTGGAGGATAATGCCCCTGACCCAGGTCTTAAACCCGGGTTGATCTCTGAGGTGGGGGAGGTCTTCCCATTACAAGTCATGCTGGGGGAGGATGACGAGGAGCTCTCCCCGGTTGAGGAGGATGAAGGGGAAACATCCTCAAGGCCAGTACATCCAGATCTAGACGTGTCCAGAGGTGCATTTGGTACCGCCCAATTACGGGACCCTGCCTTGGTCAATGCTCGAGAGCAGGTTTCTGTTGTTGATGGGGTCCCACAAATGCCAGATGCAGACCAGAGGTTCCCTCACTTTGCGTTGAAGGGGGACTTACTGTATCGAGTGGCTGAGAGCCGAGGGGAAACTATAGAGCAGTTGCTGGTTCCCCAACCGTATAGGCGGATGCTCCTCGATCTAGCCCACAACGATGCACTGGGAGGACACCTGGGGGCGGAGAAAACAGAGGCCAGGATAAACGACCGGTTTTACTGGCCAGGGTTGAAGGCCGAGGTTAAAAGATACTGTGCGTCTTGTCCCATTTGCCAGTTAACCGCCCCAGTGCCACACTATAGAAACCCTCTGGTGCCCTTGCCGATTATCGAAGTCCCGTTTGAACGGATCGCTATGGATCTGGTGGGACCCCTGATAAAGTCGGCACGGGGCCACCAATACATATTGGTCATCCTAGATTACGCAACTAGGTATCCAGAAGCTGTCCCTTTGAGGAAAGCCTCCTCTAAGGCCATCGACAGGGAGTTGTTTCAAATGTTCTCACGAACTGGGTTCCCCAAAGAGATCCTGACAGACCAGGGTACCCCTTTTATGTCAAAGGTAATGGCGGACTTGTGCAAATTGTTTCAAATTAAGCAGTTGCGGACGTCTGTCTACCACCCACAGACCGATGGCCTAGTCGAAAGATTCAATAAAACCCTAAAATCCATGTTGAGAAGAGTAGTCCAGAAAGATGGGAAGGATTGGGATATGTTACTCCCTGCCCTGTTATTTGCTATCCGGGAGGTCCCGCAAGCATCCACAGGTTTTTCGCCATTTGAATTAGTGTATGGACGAAGGCCCCGGGGGTTACTCGATCTGGTAAAAGAGACATGGGAAAGTGAGTCCTCACCACACAAAACGGTGGTAGAGCATATCTCTCAAATGCGAGAGAGGGTGGCTAAGGTGATGCCACTGGTGAAGGAGCACATGCAGAAGGCCCAGGATGCCCAAAGAAGAGTGTATAACAGGTCGGCTAAAATTAGACAGTTCCAAGTAGGAGACCGGGTGGCTGTTCTAATACCCACGGTAGAGAGCAAATTCTTGGCCAAATGGCAGGGCCCATTTGAGGTAGTAGAGAAAGTCGGTGAGGTGGACTACAAGGTACACCAGCCAGGGAAAAGAAAACCATACCAGATCTATCACATCAATTTGTTGAAACCCTGGAGAGACAGAGAACAAGTGTCAGCGGTAGTAGGGGTACAGTCAGGGGACCATGCAGGGATCGACTTGGTGCAGGTTGCTGCTACCCTGACTAGACCTCAAACCCAGCAAACAAAAGAGTTTCTACAAAAAAATAGAGATATGTTTTCAGAGTTGCCCGGTCGCACCAACGTCATCGAGCATGACATTGTGACCAAGCCCAATGTAAAAGTCAGGTTAAAGCCTTACCGTATCCCAGAAGCTCATAGGGTGGCAGTATCCGAAGAGGTTAAAAGAATGTTCGAGCTTGGAGTCATTGAAGAGTCGCAGAGCGAATGGTCAAGTCCAATTGTGTTGGTACCCAAGCCCAACGGCACCCTCCGCTTCTGCAACGACTTCAGAAAGCTTAATGAAGTCTCCAAGTTCGACGCATATCCCATGCCACGAGTAGATGAGCTAATTGAAAGGTTGTGGCCTGCCAGGTACATTACCACGCTAGACCTCACAAAAGGGTACTGGCAGATTCCCCTGACTAAGGAAGCCAGGGAGAAGACAGCCTTCTCTACCCCAGAAGGCCACTTCCAATATAAGAGGATGCCATTTGGTCTACACTCAGCCCCAGCCACGTTCCAAAGGGCCATGGACAAAACTCTGCGTCCACACCAACGGTACGCTTCTGTCTACCTAGATGACATAGTCATCTTCAGCACTGATTGGGAGTCCCACCTTCCCCGGGTTCAGGCAGTCGTAGACTCCTTAAGAAGAGCAGGGTTCACCATCAACCCCGAGAAGTGTGCCATTGGGATGGAGGAAGTAAAATACCTAGGGTATATTGTGGGTAGAGGGCTGGTGAAGCCCCAAATGAGTAAGGTGGAGGCCATACAGGACTGGCCCCGTCCCCTAACCAAGAAGCAGGTCAGAGCGTTTTTGGGCATAGTTGGCTATTATAGGAGGTTTGTCCCCAACTTTGCCACTGTTGCTGCACCACTGACCGACCTGACCAGAGGCAGAAAGTCAGTGATGATAAAGTGGAACGCCGAGGCCGAGACGGCTTTTCAAAAGCTTAAGACAGCTTTGTGCCAAGATCCGGTGCTTGTAGCTCCAGATTTTACAAAAGATTTTGTAGTACAGACAGATGCTTCAAGCAAAGGGTTGGGAGCGGTCCTGTCTCAGGAAATCAATGGGGAGGAGCACCCTGTGGTCTTTCTTAGTAGGAAGCTGACGGCAGCTGAAAGAAACTATGCGGTGGTGGAGCGGGAGTGTCTGGCCATCAAGTGGGCTCTAGACTCCCTGCGATATTTCCTCCTGGGCAGAAAGTTCCGCTTGGTGTCAGACCATGCTCCGATTACCTGGATGAGACAGAATAAACACACCAATGCCAGGGTAACAAGGTGGTTCCTTTCTCTCCAGGAGTTCAATTTCATGGTAGAGCACAGACCCGGGAGACAGCATCAGAATGCCGATGCCCTCTCCCGAGTCCATTGTATGGTGTCTACTGTTGCCTCCAACACCTCCGCGTTGAGGCAGAGGGGGGGGATATGTACAGGACACCGGGGGTGGGTCCTGGACGGGTGCTATACGGCACCACTGTTTGGACTATGGTCCATTTAAATAGAGGTAGAAGGTTCAGGGGGTCACCCAAAAGTGGGTGAAAAGTTCCAGGCAGGCGCTAATTCAGAGAGGACTGGCTCGCAGTCTTCTCTATCTTAATAAAGTACTTTGGGGCCTGGAATTTTGGAGGCTCCAAAGTGTTATTTGGGTGGGATGGTGCCTCCACTCCTAAACCCTGGAAGCCAGCGCACAAGGGGTTAAAATCTCACAGACAACCCCACCCATTAAAGCAGGAAGTGATGCTGGAGGGAGTGAGTGAGTTGGGAGAGTGCACCTGTGAGGACAAGATGGAAGTCTGCTAGCTGCTCAGAGAGGACTTTTGAGTAGTTTGGAAGTGAAGCTGTGTCTGCAGGGAAGGTCTGGAGGACTTCTTACTAAAAACGTATGTGCCTTTCTTTTGGTTGTTTTTTCTGAAGAAAGACTTTTTCCTAATTTATGCTGGAAACAAGCAGGACTTTTGTTGTGACGTTTTGGATGCTGAAGAAAAGCTTTACTTTGTTTTGTTTGGTCACCAATAAAGACCCTTTGCTTTACTGACACGGTTTTACGCACTTGTCTCGCGGAGCTTAAAGACCCCCAAAGTTTACACCTCCTACAGCTCATGGGTCCAGCAATGACAGCTAACTTCTGTATTCAGAAAGGGAGGCAGAGAGGGGTGCAAACAGCCTAATAGTGCAGTACTGGCTTTATTAAAAATCAAAACAGATAGTAGTGTTGCATTCACAAAGGTAGAGACCATGGCGGGTCATGTATAACAGACAGAGTCCGGAACACGATCCATGGAGGAAGAGCTGTACAATCCCACTGGATTAGCAAACCTTGATGGAGTGGATGTTCTCTCACAGTCAGCCTCCACTGGGATCTTTTTTCTAGTCTGTTCCTGTAGTGAAGGGTGCCAAATCTTCAGGGATACGCATTTCGAAGATTACAACTTCTTCTGTTTTACAGTTGGCCTACTGATACACAGGTGGCGCACAGTCTTCCATTACAACTGCTCACTTTCTATTTTATCCCCTGCCTCCAGGATCTATTATAAAAATATAATTTATATAGTTCACATTCACATGATTTACATGTCATTTCATTTACAAATCTATGATATTTGTAGCAACTCTTGGTTGTTGTTGAGACAATTACCTTAGTCCCTCTGTACCCATTTACCTACTGACTAAATCTTATTTGAGTCTTATTGGCTCCATTTGTGTCATTGGGGGGATTAATCCCAGTTACTCTGTTGCTACCATTTGTTACAACTTGTTTACAATTCATCCACCTTTTCCAGAGTCAATACATTCCCCTTGCATGATACTATATCCTTTTTACCAGCTCCCTCAGTGTATAATAATTATACATTTTATTATATAAACATTTAACATTTGTGTGCATTTACTGTGATTTGTGACCCCTAGATAGTTTTGTTTTAGGACCTTTGTTTGCCAAAGCTCATCTCTACTTGTGAATATAGGAATGTTATTCAGTGACCATAGTGCTGGTCTAGACATGGGGAAAAACATATAATAAATAGGAAAATACTGTACAAATGTCAGGAAGAGGGGAACCCCATTACATGGCCTTTATGCAGAGATCTCTCCATAGGCATCATATTCTCTAAATTTCAGCCTACGTTTCATCAATGGATTATAATATGCAAGGAAGGTATAGCTGGAAATATTTATAGGAAATAATTGCTTTGCGTCTACACAATAAACATTTTTAATGTTTATTTTTTTATTTTCTCTTTTTCTTTCAATGGTTTTGGGTTTCTTCGACAACATTATAAGCACAGAAATTGTAGGTGGCAGACTTATTTTTTCTTTGTAAACTCTTTAAAATAATTGTTTGCCAAAGCAAAATAAACAGGGTAGGTGAGGTGTAGGACTTTCAAACAGTACACAGTAATACAGTGCAATAAATTGAGATTAGCATTAGAGTAGTACAGACATAGTATGACAACAAAAAAAAAAAGCATTGTAATAGGGTATTAAGCATATTTAGCCCAAGTTACATTACATAAACCCATGATAATAACCAGGAATGAAGAGGGACAGAGTCAATTGGTATTCATGCATCCAAAAATTACAAATAGAGTAAAAAATACATAATTTTCCTCTGGATTGGTATATATAATGTTCTATAGGGATCAACCTAACCTAACCTAATCCTGAATTGTTTGATAGGGAGTTCAGGAGAAATCTGTATTTTAGCAAAAAATAAAATAAAAATTGTGGCTATAAAAATAATTTTTTGTACTGTTTTAAGGTCAGTAATTGGGAGGGGTAATTGGAAGAGTTAATTCATGGGGTGTGGCTGTATATTGGTAAGAAACAAACGCTAAGGCCAACCATAGACAAAGCCTGGCAGGGAGAGAGCCATTTTCTCCTGGAGAGGGATTATTGCTAGCAGCTATAACAGCCACTTGCAATAACTGCATGTAAAATCCAGCAGGCTGGTTGTACCCAAAGATCAACCGATCAAACATTCAACTTGGGTACATTCAGCCTTCCCATACATGGTTCAAATCTCTGCCAATTCCTGCTGAACCAGACAAAATTTTAACCGTTTATGGTCTTGCACAGCCTCCACCCAATACTGTTGCAGCTTGGGGCAGTACTATACTATATGGCCCAGATTCTCAAAGGCGTTACGACGGCGCAACACCATTAGCGCCGTCGTAACTCCTCATCTGGCCCCGGGTATCTATGCGACTGATTCTTAGAATCTGTTGCGCATAGGTACCCATTAGATCTGACAAGCGTAAGGCTGTTACGCTGTCAGATCTTAAAAGTATTTTTTTTTCCCGCCGCTAGGTGTCGCATCGTCGCTTTTCCCCGTCGTCTATGCAAATGAGGTAAGTACGGCGATTCCCGAACATACGCGAGGTCGACGCAGCGAATTAACGTCGTTTGCGTAGCGTACCCGACGCGTAAGGTTGCCCCTGCTATTAGCAGGGGCAACCAATGTTAACTATGGCCGTCGTTCCCGCGTCGAATTGAATCAAAATTACGTCGTTTGCGTAAGACGTCCGTGAATGGCGCTGGACGCCATTTACGTATACATCTAGGCAAATGACGTTGGGGCGACGTCATTTAGCGCAATGCACGTCGGGTAATTTACCCGACGGAGCATGCGCAGTATGCTCGGCGCGGGAGCGCGCCTAATTTAAATGGTGCCCGCCCCATTTGAATTGGGCGGGCTTGCGCCGAGCAATCTAACGATACACCGCCGCAAGTTTACAGGTAAGTGTTCTGAGAATCAGGATTTAAACCTGTAGACCTGCGGCGGTGAAACGTAGAGCTCATACATTACACTGCCCAGGAGCAGCGCTAATGTATGAGAATCTGGGCCTATGAATAAAATCTCCAGTGCAAATATGACATTTTCAACATTCTGCATTGGGGCACAAAGCAGCTTTAGACAGTTTCTTAGGGATTATATAAGTCCTATAGACTAAGAACAATTAGGTATGTTTCTGGGGGCAATTCAAAGAGTTTATTTCCACCAAATTAGAGGACAATTGCTGTTCAGAAATTGAAACTGGAAATTGGGTTTGTTGGTCTTCATTAGGAATGAGCCAAATGTGCTTAAGTTTAGTTCAAGGTGGGTTCAGAGAACATTACACCAGTTAGGGTGACAAATCAGAACCCAAATGTTAAAAATAAGTTCTGCTAGTTTTCAAGGGTAATAGGTAAGGGATTCTCAAAAAATGGCACGGGGGGACTCCACACTGCCCCAGTGAACATGTTCCAAAGCAAAACAATATATTGAAAAATTCAGTTTTGTGGGGAGCAGCAAGTTCGACTCGTTTCACTCGAACATCGGGTGTTCGCCTGTTTCCCAAATAGAAAACAATTTGGGGTGTTCGTGGCAAATTCGAAAGCCACGGAACACCCTTTAAAAGTCTATGGGAGAAATCTATGCTAATCTATGCTAATTTTAAAGGCTTATGTGCATGGTATTGTCATAAAAAGTGTTTGGGGACCAGGGGACATGTATCAATGCAAAAAAAAGTTTTAAAAATAGCAGTTTTTTCAAGGCAAATCTGTGGATACGAATCTGAGATGAGGAGGACATCTGAAGGAACATGCATATTCTAAAATGCCACTTTAACGTTCCAATAGACTGAGGCCCTAGGGCAAAATGACTCTCAGCTCCCTCTGCCTCACTGTCTGAGGTCTTCATTGTTGGATGGCCATCCCAGTGGGAGAACACACCATAACGACTGTTGGCTTACACCCTAATTTTTAAGGGATTTTTTGCACCATGCGCCTCACTAGAGATTCCATTTGCTGGAAATCCCTTTCTGCAACTGCCATTTATAGCATAGCATGGCTCACACAGAGGCTTGCCCTCTGGGACCTAAGTCCCACATCCCCAGCAGGCTCTTTCCTTGATGCTGCTGACATGGCGGTGTGTGCGGTGCCTAGAGAAGTATTCAGAGCTTCTGCTATGAAGGATGGACCTTGACGGTGACATATGATGACTAAATCTGGAAGAAGAATGCTGATCTTGTGACCTAATGAAGTCTTTATCACCTTATGCCATGTATTATCAATCAAACCTAGAAGGACTCACAAAAAAACTAAATAGGGTAGAAAGGAAAGTGTTAAAAACCAAAAGGACTGTCCAGGCAAGTGAGAAAAGAAAAAGGTTAAACACACCCACTTATACCTGCTACACAAGGGCTGGCCACAAGGGGGGGGGGGGCTGAGATACAATCATAGGGTAAAACTGCACAGACAACCACTTTGCACAGGTGATGGATTTATAACAGCATCACACACACAGGCAGCACACAAGGGTGTTAATGCAAAACATATACCTGTGATGATTGCACACTGCATTTAGGGAAACTGCTGCAAGCTGCCCACAGAGAAATCCCACTATCAACAGTTCTGACCACTGAATGAATTTATCCACTGTGATGATGTCACCAACACCCGCAGCGCAAATGCGCTGAGTCCCTGGGCAGGAGTAACCCAGGGACGACAGGCCAAAAGAGAGAGTGGCGGCTTTGGAATGCAAATGCGCTCCAGTCGCCATAGGCTGAAAGACACTAGAGCCAGGGAAGACACATAAAACTGCTGCCAAGGAATATGTAATATAAAAGTATACATCACGGCATTCCCACGACCACGCCTGGATACATAAGATGCTGTTTCAAGGGCCCAGGGTGTTTATGGCCTCCCACTAATAGCTGGGACATTTGGCCGTTCTGCTGCTTTGCCTGCCAATGGCCAGGCTTAAGCTCTTCATGGCACCACAAAAGGATTTTACCATTGATATGCAATTCTCAAGTGTGTGAGATATACCATGGCATAGGGAACTTTTAGCACCTGAAGTCTTCACTGACATCCTGAAATTTAGTTTTTGCCTTTGGATATTCTGAGAGTAATACAGTAAAAAGGTCTTTAGAGCCATTGACTAGAATGTCTTTACATTGTCTGGCAAGGTGTAATGTTGTATCTCTATCATGATAATGTATCAATAGGATAAGAAAGGGATAGGATGGTGTACTCCATGGCAAAGATTTGCTGGACACCCTGTTTGCTCACTCCACTGTATATGTTAAAAGAGCTATTTTCCAGCAAAGAACATTGCATTAGAACTTGCATGTTTAGGAAGACCGATCAGAGGAACATTATTGCACTGTATGCTTTCTCTGTTATTATCAAAATTATCATCTGCTTGCAAATGCAAAAATACATAAAAAGTGTTGGGTGTCTTTGAATAACCCTAAATGTTGAAATCATCTGACACTTCCGTTTATTTTAAAAAGGCTTTTCCTTAGTAGAAGGTCAACATAATATAATCTCATATATCATCCTGTCTTATTTTGCATAGGTCCTTGTGAGAGCCATACATAATTTCAAATTAATGCAATTTTCAACACAGTTTGTCTGTTTTATACAAAGTTCAGTAACTGATACTATAGCATGTAAAAAAAGCTATTGATACCATGGCTATAGGACAAACATTTATTGTTTGAAAGATTTTACTGTATCATTGTTGGTTGCTGTTTTTTGCACAGTCCACAGAACAGTCAATTCTATACATTTTAAAGCATTGGCAAGTTATTTTCCCTGTACAGGCTGTGTTTAGCATTTGTTGTGCCCATTAGGGTGTAATATTTTGCAGGTAGCCGAAAGCTTTTTTCCCAATTATCTGTAGTTTGTAGTGGATAGACCAATGTACAGGGGTGGACTGACAACTCATGGGGCCCCCGGGCAATAGGAGAATATGGGGCCCCCGGGCAATAGGAGATTATGGGGCCCCAGGGCAATAGGAGATTACGGGGCCCCCAGGCAATAGATTATGGGGCCACACAGTGTATACACATACAGTATACATACAGTATACACACACAGACACACACTATACATACACACAGAATACATATACACTGAAAATGTACTGGAGAGGCGGGGCAGCTATAATCTTGAGATTTAAAAAAATAACACAGATTTTTACATACTGTCCCTGTTTTTTTCCGAGGCTGGCAACCCTGATGGGGCCCCCTAGTGGTATGGGGCCCTCGGGCAGTGCCCGAGTGCCCGAATGGTCAGTCCGCCCCTGCCAATGTACTGAAACTATTTGTAATCTATTGTACATTACATAGATAGGAAAGCTGAAATGTTTGCATAATAATTGGTCTATTTATGAAAATGGAAGAAAGGTAACTTGGTTGTACATAGTGGCTTGCTACTATTATGTCTATCACAAGCTTAATAATGAAACGGAATGTGTGATTGGGTTAGGTGCTGCAAAGACAATTTATTTTCCATCTAGTGAAGCTTAAATTATACTTAACATTTAGCCTAACCAATAAACAAAATGTTTCATATTGTGAAATGATTAATGATACAATTGGGCACTGATACAGCTGCCTAACAGGCCAACAACTTATTGTGACAGATATGCTCATACCTAGAAAAAAATCCTCCAAAACTATCAAAATTATGATTTCTGTTGTGAATGATCATGGTATGAGCAAAATCCCCAGCCGGCAAAGTCACTCCCTTATACTGGAACAGCCTGCTTAATGTCCTATAGAGTCAAGCCGTCTTCTTGTTAATTTGGAGGAGGGAGGTAGCTAATCACATAAATATGGAACAAATGTAATGTGTTTTCTAGGTTTTACAATGGTTAACTGCTTTACAATAAAAGTTGATTTTCAGTAGAAGTGTAGCCGAGAAAGATACATTTGTTGGATTTTTTTCATTATAGCAAAGAAGCAGTGTTTTTTTGAATGATCTCACCTGTTGCATGGAGTTGCATATTAAAGCTGAACTGCAGGAATTCAGCCATTTTTTTACATGTTCTAGATTACTAGAGGTTCAATCCAAGAAGGTGCATGTTGGACATTCTGGTTTAATCTCCTGAAGCTGGATAGTTATTTGCAGACACTCTGCCCATATCTATATATTCACAAAATACAGAGGGCTAGATTCACGTAGGGGGAAGCAAGTTTGTGCGGGCGTAGCATATCCTATTTACGCTACGCCTCCGCAACTTAGATGGGCAAGTGCAGTATTCACAAAGCACTTGCTCCGTAAGTTGCGGCGGCATAGCGTAAATCTGCCGGCGTAAGCGCGCCATATTTAAATTGAGAAGAGGTGGGCGTGTTTTATGTAAATAAAACATGACCCCACGTAAATGACATCTCTAACTAACGGCACATGCGCCGTTCGTGAAAGAATCCCAGTGCGCATGCTCGAAATTACGCCGTAAATCGTCAATACTTTAGACGTGAACGTAATTTACGCAAAGCCCTATTCTTGAACGACGTAAACGACGCAAAATTATACGCTGGCCCGACGTCTATACCTAACATTGGTTGCTCCTCATATAGCAGGAGCAATGTTATGCCGGAAAAAGCCTTACACAAACGACGTAAAAAATTCCGCCGGGCGCACGTACGTTTCTGAATCGGCGTATCCAGCTCATTTGCATATTCTACGCTGAAATCGACGGAAGCGCCACCTAGCGGCCAGCGTAAATATGCAAATAAGATATGACGGCGTAAGAGACTTAGGCCAGTCGGATCTTAGGCAAATTTCGGCGTATCTTGCTTTCTGAATACAGAAAGAAGATACGCCGGCACAGATTTGAATTTACGCGGCGTATCAATAGATACGCCGGCGTAAATTCTCTCTGAATCTAGCCCAAAGCTTTTAGTGAATAACCAGCAGAGTGGAGGACAGGCAGAGGTGCTGCTGTATGATAGAACAGTATCAGAGCACTGGAGATATAGTGATATCTGTACTTCCAGTTCTCAGTAAAACAGACCTTTGGAAATAAAAGAGATTAGTCCATGAGCTGAAATGCAACTTGTTGAACTTAAACCATACTAAGCAAGCAGATTTTAGACAGTGGCTGCATTCCTGTAATTTAGCTTTATTAAAGTCTTGAAATGTGAAATGCAGAAATTTGAAAATGTCTTTTTCTTTTTGTGTTGTACAAGTTATGAAATGTATTATTTTTTAAGGATATAATTAGATGGTATTTGAAATTTTGCTATATTGGATTTATCTATTTAAGTAATATGTTCTATAAATGCCATATCTTACATTAAACTTACTGTCTACAATACCATAAACATCAAGTTATTTTAATGGATGAATTTGGATTTGTAACTAGATGCCTTAAATTGTTATTCTTACTGCAGAATTAGGTCTATGGGGCTTAATAACTTAGAAGATAATGTTCACTTAGATTGAATAAAAAAAAATACTTACTCAAACCATCTAAAATCCCCAAAAAATCTAAAAGCCCCAAAAAAACATACATAAATCTATCGTCTTGCAATGCACAAATAAAAAACAGGTTTATACTTTCCTTCCCTGTGTAATGGACCCCGTACCTCCTCTTCTCGGGTACCCTGCCCGCACCCCTGGTTTCTCCCCTCCATCAAGTGCCCTCATAGAAAGCTGCTTTCCATGGGGCACTCATGCGAGTTCACTCCTGAGCCTCGCAAGACACACATAGTGGGAATCAGCTCTGTCCCATAGCTCCCTCATCCCCGGCTTCCTCATCACTCGCTCCCTCTGCCCCAGTAAAACCTGTGAAACTGGTAGTGAGAGGAGAGAGGAGCTGCAGATGTGCACATCACTTGGATCTAATGAGGGCTTAGGCAAGTAAAAGAAGAGAGGGGGGCACTACCTGTATGACATGGACACCGGCAACCATCTGTCTATCAGTGGGGTCTTCTAATGAACTAGAAGCCTGAAAAACAGATGAAAACATAAGGGGGCTGGTTGCTACAAACAGAGAATACTTTGCTGGATCACAATTGTTTATTATCTAACCAGTTCCCTACCGCCGTATTCGGAAAAAACAGTGTCAAGAACCCTCCCTCCCTCCCTCCCTCCAGGCGGACGTCATATGACGTCTTTTCTTCCCAGCATTGTAGCAAGCGCACGGTCCCGATGCGCGTGCCTGGAGGCCGTGATGGCCGCCAGGCACCCACAATTGCTCTTCACAGAGCAGGGACGTGGATCTGTGTGTGTAAACACACAGATCCACGTCCTGTCAGGGGAGAGGAGAACTGATCGTATGATCCTTGTACAGTGAGGAAAATAAGTATTTGAACACCCTGCTATTTTGCAAGTTCTCCCACTTGGAAATCATGGAGGGGTCTGAAATTGTTATCGTAGGTGCATGTCCACTGTGAGAGACATAATCAAAAAAAAAAAAAAATCCAGAAATCACAATGTATGATTTTTTTTAACTATTTATTTGTATGATACAGCTGCAAATAAGTATTTGAACACCTGAGAAAATCAATGTTAATATTTGGTACAGTAGCCTTTGTTTGCAATTACAGAGGTCAAACGTTTCTTGTAGTTTTTCACCAGGTTTGCACACACTGGAGGAGGGATTTTGGCCCACTCCTCCACACAGATCTTCTCTAGATCAGTCAGGTTTCTGGGCTGTCGCTGAGAAACACGGAGTTTGAGCTCCCTCCAAAGATTCTCTATTGGGTTTAGGTCTGGAGACTGGCTAGGCCACGCCAGAACCTTGATATGCTTCTTACAGAGCCACTCCTTGGTTATCCTGGCTGTGTGCTTCGGGTCATTGTCATGTTGGAAGACCCAGCCTTGACCCATCTTCAAAGCTCTAACTGAGGGAAGGAGGTTGTTGCCCAAAATCTCGCAATACATGGCCCCGGTCATCCTCTCCTTAATACAGTGCAGTCGCCCTGTCCCATGTGCAGAAAAACACCCCCAAAGCATGATGCTACCACCCCCATGCTTCACAGTAGGGATGGTGTTCTTGGGATGGTACTCATCATTCTTCTTCCTCCAAACACGGTTAGTGGAATTATGACCAAAAAGTTATATTTTGGTCTCATCTGACCACATGACTTTCTCCCATGACTCCTCTGGATCATCCAAATGGTCATTGGCAAACTTAAGACGGTCCTTGACATGTGCTGGTTTAAGCAGGGGAACCTTCCGTGCCATGCATGATTTCAAACCATGACGTCTTAGTGTATTACCAACAGTAACCTTGGAAACGGTGGTCCCAGCTCTTTTCAGGTCATTGACCAGCTCCTCCCATGTAGTCCTGGGCTGATTTCTCACCTTTCTTAGGATCATTGAGACCCTACGAGGTGAGATTTTGCATGGAGCCCCAGTCCGAGGGAGATTGACAGTCATGTTTAGCTTCTTCCATTTTCTAATGATTGCTCCAACAGTGGACCTTTTTTCACCAAGCTGCTTGGCAATTTCCCCGTGGCCCTTTCCAGCCTTGTGGAGGTGTACAATTTTGTCTCTAGTGTCTTTGGACAGCTCTTTGGTCTTGGCCATGTTAGTAGTTGGATTCTTACTGATTGTATGGGGTGGACAGGTGTCTTTATGCAGCTAATGACCTCAAACAGGTGCATCTAATTTAGGATAATAAATGGAGTGGAGGTGGACATTTTAAAGGCAGACTAACAGGTCTTTGAGGGTCAGAATTCTAGCTTATAGACAGGTGTTCAAATACTTATTTGCAGCTGTATCATACAAATAAATAGTTAAAAAATCATAAATTGTGATTTATGGATTTTTTTTTTTTGATTATGTCTCTCACAGTGGACATGCACCTACGATGACAATTTCAGACCCCTCCATGATTTCCAAGTGGGAGAACTTGCAAAATAGCAGGGTGTTCAAATACTTATTTTCCTCACTGTATATAGGAAAAACGATCGGTCACCTCCTCTCATCAACCCCCCCTACAGTTAGAATCACTCCTTAGGACACACTATTAACCCCTTGATTGCCTCTAGTGTTAACCCCTTCCCTGCCAGTCACATTATGCGGTAATTAGTGCATTTTTATAGGACTGATCGCTTTATAAATGTGAATGGTCCCAAAATAGTGTCAAAAGTGTCCAATGTCACAGTCACGATAAATATCACAGATCGCTACATTATTAGTAAAAAAATAATAATAACAAAAATGACATAAATCTATCCCCTATTTTGTAGATGCTATAACTTTTGCGCAAACCAATCAATATACGCTTATTGTGGGGATATTTATTATAGCAAAAAGTAATAAATATTGAGTTTTTTTTAAATTGTCACTCATTTTTTGTTTATAGCGGGGAAAAAAATTATCAAAATTTAATTTGGGTATGATGTCTCATGACCGCACAATTGTCATTCAAAGTGTAAAGCCTTGTACACATGATCGGATATCTGATGGAATCTAAGCTGATGGATTTTTTCGTTGGATATCCGATGAAGTTGACTTTCATCAGTCTTGCCTACACACCATCAATGAAAACATGGTGACGTAAAACAGTACGACGTGCTGAAAAAAATGTTCAATGCTTCCAAGCATGCGTCGACTTGATTCTGAGCATGCGTGGATTTTTGACCGATGGACTTCCTCACAGACGATTTAAAACATGTTCTATTTTTTTTTCACTGATGGAAAACAAACTGATGGGGCCCACACACGATCGGTTTGACCGATGAAAACAGTCTATCGGTCTGTTTTCATCGGACAAACCGATCGTGTGTACAGGGCTTGGCCTGGGCAGGAAGGGGATGAAAATGGCTTGTATTGAAGTGGTTAAAAAGGTGCTTTAGATGGACAATGATGATTTAAAAACTGCCTTTTTAAAAATTCTGTGAATCGATGGGAGGGCAGAGTGGGTGAACATTAATTGCCCTGAGGTGAGCTTTAAATTCCACAGCGCATTAATCGATATTAAAGCACAATTTTACTCTGCTCATTTAAATCACTAAGTGAACATTCTCTACTCCTAGTATATCAAACCTTTATTCATTTATTTATGCAGAATTTTTTGTATTCTTCTCCTAGGCAAATGTGTTCTGAAATCATTCTCCTCTCAAAACAGCAAGATAAAAGGAAAGAATTTGCACCCAGTGCATGGATTGCGTTGGTCAAGGCCTGAGAGTTGTGCTTAATATATTTATGTATGTATGAGCTCTATTATTATTATATATATATTTTTTAAATGTAACACAATATATTTTATTTTATCCTTATATTTAATGTATGGAAAATTATTAAAAATAACAAATAATACCCTTATCTCATACCCAAAGATGCTTTGATTGTGATTGAAGTCTGACAATCCTGCCAGACTGAGTGAATAGCCATCTAAAATGTGTGTATCACCATTTTGAATCAGCCTTTGACCAGGTAATTTAGAAGAAGTGAGATTGTTTACAGGGCACCTAATCTTTCATTTGTATAGGCATGCTTACTAGTTGGTGTCTTCAGTATTTATAGTTTGTTTTGTCCAAGCATGAGGCATGAACTTCTAGTAAGTCTTTAGTTCTGTAAGTGCCTTCTGATTAAATTCTTCCTGATGTTTCCAGGCTGCTTTAAATGAAATACATCAGTCCCAGGAATGAACAGTCCACACTACTTCTAAAATAACCTGCTACTTTTAAAGCATATTTCTTTGGAGCAAAGGAAATATGAAGTAGATGAAAGCCTTTAGAAAGCAGCAGCTTTTCTCAGTCATTTCTTGATGTAGTACTCATGGCTCTTCTGGAGCACTCTATATTATGAATAAGTTAAACAAATGCAGGATGCAGTGTGTGCATTGTAGCTGTGTGAAGACTTTGTAGGGCTGTTGATCAAAAATATTGCTGTACCTCCATGTTACTCAATACACAATAATACATTCATGTGAAAGATGTGGGAAGACCCCATGAAAATAATTGACCCTTTAAACATATTTGAATGGGCAAAGATTAGACCAACTTTTAAACAGCGCCTACTAATAAGGGTGATTAAAGGAAATTTTGCCTTTTCAATCAATCAATTTAACAAAAATAAATGTAATAGTATACTTTGCAAAAAGGAAGTACCGTATTTATCGGCGTATAACACGCACAGGCGTATAACACACACCCTAACTTTAATGCCCTGTACACACGATCAGTCAATCCGATGAGGACGGTCTGATGGATTTTTCCATCAGTTAACCGATGAAGATGACTGATGGTCAGTCGTGCCTACACACCATCAGTTAAAAAACGATCGTGTCAGAACGCGGTGACGTAAAACCCAACGATGTGCTGAAAAAAATGAAGTTCAATGCTTCCAAGCATGCGTCGACTTGATTCTGAGCATGCGTGGATTTTTAACCGATGGAAGTGCCTACAAACGATCGTTTTTTTCTATCGGTTAGGTATCCATTGGTTAATTTTAAAACAAGTTTCACATTTTTTAACCGATGGATAAATAAACGATGGGGCCCACACACGATCGGTTTGGTCTCATGAAAGCGGTCCATCAGACCGTTCTCATCGGATTGACCGATCGTGTGTATGCGGCATTAGAGGGAAGTTTCAGGAAAAAAACTTTCAACAGCCCCCTGCATGCAGGCACAGTTTACCATCTATTTTCAGGGTAAAAAAAGTAAGTGTTATACGCCAATAAATACAGTATGTACTTAGAAGTTGATATTGCCCTTTTAGAAGGCATTTTTTTTTAAAATAATGTTTTTATTTATCTTTTAGAAAAATAAAACAGCAGAACATTGGTACAAATATGGCAAGCAGACATAGGCAGAATTAAAACGAAAGCTTTGTCTATCAAGCAAATGTTAGAGCCCTGAAAGAAGGGTCCTTCTGTAAACGATGGCATCACACAGGATATGTAGCATACAGTACCTCGAGACTGATGCCTCATTTAACTTTTCATATCACACTTTTAATACACTTAAAAAAGTGGGAGGGGAAGAGAGTGAGAGAGGGGGGAAAGGAAAGAAGACCAGAAAGAGAAGGAGAAGGGAAGGGAAGGGGGAGACCGGGGAGACCAAATAAGCAGCAAGATAAGGGGGAGAAATACCTCTTAGTTTCGACCGCCGGATCAGGGCGGATCCTCCCGGGAACACCACCGCTCCCAGACACTGTCGTGGTCGTCTGGTTTGTCTCTCAGTCTGACTGTCATTTTCTCCATTATCTCAACGTCCTTTACCCTGGCATAAAGGGCTTCCTGTTATGGGGGTGCGGTCCTCTTCCAGTGGAGGGCTATTAAGCACCTCGCAGCTGTGAGAACATGCCTAAGCAATTTTTTATAGGGTTTGGCTAGCTTTGGCTGGAAGAGACCTAAGGGGAAGAATTTTGGGGTCTAGGGTATGGGTGTCTCAAAAAGTTGGGTCAACAGTTGTTGCGTTGAGGTCCAGAATGGGACTATTAAGGGACACATCCAATAGATGTGGAAGAGCGTGCCTCTGGCTTGCTGGCACCGCCAGCAGCGATCGGAAATAGAGGGATAAACTTTGTGGAGTGCATCCGGAGTCAGGTACCAAAAGAAGAGAATCTTGTAAGAATTTTCCTTATAGAGGGTACACATGGAACTCTTAGCCGCCTGACTCCAGACCACCCTCCACGCCTCCTCCGGGATCTCCCCTCCCAGTTCCTTCTCCCAGCGGAGCATATAGGGGTGCTTACCCTGGACCTGCATGGAGTGCTTGTTCAGGATCTGGTAAATGTCGGAAATCAGTCCTCTACGTGAGCGGCCTTGTAGTATAATGCATTCAAATGGGGAAGGAGCCGAGAATTGTTGCCACGGGGCTATAGTTTGGGCATAGTGGCGAATCTGCAGGTAACTGTAAAACACTTGTCTAGGGAGGTCATGTTGGGACTGAAGCTTGGAGAACAGGAGCAACATGCGAGACCTGGGGTTCACCAGTTGCCCGAAATGGAACAGGTTCCACGAGGCCCAGGGCCACTACATTTGGTGAGTGAGGCCGCGTACACACAGTCGTTCCAAACCAATGAGAATGATCCGATGGGCCATTTCCATCGGTTCACCACTGAAGTGGACTGATGGTCTGATGTGCGTACACACCATCGTTCCAAAAACCGATCGGGTCAGAACGCGGTGACGTCAAACACACAACGTGCTGAATAAAACAAAGTTTAGTGCTTCCAAGCATGCGTCGACTTGATTCTGAGCATGCGCGGGTTTTGAACCGATGCTTTCTGTACTAACCATCGGTTTGGACCGATCAGGCAGCGGTCCATCGGTTTGATTTTAAAGCATGTTTTAAAATTTTGGACCGAAGGAAAACAGACCGATGGGCTATATACGGGCTATACACATGGTCGGTTTGGACCGATGAAACTGAACCTCGGTCCATTCTCATCGGTTTTGTCCGACCGTGTGTACGCGGCCTAAGACTAGCCAGGACCTCGGGGTTGCACAGGAACGAGGTCATCAGTGATCGTTCCGACTTAAGCTCGTGTTCACGGGAGAGTTTTTGCCACAGTCGCCGGAGCTGGGACATAGACCCCAGCAGTCGACCGGGTTCTACCTTCACATTTCCAGAGGAGACTGTTAGGGTGTAGGGAGGCTAACCAGATTTTTTCTATCTCTGTCAACTTGTTGTAAGATCTTTGGGGGAACCAGGAGACTATTGCTCGCAGTTGGGCTGCCTGGTAATATCTAACCAGATCAGGGAACGACAGGCCCCCGTCTGCACGGGCCGCGGTCATAACCGAGCACAAGACCCTGTGATGTCCATAGTTCCACACATGTCGCAGTAGGTCAGCCTGGAGTTTACGTAGGTGACTATAGGAAATGGGGATAGGTAGGGTCTGGAATAGATATAAGAGTTTAGGGAGAATGACCATTTTTACAGAGGCAATTTGCCCTAAGAGAGAGATCTGATGGTTCTTCCACTTGTGTAATAGTTCCCTAATAGACTTGTAGAGGGGAGGAAAGTTGGATTGGTATAGGGAGTTAAAAGATGGGGTGAGATTCACCCCCAGATATTTCAAGGTCTCACGAGGGGAAGTCCGACTGTAAATGGAGTAGTTCATTCTCCGAGACATTGAGCGGGAGGGCCATAGATTTTGAGGTGTTGGTTTTATAGCCCGAGAGTGCGCTGTATTTATCGAGTTTGGCGTGGAGGTTGGGCAATGAGATCCTGGGCTGGGTCAGGGTAAGGGTGATGTCATCCGCGAACAGGGATATCTTGAATTCTTTACCTCTAACGGAGATACCTTGAATATCTGGGTTTCTCTGAATGGTCGCCGCTAGGGGTTTGACGCACAGGGCGAATAGCAGTGGTGAGAGCGGGCAGCCCTGCCTCGTTCCATTGGTGACCAGGAGGGAGGGCGACATAGCGAACAGAGTTTTGACCTGTGAGGTGGGGTTGGTATAGAGATGCTGGATCGCGCGCAAGAAAGGTCCCTTGAACCCCATATGGCGTAAGGTAGCGAGCATAAACGGCCAGCCAAGGCGATCAAACGCCTTTTCTGCATCCAGGCTCAGGAGCAGGGATTCTGTGTTGTCCCTATTAGCTACATCGATCAGATAAATGACCTTCCTTGTGTTGGAGGGGAGTATCGCATTCAGGCGTATCGAGAGGAGTTTCCTGAAAATGTTTAGGTCTGTGTTTAACAGGGCTATGGGCCTATAACTGGTGCATGAAGAAGGGTCTTTGTCTGGCTTAGGGATCAGGGTGAGGTGGGAGCGCTGCATGTCTGTCGGGATGGGGGTCTGGTGAAGAAAAGCATTATAGAGTTTAGTCATGTATGGTAAGAGCAGGGGAAGAAAAGTTTTATAATATTCATAAGGTAGACCGTCCGGTCCGGGGGATTTGTGGGCAGGAAGGTCCTTAATTGTTATTGTGAGTTCCTCCTCAGTAATAGCGGTGTTAAGTGCAAATAGGTCTGACGGGGAATTCCTGCCTGCTCCAGATATTGTGTAATCCTGTCCACTAGGTCGGGTTGGGGGGGGGGGTTGTGCGGTATTTCCGGTTTATTGTACAAGTCAGTGTAGAAGTCTGCAAATGCGTTCGCTATGTCTTGGGGGTGTGATACCAGGTCCCCTGATCTTTTTTTAACTTGGTGCGGGGTGGCAGATAACGTTCGGTCAGCCAGTTTCCTGGCCAACAAGGCTTGCACCTTGTTGCCCTTGTCATAATATAACTGCTTCAATCTAAGCAGTGCTTTCTCAACCCGTCCCATCGCAAGCTCCTGGAGCGTGGACCTAAGAGATATGATTCACTTCAGGAGTGCCAGGGATGGAGAGGATGGCAACTGGGCCTCCAGGGCCCTGAGTTGTGTTTCTGCCCACAGCTTGACTGCCTCTGCATCTTTCTTAAGGGCTGAGGAAAGGGCAATGCAGCGGCCCAAAGAGTGGCGAGGGATAAATTTTCGTCAAATTAGTGTTTAAGTGTAATTTCTAATTGCGAGCAGGAGGGGGCATGCTGCAACAGAAAGTCATTCATTCACCAGTTATATGGTCTACGCAGGGGGATGCCGAGGTTCAGCATTATCGTAACGGGGGCGTGGTTGGACCAAGATATGGGGAGTATCTGTGCCGCATCAGTAATACAGAGCGTGTTGTTGTTGACAAACAGATAGTCTATGCGTGAGTGGGTGCGATGGGGGGCCGAGTAAAAGGTGTACCCGCGGTCGCCTAGGTGGAGAGCCCTCCATGCATCCTTGTTTCCTTGTCAATTGGCGGAAGAGTTTAGAGTCCCTCAGGGCTTGGTATTGGAGCATGCACACTGGGATACGTCCACGGACGGTGCATGCGCCACTCGTAAAAACGTCATTTACGTGGGGTCACACTGAAGTACCATAAAACACGCCCACATCTTCCTATTTTGAATTAGGCGGGCTTACACCGGCCCTCATACGCTACGCCGCCGTAACTTAGGGCGCAGGTTCTTTCTGAATACAGAACCTGCCTCACTAGGTTATGGCGGCGTAGCGTATCTGAGATACGCTACGCCTGCACAAAGTAACGCCGGGCTTTCTGAATCCAGCCCTAAGACTATAGGACTGGACCAATCACTTTAGGATTCCTCTATCACCCCCAACTTAAGCATTGTCTGTACTTCCTCCTGTATTGCCTCCCGTCGGGCCTCTGGGATGCGATAGGGTTTTAGCTTCACCCTTTCACCGGGCGGGGTAATAATATCATGCTCTACCCCAGACGTTTGTCCCGGCAGCTCAGAGAAAACCTCTTTGTTGCGAAGCACAAACTCCTTAACCTCCTGTTGTTGGGGCTTTGACAAGGTGACTGCTATTCCAACCTCAGGAATCACACAATCAGACTGAGCTGGTGACAACGTTTCTGCGACTAGGGATTCCCTATCCCTCCAGGCTTTCAAAAGATTGATGTTATAGATCTATTCGGGCTTTTACCTTCCTGGTTGTCTGACCTTGTAATTCACTTTGCTCACTTTTTCCAATATCTCGTAGGGGCCTTGCCATTTGGCAAGGAACTTGCTCTCAACTGTAGGGATAAGTACCAATACCCTATCCCCTGGGGAGAAGGTACGGGTCTTGGCCCCACGGTTATACACTCTCTGTTGTGCCAAATGTGCTTGGGCCAAATGTTCCTTTACGATTGGCATTACTTGTGCAATTCTATCTTGCATCAGTGCGACATGCTCAATCACACTCCTGTGGGGAGAAGTCTCACTTTCCCAAGTTTCCCTGGCGATATCCAACAGCCCTCTTGGGTGTCTCCCATAGAGTAACTCGAAGGGTGAAAAACCCATAGAGGATTGGGGTAACTCCCTAATGGCAAAGATTAAATAGGGATTAAGACAGTCCCAATCCTTTCCATCTCTATCCATCACCTTCTTTAACATTTGTTTAAGGGTTTTGTTGAATCTTTCAACCAACCCATCTGTTTTGGGGTGATACACAGATGTACGCAATTGTGTCACTTTGAACAACTTGCACAGTTCTTTCATAACCCGGGACATAAAGGGTGTACCTTGGTCCGTAAGCAGTTCCTTACAAATACAGACGCGGCTAAAAACAAGAGATAGCTCTTTGGCTATGGTTTTGACCGAGGTATTTCGGAGAGGAATCACCTCCGGATAACAGGTGGCATAGTCCAATATAACCAAAATGTACTGATGCCCCCTAGCGGACTTCACTATTGGACCTACCAAATCCATGGCGATCCTCTCAAAGGGAACCTCAATGATGGTAAGGGGTAATAGCGGGTTACGGAAATGTGGCATAGGTGCCGACATCTGACACACAGGGCAGGAGGAACAATAATTTTCTGTTTCCTTCATGACCTCAGGCCAATAAAATCTCTGCAACACTCTTTCTCTGGTTTTCTCTGTCCCCAGATGACTTCCAAGAATGTACCCATGGGCCAACTCTAACATCAACTTCCTGTAAGGTTTGGGCACCACAAGTTGCTCAATGGTTTCTTCTGCCCTTTGAGCCACCCGATAGAGTAGGTCCCTTTCCATGATGAAGTACGGGTAAGTGCAGGTCGTACCTGGGTTCACTAACTCGCCATCTATTTTCACTACATTTTCCCGTGCCTCTATTAGGGTGAGGTCTTTTAACTGTTCGGTGGCAACGTTTTCCCTGTGAACCTCAAGATCAGAAAACTCTACAGACGGCATGTTTTCGTCTGAGGATGTTGGCTCCTCCCCAGTTTCTTGAGTCTCCCCTGACAATACCGACAAGGGGAATTCTGGAGAGTCCTCACCACTCTCAGAGGAATTCTGGTTATCAGATTCCTGGTATGCAGAGGCACCAGTGGGGGGCTCAGGATAATCCCATAGTTCCCAGAACTTTGGAAAATCCCTTCCCACAATGGCATCATGTGGTAAGTGAAGCACTAACCCCACCGGATGAGAGAGGGTACCTTTGGAGGTCTCAAACACACTGTAGTCACAGGATACTCTCGGGTGTCCCCATGCACACAAATAACAGATACCTTGTTATTCCCAGAGACCTCTGTAGTAACTAATTCAGCCTTTATCAGTGTCACTAGGCTACCTAAATCTAGCAACACAACAACATTTTTACCATTAATACACATTTTGCATAAATGTTTCTCAGTTCCCCGAATAGCAGTGCATGCGACTGTCGCAAACAGCGACTGATGTCTGTCCCTTAGAAAGTCGCATTACATGGGTTCATCCACAACCGGGCAATTTGCTGCAATGTGTCCCTCGTGCCGGCAGCGATAGCAAACAATCCTTTCTGCTGCCTCTTGAGACCTTGACTTCCCGGGCTGTTCTCACCCGATACTAGGGAGAACCCCCACCCTCTCACTCTCTCCACCCTCACCCCTTGGAATCATCTTACCCGCCACTGGGGATGGTCTGGTCTTAGGGGGGAAAGTCTGTGAGTCTCTTGAAGAGGCAGTCAGGTTCTCTGTAGCCAAGTACCTCTCAACAAGATCCACAAGCTTATCGGCCGTTTCTGGGTCTCCATGGCTTACCCACTTTTGGATGGGAGTAGGAAGAGCTCTCAGGAAGCGATCCATCACAACACGTTCCACAATCTTTGGAGCGGACAAAGTCTCTGGCTGTAGCCACTTCCTGCTCAGGTGAATGAGATCTTACATTTGAGATCTGGGGGGTTTTCCAAGCCGGAAAGTCCAGTTATGCACACGCTGAGCCCGGACAGCCAGGGTGACACCCAGCCGTGCCAATATTTCAGTTATTAGCACCACAAAGTCTTTTGCTTGGTCAGGCTCTAAGTCATAATACGCTTTCTGCGATTCGCCAGTTAACAGAGGGGCCACCAGTCCAGCCCACTGCTCCTTGGTCCATGTTTCCCTTTCAGCAGTCAAATGTGGTCAAAAACACCTCTGGATCATCCTCTCCAGTCATTTTTGTCAGTAAACGACTCACCACAAAGGATGCGGTATTAGTGGAACCACTTGCCTCACTGGTCTGCGGATGTTGCTGCATTATAGTCTCCATTTGTTGTAGTCTCTGCTCTTGCTTCTGCAACAGGTCTATGAAGCGGGCCTCAGATTGCTGCTGGGCTTGTTTCTGGGCTTCAAGGCTCTGTTGGTGAGCTTGCTGCTGGGCTGCGAGGCTCTGTTGGTGAGCTTGCTGCTGGGCTGCGAGGCTCTGTTGCAAAGTTGCATTTGTCTGCTGCTGGGATGCGAGGCTCTTTTGCAAACCTGCATTTGTCTGCTGTTGATTGGCATTTGCTAGAGCCAGCTGTTTCAGTATCTCCTCCATACTGCCACTGGTTCTCCACCAACTGTGAGGGGTTAGCCCGCCAGCGGGTGTGTGTGACCCCCTGGATGGTTTCAGCACACAAAAACACTAGGCACAGCAGACAGTGGTAGGAGGAAAACAAAAAGGTGCGGTTTTATTTGAACTAAATACAAATAAAAATATGAAAGAAAACAAAAGAAATACAAAAATAAATCCTGGTCAATTTGACCTGCTCGCTATAAACATTGTACATCCTTGTGCTGCCCCAGTCCCTGACTCCCTGCTGTTTAAATCTCTTAGGCCCTGTACACACGATCAGTCTAAACCGATGAGAATGGACTGAAGTTCAGTTTCATCGGTTAACCGATGAAGCTGACTGATGGTCTGATGTGCCTACACATCATCAGTTTAAAAAACGATCGAGTCCAACGCAGTGACGTAAAACACAATGACGTGCTAAAAAAAAGTTCAATGCTTCCAAGCATGCGTTGACTTGATTCTGAGCATGCGCGGGTTTTGAACCAATGCTTTTGCATACTAACCTTCGGTTTTGACCTATCGGTTACCAGTCCATCAGTTCAATTTTAAAGCAAGTTCTACATTTCTGGACCGAAGGATAACTGACTGATGGGGCCTACACACGGTCGGTTTGGACCGATGAAACTGAACTTCAGTCCGTTCTCATCGGTTTGGACTGATCGTGTGTACAGGGCCTTAGCAATAGCCACACAAGCCTGGCCTCACCGCACAGAGATCACACTCCCCAGACTAATCACATATCTCTCTGCATGGTGGGAGTTTTTGTAGAGGACCTAATGAGCTCACCTAATTCAGCTGGGCCCATCAAGTCTTCCAGCAGGACTCCCATCACTCCCCCTAGAGGTATAAACTGGCCTGAACCTAGGGGATATATACACTGCATCCTGGATGCAACCATGGAATTTAACCTGCCTGCTGCCACAATATATATATATATATATATATATATATATATATATATATATATATATATATATATATATATATATATATTCACAGTATACAAATTTGTTATATTAAGTAATTATAACAATTTCGCTGAATAAACTGGTCCAAAGCAGAAATATAATTTTACTTTGATCCATGGGGGTGTACAGATATGAGAGTTAAAGTGGTTAAGCAATTTTTTTGTGGACTTGCTAGTGTGCTTTGGATTATTGTCATGTTGAAAGGTCCATTTCCAACTTTAGATACATGGTCTCACATTCTTGGTACATTTAAGCTGCCCACACCCTGCAGTAATGAAGCAACTTCAATGAATCCAAACTATGCTACTTATACTACCATGCTTCACAGTTGGTATGATGTTTTTTTATTTGTGTGCTTAGTTTGTACAAACATGCCTCCTGGTACTCTGGCCAAATATATTTGATTCTTTAGCCCACAGAACATTGTTCCAGAGCTCCTGGTTTTTGCCCATTTGTTGAATGATAAACACTGTCTTGCTGTAATGGGCTTTATGGAGAGATAAGGCTTCTTCTTGACACACTCCACATGCAGGATTAATTGGTGCAAAACCTTTCTGATCATGCACACACTTTGACACCAACTCTTTTTCCTATTCTTGCTGCAATGACGGGTGCGCGGCTTGCATCTGACTTATATAGGCCTCACAGTCCCATCATGCTCCGGTACCTACCCACGTGGGTAGGTATCACATGGGTAGGTACGGAGCATGATGGGACTGTGAGGCCTATATAAGTCAGATGCAAGCCGCGCACCCATCATTGCAGCGAGAAGAGGCAACGGGTCAACATCGGGAGAAGGCAGAAGAAGAGAAGTGAAGAAAATGACGTCACAGAAGAGCGGACTGGCCGCCGCTAGTATAGGCGGCCAGCCCTGAAGGAGAAGGCACTGGACAGCGGGAGAAAGAACCGGGGTGCGCCGAGTCAACAGCGTAGAGCGGCGAAAATAGAAGAAGACTCCTGTACAGCGGAGAAGACCCCCGGAGAGCAGAAGGAGAGAGGAGGAGACCGCCCGGACAGCGGAAGAAGAAGCCCCCCCCAGAGAGCGGAAGAGAGAGTGGAAGAGAACCAGACGGCGGTGAAGAAGAAGCCCCCCCTGCTTAAAGAGCTAAAGAAGACAGGGGGGCCTCCGGAGCAGACTAATAAATTATTTTAAAAGCCCTGTGTTGTGTGTTTATTTACTTTAACACTTTGCCTCCAGGTGAATGGGTAGGGGTACGATGTACCCATATCCATTCACTTAGGGTGGGGGGCCGGTATCTAGGGGCCCCCTTATTTGAGGGGGCTCCCAGATTCCGATAAGCCCCCCACCCGCAGACCCCGACAACCAACGGCCAGGGTTGTCGGGAAGAGGCTCTGTCCTTATCAACATGGGGACAGGGTTCTCTGGGGTGGGGAGCCCCGCAGTGCGCCCCCTGCCCCAGAGCACCCGACCCCCCCATGTTGAGGGCATGGAGCCTGGTACGGATCAGGAGGGGGGGCGCTCGCTCGTCCCCACTCCCTTCCTGGCCGGCCGGGTAGCGTGCTTTGGATACGGGTCTGGTATGGATTGTAGGGGGACCCCCTACGTCGGTTTTTCGGCATAGGGGGGTCTCCTTACAACCCATACCAGACCTAAGGGCCTGGTATGCTCCTGGGGGGGAACCCATGCCGGTTTTTTATTTAAAAATTGGCGTGGAGTTCTCCCTCTCAGGAATGCATACCAAATGCCGACGCTAGAATTGGCAGGAATCCAAGTCGGATTTCCCGTCGCTTCTATGACGGCTTTGTCTCCATCGCGGCTGGCCAGCTCGGCGCTGGCTCCCGCGATGGGGCTCGTAGGTGATCAATCTCGCAGAGAAAGGGAGCGAGATTGACACAATATTGCGGTCACCCACTGTAGTGTCATGAAAAAAACAATAGAACTCTCTAAAGCAGGTTCAGTAGGAACCATCTGAATTTCAGTACATGTGTATTCTTCACTGTTCAACAGAAGCTGGTCGGGGGGTCCTGCTGGAAAACCAGCATTTGATAAGAATGTTCAGCCAATGACTGCAGCACTGTTCAGTGTATTCTGATGCAGGGGGATCCCTGCAGTCAAAATACAATAGCGCAACGGGGGATATTTCTGCAAACTGAATACAGTATTTCAGGGGAAGAACCTCATACAGTAGGTGTGGTGGTGGAAAGGTTATGGTTTGTGATTGCTTTGTTGCTTCAGGACATTGAGCCTGTTCTTCATTGTTCATGAAATGTTCTTGATGAGAAATGTAGGGCCATCTGTTCAAAAGTTAAAGTTGAACAGCAAATAAGTCTTTCAACATAATGATGTTCTGTAAACTCATTATTAAATATTAAAAACCAAGAATTGGTTGAAAGAAAAAAAATCAAGAAGAATTATGGACTGTCCTAGTCAAAACTTTGATTTGATTCCAAATAAAATTTGATAGATGGAGAGGGATTTTAAAATGGGAAGTTCATCCTATATAGTATATTATCCACTTGCCACCCGCCATATAGCAGAATGACAGCGGAAAAGTGGTTGTGATATTTTGATCGGACGTCATATGACATGATCGGGAGAACAGTGCACAGATAACAGTCGGACACACAGCAACTCTGATTGTGGTATGAAGCTGTTGTCAGAGGCTTCTTACTACGTGATCAGCTGAGACCAATCCTGGTTCACACAATGATCAATGGCTCTCCCTGTCAGAGTGGAGGTCTGTGCTGATAATCACCACATTAATTATCAGCACAGCCCCCATCAAAAGGTGCCCATCAGCTGCCAATCAGTGCCCAACCCTTTCCAGCCTGTCCCCATAATAAATAGATGCCAGTACCGATCAGTGCCCACAACAGTGCCCACAACAGTGCCCCATCAAAGTGTCAATCAGTGCCACTCACTAATGCTGGTCAGTAGCTCCTCATCAGTGCTGCCTATGCAGCGCCACCTATCAGTGCCGCCTATCAGTACCATCAGTGCCGCCTACCAGTACCACCAGTGATGCCTATCAGTGCTGCCTATCAGTGCCCATCAATTTTTTTTTTAATTGTTGTTTTTTTTTGTTTATAGCGCACAAATTAAAAACCGCAGAGGTGATCAAATACTGTACCACCAAAAGAAAGCTTTATTTGTGGGAAGAAAATTATAAAAATGTAGTTTGGGTACAGTGTTGCATAACCGCGCAATTTTCATTCAAAGTGCAACAGCGCTGAAAGCTAAAAATTGTCCTGGGCAGGAAGGGGGAGTGCCTGGTATTAAAGTGGTTATACACAGTATGAGCTAGATTCAGGAAGCCTTTACGTCGGCGTATCTATTGATAAGCCGCGTAAGTTAGAAGATGCGCCGTCGTATCTATGCGTGCTATCCTGGGAGATAGATACGCCTGAATTTCAGCTTCCTCCGACAGACGTACGTGTTAGTACGCCGTCGTATCTAGGTTGCATATTTACCCTGGCCGCTAGAGGAGCTTCCATAGATTTACGCGTAGAATATGTAAATGACCTAGATACGCCGATTCACGAACGTACTTGCGCCCGCTACGCCGCTTACGTAAGGCTTACGTCCGTCGTAACGTTACTCTTGCTATATGAGGCGCAGTCAAATTTTACGTCGTTTACGGAAGTGGTACGTGAATGGGGCTGTGGGTAGGTTATGTTCATGTCGAAAGCATTGAGCCGACGTTTCTTAGGGAGTATTTGAGACGTGATTCTGATCATGCGCGCGCATACGCCATACGAACGGCCATTCATTTACATGGGGTCACAGCTAATTTACATGGAGCATGCTCCCTACCTGCCTATTTTGAATTAGGCGGGCTTACGCAGGCCTATTTACACTACGCCGGCGCAACGTACGGAGCCAGATCTTTGTGAACACTGGTCTGGGCTCCCTATTTTACGTCGGCATCGCGCATATGAGATGCGCTACGCTGGCCAAAATATACGCCGAGCTACGTGAAATCTAGCTCTATATTTATATTGTAACCAAAAAAAAACGTACTTTTAAAATCTCTTGTAGTTGAGATTTTAATTACATATTTTTTTTGTACAAGTTGGCAGATTGTACAGAGCAAGTACGTCTTAAATGGTCCATAACCATTTATGTGCATCTGGCATCAGAAAAAATAAACACATTTTCTAGAATTTAGTAACTTAGGCAATATACCCATAGAAATAAAACCTAGTCTTTCTGACTCTTGTTTATTAGCAAGCAGGCCCTGATTGGCCATAGGGCAAACCGGGCATTTGCACGGTAGGGCCGCAGCCACCGGGCCGCTGTTCTTGCTTGCGGGGCCATGGCAGGCTGCTCTTTAAGCCTGCGCCGGTCCTCCGACCTTTCCACGGCCACCCGGCTCCCAGTTCAGCCTCAGGCTCAGCCTTTGGCATCGGCATCAGCAGCAGGAGGACGTAAACAAAAAGGGGGAGGGACTAGAGGAGACACTGCTCCACGGCCTCCAGTGAAGTTCAGCCGTTGGTGTCGGGGGCGTGACCAGGAAGGGAGAGGAGCCTGCTACAGCCTGTTCTGCCGATGGGATCTCTCAGAGAAAACGTAAGTGCGGCCCCTGTAACCTGAATAGGAGGAGCGGTGCTCTCCACCTCCCCATGCTCTCTGCTGCCCCCCACCTCTCTCCATGTGCTCTGCACCTCCCCCCTGTGATATCCCCCTTCCCAATGCTCTCCACTGCCCCCTGTGCCCTCCACTTCTCCCCCAGTGCTATCCAGCCCCCCTCTGTGCTCTCCTCCTCCTTCCTGTGCTCTCCACCTCCCCCAATGCTCTAGGCTGCCCCCTGTACCCTCCACCTCTCCCCTTGTGCTTTTTACCTCCCCCTGTGCTCTCCACCTCCCTACATGCTCTACAGTCTCCCCCTGTGCCCTCCGCCTCTCCCCCTGTGCTCTTCACCTCCCCAATGCTCTCCAGCCCCCTCAGTGCTCTCTAGCCCCCCCAGTGCTCTCCACCTCCCCCCATGCTCTCCAACTCCATCCTGTGCTCTCCACCTCCCCCATGCTCTACGCTGCCCCCCTGTGCCCTCTGCCTCTCCTCCTCCCCCTGTGCACTCCACCTTCCCCTGTGCTATTCACCTCCCCCAATGCTCTCCAACCCCCCAGTGCTCTCTAGCCCCCCCAGTGCTCTCCAGCTTCCCTTCTCTCTATCTCTTTCCTGTGCTCTCCACCTCCCCCCCATGCTCTATGCTGCCCCCCTGTACCCTCCATCTCTCCCCCTGTGCTCTCCACCTCCCCCATGCTCTACGCTGCCCCCCTGTGCTCTCCGCCTCTCCCCCTGTGTTCTCCACCTCCCCCTGTGCTCTTTTCAATTCCCCCTTATTCTCTCCAGCCCCCCCAGTGCTCTCTTTCACCCCCAGTGCTCTCTAGCCCCCCAGTGCTCTCCAGCCCCCCTCTTTCCTCCACCTCCCTCCTGTGATCCCCACCTACCCCCATGCTCTACGCTGCCCCCTATGCCCTCCATCTCTCCCCCTGTGCTCTCCACCTCCCCCATGCTTTACGCTGCCCCCCTGTGCCCTCTGCCTCTCCCCCAGTGCTCTCTAGCCCCCCAGTTCTCTCTAGCCTCCCTCATGCTCTCCACCTCCCCCGTGCTCTCCACCTCTCCCGTGCTCTTCACCTCCCCCTGTGCTCTCCAGCCCCCCAGTGCTCTTTAACACCCCAGCCCAGTGCCCCACCTCCCCCATGCTTTATGCTGCCCCCTGTGCCATCCGTCTCTCCCCCTGTGCTGTCCACCTTCCCAATGCTCTACACTACCCCCTGTGCTCTCTGCCTCTCCCCCTGTGCTTTTCACCTCCCCCTGTGCTCTCCACCTCACCCCATGCTCTACGCTGCCCCCTGTGCCCTCTGCCTCTCCCCCTGTGCTTTCCACCTCCCCCTGTGCTCTTTTCAATTCCCCTAATTCCCCAGTGTTCTCTAGCCCTCCCCCAGTGCTCTCTAGCCCCCCCAGTGCTCTCCAGCCCCCCTGTGCTCTCCACCTCCTCCCATGCTCTATGTTGCCCCCTGTGCCATATGCCTCTCCCCCAGTACTCTCCAGCCCCCCATTAATCTTCACCTACCCCCTGTGCTCTCCACCTCCTCCCATGCTCTCTGCTGTCCCCCTCCTGTGCTCTTTGCCTCCCCCAGTTATCTCCACCTCCCCCATGTGTTCTTCGCCCCCTGTGCTCTCCTGCCCTCCTTGTGCTCTCTGCCCCACCCTGTGATTTTGTTCCCCCTGTGCTCTCCAACCCCCCACTCCCTGTGCTCTCCAGACCCCCATGCTCTCCGGCCCCCTTGTGCTCTCCTCTTCCTACCTGTGTTCTCTGCCTCTCCACTGTGCTCTCTGCCCCCCCATGCTCTCCGCCATCCCCCGTGCTCTCACCCCACCCCATGTTCTCAAGGTTCTTCCCTGTGCTCTCTGCCCCCCCTGCTCTTTCCCTGTCCCCTTACCCCCTGATAGAGAGTGGAGAAGGGGTCGGTTAAGATGTCATGGGCTGCTCATTCCAAAATGCCCGGGCCTATTTTTTGTCCCAGTCCGGGCCTGTTAGAAAGGTATTAGACCTACTACAAAATCTTCAAAAAAATAACATAGAGTTGCATGCTCTAGCTCCCCAAGGTTTGTGAGAAGAAAAGACACAGAAATGGACAAATTGCCCTTGATTACGCCAGTTTCTCAGGTAGACATAACATCCTTTGTTAGCCAAAGTGGCTTTCCCAGTGCTTATGAATAATAGACATATCGTTACCATTACTATTGTAAAGGTGACCCCTTAATGTTAGCAATAACTGTTACAATATTTTGCTCTGCAAATTACCCTCTGTAATGTAAAATATTTTATTTATTATTTAAATTACTGTTGTTATACATGTGGAACCAAATACCTTAGATATACCTCTATACTACACTTTATGCACATGCTTTACTGAATATCCCCCCAAAAATGAATATAGTTTGGATACAACTGTCCAGTAATCAATGTTGCAGCATTTTGTTTATTTTCATGGAAATGTGTATGACATTCTACTATACAAAGCTTTTCTGTGACACTGCTTGGATATTGTCTGCAATATTGCTTTGCTTACAGTTCAGAGAGAGCAAAGGTATATTTAGCTTGGCCTCCAGGGTATTCTGAGTCATCTAGTCATCTACAATACTGCTTAGGGACACAGTAAACTCTTGGCATGGTGCCCTTAGGGCCACTAAGGAATAAACAAGTTTTACTTTAACTCAAAGCAATTACAAGCAAATTGGAAAGTCCCAATTTAGACCTAACATCATGATCATATTATGTAAATATTTAAATGAATATCTGCAGGATGAATTGTAGCAAATAACACTGCATGGTCCCAGTATGCAGTAGAGAATTCTCTGTTCAGGAAACAAATAAGGTAAACCACTGTCTAGAGTTTTCCAGTCTAGCGTTTTCATCGGATGGACCGATCGTGTGTACAGGGCATGAGTCTATCTATCTATCTATCTATCTATCTATCTATCTATCTATCTATCTATCTATCTATCTATCTATCTATCTATCTAAACTTTTCTTCTAAACATATTTTTTGTATTCCACAAAATATTGAAATGATGCTTCTAGATACTGGAATGTGCATTGTCATAATATGTAAAATATTGATTGTTCTATGCATTGCAGTTTTAGCCACCCTTTGGTGTATTGGCAGCCCATTTAAATTGAATAGGTTGCCTTACCTAATGCGTGATACTTGTATGAATTAAAGCACTAGATGGCCATGAACAAGACCTAAATTAAACATACCATTTCCTCAGACTGCTGTTTAATGTATGTTGGATAGCTTTAGGAAGTTTATGGATATCTGTGTGAACTGGATCTTTGATGAAAAAAGTATGTGAACCATCATGTTTAATAATAGCAATAATAATAATAGTATATATTTCTATTGACAATGGTGTCAACCATGTCCTTTCTGACTCTGTTTGCCAAAGCTGCCAATAAGCAGATTGCAGTCATACATAATTTTTTACAGTCTGTTTAATTTATGTATTGTGTTGGGTTTTCTTACTTGAACTACTGCCCCACCCATCCCACATGTTCTTATTGTCTCATCACGATGATGTATAGGTTTGCTATTTACAGCAGTATGGGATTTCGCACATCCGGGCTGCAAATGTATGCATCTAAAGGTAATACAAGCTCAGTTTCATTGGTTGCTATAGTTTGCCATCAAGATGACATTAATACATTTCCTTTGTGTCAAGTAGGCACTAATCGGATGTATACTGTATGTAACAGCAGTGCATTCCTATAAGAATAAAATACTTGTATCATTTTTACATGCACTTTAGGGCATTGTAACATTCTTAAAAACACAGTTTTACAAATGCTTAATTGTTTCATTTAAAATAAACCTCTGTATACAATGAATTAATAGGCAGCTGCATGTGTTAGCAGATGAATAAATCATTATTTTTCTATTTGAACCCAGATAAGAAAGCTTATTTAAATCAGTATCGCATTAATTATTGGAAATATCATCACCGTGAGTATATGCTTTGGGCTTAAACACTTAAGCTTGGAGGGTTTAAGCGCATCTAAATCAAAAGTGTAAACTATTATAACAGGTACTTAAAGATATTTGAACTCACAGCTTGTGCCTTGTCTTTTTATTTATTTTTAATGGCATGTTTTGATGTGACTTAAATGCTGGAAGTGCACTTTATATTGATATACATAAAGCACACCATTACACTGCGTATCAGGCCAGCAATCGAAAATATAATTGTAATTTTTTTCTCACACCTATAAATCCTCTATGGACCAGAGCAGTTTTCATGGTTCTGCTTTGGACCTGTTTATTGTACATTAACTTTGTCATTTTTTAAAGCGGTTGTATACCCACTGTCATTTTTTTTTAAACCTGAAAAGCAAAAGCCATAATCAGCTAGTATGCACCACATACTAGCTGATTATGAAATACTTACCTTGGAACGAGGTGAGAGGACCTTACCTGGTCCACGCTGAGGGAGATGTCATCTTTCCTCGGCGTGTCTTCCGGGTATTGCCGCTCCAGCGCTGTGATTGGCTGGAGCGGGGATCTCGTCTCTCCGGCAAGGTCCGGCGGCTGCCGGGCCTTTAGCCGAGGATCCCTGCTGCGCATGCGCCGCTGCAGTCAGCGGCACATTGCGGGGGGGAATATCTCCTATACCTACAGGTAAGCCTTATTATAGGCTTACCTGTAGGTTAAAGTGGTAGTACAGAGTTTACTACCACTTTAAGATAACGTTTTATATATATATTGTGGGAGATTAGCTCGTGGGGATTACCTTTTCTGAATGACAGTCCGCAAACACTTTCTTTAAAATCTGGCGGATGCCAGGTTTATTTACAGGAGGTTTGCTAATAAAAATAAACAAAACATTAAATTAAATCCTTGCCGTCCAGCACTAAACTAAACAAATAGACTCCTCTCTATACAGTGCGGGGCGGGGCTTGTCCCCCCCACCCACAAAACATGTGGTAAAGCAAACCTTTTCCTTTTAAATCCACTCCAACTAAGCTCCTCTCACTCAGGTTCCCTCCTGAGTCTCCAAACCAGAGCCCTGCTTTGCTCTCTTCCTGGTCTTTTAAATTCCACTGAAATGTACCTATTATCGTGTATCTCACCACGCATACCCTCACATATCCTCCCCCCTCTGCTCAAGCCCCTGTGGCTGAGCACTTGACCCAACCATACAGTGCACACAAGAGAGGGCATCTGCATTATTTTGGAACTTTCCCAGCCTGTGCTCCACCATAAACTTAAAGGGCTGTAAAGCCAGGAACCACCTTGTCACGCGGCCATTTTTCTCCCTGTTGTCACAAATTCACTTTAGGGGACAATGGTCGGTGACCAACTTAAATTACCTCCCCAGTAGGTAATACCTCATGGAGTCTAAGGCCCATTTAATGGCGACATACTCCTTTTCTACGATGGCATAGTTATTTTCATGCTTGTTCAGCTTCTGGCTCAGGTATACAACTGGGTGCTCCTCACCATCCCTGTTCTGTGACAGTACAGTCCCTAGGCCCACCTCAGAGGCATCCGTCTGTACGACAAACTCCTTGCTGAAGTCCGGGGTCACTAGTACCGGTAACCCACAAAGGGCCTGCTTTAAATCCTGGAATTCCACTTGACCATGACCATCTGTTTGGGGGTGGTAGACACGGAGATGGGAGATTTTGTATAATCTACACAGTTCCTTGGTAACATTGGAAATAAATGGGGTGCCCTGATCGGTTAAGAAGTCTTTTGGGATCCCCACTCAAATAAACACCTGGACCAATTCCTTGACAAAAGCCTTAGCAAGGGTATGGCCTCAGGATAGCGAGTCGCATTGTCCAGGATCACCAGAATATGCTGATGACCCCGGGCAGATTTCACAACCAGCCCCACCAGGTCAATGCCAATCCTCTCAAAGGGGACCTCAATTATTGGTAGAGGAACAAAGGGGCTGCGAAAATGGGGCGACGATGCTGACATTTGGCACTCGGGTCACGATTCGCAGTACTCCTTGACATCTGAATGCAACCCGGGCCAGAAAAATCTCTGGGCGATTCTCTCCCTGTATTTTTCGATACTGAGATGTCCCTCATTACATGACCATGGGCCAGGTCTAGCACCACCCTGCAGAAGGGTTTGGGAACCAGTAGCTGGTCTACTGTACCCTGTCCTCTCTATGATTTATCACTCTATACAATAAATCGTTTTTAATGGCCATGTAGGGGAAAGACACCGCCCAATTAGAATCCACTGGTTCCCCATCCAACATCTTAACGTTTTCCCTGGCTCTCATGAGGGTAGTCTCTTGCAGTTGCTCGGTACAGAAATCCTCTCTCCTGACCTCTAAGTCGGGTACCGACATAGGAGCGACGGGTATCCGACTTGGATTCCCGCCAATTCTAGATTCGGCATTTGGTATGAATCATGAGGGGGAACTCCACACCAAATTTTAAGTAAAAAACGGCATGGGTTCCCCCCCAGGAGCATACCAGGCCCTTAGGTCTGGTATGGATTGTAAGGAGAAGCCCTACGCCGAAAAAACGGCGTGGGGGTTCCCCCACAGTCCATACCAGACTCGTATCCGAGCACGCCTCCCGGCCGGTCAGGAAGGGAGTGGGGACGAGCGAGCGCCCCCCCCCCCCTCCTGAGCCGTACCAGGCTGCATGCACTCATTAGTAAAAGAACTTCAAAGAAGATAGCGGCGGCCAGCCCCGAAGAAGGCACTGGAGAGCGAGCTGGAGAAGAACCGGAGAGCGAGCTGGAGAAGAACCGGGGAGCGCCGAGACGAGAGCGGAGAAGACAAAAGAAGACCCCCGGGGAGCGCAGAAGACCCCCTGGAGCTGACTAATAATTTATTTTAAAAGCCTGTGTTTTGTGTGTTTATTTTATTGACACTTTTCCTCCAGGTGAATGGGTAGGGGTACGATGTACCCCATACTCATTCACCTAGGGTGGGGGGCTTATTAAAGGGGGCTCCCAGATTCCGATAACCCCCCCCACCTGCAGACCCCGACAACCAATGGCCAGGGTTGTCGGGAAGAGGCCTTGTCCTTATCAACATGGGAATAGGTTGCTTTGGGGTGGGGGGGCCGCAAGAGCACCTGCCCAAGAGCACCCAACCCCCATATTGAGGGCATGCGGCCTGGTACGGCTCAGGAGGAGGGGGGCGCTCGCTCGTCCCCACTCTACCTGACTGGCCAGGCGGCTTGCTCGGATACAGGTCTGGAATGGATTGTGGGGGAAACCCCCACACCGTTTTTTCGGCATAGGGGTTCTCCTTACAATCCATACCAGACCTATGGTCCTGGTATGCTCCTGGGGGGGAACCCATGCCGGTTTTTTATTTAAAATTTGGCATGGAGTTCCCCCTCATGATTCATACCAAATGGCACGTCTAGAATTGGCGGGAATCCAAGTCGGATCCCCGTTGCTTCGATGTCGCGATAACTGGAATGTGCTTTTCCTATTCCAGCGAGTGCGAGATGTCGGCACCCTGTCGCCGAGAATCAGCGCAATGCCGTCGTGCTGGAAACACACTCTCGGAGACAGGTACTGTAGTTTCGAGTGTCCCCATGAATGAAAATTACCACAAAAGTACTGGGGTGTAGTTTTGTGTGTTTTACACAATCATTCCTTACTATGGACACCACACTACCAGAGTCTAGCAGGGCTGTCAGTGACTTTCCATCCACTGAAATAACACACATCTGTTTTTCAATGCGACTCTATAGGACAGTTCACAGCAATATGCACTAATGCATGGCAACGAAAACATTGTGTATGTTCTACCCCTAGTCCTCTTAACAGTCACAATGACCTTCCTGCCTTCTTTGGCCAGTCTGCAGGTCTAGGACCCACAGTCTCATGAGCTGTAACAACAGTCTTATCAAATTTCCCCAAGCTCTTGAACCCCGGAACAGTCTTACCAGAACTGCTGGGAGATCTTGCACCCCTAGACACACTGAAGTGGGGCGTAGTTGGTTCACCAAGTTCTTAGTAGCACTGTACCTCTCCACTAGGTCCACCAGTTGGGCTGCAGTTTTTGGGTCCCCCTGTCCAACCCACTTCCTTAGAGCAGCAGGGAGTGCATGCAGGTACCTGTCCATTACCACACGCTCCAAGATCTGAGGGCTTGTCAAAGTCTCTGGCTGCAACCACTTCCTGGTGAGGTGGACCAGGTCAAACATTTGCAAACGGGGTGGCTTGTTGCTGGAGTAGGACCACTGATGCATGCGCTGGGCCTGGACTGCCATGGTGACACCCAAGCGTGCAAGTATCTCTGTCTTTAGAGTCTCATAGTCCTGGACCTTATCTGGTTCTAGATCAAAATAGTTTTTTTGAGGTTCTCCTGTTAGAAATGGGGCCAACAGACCCGCCCCCTGCTCTTTTAGCCATCCTTTGCGGACAGCAACTCTCTCAAAAGTCGCAAGGTATGCCCGACATCATCGGCAGATGTCATTTTCTCTAGGTGGTAGGATGCATGTATCATTTTTGCTTCCACTGGCCCAAGAGGTGCCTTTTTCAGTTCTACCAGAGCCTCTGAGAACTGCCAGTTCATTTTCGGCTGGGCCACCTGTTGGGCTGCAGCGGCCTCTGCGATTTGGTGGTACATCTCTTGCTGGGCCACCCATTGTGCTGCATTGGCCTCTGTAAATTAGCGGTTGGTTTCCTGCTGAGCTGCATTGGCCTGTAGCAGGGCCTTTAACATTTCCTCCATCTTCAGAAAGTGCCCGTTAAATCCAACACGTGTGGGAGATGGGCTCGTGGGGATCACCTTTTCTGTGACAGACCGCAAACAGGCACTTTCTCAAAATCTGGCGGATGCCAGGTTTATTTACAGGTTTGCAAATAAAAATAAACAAAACAGTAAATTAAATCCTTGCCATCCGGGCACTAAACTAAACAAATAGGCCCAGATTCACAAAGACTTACGACGGCGTATCTCCAGATACGCTGACGTAAGTCCGAATGAGCGCCGTCGTATGTATGCGCCTGATTCAGTTCAGTTAATCAGTTACGCATACATTCTGCCAAGATACGAGCGGCGTAAGTCTCCTACGCCGTCATATCTTGGGTGCATATTTACGCTGGCCGCTAGGTGGCGCTTCTGTTGATTTCCGCGTTGAATATGCAAATTAGCTAGATACGCTGATTCACGAACGTACGTGCACCCGTCGCATTTAGTTACGCCGTTTACGTAAGACATATGCCGGCATAAAGATAAAGCAGGTCTCTAGGTGGCGCAGCCCATGCAAAGTATGGACGTTGGAACAAGCGTATCTTTTTACGTCGTTTGCGTAAGTCGTACGCGAATAGGGCTGTGCGTAAGTTACGTTCACGTCGTAGGCAGTGTTCGACGTATCTTAGGCATTCTATCTGACGCATGCGCACTGGGATACGTCCACGGATGGCGCATGCGCCGTTCGTTTAAAACGTCATTTACGTGGGGTCATGCATTGTTTACATAAAACACGCCCACCTCTTCACAATTTGAATTAGGCGCGCTTACACCGGCACATTTACGCTATGCCGCCGTAACTTAGGACGCAAGTGCTTTGTGAATACAGCACTTGCCTCTCTAAGTTGCGGCGGCGTAGCGTAAATACGATACGCTACGCCCGCCCACACTTACGCCGCCCTACGTGAATCTAGGCCATAGTCTCCTCTCTATACAGTGCAGCCACAAAACCCACAAAACATGCGGTAAAGCAAACCCTTTCCTTTTAAATCCATTCTAACAGAGCTCCTCTCACTCAGGTTCCCTCCTGAGTAGGGATGAGCCGAACACCCCCCTGTTCGGTTCGCACCAGAACCTGCGACACACAAAGTGTGAACTTTAGAACCCCGTTAAAGTCTATGGGACTCGAACGTTTGAAATCTAAAGTGCTAATTTTAACATTTAAATATATTTTTTTTATTGAAGAAAAAATTATGCAGCGATACACAGAAATGCAATAAAAGATCGGAGCATAATAAAACCGCAAAATAGTCAGATTCACAACAAAATCAGACAAAAGTTACAGGCACAGCAAATCACAGTATTAGGGGTATCCGTCACATCCACCCCCCGAGCCCCAAAAAGGGAACACACTGCCCCGGGAGTGGGCTCCCCAGGATCTCCCCAACAAAACATTTGGCCCACCTAGAATTACAAAAATAATGGAGAGCATGCCTTGTAAGGCGAAGCTCCGATCTGGAATAGAATCGAACAGGGCCTAAGGGTCGACATATCATAGGGGTCATAGGAGATTGATATTCACATAGAAACACCTTTCGGAGACCCTAAAAATAGAGACTTTATAAACCCTCATTGCGAAAGAGAAAAGAAAAAAAATACATACAAATAAAAACAAAAAAACATAAGCAATGAAGAGATTCAAGACTAATTGGACTCTTACAGCCCTAGCTACATCGTTATTCGAATTAAAAAAATATAGGACAGGTAGGAAAAGGAAATGAGGTGAAGAAAATAGTGGAAAACAGAGCAGGTAGAGGAAAAAAAAAGAAATAAATAAAAAACAGAAGAAAAAGGGGCAGGAGACACACGGAAGGCCTGACAAGCCTCAAATTTCAAGAGCCAAAGTAAGGGTTCAGAGAATGACTCCAATATACGTTGCCCAAGGTTCCCAGATGAGCTTGAAACCCTCTAAAGTGCTAATTTTAAAGGCTAATATGCAAGTTATTGTCCTAAAAAGTGTTTGGGGACCCGGGTCCTGCCCCAGGGGACATGTATCAATGCAAAAAAAGTTTTAAAAACTGATGTTTTTTTCGGGAGCAGTACATTTAATAATGCTTAAAGTGAAACAATAAAAGTGAAATATTCCTTTAAATTTTGTAACTAGGGGGGGTGTAAAGTAAGCATGTGAAATAGCGCATGTTTCCCGTGCAGTGAACTGTCTCTGCACAAGGTGTCATTTATGAAGGAAAAAAATCATTTAAAACTGACTTGCGGCTATAATGAATTTTCGGCTGCCGGCAATTCAGAGAGAATTCATTCATAAAAAAAAAAAGCGCGGGGTCCTTTAGGTCTGGTATGGATATTAAGGGGAAACCCGCCGTCAATTTAAAAAAAAAATGACGTGGGGTTCCCCCCAAATATCCATTCCAGACCCTTCAGGTCTGGTGTGGATTTTAAGGGGAACTCCACCCTAAATTAAAAAAAATGGCGTGGAGATCCCCCAAAAATCCACACCGGACCCCTTATCTGAGCACGCAACCTGGCCGGCCGCAGAAAAGAGGGGGGCAGAGAGTTCCCCCCTCCTGAATTATACCAGGCCACATGCCCTCAAAATGGGGAGGATGTCCCCATGTTGATGGGGACAAAGGCCTCATCCCCACAACCCATGCCCGGTGGTTGTGGGAGTCTGCAGGCGCGGGGCTTATCAAAATCTGGAAGACCCCTTTAACAAAGGGGACCCCCAGATCCTGCCCCGCACCCTATGTGAATTGGTAATGGGGTACATTGTACCCCTACCATTTCATGAAGGAAGTGTAAATAGTTGTAAAAAAAACACACACACACACCATGGAAAAAAGTCCTTTATTAAAAAAAAAAAAAATCCAGCGGTGGTAATCCACTCTTGGTCCCCGGTCCCCGCTCCAACGTTGTCGGTATCCAGCGACGGGTGATCTCCTCTCCGGTCCAGCGATGAGAAGATCATCCAGGATCCAGAGCGCAGCATCGCCGGCCGCCTGTCTCCACCGGAGATAGCCTGACGAATGACGCTGCTGAAGCTAGTGACATGTCTTATATTTATGAGGCAGGGCCATCCGTCACGTGACCCCGCCCCCTGGGCTTCCCCATTGCCATAGCAGAGGGTGCGTCAGAGGGGGATGGGGTCAGGTGACGGGTGGCCCCACCTCACCTATATAAGAAATGTCACTATCGTCCGGTGGAGACAGGCGGCCGGCGATGCTACGCTCTGGATCCCAGATCTTCTCATCGCTGGACCGGAGAGGAGATCACCGTCGATGGATACCAACAACGTTGGAGCGGGGAGCCGGGACCGAGAGTGGATTACCACTGCTGGATTATTTTTTTTCTTCTTTTTAATAAAGGACTTTTTTTCCACGATGTGTGTGTGTGCTTTTTTACACTATTTACACTTCCTTCGTGAAATGGTAGGGGTACAATGTACCCCATTACCAATTCACATAGGGGGGCCAGGATCTGGGGGTTCCCTTCATTAAATGTGTCTTCCAGATTCTGATAAGCCCCCCACCCGCAGACCCCCACAACCACCGGGTAAGGGTTGTGGGGATGAGGCCCTTGTCCCCATCAACATGGGGACATCCTCCCCATGTTGAGGGCATGTGGCTTGGTATGGTTCAGGAGGGGGGGCGCTCTCTGTCCCCCCTCTTTTCTGCGGCCGGCCAGGTTGCGTGCTCGGATAAGGGGTCTGGTGTGGATTTTTAGGGGAACTCCACAACATTTTTTTTTTAAATTTGGGGTGGAGTTCCCCTTAAAATCCACACCAGACCTGAAGAGTCTGGAATAGATATTTGGGGGAACCCCATGTCATTTTTTTTTTAAATTGACGGCGGGGTTACCCCTTAATATCCATTCAGACCTGAAGGGGCCTGGTAATTGAATTTGGGGGGAGCCCACGCTTTTTTTTATTTTTTATGAATGGAATCCCTCTCTGAATTGCCGGGAGCCGACAATTCATTATAGCCAGTCAGTTTTAAATGAGTTTTTTTCCTTCAGAAATGACCCTTCGTGCAGAGACAGTTTTAAGTACAGGAAACATGCGCTATTTCACATGCTTACTTTACACCCCCCTAGGTACGAAATGTAACCACTAAACAACCGCCAATAGACAAAATAAGTCTACAGGGTGGTCCTTAACTCTGGGAGGGCGTACATTGATGATCCTCCCAGAATCGCGCTCCGTGCGCCCCCCTGGTGCGCGCACATGGGAATGTCTGTGACTGCCGGCTCCAGAGGACTCGGCGCATAACGGATATCGGTAAATTGCCGCTGATAGTGGCGTTTACCTTTGTGATCGCTGTGTCCAATGACGGAGCAATCGCATGAGAAACGAACCGCCGTCATTTGATGACGCCGGTTCCTCCCTCCTCTCTCTGTACGATCGGTACAGTGTGAGAGAGGAGAGAGAGTGGGTGTCAGCAGCGCTGTGGGCTGATCTGTGACTATTGCAGTCACAAATACAGCCATCCCTGCAATACCCCTGTGCAATACTCTGCAATACCCCTGCGCAATACTCTGCAATACCCCTGTGCAATACTCTGCAATACCCCCGCGCAATACTCTGCAATACCCCCCGCGCAATTACTCTGCAATACCCCCACGCAATACTCTGCAATACCCCCACGCAATACTCTGCAATACCCCCGCGCAATACTCTGCAATACCCCTGCGCAATACTCTGCAATACCCCCGCGCAATACTCTGCAATACCCCCACGCAATACTCTGCAATACCCCTGTGCAATACTCTGCAATACCCCCGCGCAATACTCTGCATACCCCCGGCAATACTCTGCAATACCCCCACGCAATACTCTGCAATACCCCCACGCAATACTCTGCAATACCCCCGCGCAATACTCTGCAATACCCCCTGCGCAATACTCTGCAATACCCACCGCGCAATACTCTGCAATACCCCCACGCAATACTCTGCAATACCCCCCGCGCATACTCTGCAATACCCCCGCGGCAAATACTCTGCAATACCCCCGCGCAATACTCTGCAATACCCCCGCGCAATACTCTGCAATACCCCTGCGTAATACTCTGCAATACCCCCGCGCAATACTCTGCAATACCCCCGCGCAATACTCTGCAATACCCCCGCGCAATACTCTGCAATACCCCCAGGCAATACTCTGCAATACCCCCTGCGCAGTACTCTGCAATACCCCCGCACAATACTCTGCATACCCCTGTGCAATACTCTGAAATACCCCTGCCAGTACTCTGCAATACCCCTGTACAATTCTCTGCAATACCCCTGCACAATACTCTGCAATACCCCTGCACAATACTCTGCAATACCCCTGCACAATACTCTGCAAGACCCCCGCACAATTCTCTGCAATACCCCTGCCAGTACTCTGCAATACCCCCCCACCAATACTCTGCTATACCCCCTTGCAAAATACTTTGCAATACCCCCGCACAATACTCAGCAAGACCCCCACACAATACTCTGCAATACCCCTGCCAGTACTCTGCAATAACCCCCGCACAATACTCTGCAATACCCCCGCACAATACTCTGCTATACCCCCGCACAATACTCTACAATACCCCTGCACAATACTCTGCAATACCCCCATACAATACTTTGCAACACCCCCGGCCAATACTCTGCAATACCCGACCAATACTCTGCAATACCCGACCAATACTCTGCAATACCCGGAAAATACTCTGGAAAACAAAATTTGTTTTAACCACTTCCTGCCCGCCGGCCTACATATGACGTCCTTGACTTTGTGCAGGGATATCTGAACACCTGATTCTCTACACCATAAGAATGATCATGGCGGCTGTTCGCCTCTTGATCATTTCTTATGGGAGGCGAAAGGGGACATCCCCCTCCCGTCACCCTCCGGCGCTTCTTCCGACTCACCGCTACGATCGAAGCCAGGATCGTTTTTTTTATTATTATTATTTAGGCTTACAGCCTAGAGGTGAGATGTGGGGTCTTATTGACCCATATCTCACTGTAAGAGGACCTGTCATGCTATATTCCTATTGCAAGGGATGTTTACATTCCTTGTAATAGGAATAACGTGATCAAAACATTTATTTTTATGGGGAAAAACGTGTCAAACTAAAATAAATAAAGTAAAATGAACAATAATAAAAAAAAAATTTAAAGTGCCCCTTTCCCGTGTGCTTCGTATACAGAAGCAACCGCACACATAAGTCCCGCCAACATATTGAAAACGGTGTTCAAACCACACATGTGAGGTATCGCTGCGAACGTTAGAGCGAGAGCAATAATTTTGACCCTAGACCTCTTCTCCAACTAAAAATATGTAACCAGTAAAAATATTTAAAACGTCACCTATGGGGATTTTTAAGTAGCGAAGTTTGTCGCCATTCCACAAGCGTGTGCAATTTTGTTGGGTATCTATTTACTCGGCGTAACTTCATCTTTCCTATTATGCAAAAACATTGGGCTAACTTTAATGTTTTTTTTTTTTAAAAGCACAAAACAGTTTTATTTCCAAAAAAAACACGTTCGAAAAATTGCTGTGCAAATACTGTGCACGATAAAAAGTTGCAACGACTGCCATTGTATTCTCGAGGGTCTTTGCTAAAAAAGCATATATAATGTTTTGGGGTTCTATGTAATTTTCAAGTAAATAAATGATGATTTTTACATGTAGGAGAGGAATGTCAGAATTGGTCTGGGTGCTCCAAAACGCCTGATGGTTCTCCCTGCATGTTGGGCCTCTGTATGTGGCCACGCTGTGTAAACGTCTCACACATGTGGTATCGCCATACTCGGGAGGAATAGCAGAATGTGTTTTGGGGTGTATTTTATGGCATGCATATGCTGTGTGTGATAAATAACCTGCTAATATGAAAATTGTGTGAAAAAAAAAATCTTGATTTTGCAAAGAATTGTGGGAAAAAATTACAACTTCAAAAAGCTCACCATGCCTCTTTCTAAATACCTTGGGATGTCTTCTTTCAAAAAAGGGGTAATTTGGGGGGTATTTGTACATTTCTGGCATGTTAGGGTCTCAAGAAATGATAGGCCGTCAGTACTTCAGGTGTGATCAATTTTCAGATATTGGCACCATAGCTTGTGGTGACATGGCTTTCACTTTTTAAGTCCCAACCACTATTTTGTAAAAAGACTGATCTAAGTTGTATTTCTATGTTAAATCAATGTTGTTTTGTTAACTGTACTAATATATTACTTGTTAGTTTTTTTTTTTTTTACTGTATCATACCACAACCTCTTAAGAGGTATTGTATTAATGGCCAATCATTTGTGTCCTTCAGATCTTATCCATGCAAAACAAAGGTACAATTAGGGATAACAAACAAGACCCAGATTTATAAGTTTGCATTCCAGTGCTTAAGATGTCTGTATACTGAATGTAAGTGCCTTTTGGTCGAAAACCATACTAATACAATTTAGTATGTAATGTTCCATGTAAAACTGCAAACTCCAAATAAAAATCGATTGGAATCCAAAACTGAAAGAACATTTTTGGTTTTAGGTTTGGGTGCAAACAGACTTTAAAGCTGAACTTTAAGAATTTAGCCACTTTGATAAACTTTGATACATCTCTTTAATTTGGATCTGACAGCTTTATGGCACTCCTGGATGTGTGGTCTGGAGCACTGAGAGGAGAGATTCTGGGTTCTCAAATACATCATCACTGCCCACGCCTCCCCTCTGCTGCCCATTCACAGAAGCTTTTGTATTTTATGGGTGAGTTTACAAAATACAAAGGCTCCTTGGAATGAGCAGCAGAGGGAAGCAGTGGGCTACATGCAACTCTGCAGCTGAAAGAGCTGAAACCAGAAGATTCAGTGTCATATCTCCAGAACTATAATGATACAAATCCTTCTTGAGCTCCAACTGTCAGATGTAAATTAAATAGAAAAGTCCTTGAGGTGGCATGTGCCTCATTAGATTTAACTTATAGTATGTCTGCATATTTATCAAAATAGCTGAATTCCTGGAGTTCAGTTTTAAAATCTGATGTTAGGCATTTAAATCTAAGGAATTTCTTTAATATACACCACTATTCAGGTAAAGCAAAACAGGTGAAAATTATGACTATTTGACCCAAATAAGCTGTACTCACAAATTGTTAAGTTGTGCTGGAAGAATGTTGTGTGAATAATTTTGAAGCCCAATGTTAGCTTTAATCTGCCAAATAATGAGGCTTGTTTACTAAAACTAGAGTGCAAAATCCGGTGCAGCTCTGCATAGGAGCCAGCTTAATTGAATACGATAAAGTTAGAAGCTGATTGGCTACCATACACAGCTACTTCAGTTTTAGTATATCAACCCCAATGTCTTTTGGAACATTCTGCTTAAATACTGGTTCAGCAGGAACTGGTTGAATTTCTATACGTATGTTGCCTTGTCTGTTTAACAAAGTCTAATTACCAGCTTCTGACAAATGGTCATGCTGCAAAACCAGCATTTGAATCCCCCTGTCAGAATACAATATGGCAGAGGGGGGGGGGGGGAGAACTCTGCATCCACACTGCTTGTGTTGTTCTGTAAGTTTTTTGACTCAATAAATCTGTGTGTATGCCCTGCTTAAATCTTTTGGCTAGTGTCTGAACCTTCAGATCTAAGTATAGGTCAAATTTCCTAAACTTTGTTAAACACTCGTCTTTTAAGTGCATTGTAATTTAGACATGTGCACACTGAAATATTTTTTTTTCGGATTTCGTTTTCGTCCCAAAAATTAGTTTATTTAGTTACTCCCGAAATTAATTTTTTATTTATTTTGTTTTAAATTGCATTAGTCTGAAAATCCAAAAGAATTAAGGTTGAATCTGTCATTGAAGGCTTATAGTGTCTGACTGTCTGTCGAATGTTCAAAGAAGATTTGACGGAGCAGCGAAGCTGTACGATGCTGCAATCAAACTTTTCCGGTCAAATGTTCCGCCTACAAGCTATAGTAGAATTCTAATGTTGTATGACTAGTAATAATTATATTAATTATTATTACTAATCAACTAACAATATAATTTTTCTATAGCCTATGGGCCGAACATTTGACCGGAAATGTATGATTGCAGCGTCGAATGCTCCGTCGAATCTTCTTAGAACTATCAACAGACACCATAAGCCTTCAATGACAGATTCAAAGTTTTTCAATGCTTTGTCGAATCTTTGTCGTTCATGTTGAAATGTCAAGTTAGTTCTAGCTATTTTACTGCTCCTTCTCTTTGGTTACAATCAGCCAATAACATTCATCATCATCATTATTTTTATTTTACCTCCCCCACCCAATGCCAGCAGCGATCTTTTCTCTCTATGTCCAATAAAGCATTTGTTTATGTCGGATCTTTCGGTTTTCGTATAATGTGCGTTTCTTTTCGTTTGTTAAAACGATAACGAAAATACCTGAAATTCGGACAAAAATGCATTCAGACGAAAATGAATGCACATGTCTATTGTAATTTATGACATTACTCCTTGCCTGTATGTTGTGTAAAATCTTTTTCTCACTTTGAGCACTTTTTCTACATTGTTATCTAGTGTAACACCAATGAATACAGTATATTCATTGTTAACAGTGTACCACCAACAAAAAGCTTTGAATGTTGGTCACTGTGCACCATAGAAAAACAATACTTTAAACTAAACATACATATTTGTGTATACATTACCATATTACTCCACAAGGTGTTCTTTTGAGGAATACTAAAAATAAATTTGCAAATAATAAAATATATAGAACATTTACTGTATTTCAAGTTCAACTGGATGAATGAGACACCTTTGCTTTGCACTAAACAGCATTTTTAAATAATTATTTAATTATTAATAATTGACTGCTTGATCATGCTTGTTGCTTTTTACATAAGAAATGGAGTAAGAAATCAATTTAGATGCCAAAGAATGTCATAATTGTAGATGCATTAAGAAATAATGACGCCTTCCCTTATTTTTTATTGTAATGGGGCTTATTAATATACTACATGATCAAATTAGCATTAAACAGTAGTTAACATGAGTCGAGTCTTGTTTTTAAAATTATATTATTACCCCAAATTGAATTTTGACTTTAGAGAGCATATGCCAAAGCATTTTTTTGTATGCAAACCTCTATATACAATTGTACATAACAAGTTTTCAACTAATATTTTCTAACATAGGCTTAAAATATTATTCACTTATAAGAACCATTAAAAAAAAAATTAGATATTAAATGGGGTGAGTGAGGGAGAAACTTATATAGCGCTGCACATGCAAACTAAATCGCCTCTGGGCGCTCGTTTGTCCATTTCTCCTAACGGGTTTTGATCATTCTCCTAAAGGTCAGATGATTCTCCTCCAACCGAATGCTGGTTGGTAAAGCATTCCATAGTCTGGGGCCCTGGAGCGCAAATCTTCGTTCTCCCTTGGACCCGTATCTGGTTTTTGGTATTTGGAGTAGATTTTGATTGGTGGATCACAGAACGCGATTGGGGTTGTGAGCTTTTAGTTTTTCGCATAAATATTGGGGGGCATTTCCTTGAACACATTTGTGCGTCAGACAGAGTGCTTTGAAAGTAATTCTGTCTTTTACTGGCAACCAATGGAGGGTTCTCAGTGAAGGCGAGAATGATTCCCAAGGTTTTTTCCCAGTCACCAGTCTAGCAGCCGTATTTTGAATGACTTGCAGACGGGTGATTTGGTACTTTGGGAGTCCAAGGTAAAGGGCATTTGCATAGTCAAGTCTGGAGTTAACAATTGTTCCCACCACGACTGCTATGTCCTCTTTAGGAATAAATGGAATAAGTCTGCATAGTAGGCGCAGCAGATGGTGCGATCCGCTGACTACTGACCCTATTTGTGCATCCATTGTCATGTTGGTGTCGAAGATGACTCAGAGACTTTTGACTTTGGTGCTAGGGGTGATGATTTGGCCCAGAATGGGCGGGGGTGTCCAAGTTGTTGCCAGTTGATTCTTTCGATTGGCGTGAAACAGGAGAAGTTCTGTATTGCTGTCAACTAGAAAGCAGAAAACTCTGGAATAGTAAAGGTAAGGGGGGGTAAGACTGGATGCTTAAGTAATCAATATGCATGTCCTTTTTTTCTGACATGTCCATTAGTGCAATGTTCTTGACCCCTTCAGTGGCTTTCCCTCTCTAGTTTCTTATGCACAGAGCAAACAAAACATATATTTTTTAAATAACTGTTGTTAACATGATTGTTCAACACGCCCCTACCCAAAATATTGGTCTTGTTTATATTTTTATTTCTTTTTTTCTATTATGGTAAAAACTAAAACATTATAGCTTAAAAAACGCACACCTAAAAGTAACCCAAAATACCAGGATACAAGATAACTATGAGAACTATGAGAGGTCATCTAGGGTTGGACAGTTGTTGGATTATCAACTATCTGACCTCACACCTCTGAGTTGACAGGAAGCAAACATAAAGCCTAAAGTCTCACACTTTTTTTAAATTCTTTAACACCTTCCTTTCAGGCCTAATGTAAAATGATGGCCTGGGGAGCCCTATTATCCTGGTAGGATGTCATATTACATCCTATCAGGATCGGCCCACTCTGTGACTCGCTGTGTCCACCGACACAGCCGGTGACAGATCAATGACACAGCCATTGACAGATCATTGTACCGGCCCGCTGCCAGTACTATGTGATCACTGTGATCATGTTCACATGACAATTGTACACAATTGAATGGTTTTGATTCATGCCATTTATTGTGTACTATTGTTTTGGGCAGTGTGATTGGTCACAGTGATCACAAGGTACAGACAGGGCTAACCACAGCCCATCTGTACCATGTGATTAGCTGTGGCCAATAACAGCTAGTCACAACAATACACAATTAAATAATCAACTTCATTAAGTAAAAATTGCTGTTTATAACAGTATTATTCAGTGTCCATTCACATGTGTGTGACTTGTCTTGCAACTTTGGACCCCAAAGCTGCATGACAAGTCACACCTCATTTTTTCCAAATGATAACCGTTCCTATCTGTGCAACTTCAAGTCGTAGTGCATTTAAAATAGTTCCTGCACTGCATTGGTCAGAATTTCATGCAACTTGAGGTCTATAGACCTCAATGTAAACCCTCAAAAGTTGCATGAGAGTCACACCTGCATAATATAGATGCAGGTTGGGTGGAACTTGTGTGCAACATGTGAAAATAATGCCGACAATAAAAAATATGTGAAAAAAATGGCATGCCCCCCCCCCCCCCCCCATGCATACTTGGCCGTTTTGGTCTGGTTTGGATTTAAATGAGAACCCCATGCCAAATCTTTGTGGGCCTCCCAAAAAAAACAGTATGAGGTCCCCCCAAAACTCATACCAGACCGCTATCCAAGCATGCAGCCTGGCAGGTCAGGAAAGAGGGTGACAAGCAGTTGATCAATTTACGACCGATTTGAATTTGAATCGTTATAAAATAAAGAAACCACACCAAACTAAACACATTTTTTCTTTCTGCACATGTTTAGCCACTTTGTGGAGCACAAACAAAATCATCACATTGGTCAAAGTCAAAGACAAAGTTCTAAGAAAGTCACACTCGTAAATCAGTGAGGCAAGAACAGTATTCACAAAGCACTCGCTCCCAACGTTGCGCCGGCGTAACGTAAATTGGCCGGCGTAAGCCCGCCTAATTCAAAGTAGGAAAAGTAGGAAGGAAGTGAGCGTGATCCATTTTAAATGAACCGTGACCCCATGCAAATGAATGGCCGAACGAACGGCCACAAGCGCCATATCGTTGAATCACTGAACGTAACCTACGCCCAGGCCCTATTCACATAGTCCTACGTAAACAACGTACAAAATACGACGGCTGTTCCGTCGTCGATACCTTTGCCTGGGATGCGCCTCCCTATAGGTGAAAACCTTTACGCCGGACTGTCCCGCCTTACGTAAACGGCGTATACTACTGCGACGGGTTGCAAGTGCGTTTGTGAATCGGCGTCTTCGGGTCATTTGCATATTCGACGCGTAAATCAATGGTAGCGCCCCCTAGCGGCCAGTGTAAATTATGCGCCCAGGCCTCCGACGCGGTAGGAAAACTTACATCGGTCGGATGACAGCCAGATTTCAGGCGGTATCTTGCATTAGGAATCAGGCGCATAGATACAACGGGGCAATCTGTGCACTTACGCGGCGTATCTACAACATACGTCAGCGTAAGTGCTACAAGAATCCGGGCCTCTGTGTGTAAAGAAAAGTCTTGATTACTTATCCAGAGTAGTACAATGTTACTATGGTCACAGTATGTAAAAAAAAGTTGTAAAAAAAGAAGCAATAAAAAATTATTTTTTTTTTAAACAAAATTGAAAAAAAATTATAAACTTATTTCTTGTATTTTACATTTTGTCACTAATCAGTGTCCCTGATCACTACCACACCAGTTATATAATAATGCTTTCCCCCCAGCTTTGTGGGCTCTTCATTGGATGATTTGATAGCAGCGCAGTCATTGGCTCCCGCTGCTGTCAATCAAATCAATGATGCAGAGCACCGGGGGCAGGGCCGAGTGACTTAGACTCAGTGGCTATTGGGCCACCTACTAATATCACATGGGAGCACACCCGCAAGCTACCCCCTTGGGAGAGCACTTCCCAGAGGGGGTTAGCTCTTGCGGGGAGGAGCCGAGACAGCTAGTGAGGGACCCCAGAAGACGAGGTTCGGGGCCACTCTGTGCAAAACTAACAGCACAGTGGAGGCAAGTATGGTATGTTTGTTATTTTTTTTTATTTAACCTTTACAACCCCTTTAATTGCCAGAAGGCCGCCAACAGACGTCCTTCCCGTGCATGAGCACTCTGTGATTATCGAGTCAATGAGACCTCGGCAGATCACAAATCGGAAGTAAGGGGCCAATTCCTGGCCCCTTACCACGTGATCAGCTATCAGCCAATGACAGCTGATCACATGATGTCAACAGAAGATCGGTAATCATCTTTTTTTCCCCTCACGCTGAAAGCTACTTTATACCTTTCAGCTTATTAAAATTTTTCTTTAGTGACAGTTTTTTTATGGTTATCTTTGTCCCTCTTAATACTAAAATATAATTAGAACAGCTGTAACATGCTCTATTCATTTAAATATATATTTTTTATTGTAAATACAATGACAATAAAAAAATGCTTTCAGTAAAACAAACAGGGCTATTCCAAGTTACTTCCATGACTAATGCTGAATCACTCAGAGAGAATCTCTAAGGCCGCATACACACGGTCGGACAAATCCGATGAGAATGGTCACGACAGGCCATTTCCATCGGTTCACCGCTGAAGTGGCCTGATGGTCTGATGTGCGTACACACCATCATTCCAAAAACCGTTTGGGCCAGAACGCGGTGATGTCAAACACACGACGTGCTGAATAAAACGAAGTTCAATGCTTCCAAGCATGCGTCGACTTGATTCTGAGCATGCGCGGGTTTTGAACCGATGCTTTCTATACTAACCATCGGTTTGGACCAATCAGGCAGCGGGCCATCGGGTCGATTTTAAAGCATGTTTTAAATTTTCGACCGAAGGACAACAGACCGATGGGCTATACACACGGTCCATTCTCATCGGATTTGTCCGACCGTGTGTACGCGGCCTAATACTTTTTTATTTCATAGAAAAGGGAAACATTATACACCCTAATACTAAAGTTTATGTTTGATACAATCTGATCTTGTTAGATGCCAACCTTGCATCCGTTAGAGATCCCATTAGAGTTCTCACGTGACCTTACATCAAGATATGTCGTTACCTATGGCACTCACTGCTTAATGGAAACTGAATGAATAAGACAGCATGTGTTAATGACACCATTTCTTGGCATATACTGTAGGTGGCCAAGGTTTGTCACAGAATGCAATGGGATGGTGAAGGTACAATAGGGGAGGGATATATTTCTTAATCAGCACCTTTTTTCACATTTTAATAAGTGGTTGTGTCAATCAACTAATTTTGTTTGGGTGGCATTGTATTATTTTTTTTAGCAAACATATTTAGTATATCATATGCATAGCAACTTAAACAACAGCACAGATTTCTCCAAACTGAGAATTTAAAGTTTCTCCTTTAACAAATCCAAGTAGTTTAAGTTGGCAACTTACCATTTTATATGCGGTAGAAGAATACCTATGGGATAATCTTATTTTAGAAAGGGTTGTCCACATTTTAATGTAAAGTTCTGTGTAAAAGAAGTTGCAAGCATTTTCTCTTGTGTTTCTGTATCAGCAGAGCTCAGCCTGAGATTGCTGGGTCACACATTTTTTGGAGAACTAAAATGAAAGCATTTGTCACAAGAAGCAGATATAGACAAAATTCTGTGGAAAACACAGCACTTAATATAAATCATGTAAGGTATAAAAGGTAAAGCGTTTTTTTCAACTTGATTCTATTTTAAAAAACAATTTATTTTGGTCTTATTTATTAATTAGAATTATTTAGGGGTATATATTTATAAAACAGTGGACGTGGCATTACATTAAAGTGATTGATATACCTGCAGTGAGCGTAACTTTTACTGCTTTATACAGTAAATATACCCCTTAATATTCTGTTGCAGATTTTACTCTCTCACGTTTTACTGTATTGAACTGGTCCCCCTCCATGTAGTTACTAGTGTTGAGCAGAATACGCCATATTCGATTTCGCGATATATCACGAATATATAGCCGAATATTCGAGAAATATTCGCTAAATTCGAATATTCGTGATATTTTATCGAAATGAAATTTTTGCGAAATTTCGCTATTGCGAATGCGAAAATAATTGCGAAATTTCGACAACAGCGGAAGGAGCACTCTGATTGGCTCAGAATATTCGTGATATTTTGCACTCTGATTGGCTCAGAATATTCGTGATATTGTATCGAAATTTCGCAAAATGCGAATGCGATATTGATGGCGAAATTTCAGAAGGAGCACTCTGATTGGCTCAGAATATTCGTGATATTTTACAATACAAAATAATTGAGAAATTTCGACAAATGCGGAAGGAGCACTCTGATTGGCTCAGAATATTCGTGATATTTTACAATACAAAATAATTGCGAATATTCGGCAAATGCGGAAGGAGCACTCTGATTGGCTCAGAATATTTGTGATATTTTACAATACAAAATAATTGCGAATATTCGGCAAATGCGGAAGGAGCACTCTGATTGGCTCAGAATATTCGTGATATTTTACAATAGAAAATAAAAAGTGTTTTGCATTGGTGGTGATTCTTTACTCTATCCATCTGTCACAGCCGTTTGTCAATCAAACACCTTGAAGATTGAACACGTTCATGCTGCATGCTTTGGACTTTTTTTCACTTCACATATCAAAGACATTTTTATGAAAGATTATTTTTCTATTATTGGGACTATATTTCTTTATATATTTGTTTCACTGTGTATTTCACAAGTATTTGCGCTTGCTTATTTTATAATTTGCCCACATGTCTTGTCACTAGACATATTTTTTATTCTTGTAGAGCGACTCCATTTTCTGTCTTGTATTCATTTATGTTGTATAACATTTTTGAGTTGCTGCTGTATTCTCCCCTTTTTTTAAGGTATGCGCAATTTTTTCCTTCTTACAAAAAAAAATAATATCAAACATGCAAATATTCATAACAGAAACATACACAAAGCCCCCCCCCCCCCCTTTTGCATCAGAGACAATCAGAGTTCTCCTACCACAGTTATCGAAAATTCGCAATCATTTCGCATTCGCATTAGCGAAATTTCGCAATTTTTTTTTTTTATATTCGGCAACATAAAAGGATCGCCTCAGCTTAGCTACTCGGCCCAGGGTCTCTAATCACTACCAGCAATGCTTTAGACGTCGATAGGATGTGATCTGTTTTAAAAATAAAATTGAAAAAATGCGAATATTCGGAATAGCGAATATTCACCGCGAAATTCGAAATATATTGCGAATACTCGAATATGCCATATTCGAGCCGAATATTCGCAATACGAATATCGTGAGCAACACTAGTAGTTTACCTCGGTTCTATTTTAACTGATATGGACTGACTGATTAGACTCCTTTCAAGCTAAGGCTGACCATAGAGGAGTCTTTTTATTCATTCAAGCAGTGTGTGAAGAAAAAAAAATACTGACCTGATTCCTCCATCCACACATCTGAGGTGGATAGGGGAATCTTACCTGAAGTGTCTGTATACTGACAGTGCCCAGGCACACCCTAATCACTCTGTACAGCACAGATTTCCCCTACTGCCCTGGCTCCCCCCCCTCCTTCCTTCTGCCACACTACCGGTTTCCCGCCTCTCCTCTCCTGCTGGATGTTGCTGTGGGGATGTTTTAGGGTGAGTGAGGGAAGGGGCTGATAAATATGTATTTGTCAGCCTCTTCCCTTTCTGAATGAACATCTGTGAGTGATCGGCAATGTGTGTTTGAGCTTTGGGGTGCACACCCTAATGCAATAGGCTGCGCACACCTATGGTACTTTTGTACAAAATGCAAAAACAGATACAGTAACAAATGCAGTAAAAATGTAAAACACTCATATATATGACAAAACACAGAATGCCTTTTGAATTTTTTTTTACTGTATTTGTTACTGAATATTTTATTGCATTTTGTACCAAAGCACCAAAAACATACCAAAGATCAATGTTATTATTTTGCCTTGCACACTTCAAATGTTTGTTACTTATTGGGTATCCACATTTTTTCCATTGGTCAAGGATAAATGGACATATGCAATTATTTCAAACATAAAAAGTGAAAGGAGTGCACAAAGCACAGAATTATGGAGAACCATATTTGGATTTGACATGCTGGATGTAACCCCAATTCATAAAATTTGACCTAGGCATATGTATCTGTATTGTTTTTACTTTTCCCTCTCCAAAGCTCTGAGTCCTGTGTCTTTCTAATGTTTCGTTCCTTGGTTATCAGCATGATAACTTCTAACAAGTTCTCAGAGATGGGAGATAAAACCAGACTGAAATTGGTTTTGGGGTAAGTGCTATAAATAGATTAGCAGAGAGCTTGTCTTGTCAAAGCACAGCTCTGAAAGAATCTTTGTTCCTCTGCCTATGTAGAGTTGGGGTGTGTGCTTTTCCTCCAATCAGCTGTCATACATTGTAAGCCAAGAATCCACTCCTAATGCTAAATGAGGAAGTGAAAATTCTACCACAATGTGAAAATTCTAAAGAATATAGCAGACTGAAGACAGAAGATATGCATGTAAAACTTATGTAGGGAGATTTGTTTCATCCCCGTGTATTATCTGAGGCTGTTCGCTTCATTTTGTATAGGAGAGGGTTTACATCCACTTTAATAACTGAAATTTTCATTATTGTACTCACATACCTGAACATGGAATACACAGCCTAAGCTCTGGTTCTGTTCTTATACAGAACTCCATAGTAAAGACTAATGTGGTCTTAGGCCCCGTACAGACGAGGGGACATGTCCGATAAAAACGGTCCGCAGACCGTTTTCATCGGACATGTCCGCTCGGAGATTTCGGTCTGAGGGCTGTACACACCATCAAACCGAATTCCCCGCGGACAGAGAACGCAGTGACATAGACTACACCGACGTTCTCTATCGCGCAAGCTCAATGCTTCCACGCATGCGTCGAATCAATTTGACGCATGCGTGGGATTTCGGTCCGCTGGTTAGACGTACTAACCAGCGAACATGTCCGATGGACAGCTCTCCAGCAGACAAGTTTCTTAGCATGCTAAGAAACTTTTGTTCGCTGGAAATCTGTCCGCTAGCCTGTACACACGATCGGATCTGTCCTCTGAAACTGGTCAGCGGACCAGTGTCAGCGGACATGTCCGGTCGTGTGTACGAGGCCTTAAAGTTTTCCCAGCCATTTCATTTCTGCTTAGAGTCCATGACAAAGTCTATGACTGAGAGTATTTTTACAGTGCAGTGATACCTTGGATTACAAGCATAATTTGTTCCAGAAGCACTCATGCTTGTAATCCAAAGCACTCATATATCGCAGCGAGTCTCCCCATAGGAGTCAGCGGAAACTCAGATAATTTGTTCCATGGTGAATGCTAATGTATGCAGTTCATCATGTGGCCAGAGGTGGGGGGGGGCATTGGAGGCACTCTAAGGCTCGGAGACACTCGGAAACCGAGTGTTTCCGAGTGGCTCTAAGTGTCACCGCCCCCCCCCCCGCACTTCTGGCCAAATGTGGCTTGAATCCCGCTCATCTGGTGAGACAATGCTCGCAGACTGAGTCAGGATTTAAAAAAAAAAAATAGCTTGTATTGCAAAACGCTCATAAACTATGTTACTCGTAGTGTTGAGCAGAATACGCCATATTCGATTTCGCGATGTATCACGAATATATAGCCGAATATTCGAGAAATATTCACTAAATTCGAATATTCGTGATATTTTATCGAAATGAAATGTTTGCGAAATTTCGCTATTGCGGATGCGAAAATAATTGCGAAATTTCGACAACTGCGGTAGGAGCACTCTGATTGGCTCAGAATATTCATGATATTTTATCGAAATTTCGCAAAATGCGAATGCGATATTTATTGCGGAATTTCGACAACTGCGGTAGGAGCCCTCTGATTGGCTCAGAATATTTGTGATATTTTATCGAAATTTCGCAAAATGCGAATGCGATATTTATTGCGGAATTTCGACAACTGCGGTAGGAGCCCTCTGATTGGCTCAGAATATTCGTGATATTTTATCGAAATTTCGCAAAATGCAAATGCGGTATTTATTGCGGAATTTCGACAACTGCGGTAGGAGCCCTCTGATTGGCTCAGAATATTTGTGATATTTTATCGAAATTTCGCAAAATGCGAATGCGATATTTATTGCGGAATTTCGACAACTGCGGTAGGAGCCCTCTGATTGGCTCAGAATATTCGTGATATTTTATCGAAATTTCGCAAAATGCGAATGCGAAATTGATTGCGGAATTTCAACAACTGCGTTAGGAGCACTCTGATTGGCTCATTATGAAATCGAATATTCCTGATATTTTATCGAAATTTCGCAAAATGCGAATGCGATATTTATTGCGGAATTTCGACAACTGCGGTAGGAGCACTCTGATTGGCTCTGATGCAAAAGAAGGGCGGAGAAAATAATCGTGCGATATTCCGATTGCCGAATAATCGCATTGCGATTTTTCGGCAAGATAAAATGATCGCTTCAGCTACTCGGCCCAAGGTCTCTAATCATACCAGCAATGCTTTTAGACGTCGATGGAGATCTCTAGGATGTGATCTGTTCTAAAAATAAAATTGAAAAAATTTGAATATTCGGAATAGCGAATATTCACCGCGAAATTAGAAATATATCGCGAATACTCGAATATGCCATATTCGAGCCGAATATTCGCAATACGAATATTCGTGAGCAACACTAGTTACTCGCAATCCAAGGTATTACTGTAGTTATATCACTTGAAAGTTCAACTTTCATGTCACTGATGACATAGTATTCCATGTTCCTAATAATAATAATAATACCTCCTCTCCACAGTATTGTTGGAGTCCTTGAGAAGGTTGCAACTATACTATATACACAAATCACATGGATAAAACACTTCCAAACCATATTAATTAAAAACTTTTACTTTCTTAAAATATAGCAACCCTAAAGACGTTTAGGGTGTTTTAGGGTGAGTTATCGAGATCTTCATTTCCCAGCACAATCATTTTTGTCTATTTATATAAATGGCTATTTATAATAATGTCAGCCACATAAAACCTACAGCTCTGAAAATCGGTCTACATGTAAACATAAACTTATGAAATATTATAGCAAGATTGTTGGTGATTCTCTTAAATTGTTTCTAAAAAATGTTTCTAAAATGTTCTGGGGCCACCTGTATATCTAGCACGCTCATAGTCCAGTCTGTACCTCCTATCTCAGGATGTGTTTAGGACAAGGGTACATTCCAGATTTGTACAAGGTGTCTTAAAATATTTCTCTTATCTTGAATAGACTCTAGCTCCTAACTCTTATATTACTGAAATTCACATTGTAACAAAAGAGAAAGTACAGGGTGGGCCATTTATATGGATACACCTTAGTAAAATGGGAATGGTTGGTGATATTAACTCCCTGTTTGTGGCACATAAGTATATGTGAGGGGGGGAAACTTTTCAAGATGGGTGGTGACCATGGCGGCCATTTTGAAGTCGGCCATTTTGAATCCAACTTTTGTTTTTTTCAATAGAAAGAGGGTCATGTGACACATCAAACTTATTCGGAATTTCACAAGAAAAACAATGGTGTGCTTGGTTTTAACGTAACTTTATTCTTTCATGAGTTATTTACAAGTTTCTGGCCACTTATAAAATGTGTTGAATGTACTCTCCTGTGACATGCGGCGAGTGATAGGCTGTGGGCTCTTGCTGAATGAAGCTAGGACAGCCACTGATGTTTCTTCATTAGTGACAGATTTCATGTGTCCACATTTTGGCAAATCCAACACTGAACCAGTTTGATGAAACTTAGCAAGCAGTTTGCTAACTGTAGCATGGGAGATGGGTGGTCTCGTAGGCTGTCTTGCATTAAAATCTGCTGCAATGACCCGGTTACTGCGTTCACCAGACATCAACACAATTTCTATCCGTTCCGCATGTGTTAACCTCAACAACATGTCAATGGCTGTAAACAAAGAGAAACTTGTAAATAACTCATGAAAGAATAAAGTTACGTTAAAACCAAGCACACCATTGTTTTTTCTTGTGAAATTCCGAATAAGTTCCATGTGTCACATGACCTTCTTCCTATTGAAAAAACAAAAGTTGGATTCAAAATGAGTTCTCCAAATCTGTGGGTGTGTTGATTATGTGAAATACAAATAAACGCATTTGCTGAAAATATAAAACTACAGTAGGTAGAAGAACATAAATATTCATCACTTCTGCAAATGTGAGTGGTTCATGAATAGAAGAGCTCATAAGAGATTGTACTATAGAAAGGCCTTGAGAGGGCTAATCTTTGAAGACACTGTTTCTTGTAAAAGGAAGGAGTTAGGGCTCCCCCAAAAAGGGAGATACAGGGAAGGACTGTTTAAGTGATATGTATGCCAATGTTTGTGCCGAAACAGCCAAACATGAATAGAGAGGTATTTGAGTTCCTTGTGCGTGTAGAGTATACAGTATATCCAATCGCATACGTTGTACAGTGGAGCCATTAAATGCTATTAATGAGAGTATACAAGTGCTTGTTTTGGGTTCAAAATATACAACAGTAGATGGTTCGCAAATGCTGTAAACTGTTATATCCACCAACTGGTATACCCTGAAAAATGGCAGGGAGTCCAAGAGGCATAAGAGGTGAAGAGGAGATCCAATGCCAAATAAAATTAGGGGGAGAGGGCAACCCTGATGAGTACCCATTGCATATAGGCTGTTGGAAAGTTGTCTACTAATAAAAAGCCTAATTGCTGGATGTGTACTTTGTTGAAAGTGGTCTCATGAACCAAAATAGAGTTGTATATTTCCATTCAGGGCCAACTTCTACAGTAAGCAATTTGTAAAATTTGGTTTGAAAGGCATCAGGACTAGGAGCCTTATTGTTAGCTGTATTAATGGTAATAGGGGTATTCAATGTAGCTTACTGCTTTATCAACAATTTAGAGAGGCCTGTCTTGGCATTCAAACAATATCACTGTATCAGAGTACTGCACTGTATAAGGCATAGTGCAGTAATCCTGAAAGTGGTTAACAATAGAGACATGCAGAGTAGTAGTGGTGTCCGGGAATTTTAACCCAAGAATGTGTAGTTCAGATTTGTGCTGTGTAGTTAATTTCACCAGTAGCAAGCCAACTTTATTGCCCCATTTATGACATTTTTTTCTGCATGAATAAAGTGTTATGCCACGTACACAAGACCGGTTTTCCCGTCGGATAAAAAAACAATGTTTTTTCTGACAGAATTCCAGCCAAGCTTGTCTTGCGTACGCACAGTAAGACCAAATTCCGCCCATCCAAAGCGCGGTGACGCACAACACATACGACGGCACTATGAAGAAAAAGTTCAATTCCAAGGTGTCACCCTTTGGGCTGCTTTTGCTGATCCTCGTGTTAGTAAAAGTTTGGTGAGAGACGATTTGCACTTTTCAGCCTCGTGCTTTTCAGTCCGTTACAGTGTATCAAATGTGCTATCTCCATTACGAATGCTAGTTTTACCAGAACGAGCACTCCCGTCTCATACTTTATTCCTAGCACGCGCATTTTTTTCCCATCGGAAAAGCATACAGATGGTTTTCCCGCTAGGACTTTTTCCTGACGGAAAAAAGAGATCCCGCTCTCTTTTTTTTTCTGCCAGTTTTCACATCGGAAAAACTGCGATGGAGCATACATACGGTCGGAATTCCCAGCCAAATGCTCTCATTGCAGTTTTTTCCGACAGGTAATCTGGTCGTGTGTACGAGGCATCAGCGCGCATTCTCTCCAACACATGGATGTTAGAGGACTACCACTTTCATTCTTGCCTTTTTGGCCTGCAATGTATTATGATGAAGATTCTTTTTAAAGGCTTGGATGACCTTTTTTGTAATCAGTTTTGTTCACCTCCTTGCAGTAGTAGCTACTACTGCATGGAATCTACTCATTATATACAAGCGCTTGTTTTATCCTCTCAAATGTGAGTGTACATTTAAAAAAAAATAAAAAGTTTTTTCCTGTTAAACGGATTTACACTATGTGCACACCTTTTCCTTATTTTTGGTTAACCTGAATATCTCTGCCACAGAACCCATCGTTAATTTTGTGGTTGTGCTACTTATTGCTGAGATGAAAGTGTGACTATCTTACTCTGATGTTCTCCAGTTCCAGTGCTGAGGTCTTCGTGTTTTTGGTGTAGTGTCACCATACAGCCCTTTTGGACTCATTTGGCGTATGCCTTGCTGAGTCCATTCAATCTGGTAAGCCTCAGTCCTATCAGTGGTGGTGGCTTTTCTTCTATCATAACGTTTGTGTTAACTGAAGATCAACTTTCACCCGTTTGGACTATAACTTCACTTATGCTATTACAGTCATCACAAATGGACTTGAGCAAAGTTTAATCATCATAATTTTCATACATTTTTTGTATTCAATTCATATGTATATTTACTTATAGAGCAAATATTATTACTCATTTATTTAATTTTTTATGTGTTTAGGACCCTAAACAAGTTTTATACTTTGTCCTATACTCTGCATTAGATAGTTTAGGGAAAGGTTCCAGATTGTTCTTATAGGGAGAGAAATATATAGGAGTCAGTCCTGCTTCACAAATCAAATTGCAGCAGCATTGCACATTTTCCTGTGAGATACTCTGCATATTACACCAGCACTGCATAGGTTCCTGTGAGATACTCTGCATATTACACCAGCACTGCATAGGTTCCTGTGAGATACTCTGCATATTGCACCAGCACTGCATATGTTCCTGTGAGATACTCTGCATATTGCACCAGCACTGCATATGTTCCTGTGATATACTCTGCATATTCCATCAGCACTGCATATATTCCTGTGAGATACTCTGCATATTGCACCAGCAATGCATATGTTACTGTGAGATACACCCTTTATATACTTTTCTTCTATTGTGCTATTCAAAAAACATCCATTTAGGGAAAAAATAAAAATTTTGCAGTGTTTCCTCTAGTTTATGCAGTCTTGCCTGCATATCTGTACGTGTGAGATACACACTTTACATACTGTTTTCTATTGTTCTATTAAAAAACACCCATTTAGGGCAAAAGAATATATTTTACAGCCACATCCACCGCCGCCTCAACCTCCTACTCCATATGGACCTCGTCCTCCTAGGTCAAGATTTTTTATTTATTTTTTTGTTATTTTAAGTTATTTCCCTATCCACATTTATTTTCAGAGTACTTGCCATGCTCTTACCGACATTTTGCTCCCATTTGCAGCCCTCTAGCCCTTTCCCTTAGTGTTTTAGAGACATTTTTGTACTGAAAAGTTCGGGTCCCCATTGACTTCAATGGGGTTCGGGTCCGGGGTCAAGTTTGGGTCAAGTTTGGGTCCCGAACCCGGACTTTTTTCCAAAGTTCGGCCGAACCAGTCGAACCCAAACATCCAGGTGTCCGCTCAACTCTAGTTACAAATCATTAAAAAAGATTTATTTCTTTTTATAAAAGATACAGCACAGATATAAATTCATGCTTCAGGTATATAGTGGTGAAAGTTGTTGCCTACACGTATTGAACTGATTATTTACAATAGCAGCCAGAGTGCACAACATATGTCATTTGCACGCGTTCAGTATTTTTTTTAAGTTAATTAGTGAATAGCAAATGTTTACTCTTTGGCCACTTGTCTCATAATGAAGAAATAGAGATGCTATTGCTGGCATAATATTTGATTGATGTTTACTGTCGCAGCCCAAAAGATATGAGGAGAAGTCTGCTATCTTTGGCAGTTGGTGTTCAGTGAGGATGTTCCGCTTGTCCTCGCAAATTACAGCTTCATTTGTTTTATTCCATTTCATTAATCTCCTGTGTGAGTCTGTGGCCAATAATGTGACTGCTGCTAGTTTTGACGAGAGAATTAATTACAAGTAGAATATTGCACTAAGAAGGCTGACACAGGGTTATTCGGAAAGGATTTAGATAGAGTTTTAATTAACTCAGTGGATGTATAGTTGCATTAAAATACAGTGTTTGTGGAAATGCACACTGGCAAATCCGTGTTCTAGTAATCCTCCCTGCAGATGTGAGATAGGCAATTTATTACATGTATTTCAAAGACTTTTTAATTGCCTTGGGACAGATACAATAAGCAGCAGAAATGAAAAGAGAAGAAAGAGGAAAACATGCAAGTTGATCTGTTTCAGGGCTTATTCTTAAATAGTATGTCCAGTATCAAAGCTCAGTTTTGTCATTCTAGTACTTAGCAGTCCCAAAGTTTTTCTTTTTTTTCCTTACTAAGTTTTCCACGACTTAATTCCTTTTTTTTGTTGCTTTATTATATGTAACACATTTTAGTTAAAACTCATTTTTTGAAGTTTAACAGGATACAGAAACATAAAGAGAAATTCATAGCATTCAAGGTACATGTTATTGATCCCAACATTGTCCTTGAAAAGCAATAGTGTAAATGCATCTGTATGATATTAACATATTAGACCTCAGTGTTGGAAAGAGTGGCATATCATATTGTGCTCAACTTGTTTAGCAAAATAGTCAGACCTGGTTCTTTTTTCAGAGCCCTGGGAAAATGTACTGTATGTTATTACTTGAGGAATCAATATCAATAAACTGGTTATGTAGAAGATTTTGTAAAAACTGATTAATGGACAGTCCCTGAGAGATAAAGGGGAGAAAATCAGGAAAGGTAGGTGGATAAAGAGAAGGCAATAAAGGATAGGTGGGAGGAAGATACGAGATAGATAAGGAACATGTCTGGGATAGAGGGGTTTTATCCGCTCTTCATAATGGCTTGTATATGGGTAAGCATTCCAATACTGTTAGAAGGTATTCTAAATATTTTATGAAGTTGAGCTCAGTGGCCTTCTCCATCAGGGTTGGTATTTTGGTGGACCTCCAGTATCAGGGTTGTGTAAAATATTATGAAGTCCCCAATCAGGCTTACTGACCTGACCTGATAACACCTGGGGTTAACTTCTTTCACTTCATCCCCTCCTTATTTCTCAACTCCCATCCCTTGCTACTCCCTCTCTCCTCCCTCCTGGAGCCCATTTCCCTGTGACCGTCTCCTCCTTCTTTCTTCTTCTCACCCTTCTCTTTTTTCTTTCTCTACAAGACTAACCTCCTTCTCTTAGATACAATACACAATTTCTCATCACGACCCTTATATCTGGAGAAAGAAAAGTCAGCTTTACATTGTTGTCAATCACAATACATCGTACTTACCCGCTTTTCTGTTTAATCATTATTTGGTTATGTAACATGTTTGTAAGTTTATTGAACTCCTGGATTCATCATTCTAAACGTGATGAGGGCTTAGGTCCCTCCAAAGTTGAATAGATTTTTTTGGTGTTTGTGTATTCACAGGACTCAGCTTAGCATTAACAGCACAGGTAATCAAGTAGTTGGGTTAAAGATACTCTCACCAGGTCCACAGAATCGGATAGTCTCCCTTCACTCTCTAACCAGTGATTACCCAGTTAAGAGCCGAACTCTGTAATGTCGGTATTCCTGACATGTAGAGGTTTCCTCACTGTGTGAATGGTGCAGCGCATACAGGCTTCTAAATGCTGATGTCAGCACATCACAGGGGAATCCCCTGCCTACCACATTAGTGAAGCACGCCTGAAACAGCAAGCTGGTGGTGGACTAGCAGCCATCTGCTGCAACTGAAGCCTGTATGTGCAGCCACCTTTTGCGGCTATAGAAAGCTCAAAGTCACTTTGGATAAGTCTCTATAAACTTTCCACATCTTACCACTGGGATTTTTGCCAATTCCTCCTTACAAAACTGTTCCAGCTCCTTCAAGTTGGATGGTTTGCGTTTGTGAACAGCAATCTTTAAGTCTGGCAACATATTTTCTATTGGATTGAGGTCTGGGCTTTGACTAGGCCATTCCAACACATTTACACTTTTCCATTAAACAACTCAAGTGTTGCTTTAGCAGTGTGTTTGAGGTCATTGTCCTTCTGGAAGGTGAACCTCCGTCCTAGCCTCAAATCACACACAGAGTTGTCCAGGTTTTGCTCAAGAATATCCCTGTATTTAGCACCATCCATCTTTCCCTCAACTCTGACCAGTTTTCCTAGTTCAGACTGCTGAAAAACATCCCCACAGCATGATGCTCCCACCACCATGTTTCACTGTGGGAATGGTGTCCTTTGGGTGATGTGATGTGTTGGGTTTGCGCCAAACATAGCGTTTTCTTTTTATGGACAAAAAGTTAAACTTTAGTCTCATCAGACCAGAGCACCTTCCTCCATACATTTTGGAAGTCTCCCCTGTGCCTTTTCGCAAACTCAAAACGTGCCATTTTGTTTTTTGCTGAAAGTAATGGTTTTCTTCTGGCCACTCTGCCATAAAGCCCAACTCTATGGAGCGTACGGCTTATTGTCGTCCTATGTACAGATACTCCAGTCTCTGCTGTGGAACTCTGCAGCTCCTCCAGGGTTACCTTAGGTCTCTATGCTGCCTCTCTGACTAATGCCCTCCTTGCCCAGTCCGTAATTTTAGGTGTGTGGCCGTCTCTTGGCAGGTTTGCTGTTGTGCCATGTTCTTTCCATTTGGTTATGATAGATTTGATGGTGCTCCTAGGGATCATCAAAGATTTAGATTTTTTTTATAACCTAACCCTGACTTGTACTTCTCAACAACATTGCCCCTTACTTGTTCAGAGAGTTCCTTGGTCTTTGTGGCAGTGTTTGGTTAGTGGTGCCTCTTGCTTAGGTGTTACAGCCTCTGGAGCCTTTCAAAAAGGTGTGTATATGTAATGACACTTAGATTGCACACAGGTGGACATCAATTCACTAATTATGTGACTTCTGAAGGTAATTGGTTGCACCAGAGCTTTTTATGGGCTTCATAACACAGGGGGTGAATACATACGCACATGCCAATTATCAAATTTGTATTTCTGAAAAATAGTTTTATGTATATATTTTTCTAATTGTACTTCACCAACTTAGACTATTGTGTTCTGATCCATCACATATAATTCAGAATAAAAAAAACATTGAACTAAAGGCTGTAATGTAAAATAGGTAAAAAGCCAAGGGTGAATACTTTTGCAAGGCACTGTATATTTACAAGTGTATGTAAAGTAAACCCGGACAGACAATGACCTGCTTCTTATGGCCTGATAAGGATACAACTCGAAGAGTTTTGTTGTATCAGTATAAAAAGTATCAATAGATCTTTGTGGGGAGAAGAAAAGACTACATTGTAGGATTCTCACATATCATCTGATCCAACCATTTCAGGATGAGCAGTCATTGTTTCATGGGATTGAAGAGCTGTGTGTTGTGATAAAAGGTGGATGGTGTGTGTTCCCATATATGACTATGGAGGGTGATCATCCAATCTGTGATAAGAGGTGGATGGTTTGTGTTTTCCCAAAAAGCAAATAGCTATTAAACAATAAAATATCCAAACCAGGGAAGAAGATGGCAGCCTGAAGTCTCAGCTCCGCTCCTCCTCTGCACCCTAAAGAGCCATCCAGCTCTCCAGCCCAGACTCTCACACGCAAGCCCTGGGAAATAGTTTACGCCCGATCTGGGGATTATGTCTAGGAAGCAAGGGCAGCAGCATGGGTCCCGCTGGCTTTTAGACTTCAAAAATAAATAAATATCCAAACCAGATTTTGCTGCAATATTTAGCTCCAATTCCGGTATGTCCCCTGTGGTAAGTTTTTCTACCACTAGATGTCTTCATTGTGATAGTCGGCATTCATTGTTCAATCCACTTTCCCTGTGCCCAGGTTTCCCTGGAATGAATAGCCCGCAAATGAATAGTGAAAAGGCAGCAGACTGTAAATGAAGCTTTGACCTGGTATCATCTGATGAACGCTCTCTGTCATTCTGCTTTCTCTTCCTACCAGCAAGCTTTTGTCATCACATGAACTAATAGCTTTCTTGTGCTTGCGTCTTTTTCTTACACTCCGACTCTGTTATACAGGGACTACTAGATCAGATCAGAGTACTCACAATGGTTATTTTTAAATCTAAATTCAATAAAGTAGTATTGATTACAGAGCTGCATTCATTTGTGTGTTTTAAATCTGTCTAGAAGAGTTTGAATGTATTATATATTTTCTAATTTGTAAGTTGCCTTTATCTAAGTTTTACAAGGGAAACATTGGACATGTAAAAAACTATTTTGCTTATGGAATCAGCATTAGTGTGTCACTATTGGAGAAGCTAATTGTGAAGAAAAAAAAAGTATTCTTTTTCCCTTTTTCTGTCCCTCCCTCCTGCAATACTTCAGCATTGTCATCATCATGATATTATTGACATTTCTGCTGTGTGGGCTTCATTCTTAGCCTGCTGCTTTTGTGACATCAATTCTTTCAAATTCTTCACCAAATTCATCAGATGATGGCCATCTATGCCCTTAACTCTATGCCTCCTTTCCCTGTTGATGCCTATTAGGGAAAAATGCAGCATCGGGTGGAGCGATAGCTACTGACAACACCACGTCTCCAGCTGGTCAGCTCAAGCCACGGCTGGTTTGATTTTTATGCTTTGTACTGGATACTTTGTAAACCTTTTAAAGCTTCATGATGTCAGCTTTATCCATTGAATGGAATTAAAGAAACGTTTTTTTAAACATCCTGCACCATGAAGCACTTAATTTCTTCCCCTACCTACATGATCCAATAACAAAGCCTGAGGTCGATTATATCCCTGGAAGGAATCTGCAGGTTCCAGGTTTGATATCTCAAGACTGTCAGCAGAGGAGGAGATCGGGAAGCTGTGTAATCAGCCAAGGAGTGTTTGTTTGCAGAGTCTCCTTGATCCCCGTAATAGGAATCCTACGGATCTGGTAAGGAGCCATCTCTTACGTTGATTTGTGGAAATTGCATTGAGGAAGATCCCTACACCTATATTTTTATCTACCAGGGGAATCCATCCACAGTAGAGTCTCTGTATTTTTTTGTGTTCATTAAGAAGGACATTTATTTAAAAATTATATATATATATTTTTTATATTATTGAATTTTTTGTGGAATCCGTCATTGGATTAAGGATTAAGGACACTTTGTTATACAATTTTATTTGTTTGTATTTGGTTGCACAATTTTTTTCCAATATTTTTCTCACAGATTCAAGTTGCCATTTTTCTGCAGTTCGCTGCATTAATGTTAGCACATTCGAGTTGACACAATTTATCTTCCTGTTCTAAAAAAATAAATAAAAAGTAAACCATACTCCAATTTGGCCAAAAGAAATGTATTAGCAGCATTTTGGTTGCCATCATCTTGTCTGCTTGGTGAGGCAAGGAAAAACCAGTAGGCAAAAACTGGTGGACACATACAACCACTTTCAGTAGCTGCTGTTTGCCTTCTGTCCTCTGGACTCACTGGGCTAGATTCAGAAAGAATTTACGTTGGCGTATCTATTGATACGCCGCGTAAATTCAAAGCTGGCCGGCGTATCTTCTTTCTGTATTCAGAAAGCAAGATACGCCGAAATTAGGCTAAGATCCGACTGGTGTAAGTACCTTAGTTGCATATTTACGCTGGCCGCTAGGTGGCGCTTCCGTCGATTTACGCAATGAATATGCTAATTAGGTAGATACGCCGATTCAGAAACTTAGGTCTGCCTGGAGCATTTTTTTACGTTGTTTACCTTAGGATTTTTCCGGCGTAAAGTTACCCCTGCTATATGAGGCGTATCCTATGTTAAGTATGGACGTCGTTTCCAGCGTCAAATTTTGAAAATTTTATGTCGTTTGCGTAAGTCGTTCGCGAATAGGGCTGTACGTAAGTTACGTTCACGTCTAAAGCATTGACGATTTGCGGCGTAATTTCGAGCATGCAGCGTTCGTAAAAAACGTCAAATACGTGGTGTCACACTAAATTTAAATAAAACACGCCCACGTCATCCACATTTGAATTAGGCGGGCTTACGCCGGACCACATACGCTACGCCGCTGTAACTTAGGGCGCAAGTTCTTTATGAATACTACACTTCTAAAGGAAAAAAAAAAATTAAATTGCTTGCAGCTGTAATGTTTGGTCCGATTCCTATAATATACATAAAAAAATTATTGAAAATAATGGCCAAAATGTAAACAAAAAAATGGTGTGGGGGCCCCTCCCAAAATCCATACCAGGCCCTTCAGGTCTGCACCCTGCCTTTGGCCAAATATGTCTCTCTCAGTAGAGCATGCTGTGATTGGCCAAAGCATGCAGGTCAGGTGAATGCTTTGGCCAATCATCATACAGCAATGCACTGCGATCTCACAGTGCATTATGGGGTTTTCCGTGGCACTCTAATTTCCCACAAACACCCCGTAATATTTGCTTGGCAAACGGGTGAACGCCCTATGTTTGGGTTAAACTTATGTTTGATTCGAACATCGAGTTCATCCCCACTTGTCAACAAGTTTGAGCAGGACCTGATAACAGTTCCACTTTTTTTGCCAAAGGGATTATGAGCTAAGATACTTTTAACACTCTAATATCACAAGGTAAGGCCTAATTGCTAATTATATCCACATCATCACAGATTAGGAATCTTGGCTCATAGGGTGAAGTTTAGTAAAACTGGTGCACACAGAATTTGATGCAGCTGTCCAGAATAACCGACAGTTCAAATAGTATGCCAAATCGGAGACTAATGCCGGAAATAGGAGCATTCCAATTGGTGCAACGCCGACTTTGCAGAACCGCACTGATTTCCAAAGTTAGTTCCTGCACTACGTTTGGTGACTTCAGTAGGGTTGAGCGAACCCGAACTGTAAAGTTCGGGTTCGGTACAGACTTTGGGTTTTTCCCGACCCGAACCCGAATAATTGGAAAAAGTTTGGGTCCGGGATCGGAGTTCGGGGAAAAAAATGCGCGGAGGTCCCCGCAAATTCAATAACCAGACCCTTTAGGTCTGGTATGGATATTAAGGGGAACCCCGCCGTCAATTTAAAAAAAAATGACGTGCGGTTCCCCCTAAATATCCAAAACCAGACAGGCTTCCCTCTTCCTGGGCTTCCCCAGTGACGTAGCAGAGGGTACGTCAGAGGGTGCGGGGTCACGTGACGGGTGGCCCTGCCTCCTCTATATAAGTAATGTCACAGCTCCAGCACGTCATTCGCTGGGCTGTGTCCAGCGATGAGAGGAGGTCGGGGATGCTGCGCTCCGGATGGATCTTCTCATCGCTGGAGCGGACATCACCCGGCCGTCGCTCGATCTTCTCATCGCTGGAGATCACCCGCAGCCATCGCAGGATCGGGACAATGTTGGAGCAGGAAGCCGGGAACGAGTGGATTATCACCGCTGGAGTTTTTTTTTTTTTTATTAATAAAGGACTTTATTCTACGGTGTGTGTGTGTGTGTGTTTTTTTACAAGACTTTACACTTCCTTCGTGAAATGGTAGGGGTACAGTGTACCCCATTACCATTTCACACAGGGGGGGTCATGATCTGGGGGTCCCCTTTGTTAAAGGGGTCTTCCAGATTCTGATAAGCCTCCCGCCCACATACCCCCACAACCACCAGGCAAGGGTTGTGGGGATGAGACCCTTGTCCCCATCAACATGGGGACATCCTCCCCATGTTGAGGGCATGTGGCCTGGTGCGGTTCAGGAGAGGGGGGGCGCACTCTGTCCCCCCTTTTCTGCGGCCGGCCAGGTCAACATGCTCGGATAACGGGTCTGGTTATGGATATTTAGGGGGAACCGCACGTCATTTTTGTTTTAAATTGACGGCGGGGTTCCCCTTAATATCCATACCAGACCTGAAGGGTCTGGTTATGGATATTTAGGGGGAACCGCACGTCATTTTTTTTTTAAATTTACGGCGGGGTTCCCCTTAATATCCATACCAGACCTAAAGGGTCTGGTTATTGAATTTGCGGGGACCTCCGCGCATTTTTTTTTCTCTAAAAGTCCGTGTCCCATTGACTACAATGGGGTTCGGAGTTCGGGTTCGGGTTCCCGAACCCGAACTTTTTTTTTAAGTTCGAGTTCAGACCCCAACCCGAACATCCAGGTGTCCGCTCAACTCTAGACTTCAGGGGTGAACCCGCACAGATGTCTTTCAAGTCAGTTCAGATGAACTCCCACGATTTCAAAGCCATGTTCAGTGTGAACGAGGGCGTATTGTCAAAGCCTAATTGAACATGTTTTATAAGCTGATTAGTTAATATGCACAGTTGCACTAGATTCTGTGTGCACCAATTTTAATAAATCTCCCCCATAATCTCTAGCATCCATGACAATCAATAAATATGGAATCCCTATTTGGTAAATCTTTACTAGTTTTAAAATTCTCAGTAGATTAGGAATATCCATCTAACTTGGGAAAGAACAGAGGATAGGGGGTGTTCCCCCCCCCCCAAGACACAGTTTGATCCCAGATGGGGTGTCCGGGAGTACCAGACTACACTCCTAACCTGGTTCCCGACTATCGATATTGTAAACACTATTTGTACTGTTCATATATGTCTACACCCTACCCTACAAGTGTCTAAACGCTTGACTCACTCATTATTGGATCTCAATGTTTGATAATGTTTGCAAACGTTCTTATGTTCTTTGATCTCTGTTAGCTGTAAACTCTTCAATCAAAGTTATTGAAAAAAAATAATAAATAATATCAACATAACAGTAAATTTCAGCCTCTACTTTCCCTAATAATTTATAGAATGGTTTTGATTCTGTCATTATAACTTTCCATTTTCCATGTAACTCCTGTTGTGAGTACTATTGAAAGTTGCTTGTTACCACCCATGTTTAGTATGTGTTTTCTGAGCTTATAATAAACAATGATACTGTCATAGCCTGTGAAAGCTCATCAATCTTCAGTGCGATTTGACTGGTGATGGTAAGAAGCAACAATGAAATTTAGTAACCAGCACCATTGCCCTGAGCCAGTGGTGGCTTATGTGGTCCTGGAAATGTGGGAGTTGCATCTGATTAGACAAGCACTCCTGAATAACTGTGAAAAAATGCAAGGAGGCGTGTGTGGATTAAAGAGTATGCAGGGAACCTTCTAAAGATCACCAGGAAATGAAAATTATGTGAATATTTTCAAAGTAAACATCAAACGTTTTGGTTATTTTTTCATCCACTGAAATTAACCAATCCAGGTCAAATCCTGGCTCATGCATATTCGTTTGTGCTTCTCTTCTGTAGCACATTATTTTAGAGAGCAGGAAGTGTATTTTATGTTTTGCAATACTTGTGGAAACGTTCATCTTGTTAATCCCCTCCTGTGTGCTGACGGTGCTAACATATTGGGTTCTATAAATAATAAACATCTAATTAAAGGCACACAGCAGATAATGTTCAAGTTTTGTGAGCATGCGAGTCTTTTAAGTGTTTTAAAATGCAGAATCCTGTAATACTAATTTGTGCTGTCAGCATATGGTCCAGAACTAATAAAAGCCATAACATATTTCTTTTTATTCTAATCCCTTAGATATGCTTCACAGTTATTTATATTTTTACATAGATTTCCTTATTATTTTTCTTTTGCCTCTATCCAATTAAACTATATCTACTGCTGCTAAAACAAGCATACATAATAAAGTATAATTTATTTTCAGATCTAGCAATCAGTGCAGAAGATCGGTAATAGGTTTGGCATGCAACACACTACCATTAACTAGCTAATGGCACTCTTGTTATTTTATTGGTAGTCTCCCAAATATAGATTGAGCTTATCTATAAATTAATGTAAAGATTTCATACATACATAAAGTGGCTTTAAACCCCCATATATAATATATATATATATATATATATATATATATATATATATATATATATATATATATATATATATATATACTCAGTGTAGTGACTATTCTCAGGTGGTGAACAGATCTGAAACAAATCCTCCTACATAAGTTGTACCTGCTAATCTGCTGGCTTCTCTTTTCTACATCCATTTAAAGTCCAGAATTTATACATCCTGTCTGAGCTTCAGAAGTGATTTGAGGGAGAGTTACAAATTCACTTTGCAGAGCTCAGTGAGAGGAACTCTGAGAGCTGGGAGGGAAGGCACACACCCTCTTCACACAGCACACAGGAACAGAGCTGGGACTGTCAATCACAGGTTGTGTACTGGAGCTCCCGTGTCACCTTTTTTAACTCTTGGTGTCAGGGAAACTTATCAGACGTGACTCGAGAAGACAACAGAGGAACAAGGCACCTGTCAGAGAATAATAACCAGCGGTTTTTCTAATTGAAATGTTCAAGTAAGAAGACATTTGGCTAATAGAAATGTGCGTGTCAGAAGATGTTTGGCTAATAGAAATGCACGCATGAATGTTCGCATAATTTCCCATGCGCACACGCAATGTATGTTGGCGCCAGACAGACTATTTTAGGATGCTTCTGCCGGTGCTCTATGCTGACTGATCTTCAGCTTTCCTTGAGTCCTGTGTACCTCTAGTGGGTTTCCTTGGTTTCTGCCCCGATTTACTCCTGACCCAATATCAGATTTTGCTTCTGTCTTGTCCTTAATTACTGACTCGGCTTGTTCCAGACTTTGGCTTTGCTCCTGATTTGGTACCTTGTTGCCCACCTATTGATGACTCTGGCTATCCAATGACCATGTTCCTGTCTCTGATCTTGACCTACCGCGCCACTCGAGTGTCTGCTTGGCTGTCTGATGATGTTCTGTACCATGCTAAAAGTCTACTGCTGCTGCAAGTCTGCTGAGAGCTCTGACCAGCCACACACCCTGGCCCCACAGCTTAAGTGGAGTGCCTCCTTAACCTCAGCTAGACTGCTGTGCTGGCTCTGTTCCAGATCTGATGATTTCCCTGCTGCCTTGGATCTGCGTCTCTTGCTGCAAGTTCCCTGACCTACATCTGCAGGCACTCATGTTCCTCCTGTACCATGGTGGAATCTGTTCTACTCCCAGTGGGGCCTGGGCTGGAGATACAAGAGAGGCCAACCTTGTCATTTCATTCATCGCTCAGGTACATGACAGCGCCGGTTGAAAATAACACTTAGTGCTCTGAGGAAGCCACGTGGGAGAGTGGTGTAATGCATAAGGTTCCTTTCACACAGGGTGTATCTGCTGGCGGATGACAGGTCTGTCTATGCCCACTGAACAGGGAGGGACCTGTCAGAGCCCCACTGATTTCTATAGGAAGATCGGACAAAAACGGACAGCATGTCCATTTTCATCAGATACCATCCGATCCGCCAGACAAATGGTGAATGTATCGCAATACGTCTGTATTGAGCGGATCAGATGGCGTGTGCGTGTCGGCAGACAAATGTTTGCTGACATCCGCCTGCCCATAGGAGTCAATGGGTGGCCTACTCAGATCCACCTGAAAAATGGACAGGCAGATCCGCGCTGGCTTATCGTGTGAAAGGGGCCTAAAGGGGGAGCCAAGCAGCGTGTATCATTACTTGGTCTGGATGCTGTGAGACCGAGACCCTGTCACTCTGTTTATCATATTGCTTGTTTTTAACTGAATAAATGTGAGTGTGTTTCCTTAAGCTTTCCAATACTGCATTGTTGGAGATAGTTTCCTTTATTCTGAGTGTTCTGTGGAGTCATTCCAGTTGGTGAAATTCCATCATCAGGTGAGGAAGTGAGCAGAGGACCCATTGTACAGGATTGATTACTATGATGCTATGTTGGCCCTTTTGAGGGCCTTGTCCTGAGGTAAGCGAGTATTTAACCTGGTGACAGAGCACTCTTGTTATATGATGGAGCACATATTGAAATATGAAGATGCACTAGAACCCTTCATGTGTGGACTGCTGGGACTTTATTTATTTACCTAATATATGTTTTATGTATTTTTCAATATATCAATGTCTATAGCAATTTTATGAATTTAATAACATTTGCTTTTGTATTTTGCCATTTTTAAGTGTTAAATAAATAAAGGAATACCATCACACCCTATAAGTTAGGTTGGTATCAAGAAACAATAAGATACCAGCCAGGCATTCCAGGCATATGGGCGCCTAACCTGTGTATAACCTGAATGTATTTTAGTATTAGATGGTTCTTTTAAAATTAAGGACTTAAAAGGACTTGGTTCTGGCTTAATTTCACAAAACCAGTAACTCCTAATCTACAGTAGTTTCCTTGTGAAATGGTGAAGGGACAATTAAAAGTGATCAAAACACATACAAGGTTATTCTAAATAAAAATAATCTCCTCCTCCACCTCCATTTACTAGTTTGTGAAAAAGAGCTAATTGAGTACTGTCTGTGATACTTTTTTTATTTGCACTAACATATAATTTTTCAGGACAAGCTTTCAGGGTATTTCCCCTTCATCAAGGTCCAAGCAGTACTAATACACAACGTTTTAACAGAATGTTGAAGTAAGAAATCTCTGATGGAAAAAAATCCACAAACACAAGCAAGAGCTCGTGTGTGGGCCCCATCTGACTTTTTGTCCATCGGTGTAAAAAATAGAACAAATTTTTCCAAAGAAAAAAAAACTATAGTAAATTCCGTCTGTGTGGAACTCCATCGGAGAAAAATCCACGCATGTTCAGAATCAAGTCGACACATGCTCGGAAGCATTGAACTTCATTTTTTCCGTCTCGTCGTAGTGTTTTACGTCACTGCGTTTTGGCACAGTCGGAATTTAGTCTTATAGTGTGTATACAAGACTGATAAAAGTCAGCTTCATCGGGATTCAGATAAAAAATTCCATCGGATTTAATGCCATCAGAAATCCGATCGTGTGTACATGGCATCACTGTTTCTTGTTTTTTTTTTTTTTTTCTGTTACATTGCTTTTTTTTGTAACCACAAAACTTTGTAAATAATAAAAAAAAAATCAACATCTTATGTCTGCTGTGGAATTATTTTGGTTGGGGAAGGACTTCAATTTAGGCTCTCAATAAAGGTATTCTAAAATGTAAATACATTTAAAAAAAATGTGTGGTATTAAAATTAGTGGATGTGAACTAATTGAATCAAGGCAGCCAAACAGGCAAATACTTGGAGCAGCAGATCATATAAAGTCTTCTTATGTCTACTTGTGATTAGGGATGAGCCAAACACCCCCACAGCAGAACTCCCGAACAGGGCAAATGTTCTAACCCGAAAGTGAACTCCATTGAAGTCTATTTTGACAATTTCGAAGGCTTATATGCAAGTAATTGGCCATAAAAATGGTATGGGGATATGGGTACTGCCCTGTGGGACATTTATCAATATTTTTTTTATTTTTTTATTCTTTTTTTTTTGGAGCAGTGATATTATTTTGCTTAAAGCTGAGTTCCACCTAAAAGTGGAACTTCCGCTCATCTTATATTTCCCCCTTGGGTGCCACAATTGGCACCTTTCCGGGGGAGGGGGGACAGGATACCTGTCTTTGACAGGTGTCCTTTCCCACTTCCAAGAGAGTCCCTGCCGCAGAGCCATGACATCACCGCAGGGGTTCCCTTCCCCCAGCCAAAAGGAGAGAGGAGCGGGGCCTCGCGCATTTGCAGTAGGGTTCCCCGCATGAAGCAGAAAAATCAGCTGCGGGTGCCAACATCGCTGGACTCCAGGACAGGTAAGTGTCCATTTATTAAAAGCCAGCAGCTGCAGTTTGTGTAGCTGCTGGCTTTTAATGTTTTATTTTTTTTTGGAACACCAATTTAAAGATCAACAATAAAAATGAAAAAATCCTTTAAATATAGTGCCTGGGGGGGGTCCCCTTAATACACATCTGTAGCATGCATAAAACATGCTACAGCAAAAATTACCTTTCTAAAGAAAAATAATGAGTCAAATCCCATTCAAAATAACTAGCGGTTACAATCGCCAGCACCCAGCTATTGAAAAATAAAGAAAGAAAACATGGTATCCCCCCAGTCCATACCAGGGCCTTCAGGTCTGGTATGGATTTTAAGGGGAACCCCATGCCAAAATGTTTTTTAAAAAAATGGTGTGGGGTCCCTCCCAAAATCCATACCAGATCCTTATCCAAACATGCAGCCTGGCAGGTCAGGAAAGGGGAAGGGACGAGCAAGCACCCCCCAGACCATACCAGACCACATGCCCTCAACATGGGTGGTGAGTGATTTGGGGTGAGGGCTCTGCCCCTCCATCCCAAAGCGCCTTGTACCCATGTTGATGGGAACAAGATCCTCTTCCAGACAACTCTGAGATATGGTTGTCGGGGTCTGCGGGCAGGGTGCTTATCGGGATCTGGAAGCCATCTTTAACAAGAGGGCCCTAGATCTCACCCCCCCCCATGTGAATGGGCATCGGTACATCATACCCCTACCCATTCACCAAAAATGTGTCAAAAAGTAATAACCATAAGAAACTGTTTTTGACAATTCCTTTATTTAAAAAAAAAAAATGTATGGGGCTTGCTAGCGGGGTGTGTGACCCCTTGGATGGGTTCACCACACACTGAATTTATACAGACAGGCAGTCGAAGACGGTTGAAAACAAAGATCTTGGTTTATTCTTTCATCTTGCTGGAAACAAGTGCAAGCATCCAAACAGCATAAACAAAATCAAACATAAAACAAACCCTGGCCACTTTGGGCGTCTACCTTCCACACAGGAACCTATCTATGGAGTCTGGCTCAGCCTAGTGCTGGGCAGACAGTGCTGGTCATACAGCAGAAAAACAATAGTCTTTTGATTTTTATCACACAAAAAAATCAATCCTCTCCTCACCTCCTCAGAAGACTTTCAGTACTGCTCTCTTTCACTCAGAAAGTCTCAGGATCCAGCAAATCAATGGTAATCCTCTGGATTACTTGAAGAGGCCTTAATTGCCTCATTCTGAACAGCTGAAGTTTTCCAACGCCCTTAGACCTTGTCTGGCTATTTTTGCAGCCGACGCCTAATAACAATTGGTGTATTGTCTAAACAAGGCAGAAATGTATGTCCCGTCTGTGACAACACCCACAGATTTACCTTACTTCCTGTCACATAAAATAAAAAAATAATGTCCCTCGATGTACATCGATTGTCAATCACAACACCACAATGCCACAACGGACCCATTTTAAAAAACACTCTCATCTCCTGCTGATTGCCTGCTCTGTGCTTTGACAGTTCGTATATAGGCAAGGGACAGGACCACCCAGCTACGTTACCCGGTGCCACCGCCCCTTTTTTGGTTTTCAATTTTTTTGGTCCGGCGGGCGTCGTGATTGACAATATTACTTTTTGACACTTTTTTGTTTTCTTGTTCAAGGGGACTTCCAGATTCCAATAAGCCCCCGCCTGCAGACCCGACAACCACAGCCCAGGGTTGTTGGGAAGAGCACTGTGTCCCCCATCAACATGAGGACAAGGTGCTTTGGGGTGAGGCGGCGGAGACCCCCTGCCCCAAAGCACCCACCCCCTATTTTAAGGGCATGTGACCTGATATGGTTCTGGAAAGGGGGGGGCGCTTGCTTGTCCCCTCCCCTTTCCTGACCTGCTGGGCCGCCTGCTTATATAAGGGCCTGGTATGGACTAGGGGAGCCCATGCCGTTTTTTTTTTATTCAGCTGTCAGCAGGGAAACCCATTGACAGCTGATAAGATTGTAAGCTCTTGTGAGCAGGTCCTCTTGTCTCCCTTTTATATTGTAAAGCTCTGCGTAAACTGTTGGCGCTATATAAATACTGTATAATAATAATAATAATGACTCATCGTTATTAAGGATGCTTCCCGGCCCCGCTCCTTAACAACCAGATTACACTGCACCCTGATTGGGCAAAGCTTTGCCCAATCAGGGAGCAGAATGCACTGTGCAGTGCTCAGTACATTGCAGGGTGTTCGTCGGGGGCGACACCTGGCGAACACCCTGCAAATTTGGGCTTTTGGCAAACAGCAGAACAGGCAAATGTTTGGCACAAACTAATGCTTGAGCTGAACCGTTCACCCTTCCCTACTTGTGATTGTTAAATGCTCAGTTGAGCTCAATTTATTTTGTGTTATTTGTCAAGTCTATACTATTCATTAAAAGGAAAAAATACTGATCAATATCCTTTAGTCATTGAACCTGGAAATCCTAAGACTGTTGTGTCAAGATCAAGGACACCACCAATCTATTGGATACAGAAAATATAATATTCATCTTCAAACATATTGCATCCCTTAGAAAGCAAAAGTAACAAGGGCTTGTTCGCACCTTTCTTTTTTTTTAAAGTACTGTATATATAAAACCAAACCTTTTTTTTACATTTTTGTCATATTTGTTTTTTCTTTTTTTGTATGTCCCAAGGGGAGATCCCCCTTTACAAGTAATCTTTCTAATTTATTTTGTCTCGCAAGTAAGGCTGTAATTTGACCAAGCTGTCCTAATACACTCTTTATGGGTTTTTATTTCCAAACTTCACATCCCATATCATCTTTCACACATTGTCAAGTTAGAAATGTAATATTAAAGTAATCATAAAGGCTCGTTTAAAAATAAATAAAAAATAACAAACATGTTATACCTCCGATGTGCAGTTGGTTTTGCACAGAGCAGCCAGGATCCTCCTCTTCTCGGGTCCCTCTTTGCTGTTCCTGGCCCCTACCTCCTATCGAGGGCTCCCTCAGCCAGCAGCTTTCTATGGGGTCACCGGAGCCAAGTCAAAGCTCTGTATATCCATTCAGACAAGGAGCCCCAACCTGGCCCCATCCCTATCTCCCCCCAGAGACTGACTGACTTTAATTGACAGCTACGGGAGCCAATGGTGCCGCTGCTGTGTCTCAGCCAATCAGGAGAAGTGTCCCGGATGGCTTAGACACTTGTGGACATCGCTGGAGAGAGATGGGGCTCAGGTAAATAATTTGGGGGTCCTGGGGAGGCTGCTACACACAGAAGTTGTTTTTTATCTTAATGCATTGAATGCATCAAGATAAAAAAACTGTCTACATTTACAACACCTTTAAGATTCATCATACCTGCCAATTCCTGGGTGCTTCACTTCAGTTGAGTTGTAGTAAAGCAGTGGTAAAAAAAAAGCAAAATATTAGGCAACATAAACCTGAGCTGCAATCAAGATGTATAGTTTATCCAGCTGCATGTGTAAAAGGGGAGAAAGAAGCTGGAGAAAATTTGCGACACACAGGAACCAAATGTTGGCATTGGCAGAAAACACACACATGAACCTTGGACTTAATCCTAAACTCTTGTTCAGGAACTGAAAACGGAATCTGCCACTGGTTTACTAGCTGTGTAGGCTGTATGTTGGCTGCCTGTGGATTGTAGCATCCTGTATGAGTGGACTTTGTATTTAAAATCTCTATTCTCCTCAAGTGCAGTACCATATGCCAAATATCTGCCCAGTAGGACCCACACAAAAATTTAAGGAAATAAACTAAGTAGTCTCAGACTGATGAATGTTTACTACAAAAATACATATTTTTGTTATTGGGGTCATTAGGAAGGCTGTCTGTACTTTGGTTTAAAGTTAAAGGAGTTGACTCATAACATGCCTAATGTTCATAATATTTCACGTTAAATGCAGTGGTGGCTGGTGCTAAATAATTTTGGGGGGGCGGACCCCTCCAGGATTGCACTCACCCCTCCACTGCCGTGTGTTTTCTGGCTTCTCCTCCTGGAAAACCCAGTCTTCTTCAGATCAGCCTCCTGCCCTGATTGGCTGGGAGGAGAATCCGGAAACCAATAGTGAATATTGATTTTGTAGTGTCACAAGTGGGTGGGTTCGGGGTGCAGTGCTCTGCACTCCGAGCCCAATCTTTTTCAAGCTAATTAGTGCCTCAAGCTCTAATTATGTGCTTGCAAAATCTCATAGCAAGCTATGAGTCTGGCACTCTGCTTGCAAACCGCATGCAAACTAGGGGGCTCCTTATGAACCGGCCACTCCTGCTTAAATGAGACAATGGCAATTACAGTTTCCGGGAATATAAAAACTCTTAAAATGCATGGATCAGGATACACTGGAATGCATGTGACCCGATATGGTTCAGGAAAGGGGGGGGGCGCTTGCTTGTCCCCTCCCCTTTCCTGACCTGCTGGGCCGCATGCTTATATAAGGGCCTGGTATGGACTAGGGGAGCCCATGCCATTTTTTTTTTATTCAGCTGTCAGCAGGGAAACCCATTGACAGCTGATAAGATTGTAAGCTCTTGTGAGCAGGTCCTCTTGTCTCTCTTTTATATTGTAAAGCTCTGCGTAAACTGTTGGTGCTATATAAATACTGTATAATAATAATAATAATGACTCATCGGTTATTAACCTCCCTGGTGGTATCCCCGAGCGTGACTCGTGGGTGGATTTTCGATGCTAGGATCGGTATCCCCGAGTCACGCTCGGGGTAGCTGTGCAGAGTGTGCAGCGGCGCGGCTTACCTGCTCGCAACATCCACAGACAAGTTACTTACCTTGTCCCTGGATCCTGCGATGCATCCCCGCTGTGTGAGCGAGTGGGTCCTCGCTCGATTCACAGTGTCCCCGTGTGCCGCCGATCTGGCACTTGCAAACCACATGCAAACTAGGGGGCTCCTTATGAACCGGCCACGCCTGCTTAAATGAGACAATGGCAATTACAGTTTCCGGGAATATAAAAACTATATAAAATAAAATGCATGGATCAGGATACACTGGAACAAGCACAAAGTGCAGTTTAAACAGGTCAGAAATTTGTTGTACTATTTTTTTAGAATAAAAATGCTACAAAACAAATGATATAATGTAATGCTTTTTATTTGTGCAAATCCAGGTGACGCTTCACCTCTTTTGTATATTTCATATCAGGATTTTTGCAGATTGACAGTGACTTTGTTTTTCTATCTCTTTTTCTCTTTATAACCCATATCTAATACGTTTTTTATGCTCTCAGGCTTTAATTTTCCACCTTAGTTGTACTACTTTCACTAGGGATAAAGATAATATTTTTTTTTTAGCCCTTCTTGATTCTTCCTAACTTTAAACACACAAATCCATTTTCTAAATATTAAACTTGCTTAGGTTAAAACATGTTTCTTTTTGTTTTGCTTTTTTTGTTCTTCAGTTACAAAATTCGTACGGTGCTTAAACTAGACATTAATAATTCAGATCATTGGCTCCATGGCAGCCAACATAGAAAAAGGACTGTTACAAGCAGCTGAAACTGCAACCTCTCTGACTATTAATTGAATAGTATGGCAGTACAATTTTATGCCAGAAGGATTTTATGTTGATTAAAAAAAACTCTAAATAGGTAATTTACTTTCCACAGAGATTAGGAGAGGCATTGATAGGCCATGAGGTCCAGGACAGCATTTCCAAATACAAAAAAGCATTTTCTCAACCAAAGGTTTTTGTCTGAGATGTAAATATGACTGATTAAGTCACCCTCATTAATTTCTAACTGGAACCTGTGGGGCAGTGCTTTAAGTGGGCCAAAAGAGGTGCCGGTACTCTATTAGGTGCCGGTGCTCCCCCCCCCCAATACTGAACATGAAAATACCCTTGGCTGCGTGTGATGGGCACAGTGGCTGCATTTGATGGGCACAGTGGCTGCATTAGATGGGCACAGTGGCGACAATTGATGGTGGCACAGTGGCTGCGTGTGGTGGCACAGTGGCTGCGTGTGATGGCACAGTGGCTGCATGTGATGGCACAGTGGCGACAATTGATGGCACAGTGGCAGTGTGAGTTGGCACAGTGGCTGCATGTGATGGCACAGTGGCGACAATTGATGGCACTGTGGCTGCGTGTGTTCGCACAGTGGCTGCATGTGATGGCACAGTGGCTGCGTTTGGTGGCACAGTGGCTGCGTGTGATGGGCAGAGTGGCGACAATTGATGGCACAGTGAGGCTGCAATTAATGGGGGGTTTTTTTAGTTAGAGAAGGCAAGCTCAAAATAACTCAAAAATATTTTTTTCTGCCATTTTTATATTAAAAAACTGATGGTCACCTCAGTCCAACCCCCCCCTCCCTCCAATACAGTCAATTATTTTCTTACTTTCTTCTGTTGCAGTCCTGAGTCCAGGATCCAGACAGTAGCAGCACTAGGAACTGTAGACGCAGGCTGAGCTGAGGCTCCTCGTGACTTGGGCTTCTTTCCTTGCCGCCGACACAGCTCCCTGCACGAGTCCTCCTCTCACCGCGTACGCCGGGGAATGAACCAACTCTCCTCCATGGGGGGGTCGAGGAAACGCACAGGACAGGAGTGACAGGACAGAGGAAAGGGAGCCAGGAGCGCACTCGGCAGCAGTGAGTCGGCTCCGGCGGGGCGGCATACAGTTTCTATTGTGACTGCGCTGCCTGTCTGACACACATTACCGGCCCGCAACTCGACAAGCCCACCGGCTGCGTTCCGGTACTGTAAACCCACGTACTGGGCGCACGGAGAGGTGCTGGTACTCTCCAGGGCCATTTTTGGAAGTGGCGGTACTGAGTACCGCCACGTTCCGGCCCAGTTAAAGCACTGCTGTGGGGTTGATTTACTAAAACTGGAGAGTGCAAAGTCTACTGCAGCTATGCATAGAAACTAATCAGTGTCCAGGTTTTTTCTTGTCAAGGCTTAATTGAACAAGCTGAAGTTAGAAGCTGATTGGCTACCATGCACAGCTGCATTAGATTTTGCATTTTTCCAGTTTTAATAAATCCACCCCTGTGTGTATTACTATGGGTCTATGACTGAATCGGCAGTGTTGATTTCTATTGTTTCATATCACCACACGGACAATAAAAAAAATCATATTTCACTTCCACCCAAAAATGGAACTTCCGCTTTTCGGAATCACCCCCCCCCCTCCGGTGTCACATTTGACACCTTTTTAGGGGGGAGGAGGGAGCAGATACCTTTGTAAAACAGGTATTTGCTCCCACTTCCGGGCATAGATCACAGCGGTGACCTACGCCACGCCTACTTGTCCCCCTTGCTGTCTTCTGGGAGACACACAGGTCCCAGAAGACAGCAGAGATTAGTGGGATCGTGCAACGCGACTTACGCATGCACAGTAGGGAACCAGGAAGTGAAGTCGCAAGGCCGAGGGACTGATCGGCTTTGGGTGAGGATATCGCGGGCGCCCAGGACAGGTAAGTGTCCTAATATTAAAGGTCAGCAGCTGCAGTATTTGTAGCTACTGACTATTCATTTAAAAAAATAAAAAAACAATCGTTAGTAGGCACAACCATCGGTTAACCACTTCAATACTGGCCCATTGTAATATGACGTCCACACATGGGATCTCCCATCCTGGGTGGACGTCATATGACGTCCTGGGCTTTATGGGAGGATATCTGAATGATGCCTGCAGCTAGAGGCATCATTCAGATATCCTTCTCTTCTGCCGGCGATTCTGTGCAACATAAGAACGATCATAGCGGCGGTTCCATCGTGCCATCGGGGGCCCGGAGAAAGAATCATCCGGCGCTCGCAGGACGCATAGAGATGACTGGTGACCAGATGGTCACCAGTCATCTCTATCACCGTCGGAGGACCCGGGCGCGATGTGATGACGTCACGCCCGAGTCCCCGTATGTAAACAAAGCCGCGTTTGCGGCTACTAAGCTACAGTAATCATGAGATCAGTGAATTTTTTTTCACCGATCTCATTCTTTCCAGCCTGGAGGAGAGATGGAGGGGTCTTATTGACCCCGCATCTCTCCATAAAGAGGACCTGTCACACACATTTCCTATTACAAGGGATGTTTACATTCCTTGTAATAGGAATAAAAGTGATAAAAAAAAGTAAAAAAGTAAAAAAAAAAAAAAATATGTAAAGAAAAAAAATAAATAATAAAAAAATTAAAACGCCCCTGTCCCCGGTAGCTCGCGTGTAAATGCCGTTTAAACCACATATGTGAGGTATCACCGCGTGCGTTAGAGTGCCAGCAACAATTCTAGCACTAGATCTCCTCTGTAAATCTAAACTGGTAACCTGTAAAAAAATTCAAAGCGTTGCCTATGGAGATTTTTAAGTACCGAAGTTTGGCGCCATTCCATGAGTGTGCGCAATTTTAAATCGTGACATGTTAGGTATCTTTTTACTCTGTGTAATATAATCTTTCATATTTTACAAAAAAATTGGGCTAACTTTACTGTTTTGTTATTTTTTTAATTCATGAAACAATTTTTTTCCAAAGAAATTATTGTGCAAATACCGTGCAAGATAAAACGTTGCAATGACCATTGTTTTATTCCCTAGGGTGTCTGATAAAAAAACATATATAATGTTTGGGGGTTCTGCATAATTTTCTAGCAAAAGAATGATGATTTGTACATGTAGGAGAGAAGTGCCAGAATAGGCCCGGTATTGAGGTGTGTATAAAAGCCCTGTATTGAAGTGGTTAAAAATCTACGCATGCTCAGAATCAAGTCGACGCATGCTTGGAAGCATTGAACTTTGTTTTTTTAGCACGTCGTTGTGTTTTACCTCACCGTGTTCTGACACGATCGTTTTTTTAACCGATGGTGTGTAGGCGCGACGGACCATCAGTCAGCTTTATCAGTTAACCGATGAAAACGGTCCATTGGTCCGTTCTTTTTTTTTTTAATCCTTTATTTTATATACTTTTTCTTCCACTTCTCCATAATTCATACATAGAAAGACAAATAGGTACAGTATAATACATTCCAACATTCTTGTTCTTAATTTTAGCTATACATTTCCTTCCTTTGATTACAACAAAACCTTAATTCAACGTGTATTATTTACCATACCATTATAGCTACCCCATTCCCCTTCCACCGGGCACAAACCCGGGTTATCTAAACCACAAAATAAACCTACAACAAACGTAACAAAAAACAAAAAACACAAAAAACAAACAAAAAAAAAAACAAGAAAAAAGGGGAACATCTGTCTCCCCCCCTCCCCCTCAGCCCCCCCCCCCAGCCTCAGGGGTTCTGCTCCCTGTAACCGATATATGGCGCCCAAACCTGTCTATATTTCTCTTCCTGCTCTCTCATTCCCATTGTCAGGTTTTCCATCTGCTGTATTTCAGTTACCCTGCCCAGCCATTGTTGTCTTGTTGGCGGGCTCGTGCTTTTCCACAAAATTGGGATACAAGCTTTAGCTGCTGTAAGTAAATGTCTTAGCAGTGAATTTTTATATTTTGCCATGGAGATTGGAAAGACATTTAGAAGAAGTGCGTTCTCATCGGATGGACTGATCGTGTGTACGCGGCATTAGTTTTCTACCACACATACCGTTTTTCTTTTAGGCCAAAAAGTTAAATTTTAGTCACATCTGACCAGAGAACCTTCTTCCACATGTTTTCTGTTTCCCCCACATGGCTTCTTGCAAACTGCAAATGGGACTTTTAATGGCGTTTTTCAAATTTTTTTTTTCTTGCTACTCTTCCATAAAGGCCAGATTTATAGTTAATAGTTGTCCTGTGGACAGATTCTCTCACCTGAGCTGTGGATCTCTGCAGATCCTCCAGAATTACCATGGACCTCTTAGCTGCTTCTCTGATTAATGCTCTTCTTGCCTGGCCTGTCAGTTTAGGTGGGTAGCCATGTCTTGGTAGGTTTGCAGTTATGCCATACTATTTCCATTTTCGGATGATGGATTGAACAGTGCTCCATGAGATATTTAAAGCTTGGGATTTTTTTTATAACCTAACCCTGCTTTAATCTTCTCCACAACTTTATCCCTGACCTGTCTGGTGTGTTCCTTGGCCTTCATGATGCTGTTTGTTCACTAAGGATCTCTAACAAACTTCTTAGGGTTTCACAGAACAGCTGTATTTATACTGATATTAAATTACACACAGGTGGACTCCAGTCTGAACCAAAGTCTGAGCCACTCTAAAGCTGATTCAGAGTGGTAAGGGGGTATTGGAGCTATACGGAAATATAGCTTCTGTGCTGAAATGCTGCTACCGTGTTTCCCCGAAAATAAGACCTACCCCGAAAATAAGACCTACTGCTATTTTCGGGAAGGGCTGCAATATAAGCCCTACCCCAAAAATAAGCCCTAGTATAGCGTTGTTGTGTGTGTGTGTGTGTGTATAGTGCATACACTGCTCCACTGCAGGAGTGTATAGTGTACTGTGTGTGTCTATGTGATAAAAATGTGCCAAGTACCTGTGCCCCTCTGCGATCAGCTTATCTCCTGCTCCTCTCCTTCCAGCTGTCAGCGGGGGATTTCGCCCCCTCCCCGTGCAGAGCTCCGGCAGTCTAAAAGTGTGAGCTGCACTCAGCGGGTTTCTCCCTCCCTGAGATGCCAGCGGGGGTTCTCGGCCACCCTCCCTGTGCAGAGCTCCAGGAGGCTAAGGAATTTGTGAGCTGCATTCAGCTGATCTCTCCCTCCCTGAGATGCCAGCGTGGGATCTCGGTTCCCCTCCCTGTGCAGAGCTCCGTCAGGCGAGTGCTTATCTTTACCTCTCCAAGATGCCAGCGGGGGATCTTGGCTCCCCTCCCTGTGCAGAGCTTCCAGCAGGCTAAGGAATGCACTCAGCTTATCTTTACCTCTCCAAGATGTCAGCGGGGGATCTTGGGCCCCCCTTCCCCTGCAGACATCCGGCGTGTCACAGGCACTATAAGAAGGTATGTGGCACTACATCTCAGCATGCAGCAGTTTTACAATGTGATTCCAACATTCTACAAGCACTTTTACACAGGGAATTTGTGACAGGCAGGGAAGGAGAGAGACAGCACATGGCATGATAAGACCTACCCTGAAAATAAGCCCTACTGTGTCTTTTGTTGCCAAAATGAATATAAGACCCGGGCTTATTTTCGGGGAAACACGGTAGGAATGAGAAATTGTCTATGTTGAATGCTAAAGGTAAGACTAAAGAAGCTAGGTCATATAAATGTTTGTATAATCCCCACAAATGAAAGGATTATGCTACAATGTAGTTCAGTGGGATAAGATCTTTATGTCATACAGATCCACAAAAGTTCCAGAAGATGGTATGTAAATAAATAAGGAATCAAAATGTATCAATGGGATATCAGGACCAGGGGTGGTACTGTTTTTCTATATGGGGGCCAGTCTAGCTAACAGAAAATATTTGGAAGACTAGCATTTCCACGTCTAGCAATCAATATAAAATGCATTTATTGTATCTTTTTTTTTTTTTTGCCAGATATAGTTGTCTCCAACTTAAAGATACAAATTTTGGGAATACAAACTCTCTAATGGACTTGGAGTAGGCAATATATATATATATATATATATATATATATATATATATATATATATATATATATATATATATATATATATATATATATATATATATATATATATATATATATATATATATATATTTATTTATTTGTCTTTGAGTATAAATACGTTTTAAATCACGTGAGTTAATATTTTATGATTGCAGGAAGCTCTAGGTAAGCTAGCTGTACTTTGGACTGGAATAGTCTAACACAGATGAGTACCTTTAAATTTCTGTGAAATAGTTTCTCAGTACAGCTTACACTGAAATATGGGAAGTTAAATGCACATTAAAAATCCTTGTGTTAAGCATGTATTTCATGTCTTCACATCAGCAATTCCTCATTTTGATGTGCTGTTCATTCTATTTTCATTTTATAAGTACTCAGTCATTTTTTATAGTTAACATTTTTTGTTTATAAGATATGTCCATCATTCTAGAGAGATTGAATATATTTTATGTGCAAATGTACCTCTCCATAATTTTTATTACAAGTTTTGATGAGTAAATGTGTAAGGGAGAGCAGAAATTTATTTTGTAATTTACTTTCATTTTCTTTGTGCGTTAAAAAAATATGTTTATGCCTATGCAAAGGTACAGATTTATCTCACAAGTTCCACAACGTAATTTTTATTTTTTTTACCTTTAGCTTTTACCTTTAGTGTAATATCTACAAAGTTACATTCTTCTTTAAGCTGCCTAAGTCATATAGGCCCGGATTCACATACATCGGCGCATATTCTTTATGCTACGCCGACGTAGCGCAGAGAGGCAAGCACTGGATTCACAAAGCCGGTGCTGCCAAATCTGTGCTGGGTTTCTTAGGCGTAATTCGTCGTAAGTGGAAGTGGGCGTGAGCCATGCTAATGAGGCATGACCCCATGCAAATGATGGGTTGAGTCTCAGACAGATACATATAATGAACGGCGCATGCACCCTCACGTGAACGCAACCCAGTGCGCATGCTCAGAATCACGTCGGAACTACTCCCTAAGATACGACGGATCACTGCCTACGACTTTAACGTAACCTACGCCCTATTCACGTACTACGTAAACAACGTAAAATACGACGGCTGTGTTCCCTGGTCCATACCTTAGCATGAGTTGCACCTCATATATGGGGAATAACTTTACGCCGGACTTACGACTTACGCAAAGCGCGTATATTATGCGCTGGGCGCAAGTACGTTCGTGAATCGACGTATCTCCCTCATTTGCATATGTGAATAGGAGATCAATGGGAGCGCCACCTACGTCCAGCGTAAATATGCCACGATACGCCGGCATAGGAAAGTTACGTTGGTCGGATGAAGCCTATTTTCAGGCGTATCTTGGTTTCAAAGTCCGGTGCATAGATACGACGGCGCAAATTTACACTTACGCGGCGTATCTGTAGATACGTCGGCGTAAGTGCTTTGTGAATCCGGGCCATACTGTGATTGTTTTGGAGTATGTTTCTTTGTAAATTTAGGCTACTATTGATTCCAGAAAAATATAAAATGATGGCACATTGCCTGTTTTCTCTCAAAACAATCTACTTACAGTTGAATTATGCAACAGTTAAATAACATAGCAACTAGAATTTTAGAGTTTCTTTCTGTTCCAGCTGCTACACATAGTTGGCACAAGTCTACAATGGCACATCAAAAAATATGTTCTGACTCCCACAACTGTTCTTCTCAACAGTCATCTTACTTTGTACAAAAGTAAGAATAATCCTGCAAAAGCATCAAAGAAAGATATAACTTCTCAATTTGTATCCAGTACAAATGCATAAGAAATACAATTCTTCAATGGATTTGCCTATTGTTTATGGCAACTGTGTGCTCTGCTTTGTAAGCTATATTTAACTGCTTTGTGACGGCAACATTTAAGTACACATGAAAAATGGCTCTTGCATGTGAATATTAACCCCTTTCCAACCACCTACTGTATGTGAGAATGTATATCATAATTTTGATGTTTAATACTTTTTTCCCTTAATCCCAGTGGCGGACTTGCTGCGAGATCACTTTTATAGGCGGTGGGAGAGGTTCCCCTTCCCCGCTCGAGGCCTTCTGTAAGCCCAGAACTGATCCGATGCAGCCAATGGCTAGGCAGGAAGTCGAGTGAGGGAAAGATAGCCCCCACTTAGCTCTATGCCCTTGTAGGACCAGAGCAACCTCTGATGCCACTTCTGGTTTATGGGCTTCTAGAAAAAAATACATATTTTTACTTGTAAACAACAAATGTCAGAAAAAGGCCTGGTCTTTAAGTGGATCACAATATCTAAATGGTGATTCTAGCACAGAGAGGGAACTTTTCAGTCTCAGATTGTTTAAGATGATACCTAATCACTCAATGAAGTTGGATGAAAAGCGGTTTAACCTCAAACTGTTAGAAGGCTATAGAACTTACTTCCACAATCAGTGGTGTCAGCGGGAAGTGTTGATAATTTTTTTTTTTTAGATGGGGTTCTTGGCAAATACAATATTCAGGGATTTGGGAAGTGGTGGAGACATACATGCACATACACATACCCATACCCAGCAATTTGAACTGGATGGACTAATACCTTTATTCAACTTTATTTAACCTTACCAACTATGTAACCTCTATGCTGCAGCATCTGTGTGATGCTGCAGCTGTTCCTCATTGGCTCTAAAACCAAGAACTGAGCAATCACATGACCCTTAATCACTCAGTTCTCAGTCTGCTCCAAGCAGAGAGTGATTACTGTTAGTCAACACTCTATGATCTGTCCCTCCAGTACTCACTGGAGCACCAGGCAAGAGAGGGACAGAAGCATCTGTCTTTGTCACTCAACTATGTGCTGATATGTGAAGCCAGCTGTCAATCAGACATCTGGGTGAATTCCGTCAGTATTTTTAAAATGATTACAGATACTGGAGTGGCTCTGCTACTTCTGCTGAGAGTGGGTCACAGGAGATCAAAAGTAAGTGACATCTGTGACCCACAAGAGAAGTATGGCCAAAAAAGCTTTGTCTTCCTAGGGTCCAATGTCAGTGTAAAAAGTTAGTTAATTGACATACTGATGCTACTAAACTTTCGTCACCAAAGGGTTAAAGCTCCTCACCTGGTAAATAGTCTACCTTCTAGGTCCCTCATTGATACCAGTTCTAGATTAGGAAGACTGCTAATCCAGAACTGCTCAGGTGCTCGGTAGTCCCTTCATGCTCACATAATGACTGCAGACTCCTCCTTTGGATGCTAAGAGGACCACTACTATGTAAACCAACAGAATATTTTCTATGTCACAGTGTGATAGGACACCTGAAGAAAGATCTCACCTCCTATAAACAGAAAACAGTAAACGGAAAAAACTATAGCATCACATGACTGTGACTTGTCCATGTCTTGGAGCCCCACTAAAGACACCACTGAAGCATTTCCCAATGTCTCATACAGCAGCTTCAGAATAGGTCATCCTGGCTCTGGCTTGCTTGCCTCCCAGGCTATGTCCCCCTGATGTTAAGGACTATATTTCCCTCTTTGGAATAAAAACATCCACAATCCAGTAGCATTCGTTGCAAGTGCAATTTTACTTAAGAATAATAATAATAATACATACAGAGATATACAGACATACACAGCGCTAAGGTCCACTCCTCAAGGGGGTGTGGTTCCGATACAAATACATCTGAAACTTGTATAAAGAATTTCACATCATGATGGTCTATGCATGGCATGGTCCCAAAGCATGAGTCACCCTTAACTGAATTACTTCAATATGACATATGGTCATCTTGACATCTGGGTTAGGAGTAAATGTTTCTGGTCAAGCTCATGATTACAAAAGAGAACACGATCATCTAGCCAGGGACTTTTCCTGATAAATAGCCCTTTTCCCAGAAATAGAGAAATGTACAGCCAATTTGTACATATCAGTTGGCTGCCCACTACATTCCCCTGACACAGCGATGTTGCCTAATACCTAAGAGTTAGAAGTGACTAGTTAAATTATAAAAGCAACTAGTTTAATATAAGGGGGAACTCTTCCAGGAGTCTTCCAGAAGTTTTCATAATTCCAGGCTCCAGATATTCTGTCTTAACACTGACATGTTTAACCCCACCCATGAGTCTTAGTCATAGAGGTGACTAAACCCCATGGGCAGGGTGAAATGCACCAATGGATCATGACCTGGGAGGAGCCGGGCTGAAGTCGTATCTTACTCTTTCTTCACTACGGTTGATCTTTCTGTAGTGTGGCCTCTTATTTGTCTGTTTTGCGCATCACACTGTGGCTTTAGTTGGTATTAAAAGGCATTTCAATTTTTTCTTCAGTGCCAGTTATGTGGGGTGAGGGTGGGATATGGTGAATGCAAAGACCACCTTTAAAGTGTATCTAAACCCCAAATTAAAAATGTAATCAATTTCAGCTTACAAATCCTTAGATGTGGTCGCTGTATTATTTTTTTTTACATTTTACAAAAACTACACACCCTGTCTGTTCATGGGTGAAATTATTTCTGCAATGTATATTTGGAAACAACCATGGTTGTTACATAGGCTGGACTTCAAACATATCTGCCATTTTTCATATCCAGTACATGGAAGATTGATGGACTAATAGTCTACAAAAGAGACATAAGGATGCTTGTGGGTTCTTTAGCTTCTTAGACTGAAAAGAAAATAAATACAACCACCACATCCAAGAACTGATAACCTGCAATATATATATATATTTTTGTTTTTGGGTTTAGATCAAGAGGAAAATTGATGAATATTAAATAGCTTTCCAAACAGAAATTCACTACTACTATTGTGTTTGACAAACAGCCACATGAAAACAGTGATATACTGTAAGGGCCAGATTCACAAAAGAGATACGACGGCGTATCTCCTGATACACCGTCATATCTCTGTTTTAGGGCCGTTCTAACAATGCGACTGATTCATAGAATCAGTTATGCATAGCTAGCCCTAAGATCCGACAGGTGTAATTGAATTACACCGTCGGATCCTAGGATGCAATACTTCGGCCGCCGCTGGGGGGAGTTTGTGTCGTAAACCAGCGTCGGGTATGCAAATTAGCAGTTACGGCGATCCACAAAGGTTTTTCCCGTTGTTACGTCGACGCTAGTCTTAGATTCCCGTCGCTAAGATAGGGCTGCTTTAACATGGTGTAAAATTACTCCACCATGTTAAAGTATGCCCGTCTTTCCCGCGTCTCTTTTGAAATTTTTTGTTTTCCCGGCGTAAGTACGTTACGCACGTCGCGATCCACAGAGAGATTGGCTATACAGAGTGTACTGATAAGATCACATACCTTTAAGCTGAAAGATATACATGCATTTATTATGCACAAATGACAAGCAGTAAATTAATTAATTTGAGTTTTGATGAAACAGTCTCTGGTTATATATGCCATGTAAATATTAAAATTGTAAAATGCAGAAGACAGTGGCCCAGATTCAAAGAGCAATTGCGCCTGCGTAACCATAGTTACGCAGCGCAATTGCTTACTTGCCCCGGCGTAACGAGTTCTCCTGATTCAGAGAGCTCGTTACGCCGACTACAGCCTAAGATATGCGTGGCATAAGGCTCTTATGCCCTCATATCTTAGGCTGCATTCTTACATTGGCCGCTAGGTGGCGTTCCCGTTGTGGTCAGCGTATAGTATGCAAATTGCATACTAACGCCGATTCACAACGTTGCGCGAGCCCTGCGTACGCAGTTTACGTCGTTTGCGTACGTCGTTTTTTTGCGTAAGGCTGCCCCTTCTATAGCAGGGGTAGCCAATGCTAAAGTATACCCGCCGTTCCCGCGTCGCGAAATTTTAAATTTACGTTGTTTGCGCGACGTCATTTACCGCAATGCACGTCGGGAAAGTTTCCCGACGGAGCATGCGCACTACGCTCGGCGCGGGAACGCGCCTAATTTAAATGATTCCCGCCCCCTACGGGATCATTTAAATTGTGCGCGCGTACGCCGGGCATTTTGCCGGAGTGCCCACGCAATTTACGGAGCTACTGCTCCGTGAATCGCGGGTAGCGCAGAAAATTTGTGGGGGCGCAGGGCAAAAACGGTGCCCTGCACCTACGTAAAAAAAGGGCAAATGTACCTGAATCTACCCCAGTGGTTTGATTTATATAATGCCTTACTACTGGTTTGGTGGCAGTTTCAGGCAGTGACATATCCAAAATGTGCAGTGACACTCTTAGAAGGTAAAGGGGAATCAAACTGTGAAAGTGCATAGCAAAAAAAGAAAATTGATACCAAGGCTACAAAGACCTCTAGTATTGCAGGAATGTAAGACAGCGGGGTTCAAATTTATATTAGCAGATACAGTAGCTATGGATGTGTAAATGGACTAATGTAACTCCAAAAAATCCCCAGACTTCTTAGCAGTTTACTCGCCAACTTGAATGGAGATGACCAAGATAAACCCTGGTGTGTGTGCTTTAAAAATGGTTTTATTTGTATATGCTACTTTGGAAAGGTTGACACTGTTCCCCTTATTCCTGACTTCAATGGTATTCAATTCATGACTTTAAAAGTAACGGAGCTCTATATAAATGTTTGTATTTTCATCACTGGTGTCTGTTGACAAACAGCCCTTGCTGCCAAAAAACAACCTCTTTGCTAGTATTACTGGTCCAGCTCTGCCTAGAATAAATACTGTGACAAGGTACATATAAGCTTATAGGAAATGACTAACTAAAACCAATAAATTCCATGCACACTGCCTTCTGAAATCAATATACATCTGAAGTACCCCAAGTACTTCGTTAAAAATAACATAAATCAACTGTACCATGCTACAAAATGCTAATATGTGCCAGGAAATTAACAAAATACTGAGTAATCAGAAGGGGTGACAAATGGAAATTAACAAATGAATCAGTGAATACAGGGGTTTTTGTAAGAAATTGAAACAGTGTTGAGTATTCTGCTGTGATAATAAAAGAAAATTAATGATTGACAAAACAAATCCTTGAAGTCCTTGTTAGTCAAAAACCAATGAAAAATGTATCAAATAAAGTCCACGTAAATTAATCTTCTATAATAGTCCTTAACTAGAAAAGATACAATTTCTGGGGAAATTGTGCGGCGTGGTCTTGCCTCCACCAATACTCCTGACTGGAGACGGTGCCCCTGGAGATGTAAATGTGATCCAACAGTGTGTCGAGCCAGTTCGGTCCATTGCCCCATCAAAAACTGCTCCATTAAAAACTACCCCATCAAAACTGCACCATCCTATTTGCCCCATCAAAAACTGGTTGCTATGGAGGGTTGCTATGGACTGGTTGCTATGGAGTGGTTGCTATGGAGTGGTTGCTATGGAGTGGTTGCTATGGAGTGGTTGCTAGAGACTGGTTGCTATGGACGGTTGCTATGGTCGGGTTCCTATGGACCGGTTGCTATGGACCGGTTGCTATGGACCGGTTGCTATGGATGGGTTGCTATGGACTGGTTGCTATGGACTGGTTGCTATGGACTGGTTGCTATGGACGGTTGCTCTGGATTGATTGCTATGGACTGGTTGCTATGGACTGGTTGCTATGGACTGGTTGGTATTGACGGTTGCTCTGGATTGGTTGCTATGGACTGGTTGCTATGGAGTGGTTGCTATGGAGTGGTTGCTATGGACGGTTGCTATGGACTGGTTGCTATGGAGGGTTGCTATGGTCTGGTTCCTATGGACGGTTGCTATGGACTGGTTGCTATGACGGTTGCTATGGACCGGTTGCTATGGACCGGTTGCTATGGACCGGTTGCTATGGAGTGGTTGCTATGGACTGGTTGCTATGGACTGGTTTCTATGGACGGTTGCTATGGACTGGTTGCTATGGACTGGTTGCTATGGACGGTTGCTATGGACCGGTTGCTATGGACTGGTTGCTATGGACCGGTTGCTATGGACTGGTTGCTATGGACTGGTTGCTATGGACTGGTTGCTATGGATTGATTGCTATGGACTGGTTGCTATGGACTGGTTGCTATGGACTGGTTGGTATTGACGGTTGCTCTGGATTGGTTGCTATAGACGGTTGCTATGGACTGGTTGCTATGGACTGGTTGCTATGGACTGGTTGCTATGGACTGGTTGCTATGGACGGTTGCTCTGGATTGATTGCTATGGACTGGTTGCTATGGACTGGTTGCTATGGACTGGTTGGTATTGACGGTTGCTCTGGATTGGTTGCTATGGAGTGGTTGCTATGGAGTGGTTGCTATGGAGTGGTTGCTATGGAGTGGTTGCTATGGACTGGTTGCTATGGAATGGTTGCTATGGAATGGTTGCTATGGACAGTTGCTATGGAGTGGTTGCTAGAGACTGGTTGCTATGGACGGTTGCTATGGAATGGTTGCTATGGAGGGTTGCTATGGTCTGGTTCCTATGGACGGTTGCTATGGACTGGTTGCTATGACGGTTGCTATGGACCGGTTGCTATGGACCGGTTGCTATGGACGGTTGCTATGGACCGGTTGCTATGGACGGTTGCTATGGACTGGTTGCTATGGACTGGTTGCTATGGACTGGTTGCTATGGACTGGTTGCTATGGATTGATTGCTATGGACTGGTTGCTATGGACTGGTTGCTATGGACTGGTTGGTATTGACGGTTGCTCTGGATTGGTTGCTATGGATTGGTTGCTATAGACGGTTGCTATGGACTGGTTGCTATGGACTGGTTGCTATGGACTGGTTGCTATGGAGGGTTGCTATGGACTGGTTGCTATGGTCTGGTTGCTATGGACTGGTTTCTATGGACTGGTTGCTATGTATGGTTGCTATATGCAGAGCATGCAGAAGTTACGCAGAGCCAAAAAAAACTGAGCCATATCACCTCACAGTGTGTGGGAGGAGCTATAGAAAGCCCTCACAGATGTGTGTATGAAGGATTTTACCTCAGCGTCTCCTAGGAAACCAATGTAAACATATGCAAACACACTCGAGTCTCAAACTGGCGGCCCTCCAGCTGTTGCAAAACTACAAGTCCAATGAGGCATTGCAAGAATGACAGTTACCAGCATGACTCCCACAGGCAGAGGCATGATGGGACTTGTAGTTTTACAACAGCTGGAGGGCCACCAGTTTGAGACCCTTGCAAGCAGAGGAAAGTTCCCTCAGCCTTGTGTGGGAGGAGCCAACTCACCTCACAGCTGTTTGTGAGGTGTTATTAAACTCCTCAGCATCTCCTAGGAAACCAATTGTTTGGTTTGCAGGCTCTCTGTAAACACAGCAGAAATTGAGGATTTTTTTTTTAATACTTGTCCTTCAAATTAAGGTATTTACCTCACAGAAAACACCTCACAGCTACCTCACAACTGTGTGTATGAAGGTATTTACCTCACAGAAAACGCCTCACAACTACCTCACAACTGTGTGTATGAAGGTATTTACCTCACAGAAAACACCTCACAACTGCCTCACAACTGTGTGGGAGGAGCTATAGAATCCCCTTACAGCTGTGCGTGAGGAGTTTTTATTACCTCAGCGTCTCCTAGGAAACCAATGTAAACATAAGCATGCAGCCTCTAAGCAGAGACTCAGATCCTGGATTTTTCTTAAATACTTGTCCTATTCAAATGGTTGTATTTTAAAAACTATGAATCGTACAGCGAATATCTTTATATTTTACGAATCACAAGACCCAGACCTACATTTTGATGTATAGTATGTCTCTGAAATAATAAAATTGAAGGCACAGTCGCAGTTTACAAATTCCAAAGATGATTTTAGTTTTCTAAACTTTGACCTCCATTGACTTCCATTGAAATAATGGATGGCGTAGGTTGCAAACAAATTATCATATTGTGAAAACGGTTTGATCAATCACTTAGCCATGAACACGTCTGGAGGCAGCAGGGATAGCTGAACGTTTTGATATAAGATTTGTGTAGGTCGGCTTGAAAATGAGGGTGTGGTCGCAGTTTGCAAATCATGTAATGATTTTTCATTTTTAGAAATCCCACACTCTACCGCTCCCCATTCATTCCTATGGGAAAATTTTGCCGCAAAAATTACAATATTTCGCGAACGATTCGGCAAAATTTTCCACACAGTAATAGCCCACCGATCGGGAACAATCCGCACGATTCGATATATTACTCGTCTATGTAGTGTAAAAACTGTGGGAGGAGTTAGGGGGGCAAATTTGGCTATAAGAATAATAACTAGAAAAGATACAATTTCTGGGGAAATTGTGGGGCGTGGTCTTGCCTCCACCAATACTCCTGACTGGAGACGGTGCCCCTGGAGATGTAAATGTGATCCAACCGTGTGTCGATCCAATTCGGTCCATTGCCCCATCAAAAACTGCTCCATCAAAAACTAGCCCATCAAAACTGCACCATCAAAACTGCACCATCCTATTTGCCCCATCAAAAACTGGCTGCTATGGAGGGTTGCTATGGACTGGTTGCTATGGACGGGTTGCTATGGAGTGGTTGCTATGGAGTGGTTGCTATGGAGTGGTTGCTACGGACTGATTGCTATGGACTGGGTGCTATGGACTGGTTGCTATGGAGGGTTGCTATGGACTGGTTGCTATGGAGGGTTGCTATGGACTGATGGCTATGGACTGGTTGCTATGGACGGGTTGTTATGGACGGTTGGTATGGACTGGTTGCTATGGACGGTTGCTATGGATGGTTGCTATGGACTGGTTGCTTTGGACTGGATGCTATGGAGGGTTGCTATGGAATGGTTGCTATGGAGTGGTTGCTATGGAGTGGTTGGTATGGACGGTTGCTATAGACTGGTTGCTATAGACGGTTGCTATGGACCGGTTGCTATAGACTGGTTGCTATAGACGGTTGCTATGGACCGGTTGCTATGGAGTGGTTGCTATGGAGTGGTTGCTATGGAGTGGTTTCTATGGACTGATGGCTATGGACGGTTGCTATGGACTGGTTGCTATGGAGTGGTTGGTATGGACGGTTGCTCTGGATTGGTTGCTATGGACGGTTGCTATGGACTGGTTGCCCTAGACTGGTTGCTATAGACGGTTGCTATGGAGTGGTTGCTATGGAGGGTTGCTATGGAGGGTTGCTATGGAGTGGTTGCTATGGAGGGTTGCTATGGAGTGGTTGCTATGGAGGGTTGCTATGGAGGGTTGCTATGGACAGGTTGCTATGGACTGGTTGCTATGGACTGGTTGCTATGGAGTGGTTGCTATGGAGGGTTGCTATGGAGGGTTGCTATGGACAGTTGCTATGGACTGGTTGCTATGGAGTGGTTGCTATGGACGGTTGCTTTGGACTGGTTGCTATAGACGGTTGCTATGGAGTGGTTGCTATGGAGGGTTGTTATGGACTGGTTGCTATGGACGGTTGCTAGGGACTGGTTGCTAGGGACTGGTTGCTAGGGACTGGTTGCTATGGACGGTTGCTATGGAGTGGTTGCTATGGAGGGTTGCTATGGAGTGGTTGCTATGGAGTGGTTGCTATGGAGGGTTGCTATGGAGTGGTTGCTATGGAGGGTTGCTATGGACAGGTTGCTATGGACTGCTTGCTATGGACTGGTTGCTATGGACTGGTTGCTAGGGACTGGTTGCTATGGAGTGGTTACTATGGAGTGGTTGCTATGGAGAGTTGCTATGGAGGGTTGCTATGGAATGGTTGCTATGGACAGTTGCTATGGACAGTTGCTATGGACAGTTGCTATGGACTGGTTGCTATGGACTGGTTGCTATGGACGGTTGCTTTGGACTGGTTGCTATAGACGGTTGCTATGGAGTGGTTGCTATGGACTGGTTGCTAGGGACTGATGGCTATGGATGGGTTGCTATGGACGGTTGCTATGGACTGGTTGCTATGGACTGGTTGCTATGGAGTGGTTACTATGGAGTGGTTGCTATGGAGAGTTGCTATGGAGGGTTGCTATGAAATGGTTGCTATGGACAGTTGCTATGGACAGTTGCTATGGACTGGTTGCTATGGACTGGTTGCTATGGACTGGTTGCTATGGACTGGTTGCTATGGACGGTTGCTTTGGACTGGTTGCTATAGACGGTTGCTATGGAGTGGTTGCTATGGAGGGTTGCTATGGACTGGTTGCTATGGACGGTTGCTAGGGACTGGTTGCTAGGGACTGGTTGCTAGGGAGGGTTGCTATGGAGTGGTTGCTATGGACTGGTTGCTAGGGACTGGTTGCTAGGGACTGGTTGCTAGGGACTGGTTGCTATGGACTGGTTGCTAGGGACTGGTTGCTATGGACTGGTTGCTAGGGACTGGTTGCTAGGGACTGGTTGCTATGGACGGTTGCTAGGGACTGGTTGCTATGGACTGGTTGCTAGGGACTGGTTGCTATGGAGTGGTTGCTAGGGACTGGTTGCTATGGAGTGGTTGCTATGGAGTGGTTGCTAGGGACTGGTTGCTAGGGACTGGTTGCTAGGGACTGGTTGCTATGGACGGTTGCTAGGGACTGGTTGCTAGGGACTGGTTGCTAGGGACTGGTTGCTATGGAGTGGTTGATATGGACTGGTTGCTATGGACTGGTTGCTATGGACTGGTTGCTATGGACGGTTGCTAGGGACTGGTTGCTAGGGACTGGTTGCTATGGAGTGGTTGCTATGGAGTGGTTGCTAGGGACTGGTTGCTATGGACAGTTGCTATGGACTGGTTGCTATGGACTGGTTGCTATGGACTGGTTGCTATGCATGGTTGCTATATGCAGAGCATGCAGAAGTTACGCAGAGCCAAAAAAAACTGAGCCATATCACCTCACAGTGTGTGGGAGGAGCTATAGAAAGCCCTCACAGATGTGTGTATATAAAGGATTTTACCTCAGCGTCTCCTAGGAAACCAATGTAAACATATGCAAACACACTCTAGCAGAGGAAAGTTCCCTCAGCCTTGTGTGGGAGGAGCCAACTCACCTCACAGCTGTTTGGGAGGTGTTATTAAACCCCTCAGCGTCTCCTAGGAAACCAATTGTTTGGTTTGCAGGCTCTCTGTAAACACAGCAGAAATTGAGGATTTTTTTTGAATACTTGTCCTTCAAATGAAGGTATTTACCTCACAGAAAACACCTCACAACTACCTCACAACTGTGTGTATGAAGGTATTTACCTCACAGAAAACACCTCACAACTACCTCACAACTGTGTGTATGAAGGTATTTACCTCACAAAAAACACCTCACAGAAAACACCTCACAACTGCCTCACAACTGTATGTATGAAGGTATTTACCTCACAGAAAACACCTCACAACTGCCTCACAACTGTGTGGGAGGAGCTATAGAATCCCCTTACAGCTGTGCGTGAGGAGTTTTAGTTACCTCAGCGTCTCCTAGGAAACCAATGTAAACATAAGCATGCAGCCTCTAAGCAGAGACTCAGATCCTGGATTTTTCTTAAATACTTGTCCTATTCAAATGATTGTATTTTAAAAACTATAAATCGTACAGCGAAGACCCTTGCTCTAAGCAGAGGAAAGTTCCCTGAGTCATATCACCACAGTGTGTGGGAGGAGCTATAGAAAGCCCTCACAGATGTGTGTATGAAGGTTTTTACCTCAGCGTCTCCTAGGAAACCAATATAAACATATACAAGCAGCTAAGCAGAGGAAAGTTCCCTCAGCCTTGTGTGGGAGGAGCCATCTCACACTCACAGCTGTTTGTGAGCAGTTATAAAACTCCACAGCGTCTCCTAGGAAACCAATTGTTTGGTTTGCAGCCTCTCTGTAAACACAGCAGAAATTGAGGAATGTCTTTTATTACATGTCCTGTTCAAATGGTTGTATTTTAAAAACTATAAATCGTACAGCGAATATCTTTATATTTTACGAATCACAAGACCCAGACCTACATTTTGATGTATAGTATGTCTCTGAAATAATAAAATTGAAGGCACAGTCGCAGTTTACAAATTCCAAAGATGATTTTAGTTTTCTAAACTTTGACCTCCATTGACTTCCATTGAAATAATGGATGGCGTAGGTTGCAAACAAATTATCATATTGTGAAAACGGTTTGATCAATCACTTAGCCGTGAACACGTCTGGTGGCAGCAGGGATAGCTGAACGTTTTGATATAAGATTTGTGTAGGTCGGCTTGAAAATGAGGGTGTGGTCGCAGTTTGCAAATCATGTAATGATTTTTCATTTTTAGAAATCCCACACTCTACCGCTCCCCATTCATTCCTATGGGAAAATTTTGCCGCAAAAATTACAATATTTCGCGAACGATTCGGCGAAATTTTCCACACAGTAATAGCCCACCGATCGGGAACAATCCGCAGTAATAACAATTCGATATATTACTCGTCTATGTGGTGTAAAAACTGTGGGAGGAGTTAGGGGGGCAAATTTGGCTATAAGAATAATAATAATAACTAGAAAAGATACAATTTCTGGGGAAATTGTGGGGCGTGGTCTTGCCTCCACCAATACTCCTGACTGGAGACGGTGCCCCTGGAGATGTAAATGTGATCCAACCGTGTGTCGATCCAATTCGGTCCATTGCCCCATCAAAAACTGCTCCATCAAAAACTAGCCCATCAAAACTGCACCATCAAAACTGCACCATCCTATTTGCCCCATCAAAAACTGGCTGCTATGGAGGGTTGCTATGGACTGGTTGCTATGGACGGGTTGCTATGGAGTGGTTGCTATGGAGTGGTTGCTATGGAGTGGTTGCTACGGACTGATTGCTATGGACTGGGTGCTATGGACTGGTTGCTATGGAGGGTTGCTATGGAGGGTTGCTATGGAGGGTTGCTATGGACTGATGGCTATGGACTGGTTGCTATGGACGGGTTGTTATGGACGGTTGGTATGGACTGGTTGCTATGGACGGTTGCTATGGATGGTTGCTATGGACTGGTTGCTTTGGACTGGATGCTATGGAGGGTTGCTATGGAATGGTTGCTATGGAGTGGTTGCTATGGAGGGTTGCTATGGACGGATTGCTATGGACTGTTGCTATGGACTGGTTGCTATGGACGGTTGCTATGGACTGGTTGCTATGGACTGGTTGCTATGGAGTGGTTGGTATGGACGGTTGCTATAGACTGGTTGCTATAGACGGTTGCTATGGACCGGTTGCTATAGACTGGTTGCTATAGACGGTTGCTATGGACCGGTTGCTATGGAGTGGTTGCTATGGAGTGGTTGCTATGGAGTGGTTTCTATGGACTGATGGCTATGGACGGTTGCTATGGACTGGTTGCTATGGAGTGGTTGGTATGGACGGTTGCTCTGGATTGGTTGCTATGGACGGTTGCTATGGACTGGTTGCCCTAGACTGGTTGCTATAGACGGTTGCTATGGAGTGGTTGCTATGGAGGGTTGCTATGGAGGGTTGCTATGGAGTGGTTGCTATGGAGGGTTGCTATGGAGTGGTTGCTATGGAGGGTTGCTATGGACAGGTTGCTATGGACAGGTTGCTATGGACTGGTTGCTATGGACTGGTTGCTATGGAGTGGTTGCTATGGAGGGTTGCTATGGAGGGTTGCTATGGACAGTTGCTATGGACTGGTTGCTATGGACTGGTTGCTATGGACGGTTGCTTTGGACTGGTTGCTATAGACGGTTGCTGTGGATGGGTTGCTATGGACGGTTGCTATGGACTGGTTGCTATGGACTGGTTGCTATGGAGTGGTTGCTATGGAGAGTTGCTATGGAGGGTTGCTATGGAATGGTTGCTATGGACAGTTGCTATGGACAGTTGCTATGGACTGGTTGCTATGGACTGGTTGCTATGGACTGGTTGCTATGGACGGTTGCTTTGGACTGGTTGCTATAGACGGTTGCTATGGAGTGGTTGCTATGGAGGGTTGCTATGGACTGGTTGCTATGGACGGTTGCTATGGACTGGTTGCTAGGGACTGGTTGCTAGGGACTGGTTGCTAGGGAGGGTTGCTATGGCGTGGTTGCTATGGACTGGTTGCTAGGGACTGGTTGCTAGGGACTGGTTGCTATGGACTGGTTGCTAGGGACTGGTTGCTAGGGACTGGTTGCTATGGACTGGTTGCTAGGGACTGGTTGCTAGGGACTGGTTGCTATGGACGGTTGCTAGGGACTGGTTGCTATGGACTGGTTGCTAGGGACTGGTTGCTATGGACTGGTTGCTAGGGACTGGTTGCTATGGAGTGGTTGCTAGGGACTGGTTGCTATGGAGTGGTTGCTATGGAGTGGTTGCTATGGAGTGGTTGCTAGGGACTGGTTGCTATGGACGGTTGCTAGGGACTGGTTGCTAGGGACTGGTTGCTAGGGACTGGTTGCTAGGGACTGGTTGCTATGGAGTGGTTGATATGGACTGGTTGCTATGGAGTGGTTGCTATGGACTGGTTGCTATGGACTGGTTGCTAGGGACTGGTTGCTAGGGACTGGTTGCTATGGAGTGGTTGCTATGGAGTGGTTGCTATGGAGTGGTTGCTAGGGACTGGTTGCTATGGACAGTTGCTATGGACTGGTTGCTATGGACTGGTTGCTATGGACTGGTTGCTATGGACTGGTTGCTATATGCAGAGCATGCAGAAGTTACGCAGAGCCAAAAAAAACTGAGCCATATCACCTCAGTGTGTGGGAGGAGCTATAGAAAGCCCTCACAGATGTGTGTATATGAAGGATTTTACCTCAGCGTCTCCTAGGAAACCAATGTAAACATATGCAAACACACTCTAGCAGAGGAAAGTTCCCTCAGCCTTGTGTGGGAGGAGCCAACTCACCTCACAGCTGTTTGGGAGGTGTTATTAAACCCCTCAGCGTCTCCTAGGAAACCAATTGTTTGGTTTGCAGGCTCTCTGTAAACACAGCAGAAATTGAGGATTTTTTTTGAATACTTGTCCTTCAAATGAAGGTATTTACCTCACAGAAAACACCTCACAACTACCTCACAACTGTGTGTATGAAGGTATTTACCTCACAGAAAACACCTCACAACTACCTCACAACTGTGTGTATGAAGGTATTTACCTCACAAAAAACACCTCACAGAAAACACCTCACAACTGCCTCACAACTGTATGTATGAAGGTATTTACCTCACAGAAAACACCTCACAACTGCCTCACAACTGTGTGGGAGGAGCTATAGAATCCCCTTACAGCTGTGCGTGAGGAGTTTTAGTTACCTCAGCGTCTCCTAGGAAACCAATGTAAACATAAGCATGCAGCCTCTAAGCAGAGACTCAGATCCTGGATTTTTCTTAAATACTTGTCCTATTCAAATGATTGTATTTTAAAAACTATAAATCGTACAGCGAAGACCCTTGCTCTAAGCAGAGGAAAGTTCCCTGAGTCATATCACCACAGTGTGTGGGAGGAGCTATAGAAAGCCCTCACAGATGTGTGTATGAAGGTTTTTACCTCAGCGTCTCCTAGGAAACCAATATAAACATATACAAGCAGCTAAGCAGAGGAAAGTTCCCTCAGCCTTGTGTGGGAGGAGCCATCTCACCTCACAGCTGTTTGTGAGCAGTTATAAAACTCCACAGCGTCTCCTAGGAAACCAATTGTTTGGTTTGCAGCCTCTCTGTAAACACAGCAGAAATTGAGGAATGTCTTTTATTACATGTCCTGTTCAAATGGTTGTATTTTAAAAACTATAAATCGTACAGTGAATATCTTTATATTTTACGAAGTACAAGACCCAGACCTACATTTTGATGTATAGTATGTCTCTGAAATAATAAAATTGAAGGCACAGTCGCAGTTTACAAATTCCAAAGATGATTTTAGTTTTCTAAACTTTGACCTCCATTGACTTCCATTGAAATAATGGATGGCGTAGGTTGCAAACAAATTATCATATTGTGAAAACAGTTTGATCAATCACTTAGCCGTGAACACGTGTGGAGGCAGCAGGGATAGCTGAACGTTTTGATATAAGATTTGTGTAGGTCGGCTTGAAAATGAGGGTGTGGTCGCAGTTTGCAAATCATGTAATGATTTTTCATTTTTAGAAATCCCACACTCTACCGCTCCCCATTCATTCCTATGGGAAAATTTTGCCGCAAAAATTACAATATTTCGCGAACGATTCGGCGAAATTTTCCACACAGTAATAGCCCACCGATCGGGAACAATCCGCACGATTCGATATATTACTCGTCTATGTGGTGTAAAAACTGTGGGAGGAGTTAGGGGGGCAAATTTGGCTATAAGAATAATAATTAACTAGAAAAGATACAATTTCTGGGGAAATTGTGGGGCGTGGTCTTGCCTCCACCAATACTCCTGACTGGAGACGGTGCCCCTGGAGATGTAAATGTGATCCAACCGTGTGTCGATCCAATTCGGTCCATTGCCCCATCAAAAACTGCTCCATCAAAAACTAGCCCATCAAAACTGCACCATCAAAACTGCACCATCCTATTTGCCCCATCAAAAACTGGCTGCTATGGAGGGTTGCTATGGACTGGTTGCTATGGACGGGTTGCTATGGAGTGGTTGCTATGGAGTGGTTGCTATGGAGTGGTTGCTACGGACTGATTGCTATGGACTGGGTGCTATGGACTGGTTGCTATGGAGGGTTGCTATGGACTGGTTGCTATGGAGGGTTGCTATGGACTGATGGCTATGGACTGGTTGCTATGGACGGGTTGTTATGGACGGTTGGTATGGACTGGTTGCTATGGATGGTTGCTATGGACTGGTTGCTTTGGACTGGATGCTATGGAGGGTTGCTATGGAATGGTTGCTATGGAGTGGTTGCTATGGAGGGTTGCTATGGACGGATTGCTATGGACTGGTTGCTATGGACGGTTGCTATGGACTGGTTGCTATGGACTGGTTGCTATGGAGTGGTTGGTATGGACGGTTGCTATAGACTGGTTGCTATAGACGGTTGCTATGGACCGGTTGCTATAGACTGGTTGCTATAGACGGTTGCTATGGACCGGTTGCTATGGAGTGGTTGCTATGGAGTGGTTGCTATGGAGTGGTTTCTATGGACGGTTGCTATGGACTGGTTGCTATGGAGTGGTTGGTATGGACGGTTGCTCTGGATTGGTTGCTATGGACGGTTGCTATGGACTGGTTGCTCTAGACTGGTTGCTATAGACGGTTGCTATGGAGTGGTTGCTATGGAGGGTTGCTATGGAGTGGTTGCTATGGAGGGTTGCTATGGAGTGGTTGCTATGGAGGGTTGCTATGGAGGGTTGCTATGGACAGGTTGCTATGGACTGGTTGCTATGGACTGGTTGCTATGGAGGGTTGCTATGGAGGGTTGCTATGGACAGTTGCTATGGACTGGTTGCTATGGACTGGTTGCTATGGACGGTTGCTTTGGACTGGTTGCTATAGACGGTTGCTATGGAGTGGTTGCTATGGAGGGTTGCTATGGACTGGTTGCTATGGACGGTTGCTAGGGACTGGTTGCTAGGGACTGGTTGCTAGGGACTGGTTGCTATGGACGGTTGCTATGGAGTGGTTGCTATGGAGGGTTGCTATGGAGGGTTGCTATGGAGGGTTGCTATGGAGTGGTTGCTATGGAGGGTTGCTATGGACAGGTTGCTATGGACTGCTTGCTATGGACTGGTTGCTATGGACTGGTTGCTAGGGACTGGTTGCTATGGAGTGGTTACTATGGAGTGGTTGCTATGGAGAGTTGCTATGGAGGGTTGCTATGGAATGGTTGCTATGGACAGTTGCTATGGACAGTTGCTATGGACAGTTGCTATGGACAGTTGCTATGGACTGGTTGCTATGGACTGGTTGCTATGGACGGTTGCTTTGGACTGGTTGCTATAGACGGTTGCTATGGAGTGGTTGCTATGGACTGGTTGCTATGGACTGGTTGCTAGGGACTGATGGCTATGGATGGGTTGCTATGGACGGTTGCTATGGACTGGTTGCTATGGAGTGGTTGCTATGGAGTGGTTACTATGGAGTGGTTGCTATGGAGAGTTGCTATGGAGGGTTGCTATGGAATGGTTGCTATGGACAGTTGCTATGGACAGTTGCTATGGACTGGTTGCTATGGACTGGTTGCTATGGACTGGTTGCTATGGACGGTTGCTTTGGACTGGTTGCTATAGACGGTTGCTATGGAGTGGTTGCTATGGAGGGTTGCTATGGACTGGTTGCTATGGACGGTTGCTATGGACTGGTTGCTAGGGACTGGTTGCTAGGGACTGGTTGCTAGGGACTGGTTGCTAGGGAGGGTTGCTATGGAGTGGTTGCTATGGACTGGTTGCTAGGGACTGGTTGCTATGGACTGGTTGCTATGGACTGGTTGCTAGGGACTGGTTGCTAGGGACTGGTTGCTATGGACTGGTTGCTATGGACTGGTTGCTAGGGACTGGTTGCTATGGACTGGTTGCTAGGGACTGGTTGCTAGGGACTGGTTGCTATGGACTGGTTGCTAGGGACTGGTTGCTATGGACTGGTTGCTAGGGACTGGTTGCTATGGAGTGGTTGCTATGGAGTGGTTGCTATGGAGTGGTTGCTAGGGACTGGTTGCTAGGGACTGGTTGCTATGGACTGGTTGCTATGGACTGGTTGCTATGGACGGTTGCTAGGGACTGGTTGCTAGGGACTGGTTGCTAGGGACTGGTTGCTAGGGACTGGTTGCTATGGAGTGGTTGCTATGGAGTGGTTGCTATGGAGTGGTTGCTATGGACGGTTGCTAGGGACTGGTTGCTATGGAGTGGTTGCTATGGAGTGGTTGCTATGGAGTGGTTGCTAGGGACTGGTTGCTATGGACAGTTGCTATGGACTGGTTGCTATGGACTGGTTGCTATGGACTGGTTGCTATGCATGGTTGCTATATGCAGAGCATGCAGAAGTTACGCAGAGCCAAACAAAAACTGAGCCATATCACCTCACAGTGTGTGGGAGGAGCTATAGAAAGCCCTCACAGATGTGTGTATATGAAGGATTTTACCTCAGCGTCTCCTAGGAAACCAATGTAAACATATGCAAACACACTCTAGCAGAGGAAAGTTCCCTCAGCCTTGTGTGGGAGGAGCCAACTCACCTCACAGCTGTTTGGGAGGTGTTATTAAACCCCTCAGCGTCTCCTAGGAAACCAATTGTTTGGTTTGCAGGCTCTCTGTAAACACAGCAGAAATTGAGGATTTTTTTTGAATACTTGTCCTTTAAATGAAGGTATTTACCTCACAGAAAACACCTCACAACTACCTCACAACTGTGTGTATGAAGGTATTTACCTCACAGAAAACACCTCACAACTACCTCACAACTGTGTGTATGAAGGTATTTACCTCACAAAAAACACCTCACAGAAAACACCTCACAACTGCCTCACAACTGTATGTATGAAGGTATTTACCTCACAGAAAACACCTCACAACTGCCTCACAACTGTGTGGGAGGAGCTATAGAATCCCCTTACAGCTGTGCGTGAGGAGTTTTAGTTACCTCAGCGTCTCCTAGGAAACCAATGTAAACATAAGCATGCAGCCTCTAAGCAGAGACTCAGATCCTGGATTTTTCTTAAATACTTGTCCTATTCAAATGATTGTATTTTAAAAACTATAAATCGTACAGCGAAGACCCTTGCTCTAAGCAGAGGAAAGTTCCCTGAGTCATATCACCACAGTGTGTGGGAGGAGCTATAGAAAGCCCTCACAGATGTGTGTATGAAGGTTTTTACCTCAGCGTCTCCTAGGAAACCAATATAAACATATACAAGCAGCTAAGCAGAGGAAAGTTCCCTCAGCCTTGTGTGGGAGGAGCCAACTCACACTCAGAGCTGTTTGTGAGCAGTTATAAAACTCCACAGCGTCTCCTAGGAAACCAATTGTTTGGTTTGCAGCCTCTCTGTAAACACAGCAGAAATTGAGGAATGTCTTTTATTACATGTCCTGTTAAATGGTTGTATTTTAAAAACTATAAATCGTACAGCGAATATCTTTATATTTTACGAATCACAAGACCCAGACCTACATTTTGATGTATAGTATGTCTCTGAAATAATAAAATTGAAGGCACAGTCGCAGTTTACAAATTCCAAAGATGATTTTAGTTTTCTAAACTTTGACCTCCATTGACTTCCATTGAAATAATGGATGGCGTAGGTTGCAAACAAATTATCATATTGTGAAAACGGTTTGATCAATCACTTAGCCGTGAACACGTCTGGTGGCAGCAGGGATAGCTGAACGTTTTGATATAAGATTTGTGTAGGTCGGCTTGAAAATGAGGGTGTGGTCGCAGTTTGCAAATCATGTAATGATTTTTCATTTTTAGAAATCCCACACTCTACCGCTCCCCATTCATTCCTATGGGAAAATTTTGCCGCAAAAATTACAATATTTCGCGAACGATTCGGCGAAATTTTCCACACAGTAATAGCCCACCGATCGGGAACAATCCGCACGATTCGATATATTACTCGTCTATGTAGTGTAAAAACTGTGGGAGGAGTTAGGGGGGCAAATTTGGCTATAAGAATAATAATAATAACTAGAAAAGATACAATTTCTGGGGAAATTGTGCGGCGTGGTCTTGCCTCCACCAATACTCCTGACTGGAGACGGTGCCCCTGGAGATGTAAATGTGATCCAACAGTGTGTCGATCCAGTTCGGTCCATTGCCCCATCAAAAACTGCTCCATCAAAAACTAGCCCATCAAAACTGCACCATCAAAACTGCACCATCCTATTTGCCCCATCAAAAACTGGCTGCTATGGAGGGTTGCTATGGACTGGTTGCTATGGACGGGTTGCTATGGAGTGGTTGCTATGGAGTGGTTGCTATGGAGTGGTTGCTACGGACTGATTGCTATGGACTGGGTGCTATGGACTGGTTGCTATGGAGGGTTGCTATGGACTGGTTGCTATGGAGGGTTGCTATGGACTGATGGCTATGGACTGGTTGCTATGGACGGGTTGTTATGGACTGGTTGCTATGGACGGTTGCTATGGATGGTTGCTATGGACTGGTTGCTTTGGACTGGATGCTATGGAGGGTTGCTATGGAATGGTTGCTATGGAGTGGTTGCTATGGAGGGTTGCTATGGACGGATTGCTATGGACTGTTGCTATGGACTGGTTGCTATGGACGGTTGCTATGGACTGGTTGCTATGGACTGGTTGCTATGGAGTGGTTGGTATGGACGGTTGCTATAGACTGGTTGCTATAGACGGTTGCTATGGACCGGTTGCTATGGACCGGTTGCTATAGACTGGTTGCTATAGACGGTTGCTATGGACCGGTTGCTATGGACCGGTTGCTATGGAGTGGTTGCTATGGAGTGGTTTCTATGGACTGATGGCTATGGACGGTTGCTATGGACTGGTTGCTATGGAGTGGTTGGTATGGACGGTTGCTCTGGATTGGTTGCTATGGACGGTTGCTATGGACTGGTTGCCCTAGACTGGTTGCTATAGACGGTTGCTATGGAGTGGTTGCTATGGAGGGTTGCTATGGAGGGTTGCTATGGAGTGGTTGCTATGGAGGGTTGCTATGGAGTGGTTGCTATGGAGGGTTGCTATGGAGTGGTTGCTATGGACTGGTTGCTATGGACTGGTTGCTATGGAGTGGTTGCTATGGAGGGTTGCTATGGAGGGTTGCTATGGACAGTTGCTATGGACTGGTTGCTATGGACTGGTTGCTATGGACGGTTGCTTTGGACTGGTTGCTATAGACGGTTGCTATGGATGGGTTGCTATGGACTGGTTGCTATGGACTGGTTGCTATGGAGTGGTTACTATGGAGTGGTTGCTATGGAGAGTTGCTATGGAGGGTTGCTATGGAATGGTTGCTATGGACAGTTGCTATGGACAGTTGCTATGGACTGGTTGCTATGGACTGGTTGCTATGGACTGGTTGCTATGGACGGTTGCTTTGGACTGGTTGCTATAGACGGTTGCTATGGAGTGGTTGCTATGGAGGGTTGCTATGGACTGGTTGCTATGGACGGTTGCTATGGACTGGTTGCTAGGGACTGGTTGCTAGGGAGGGTTGCTATGGAGTGGTTGCTATGGACTGGTTGCTAGGGACTGGTTGCTATGGACTGGTTGCTAGGGACTGGTTGCTAGGGACTGGTTGCTAGGGACTGGTTGCTATGGACTGGTTGCTAGGGACTGGTTGCTAGGGACTGGTTGCTATGGACGGTTGCTAGGGACTGGTTGCTATGGACTGGTTGCTAGGGACTGGTTGCTATGGACTGGTTGCTAGGGACTGGTTGCTATGGAGTGGTTGCTAGGGACTGGTTGCTATGGAGTGGTTGCTATGGAGTGGTTGCTATGGAGTGGTTGCTAGGGACTGGTTGCTATGGACGGTTGCTAGGGACTGGTTGCTAGGGACTGGTTGCTAGGGACTGGTTGCTATGGAGTGGTTGATATGGACTGGTTGCTATGGACTGGTTGCTATGGACTGGTTGCTATGGACGGTTGCTAGGGACTGGTTGCTAGGGACTGGTTGCTATGGAGTGGTTGCTATGGAGTGGTTGCTAGGGACTGGTTGCTATGGACAGTTGCTATGGACTGGTTGCTATGGACTGGTTGCTATGGACTGGTTGCTATGCATGGTTGCTATATGCAGAGCATGCAGAAGTTACGCAGAGCCAAAAAAAACTGAGCCATATCACCTCACAGTGTGTGGGAGGAGCTATAGAAAGCCCTCACAGATGTGTGTATATGAAGGATTTTACCTCAGCGTCTCCTAGGAAACCAATGTAAACATATGCAAACACACTCTAGCAGAGGAAAGTTCCCTCAGCCTTGTGTGGGAGGAGCCAACTCACCTCACAGCTGTTTGGGAGGTGTTATTAAACCCCTCAGCGTCTCCTAGGAAACCAATTGTTTGGTTTGCAGGCTCTCTGTAAACACAGCAGAAATTGAGGATTTTTTTTGAATACTTGTCCTTCAAATGAAGGTATTTACCTCACAGAAAACACCTCACAACTACCTCACAACTGTGTGTATGAAGGTATTTACCTCACAGAAAACACCTCACAACTACCTCACAACTGTGTGTATGAAGGTATTTACCTCACAGAAAACACCTCACAACTACCTCACAACTGTGTGTATGAAGGTATTTACCTCACAAAAAACACCTCACAGAAAACACCTCACAACTGCCTCACAACTGTATGTATGAAGGTATTTACCTCACAGAAAACACCTCACAACTGCCTCACAACTGTGTGGGAGGAGCTATAGAATCCCCTTACAGCTGTGCGTGAGGAGTTTTAGTTACCTCAGCGTCTCCTAGGAAACCAATGTAAACATAAGCATGCAGCCTCTAAGCAGAGACTCAGATCCTGGATTTTCTTAAATACTTGTCCTATTCAAATGATTGTATTTTAAAAACTATAAATCGTACAGCGAAGACCCTTGCTCTAAGCAGAGGAAAGTTCCCTGAGTCATATCACCACAGTGTGTGGGAGGAGCTATAGAAAGCCCTCACAGATGTGTGTATGAAGGTTTTTACCTCAGCGTCTCCTAGGAAACCAATATAAACATATACAAGCAGCTAAGCAGAGGAAAGTTCCCTCAGCCTTGTGTGGGAGGAGCCATCTCACCTCACAGCTGTTTGTGAGCAGTTATAAAACTCCACAGCGTCTCCTAGGAAACCAATTGTTTGGTTTGCAGCCTCTCTGTAAACACAGCAGAAATTGAGGAATGTCTTTTATTACATGTCCTGTTCAAATGGTTGTATTTTAAAAACTATAAATCGTACAGTGAATATCTTTATATTTTACGAATCACAAGACCCAGACCTACATTTTGATGTATAGTATGTCTCTGAAATAATAAAATTGAAGGCACAGTCGCAGTTTACAAATTCCAAAGATGATTTTAGTTTTCTAAACTTTGACCTCCATTGACTTCCATTGAAATAATGGATGGCGTAGGTTGCAAACAAATTATCATATTGTGAAAACGGTTTGATCAATCACGTAGCCGTGAACACATCTGGTGGCAGCAGGGATAGCTGAACGTTTTGATATAAGATTTGTGTAGGTCGGCTTGAAAATGAGGGAGTGGTCGCAGTTTACAAATCATGTGCTGATTTTTCATTTTTAGAAATCCCACACTCTAGCTCTCCCCATTCATTCCTATGGGAAAATTTTGCCGCAAAAATGACGATATTTCGCGAACGATTCGGCGAAACGTTCCACACAGTAATAGCCCACCGATCGGGAACAATCCGCACGATTCGATATATTACTCGTTTATGTAGTGTAAAAACTGTGGGAAGAGTTAGGGTGGCAAATTTGGCTATAATAAGAATAATAAGAACTAGAAAAGATACAATTTCTGGGGAAATTGTGCGGCGTGGTCTTGCCTCCACCAATACTCCTGACTGGAGACGGTGCCCCTGGAGATGTAAATGTGATCCAACAGTGTGTCGATCCAGTTCGGTCCATTGCCCCATCAAAAACTGCTCCATCAAAACTGCACCATCAAAACTGCACCATCCTATTTGCCCCATCAAAAACTGGTTGCTATAGAGGGTTGCTATGGACTGGTTGCTATGGAGTGGTTGCTATGGAGTGGTTGCTACGGACTGGTTGCTACGGACTGGTTGCTACGGACTGGTTGCTACGGACTGGTTGCTACGGACTGGTTGCTACGGACTGGGTGCTACGGACTGGGTGCTACGGACTGGGTGCTACGGACTGGTTGCTACGAACTGGTTGCTATGGAGGGTTGCTATGGACTGGTTGCTATGGAGGGTTGCTATGGACTGATGGCTATGGACTGGTTGCTATGGACGGGTTGCTATGGATGGTTGCTATGGACGGTTGCTATGGAATGGTTGCTATGGACAGGTTGCTATGGACAGGTGGCTATGGACTGATGGCTATGGATGGGTTGCTATGGACTGGTTGCTATGGACAGGTGGCTATGGACTGATGGCTATGGATGGGTTGCTATGGACTGGTTGCTTTGGACTGGATGCTATGGAGGGTTGCTATGGAATGGTTGCTATGGATGGTTGCTATGGAGTGGTTGCTATGGAGTGGTTGCTATGGACGGTTGCTATGGAATGGTTGCTATGGACAGGTTGCTATGGACAGGTGGCTATGGACTGATGGCTATGGATGGGTTGCTATGGACTGGTTGCTATAGACGGTTGCTATAGACGGTTGCTATGGAGTGGTTGCTATGGAGTGGTTGCTATGGAGTGGTTGCTATGGAGTGGTTGCTATGGAGGGTTGCTATGGACAGTTACTATGGACAGTTACTATGGACTGGTTGCTATGGACTGGTTGGTATTGACGGTTGCTCTGGATGGTTGCTATGGCCTATTTGCTATGGACTGGTTGCTATGGACTGGTTGCTATGGACTGGTTGCTATGGACTGGTTGCTATGGACTGGTTGCTATGGACTGGTTGCTATGGAGGTTTGCTATGGTCTGGTTGCTATATGCAGAGCATGCATATACGCAGGGCCAAAAAAAACTGAGCCATATCACCTCACAGTGTGTGGGAGGAGCTATAGAAAGCCCTCACAGATGTGTGTATGAAGGTTTTTACCTCAGCGTCTCCTAGGAAACCAATGTAAACATATGCAAGCAGCCTCTAACCAGGCGTTTCAAACTGGCGGCCCTCCAGCTGTTGCAAAACTACAAGTCCAATGAGGCATTGCAAGAATGACAGTTACCAGCATGACTCCCACAAGCAGAGGCATGATGGGACTTATAGTTTTACAACAGCTGGAGGGCCACCAGTTTGAGACCCTTGCTCTAAGCAGAGGAAAGTTCCCTGAGTCATATCACCACAGTGTGTGGGAGGAGCTATAGAAAGCCCTCACAGATGTGTGTATGAAGGTTTTTACCTCAGCGTCTCCTAGGAAACCAGTATAAACATATACAAGCAGCTAAGCAGAGGAAAGTTCCCTCAGCCTTGTGTGGGAGGAGCCAACTCACACTCACAGCTGTTTGTGAGCAGTTATAAAACTCCACAGCGTCTCCTAGGAAACCAATTGTTTGGTTTGCAGCCTCTCTGTAAACACAGCAGAAATTGAGGAATGTCTTTTATTACATGTCCTGTTCAAATGGTTGTATTTTAAAAACTATAAATCGTACAGCGAATATCTTTATATTTTACGAATCACAAGACCCAGACCTACATTTTGATGTATAGTATGTCTCTGAAATAATAAAATTGAAGGCACAGTCGCAGTTTACAAATTCCAAAGATGATTTTAGTTTTCTAAACTTTGACCTCCATTGACTTCCATTGAAATAATGGATGGCGTAGGTTGCAAACAAATTATCATATTGTGAAAACGGTTTGATCAATCACTTAGCCGTGAACACGTGTGGAGGCAGCAGGGATAGCTGAACGTTTTGATATAAGATTTGTGTAGGTCGGCTTGAAAATGAGGGAGTGGTCGCAGTTTACAAATCATGTCTTGATTTTTCAGTTTCTGACATTCCACACTGTACCTCTCCCCATTCATTCCTATGGGAAAATTTTGCCGCAAAAATGACGATATTTCGCGAACGATTTGGTGAAACGTTCCACAACGTAATAGCCCACCGATCGGGAACAATCCGCACGATTCGATATATTACTCGTCTATGTAGTGTAAAAACTGTGGGAGGAGTTAGGGGGGCAAATTTGGCTATAAGAATAATAATAATAATAATAATAATATATATGTGAGATAACAATAAGTGAGTGGTCGCAGTTTACAAATCATGTGCTGATTTTTCATTTTTAGAAATCCCACACTCTAGCTCTCCCCATTCATTCCTATGGGAAAATTTTGCCGCAAAAATGACGATATTTCGCGAACGATTCGGCGAAACGTTCCACACAGTAATAGCCCACCGATCGGGAACAATCCGCACGATTCGATATATTACTCGTTTATGTAGTGTAAAAACTGTGGGAAGAGTTAGGGTGGCAAATTTGGCTATAATAAGAATAATAAGAACTAGAAAAGATACAATTTCTGGGGAAATTGTGCGGCGTGGTCTTGCCTCCACCAATACTCCTGACTGGAGACGGTGCCCCTGGAGATGTAAATGTGATCCAACAGTGTGTCGATCCAGTTCGGTCCATTGCCCCATCAAAAACTGCTCCATCAAAACTGCACCATCAAAACTGCACCATCCTATTTGCCCCATCAAAAACTGGTTGCTATAGAGGGTTGCTATGGACTGGTTGCTATGGAGTGGTTGCTATGGAGTGGTTGCTACGGACTGGTTGCTACGGACTGGTTGCTACGGACTGGTTGCTACGGACTGGTTGCTACGGACTGGGTGCTACGGACTGGGTGCTACGGACTGGGTGCTACGGACTGGTTGCTACGAACTGGTTGCTATGGAGGGTTGCTATGGACTGGTTGCTATGGAGGGTTGCTATGGACTGATGGCTATGGACTGGTTGCTATGGAGGGGTTGCTATGGATGGTTGCTATGGACGGTTGCTATGGAATGGTTGCTATGGACAGGTTGCTATGGACAGGTGGCTATGGACTGATGGCTATGGATGGGTTGCTATGGACTGGTTGCTATGGACAGGTGGCTATGGACTGATGGCTATGGATGGGTTGCTATGGACTGGTTGCTTTGGACTGGATGCTATGGAGGGTTGCTATGGAATGGTTGCTATGGATGGTTGCTATGGAGTGGTTGCTATGGAGTGGTTGCTATGGACGGTTGCTATGGAATGGTTGCTATGGACAGGTTGCTATGGACAGGTGGCTATGGACTGATGGCTATGGATGGGTTGCTATGGACTGGTTGCTATAGACGGTTGCTATAGACGGTTGCTATGGAGTGGTTGCTATGGAGTGGTTGCTATGGAGTGGTTGCTATGGAGTGGTTGCTATGGAGTGGTTGCTATGGAGGGTTGCTATGGACAGTTACTATGGACAGTTACTATGGACTGGTTGCTATGGACTGGTTGGTATTGACGGTTGCTCTGGATGGTTGCTATGGCCTATTTGCTATGGACTGGTTGCTATGGACTGGTTGCTATGGACTGGTTGCTATGGACTGGTTGCTATGGACTGGTTGCTATGGACTGGTTGCTATGGAGGTTTGCTATGGTCTGGTTGCTATATGCAGAGCATGCATATACGCAGGGCCAAAAAAAACTGAGCCATATCACCTCACAGTGTGTGGGAGGAGCTATAGAAAGCCCTCACAGATGTGTGTATGAAGGTTTTTACCTCAGCGTCTCCTAGGAAACCAATGTAAACATATGCAAGCAGCCTCTAACCAGGCGTTTCAAACTGGCGGCCCTCCAGCTGTTGCAAAACTACAAGTCCAATGAGGCATTGCAAGAATGACAGTTACCAGCATGACTCCCACAAGCAGAGGCATGATGGGACTTATAGTTTTACAACAGCTGGAGGGCCACCAGTTTGAGACCCTTGCTCTAAGCAGAGGAAAGTTCCCTGAGTCATATCACCACAGTGTGTGGGAGGAGCTATAGAAAGCCCTCACAGATGTGTGTATGAAGGTTTTTACCTCAGCGTCTCCTAGGAAACCAGTATAAACATATACAAGCAGCTAAGCAGAGGAAAGTTCCCTCAGCCTTGTGTGGGAGGAGCCAACTCACACTCACAGCTGTTTGTGAGCAGTTATAAAACTCCACAGCGTCTCCTAGGAAACCAATTGTTTGGTTTGCAGCCTCTCTGTAAACACAGCAGAAATTGAGGAATGTCTTTTATTACATGTCCTGTTCAAATGGTTGTATTTTAAAAACTATAAATCGTACAGCGAATATCTTTATATTTTACGAATCACAAGACCCAGACCTACATTTTGATGTATAGTATGTCTCTGAAATAATAAAATTGAAGGCACAGTCGCAGTTTACAAATTCCAAAGATGATTTTAGTTTTCTAAACTTTGACCTCCATTGACTTCCATTGAAATAATGGATGGCGTAGGTTGCAAACAAATTATCATATTGTGAAAACGGTTTGATCAATCACTTAGCCGTGAACACGTGTGGAGGCAGCAGGGATAGCTGAACGTTTTGATATAAGATTTGTGTAGGTCGGCTTGAAAATGAGGGAGTGGTCGCAGTTTACAAATCATGTCTTGATTTTTCAGTTTCTGACATTCCACACTGTACCTCTCCCCATTCATTCCTATGGGAAAATTTTGCCGCAAAAATGACGATATTTCGCGAACGATTTGGCGAAACGTTCCACAACGTAATAGCCCACCGATCGGGAACAATCCGCACGATTCGATATATTACTCGTCTATGTAGTGTAAAAACTGTGGGAGGAGTTAGGGGGGCAAATTTGGCTATAAGAATAATAATAATAATAATAATAATATATATGTGAGATAACAATAAGTGCTCTTGCTATGCAAGACCACTTAATAATAATATATATGTGAGATTACAATAAGTGCTCTTGCTATGCAAGACCACTTAATAATAATAATATATATGTGAGATAACAATAAGTGCTCTTGCTATGCAAGACCACTTAATAATAATAATATATATGTGAGATAACAATAAGTGCTCTTGCTATGCAAGACCACTTAATAATATATATGTGAGATAACAATAAGTGCTCTTGCTATGCAAGACCACTTAATAAATCCATCCAATGGAAATGGACAAAAAAGAAAAAATGAATATCTGAAGGTCCGCTTTAAACCCAAAGACACTGACCTGGCATGCAATGGTGTTTCATGCTGTGGATCCTGCGGCTACCAGGAATAAGAGGTGGAGTGCTGTTGGTATGACATTCCTACCAGAACTTTAGTAGAGGCATCAGCTTATGCTGCTGGCTGTTGCCTCTGTGGAACTGTTGCTGCCGCAGCTCTGCTCCCTCCACAGCTGGCACTACATGGTAGGAAGGAGTACCTTTGCTTCCCCTGCACCTTCATTCATGGCATGTGATGGCAGGTGGGCAAGCCCAGGCGATCTACCGGTCGATTAACTGGTAGATCACAGTACACGGGTTGTCAACCCGGGATGTAAACCAAAGAGTTTAGCAGCAAACAGAGTAACAACTAAAGTCTTCTCTATGAATTAATCTATTTGGAAAACGTTTCTGATTCAATTTATTTACCCCATTAGAGGTTTATAATTCATTGAGAGACAAGTTTACATAAGAGTACTTGTAAATTGGTTTTATGCATACAGTAGTTTATATAAGGAAGGAGTAAATAAATAATTAAGGGACATCTATTGATATACTTATGCTGCTATGGGCCTTAGTCATTTTCGTATTTGGAAAACTGTACCGTAGGCAGTGCAATCATAAAGAAAATCTATTATTTATTAACTATTCAGTAACATATTAGTAATCTTACCTCATATTCTAGATACTAACACATTTATAAATGGAATCTTAAGTGGTTTATTTATTTTTTGCTTATGTGAATCTTTATGTTAAAAAATTAAGCAAACAAAAATTAGGTTTAAGAAATATTGCAGTTATAGCCCAGTAAAAGAGTCACTGTGACTAATGCTAAGCAACATGCAATGTTTGTTTGGTTAGAGTAAGAACATCCTTACCAAAAACTGACATTTTAGCTTTACATTATCTCCAGTGGCTTAAAGGATAAGTTCACTTTAAAAAAAAAAAAAAATTAACATTTTTATTGTAGGTAAAAAATTTGCATTTACTAATTTCTTTTGTTTAGGAGCCTGGGAAACATTGCACCAGCAATCAGCAAACCACTGGTGCCATGCAGGACTCCTGCAGTCTGTCAGTGTAAGCTGTCTGTCCGTACATTGTACGGGCAGGCAGTTTCACACTGACAGGAAGAATCATTGAACTACCAGAACACTTAACAGTGCCATGGTAGTTCATTGAGAATTACAAACTGACAGCCGCAAAGGATGTTGGTACTTGTAGTTCATTCATCCACAGATGGGGTCTGGGAGTTATGGGAAAAATATGAATATGGCTATCCCCCCTGACCCTATCTGGTTCACATTCACCCTTCTGCCCTGCACCTCCCTGACATAGTTCCCCTTTATACTTTTGCTTCCCTTGTTGACTTTTGGATGCATTCAGATTACTATCCCCTCACCCTACGGTATACTTTTTTATGTTGTTCAATATTGCTCTATACTCCCAGCTGTAATCCAGAGAAATATTGTTATAGCCCTCAATTGGTCTGCCATATACAGCTCTTGCTATAGATACACATCTGTTTTCAACCTGGATGCCTGTAACTTCTTTTTCCATTTTTTTTTTAATTTCTTGTTCAAATTATTCTGACTTTTATCGAGCTTACTGTGCTGTATTTGTAGTGTGAAAATCTTTAATAACAATACAAAAAAAAACACACAAAACATTTATTTCACTCATGGTTAGTGTTTGGCTTAAGCCATTTATTATCAATCAACTGTCTTTACTCCTTTTAAATAATGATGGCAACAGAAACTACCCAAATTACCCTGATCAAAATTTTACATAGCCTGGTGATTTTGGCCTAACATGCACACAAGTTGACACAAAGAGATTTGCATGGCTATTGTGATCTGTTTGCTTGTAATTAGTGTGTGTGTATAAGAGGTCAATGAGTTTCTGAACTCCTGACAGATCCTTGCAATGTTCATCCAGTGCTGCACTGAAGTTTCTGGATTCTGAGTCATATGGAAAGCAAAAGAATTGTCAAAGGAACTGTGGGAAAAGGTAGTTGAACTGTATGAAACAGGAAAGAGATATAAAATGATATCCAAGGAATTTTGAATGCCAATCAGCAGTGTTCAAACTCTAATCAATTAGTGGAAAATTAGGGGTTCTTTTGTAACCAAACGACAGTCAGGTAGAACAACTATAATTTGAGTCACAACTGCCAGGAAAATTGTTTGGGATACAAAGAAAAACACAAATAACTTCATGTGAAACACAGGGCTCTCTGAAAATATGTGGCGTGGCTGTTTCAAGATGCACAATAAGGGGGCACTTGAAGAAAGATGGGCTGCATGGTCGAGTCGCTAGAAGAAAGCCATTACTATGCAAATGCCACAATATATCCCGCTTACAGTATGCCAATCAGCACGGAGGCAAACGTCAAACATTCTGGCACAATGCCATTTGGAGTGATGAGACCAAAATTGAGCTTTTTGGCCACAACCATAAATGCATTTGGAGATGGAGTCAACAAGACCTATGATTCCATTCCTACTGTGAAACACGGAGGTGGATCACTGATGTTTTGGGAATGTGTGAGCTACAAAGGCACAGGATCAAAATTTATGTGAAGATGAATGCAGTGTTATAAAAAAATACTGGAGGAACATTTGCATTCATCAGCCAGGGAGCTGCGCATGTGATGTACTTGGACATTCTAACATGACAATGATCCAAAACACAAGGCCAAGTCGACCTGTCATTGGCTACAGCAGAATAAAGTGAAGGCTCTAGAGCGGCCATCTCAGTCTCCTGACCTCAATATCATTGAGCCACTCTGGGGAGATCTCAAACGTGCAGTTTATGCAAGACAGCCCAAGAATTTACAGGAACTGGCTTTTTGCCAAGAGGAATGGGCATCTTTTCCATCTGAGAAGATAAAGAGCCTCATCCACAAATACCACAAAAGACTTCAAGCTGTTATTGATGTTAAAGGGGGCAATACACCGTATTAAGGGGGAACTGGGGTATGCACACTTTTGTTCAGGGTAATTTGGGTAGTTTCTGCTGTGATTATGATTTAAAAATAGTAAACACAGTATATTGATAATAAATGGCTTCAGCCAAACACTAACCATGAGTGAAAGAAAAGTTATTGTGTTATCATTCATATTCTCTGAAAAATTGCCAAAAATCATAAATTCTGCCTGGGTATGTAAACTTTTGAGCACAACTGTAGCGAGCAACAGAATCAGCCAGTGAGTATGAACAGTATGTAATATAGCATTTATTGATAGTTTTTATGATGTGGGTTTAATGACACTTTAACCACTTCCCTACCGTAGGACGCCATATGATGTCCTGGACTTTAGGGGGGGATATCTAAATGATGCCTGCAGCTACAGGCATCATTCAGATATCCTTCTTCTCAGTCTGCAATTCTGTGCACCATAAGAATGATCATAGCGGCGGTTCAGCTGCTTGATCGTTCTTATAGGCGGCAGGAGGGGACTCGCCCCCTTCCGTCGCCATTCGGTACTTCTTCGGGCTCTCCCGTGCCATCGGAGGCCTGGAGAATGAACCGGTGTGGCTGTCGGAGGCCCAGAGCGACGTTATGACGTCACGCCTGGAAGTAAACAAAGATTGGTGATTTTTTTTCCCAATCTCATGCTTTCCAGCCTGGAGGAGTGATGTGGGGTCTTATTGACCCAGCACCTCTCCATAAAGAGGACCTGTCACACACTATTCCTATTAGGGATGTTTACATTCCTTGTAATAGGAATAATAGTGATAAATAAAGTGTAAAAATAAAAAAAATTAAGTAAAAAAGAAAAACACGACCCTGTCCCCAGTAGCTCACACTCAGAAGCGAACGTGCACGGAAGTCCCGCCCACATATGTAAACACTGTTCAAACCACACATGTGAGGTATCACCCCGTGCGTTAGAACGAGATCAATAACTCTAGCACTAGACCTCCTCTATAACTCTAAGCTCCTAACCTGTAAAAAACTAAAAAAACTTCACCTATGGAGATTTTAAAGTACTGAAGTTTGGCACCATTCCATGAGTGTGCACAATTTTAAAGTGTAACAAGTTAGGTATCTATTTACTGGGCATAATATCATCTTTCACATTATACAAAAAAATTGGGCTAACTTTACTGTTTTGTTATTTTTTAATTCATTAAACTTTTTTTTCCAAAAAAGGCGTTTGAAAAATTATTGTGCAAATACTGTGCAAGATAAAAAGTTGCAATGACCGCCACTTTATTCCCTAGGGTGTCTGCTAAAAATATAGATATAATGTTTGTGGGTTACGAGTAATTTTCTAGCAATAAAATATGATTTTTACATGAAGGAGAGAAGTACCAGAATAGGCGCAGTATGGAAGTGGTTAAGCAATGAAAACTTGGCAGAACTTGTAGAGTTGAATATTCTAACCCCATGGAGTTTGCTGTTAACTGAGATTAGGAAAAGGATACACGAGAGTACGAGTGCTAATTACCATAAGATAATGTTCAAGTATGTGGATGAGCAAAAGAGAAAAGGTGGCAAAAAGGGTGGTTATGATTAAAACAGTGTATGAAATCATTTAATGTATTGCTTTAGACATGCCATGAAAGCAATTAAAATATCTACACTCACCAGTGAAAGAACTTTGCACTTGTCTTTAGCTATCCAAATGAATTCATTATTTCTTCTTTGTTCACAGTAAGAATTATCAAAAGTGTATGGGTTGTAAGTATGCAGTCTTTAAATAAAAACAGCCTTCAGAAATTCAGTAAAAAATGCACCTGCTGCACAATGAGCCATAATAATGCTGCTTCTATTTTAGGAAAGTTAAAGCTGAACAGATTTAATAGTGGCTGTCAATCAGTATAAAAAGAGCTGAAATGTAGTGTAAATCTAAAAAAATGTTTCAATCACTATGTTTATTTAAAATCAAAGTAGTACAATATTACTAATTATCAAGAATGGTTGTATATTCCAGGTAAATTAGATGCCTTCATAAACCACCACCCATGTGTTTGCTGAAGTGCATTAGGTTACAAAAAATTTGAATATTGTGTAAAGATTTTTTTGTATTATTGCAAAGGGGCAATCACAGCCTTTGTATAAATTGTACCACTCCAATGGTGCCTTACTCTGGGATTATTTACTAATGTTGGTGCACACAGAATCTGGTGCAACTGTGCACAGCAACCAATCAGCTTCTAGGTTTTATTGTCCATTTTCAGACCTCCATTTTCCTTTCTGGCCGAAAAGCGATCTCATGTTTCTGCTAAGCAGAAACATGGATCTCTGTTTTCCTTTAGTCAAAGCACTCCCCATACAGTTAGAAAGCACACATAGGGAACACAGTTAACCCTTTGATCACCCCTGAGGTTAACCCCTTCCCTGACAGTGTAATTTATACAGTGTCAGTGCATTTTTTTTTAGCACTGATCACTGTATTGGTGTCTCTGGTCCCCAAAAATTGCCTGTACACACAATCGGATCTTCCAGCAACAAATGTGTGATGGCAGGGTTTTGTTGGAAAATCCAACCATTTGTATGCTCCATCGGACAATTGTTGTCGGATTTTACGACAACAAATGTTGGATAGCATGCTTTAAAATTTTCCGACAACACATGTCTGCCATTGGATTATCTGATCGTGTGTACACAAGTCCATCGGAAAAAATACAAACACGCATTCTCCAAACCAATTCTAACCATAAGACAACATTAACAGAAGTTGCCCAAAGGGTGGCACTAAAGAGTTGAAAAGCCACGTAGCTTTGTGTATGTTGGCCAACAAAATTTTGCAGAAAAAATTCATGGCCAATGCCCTTCTCACAAAATTCCACAGATTTGTCCGATGGAAATCCAATCTTGTATACGAGGCTTTAGTGTCCAATCTGTCTGCTGCAATATCACAGTCCCGCTAAAAATCGCTGATCGCCACCATTACTATTAAAAAAAAAAGTCCCTAAATCTATCCCATAGTTTGTAGACACTATAACTTTTGTGCAAACCAATCAATATATGATTATAGAGATTTTTTATTGGAAATGTGGGGGGAAAAGTGACATACATTTTATTTGGGTGCAGTGTTGCATGACCGTGCATTTGTTAGTTAAAGTAACACAGTGCTGTATCACAAAAAATGACCTGGCCAGGAGGGGGGTAAAACCTTCCAGAGCTTAAGTGGTTAACTGACAATTGCATGGTCATGCAATGCTGTACCCAAATAAAATGTATGTCTTTTTCCCCACTAATAGGGATTTTTTTCGTTGTATTTGATCACTACTGCAGTTTCTATTTTTTGTGCTATGAACAAAAAAGATTGATAATTTTGAAAAAAATAATATATATATATATATACATATACATACACACACACATAAATCTAATCTCTTCATAAATTTAGGCCAATATGTATTCTGCTACATGGTTTTTGGTAAACAAAAATCCCAATAAGCACATATTGATTGGTTTACGTAAATAATATAGCATCTACAACCTATGGGACTGAAATATTGCGCAGACAATCTGACACTAACTGACACTATGCTGGAGCCAATGACACTATTACAGTGATCAGTACTAAAAATATGCACTGTCACTGTACTAATGACACTGGCTAGGAAGGTGTTAATGTCTAGTGCTATCAACAGGTTAACTGTGTGCCTAGCCAGTGTTTTTGTGTTCTGTATTAGGTGCTTTTACTAGGGGAAGAGATGGATTTTGTTTCTTGCTTTGCAGGAACACAAAATCCATTCCCTCCCCCTTGTTAGAACTATGATCTGCCTTGTTTACATAGTGTAAGTTTGGGGTGATCAGACATCAGCGGTAGGTTTGTTTTTAGTGAGTACGCCAGTCCAGAACTGAATTGTTAAGGGCCTGGTAGCCAACTTTTATTTAAAAGCACAAAAAAGTTCACAAAGACATAAGTAGCCCTCACAGGGGGTTTTACCATTACTGTATCTTGCATACTCAACACTTTAGCCTCCTGGCTTTCATTCTTGCCATCCGGCTGTTTCAGGCCTTTAGCCTAGGTCTCAGGTCTGCTCCTCAGAACAAACAAAGTTTCCTAGAGGTTAGCTATCTCCCAGCTACTCCTGATCAGTGCCTTGCTGCTCAATCACAATGACATCTGCCTCCTGCAGACATGCACACTCAGGCTGTGCCCATGCAGCTTCTGACTCCTCTCAGAGGGATTGGAGTCCACCTGACTCCCAGCACAGACTTCCTGTCTGTTGGGTGTGGCCCTGAGCCATAGTCAGGTCAGAACTAAATAGCCCCATTCACAGCTGTGCAATCAGTGTGCCTATCTCTCCAAAATCTGGCGTAAACCAACAGTCTTTAAGGTCGCACAGGGTCCCACCTCCAGATATCCTCCCCCCTGTTTCCACCCGGAGGGAGGAACACATAAACCTGTCACCATGAATGGGACACCTCTGTGCCAGCCATTAGCTGCCTAGGCCCATTTCTTTTTCTGGGTATGTTTCCACCAGCACTTCACCTTGGCGCCTCTGTGCCAACTATCAGCAGCAGGAGTCCTAATCTGCCCAACTTTTTCTCTAAAGGGGCAGTCCACCCACATCTTCTTCCTGGTATGCTTCCACCAGCACTTCTTCCAGAACTTGTGGGCTCCCACTAATCTCTCTATCCCTTCTACCTTCTAGCCTCAGGATCCTTCTGGTTTCTCCCACAGTTGCAGTTAACACTTCCCTTGAATGTACTGTAGCTCTTCTTTCAGATACCCTAGTAAACCGATTTTTGGATCTAATTCTATCTGAGTATTATAAGCCCCATCAATTGAGGACAGCACCTCTCGCCAATATCTACTCAGTTTGGGGCATTTCCACAGCATATGGATCAAATCTAAAGAAAAAAATATGTGCGCTACCCTAAAACAAAAATAAATGTATCAAAAAAGAACCCTAGATGGGAGTGAAGCAGCTACACAGGAATATGACAAAATTCAGACAAGTGTGGATAACTATGTAGCGCTATGTATGAGCCCAATGGCAATACACTGTATATACCTAATAAGGTGTAACTATATAGTGTGACACAAAAAATGTAATGGCAATAATTGCCCAACAACAACATGTGAAATTTAAATCATTGAAGTGAACAATATAAACAAAAATGTGATATAGTGTCCATAAAAATAATAAAAGATGTCATGAGATGATAAGGAACTTCCCAACGAAAATCTTCAAATAAAGGTGGAATACATAGGCGCTTACTGCAACCGTTGGACCCAAATGACATACAACAGTGGATCGATCGAGCTTGGAATGTCCTACAAAGATGTCACCGGAAATCCAGTAGAAAATGGAGTGTACCTCATAGGCAATCAGATGTCATCGACCCAGGAAGGGGCAGGAAGACCAGATGTTCATCGGCCACGGACTACTCCAATACTGAAGATTATTTGAAGGATTCCACTGGCCATGTATATGATCAGTTAAGCTGCACAGTGCACAGTACAGTATACAGCACAGCTTTGTGCACTACTGTATATGTGGCCAAAGGACGACTCACAACACTTCCTGGAGACACTTAGACACATTTTCTGGGGCTGAAGTGGTTAAAGTGAGATTTAGTTACAGTGAAAGAAAGATAACTACACCCCAGCAAGCAATAAAAATTAAAGTGCATAAAAATCTGAAACGGACAACAAAATGCAGCAACCTAAACAACTAACTAAATATACACTGCTCAAAAAAATTAAAGGAACACTTTGAAAACATATCAGATCTCAATGGGCAAAAATCTCATGCTGGATATCTATACTGATATGGACTGGGTAATGTGTTAGGGATGAAAGGATGAGACATCATTTATTGGAAATTAAAATTATCCACCTACAGAGGGCTGAATTCAAAGACACCCCAAAAATTAAGTGAAAAAATTATGCAGCAAGCTAGTCCATTTTGGTTAAATTTAATTGCAACAACTCAAAATGGTCCTCAGTAGTTTGTATGGCCCCCAAGTGATTGTATGCATGCCTGACAACATCAGGGCATGCTCCTAATGAGACAACGGATGGTGTCCTGGGGTATTTCCTCCCAGATCTGGACCAGAGCATCACTGAGCTCCTGAACAAACTGAGGTGCAAGCTGGCGGCAACGGATGGACCGAAACATAATGTCCCAGAGGTGTTATTTTGGATTTAGGTCAGGTGAGCGTGGGGGTAATTCAATGGTATCAATTTCTTCATCCTCCAAGAACTGGCTGCATGCTTTCGCCACATGAGGCCAGGCATTGTCATGCACCAGGAAGAACCCAGGACCCACTGCACCAGTGTAGGGTCTGACAATGGGTCCAAGGATTTCATCCTGATACCGAATGGCAGTCAGGGTGCCATTGTGTAGCCTGTAGAGGTCTGTGCACCCCTCCATGGATATGCCTCACCAGACCATCACTGACCCACCACCAAACCAGTCATGCTGAATGATGTTACAGGCAGCATAAAGTTCTCCGCGGCTTCTCCAGACCCTTTCACGTCTGTCACATATGCTCAGGGTGAACCTGCTCTCATCTGTGAAAAGCATGGGGCACCAGTGGCAGACCTACCTATTCTGGTGTTCAATGGAAAATTCCAATCAAGTTCCACAGTGTCCGGCAGTGAGCACAGAGCACACTAGAGGACATCGGGCCCTCAGGCCACCCCTATGAAGTCTGTTTCCGATTGTTTGGTCAGGGACATTCAAACCAGTTGCCTGCTGGGAGACATGGCAAACAAACCTTCTGGCAATGACACGTATTTATGTGCCATCCTGGAGGAGTTGGACTGCCTGTACAACCTTTATAGGTCCAAGTATTGCCTTGTGCTACCAGTAGTGACACTGACCCTAGCCAAATGCAAAACTAGTAAAAAACAGTCAGAAAAGATGAGTAGGGAAAAAATGTCAGACACCTCAACCTGAAAAAACATTCCTGTTTTAAAGGTTGTCTCATTGTTACCCATCTAGTGCACCTGTTGTTAATTTCAATTAACAGCAAAGCAGATGAAACTGATAAACACCCCCCTCTGAATACACCCCTCCCCCTCTGCTACTTAACTGACCAGATCAATATCCCAGAAGTTCTGATTCAAAAGTGTTCCTTTAATTTTTTTGAACAGTGTACTAATAAATACAAGTGAAATATGCAATGCAGGAGGAAAACTGGAGGAGAGCGGATGGGAAGAAGAGAAACAAGACTGAGAAAAGAACAACATGGAACAAGACAACAGGGTACTGAATACAGGACACGATCAAGGGTTAATGACAACAGAGTGTGGTAGCAACATGGCAAACAGGGTACAGGGCAGGAGCAGCAAAACACTGGCACAAGGTGGGTTAGTAGAGACAGGTTTAAGTACCCCCCCCCACCCCCAGGAGCTTGGGCTAGGTGGAGATGATTGCTGGAACCTGCTGACTGCTGGGAGACACCTGCTGGTGGACACTAAAACCGAATGCTTTCTGTCCAGGGAAGCACAGTGCCACCAGCAGATGAACCAGGTGCCAGAGGACCTCTACTACTGGGCCAAAAATAGAAGAAGCCACTCTCATGTTCAGAGTGGATATCTGGACCTCCTGGCCTTGGCATAACAGGATCAACTGGCTGCAAAAAAAAAAAAAAACTCAGGACAGGCAACAGTAGGGATCTTAATAAGGAAAAGACACACATAGCAGAGATGAAAGAGCTGCACACCTCGGAAGTAATACAAAAATGGAAAGTTTCCCCGGTGGGGCTTTGGATAGAAATGTAACAAGATCAAAAATTTGAATAAAAATTATTATTTATTGGAAGAATAATCCAGTAGCATGAATAGAATACAGTAGAATTAATCTGGCCCAATGATAAAGTATATGTACAGTACAAATACAATTTAATGCAATAAAAGAACAAAATTGTGCACATCGTTACATAGCATAGGCTATGGGGTGTGCGACGCGTTTCGATCTCTGTTCGGTCTCCTCAGGGGGACAATTGGCTCTAAAAAATATATACATACATTACATTACATTACATATTTTAAAAGTTTAGAAAAACGTCATACATGTTGTTGAATAAATCATAATGGTATATTTACCACTCAGCGGTGAAATAACTATTCATGTGACCAGAGATAATATTGTTGATGAATCCAGGGGGCTGGATTGCCACCCACATCCCCCCCCCGAAGCACCACCGAAGGGAAAAGGGGGACCGCCCCAAGGGGCATGCAAGGAGCCACACAGAAAATGTCCACTGAAAAGGGAGGAGTCGGCACCTGTGAAGACCACCCAGATATTAGCCATGTGTTAGTATAAAGATTAAAAGGGTAAACTCATAGCATGTTAAGCCAGAGTATAAGTTTAACTATAAGCGTTTCTGAATGTTTATATGCCCATATAAGTATAAGTAAGGACTAATGGCAAATACAAATTGCCGATATGCTAAATCCTCTAGATATCACTGGCGTCCCATTAGGGATAGCTAGCCAATGTTAAAAATAATTGGTTAAAGGGGTTGTAAAGACAAAAATATTTTTCTCTTAAATTAAAGTCTGACAGTGGCTGATAAAGTAAAAAGTAATGTTTTGCATTATAACTAGTTTGATACCTGTAGAAATCGAACTGTTTTATTCACCTCCGTCACTCCTGAATCATTATTCTCACTGACTTCCTGGTTTGCGGTGCGCATTCATTCTTGCTATATCACGGCCTAATGGGAACTACAGTTCCCATTAGGCTTACCCTCCATGCCTGTGAGGGATAAGGGAGCATCTTCACGCAGGGCTGTATTCATAAGGAGGGGGGTGAGCACATTCTGCTTTCCACCATGCAAAACGGCTCAGATGCTGGTGGAAAGCAAGAAGAGGAGAGACAGGAAATGGCATTTTCAAACCTGGATTACTGTATTTTGGAGGTCAAAAGAAAAAACGAGGTAAGTGATATATAAATGCTCTAGCTTACAGCAATCAATTGATCTAATAAAAAACAAACCTTTAGTGTTCCTTTAAAGTAATGTAGTAGTATGATAATCCAACAAGTGATGTAAATAGGTGATCATGTGAATGAATATAGTGGTGGACAGAGAGTGCAATGGTGTGTCAGAGAGACTGACAGTATAGAGTCAGACAAAGCACTAAGGGCTAGTTTCAGGTAGCTCGGCGCATAGTTTTGCCGGCGTAGTGCATCGAATATACGCTACACCGGCGGCGTGCACAGAGCCCAGAGCAGTATTCACAAAGTACTCACCCCGTACGTTGCCGCGGCGTAGCGTAATATGGTCCACGTAAGCCCGCCTAATTCAAAGTAGGCTGGTAGTAGGCGTGTTGTATTGAAATGAATCGTGACCCCATGTAAATGAAGCACCGTACGAACGGCGCATGCGCACGCATGCTCAGAATCACGTCGCATATACTCCCTAAGCTACGTCGGCTCAATGCTTTCGACGTGAACGTAGCCTACGCACAGCCCCATTCCCGTACGACTTACGTAAACAACGTAAAATTTGACGGCCGTTCCGACGTGCATACCTTTGCATGGGTAGCGCCACCTATAGCAGGGATAACTTTACGACAGACGTACGCCTTACGTAAACGGCGTAGATTACAGCGACGGGCGCAAGAAAGAGAGTCACCGCTCTAGGTGGGTCTACTATATGGTCACACGTTTAAAACAGGATTCCAAGGGTGCTGGCAGTGCACTGGGCAAGCATGAAAAGTAGATGAAAGATGGATAGCCGCACTCCAAAAAAAACGTGCAGGTTGTCTTTTATTCAAATAAACAGCAAATACATCACCAAATCATAAAACAGGGGAACAGCCGACGTTTCACACAAGATCTGTCCCCCCACATTGTCTGTGGGGGGAAACAGACAATGTCTCATCACCCCCCGCCCTGCCGGGAAGCCGAAAGGGGTCGGAACCAATTCCCAAAGGGGGGGAGGGGGGGAAGCACAGCCCAAACCCCACCAGGATACCAACAGCCATAGGTCAAAATAGCATAATGTTGAAGTCATGCCTGTGTAGTAGGTAATTGATCATTGGATCACAAAGTATGAAAAAGAAACTGGATATAATTCTTAAATGGATTTATACAGGAGCTGTGTGTTGTTTCCTGACTAGTAGGGATCTAAAACCAAACAGACAACCCATTTAAGCCACATGACAATGGAAACTCAGTTGCCTCAAATACATCAGCAGGTGGGAGCTTAACCCAGTCAACAGACACGATTAAGGGTTAATGGCAACAGAGTCTGTCAGCAACACGGCAAACAGGGTACAAAGCAGGAGCAGAAGAGAAAGGCTTAAAGGGGTTGTAAAGGAATTTTTTTTTTCATAATAAGCATCCTTTACCTGCAGACATTCCTCTTTTCACTTCCTCGTTGTTCATTTTTGCTCAGAAGTTGCTCTATTTCTTCTCTGTTCTGTTCATTTCCTGCTTGTCTGATTTTACTGACCACCGTGATGGGAGGGTTTACTGCGGTGGTCAGTAATGTGCTCGTCCCCTCCTGGGAACTACATCTGTGTGGCAGGACGCTCTCTACATGTTAGAGACTTCAAGGAGGTGTGAATTACTGGGCGTGCTGCAGTTCATACTGGGAAATGTTGTTCTTACATGAACGAGTGATGCAAGCCAGGAAGTGAATGAGAGAACAGAAACTAGAACGCCGGAGGTGATATAGATGAAGGAATTTAATAGGTATTTACTTGTTTTTTAACAGAATCATTACACTATTCTGTCTGTCTACCTTGCAGACATTAATTTTAGGCAAAAAAAAATTCCTTTACAACTCCTTTAAGTACCCTGCTTAGGAACCTGCTGACTGCTGGTAAACACCTACTGGTGGACACTAACACTGCAGCTTTCCACCCAAGGAAGCACAGTGCCACCAGCAGGTGAACCAGGTCCTAATTGTATGGCTGCATAGATAACAAGTAGTGTAGCCAACTAGAACAGATAATATCGATCAAACTTTAGTTACAATGTTAGTAGTATGGCATGATGTTCAGTCATTCATTCCACTTGTATCAATAAAATAATATTTTATTGGCACTTTAATATATCATATATCTATATTGACTTGCATGTAGCTAGATATTATCTCCTTGCTCACAACAAGCGCTGATGCACATACACATTGCTTGGATTCCACTTGTATAAATGCAAAATACATTAGCGATGTTTCTCACTGCAAGTCTCCTGAGAGCTGAAGTCAGAGGCAACAGTGAACTGGATTTCACATGACAGATATACAGCTAATGGGTTTTGGACACAGGAGTGCCTAGGCACACTCATATTCCATGAAGTGTTCTGCTGCTTTTGTTCAGAAGAAATTCATGAAAGGTTGCTGCTTAGTAGTGATGGGCTGAATACTCCCCTGTTCAGTTCACACCTGAACTCCTGAACAGAGAAAAAGTTCTGACCTGAACGGTGAACCCCATTGAAGTCTATGGGAGCCGAAAAATCAAAAATTAAAAATTTGAATTGGCTAGTAATTGACCATAAAAAGTGTATGGGGGTGTGGGTACTGCCGTGGTGAACATGTATTAATGCAAAAAAAAAAAGATTGTTTATACAGGAGCAGTGATTTTAATGAAGCCTAAAGTGCAACAATAAAAATGAAAAATTCCTTTACATACAGTGCATTATAAAAAATCTCTAATGCTATAGTCCGCTGTTTACTTTTTTGTTTTTTCTCAGCAGTTTTTTTTTTTTGTACACCATTTCCAGATTGACATTGATGTTTCTTCTTTGTTGTACAAAAGAATAAAGATTAATTTTGAAACAGAAAGCCTATCCTATCAACTGCTCACTGCATCACACTTTTGATAAATGGTCTTGAAACCAACTTTAATGCTTGCATTGTTTTCAGTAGAATTATAAACAGTTCTAAAATAACTTTTCAGAAGAAATGGGCGAATGCTCCAGGCAACTTAACAGCAACATTTCCTGTATCATAAAAATGCATCATAGTAAAAATAAGATACTTTGTAGTTGTATCAGTTTTTAGTATTACATCTCAATTCTTTATTTGTTTTCACAGTAACGAAAACATATAAGACAGGTTGTCAAATTGTATTCAGTTTTCTTTTAGTAAATAAGACCACCTGTTGTGTCCAGTTGTTTAAAGTTTTGAAATATTCACAAAGCATTCAGCAGTGTGTTAAAATGTAAGGAAATAAACTTGAATTTAAAAATAAATGCATGAAAATGAACCAGTCTGTCTATCTATCTGTCTATGGGGAAGAATTAAACAATACACACTAGGAAATGTGCCACTAAATTTATCAAAAGGAAAAACAATTATTGGTAAAAGCTGTGTGCTTTCATGTTAAGCTGCTAGATAAAAAAAAAATAAAAAAAAATCACATGGTCATTGGAGATCCAATTCAACAACCTGTTGATAGTACTCAAAAAGAAAATTGGATCCAAGAATGGCGCTTAATCTCAAATACAACAAACAAGTGCTCATGGAATCCTGCACCAGATTGGATATTATGCAACCATTTCTGCATATAGCTGCTACCTTAAACTCAGGTTTGTTATAAGCCTGATAAACAATAATAGTATAAGGGTCAATATAAATACAAATGCATAAAATATAGACCAGGTAGCGCGTTAGCATAAACATATATACATGTTTTCTAATGGTATAAAATCCATATAGTAAACTCGCAAAAACTTGGAAAAGGTTAGTATGTATAAATAGTCCACTTTATCCCAGGAAGAGAGAAATAGAAGACAATCTTGCTGCGGTCCTGTATGTCACCACCACACACGTGCTCAGAGAAAATTGGGGGGGTTGTGCAGATAGAAGCCCCCTCTTGTCTAAACTCTTACCCCAGAGGTAAGAACTGCAGGCATAAAATGTATAGACAATCTCCGGCAGGTGTCTCCGATCTCTCACAAATGATCTCACTGATCCCTCAGAGTTCACATAAAGAAATAAAGGGAACTGACATAGCGTGAACCCGTTTAAAAGATTTAATAACTAGACATTCCAAAACCAACAAAATTCGCACTCACAAACAACTCTGATCAAAACAGCATTGAATATATCATGAACCATCAGCACAGTGGATACTCTGCATCTCCTACCGCACACTGCTTCCTGTAGCACAGGGATGACTGCTCTCGATCCCAGTCCTGTCTGACAGCTACCAGTCACTTTGCTTGGCTTCACCCTGACTAGTTTCGTTGTGTTGACATCATCAAAGGGTGGAACCAAGTACACAATACAACCTATTTATACCTCCGAGCGATAACCCGGTGTAAACAGCTCATTGGTCGAATTCTATCAGCTGACAATCGCGAGCAGCCCTGGGCTTCCCTGTTTAGCGGTAGCCTCATATACATAGCTCGTGGACTATACCGGCTGACAGCAGCACTCGCTTCTGGGTTAACGTATTTACTCAAGGTTGCTAAAAGAAATCAAACCCAGATTGCATCACTAATGGCAATAGAAATACTCATACTCATACTTGTCAGCTCAGCGCACTGCAACCTTAGGGTGTGCCTGAAATTATATGCATTCACATCAGGTTATATCTCACATAATTCCAATATAAAGCAATATTGTACAACATATTTTTTTTTAATTATCTTAAAAAGATATATATAGACAAAACTGATTTTGAAATATATATAAGACAGATTTTGAAATCTACTATTAAGAGAACATTCAACACATACAAGATAAGGTAAAATCAACTAAACTGAACAGACACTTCAATCTGGCATATCAGACATTAAATATATATAATGCTCAAAGAGCATTTGTATAAGTGCCCATAATACTATCCAACTGTACCCACTACAATATACAAGCAATATGTCCGGTGTCCTTATTGGCACTGCACCTGTAGTACCCGTGATGAGCCCCAAAATGGGGATAAATGTTTTAAAAAAAAATGCAACTTACCAGGCATCAGATATATATAAAGAACACTGCTAACTTACATGATCTTTATATAAAAGATGAACAAATAAAAATAAAAATAAATATATAAGAGAGAGGCAGTCATGTTCGGTCGTCTGTACAGACTCACTGTACATGTCCGACCGGCCGCCATCCCTCGCATGCGTCGAATGACTTCGATGCATGCGTGGAAGCATTGACCTTTCAGCGTCGCGCACGTTGCTGCGTCATCGTCGCGGCGATGGCGCAGACACGTCACCGCGCTGTCTGTCCGCGCGGATTGTCTCTCATTTCTGTCTGATGGTGTGTACAACCATCAGACAGAAATCTCCGACCGGACATGTCAGCTGAAAACGGTCCGGCAGACCGTTTTCAGCGGACTGTCCGGTCGTGTGTATGAGACCTAACACATACACCACATGTGTGGTGCTGCACGTAATGAACTCTTTAATTTTGAAACTTAAATTATTACCTGTGGACACAAACTCAGTTGAGCCACGAATTGGCGAAAGAACTTTAGCACATGTTTTGCACTTTCTGCAAGCAAAAAACCCGGCACAATCCCAGAACATCACTGGCTTCACTGGGGGGTCCAAAACTTTTTTCAAAATCTTATCCCCAAAGTTGGGGGCCTTCCTGTATATAAACGTCGGGCTATTCGGAAAAGATTGGCTCAAAGTTCTGTCCATACACAGTATGTGCCAGTGTTGCTTAAAAATCCTTTCAACATCCTTATACTGCTTGTGGAAGTTGGAGATAAAGCCCCATTCATCTTTTGAGTTTTTTTCTTTTATTTTATTCTCCAAACACGACTCTCGTGGTATATTACCCACTTCTGAGATCATTTTATCAAGGATAGGCTCATTATACCCCTTTTTGTATAAAGCAAGTTTTAAGGATTTCTGATTGGGAATGGAAGTCAATATCCAACGTGCAGTTTCTCCTAATCCTCATCACTTGGCCCTTTGGGATGTTTTTCAGCCAATGTGGGTGGTGCCCACTAGTGATCGGGAGATAGCTGTTCCTATCCGTTGTTTTGAAGTAGATGGTAGTGATTAAACCATTGCCTTGCCTTATGATGTTAACATCCAAGAAACGGATTTGGTCTCTACTGTACTCGTATTCAAGTACGATGTTGTTAGTGTTGGAATTTAATACTCTCATGAAGTCCTGTAAGGAACTTTCTGTCCCCTCCCATATGTACCTTTTGTAAAAGAGTAGCTGATCTTTTTTTTGTGAGAAGACAGATTTGTCCTCCCACTTCCCCATGAACAAGTTTGCCAGGCTAGGGGCAAACTTGGCGCCCATGGCTACTCCTTTATATTGAGAGTAGAACTGTTGGTCGTACCAGAAATAATTGTGAGACAGGCAAAAATCAAGGGCCTGTCTCAAAAAGACTTTCTGTTCAAAAGTCATCTCTTTGGGATAAAGCCCAATTTAATGCCAGCAGAGCATCATCGTGCTGGATTAAGGTGTACAGAGATGACACGTCAGCTGTTACCAAAAATACATCTTGTTTATTAGTTAAATCCATTTCATTGAGTGCTTGCAGAAGATTTTTTGTGTCCTTCAGGTATGCTTTGGTCCTCAGGACACTAGCTTGTAAAAAAGTATCTAACTATTGACCTAACCTTGCCGTTACAGATCCAATTATATTAACTATTGGATGTCCCGGAGGTATCAACACATTTTTATGAACCTTTGGCAAGGTGTAAATCGTTGGGACTCTGCAGACACTGGGTACCAAAAATTTGGTCTCCTTTTTGTTTAACCCTCTTCTTTGAGACCCCAAATCTATGAGTTTCTGTAGATCTCTTTGGTAGGGTAGAGTGGGATCAGACTTAAGTTTAACATATGTATTTACATCAGCTAACATCTCAGTCAGCTGATCGTCATAGAATTTTTTCTCCAAGATTACCACTCCACCCCCTTTGTCTGCTGGTCTGATAATTATATTTTTCCTTTCCTCATGCAGATGTCGGAGATTACCCTGTTTCCTGGGGATCACTAATTCTAAATCTTTCAGTACAAGATTTTTTAACACATCAATGTGTTGGTTTGCAGTGTTCAAAGGATTAAACAATGACCGATTCTTTAGGCCGCTATCAATTCCAACTATACCTAGATTGGATTTGTTGGTTGCCATTGGTCCATTATTTAGAAAGTATTTTTTTAAATTAATCTTACGGATATACTTGTGAATATCGATAAAAACATCGAATTTATTCAATGATTTGTTGGGAGCACATTTCAATCCTGATTGTAAGATATTAGGTTCTTTATGTGTCAGCACTGTGTTACTTACATTATATATCCCTATTGTTCCAACCTTCTTTTTTTCTCTGCAGCCTCTCTTTCCTTTGTTAGAGGTTCTGGAGGAAGCTGATACCCTCTCTCCCATTGGGGAGGTCTCCACCAACCTTGCTGGGGTGGCGGGACTGGTTGGTATCCAGTCGGGCCTGGAGGGTGGTATCCATAAGGTTTGTTCATTTGGTGTCCTTGGTTCCCTCTCCTCCCTCTCCCTAAAAAAGGACGTGGAGAATTAGAGTTCAAATTTCTCCAATCATCTGGCCTATTTAGGGGTTCAAACCTATTTGAGACTGGTATTTCACCATATTGATCATTATATTGATCGGGGTGTTGGTAATAAGTATAATGAGTACCCCCTCTACTTTTTTCTTTTGTTTCTCTCCCTTTGCCTTGTTTCCCTTTGAATTGGGGTGGTAAAGATCCCCAATTTTGTGTAGGGTAATAGGGAGTCGAGTGTCCAACAGGTGTTGGAACTAATTCCACTTGTCTCTTTATAGGTAAGGTTGGAGCCTCTGTGTTAGTGATCACGGTTCCAGGAGGGGAAGTAGTTTTTTGTCTGACAGGTGTAAGTTAACCCGTTCTTAAAGTCGGTCATATACCTGTGAAATTTCTTTATCTTTTTCCTTTGTGTATCTTTATCTATTTTATCGATTTTTTTAGTAATCACGTTATTGAAATCAGTCCACTGTTGGGTATCTTTGATATAGCTGGATTCAGGTATGCGGGTGCATCGTTGCGGCGGCGTAGCGTATCGTATTTACACTACGCCGCCGTAAGTTTGCAAGGCAAGTACTGTATTCACAAAGTACTTGCCTGCTAAGTCATGGCGGCGTAGCGTAAATGTGGCGGGCGTAAGTGCGCCTAATTCAAAATAGGCTGAGGGGGCGTGTTTTATGATAATATGGGTTGACCTGACGTGATTGACGTTTTTTAGGAACGGCGCATGCGCCGTCCGTGTACATATCCCAGTGTGCATTGCGGCAAAGTACGCCGCAAGGACGTATTGGTTTCAACGTGGACGTTGATTACGTCCAGCCCTATTCACGGACGACTTACGCAAATGACGTAAAATTTTCAAATTTTGATGCGGGAACGACGGCCATACTTAACATTTCTAGTCCAGCTATTCGATGGAATAACTATACGCCTAAAAATGCCTTACGTAAACGGCATATCTGTACTGCATCGGCCGGGCGTACGTTCGTGAATCGGCGTATAAAGTGATTTACATATTCTACGCCGAACACTATGGAAGCGCCACCTAGCGGCCAGCCTAAAAATTACACTTTAAGATACGACGGTGTAAGACACTTACGCCACTCGTATCTTAGCCTAATTTAAGCGTATCTGGTTACCAGAATACGCTTAAATTTGCGTTGGTGCAGATTCAGACTTAGGCTGGCGTATCTACTGATACGCCAGCCTAAGTCTTTCTGAATCTGCCTAATAGTGTCTAATTTCCCTGTTGATAGTACTATTTGTTCCCATGAGCCTCAAGTGAAAATATGTTAGTTTTACTTAGTGTGTGAAGTATCAGATGAACAACTTAATTGCAGAAAAAATACAGACAGAGCTCTCTGGACAAGTTACATAAACGGTTTTGCATAGAATATCTTATACAGTACATATTGTACTGAGTATACATAATAAATTGCACATATTTTAGACCCAGATTCCATTTGTGGAATGTAAGTCCATGCAAATACTTTGCATTTTCATTGTAGGCATATAAGGGGGATTCATTACAGTCAAACATTACTGTGGCTCATTTCCTGTACATTAATCCAAACAAAACATTTTTAACAACAATACATTTTGAGTGATGTCATTGCCCAAAACTAGTATGTGCCCCATGAGTCAGGTAACGGCTGTTTATGCAGCCTTCTTACAGAGATTATTTGTTCCCTGTGACATATTCCTTGTAAAGTGAAAAAAAGTCACTTGTAAACATGTAGGCACGTTGTACTGGGCCTACAGGGGTAGATGGGTGGTTTGTCGTGTCCTTCACGTTTTCCCATGAACTAGTTGGAAACCAAGTGCTGGTTTACATGGAAGGCCTACCCTTCGTGGGTTCTTCTGGGCTACATTAGCACTTTGTAAAGGGTCACTTTACACACACATATGTGGTACGGTACCTTTACTTTGTGCTGTCTCCACCAGTGCCCTGGACAAGGCTGAGATTGCTATGGGAAGTACTTGACCATAAGATGGACCTCTAGTCTTATGCCTAGTACACACGATCGTTTTTCCCGTGGGGAAAACTCCAGTGTTTTCCTTTGACCGGGAAAACCGGATGTGTGTATGCTCCTTAGCAGTTTTCCTGAGAGGAAAACTGTGGGTTAAAAAATGAGAACATGTTCTCTTATTTCTCACGGCGAATCGCAGCGTTTTTTTCCCCGCAGTTTTCCTATAGGAAACACTACGAGGGAGCATACACACGGCCGGTTTTCCCAACCAAAGTTCTCCTGGCAGTTTTCCTGTCGGGAAAACCAGCCATGTGTACAGGGGAAAAGGGACCGATCCGGTTCCCGTTTTTTCCGCGGTCTTTTAAACATCGGGAAAACCGACCATGTGTACTAGGCATTAGAGATGAACATACACCATGCACATTGCACTGCCACTGTTCTCCAGTTAACCTTCGAGTTCCCCACGTCAATGTAAACCTTCACAATACTTAGTATTTTCGGTGGAACACGCTGAGCCAATGTCCACATTCACCTGTCCATTTTCTTCCACTGCAAATCGCCAATAGCAGAGTGGGCCCCACCATGCACTTTGCGCAGGATCCACACCTGTGCTTAACTTAAAGGGGTTTGTAAAGGTACATGTTTTTTCACCTTAATGCATTTTATGCATTAAGGTGAAAAAACATCCGACAATTAGATTCCCCCCAGCCCCCTGTTTACTTACCTGAGCCCTGGAAAGTCCTGCGTCGCAAACGCACTCGATCGTTGCCTTCTCGGCTCTTCATAGGATAGATTTATAGCAACGCAGCCGTTGGCTGTAAGGCTATGGACACTGACTGTATCACATGGGAGCACGCCCACAAGTTAACCCTCTTGGAAAAGAGCTTCCCAGAGGGAGTTAGCTCTTGCGGGGAGGAGCCGCGAGAGCCACCATGGGACCCCAGAAGAGAACATTCTGGGCCACTCTGTGCAAAATGAACTGCACAGTGGAGGTACGTATGATATGTTTGTTATTTTTTTTTTTAAAACACAAACCTTTACTATCACGTTAACTCTTGAACTTTCGTACCTCTGTACAGAATAGGTAACTTCTGTGGTGCAAATTTCTCCCGCTGCTATGGGAGGAAGACCGCTGGCAGAAGGAATACTTAAATCATTTACCTTGCTGCTAGAGGCTGTGCCACCTACAGTGCCTTGCAAAAGTATTCACCCCTTCTCATTTTTCGTTGACTCACAACCTGGAATTAACATGGATTGTTTGAGGATTTGCATAATTTAATTTACAGAACATGCCCACAACTTTTTTTTTTATTGTGAAGCAAACAACAAATAGGACAAAATAACAGAAACAGTCAATGTGCATAACTATTCACCCCCCTAAAGTCAATACTTTGTAGAGCTACATTTTGCGGCTATCACAGCTCCAAGTCACTTTGGATAAGTCTCTATGAGCTTGCCACATATTTACCACTGAGATTTTTGCCGATTCCTCTTTGAAAAACTGCTTCAGCTCCTTTAAGTTGGATGGTTTGCACTTGTGAACAGCAATCCTTAAATCTGATCACATATTTTCTATTGGATTGAGGTCTGGGCATTTTCCTTTTAAACCACTCAAGTGTTACTTTAGCAGTGTGTTTTGGGTCATTGCCTACTGGAAGGTGAACCTCTGTTCTAGCCTCAAATCACACACAGAGTGGTACAGGTTTTGCTCAAGAATATCCCTGTATTTAGCACTATCCATCTTTCCCTTAACTCTGACCAGTTTCCCAGTCCCGACTGCTAAAAAACATCCCCACAGCATATTTCACTCTCGGGATGGTGTTCTTTGGGTGATGTGATATGTTGGTTTTGCGCCAGACATGGCCAAAAAGTTCAGTTTTAGTCTCATCAGACGAGAGCACCTTCCTCCATACATTTTGGGAGTCTCCGACATGCCTTTTCACAATCTCAAAACATGCCATTTTGTTTTTTGCTGAAAGTAATGACTTTCTTCTGGCCACTCTGCCATAAAACCTAAATCCATAGAGGGTACGGCTTATTGTCTTCCTATGTCCAGATACTCCAGTCTCTGCTGTGAAACACTGCAGCTCCTCCAGGGTAACCTTAGGTCTCTGTGCTGCCTCTCTGAATAATGCCCTCCTTGCCCGGTCCGTGAGTTTTGGTGTGTGGCGACTCTTGGCAGGTTTGCTGTTGTGCCATGTTCTTTCCATTTGTTATGATAGATTTGATGGTGCTCCTAGGGATCATCAAAGCTTTGGATATTTTTTTATAACCTAACCCTGACTTGTACTTCTCAACAACTTTGTTTCCCTACTTGCTTGAAGAGTTCCTTGGTCTTCATGGCAGTTAGTAGTGCTTCTTGCTTAGGTGTTGCAGCCTCTGGGGCCTTTCAAAAAGGTGTGTATATGTAATGACAGATCATGTGACACTTAGATTGCACACAGGTGGACATAATTTCAGTAATTATGTGACTTCTTAAGGTATTTGGTTGCACCAGAGCTTTTTATGGGCTTCATAACAAAGGGGTACATACGCACATGCCAATTATCAGTTTTTTATTTCTGAAATAGTTTTGAAATAGTTTTATGCATATATTGTTTTTTATTTTACTTCACCAACTTAGACTATTGTGTGCTGAACCTTCACATATAATTTGGATTTAAACACCATTGAACTGAAGGCTGTAATGTAACAAAAAAGGTAAAAAACCAAGGGGGTGAATACTTTTGCAAGGCACTATATAACAGGTATAAGTTATCGACAGGTTGCTCATTAAACTTCTGTTTCTCTAGGTAACCACAGGTGTCTTCACAGTATTCCTTTTCCATACTGACGTCTTTATACCCCAGTGTGTTAAGACCCACTGGTTAACTGTATGTGTGTTGTTTACTTACGATACATCTCTTTAGTAACGTCAGACCAGGCAAGGACAATGTTTCAATACTTTACTTGGCAAAAGTGCAAAAATAAACATTTCACAGTCCAACAGACAAGACATGATACGTCCCAACTCCTAACTATAACTACAGGCTATGTGCTGCCCTGGCATACATGAAATGATGCAGTCTAGTAAGCATAGGCCCTTCAGAGGCATTTCTCCAGAACTGGTATCAGGGTGAACCCTAAGTTAAAAGTCTCTGTTGTAGGCAAGGACAAGCAACATTCTTCTACTCTCGGGAAGTTTCCTCATCCATCTCCATCCCTTATGGGTCTCACAACCCACAGTTGCGCTAGAACTCCTTGGCATCTCTCTCTCAAGGTTCTCCACTGCAGGGCAATGATGGCTCCCCTGGAGTGGACCACTGTCCCATTTTTGCATCCCACAGAGCAAATGGGGAAGGCTCAAAGAGGAACTGCTTACAAACATGTATCCTCTGCACATGTGGGATTAGTCTTGGGTATATACAAAATGTAAAATTCTAATTTTGGGTATGCCGCCTCATACTTTTTGATAAGGCCAAAGGAAGTCCATCTCAGACTTGGTTCTTATCCAAACACACACAATAACATTTCTCAACTATGAAAAGCACACCTCTCCCATCTGGGAATTGCTAAATTGCTGCACCTTCGACCCAGGTGTGTTGATTATACATAGACAAACAAAACAAAAAAAGAGCAAATCTTCAACATCAACAATCACCCTTGTACTTACATAGCAATAGTTGTTTATCACATTTCCAGTTCCAGCGATTGATGACGCTTTTCAAAATCCTATGCATCCAGGTCAAGCTGTCTTATAGTACCCAAAAAGGAACAACCTGAAATAATGTTCACTCCATAAGAACAGTTGACACATTCTTCTTTGTATCACTAAATATACATAGATTAAACTCAGGCTTTATTTTGTTTCTTATTACTTTCTGTAACATATTTATCAATCCTGCTTGTCACAAGTGCATTGTCTGTGAATGAAAAATGGTCTTTAGGAATCAAAAACAGCTCCCCTGTCTGCTTCTCTACTGGCGACTTTTGGATATCAACTACTGCCTGGGTCCTAAGTACAGTCTTCATTTGTTCTGTGTCCTGTGCAATCTTCTCCCACTGACATCCATACACATTGAAATTTGTTTTGGGACACAGTTTGGAACACAATTTGAAATGCTTTCAGTGCAGATAGCTTACACTGTTACCACGAGCAACCAGAATGTAAGGGTAATTTGGTAAAATCTGATATCAAATGAATTGAACCACTGTGTCCTTCCTTAGGAAAAAAGGAGTTTATAGTTCTTATCCAGCAAGTTAGATAAATGATGGGTTAGTTACTTCACAGACAACATTAACAATGTTCATTGGTGCAGTCTACATAGAGATGAGAAGACATGGGATACCTGAAGCAAGATACTAAACACAGACTCCAAAATTCTCCAGTTTGTTATTCTCATTCTCACATGTTATGCTTGGTCCCCTCTGCCCCTGGACATTGTTTCCTTATGAATCAAGGTTTTGTCTTGATCCACAACTTCTACAGCAAGACCGGGGGACCGTTTCTGCGGATAAATCCTCTTGTGTGTACTAGGCATAAGGTTATACTCACTGAACTTTGAACAAGATTTGCCGAACCCTTGGTGAACAATATCTGGGCAGATTTGCCTATCACTACTTTCCCACCTCACTTGATAGTCCAGATCCTTTTTCAAATCTGACTACTTTACATTCAGCAGTCAGCATCTTCAGACTGCCTGGCAGGAGGGGAAATTGTGCAGCATACACCTAGGGCATACGTTTAGGTGATTGAGACAACATAGCACACCATTCTCCATGTGAAAAAGTGCATGCCAAACATTTAACACCTTCCCAGCTCATGCTACCAGGACTGGTGATTGGCTTAGTTGTTAACCACTAGCAACGCAAGTTATTAACCCTTCTGACACAGACTGCTAAAGCATGATCAACAGCATCTGGCAGAAGCAATTGCAACATATGCTTAGACACACTCAAAATGAGGAAATATGTAAATATGTTGCAATCTGAATGCTTCCTAAAGATTGCACCAATGTGAAATTGCCATATCCCTACTTTATATACTGTATATCAGCATTCACCCTCTGCTTTCTATTATCTTCTCGTGCTACTCTATTTTGTTATACTAACATATTTTCTTTAAGGTAGACTAATTATTTTGAGGATGAAAATGAGTTATCAAGCAGGGATGTCTGCTATATTAGGCTCTCTACACATGGGACACTTTACATTCACCCAGGTGCTGTCATATCATCTTTGCTACATAAATAGAGCACTGCTGATTACATGTGCAATACGTCTCCTGTACAAATGGGGAGGATATGTTAGAAGCTAAATGAGGAAAATAGGGCAAGGGATGTTTTGATTTCTTTAGCATCTGTTGATAACTCCCACATGGGTCCCACTCATTATCAACAGCTCAAATCATTTGTTACTTTGCAATCAAGGATTTATTTACTGTGATATTGTATTTTTTTAATATTTATACTTTGCTATTTTTTTTTAAATACTATGATAACATCCTGTATAGAACCAGTTGCATGTCAGAATACTTTTTGGGATGTATTTGTGTGCCTTTTTATCCCAGGAAAATGATATATATATATATATATATATATATATATATATATATATATATATATATATATATATATATATATACATATATATATATATATACACTAATATGAGAGAGGTAGACAGAGAGGAAGAGAGGAAGGGATAGTGCTAGCATGCATTTAAATGTAGCGTCTGTTCCGAGCACTTTCAATATAAGAATTTACATATTTACATGTACTTAATTTAAGGGGTCAGGCTCAGAGACCAATAGTAGTAGAGCAGCACCCACTGACCAGCTGGATAAGTAAAGATGTAGGTTGTCCTAGTGGGTGCAAAGGCATTCTTTAAATAGGAAGTTCAAGGAGTTAAAGTTCAAGCAAGGTTCAAGGCAGGATCATTCAAGGAATTTTCCAGGGAGCTGTCCAGCATTCCAGGTAACTCAGTAGGGAGAGACATTGTCAGACACAACAGAGTTAGCAGGTTCATATCTGGGCCCTGAAAGTTGAATATATAAAAGGGTAAGCTCACCCTGTGTATTGAAGTGTATGATTTAGTGACTGTGACAATGGCAGCACAGGCATCTAAGCTGCTTTGTGTAGTGGAGTCCAAAGGAGTGGCCAGCATATTTGCAGGTGAGCTTACACTTTTTGGCACTGTTAAAGAGATGGACTTTAGGTGAGGGGTTGAGTTGGTATTTATACACACATGTGCTATTTCCTTCCCTGAAGCAAGCAAAGCCTCATTACATTTAATAAGCGGGCAGAAATGTGAAAAAAGAGCCTGGTCATGTTACAAAGTGCTCTCTGTTGCATTTTGCAGCAAACAATCCAAAGGAGACTGTAGGTACACCATGTCCTCCATTTTATGAATGTCCTGTAAAATGTGGGTGCAGTTTAACCCCTTCCCGCCGACCGTTTGCACATATGCGGTCTCGGCTTTCGGGGGTTATACCGCGATGATGCCCACAGCTGCAGGCATCATCCTGGTATCATTTTGTAGAGTCGGCGATTGACTTTCCAGGGATAACAATCGATGCAGCTAAAAGCTGCTCGGTTGTTATCCTGGAGTAGCGGGAGGGGACACCCCCCTCCCATTGCCTCCGCCGCTCTTACCGTGCCTCCCATCCCACCGGGGGACCCGATGCACAATCCGTTGCCCCCAGTGCTTAGCCAGAGACTGAAACGAAGCTGCGAAGAGCAAAAGAGGGATCAGGGGTCTATCATAAAGAGTACCTGTTACCACCTATTACTGTCACAAGGGATGTTTACATTCCTTGTGACAGCAATACAAGTGATCAAAATTCAAAAAGTTGCGTTTAAAACACAGCTGCACAAATACCGTGTGACATAAAATATTGTAACAATCGCCCTTTTATTCTCTAGATTCTCTGCTAAAAAAAATATATATAATGTGTGGGGGTTCTAAGTAATTTTCTAGCAAAAAATACGTATTTTAACTTGTAAACACCAAGGGCCAGATTCAGGTACCTGCGCTGCAGCGTAACGTATCTTGTTTACGTTACACCGCCGCAAGTTTTCAGCGCAAGTGCTTGATTCACAAAGCACTTGCCTGTAAACTTGCGGCGGTGTAACGTAAATGCGTTCGGCGCAAGCCCGCCTAATTCAAATGGGGCGTGTACCATTTAAATTAGGCACGTTCCCGCGCCGAACGTTCTGCGCATACTCCGTTAGGAAATTTCCCGCCGTGCTTTGCGCAAAATTACAGCGCCCCGACGTGGTTTTTGAACGGCGACGTGCGTTACGTCCTTTCGTATTCCTGGACGTCTTACGCCAAAAAAAATATTTAAATTTGACGCGGGAACGACGGCCATACTTTAACATGGCTGGTCTAAATCTAAGCCATGAAATAGCAGGCGTAAATTTGCGACGGGAAAAGCCGACTAGCGACGACGTAAGAGAATGCGATGAACGCGCGTACCTTCGTGGATCGCCGTAAACAGCCAATTTGCATACCCGACGCGGAAAATGACGCAAACTCCACCCAGCGGGCGCCGGAGTATTACACCTACGATCCGAAGGCTTACGAAGCCGTACGCCTGTCGGATTCGAAGCCTAAAGCTGTCGTAACTTGTTTTGAGCATTCAAAACAACGCTACGACGCGGCAAATTTGAAAATACGCCGGAGTATCAGTAGATACGCCGGCCTATTACAACTGTGAATCTGGCCCCAAATGTCATAAATAATCTTAGGCCCCATACACACGATAGAATCCATCCGCTGAAATTTATCCGCGGATCGGTTTCAGCGGATCGGCGGATTTATCTGTTGGTCCGCTGGAACGTACACACTAGCGCATAAAAATCCCCGCGAACCAGAACGTATGCAACGTAAACCACGTAAGACGTCACTTTAAAGGGGAAGACCAAAGTCAACGGCGCCGCCCTCTGTTCCGCTTTTGCTAGTTCCGTGTTACCGCGTGCTAGTGAAGGTTTGGTTAGAGCCGATTCGTGCTTTTCAGTCTCCGCGTTTTGACAGTAGGTATTCTCGGGTTCAGTGCGTTTGCTTGCGGGTTCGCAGTTGGCATTCGGGCACAGGCTTTCAGCACGTTTCTGCGTACTGACTCGTATCTGTTTGTCGTGCGTTCTTAGCAGGTTGTGCTGGATTTGGGGGTGCTTTCTGTTGGAGTGTGTTCTTGACTGACCAGCCGGCCGGTTTGAAGCCATGATGGAGCAGCAGCGTCGATTCTCGCGAATTGGTGCTGGTTATGGGATTGCTTCTGGCCATGTCCAGCGAACCTGTTTATTGGCCAGGAACAGTGGGAGGAGGCGTTTCTGGGCCAAGAATTGGTTGCGCCAGCGTGACCAGTTTTCTCATATGCCTCTGCTTAGGGAACTCCAGGAGAATAATCCTGATGACTTTAGGAATTTTCTCCGCATGACGGACCCCGTATTCAACCGTCTGCTGGATCTTCTGTCCCCCTATATCACGAGGCAGGACACTGTGATGCGCCAAGCCATCACGGCCGAGCAGAGGCTTATTGCCACGTTGCGGTACCTGGCGACTGGGAGGAGCCTGCAGGACCTCAAGTTCTCAACAGGCATCTCTCCCCAGTCGCTTGGGGTCATCATACCGGAGACGTGTACTGCCATCATACGTGTTCTGAAGGAGGAGTATATTAAGGTAAGTTTCCTCATGTTAACATCACAATGTTTTTTTTAAAAAATGTGTGAGAAAGTCTAATTTTTTGTTATTCCCTAATAACCATGAGATTGTAATCTGCTGTGTGTTGGATGTTCCCTTTTCTCCCCATGCATGTTGTTATCCTTTATACATGTTTGTTTTGGGCCTACCTGCATATTTTGTCCTTACCCACCATAAACCTGTCCAGCATGCTTTCCTAGGCCCAAACCCACCTAGCCAATTTTTGGGTGATTTTTTGGCTAATCCATTGTAGCTCTGCCCCCCCCCCTCCTCCCCCCCGAAAATTGTTTATTGCTCTATCATCAGAGGGATGTGGAGTCTGATAATTAAGTGGGCCTATATTTTTGAAAAAAAATACTCACTTCACAATGCTTGTAGGAAATGTGAATCCTGTTGTTGATGTTGCACAATGATGGTTTTTGTATTTTGTTTGCAATGTTTATGTGCCAAAGTAATAAATCTCTTTTTTTTTGTTTGTCCCCACAGCTACCCTCCACACCACAGGAATGGCAGTCTGTGGCTTCCCAATTTGCCCAGCGTTGTGATTTTCCGAACTGCGGTGGAGCAATAGATGGGAAACACGTCCGCATAGTGCCCCCACCCCACTCGGGGTCCTACTATTATAACTACAAGGGTTTTCATAGTATCGTGTTGATGGCGGTGGTGTCGGCACAGTATGAGTTTCTATATGTGGACGTGGGGAAGAATGGCCGGCTGTCAGATGGGGGAGTGTTCTCACGGACTGAATTCTACGATCGTCTACAAACTGGTGGTCTGGCATTGCCACCAGATGAAGATAATGTGGAAGGACTTCAGTTTGTGTTCCTAGCAGACGAAGCTTTCGGGCTTGGACCTCACTTAATGTGGCCTTTTCCCCAGAGGACCCTCACCTAAGAGAGGAGGGTGTTTAATTATCGGTTGGCCAGGGCTCGGAGGGTAGTCGAGAATGCCTTTGGGATCCTCTCCAACCGGTTCCGCCTTTTCCTGACAGCGATACACTTGGCGGAATATAAATTGAACACCATTGTATTTGCCTGCTGCATTTTGCACAACTTTTTACGCAGGCACTCCCAGACGTACCTACCCGACAGCGTTTCTGAGGCAAGACTACTCTCAGATCCTCTCCCTGGGCTGGACACTGGTCGCACTGGCTTTGCCACCCAATCAGCTTGTGAGGTACGCGACAAATATGTTGAGTACTTCATGGGTCGGGGGGCCATTGCTATGCCAGATCATATTTCTTTCTAATTCGGCCCCCAAAAGAAAGAAATATTCACAGAACTAATAAATAATTAGACCATTGGACTTTATACAGTTGTTTGTCATTACTGCTTTTTCTCTTTTTATCTGTCTTCCTGGTTCTCACCAAAAATAGTGCCAAATGTAGGGTTCAGGTTTTAGTAAATAAACACAATTGCACATTATTCACTCATCTCCAAACTGGGTATTCAGCATATAAAAGAATAAAGCCACTCATTTTTAGGATTTTGGAAAAGCTTTTTTTATTTTCAGCTTTTTCATTTTCCTTGATTTTTCAAAAGATTTTTAGTAACAAACATTTTTAGTTTGCAAGGCGTTTTGTGTGTTTTTTCATATTTTTTTTTTGTCCAAACAATGTTTTTTTAATTTTTTGGTGTTCACAAACAATGTAGTACAATTGTACCATTTTTCACACAAATATTCTATTTCCCAACTGTAAACTTAACCAAATGTTTATTTTGTCTTATTTTTTTATATTTATTTTTCCCAAAATATGTTTGAGATTTTTTATCTCTATTTTTTTACTAAATTTTTTTTGGAATTATTATCAAAAATATTGCTAACATTTTTTGAATATATTTGTTAACCAAATTTTTTAATTTTTTATTTTTTTTTATATTTTTTTCGTAATTTTTTTTTTAAAATTTTGAATAATTATTTTATAATTAATTTTTTTGTTTTTTTATTTAAAAAAAAAAGATTGGTAACATTTTTGGATAGATTTGTTACCCAATTTTTTTTTAAAAAAAGTTTTTTTTTCAAAAATGTTTTTTTTTATTTTTTTGGATTTTTCAGGCTTGTTGATTGTAAGCCATTTTTTTGCTTAAAAAAATATAACATGTAAAAAAAATTTAAAAGACAAATGTGTCACTTTTACATTCACAATAACAGTCATGGTGTGATTTCACACCGGAACACGCCAAAATTTGAAGATGCACACATTCAGTGCAATTCGCCAAATGTCAGTTCTACAACATAGAAACACAGACAAAGGGCGACATGTGCTATCTGCCATCATGGGTGATCAATGTCTGTGTTTTGTGGGAGCAAACCCTTCCTCGAAAACTAATTGAGAATCGAGGAGGTGGTTTTACCCACAAAGCACAGATATTCGATATTCTGTGATGGCAGATAGCACATGTTGACACACTGTGTGTGCATCTTCAAATTTTGGCGTGTTGCTGAGTCAAAAATTAAAACAGGTTGGGGGATGGGCAGGGGGGGGGTGTTCAGTCTTTGACACGGCCCATCATGTCAATGATGTTTTTATAGTTTTGTTCTATAATCAGCATTCTTTGCCGCATAGTGTCCAGCTCGGTGCAGCACTCCACAATTACATTTCTCACATTCTGTTCCATGAGAACCATCCGTTGCCGCATATTATCCATTTCACTGCTGCACTCCATCACTTGCTGGATAATTATTCCCGCACTTGCGCGAGAAAAATGCGGAACAGCATCTTCATCCCCTACAAAATGAATCCAAAATATAAAATTAACAATTTTACCGGCCTATCTACATCTAGGGTTGCCACCTCATCCCTTTAAACCAGAACACATATTAATTACACAGGTTCTGTGGCTGATTAAAAGGTGGTAATTTAACTCACCTGGTGCCATATCTGCATTACATTAGCCACAGAACATGTGTAATCCATATGTGTTCGGGATTAAAGGGATGAGGTGGCAACCCTATCTACATCTGTTTTGCCCTATAATGCTGGGGTGACACTGACCTAATGGTGTGCGAATTTCCTCCTCCTCCACCACTTCTCCATCTTCAATAACTCCTCCTTCTTGAACCACTTCCCCCTCATCCTCCACGACTCCTCCTTCTTCTTCTTCCATCAATCCACCATCTTCAAATTCACCAAAATCATCTTGTTCAAATTCATCTTCATCCTCCACAACTACCAAATTTAAAATGACTCCATCCTCCTCTCTTCCTTCCTCCTCTCTTCCTTCCACCTCCTCCTCCACATCCTCCTCTCTTCCTTCCTCCTCCTCCTCCACATCCTCCTCTCTTCCTTCCTCCTCCTCCTCCACATCCTCCTCTCTTCCTTCCTCCTCCTCCTCCACATGGCCAGATGGCAGATTCCGGGCGTGTCTTGCCCTCTCTGCCTCCTCGAAATGCTGGCGTCTTCTTTCCCCTATAAATAACACAAAAACAATATGTTTCCTCATCAGCACACAGATATTGTAGAGCAGAAATCGCACACATTGCATAGAAGTTTAGAGGCTTTAATTGATTATTTTTTTGTGTCTTATCACCCCAAACCTACATTTTTGGATGACTTCTAGGCCAAGCTCTGATTCAGTCCCTTTTTAGCGAAGTGACACACATGGATGTCCCCCCTTAAAATTTAGAGCTGAGACCATACAAATTTTAGTGTAATATTTTGGGGGAGACACAGGTGCTCTGGATTACAGATATGAAAACACCTGCTTAGTAGCACTGTTTGCATTTCCCATTCTAGGATTCAAATTTTAGAAAACTATATTTTTACACAATGTTTACAAACAATGTTTTTGGCAAGAGAGGCATGTCCAGGTGTGTTGTTCCTGGGCCAACATCGTATTGGTGAGAAGCAATCTGATGTGAACAAGGTTTCCTATTAACACTCGTTGGCCAAGCAAATGATATTATTAAAAAAAAATTCTATTTCAACATGTGTTCAGAAGTACAACCAGGCCAAGGATACAGATGTAGAAATGTACCTGACCAAACATTAAACTAATAAAATTGTCCCCCCCCACAAACAAAAAAAAAACTTACTTTTTTGAGGATTTTTTTTATTTTCTTCAATTGATGTGGCTCACAGAGTTTCAAGTCGGACCACCGCTTCCGTAGCTGCTCCTTGGACCTGGTGATCCCGAACATCCTCTGCATTCTCCTTGCCACCTTCTCCATAATTTTCCCCTTCCTGCGGTTTGGGGTCTTGTATGGCCCATATTGCCCATCATAGTCCTTCCTCTGCATTATTTCGACCAGCTCCACCATTTCGGCAAAAGACATATTAGTGGCCTTATAACATTTTGGCCGGGATCGCGACGTTCCTGCCTCTGTCACTTCACTTGCGGCCTGAGAGCTCCGTGCACGCTTGTGTGACATCGCCATCTTTCCTTCCCACAGAGATTAGGGGCGTGGAAAAGAGGAAATGTCCCGTCATGGGCGGGGACGAGGGCGGCGGTTCATGCATACGCGGAGTGTAGAGAATGAATAAGACGTGATTACGTAGGTTACGCGGAGATTATTCGCTCGTTTCACAGAAGTAACATAGTTCACGCCATATTTTTTGAGTTAACATTGATTAGGGGGCATGACAAAGGTGACGAAGGCGGTGTGTCACGCACACGCGGAGTCTATTAAAGGGAACCTACGTGATTACGTAGGTTACGCGGAGATTATTAGAACATTTGACAGAAGTTACACAGTTCACGCCATATTTTTTGAGTTAACATTGATTAGGGGGCATGGCAAAGGTGACGAAGGCGGTGTGTCACGCACACGCGGAGTATATTAAAGGGAACCTACGTGATTATGTAGGTTACGCGGAGATTATTAGAACATTTGACAGAAGTTACACAGTTAACGCCATATTTTTTGAGTTAACATTGATTAGGGGGCATGGCAAAGGTGACGAAGGCGGTGTGTCACGCACACGCGGAGTCTATAAAAGGGAACCTACGTGATTACGTAGGTTACGCGGAGATTATTTCATCGTGCTTCACGAGGAGCTAGAGATAATAAGGTAAGAAATTACAACATGGGATCAGCAGAGGCCTAGAAACTTGAGAGCCATGGGATTGGGGTTTTGTCTGTTGTTTGCACCCTTTTAACGCTACTTATGTTTCTTGTGTCCCCAAAACAGTATTTACTTCTCACAATGCTTTCACACATCACTTAAATCTAGATGTGAAGAATGCTCTACCTATTTGTACTTTTTGCCAGGTGTATTGTGATCATGCAAGTATTGTTCTGTGTTGGTTGGCCAGAGGTTATTAGGAAGTGTATTTATATGTCAGGAATGATGAGGGGCATGCTAGGTACACATGAAATAGTGCCTTGAGGAATGGTCAAAATAGTAAAAATTGTGGATGGTTCTAGATTACACGTATTTAGCAAACTTATTTCAAAAAGGGTCTGCATGTGAACTCATTTTTGGTCACAACAATGGGGCAGAGCTGGCCAGCATTTTAGCTGCAGGAGACACTGTGTTTGCATAGTACTTGATAAATCTGGGGCCACATATTATTACAATGTGAATGCTGTGCATTTTTTAATGCTTATTTATTTTTGTTTTAACAGTGTTAAGCTTGAAAATTGCCAAAGCAAATTAGAATAAACCATGGACCAGATCGTGGGTAAAGAAATTATTGCTCGCCTAATAGAAAAGTTTAGGGAAATGCCCCTACTTTGGGATACAAAACATCCCCACTATTCGAAGCGGGACCGACAAACGGCAGCACTTGATGAGATTGCTACATATATGCAGACATGGGTTCCCGGCTGCACAGGCGAGATGGTCAAGAAGAAAATGAACAACCCGAGGGCCGCATACCGAACCAAAAGAAGAGAACTACGTGAACAAAGATCAGGAGCAGCAGCAAGCGAGTCCACGGAGCCCAGTCTGTGGTACTACCAAGAGCTGGAGTTTTTGGGGGATCAAATGGAGGGCCGGCAATCAATGTCAAGCCTTCCTTCCAGCCGGCATCGCAGCAGACCTTCCACGGATCACCACAGCCAGGAGGAGTACAGTGAGGGGCTGGCTGGCATGCATCAAAATCTGCGACTCTCCACTTCTTCTGAGGTAGAGTATTTTTCTAAATTTTTTTGGGCTGCTAATTCTTGTTTGTTTATTGAGTTGATATTGTAATCCCAAAAGAAAAAATGGCCTAGAAAAGTCATGGGCATAAAAATAGGGGTCATGGATGCCAAGTGCAGGGATCAGAAGGAGAGTCTATTCAAGTTTAAAGTAAGATAAAACAAACCAGTCTAGAGCATGAAAATGTGTGTGATTTGCTTGTGCCAAATTGTAAAACATGTCCCTTTTTTTGCCACAGGAAGAAGTGAGCAGCCATGATTTTTCGGCTACTGATGCGGAGATGCATGCCAGCCAGGAGGAAGGGGTCAGTGGCAGCCAGGAGGAGGAGGCCAGGCCCAGCACCAGTCAGCAGGGCCCCAGGCCCAGGGTCAGCACCACCAGGCAAGTCCCTCCCCCCGGGTCAGGCAAGCAGGCCTAATGAGGCGCAGGAGGCAAGTGGAGGACGCAAGCCTCGAGATGATAAGGGAGGCTAGCGCCTTAATGAGGGCCCCCCTCAACCCCACTGAGGCCTACAGTGCCTATGTGGCACACGAAATGTCACAAGCGGGGGAGGCCGATCAGAGGCTTGCCAAGGACCTGTTTAACCAGGTCCTTTTATGGATGCACCAGGGCTGGCTGACCAATGACACTGAGCTGAGTGACCCGGCCCATCCTGCCCAACACCTGCTAACTCCTCCTGCTGCCACATCATCCCCACCTGCAAGGGGCCGTGGACGGGTCCGTGGAAGATCTGCTGCAATGCAGGCTGCAAGGAGGGTTACAAGGAACAGGAGAAGATGATTCCCGGCCTTCCATTTGATCCCCCAAAAACTTTGGTCTTTTTGGACTACCACAGCCTGGGCTCCATTGGCTCACTTGCTGCTGCTCCTGGTTTTTGTTTTTGTGGTTGTTCTTTTTAGTTCTCGGTATGTGGTCCTCAAGGTTTGCCATTTTCTCCTTGACTATGTTGCCTGTGCAGTCTGGAACACAAGTCTGCATGTATGTTGCTATCTCATCAAGTGCTGCCGTGCTAGGTAATTTATTTTTGTTTATGGCCAAAATAAATGGTTATTTGATTTACTGAAATACCTTGTCTATTGTGTTTTAATACTGTGGTGATTAGGCATGAAACATTTTAGCAAATAATATGTGTCATTTAGAAAGGACACCAACTCCTTGGGGGGGGGGGGGGGGGGGGGGTGTACATTTGGCGTACCAACTTGGTAAAACAAAAAAGGAAAAACACACGCCAAAATAAAATGGTGACATAACTTGACAAAAAAAAAAATGTGCAAGAAAAAACAATGGTGACATAAATTGCACAAAAAAACAAAAAAACAAAAAAAAATGCAAGAAAAAACAATGGTGACATAACTTGACAAAAAAAAAAAATGTGCAAGAAAAAACAATGGTGTCAAAAATTGCACAAAAAACAAAAAAAAATGCAAGAAAAAACAATGGTGACATAACTTGACAAAAAAAAAAAAAATGTGCAAGAAAAAACAATGGTGACATAAATTACACAAAAAAAAATTAAAAAAATTTGCAAGAAAAACAATGGTGACATAAATTGCACAAAAAAAAAAAAAAAAAAATGTGCAAGAAAAAACAATGGTGACATAAATTGCACAAAAAAGAAAAAAAAAAGAAAAAAAAAGAAACAACATTAAATAAAAAAAAAAAAAACAGAAACATAGACATGTGGAGGACAAAAAGAAAGTTCCAACATCTGGATAGATAGCATCAGCAAGAGAACGGGTTTTTCCTGACTGACTCCATGGCAGCCTACGTGTGGGTTAATCCCGCCTCCTCTCCAATGTGATAGGACCCCATACCCATAAAAGTTAACTCACCAATAGACTCAGTGTTCCTTTTTTTTCCTCCTCCATGGATCAGATTCATTTTCTTCAAGGAATGGAAAAGGGCACACTTTAAGCGGTGCAGCTCGGATCCCAGCCATGGGCGGGTGGAGAGCTTGCCCAGCATATCTTGTTATATGCTGTGGCGTGTGCTGAAGACTGGATTCGGCTGGCAAGGTCCATCTTTATCTTACTCCATGGCAGTCGCCTATTTGTTATTCTATGTTGTTTGTTGTTTGTTTGTACATGTGTGGCGGCTGGAGCGCTTCTGCGTTCCAGCACGCCTGTGGCTTCCTGGTTCCCCATCGCCTGTGTCCCGCGCATGCGCTGTACCCACTCCCGGAGCGAGGCTTGGTCACGCATGCGCAGTCCGTCGGTTCCCGCGGCGGCCGCGCAGGCGCCGTGGGTTCGCGGTCCACTGCGCAGGCGCGTACGTGGAGGACGTGTGACGTCACCGGCGGGCCTTTTAAAATCAGCTGCTGGCCTGTGTTCATTGGGTTTCCCTACAGGCGAGCAGCTGATTGACCGTCTGTGCTACTCTGCTAAAGCTGTCAGGTCAGTGAGAAATCCTTTTTTGCTTCTGGCTAAATTGATTTTACCATTTCCTGCTGTGCACTTTCTACTTGTCTATTCCAATTAATTGTTTAATTATTTTCTAATACTAAATTAATTTATTTATATGCATTTACTTTATTTTGTTGGTTCTGTTCATTTATTAAAAAAAAAAAAAAAAAAAACACACACAGATGAGTTAAGAAATTTCTTAAAGGGGCAGTATACTCATTTTATTTTTTGTATTATTCGGCACCATAGGTTCCTTTTTGGTTCCGAATCAGTGTCACCTTTTACACGCAGGTCCGGGAATTATGGACCAGTCACCGTCTACAGGCGGCCAGCCCTCACGCACAAGGTATGTGCGGGAAAGGGTTCGGGTTTGGGGCTGCTAGTCACATTTTCATGTGTGTTGACAGTTTCCTCCCTAAATGTTTTTTATTTAGCCCTTCCAATCCAGAACCGGAAGACCTTGCCAGTCCGCAACGCACTTCTTCTTCCTCAAAGTCGAGGTCCAAGCGTAGATCTCCATCTACTTCTTCCCACCGGAGGAGAAGATCACATTCCTCCTCAAGACACCGCTCCCACCGCCATGATAGTCGCTCTGATCGCAGAGCCTGCTGGGGATGTGACACTCGTGTCCCGGAGGGCAAGTCATTGTGCGACCGATGCTACGCCCATGCGGTCAGGGAAAAAGAGACTGATGGTCATCGTATCGAGTCTCTGGTGGAACGTGTGGTTCAACGAACTCTTATGCCGCGTACACACCATCGTTTTCTGCGATGGAAAAATGCGACGCTTTATGTGCTTTAAAAAAACGTCATTTTTCAAACTTCAATTTGAACAACGACGTAGCATACACACCATCGCTTTTTCACAACGCTCTAGCACAGCGCAGTTCCGTCAATCACGCACGACGTCACTATAAAGGGTCGTTTCCATGCGGAAGACGGCCTCTTTTGCTGATATCGTGTTGCTGCGTGTTAGTAAAAGTTTGGTGAGATACGATTCGTGATTTTCAGTGACTGTGCTTTAAATGTCGTTTTCTTGTCTATAAGCTGAAAAACACCTTAACGAATGTGCTGATTCCATTCTGAACAGTCGTTTTACATGAATGAGCGCTGCCGTCTCCTAACTTGCTTCTGAGCATGCGCGGGCTTAAATCGACGTTTTTACGTACACACGGTCAATGTTTAGAACACAGAAAACGACGTCGGCCAAAAACGACACATAAAATTGAAGCATGCTTCAATTTTTTTCTGTCGTTTTTTAGAAGACATAAAACGACGTTTTTGCCCACACACGGTCAATTAAATTGACGTTTTTGAAAATGACGTTTTTTTCCATCGCAGAAAACGATGGTGTGTACGCGGCATAAGAGAGAACATGCCCCACACGCAGATTCAGACCAACACTGACGGGTCTGTTTCTCCAAACTTAGAGATCCTAGAGGATCCAGGTCCTTCCCGGCCTCAAGCCTCCACTCCGGCTTTTCCTGAGGGTGACCTAGAGAGTGATGAAGAAGGCTTAGAATTTGACTTCGCGCAGGTGACGCCACTCGTCAAAGCGATTAAGGAGGCTCTCTTATGGGAGGAACAACCTGCTTCTCCAGCCAAGCAGAAAAAATATTTTAAACGCTTGGGAAAAGAACGCCCTACGTTCCCGTTTCTGTCTGAACTGAAGGGTATCTTTGAAGAGGAATGGAGCAAGGTGGACAAGAAATCTTCCATGGCTAACAAAGCCTCAAAGCTCTATCCCTTCAAACAGGAGGAGGTCAAACATTTGGAGAATGTTCCTCTAGTGGATGCGGCAGTAACAAGACTTGCTAAACACGTCACTTTACCTATTGCTGATTCCGTCTCTTTCAAAGATGGCCTGGACAGAAGAATGGACCAGGACCTCAGAAGAATTTATGGCCTAGCGGGCACAGCGTGCAAACCGGCTCTAGCTTTAGCGGCATTATCAAAGGCCATGGAAGCCTGGACGGAAAACGTTGATTCTTTCCTCAAAGGCGTCTCTGAAGAACTAGCCAAGAACTCAGCCACGGCAGAGCTAAAACTGGCGGTCGCATTCCTGGGTGAAGCCTCCGTTGACTTAATCCGCCTGTTAGCTAGGATTATGCTTTCTTCTGTGACCGCAAAACGGGCCCTCTGGCTACGCCCCTGGGTTGCTGACCCATCATCGAAGCAGAACTGGTGCAAGATTCCCTTCGAAGGGTCAACCCTGTTTGGTAACAAGCTGGATGATGCCATCTCCAAAGCCACGGGTGGCAAGTCGGGTTTCCTTCCTCAGGACAAGCGCCAAACAGGAAGAAAAACACCCCAATTTCGGCGATACAGCCCGGATCGCGCTAGGGAAGCTCGCGCTTACAGACCAGGCGGAAATTACAGAAGGAATTGGAGCAGAGGTAGAGGCTCCTACCGCAAACCAACTCCAACTACTCAAGCGTCAACTGGACGCGACAAAGGGAAATCTTTTTGAGACAACGCCCGCCCAAGCGGATCGGGTAGGAGCTCGTCTACTCCTTTATCGGCACGTCTGGGCGGCCTCAATCAAGGACTTTTGGGTCATCAAGACCGTGACCTCAGGACACACATGGTCCTTTTCCAGTCCTCCCTGTCCAAAGTTCATCTCCACTCTTCTTCCAGGGTCACTGGAACAGAGACAGGTCCTTCTAGATTACATTCACCTCCTGAAAATTCAAGGGGCAGTGGTACACGTCCCAAAAGACGAACAGTTTCTTGGGGTATACTCCCCTCTCTTCTTAGTACAGAAGAAGAACGGTACCTGGCGTCCAGTCATAGACTTAACGTACCTGAACAAATTTATAACACACAAAAAGTTCAAGATGGAAACTTTATCAACCATCCAACAAGCAATACAACCGGGCGACTGGATGATTTCTGTGGACCTAAAGGATGCCTATTTTCACGTCCCAGTAGCAGCAGAGCTGCACAAGTTCCTCAGGTTCTATGTCAACCAGGAACATCTTCAGTTCGTATGTCTACCCTTTGGCCTAACAACATCCCCACGGGTCTTCACCAAAGTTCTTTTGGCACTGGTAGCCCTCATCAGGCTGAAGAAGATTCGTTTGTACCATTATCTGGACGATCTCCTGGTCTTGTCCCAAGACAAAACCCTTCTCCTGGCACAGAGAGATCAGGTCATCTCGACCTTGTCCGAATTCGGGTGGCTCCTGAACCTGGCAAAAAGCCACCTAGAGCCAACTCAGTGTCTAACCTATCTGGGAGCTCAATTCGACACGGTAAGGAAGACCATCTCCCTACCAGTAGAGAAGATTCCGGTAATTCAGGGGAGGATTTCCCGGGCCTTGAGTACTCGCCACCTAAGAGCTCATCAATGCTTGAAGATCATTGGGACAATGGTATCCACAACACCAATGGTGAAATGGGCGCTTTGGAGGCTACGTCCCTTCCAATCCGGCTTTCTCAGGCAGTGGAAATCAGGGAGCATGAGTCAGCGGATCCACATTTCATCGTCAATGAGGGGCAGCCTCTTCTGGTGGCTTCAACCGAAGAATCTGCTGAATTTTCACTCCATCGCTCCAGTTTCGTGGGTCACAGTGACAACAGATGCCAGTGGCTCCGGTTGGGGGGCCTTATGCGGCACAAGCATGGCGCAAGGCAGGTGGGACGCTCGCCTCCACAATCCAGGCTCGAACACCCTGGAGCTTCGAGCGGCCTGGTGTGCCCTACAGTCCTTTTCACAACTGCTGAAGGGAAAGTCAGTAATTCTAAGGATGGACAACACCACAGCAGTATCATATGTCAAGAGACAAGGCGGGACTCGGAGCTCATCCCTTCTCCAGGAAGTAGAGCCCATTATGAAATGGGCCCAAGTGAACCTGGTCAACCTGACGGCTGTTTTCATTCCAGGCATTCAGAACTCCCAGGCGGATTTCCTGTCACGAACTCAGGTGGACGTCAACGAATGGTCTCTCCACGATCAGTCCTTCCGTTGGATATTATCCCTGGGAGTCAATCCCCAAGTGGATCTCTTTGCTTCCCCGAACAATGCCAAATTGAAGAAATTCTACACGAGGGGTTACTACAGCCAGGCAATCGGGACAGATGCCCTAACGGATCGGTGGCGGTTTCAGAGGGCGTACGCCTTTCCCCCGATCCCAATAATTCTAAAATTCCTGAAGAGACTTCTAGCGGAAGAAGTGGAAATCACAATGGTGGCTCCATACTGGCCGAACAGGCCATGGTTCCCTCTTCTGGTTCAGCTGAGTCTTCAGGACCCAATTCCAATACCATGCAGACCAGACCTTCTCTCCCAGGGGACACTCCTCCATCCCTGTCCGGCTCAAATGAAACTAGCGGTCTGGTTCTTGAAAGGGAAAGGCTAGAATCCCTTGGCTGCGCCTCTCGGGTGATCTCTACCCTTATGAGCTCAAGGAAAGGAAGCACAAATAAAGTGTACGGTAGAATATGGTCTAAGTTTGTGGAATTTTCTTTAACCGCGGGCAGTTCCTTCAAGAACCCAGAAATCCAAAACATCCTAAGCTTTCTTCAATCAGGGCTAGACCTACCCCTGTCTGTAAGCTCACTAAGAGTTCAAATCTCAGCACTTTCAGCCTTTTCTGGAATTCCTTGGGCAACCCATCCACTAATCAAACAGTTTTTTCGTGGAGCTTCAAGATTGAGACCTCTGAGGAAACCAAGATTCCCCAAATGGGATCTCCCGTTAGTTCTTGACTTTTTGAATGGACTTAGTATGTCGGGGCCCTTCCCGTCCTCGTTGAAGAACTTTTCAGCCAAAGTAGCCTTTTTGGTAGCCATCACCTCGGCCAAGAGAGTGTCCGAGATCGGTTTTCTGGGTCACAAAGAGCCATTTCTCACCTTTTTTCCAGACAGAGTGGTTCTGATACCTATGCTGGGCTCCAAACCAAAGGTCTCGTCGGTTTTCCATGAGAATCAGGAAGTAGTTCTCCCTACCTTTAAAAACCCAGATTCTGATGAGACTCACCCTCTGGATATGGGCAAGATACTCACTGAATATCTTCAAGTTACATCTACATTCAGACGTTCTGATCACCTGTTCGTCCTGCATTCAGGCAAGAACAAGGGGAAAAAGGCATCTTCAAGAACAATCGCATCCTGGATCGTCCAGACGATACAACAGGCTTATTGTGCAAAGGGCTTGGCTCCTCCACAGGCGGTAACAGCTCACTCCACGAGAGGGATGGCAGCTTCCTGGGCAGCAGCCCGTCATGTGGCGCCAGACGTTATTTGTAGAGCGGCCTCTTGGTCTTCTATAAACACCTTTATGTCCCATTACTGTGTTGAACCTGCAGCACTGTCTTCTGTAAATTTTGGTTTATCAGTCTTGTCGGCTGACGGGACAAATTAAATATATTTCTGTTCAGCATACCCACCCGTGTGTTTGGCTAGTTATTTCCCACACGTAGGCTGCCATGGAGTCAGTCAGGAAAAAGGAAAATTTATTATCATACTTACCGTAATTTTCCTTTCCTGATGGACTCCATGGCAGACGGAGTTCCCACCCTGAAATTATGGAGTCGGGATAGTTACGGAACACTGAGTCTATTGGTGAGTTAACTTTTATGGGTATGGGGTCCTATCACATTGGAGAGGAGGCGGGATTAACCCACACGTAGGCTGCCATGGAGTCCATCAGGAAAGGAAAATTACGGTAAGTATGATAATAAATTTTCCTTTATTCTAGCAAGAGAACGCCGAAAAAACAAGAGGCAATAAACGACACACTAGATATTTAAAAGGATGAATGTGCCATATCACAAACAAACGAGAGTTTTACCTGAACGAGTGCTCCCATCCCCTTATTTTGTCTGAGCATGCGCAGGGTTTTTATCCGCGGATATTGTGTACTAACCAACGGATCTGTCCGTCGGATAGATTTGTTTAGCATGTCAGCAAATATTCGATCTGCTGAAAAGCGAGTCGACGGATAAATATCCGCGGAAAAGTATCCGCTGGAACGTACACACCATAGGATCTATCCGCTGAAACCCATTCGCTGGGATTTTTCAGCGGATGGATTCTATCGTGTGTATGGGGCCTTAGTCATGAAAGGGATAAACATTGCAGTGCCCTGTGGAGTGTGGATAGCAGTAACTACTTTTCATTATAAAAAACATTATAGAGGTAAAAATACATACTAGTTTCAGTTCATTCACAAGATTTGCACTCATCTTCTTGCCTTTTAATTATTTATTGTGATAGGTGAGATCATTGACCAAAATGGAAACTTTAGAGACTAGAAAGAAGCAAGGGGGCATGCATGCCATTTAAATTTAAGAATTGCATATAGATTCAGTTGTCTATATCTTTGGGTCTGCTGATTATTCTGATACATTATTTTTGCTAAAGGCAATCTATGCATTTGTGATTATCTTTACACTTAGTAAAGAAAGCCAAGGAATGCGGCATAGATTAGTGTGTGAAATTTCTGTCAAGCTTTGCATGAATGCAGAATGAAAATAAGTCAATTAACCCAAGCCCTAATTACTGTATAAAAATGATACGCAAGCAAAATCCTGAATTTCACGTACAGATTTACCAGCCCCAACCTACAAGCTGCTTCACACCCAATATGAGACAAGATGAGATTGCTACTGTCATAGATGTTCTAGGCAGATAAATTGAACATAGAATGAACAAATACTTTTCTATAGTTCACGTATACGATTTAAAACAAAAAACGTTGGCTCCTGTTTCAAGTACCCTTTAGGTGTGTATCACATGTATTTCAGTCAGATATATGCATTTATTGCTTTTTTTCTGTTTTATATTTTGTGTACTGTTTATAGCTTATGAACTATGTTTACCAGATATTAGCCATGCATTTGGTAGATATGATGCAAGTTAAATACATAATATTATTAAATCTATTTTTAATTTCCAAGCTAGAATAAAATAAATTATATTCAATTCACCTAAAATCTGATATGCAATTTATGCACATGGGAAAAACAAAAATACAAATATAGGTTAATCACCAGTCAGATTTGTTAATTGTGGCTGTATGATTTACTTCACAGGGCAAAATATTTTCCAGGGAAAAGTGGCATAATTGGACCATTCACTAGTTTACTGAGCATCCCCCTGAGGAACACACGTGATTCCCTGTGTTGACACACGTTGGGGAGGGGATAGTACAGTGTTGTGGGCAGCAGCAGCTTACACGCTGTCTGAGGAGACCAGGAAGTTGAACGGAAACCCCACGAGCATAAGATTGGTGTGCTCAAGCACCTGATACATGTGAGTACCCCTTTGTGGGGTTGTTTTTTAAAATAAAAAACTTTTAAAATGATATCACTATCCTAGTCTACAATCTTTATGTTTCCACTACCATGAGGATATCCATTTAAATGACCCAGTATTTGAGCTGATTTTCCCATAGAGCCCAGATGTGGCTCATAAGCATGTTTAGACCAAACTTAATTGTGTGGTCACACGCTTTAAGGTGAGTGCAATCACATAAGGGGAGCACAGGAGTGTTTTTATCACATTTCATCTCCATGAACTTTTATTATTGTGCATATTATGTATGACACTGTTATGTTTGAGCACTATGCCATGTCATTGTGATTGAATTATGATTGCAATTTTCTAATAATTTATAATATGTTTGTGGCATCATTACTTATTTTTCACTTAAGCTTTTGCACTTTATTGTGGTGTTCTGATTGAATTTTTTTTTTTTTTAATTATATAATCTTTATTTATTTTCTACATACTTTAAAAAATACATATATATATATATATATATATATATATATATATATATATATATATATATATATATATATATATATATATATATATATATATATATATATATATATATATATATATATATATATATATATAAAACACAGGAAAAATACAATTTCTTACAGCTTTCTATTATCTCTTTTATCACCCTATCTATTTTCTTTCTTGCCCTCCCTCCCTTCCCCTCATTCTTTATCTTAGTGTATGTTTTGGGCCTCGCTCTATTCCTTATTTAATTTATTTCTGTAGGGCTTTTCTTATTACTCCCTTTCTGTGCTTTACAGAGGGTATCCCATCCTCTCCAACCACAGTTTTTAAATTCCTTAAAGTTTCTTCTCTTTGTATAAACTACTTTTTCCCTCCATATTGTTTCTGTAACTATGTTAACCCAATCTCTTACCGAGGGGAGCTTCTCTGCTTGTCATCTCTGCGCTATTAATTTTAATGCTTGGAAAAGACACCTCATCACTACTTTAGTTATACTAGCTATTCCACCCATTTCTTCCCCCAGACCCAAGATACAAAGTCTGGGGTCCATTTCCAGCCTAGTTTCATATATCGTTTTTATGGTATTGAGGATCTCTGACCAGTATCGGAATAATTTCAGACACCTCCATATCATGTGTAAGAGGTCTCTTGTATCCTGACACCTGGAGCACTTAGGGCCAGATTCACATAGATTTAGAAAGGCGCAGCGTATCAGAGATACGCTACGCCGCCGTATCTTACCTGGCTCCAAGTCGAATCCAGGAAGATTTTGCGCCGTAAGTTACGGCGGCGTAGTGTATCTCTCGGCGCGTAATTCAAATTGGCAGGGAGGGGGCGTCATTCATTTAAATGAAGCGCGTCCCCGCGCAGAATGAACTGCGCATGCTCCGTTTCAAAATTTCTTGCCGTGCTTTGCGCGAAATGACGTCGCAGCGACGTAATTTTTTGAAATTAGACGAGAGTTACATCCTTTCCTATTCACGGACGACTTACGCAAAAAAAAAAAAAAATTAAAATTCAACGCGGGAACAACGGCCATACTTTAACATGGCAAGTCTATCTATACGCCACAAAATAGCAGCTTTAACTATACGCCGGGAAAAGCCGACTAGCGACGACGTAAGAGAATGCGATGGCCGCGCGTACCTTCGTGGATCGACGGAAAAAGCTAATTAGCATACCCAACGCGGAAAACAACGCAAACTCCACCCAGCGGGCGCCGAAGTATTGCACCTACGATCCGAAGGCGTACAAAGCCGTACACCAGTCGGATCGAAGCCAGAAGCCGTCGTATCTTGGTTTGAGGATTCAAACTAAAGATACGACGCGGCAAATTTGAAAGTACGCCGGTGTATCAGTAGATACGCCGGCATACTTGCTCTGTGAATCTGGCCCTTAGTATCTGTTCTCCAGCCTAACTTGAACAGTCTCTTGGGTGTATAATATGTCCTGTGTATCAACATCAAATGTGAGACTTTCTATGCAGGTGAAACCGATACCAAGTGTCCCCTCTCTAACATCCTCCTCCATTGCCTGTCTGATATTATCCCTCAATCTTCTTCCCATTTCCCCCTACGTTTAAGCAGCTCTGGACCCCCAATACTTCCTCCACATTTATGTGGGTATATTTTTTATATAAATCTCCCTATCCTACTCAGACTACCTATTGTTTGGTAAATAGGAGTATTACTCCAGACAGGGCCTTGTTTCTCAAACTGAGCATTTAATGCATGTCTGAATTGTAGATATTTATAAAATGAGTGTTTGGATATGCCATATTCCTCTCTCAGAGCTGTAAATGTTTTTAACCCCCCTGACGGTAAACCCGAGCGTGACTCGGGGTTGGTTTTTCATGTTAGGATCGGTAAACCCGAGTCACGCTCGGGCTGGACGGGCTTACCTTTCGCTGGATCCACAGGCTTGGTTTACTTACCTTGTCCCTGGATCCAGCGATGCCACCCGCTGTGTGAGCGAGCGGGTCCTCCTCGCTTGATTCACAGTCCCCGTGTGCCGCCGATCTCCGGCGCCAAATTCAAAAAAGTAAACAAACACATTACATACAGTATACTGTAATCTTATAGATTACAGTACTGTATGTAAAAAATACACACCCCCCTTGTCCCTAGTGGTCTGCCCAGTGCCCTGCATGTACTTTTATATAATAAAAAATGTCATTTCTGCCTAAAAACTGTAGATTGTCCAAAAGTGTCCCTTTATGTCAAAAATGGTTTTAGATCAGCTAGAAAACAGCGATAATAAATTATAATCACTTGCAGAAATGTGCGATAGCGATTTGCGGGGAAATTCGTCATAAAAAAAATAAAATAATGACAGCGACAATTCTGCAACTGCAAATTTCAGTGATTTTGAGTTGATTACATTATTGAATAATTTTTATTATAATTATATTATTATTTGTTATAATTATTTATAATTATTTATTATATTATAATTTATAATTTTGTTTTAAAAAAAAAATCATACCCGGGATGCCTACAAAACTCTTGCTTGGTCAGATTTAAGTGAGTTATTTCAAAAAATTACAGGCCTACAGTATAAAACGCCAATTTCCTTGCAAAATAATTGTACCGCTTTTGGTACGTAATTCCAGACAGAATCATACCGCCAGGGAGGTTAAAGTACTTTCCTCATACAACTGGACCAACCTGCCTATCCCCTTTATTTCCCATTCTTTGATCTTTCCTATCGTCTCCAGTTCCCGAAGGTTCCTATTATTCCAGAGGGGGGGTTCTATTGACAAAAGAGTTTGCCTCCAATACTTCCACTAATATCTTATGGGGCGCCCCTAGTATATATTAACCCCCCCTCATTTATACCTCCTCCTGAATCTTTACTTACTCCTAAATGTTGCAGTTGGCCTGCCAAAAAGTAGCTCCGGGGATGTGGCACTTGTTGATAATTGTAAAGTTTGTAAGCTTATCCTAGACTGACCTCCTTTCCATATTAGTTCTCTAAACAATGTATCAATTTCTTTTAAACCATTTCTTGTGTATACAAATTGGGGAGTTATGCAATAAGTATAGTAATTATGGCATCCACAGCATTTTAATCAAATTGCATCTCCCTGCTACTGATAATGGGAGCCTCCGCCAGATTTTAATTTTTCTTTTGAATTTAGCCAGAAGGGGGATTATATTATTGTTTATATACTTATTTGGGTCTCTTGTTATATATATACCTATGTATTTCATTGTCTCAACTACTTCCAGTTGGGTTATTTCTGTCAGTATTTGTTTCTCAATAGGGTACACCGACATAAGTGCTAATTTCTCCCAGTTTATGACCAGTCCCGAGAGTCTTCCAAATTCTCTGAAGATGCCCATCGCCTACCTGAAGGATTGCTCTGTATCCCACAGGAAGAGGAGGACATCATACGCATATAATGCGATTCTCTCCTCACCTGTCATTCTCAAGAACCCTTCCATATTTATATTTGATCTTATTACAGTAGCCAGTGGCTCCATTGCAAGCGCAAAGAGCAGGGGTGACAATGGACACCCCTGTCTTGTCCCCCGTTCCAGTTGAATCTTACCTGAATAATCATTGTTAACTCTAATTCTAGCGCTAGGTCTATTATACAATATTTTTATCCACCTAATGAATGCAGGACCAAAGCCGAATTCTCCCAATACTCGCCAGATATACCCCCACTCTAGGCTGTCACAGGCCTTAACCACATTTAAGGACATGACCGCCCTTGTACCCATATTCTCTGTTGGTATCTTCAAATTGAGAAATACCCTCCTGATAATAATGCTGGTTATTCTGCTAGGGATAAACCCTGTTTGATCTGGATGTATGAGTTTAAAAATAATTTTATTTAACCGGGCTGCCATTACTTTAGCCAATATTTTAGCATCCAAGCAAAGTAGGGAGATGGTCTGTAGGATGTGGTCTCTAGAGGGTCTTCCCCCTCTTTATGCAATACTATTATTGTTGCCTCTTTCATTGAAGTGGGAAGTTTCCCCTCCACCTCCACCCAGTTCAACACTTTAAGGAGCTCCGGGAGCAATACTTTCCCATAGTGTTTATAGGTCTCTACTGGGAGGCCATCTGGCCCAGGGGATTTCTGATTAGACATCTCTGCAACTGCTAGCTGTATTTCGTCCAGAGTTATCAGGGCCTCTATTCCCTCTTTTTCCATTTCTGTAAGAACCAGTATGTCTATACTCCTGCAGCCCCCTTTGATCTATACAAATTATCATAATACTCTCTAAATGTGTCTGTATTCTCCGACATCTGAGATGAAATTTCTCCCTTTACTGTCCTAATTGTGGGGACTGCCAAGGGGGAGGAGTTGGTTCTCATTTTCCCCCTCCCCAAATGCGACTTTCTTCTGGAATATATATTCCTGTTGTTTATTCAACCATACTCTTTGTTTCTCTGGGGATGGGGCTTCCACATATTCCTTTTCTACATTCACTAGCTCCCTCCTGATCCTGTTCTCCCACTCCCTTGATGCCTTTTTAATTTTTGCCACCTGTTGAATGAGAATACCCCTGAGGAATGCCTTCTGTGCTTTCAGTGCGTCCCACATCACTCCCCTCGTCACTGTACCCTCATTAAACTCTACGAACTGGTCGCAGGAACCCATCGTCCCTCCGGGCGGCGTTATATGACATCATGGGATTCCCGCAGTGTGGAGCACTCGCTGCATAACTGGGGAACCGATACGCGTGCCTGTCGGCCGCGATGTTCGCTGGGCGCCCGCGATTGCTTGTCACAGAGCCAGGGATGTGGATCTCTGTGTGTAAACACTGAGATCCACGTCCTGTCAGGGCGAGGAGACCAATGGTGTGTCCCTTGTACATAGGGACACCGATTAGTCACCTCTCCCAGTCAGTCCCCTACCCCTACAGTTAGAATCACTCCCTAGGGAACATATTTAACCCCATGATCGCCCCCTAGTGTTAACCTGGGACACGTTTTGCGATTTGGCACTGCGTCACTTTAACTGACAATTGCGTGGCTTCCAAACAAAATTTACGTCCTTTTTTTTCCACAAATGGAGCTTTCTTTTGGTGGTATTTGATCACCTCTGCGGTTTGTATTTTTTGCGCTATAAACAAAAATAGAGCGACAATTTTGAAAAAAAATCTATATTTTTTACTTTTTGCTATAATAAATATCCCCAGAAAATATATAAAAAAATTATTTTTTTCCTCAGTTTAGGCTGATACGTATTCTTCTACATATTTTTGGTAAAAACAATCGCATAAGCGTTTATCAGTTTGCGCAAAAGTTATAGCGTCTACAAAATAAGGGATAGTTTTATGTCATTTTTTTTTTACTAGTAATGGTGGCGATCAGCGATTTTTATCATGACTGTGACATTATGTCGGACACTTTTGACACATTTTTGGGACTATTGTAATTTTTACAGCGATCTGTGCTATAAAAATGCACTGATTACTGTGGTGCTGTAGGGGTTAAGTGTGCCCTAGTGAGTGCTTCTTACGGTAGGGGGGATGGGCTGTGTGTGACAAGACAGTGATCACCGCTTCTGATTACAGGAAGCTGTGATCACTGTCATTGTCACTAGGCAGAGCGGGGAGATGCTTGTTTACATCAGCATCTTCCCGTTCTTCCTCATCATGAGACGATTTTGCGTATACCCGCGGCGATCAAGTCTGCGGGACCCGAGGTCGGGCTCACGGATCTTGCGGCGGGCGCGCGTGCGCGTCCACAATGCTACTTCCTTAAAGGGGGCGTACAGATACGTTCTTTTGCCCAGGAGTGCCATTCTGTCAACGTATAAGTGCGTGCCGCGGTCGGCAAGCAGTTAATAAAGGTCTTGTTAAAAAGTGCGTGCCTTTATTTAGACTTTATACATTTTTGGCAATGAGTGGGGTACTATGTGCCCTTCACTCATTCACATAAGGGGAAGTATCTGGGGGCAGGTGCCTTATTATTAAATGGGGCTTCCAGATATCAACATATTCCCACAACACCAGGACAGGCTTATGGGGAAGAGGTCATTGTCCTCAACATTATTCCCCCCTGGCAAGATACCCTCTCATGTTAAGGGCCCATGCCCTGATATGGATCTGGAGTGGGCCTGCAAGCTTGTCCCCTATACCCCTTTATCCAGGATGCATGCTTGGACAATTAGTCTAATCGGGCATTGGAGGGGAGGATCTCACACTCTTTTCTATTTTTTTTTGTGTTGTGTCCCCCCTTAAAATTCATACCAGACACAAAGGGAATTGGGGGTGGGGCTCCATGCCATTTCTAGTCTCAACATTGCCTTCTGTTATTCATGCCTTGTTCACTTTCCCAGTAACTTTGCAAATATGTCAAAATATCATGATATGACGATAATAAATATTTTATAAAATAGCTATAAAATATACAGTAATATTTACCCTTTAATTTTGCAGTTATTTCTGGTTGATCTCTGATTGTCTTTAGATGAAAATTGTTAATGTTGTTAAACTAGTGTTCTACATTATCAAGATTAGCAGCTTCATATTAAATTGCAGGTTCTGAGCTTGAGAACAGCTGCTGAAGAAGCTCAAAATGGGTTGGAAATACAAAACAGGTGCTATTTTCAATGTGTAAAAGAACATACAGTACAGTTCTTATGTAAGTTAAATAAAAATAGACACACTTCTGCTCTGCCTGCCTAGTTGTGTTTATCATGCATACAAAAAGCTGGCTTTTATACCTGTTTCAAAATAAATCTTCTGTTTTTCTATGGGGCTACTTTCCTTACATGCCAAAATAGTCTGCACCATAACTTCAAAATCATTTTAGTCTTTCTGCTTTATTATTGCAGGAAGGTTATCTCCTTTATAGTTTCTGTACAAAGTGATACAATAATTGCATTGATAACATCTACAGTATCCGTACAAAGAATTGAAAGGGGAGAAGAAGAAAATGTCAGATATTCACTGTTAAAATATTGTTGCCATGTTTCTGCTAGTCACAAAAATACAATAACATAGCCAGACACTTAGCAGCAAAAAGATACCCCCCAACATATACATGTGACCAAAAAACTAAAGGAAAAAATGGCTTCTATAATCTCCAGCTTCAGTAGGGTATTTTTAGAGAGAAGATCATACCCACACAACGCACACACATATACTATATTACCAAAAGAATTGGGACACCTTTACACACACACGTGAACTTTAATGTCCCCCAGTCTAAGTCCCAAGGGTTCAATTTTTAGTTGGCCTACCCTTTGCAGCTATAACAGCTTCAAATCTTCTAGGAAGGCTGCCCACAAGGTTTAGGAGTGTGTCTATGGGAATGTTTGACCATTCTTCTAGAAGCGCATATGTGAGGTCAAGCACTGATGTTGGACAAGAAGGCCTGGCTCTCAGTCTCCGCTCTGATTCATTTCAAAGGTGTTAAATAGGGTTGAGGTCAGGACTCTGTGCAGGCCAGACATGTTCCTCCACCCCAAACTCGCTCATCCATGTCTTTATTGTCCTTACTTTGTGCACTGGTGAGCAGTCATGTTGGAACAGGAAGAGGCCATCCCCAAAATGTTCCCACAAAGTTGAGAGCATGAAATTGTCCAACATTTATTGGTATGCTGACACCTTAAGAGTTCCCTTCACTGAAACTAAGGCCAACCCCTGAAAAACAACCTCCGGCAGAGAACATGGGGGGGGAGGTGGAGAGCATGCAGGGAGGTGGAGAACATGGGGGAGGTGGAGAGCACAGGGAGGGCGGTGGAGAGCACAAGGAGGGCGGTGGAGAGCATGCGGGGAGGTGGAGAGCACTGGGGGGCGGCAGAGAGCATGGGGAGAGGTGGAGAGCACAGGGAAGGCGGTGGAGAGCATGGGGGGAGGTGGAGAGCACTGGGGGGCGGCAGAGAGCATGGGGGGAGGTGGAGAGCACTGGGGTGTGGCAGAGAGCACTGGGGGGTGACAGAGAGCATGGGAGAGGTGGAGATCACTGGGGGGCAGCAGAGAGCATGGGGGAAGGTGGAGAGCCCTGGAAGGTGGCAGAGAGCACTGGGGGGTGACAGAGAGTATGGGGGTGGTGGAGAACACTGGAGGGGTTGGCAAAGAGCACTAGGGGGGTGGCAGAGAGCATGGGGGTGGCGGAGAGAACTAGGGTATGGCAGAGAGCCCTGGAGGGTGGCAGAGAACCCTGGGGGGTGGCAGAGAGCACTGGGGGTGGCAGAGAGCATGGAGAGTGTTGGAGAGCACTGGGGGATGGCAGCGAGCATGGGGTTGGTGGAGAACACTGGAGGGGTGGCAAAGAGCACTAGGGGGTGGCAGAGAGCATGGGGGAGGTGAAGAGCACTAGGGGTTGACAGATAGCCCTGGGGGAGGTTGAGGGCACTGGGGGGAGGTTGAGAGCACTGGGGGTGGCAGAGAGCACTGGTGGGAAGGTTGAAAGCACTGGGGGGGTGGCAGAGAGCCCTGGGGGGTGTGGCAGAGAGCACTGGGGGGGGTTGCGGAGAGCACTGGGGGGGTTGCAGAGAGCACTGGGGTTGGCAGAGAGCACTGGGGGGTGGCAAAGAGCATGAAGGGAGGTGCAGAGCACTGGGGGTGGCAGAGAGCCCTGGGGGGAGGGTGAGAGCACTGGGGGAGGTTGAGAGCACTGGGGTGGCAGAGAGCCCTGGGGGGGTGGTAGAGAGCACTGGGGGGTGGCAGAGAACACTGGGGGGTGGCAGAGAGCACTGGGGGGTGGCGGAGAGCACTGGGGGGGTGGCAGAGAGCACTGGAGAGGGGGTGGCAGAGAGCACTGGGGAGATCACGAGGAGGCAAAGAATATGAGAGATGTAGGAGGAGCAGTGGGGGCAGCTGCATATAAAAAAATATTTTTCTCCATCTCCCTTCTGCAGTATTGGAATGCCTGCTTTTCCTCTTCCTCTCACAGCCTCAGGCATTCCGATACTGCAGAAGGGAGATGTAAAAAAAAGTTTTTTTTATATGCAGCCACCCCCACTGCTCCTATCCAGGTTACAGGAGGGGGGGGCTGCACTCACATTTTCTGCTATCTGGGCCGGTGTTGAAGCAGCAGGTGTCTGCTCTGGCTCCTATCCCCTCGCAGTCACGCCCCCCGGCCGTGGAGAGGCCGAAGGCTTCTCATCTGGCTCCTCCCCCCTCTGTTTTAACGTCCAACCGGGCGGCCGCGGAGAGGCTAGATGAGCGGCGCGACTTGCAGTCTGGCGGCCTCTCGTGCAGCCCACCGGGCGAATGCCTGGTTTGCCCGATGGCCAGTCCGGGCCTGCTCTACTCCAGTTCTGACCTCCTTTATAAAATGCTGAATTTCCCTTTACTTGCTCACCAGGGTAAACCTCCCTAATGATAATATAGGAAGCAATAAAAACCTGACAGAGGTTTCCATACTTTGTCCAAACAAAAAAAGGCTTTAGATACATTTTCTTGATCATTGTCTCTTTCCAAAAATGATTAAATTAATACTGAGTTTTTAGTTAAAAGAATACACAATGTAACAGTTTGCTTATTTCTTGTTTCTGATTCCACAGCTCCCCACTCCTATCCTGTGTTGGTCATATATGTTGGATTTAGCAAGAATGTTGCAAGACTTCATAAGTAAGTTTATTGGAACCTTTTTATATCAATATAATGGCACAAGCAGGGCTGTAGTCACTCAAGGACCTTGGTGGTGTGAAATATTGAGGTTCATTTTTATCTTATCCTGATTATTTCAGTGCACTTGGGTTTCATGTTCTGTGTTCAAACGAGTGGGGTGGCCCTGGGGGGCAGGATCATTTACTGAAGATTGTTGGGTGAATAACGTTTTGCCTATGTAGGCATCATTGGTATGTGACCTTTCTTTGGGTTATATTGAGCTCTGTAATTTAACTATGAATTATATAAAGTATTTCTCAAAACATATTGTACAACTGGCTCCTAGTTGTAATATAGAAGTGATCCAGGCTCTTCTACAGCTCTTGGAAGCCCAGGACCAGTACAACTTGCTCTAGATAGCTTTTAGAGGAGGGCAAGTGAACATCTATATACAGAATGTTAAAAGAAATGCATTCATGTTGCTAATCCTTTAACCTCAGAAAAAAAACACATACACATATATAAATGCGTAATTTAATTCCAAAAGACAATTGATAAAAATAAGAACAATCAGTCCTTAACGATAAAAACATAATGGATAGACCTCAAGTTTATATAGCATAAGCAACCCCATACATCTTCCCATAATCACATTAATTTACGTATACAGTTGGTTTGAATCCAATGGTAAATACGATGATGACAATAGAGACAAAAAAGGAAGATTTAAATACCCAACACATTTTGCAAGTTGAGCTTCTTCAGTGTTCAAGGGGTGCAGCTAATAGGAAAAGAATACATCAGATTTAAAATACAAGTTGGAAACCCATAAGTGCAGCGCTAATTAATGTATAAAGTGAGCATATACATAAACATATATTACAAAATGTATGTAAAAACATCAAACTGAAAAAGTTAATAATAACAATGTTGAAGTGATCATATACATGAACATATATCACAAAAGGTATATAGAAACCTCAAACCAAATGAGTGTAAATTGAACATTTCATCATGAAAACAGTCCACAAAGATCCATCAAGAATATGTCCACATGGAATCCAAATCCACAAGTGTGGTTGTAATGAGAATGAAAATCCAAAAAGCCCTGTGAGGATGTCATGTTTGAAGAAATGTGTCAGGGTCCAGCTTCTGCCAAGGTCATTCCATACTACAAGCACTGTTTACTTCACTTTTTGTAAGCGTTTTGTACTTTTAAATAAAATATTTTTTTAATTATGTTACACCATGTGCAACTACTTGGCTTGTTTCCACATATGTGTTTGAACTGGGAGACATGGTCCATCGAAGCAGAGGTCCATTCCTACCAGAACCTAGGGAATTTGTGGGATCCATACCATCCACACTAGAGATACCTGAGCGATTGGGCATCCATACTTAATGTGTAATCATCCCTGCTTGTGTGACTCATTGCTATAAGGTACTTGGGTCCACACTTTCTGTTAAGCGCAATATTACAATCCATGTCGGTGGGGTTGTCACGCATTTGTGGATTTTCACTCTCATTACAAGCACCCTTGTGGATTTGGATTCCATATGGACTCTTCCCTGATGGGTCTTTGTGGACTGTTTTCATCATGAACTTTTCAAATGGCACTTTTGTTTGAGGTTTCTATATACCTTTTGTGATATATATTTATGTACAGTATATGATCACTTTATACATAAATTAGCGCTGCACTCATGAGTTTCTAGTTTATGTCATTTATGTCAATTGTGGTGCTAGCAGCTTCTTATTTTTTCATTGGCACAGTCATTTCCATCCTATTTTTAGGCTTCATTTCCATGGACGTTTTAAAAAACAGGCTGAAAAGCTAGTACAGACGCCAGGAAAAAAACTGCGTTTTGAACGCAATTTTTTTGGCGTTTTGCATTGCATGCATGCGCTAGTTTTCAGCCGCGTTTTTCTGTTTCTATTCAAAATCAATGGTTCCCCATGAGAGCCCATTGATTTGAATAGAGGTCGCACCAGAAGTCTGATCAAGATGATCCCACTTGCGGGGCGACTGGTGTGCAGAGAATCTTGAAGGGGAACCCCGCGCAAATTTAAAAAAAAATTGTGCGAGGTTCCCTCCCAGGATGATACCAGATCCTTCGTCTGGTATGGATTTTAAGGGGAACACCTACACCGAAAAAACGGCGTGGGGGTTCCCCCAAAACCCATACCAGACCCTTATCAGAGCATGCCGCCCGGCTGGTCAGGAATGGCGGTGGGGACAGGGCAAGCGCCCCCCCCCTCCTGAGCCATACCAGGCCGCATGCCCTCAACATGGGGGGGGGGGTGGATGCTGAACATGTTGATGGGAACAAGGGTCTCTTCCCGACAACCCTGGCCATTGGTTGTCGGGGTCTACGTGAATGAGTATGGGGTACATCGTAAAAGTGTCAATAAAATAAAAACAAAACACAGGTTTTTAAAATAATTTATTAGCCAGCTCCGGGGGTCTTCTCCTGCCTTCGGGGGTCTTCTCCACTCTCCCCATTTTCTTTTCCGCTCTCCGGTGCCTTCTTCGGGGCTGGTCGCTGCTATCTTCTTGCAGCTCTTTTACTAGCAGCTGCCAGCCCACTCCGGTCTTCCTCGTCGCCTTCTGCCGTTTTTAAGCTGCAAAAAACGCTCAGAAAAGTGGCTGTAAAAACGTCTGTGGAAATGAAGCCTTACTTTAAAATACAAGTTTAAGTAACAAAAACAGTAAATATAACAAGTATGTAAATACTATAATTACAAACAAATGTAGTCTGTTACTCACAAACATATTAGTCACCCAAAGCATAAGAAACTCCTTTAAATGTGAGTGAAGTCCCTCAGGGAACAGGCATCAAGGTAGGTATAAGTAGTGAACAGGATGGGGAGGAACCCATCAGCAGACCTAACCGAGGAGCCTGGAAATTAAAAATAGGGTAGTCATAGACCCTTCAGCCCATTATATGATGGTGCCTACAATGGATCAAAAAATAAAGCTTCATAATCAATTTATAACTGCAGAACAGTAAGATTAATATACCGTATTTATCTCGGTATAACGCGCTCCCGCGTATACCGCGCACCCCTAAAGTTGCCCCCAATCCTGTGGAAAAAATTTTTTTTTTGTACTTACAGTTTTGGTGTCTTGCGCGGCGTCCATCGGCGGCCTCGTCGGGTCCGGCGTTCATCTGCGGCTTCGGGTGTCCTCTTCGTCGGGTTCGGCGTCCTTCTGCAGCTTCGGGTGTCCTCTTCGTCGGGTCCGGCGTCCTTCTTCGGCTTCGGGTGTCCTCTTCGTCGGGTCCGGCGTCCTTCTGCGGCGTCCTCGCGTCCTCCCCGCTCGTTTCCCGCGCCGAGTTTGAATACTGCGCCGACATATACAGAGCGCAGTACACTCGTGTATTGTTGGCAATGCTCGGCAACTCTCGCGCTGACGTCCTGTACGTCCAGGACGTGAGCGCGGAAGGACCTGAGACTCCCTGACTATACCCGAGTGTACTGCGCTCGGTATATGTCGGCGCAGTATTCAAAACTCGCGGGTATCGGCGTATACCGCGCACCCACGATTTTGCCCTGATTTTCAGGGCAAAAAAGTGTGTGGTATACGCCGATAAATACGGTACATTTCATCTTGGTCTCTTCGTAGCAAAGTTTGTGCGATGATTGCATATTTTATGCAAAGGCTTTTACCAAGATAAGGCATATGCAAACTTTTCACTCTCTAAGCTAAAACACCCATACATGTAATTTAGCATGGAACAATTTGATAGAGAAAAATTGTTACACAGATCACAATTATAGATACATGGGGAGCTCCTCTCATAAATGTAATTTGTATTATTATTTTTTGTAATGGTGGGTGTAAAATATACTTTATGGCCCTGGTTCACGTAGAGCGGCGCATCTTTATACCGGTGTAGCGCATCTCATATGCGCTACGCCGACGTAAATCAGTGAGGCAAGAACAGTATTCACAAAGCACTCGCTCCCAACGTTGCGCCGGCGTAACGTAAATTGGCCGGCGTAAGCCCGCCTAATTCAAAGTAGGAAGGAAGTGGGCGTGATCCATTTAAATGAACCGTGACCCCATGCAAATGAATGGCCGAACGAACGGCGCATGCGCCGCCCCATGGGCGCTTCCCAGTGCGCATGCTCAGAATCACGTCGGACCTAACGCCTAATATACGTTGAATCACTGAACGTAACCTACGCCCAGCCCCATTCACGTACAACTTACGTAAACGACGTAAAATACGACGGCTGTTCCGTCGTCCATACCTTTGCATGGGATGCGCCTCCTATAGGTGTAATAACTTTACGCTGGATGTACGCCTTACATAAATGGCGTAGATTACAGCGACGAGCGCAAGTACATTCGTGAATCGGCCTCTCTCGGTCATTTGCATATTCGACGCGTAAATCAATGGAAGCGCCCCTTGCGGCCAGCGTAAATATGCGCCCAGGCTCCGACGACGTAGGAAACTTACGTCGGTCGGATGAAGCCACAATTCAGGCGTATCTAGCTTTAGGAATCAGGCACATAGATACGACGGCGCATCAGTGCACTTACGCGGCATATATAAAGATACGTTGGCGTAAGTGCTACGTGAATCCGGGCCTATGTTTGTTATTCCTTGCATGTCAGAGCTCAGGAGTCATTGCTATTGACTTTCATTCCAAAGTGCCTTATTAGCTTTTACTCTTCAACAGTCAAAGCTATTATAAAAACTCACCAGTTACAAATTCCCTGTTTCAGATCAACTTGCAATTTACAAGGCTGCAAAATCAGTCGTTAACAGGATGAAATTCAGAATTTAGAGCTAACTAAAAATAATTTTTCAAATAATAGTTAAAATAATAAATGTATTGCATTTCATTAAATTTTTATGATTTCTTTTTATATTTTTGCTCCATTATTTAAAACATTAGGTTACTATATGCTATGTGATGCAATGTATCCATGAATAATTACATAACCCAACTCTTTCTTCTTTGTAAACTGCAGGATATTCATATGAGTATTGCACATCTTATATATATATATTTTACTGTGTAGTGCTTCTGATAGCGTTACCAGTTATTCCCCAGGATGACAGGTGCTTTTTGAAATATGGAACCTTTCAACTTTCTGCTGAAGGCAAATTCAGAATCTTAGAAACCAGCAAAGAAAAAGTTGTTGATTGTGGCAGCATAGTAGATTTGGATGATAAATCCCAACTCATTACCCCCTAGGAATACAGACTAATTTCCATCTACAACACAACCTAATTTACTGCTGAGAAACAGACTGGAGTCTGTTTGTCAGTCAACATATAACTGCTGAATATATGAGATACAGAAGGACTTACTGGTAATCTTTGCAACGGCTTTTCCACTGTTTACCTTAAGTCCTTTCATTCATATATATAATATATATATATATATATATATATATATATAGGGCCAGATTCTTGTACAGCCGCGTAAAATTGTGCGGGCGTAACATATCTGATTTACGTTACGCCTCCGCAACTTACACGGGCAAGTGCTGTATTCTCAAAGCACTTGCTCCGTAAGTTGCGGCGGCGTAGCGTAAATCGGCCGGTGTAAGCCCGCCTAATTCAAATTTGGATCAGGGGGGCGTGTTTTATGTAAAACTACTGTGACCCGACGTGATTGACATTTTTGCGGAACGGCACATGCGCCGTCCGTGGAATTTCCCAGTGTGCATTGTTCCAAAGTACGCCGCAAGGACGTCATTGGTTTTGACGTGAACGTAAATGACGTCCAGCCCCATTCACGGACGACTTACGCAAACGACGTAACTTTTTCAAATTTTGACGCGGGAACGATGGCCATACTTAACATTGGCTGCGCCTCATATAGCAGGGGCAACTTTACGCCGGAAAAAGCCTAATGTAAACAACGTAACTTTACTGCGCCGGCCACGCGTACGTTCGGGAATTTGCGTATCTAGCTAATTGGCATACTTGATGCGGAATTTGACGGAAGCGCCACCTAGTGGTCAACAAAAAAATGCAGTTAAGATCCGACGGCGTAAGAGACTTATGCCTGTCGGATCTAATGGATATCTATGTGTAACTGATTCTAAGAATCAGGCGCATAGATACGACGGGTCAGATTCGGACTTACGACGGTGTACATGGCGCTGCACCTTTCAGAATCTGGCCCACTCTGTATATCTGTCTCTCCATATGTCCTCATTATTGCTTGGTCATTAACCTATACACGTTGGCTGTACCACCTCAGCTCTGGGCAAAAAACTTTCATTTAGCCCTGGTTCACACTGGGTACGATTTGGAACGATTTGAGATGCGATTTGACATGTCAAATAGCATCTCAAATCGGCGGCATTTGCCGGCAATTGTCGGCAATGACACTGTCCTAATCAGTGCGACGCCGCATCTGCGATTTCAAAAAGTAGTTCCTGTACTACTTTTTGCGATTTCGGGCTGCGATTTACATCAAATTGCGGCCGAAATCGCGGCAAAATCGTGGCCGCAAAATCGCGGTAAAATCGCGCATTTTACCGCGATTTTGAATTTGCAGCAGTGTGAACCTAGGCTTAAAGCCAATAATGAAAGCTGCCCTTGCTTGAATCATGGGCTATACTAATTCAGATGTGACTGAGACTGTGAGTAAAGTTACTGCCTTTATATAGGAATTACATGCATTTTCTATAACTTCTCAGTTTACCCATTATGGGAAGAAATAGCTAGCCTAAGGTCTAAAAGCAGTCCTATTGATTATTTACCCAAGATGGAAATATGCAACATGAGCCTTGAAACCATGAATCATGCAAAGTGAATTTTTTTATCTTACTTAGGGTTCAGGTTAAGACAAATTTTTCGACACTGGACTGAATTGAGGGCCTCTATATTGCAGATATTTTAAAAAAATAGTATTTATGATTTTCCCACAACTCACACCCACATAAACAAGTATGCTCTTAACTTACTAGCATTTGGGTCAATGTGACCTGTAATAATAACTGGCAGCATTTTTATTTTGCCAAAAACAACACGTAATAGGTTATGACAGTTTTTAACTTCTTAACAGCTTTTCCCGATATTGAGTTCTAAGATGCCCTAAACAGTGGTCTTTGGACGTGTAATTCCCTTACTGTCCCCAGTGTCACCTGATTATCTGTATTAATTACAAGTGTCATCCCAGATATTGTTAAACCATAATATATCCCTACACAACTTGAATTAGTATTTATTCCCAAACATTCTGTAATATAATTTAATAATGCAATATTTAATTACTCATACGTCAAGAGTAAGACATTGGTTATAGTCAAATAACTAGACCACTTTAGACCACTGCTTGCCAGTCTCTATATTCATTGCTCCAAAGCTACTTAAAGGGGTTGTAAAGCTTTGTGTTTTTTCACCTTACTGCATCCTATGCATTAAGGTGAAAAAACACCTCGCTGTCACGGGCCCCCCAGCCCCCCGTTTTACTTACCTAAACCTTCTTACCTGCTCTGCGCATCCCTGGAATCTTCTTCTCTATGGAGTCTCGGCATTAATTGGATAGATTAATAGCAGCGCAGCCATTGGCTCCCACTGCTGTCAATCAAATCCAATGACGTGGCCGCTGGGGGTGGGACCGAGTCATACACTCAGCATCTATGGACGTCTACTGTATGACATGGGAGCGCGCCCGGAAGCTAACCCCCTCGGAAGAGAGCTTCCCAGAGGGGGTTAGCTATTGCGGGGAGAAGCCGCGAGAGCCGCCGTGGGACCCCAGAACAGCAGGATCGGGGCCAAATGAACTGCACAGTGGAGGTAAGTATGACATGTTATTTTTTTTTTTTTAATAAACCTTTACAACCACTTTAACCACTTCAATACCGCACATAGACATATGACGTCCACAAAGGGGATCTCCCATCCCGGGTGGACGTCATATGATGTCCTGGACTTTGTGCGGTGATATCTGAATGATGCCTGCAGCTAGAGGCATCATTCAGATATCATTGTGTTCCGGTGGCGATCCTACGCACCATAAGAATGATCAAAGCGGTGGTTCCACCGGTTAATCATCCTTATAGGCGGCGGGAGGGGACATCCCCCCTCCCGCCGCCATCCAGGGCTTCTCCGGGCTCTCCCGTGCCATCGGGGGCCCGGAGAAAGAATCGCCCAGCGCCGGATAGGAAGCATAGAGATGACTGGTGACCACATGGTCACCAGTCATCTCTATGACTGTCGGAGGCCTGGGCGCGATGTGATGACGTCACGCCCAGGTACCGGAATGTAAATAAAGCCGCAATTGCGGCTAGTAAGCATGAGATCGGTGAATTTTTTTTCACAATCTCATTCTTTCCAGCCTGAAGGAGAGATGTGCGGTCTTATTACTCTCCTTAAAGAGGACCTATCACACACCTTTCCTTTTACAAGGGATGTTTACATTCCTTGTAATAGGAATAAAAGTGATAAAAAAATTTAAACAAAGTGTAAAAAATAAATAAATTAAGTAAAAAAATAAATAAAATTAAAATGCCCCTGGTAGCTCGCGTTTAGAAGCGAACACACACGTAAGTCCCGCCCACGTATGTAAACATCGTTCAAACCACATATGTGAGGTATCGCTGTGTGCGGTAGAGTGTGTGCAACAATTCTAGCACTTCCTCTGTAACTCTAAACTGGTAACCTGTACAAAAAAAGGCATTTGAAAAATTATTGCGCAAATACCGTGCAAGATAAAAAGTTGCAATGACCGCCATTTTATTCCCTAGGATGTCTGCTAAAATATATATATATAATGTTTGGGGGTTCTGAGTAATTTTCTAGCAAAATAATGATGAATTGTACATGTAGGAGAGAAGTGCCAGAATAGGCCCGGTATGGAGGTGGGTATAAAAGCCTTGTATTGAAAGGGTTAAGGTGCAACCCAGTTCCTGCCTAGTGCTAATTCATAACCTTGGCCTAGGCAACATACACAAATAATTTGTAATTAAAATTACATTTCATGTGACATTTAGTTTTGTGTTCTTTCTGTTCTATATTTCCACAAGCGTGTTTTTTTTTTTTATACATACACGCAGTGTCTTCTTGTCCTTGTTAATTACGTTTGCAGTAAAACAGCAGACATACAATCAATAAGTCACATACAGAGTCTTTTGTGTTCAACTACTCTGATCAGACTGGTAAGTTTTCCTTAAACTGAGCTGTACACAAAAATTATTGTGTAGTACCACACAGGGAAATATTAAAGCAGTGATAGTGACATTTACCGAACATTCTCTGCAGGTGTATTTTTCAGATACATGTGTTTTAAGTGATTGACTAACCTGCAGTAAATGTTTGGCAAATGTCACTTTCACTGCTTTATAAATATGCCCTGCAGTATGAAGAACATGTTTGTTTTTTTTGTTTTACTGATCAACACCCACAGGTAAATATACAGTATATGCTGCATGAAGCAATATGTAGAATACATGAATATCTACAGTATAAGCATATCTCAGTTTTGAGCAAAGATTTTTTTTTTTTTTATAATATATACCATAATATCCAGAAACAGCATGCTTAAAACAGTTCAGAAATGTATATAAACATTTCAAACACAATGAAAATACCATCACTTTAACATTTTTAGACAGCAGTTCTCTTGTTTATTGTCAATCTACTTCATCCAAAAAAGAAAAAGTTTGCTCTTAATTACCTGGTCCATGTAGGAATTGTTTTAGTAATTTTCTGATAACTGTAAATAACATGCTTGATTCAGAGGTATGAAAGATAAGAAGAGGTCATGTGTACAAAGAGACTCGCAGGCCTTTGCAGTTCATTTTGTGAAATTGTAAGCTTCAAATGGCCTCCTAGCGTTAGATATCCAGAAATGAAACCCGTAATTGAAGAAATAAATCACACGTCTCAAATGATTTCATCATGAGAAGGGTCAAAGTTTCCCCTCAACAGCTAGCAATCTACTGGTTATCTTAGGAATCCTCAAATCTGTCACACACCAGCAGTGGGCTCAGCAAAGCTGTCCTAATGTTTCTTAGATAGCATATTAAGGGACAGACAGAAAATGTTTTTCATCTTGAGCTACATTGCTAGAATAGAAATTTGTGATAAATGTCCATCGAACACTGTGCTCTGAAGCCGTCTTAATGACTTTATGGTTTAATCTACTATTTTGTTATATTAACAATATATTTTTAGGACTTTTTGTTCTGTTTTCTGTTCTGATTCAAAAAAAGATTCAAGAGTATCTCTAGACAAACCGCTTAATAAACTACTGAAAAATAGATGTACAGTAGGAATTATTTTTGCCTATTTATGTACCTGTAATTCTGTTTACCAGTTCTTGTCATTGACACACACACACATTGTACAATGTAAAGCAAGGGGTGTGGTGAAGCAGATTAAAGTGGTACTCCAGCTAAACTTGTTTCATTTTGGATGAAGTGGGTAATAGACTCTCTGTAAATATGTTATGCTGTCTGTGCCTTGGTTAAGAACATTGTTATCATGGGGAAATACATGTAGAGGACATTTCAATGGCATAAGTGAAAGAAATCTGTGCCAGATGCTCCAAATTTCCTGCCATTTGCAGTCATGTCACCAGGCACAGGTTTGACCATTCCATACTCAAAAAAATATGTATTTCTGTATGACCTCCCTGGCTTGTTGGATGATAAATGTTCATTACTACACTGATGAATTCAACCCTATGTAGCGGCCTGCTACTTTCTAGCCGGTGCTGCTTTAAATTTAGAGGGTAGTCTGAGAGTTAGTTGACTCAGACTGTATGATTCTTTCAAATTTTGGGCCTTTGTTCCAGCCATGGCTGTACTGTGAGTGACCACAATTGTTGTCTGAGGTGCCGTTACCACCCCAGGCCAAGGGTGGCAGCAGTTAGGTCAAGGTGTTTTGGGTGTTCCCCTTCAGCAGCCAATCAGTGGGGATTGATCATCCCACTGTGCATGCTGGGGAGGAGTACTTAAGGGACAGACGCCATTGGATCGGGGTCGTCGATCGCTGGTCTGACATCCCACCACCTTCCGTGAGTGGCCCTCCTGGCCGGGGGGGCGTGTTCATGTGTTCCTGGCTCCGGGACCATGTTGGTCCGGGGTTGTGATCTACTAAGTAGGCCAGGTAGTCAGACTGGGTCTACGTTTGCAGAGTGGTCCTGTGCTGTCCGTCCTGGAGGGAGGAAGCCACTCAATGAAGAACCTATCTTGGAGAGCACCAAGCACGAGGCTGGTATCTCAGGAGAGGCCTTGAACTTCATCGAACGCACCATTACTGAAAGGCTGAATGATGGTCGCCTGTCAGTTCTAAGTTTGCAAGAAGTTAATCAGGAGAGATACAGGTGCTGAATCCTGTGTCGAGAGGATTTTGGACCGAACATATCTCCATCTGTGGGAAGGTCTGTGGCTGAAACTTTACCAATTTCTGTGCGCCATCCTGGCTGCTAGGCTAGTGAGAGAGACCTATCCGGGTGCGCAATACCCACTCTGGCTAGAGTGGCGACGAAAGCTGTGTTGCTGGAAGCAGAAGTGTTTCCGGATAGAAGTGGGCACATGAACCTCTTACCTATTACCCTTCCACCTCTTCAACTACTTATTTTATTCTTTTACCAAGTTCAGCAAATAAAGCAAAGAAAAGAAGTCTAAAGTGTGGACATTGAACTTTTTCTTAACTCTCATCGTATACCCTAAACGGCGAGGAAATAGAGGTAACATGCCACCCAAAACAAACCAGCAGCTCCTTCGGGGGTGGTGCTACACCTGTATCCTGCAATTAGTTATATTTCTCCATATTTTCTTTAAACTTGTTAGGGGCCCTATACACTACATTTGATTTCTGTCTACCTTAATGATGACATCTGGTAATGAAGTAATACATTTAAGTTTATATAAAGAGAGACAGTAGGCAAATGTTTTAGGAGTATTTAAAGATAATCAAAGTCTGACATCAAAGTACAAGACTAACAAATGACAGCAGCAGACTTGCCACTCTTCCATGCATAAGCCCATCTGTCTCTTCCCTGTCCATTCACAGAACACTTTAAGGCTTGATTCACACCTATGCATTTTTAGTGCTTTTTGCATTTTGCACATTTTTACTACAGTCCATTTAACTTGGTTTCCTATGGAACATGTTCTGTAGTGCAAATCTTCAAAATGCAAAAATCATTAAAAAGGCATAGGTATGACTCAGACCTAAGGGGTATTCAGTAAAGTTCTTAGGACTTTCCTGGCAGTAGTTCACTCTAGAACTACCTGTGCCTGATTCAGGCCAGCATTTTTATCAGTTTTGGTAACTATACCAATATGGGTGACAAATTCAGATAGTTATATTAACCACTTACATTTTTACATTTAACGTATGAAGCAGGCAGGGGGGGTGGGAGGTAGGAAGGGCAGGATAGGGAGTTAGGGTAGGGTTAGGGTAGGGAAGAGAAGGGGACGGGAAGGGGGGTTATAGGAGGGGGAGGGGGAACTAGGAGTGGGGTAAGTAAGGGGGAAATAAGAGGGAGAGTATCACCAGCACATCAAGTGAGGAAATTTCAAAACAGTCTAGAACAATATAGTTCAAAACAGTCTAGAACACAACAATGTGTCAAACAATGGGACCATTGTACAGAAAATGTGTTTAGTTGCATATTTTTCTTAGCTATTATCTTTTCCGATTCACATTGTTGATTAATATCTGCAATTGTGCTAGATATGGATGGTGTTTATGCAGTTTTCCAAAACCTAGTAATATTTAGCTTGGCTGCTAGCAGAAGATGTGTTATGACAGTTCTGGTGTTTGAAGGGTAGTTTTCTAACCCTACATGGAGCAGCACAAGTGAAGGGGTAGGAGTGGATGGCAAGCCAGAGATAGTAGAGATCAAAGTGAATATTTGTCTCCAAAATGAGCTGAGGGATTTACAATAATATAGTACATGGGCTATGGATCCTATGCTACCAAAGTTTCTCCAATAGCATGGTGGGCTTTCTGGGCATATCCTTGATAGTTGGTAGGGCATTAGATACCATCTATGTAGTGTTTTTTGGTAGGTCTCCCAATGAAAGAAAGAAAGTTACCGCTCCAGGTTGATTGTGTTAGGATGATCAGTATGGTCTCAGGAAATCAAGGGTGCTGGCAATGCACAAAGCAACAAACGGAAAAAGAAATACGGACAGCCGTACTGCATAAGACATTATATTCATGTTGGAGGTTCTCAAATGGTTTTAACATCTTGTGATTGATAAGGTCAAGAATATTTGTGATACTTTGAATGTTCCATATGGAGAGTTTGAGGTCTGAAAGATGTTTGGGTAGGGCACTAAGGGTAATAGGTATAGAGTGTGTAGGAGGGCTGGGGGTTTGTTTGGATAAGAATATTTTTCCACGTTAGTATAGATGCTGTAACTGATGGGGGTGTATTATGGAGAGGAGGAGGGCATCCTCCTGCTGTTAGGAGAAGGGAGACTAGGGGATGTTTATTCTGGGGGTATAAAATTTCCATGATTGACCAGATTTTTTCAGATGTTGGGTGCCACCAATAGTATATTTGGTCTAAAATGGAGGCATGGTAATAGCTACTGATGTGGGGAAGACTGACCCCTCCTTTTTTGTACGGTCTGGTTAACATATAGTTGGCACACCTCAGAGGTTTTTTTTCCAATATAAATTTTGATATTTGCCTTTGGATGGAGGTTGGAAAGGATTGGGGGAGGGGTATTATCAGTGTGCGGAATAGGTACATGAGTTTTGGTAGTATTATCATCTTAAGGGTAGCGATCCTACCTATTTTGGAGAGGCCAGTTGAGCGTAGTGAGCGAAGTAGCTGATTGAGTTGTTGGAGAAAGGTCTGGTAGTTAAGTGCAAATATTTGTTTTAGAGTGAGTGCTATTAGTATTCCCAAATAGGGAATAGAGTTGTTTACCCATGTACTGTAAATGGGGTGATATTTATAAGTTGGATTTCCAGTTGTGTGGAGAGGCATAAGAGCATTAATACGAATTTTGATACGTTAAGCTTATAAAAGGAAACCTTCATAAATTGGTGGATAGTTTATTGTATCATCTGAAGGGATTGTGATGGATTAGTAATCATAAGTATCACATCATCAGCAAATAAGCTTATTCTATGGTATGTGGTATTACATTTAATTCCTGAGATTTGTGTAACAGTTCTAATTTTGGTCATGAGGGGTTCCATTAGCAGGGCAAAAATAAGTGGTGAGAAAGGACATCCCTGACGTGTCGTTCGATATGGTGAAAGGGGTGGATAGGGCTCCTTCTGTGAGAACTCTTGCTGAGAGGTTGGAGTAGAGAGAAAGTATAGCGTTTTTGAACCATCCTTTGATTCCAAATTTGGAAAGGACTTATTTTTTCGAAAACCCCAATGGATTCTATCAAACACCTTCTCTGCGTCTAGGGAAAAAAGCAGAGAAGGCGTTAGTGTTTGGATAGCGTGGTGTATAAGGTTCATTACCCTTCTTATGGCATCTGGTGCCTGGCATCCTGGGATAAACCCGACTTGGTCGGGGTGCACTAAAGATGGGAGGTATATTAGTAATATTTTGGCAGGCACTTTTGCTAGTATTTTTATATCTGTGCTCAGGAGAGATATTTACCTATAATTTGCAGTTGATGAGGGGTCTTTGTCTGGTTTTGGTATAGTTATAATAGTTGAACTTAACATGTCTGCTGGTAGAGAACCAGAGGCTCTGGCAGAGTTGAAGAGGGTCATTAATTTGAATGCAAGGATGTCACTAAATTGCTTATAGAATTAATTTGAAAACCCATTCGCTCCGGGTGACTTATGTGGGGGTAAGTCTTTGATGGCACCAATTATTTCCTCTACAGAAGGGCTGAGACAAAGACTCAAGTTTTGAGGCTGATATAGTGGGTAGGGTTATAGATTTTAAAAATTCACGAATAAGAGCCTTTGATGGTTGATGCAAGTGTAATTTTTTGTTGTATAGCTTATAGTAATACTCGCTAAAGGCATTTGCAATGTCTTGTGGGTCCGTTAGGAGTTGTCTGGAGGTGGGGTGAAGGAGAGAAGAGATTTTAGATTTCAAAAGTTGTGCTTTGACTCTTCGAGCCAAAAGAGCTCCTGCTTTGTTACCAAATGCGTAATGGTTGGCTTTAGTGTAGTTAAGGTGTTTTCATATTTGTACAGGAGTAGGGATCAGAGTGCCTGTCTCAGTTCTAGGAGTTCACTAGATATTTTGTGAGAAGGATGGGTTTTGTTTAGCTTTTCTAATTTTTCAATTTGTAGCATGATCTCCTCAATATGCCTGTTCCTCTGGTTCTTTGATCACTTATTTAGCTTAATACGTATTCAATGCATGTAGGCCTTGCATGCTGGCCAAAGAAAATGTTTTGGTTAATATTGTTTCACCCCAGGTTAAGTATTCAGGTTAAGGGTTTATGTCCCTCCTTCATTGCTCCTAACAAAATTGCTTAACAGAATGCTCCTTTTTTAGGGGAGAAGCTGGCCTAAAAGACAGTGGGGTTGATTTACTAAAGACAAATCACTTTACAAGGGAATTTCCCTTGTAATGTGAACAGCATATTTGCCTTTAGTAAATCAACCCCATTGCAAGATGCTTACAAATGTCAAAGCTTTCAATGATGTTTATGGTCAGCTTAAAAGGTGAATTTAGGAACAGGAAAGATAAGATGAAACACAAGCCAGCAGTGGTAGCACCAAATGTGTCTATTCTGATGGGGTTTCTCTAAATAAAGACTGATGAATTGAGTCTTGTAAGAAACCACAGTAGCTGACAATTATTAGCAGTGGAAAAGCCCTGAATAGAAAAAAGTGAACCCCAAGATAATATTTCTGAATTGTGGAATACTATGTCAGCATGATGGACTTATTAATTCAGTGTAGTGTTTGAATAACAATTAATTAAATTCTTATCTGCACAACAGGCAATTTGTGTCTGTAAGCTAAGAGCTACATGGAGTGTGTCTGGAGCTGAATTTCACCATCTGTGCAACTCTTACTCAATTTCAGGGTGTTTTCTCTGGTTTCTATTACTATACAGTGGAACCTCGGATTACGAGCATAATCCGTTCTAGGAGAATGCTCGTAATCCAAATTACTTGCATATCACAGCGAGTTTCCCCATTGAAGTCAATGGAAACTAAAACAATTCGATCCGTATTGACTTCAATGGCATGCAATACCACATGTGGCCAGAGGTGGGGGGCGTGGAAACATCTGGAAAAGCCCGAGGACACCTCGGCTGACTTTGGAAAACCTCGGAAAGGAAAGGCTTGTAAAAAGGATTATTTCCATGTCTTTACGTGTCTTTCTGAGCATTTCCAAACTGCGCTGATCGCCTGCGATTGGCGCCGTTCATCTCCGCTCGGCTCCGGCGCCCCCCCCCTTAGGCCAAACGCGGTACTGCACACCTCTTTGGCCTGAATCCTGCTAGTTTTGCAAACCAAGTTAGGAATTTTTTAAATACAGTGCTCGCAATCCGAGGTTCCACTGTAAGTCAGTGTAGAGGTTCTCCAGTTGTTGTAGAGCTGCACGTACCAGCACGCCATGCACTGTATAAACAGGATCTGCATTTGTAGGTTGTAGTTCCATAGCAGTTGTATAGATAAAGGTTTGGGCAGTTTTTAGAGAATTAATCTCTACTGTACACATCGGCACACAATCACAATGCTATGCTTAACATATTGTAAATACTCCCCCAATTCCTGAAAATTGCAGCTTGCAATACAAATTGAAAGTCTTTAAGGGCAAACTATAATTATTTTGTGTCAGTTTTAATTTTTTGTATTCGTTTATTTTTTACTTTGTTTGATTTTTCAACTGATGTGTTATATCTATTTTTGATAAATAACTATTTGAAACATGTTACTGTGGGTTAACTAAAGATATAGCTTGTTAATAGTTTTCACCTTTGAGGTAATGCTGTCTTTGAGATCCGGTTCACACTGGTCCAACACGACTTTCAGCGTGACTTTGGGAGGCAACTTGAAGTCGCCTCCAGGAGGGAAACCTTGATGCCAAATTTTAAATAAAAAACCGGCATGGGTTCCCCTTCTAGGAGCATACCAGGCCCTTAGGTCTGGTATGGATTTCAAGGGGAACCCCCCAAATCCATACCATACAGCGCCCCCCTCCTGAACCATACCAGGCGGCATGCCCTCAACATAAGGGGGGGTGCTTTGGGGTAGGGGGGCGCCCTGTGGCCCACCCACCCCAAAGCACCTTGTCCCCATGTTGATGGGACAAGGGCCTCTTTCCAACAACCCTGGCCGTTGGTTGTCAGGGTCTTTGGGTGGGGGGCTTATCGGAATCTGGAAGCCCCCTTTAATAAGGGGGCCCCCAGATCCCGGCCCCCCACCCTATGTGAATGAGTATGGGGTACATCGTACCCCTACCCATTCACCTGGTGGAAGAAAAATGACAATAAAAAAACACTACACAGGTTTTTAAAGTAGTTTATTAGGCAGCTCCGGGGGTTCTTCCGACTTCTTCCTTCTGCCGGGCACCACCGCTGTCTTCTTTCAGCTCTTTTACCAGCGGGGGCCGGGTCTTGTCCCTTCTTCCGACTTCGGGGGGTCTTCCGACTTCTCCCTTCTGCCGGGCACCACCGATGTCTTCCTTCAGCTCTTTTACTGGTGGGGACCCGGTCTTCTCCCTTCTTCCGACTTCGGGGGGTCTTCTTCCGACTTCGGGGGGTCTTCCGACTTCTTCTCTCTCTTCTTCCGCTCTCCAGTTCTTTTTCTCTTCTGCCAGGCACCACCGCTGTCTTCTTTCAGCTCTTTCACCAGGGCCTGGTATGCTCCTAGAGGGGGAACCCATGCAGTTTTTTTATTTAAAATTTGGCATGGAGTTCCCCTGTGGGAGGGAGGGGCTTGCCTTAGAACAGGTTCACACTGGGGTGACTTCCTGTAAAGTTGCCTCACTGTGAACGGGGATCTGACTTGGAGGCGACTTCCATTGAAATCAATGGGTACAGGTCACCTAGAAGTCGGATTGAATTAGTACAGGAACCTTTTCTGAAGTCGGAGCGACTTCAGTAGTGTACTTTAAGATGGCTTCCATTCACTTCCATTCATTTCCTCGACCGTGCGACTTGGGGGCGACTTGGGGCGACTTCAAGTCGGATCCCAGGTCGCCCCAGTGTGAACCGGGTCTTATTGTGACCTTGGGGGGTGAGTGGATAAGTCACTGCTCTGACTCATTCACTTGTGTGTTTGAACCTCAGCTTCAGCTATTAGGTTTTGCAAACAACAGAAATTTTACAGCAATGGGGAAAATAATTTTTATTAAAAAAAATTGTTTTAGTCAAGAACATAATAGTTAAATAGAGAAAACATTAAAAAAAACTGTGCATTCCCTTTTAAAGGACTAATGTTAGAAACATCAAAATGCAAATCAGTCACCAATATGCACATATCATATAGGCAGAGTGAGGTAACTGTATTTATTTATTTTCAGAGGAGTGCTGCCCTACACATATGTCAACACCCCTGATGGGGTTCCTAGTAATGGTACCCACCTTTCCCTAAAGTGGAAGGAAATTATTTGCAGTGCTTCGTGTAATCATTAAAGCTGTGTTTTGTTCATTCAGGGCAAAGTATCAGGTTTGGGTTTTAATGTCTAAGGGCCAGATTCACAGAAGAGATACGACGGCGTATCTCCTGATACGCCATCGTATCTCTGTTATCCACCCGTCCTAACTATGCATAGATAGCCATAAGATCAGACAGGTGGAATTGACTTACACCGTCGGATCTTAGGATGCAATTCTAGGCCGGCCGCTAGGTGGCGATTCCATTGCGGTCGGCGTAGAATATGCAAATGACTAGTTACGGCGATCCACGAAGATCCGCGCGTTCGTCGCAATCCCGTACGTCGTCGCTAGTTGTTTTTACCCGTCGCAAAGTTACACCTGCTTTAACATGGCTTATCTTTAGATCAGCCATGTTAAAGTATGGCCGTCGTTCCCGCGTCAAATTTAGATTTTTTCTTTTTTGCGTAAGACGTCCGGGAATACGAAACGCCATAACGCACGTCGCATTTAAAAAAAACGTTGGGGCTCCGTAATTTCGCGCAAAGCACGTTGGGAAATTTGAACACGGAGTATTCGCAGAACGTTCGGCGCAGGAACGTGCCTAATTTAAATGGTGCCCGCCCTTTTTGAATTAGGCAGGCTTGCGCCGAGCGGATTTACGTTACACCGCCGCAAGTTTACAGGTAAGAGCTTTGTGAATCAGGCACTTATGCTGTAAACCTGCGGCGGTGTAACGTAAATGGGATACGTTACGCCGCCGCGGAGTAACGTAAATCTCTGTGAATCTGGCCCTATATTCCCAGTACATATACTTACCATTCCTTCATTGCCTATATAAGCCAAATTAAGTAATCAATACTTCCAGGTATGGAGGAACTGTGCCTCAACCATATGACAGTTCTGGGCCATCACATTGAGAGTTTCAAGAACAATAGTAAAGAATGAACTTTATTAATTATGACTCCCACAACTTGTAGTTTACACAAGGCTTTCCTTTCACTTCTGAATGGCATGGTGGGGGATTTAAAGGGATGGTTAGTAGTAGTGTTTAGTGGAAGTTTGCATTAACACAAACCTGTTGCTTTGTTCTAGATGGGCAAAGCTCAGATTCACTTTAAACAGCCAACTTCAAAGCTGAAAAAAAAAACAGACAGCTAAAGGTCGCAATTTGTGTAACATGCTGTACTCAGACCTCTGGGATCTTATAATTTTTGGTTTTGGCCCAAAAGCTCTTCTATAGTAATTTTTAAGACCATTAAAAGTACAACTATTTTGCATGTATTAAACCGAGTTTGATTTTGATTAAGAAGCAAAAAAATAAAAAAAAACATACTTTTTTGTTACTGTTTTTATTCTTCCTCATCCAAATTGTATTTCCTCTTAGTTGGCAGGAATTCAGTGTGCAGCTTCAGAGTGTATTTTCAGAAATGCAGGGATTAAGGCAATAATCCCTAACTGGCAACATAGACTTTAAAGGAATCCTGAAGCTCTGTATGACTGACAGTGAGGGTTGTGTGCATATGAGCCCTCATTGTTTGGTAACCCTGTGTACTACCTGATTATCAGTAGAGACACACTTATAAATCCCATAGCAAGCTAAATTCAAATACACTATAGTTTGTTTGGACTTAAAGACTTTACATGAGCACATTAGCTCTGTGAAGCAGCATGGTGAAATAACATAGAAGATGTTCCTTTTTTTATTAACAAATATTTGGTAAAAAAATGAAAGAAAAAACAGCCGTAATTTCCCCTTTAATTAGTATATTCAGTATAGCCACTTCTTTTTTTCACATCGAAACTATTCTCACACAAAGATAACACATATAATGCAAGGCACTACGAAAAGTTTAAAATCTTCTTTAAAACAGGTTCCTACATGACTCACATATACCAAAATATATATAAAAAAAAATAATAAAGCTATTTGTTCTGTATTGCATACCGCTGTTTCAGCACTGGTTAAGTGACTAACTTTTTTTTTATTTAGTTTATTTTGGATCATCTCACTATGACCTGTCATATTATATCTTATGTTATCTTATCTTATCTTATTATATCTTATGTTCAACATATAAATACTCCATATGTATGCCATGTAAACGTTCAATAAACCTTGATTGTAATAAAAAAAAGAAGAAATACACCCTTTTTAATCAAATGGCAAATGAGACAGCCGAGATTATAGCTGTATGAAATATATATATACCGTATTTATCGGCGTATAACACGCACCGGCGTATAATGCGCACCTAATTTTAAGAGGGAAGTTTCAGGGAAAAAAAATACATTTTAAATAAAGAATTATTTTGGAATTATTTGGGGGATTTATTCAGTGCATGAATAATGAATGTCAGACAGGTTGTATCGTTTAAAAAAAAAAAAAAACATACAACCTGTCTGACATTCATTATCCAAGCCCTGAATAAATCCCCAAAATAATTCCAAAATAATTCCAATAAATAAAAAAATAAAAAACTGAAATGTTTTTTTTTAAACATTCCAGTTCGTTTTTTTTTTTTTTATTTATTGGAATAATTTTGGAATTATTTTGGGGATTTATTTATTCAGTGCTTGCAGTTTTTTTCTTTTTTAAACATTTCAGTTCATTTTTTAAAATTTTTTTATTGGAACAAATGAATTCAGGGCTTGGACAATGCTCAAACACCCCCCCCCCCCATTAACCCTTTAATTCTGAGCGATTTGTACCTTCTTAATGGAGCAGATTCCTCTCAGTGGCTCTGAGTCTCGCGGTAGTCAGCGTAAACCATGGTAACCCTCTGCACGGCGGGAAAGTTACGCTGACTACCGCGAGACTTGGAGCAGGAGGCGTCCTCTGGCTCCAGGCTCCAGGCTCCGACGCTGATCACAGCACTAAAGTGGGCACTAAAGATGTGCGGGACTGGGGATCGAGTCCCGCACATCACCCAGGCTCCGACAGTGGCTCCGATGCGGTCTCTGATGCTGATTACAGCACTGCAGTGGGGATGGCTGCCGGAGATCGAGCGCCCGAGACCCGCACATCACACAGGCTGACCCGCACATCACACCGGCTCCGACGGTGTCTCCGAAGAGGATTACAGTATGTACAGTGTTGTAGAGTATGTACAATGTTTTTTTGTAAATGCATATCGGCGTATACCGCGCACATCAGCGTATAACGCGCACATGCTTTTTCCACATTTTTTTCAAGATGAAAAAGTGCGCGGTATACGCCGATAAATACGGTATATATATATATATATATATATATATATATATATATATATATATACTGTGTGTGTGTATAATATATATATATATATATATATATATATATATATATATATATATATATTGCATTAACACTTCCCTGCACTGTTCTATAATATGGGAGGGTTTCTGTAGGACCATGAGATAAACAGATTAATGCCGCGTACACACGATCAGTCCATCCGATGAAAACGGACCGATGGACCGTTTTCATCGGTTAACCGATGAAGCTGACTGATGGTCCGTCACACCTACACACCAATAGTTATAAAAACCAATCGTGTCAGAACGCGGTCACGTAAACCACGTACGACGGCACTATAAAGGGGAAGGTCATATCCAATGGTGCCACCCTTGGGCTGCTCTTGCTGATTCCGTGTTACCGTGTGTTAGTAAAAGTTTGGTTTGAGTCGATTTGCGCTTTTCAGTCTCCGTGCAGATCGTTTTCTCAGGTTCCGTTTGTGCTTGTGGGTTCGTATCTGTTTTTCAGTGCTTGCAGTCAGGTCGTATCTGTTTTTCAGTGCGTTCCTGTCCGCTCGATTTCTGTTTTTCAGTTCGTTCTTTTCAGGCCTTGCTGTACTTGGTTGCTTTCTGTTTTAAGTGTTCTTCCATCATACAAGTGATACAGAAGGTCTATATTAAGGTAAGTTGTCTCCTTTCACATCACAATCTATATATGTCTTAAATGTATGCTAATGTCTTGTATTTCTTGCATCATTCCCTAATTACCATGATTGTAATATGCTGTGAATGTCCCCTTTGTCCCCATGCATGTTATAAGTTTGGAATGCTCCTTTTTTGGCCTACATGCATATTTCTGTTCACTAACCTGTCCAGCATGCTATTCTAGGCCCAAACACACCTAGCCTAGTCTGTTTCCTACTTTTTTTTGTCTACTCCATTGTAGTTCTTCACCCCCCCCCCCCTTAAAACCTTAAAATGTGTCCCGATGTTTTTTTTCTCATTCCATTTTGGCAGAGTGCTAGTTTTTTTTTTTCTGGGCCCAAACTCAGCTAGAAACACCCCCCTTAAAATGTTTAATGGCCCATCAGAGGGGTGAGAAGTCTGATAATTGGGCCTATTTTAGTTCTGGCATGAAATTATCACTCCACTAATAAATGTTATACTGATGTTGGACAAGGATGTCTTTTGTATTGTGATTGCATTGTTTTTGTGCCAAAGTAATAACTTTTATTTTTGTTTGACTCCACAGTTTCCTTCCACGCCACAGGAATGGCAGACTGTGGCTTCCCAATTGGCCCAGCGGTAGGACTTCTCTAACTGTGGAGAGGCAATAGATGGGAAACATGTCCGCATAGTGCCGCCACCCCGTTCGGGGTCATACTATTTCAACTACAAAGGTTTTCATAGTATTGTGTTGATGGTGTCGGCACAGTACGAGTTTTTGTATGTGGACGTGGGGAAGAACGGCCGGATGTCCGACCGTGGAGTCTTTGTGCAGATGGAGTTTGCCCACCGTCTCCAGACTGGTGGCCTGGCCCTGCCACGGGATGAAGACAACGTGGAGACACTCCCTTTTGTGGTTTTTGTCGCGGATGTAGCTTTCGGGCTAGGACCACACCTCATGATGCCGTTTCCTCAGAGGACTCTCACCCTGGAGAGTAGGGTTTTGAATTACTGGCTGGCCAGAGCCCGGAGGGTTGTCGAGAATGCCTTCGGGATAATGGCCAGACTATTCCGCCTGTTCCAGACAGCCATCCACATGGCGGACTATAAACTGAACACTGTCATTTTTTATGCTGCATTTTTCATAATTATTTGCGCAGGCATTCAGAGACCGACCTTTCAAACATTTGGCCTGAGGCCAGACAATCATCTGAGAACCTGACTGGCCTGGACACTGGCCGTACTGGATTGGCCCCCCGAACTGCTCAAGATGCCCGTGATCTATACGTGGAGTACTTCACTGGTAGGGGGGCCATTGCTATGCCAGACCATATTTCTTCGTAAACAAACAAAAAAAAAGACAGAGGCGCATGTCCCAGCTGGAGGAAGAGTGTCTGCAGGTCAATAGGGAGGCAGCTTCCATCATGAGGGCCCCCTTAACCCTGTTGAGGGCTACAGCTGACCAGCTGCAAAAAATGGATTAGCGACAATGGGCCCTGGCAGAGGATTTTTTAGCCCAAGAATATTATGTGATTCATCAACAAATATTGAAATTTTAAAAACCAGTGGGAAATCAGAAATCCATCCTATTCTAACAAGAATGTTCGAAGGGCAACAATTGACCAATTGGTCACTTATATGCAGACCTGGATACCAGAGCTAACTTCCACCATGATAAGCAATAAAATCAATAACATGAGGAATGCTTACAAGAAGTGTTTTATATAGGTCCGTGCTTCTCGGAGGTCAGGAGCAGCAGATGAAGTACAGGAGCCTAAGCGGTGGTACTATAAACACCTCAGTTTTCGGGATGATCAGATCGAGGCCAGATAATCACCCTCCAGTTTTCCTTCCACCCTTCCCTCCACCGCTCCCTCCAGCATTCCTTCCACTGTTCCCCCCACCCCTGCAGAGGGTGCCGCGGAGCTGGCTGAGATTGAGTAGCCAGATCTGAACATCTTCAGTCAGGTATAGTAGTTTACAACATATTTCTTGGCCTCCAAAAATTTTTGGGGTTAAGAAGATGTTTTTTGAACCAAAATGAAAGCTTGAAAACCCAAACAAAAGTCGTGGGCAGAAAATATAGTGACAGGGATGCCAACTGCAGGGGTCAGAATGAGAGTCTGTTCAATTTACCAAAAAAACAAACAAAAAAATGCAACAGTCATGAGCTTTAAAATGTGTGTGCTTGATGAAGCCAAAAAAAATAACATGTCCCTTTTTTAGACACAGGAAGAGATCAGCCAAGAGGAGGAAAGGGTGAGTGGCAGACATGAGGAGGCTGGGCCGAGTGACAGTCAGCAGGTGCCCAGGCCCAATCTCCTCCTCCTGCTGCCACATTCTCACCACCTGCATGGGGCCATAGAGTGAGCCGTGGAAGGAACGCTGCAAGGAAGACCAGAAAGTGATTCCCTGGCTTCAAGATGATTTGTCAGAAAACTGAGGTTGCTGTAGTACCACAGCTTGGGGTCATGTATGACATCTGGTGCTGCTTCTGATATCTGGGATTTGGGGAGCACAAATTAGAGGGACGCCTGATGTTATTGATTTTGTTGGTTAACATGGTGGAATGTGCCTTTGGTGTCCAAAGTCAGCATATATTTGGCTGATTGGTCAATTGTTGCCCTTCATGTTGATTTTTTTTATCCAGAATAAATGGTGATTTAATTTAAGTTAAATACTTGTCTAGTGTGTTTTTCTGGTGAATAGCCATCAAACATTTGTTACACAATGTGTAATTAACAAAGGACACAACCTCATTGAGAGGGGGGGGGCAATGTTGTGATAACTTGATAACAAAAATCCCCCCAAAAAAATTCTCAAAAAAAAAAAACATTGTTGTGATAACTTGAAAAAAAAACATAAAATTGAAAAAAAATAAAATGTGAGATCTGGCTTTTTTAAACAAACAAAAAAATATTCATGAGATCACAAGCAACAAATAAAAGAAGTCAGTATGGGAGAACTCTGTCTAAATACCATGAGCAAAACAACGTCTTTATTCTAGCAATAGAACAAAGAAAAAATGTGCTGCAATAAACGAGGCACTAATTTTAAAAATGTAGAATGTGCCATCTCCCGTCCCCTAATTTAGTCTGAGCATGCATGGATTTTTAACCGATGGTTCGTGCCTACTAATGATCAGTTTTGACCTATCGGTTAGGAATCCATCGGTTACATTTAAAGCAAGTTGGCTTTTTTTTAACCAATGGTTAAATAACCGATGGCGCCCACACACGATCCATCAGACCATTCTCATCGGTTTAACCGATCGTGTGTACGCGGCATAAGTTATCTTAACACCCATAGCTACCTTTACATACAATACAGGTACTTGAATCAAGAGAATCACAGATTCATTGCTTTTTAATTAGCTAAATATATAGAAGGTTTCTTGTACTATTTCGATTTTTAAGGGAATGTGCCAGTGGGCTTTGGGTTTGTATTGATGGCATCATTTTTAAATGATTTTGAAACCGTCCTGAGATCATCCAAAGTTCATTGAAAGTTGCATTCAACCTGCCGTTAACCTCCCGTTAACCTCTTTGTAACCTGCATTCGACCTACTTAAAGTGGGTTTTGACTTCCCATAGACTTGTATAGGAATGTGAAACCCACTTGAAGCAAACAAAAAGCCACTATATTACCAAAAGTTTTGGGACACCTGCCTTTACACACTCATGAACTTTAATGGCATCCCAGTCTTAGTCCGTAGGGTTCAATTATGAAGTTGGCCCACCCTTTTGCAGCTATAACAGCTTCACATCTTCTGGGAAGGCTGTACACAAGGTTTGTAGGAGTGTGTCTATGGGAAAGTTTGACCATTCTTCCAGAAGCACATTTGTGAGGTCAGGCACTGATGCGGACGAGAAGGCCTGGCTCACAGTCTCCGCTCTAATTTATCCCAAAGCTGTTCTTTTCGGGTTAAAGTCAGTCAAGTTCCTCCACCCCATACTCACTCATCCATGTCTTTATGGACCTTGCTTTGTGCACTGGTCCAAATCAGTTAGTGGAGGGGGAATTATGGTGTGGGGTTGTTTTTTAGGGGTTAGGCTTGGCCCCTTAGTTTCAGTGAAGGGAACTCTGAAGGCATCACCATACCAAGGCATTTTGGGCAATTTCATGCTCCGAACTTGGTGGTAACAGTTTGGGGGTGGCCCCCTCCTGTTCCAACATGACTGCGCACCAGTGCACAAAGCAAGATCCCTAAAGACATGAATGAGTGAGTTTGAGGTGGAGGAACTTGACTGGTCTGCACAAAGTCCTGACCTCAACCTGATAAAACATCTTTGGGATGAATTAGAGTGGAGACTGCAAGCCAGGCGCTTCTGGAAGAATGTTCAAACATTCCTATAGACCAGTGATGGCGAACCTTGGCACCCCAGATGTTTTGGAACTACATTTCCCATGATGCTCAGCTACTCTGAAGAGTGCATGAGCATCATGGGAAATGTAGTTCCAAAACATCTGGGGTGCCAAGGTTCGCCATCACTGCTATAGACACACACCTTGTGGACAGTTTTCCCAGAAGAGTTGAAGCTGTTATAGCTGCAAAGAGTGGGCCAACTCAATATTGAACCCTATGGACTAAGACTGTGACGCCATTAAATTTCAGGTGCATGTAAAGGCAGGCATCCCAATACTTTTGGTAATATAGTGTAGGTCCTATAATAAATTCTGAGGTGGTCTCTTCATGCTTTATTTAACAAGGAGGCATATTTTTAAAGTGTTTTAACTGGGAAGCATAGCACGTCCTTAAACCATTTCTGTATTAGTGAACCTCTTTATGTTTAAATGTTCCCAAGTGCACTCTTACAATAAAAAGAGACTGAAAATACTTTTTACTCTGGGTGCAGTGCATTTAGTACATTATAAAAGAATTACTAGCATGATAAAAACAGTGACACTCTCCCTGCCAGAAACTCATCTAGAGGCTTCAGAATATCTAGGTCACATTTTGATTCTAATTTATGTATTTTTCATGACTTTCTATATACGGCATCTAGCTAAGAAAATAGGTTATTTTCAGCAGCGAGTGCATTTATTTAATAGTAAGAGCTTACTGTACCTTTACTTTGTACATGAAATTAATGGCTTGTAACACATGGGTTGCTATTTTGTATTTATTTTCCTGCAAAATTATACTATGCAAATCTGTTGAAAGGATTAGAATTTCTAAGCCATTGCAAATCAAGATCAATATTTTGTTTGCAAAATTATAAACAACTAATTTAAAGGAAATTAGCAACAATAATAACTTTTTACATATGATAAAAGCCTTCAATCACTTTAGTGGACCTAATTTAACCACTTAACCACCTTGCCTGTTTTTCAGATTTTGCGTTTACAAGATTAAAACAGTTTTTTTTTGCTAGAAAATGACTTAAAACCCCCAAACATTATATATATTTTTTCTAACACCCTAGAGAATAAAATGGCGGTCGCTGCAATACTTTTTGTCACACCGTATTTGGGCAGCGGTCTTACAAGCACACTTTTTTTGGAAAAAAATCACTTTTTTTAACTAAAAAATAAGACAACCGTAAAGTTAACCCATTTTTTTTTATATTGTGAAAGATAATGTTACGCCGAGTAAAATGATACCCAACATGTCACGCTTCAAAATTGCACCCGCTCGTGGAATGGCGTCAAACTTTTAACCTTAAAAATCTCCATAGGTTGCATCTTTTTAGTTACAGAGGAGGTCTAGGGCTAGAATTATTGCTCTTGCTCTAACGATCGCGGTGATACCTCACTTGTGTGGTTTGAACACCGTTTTCATATGCGGGCGCTACTCACGTATGTGTTCGCTTCTGCACGCGAGCTCGTCGGGACGGGGCGCTTTAAAAAAAATTGTTATTGTTTTCTTATTTATTTTTATTTATTTTATAAATTTTTACACAAAAAAAAAATGGGTCACTTTTATTCCTATTACAAGGAATGTAAACATCCCTTGTAATAGAACAAAAGCATGACAGGTCCTCTTAAATATGAGATCTGGGGTCAAAAAGACCTCAGATCCCATATTTAGACTAAAATGCAAAAAAAAATGACAACAAGAAAATATTGCTTTAATAAGCATGGGCGGAAGTGACATTTTGACGTCGCTTCCGCCCTGCTATGCTATGGGGACGAGTGGGGGCCATCTTGCCCTCACTCGTATCCTAGCCGAGCAGGGGACAATACCCGATCTCCTCCGCCGCTACCGACGGCTCCGGTAAGTGGCGGAGGGCGCGGGTGAGCGGCGGGAGCCCTCTTCCGCTGCCGATAACGGTGATCTTGCGGCAAATACGCCACGGAGACCACCATTATCGTTTACAGGACCGCTCAAAAAAAAGATGGATATCTCGGTTGTGGCAACAGCTGCTGCCATAAAGTACAGACGTATATGTACATGAGCGGGTCCTTAAGTGGTTAATAACCTACAGTATCTTGTAAACATTGCAAAATATGCAAGTGTGAAAAAGCGACATGATGGTTAAGGTATTAGTACTTTCATCTAGTATCTCTGAGTACTGAGTTTGAATGCTATATACAGTACGTGTGCTCACCCCATCCGCAAGCTCCGTGACCATGCCCGTGGGACCCACGGACTCAATGTCTGCTGGTGTCCCACGATCGGGTCACTAAGCTGCAGAACGGGGAGAGGCAAGTGTAACCAAGCATCTGCCCGTTCTGCCTAGTGAGACTGGCCCAGATTCAGGTACGAGTTGCGCTTTATTTGCGGAGGCATAGGGCAACGATTTTGCCCTGCGCCCACGCAAATATTTTGCGTTGCCCTCGATTCGCGGAGCAGTAGCTCCGTAAATTGCGAGGGCGCGCCGGCAAAATTGCCCGGCGTAAGCGCGCGCAATGAAAATGATCTCGCCGGGGGTGGGAATCATTTAAATTAGGCGCGTTCCCGCGCCGATCGTAAAGTGCATGCGCCGTTGGGAAACTTTCCCGACGTGCATTGCGGCAAATGACGTCGCAAGGACGTCATTTGCTTCAAAGTGAACGTGAATGGCGTCCAGCGCCATTCACGTATCACTTACGCAAACGGCGTGAAATTCAAATTTCACGACGCGGGAAGGGCGGCTATACTTTAGCATTGAATGTCCCTACTATTAGAAGGGGCAGCCTTACGCTAAAGACGCCGTACGGAAACTCTGTACCTTGCGTACGCAGGGTCCGTGCAACTTTGTGAATCGGTGTTAGTATGCAATTTGCATACTATATGCTGATCACAATTGGAGCGCCCCCTAGCGGTCAACGCAAGAATGCAGCCTAAAATCTGCGTGGCATAAGAGCCTTATGCCACGCAGATTTTAGGCTGCAGTCGGCGTAACGAGTTCTCTGAATCAGGAGAACTCGTTACGCCGGCGCAAGTCAGCAATTGCGCTGCGTAACTATGGTTACGCGGGCGCAATTGCTACCTGAATCTGGGCCACTGTCACTAAACTTATGCTCCCTCTCATCGGGAGCAGCGATCGGTGACGTGTCACTCATAACCACGCCCCCTAACAGTTAGAATTACTCCATAGGACAAACTTAACCCCTTGATAGCCCCCTAGTCCTTAACTCCTTCACTGCCAGTCACATTTATACAGTAATCAGTGCATTTTTATAGCACTGATCGCTGTATAAATGTGAATGGTGCCAAAATAGTATCAAACGTGTCTGATACGCCCGCCATAATGTTGCAGTCACAATAAAAAACGCTGATCGCCTCCATTACTAGTATAAAAAAAATGCCATAAAACTATCCCCTATTTTGTAGATGCTATAACTTTTGTGCAAACCAATCAATAAATGCTTATTGTGATTTTTTTAACAAAAATATGTAGAAGAATACGTATCGGCCTAAACTGAGAAAAACATGTTTTATATATATTTTTGGGGGATATTTAGTATAGCAAAAAGTAAAAAAATATTTTTTACTTTTTATTTTTGTTTATAACGCAAAAAATAAAAACCGCAAAGGTGATGAAATACCACCAAAAGAAAGCTCTATTTGTGGGAAAAAATTATGTTAATTTTATTTGGGAGCCACATCACACGACTGCGCAATTGTCAGTTAAAACAACGCGGTGTCGAATTGAAAAAAGTGGCCTGGTCTTTTGGCAGCCAAATGGTCCGGGGCTGAAGTGGTTAAAACCTTCAATAATTTCCAATACCTTCTCTTGTTATAGGAACATTTCTTGTAACACTGCAAATTTAGGGTAAAATTAAGAAGTGAATGATCAAATTTCTTACCATCAGCCTATTCACCAAGGAATGTCTAATGATCCATTTTCTATTCTCTGTTTATTCCCATTAAATGCTGAAAGAAACTTTCACTGTGAATAGAGAAAAAGTATTCACTCATTTAAAGGAAATGTCAGGCCTTATTAACATATTTAGTTAATGGTGAATGTTGCAGCCACCAGCTCTGAAATGTTTTATCTGCTCCTGGCAGATGATACATCTTTGATCTTTTTTTTTTTATTCAAATATTCTTTATTGAAAAAAGTTTTCAGTTTACACATAAAACTCTCAAAACAACAAACACTTTCTCCATCTCTTACTACATTCATATTTCTCGTATACAGTTTTCATTCATAATACATCAATTCCCTATTTAACTATACATCCCTCAGACAACACTTATCCCACCCACCACCACTTCTATTTTCCAATTATATAATTTTCATAAAATAATGCATCACACTCTTCTTCGCTTTGTATCTCAAATTTCTCTCTATGGAGGGATCAAATCTATTCAATTTATGACGGACACTGTACAATCCATAAGAGGCTCTGTACAATCTATGAGAAGCTCTGTAGGGTCCACAAGAGGCTCTTATTCAATCTTCTGGGGCCTCTATACGATCTACGAGGTGTTCTACTTCATTCAGACTTCTTCACCGTAACACTTTGCTTATTTTATCCTATCACATTAAATGGGTGGTAAAGTCAGATACGTAGATACACGTACAGATGACTAAACTTGCGGCGGAGTAGCTTAGCGTGTTTAGGCTACGCCGCCGTAAGTTAGCTAGGCAAGTACATGATTCACAATGTACTTGCCTGCTATGTTACGGCGGCGTAGCCTAAATCAGGCGGGCGTAAGGGCGCCGAATTCAAATGTGTGTAAGGGGGGCGTGTTTTATGTTAATAAGGCTTGACTTTACGTTTTTGAGGTTTTTTTTTTACTGCGCATCCGCCGGGCGCCTACATTCCCCAGTGTGCATTGCGGCTAAGTACGCCGAATGGGCCTATTGATTTTGACGTGGACGTAAACTACGTAAATCCCGATTCACGGACGACTTACGCAAACTACGTAAAAATTTTGAATTTCGACGCGGGAACGGCGGCCATACTTAACATTACTATTCCATGTAGGGCTAAGCTCTAACTTTGGGCGGCCTATCTCTAGCGTAAACGGCGTAAAAGTACTGCGTCGGCCGGGCGTACGTTCGTGAATCGGCGTACTCATTTACATATTCTACGCCGACCGCAATGGAAGCGCCACCTAGCGGCCATCCGAAATATTGCAATCTAAGATAGGACGGCGCAAGCCGTCCTATCTTAGATATGTTTAAGCGTATCTCTGTTTGAACATACACTTAAACATAAGTCGGCGTAGATTCTGAGTTAGGTCGGCTTATACATAAAGCTCATTTCGAGAGTCCACTTGTGTGTAATTTAATCTCAGTATAAATACAGCTATTCTGTGAAGACCTCAGAGGTTTGTTAGCGAACCTTAGTGAATAAACTGCATCATGAAGGCCAAGGAACACACCGGACAGGTCAGGGATAAAGTTGTGGAGAAGTTTAAAGCAGGGTTAGATTATAAAAAAAATATCCCAAGCTTTGAACATCTCATGGAGTACTGTTCAATACATCATCCAAAAATGGAAAAAGAGTATGGCACAACTGCAAACCTACATGGTGTCCATCTAAATTGACAGGCCTGGCAAGGAGAGCATTAATCAGAGAAGCAGTCAAGAGGCCCATGGTAACTCTGGAGGAGCTGCAGAGATCCACAGCTCAGGTGGGAGAATTAGTCGTGTATTCCACAAATCTGGCCTTTATGGAAGAGTGGCAAGAAGAAAGACAATGAAAGAAAGCAAATAGAAATCCCATTTGCAGTTTTCAAGAAGCCATGTGGGGGACACAGCAAACATGTAGAAGAAGGTGCTCTGGTCAGATTAGGCAAAAATTTGACTTTTTGGCCTAAAAGCAAAACGCTCTGTGTGGCGGAAAACTAACACTGCACATCACCCTGAACACACCATCCCCACCATAAAACATTGTGATGGCAGCATCATGTTGTGGGGATTAGGGATGAGCCCAATGTTTCGTTCGACTCAAACATCGGGTTTGTGGCATGCAGTGTTCGTGGCAAATTCGAAAGCCGATAAACACAGTTTAACTACTTGCCGACCGCGCACCGTCATTATACGGCGGCAGGTTGGCTCTCCTTGGTGAGAGCCCGTAGCTATACGGCGGCTCTTTGAGCAGCCAATAGGGGCGCATGCGCGTGCGCGCGCCCCCCGCTCGCCCCCGATTTCCGTGCATGTGCCCGGCGGGCGCGATCGCCGCCGGGCACCCGCGATTGCTCGTTACAGGGGGGAAATGCTGATCTTCTGTTCATACAATGTATGAACAGAGGATCAGTGTTTCCCCTAGTGAGGCCACCCCCCCCACAGTAAGAACACACCCAGGGACATACTTAACCCCTTCCCCGCCCCCTAGTGTTAACCCCTTCACTGCCAGTGGCATTTTTATAGTAATCCAATGCATTTTTATAGCACTGATCGCTATAAAAATGCCAATGGTCCCAAAAATGTGTCAAAAGTGTCCGAAGTGTCCGCCATAATGTCGCAGTACTGAAAAAAAATCGCTGATCGCCGCCATTACTAGTAAAAAATATATATTAATAAAAATGCCATAAAAATACCCCCTATTTTGTAAACGCTATAACTTTTGCGCAAACCAATCAATAAACGCTTATTGCGATTTTTTTAATGAAAAATATGTAGAAGAATACGTAACGGCCTAAACTGAGGGAAAAAAATGTTTTTTTATATATCTTTGGGGGATATTTATTACAGCAAAAAGTAAAAAATATTATTTTTTTTCAAAATTGTCGCTCTATTTTTGTTTATAGCGCAAAAAATAAAAAACGCAGAGGTGATCAAATGCCACCAAAAGATAGCTCTATTTGTGGGAAAAAAGGACGCCAATTTTTTTTGGGAGCCACGTCGCACGACCGCGCAATTGTCAGTTAAAGCGGCGCAGTCCCGAATCGCAAAAAGTGCTCTGGTCTTTGGGCAGCAATATGGTCCGGGGGTTAAGTGGTTAAAAGGCTATGGGAGATTAACATGAAAAATAAAAAGTGCTCATTTTAAAGGCTTATTTGCAAGGTATTGTCATAAAAAGGGTTTGGGGACTTAGGTTTCTGCCCCAGGGGACATGTATCAATGCAACAAAAAGTTTTAAAAACTGAAATTTTTTCGGGAACAGTGATTTTAATAATGCTTAAAGTGAAACAATAAAAGTAAAATATTCCTTTAAATTTTGTGCCTGGGGGTGTCTATAGTATGCTTGTAAAGTGGTGCATTTTCCCTGTGTTTAGAACAGTCCCGCAGCGAAATTACATTTCTAAAGGAAGAAAAGTAATTTAAAACTGATCATGGCTTTAATGAATTGTCGAGTCTCAGCAATACAGATAAAACTCATTGAAAAAAACGGCCTGGGTTCCACCCCGGTCCATTACCAGGCCCTTTGGGTCTGGTATGAATATTAAGAGGAACCCCAAACCAAAATTAAAGAAAATTGCGTGGGGGGTTCCCCCAAATTCCATACCAGGCCCTTCAGGTCTGATATGGATATTGAGGGGAAGCCTACACCATTAAAAAAATGGCATGGGGTCCCCTAAAAATCCATACCAGACCCTTCAGGTCTGGCATTGATTTTAAGGGGAACCCTGCGCCCAATTTTTTTAAATATGGCCTAGGGGTTCCCCCAAAAATGTATACAAGACCCTTATCCGTGCACGCAACCTGACAGGCCGCAGGAAAAGAGGGGGGATGAGAGAGCACCCCCCTCCCGAACCATAGCAGGCCACATGCTCTCAACATGGAGAGGATGCTTTGGGGTCCCGGCCCCCAAAGCAGCTTGTCCCCATGTTAATAGGGGACGAGGGCCTCATGCCCAGGTGTTGTGGAGGTCTGCAGGCAGAGGGGTTTTGGTATCTGGAAGCCCACATCCTGCCCCCCTATGTGAATTGGTAATGGGTACATTGTACCCCTACTATTTCACCCAAAAAAGTGTCAAAAACTGTAAAAAAGACAGGGGGCCAGATTCATGTAGATCAGCGGATCTTTAGATCCGCTAGATCTACGTGTTTTACAATCCGCCGGTGCAATTTAGCGAGGCTAGTGCAGTATTCATCAAGCACTTACCTCGCAAATTGCACCGTCGGATCGTAACTCCCCCCGGCGGAATGCAAATTCCGCGGCTAGGGGGAGTGTACAATTCAAATCAGGCGCGTTCCTGCGCCGATTTAACTGCGCATGCGCCGCCGGCGAAAATATCCCAGTGCGCATGCTCCAAATGACGTCGCTAGGACATCATTGTTAGCGGCGGGTACGTCAATTGCGGCCATCGGTATTCCCGATCGACTTACGCAAATGATGTAAAAATTTGAATCTCGGCGCGGGAACGACGGCCATACTTAACATTAGCTACCCCTCATATAGCAGGGGTAACTATCCGCCGGAAAAAGCCGAACGTAAACGATGCGACGGGCGGGCGTACGGACTTGAATCGGCGGTTCTCCTCATTTGCATATGCGACGCGTAAAAAAAAGCGACGACACCTAGCGGCCGGCGGGAGATTGCAGCCTAAGATTTGACTGGTGTAAGTCACTTACACCAGTCGGATCTAAGGGAGATCTATGCGGAACTGATTCTTATGAATCAGTCGCATAGATCCGACCGTGGGATCTCACAGATCCGACCGTCGGCTCTCACAGATACGACAGCGGATCAGGAGATCCGCCGTCATATCTCTTGATGAATCTGGCCCAGGATTCACTTTGGGACAAGTCCTTTATTAAAAATATAAAAAAAAAAGTCCAGCGATGTAAATCCATCACGTTCCGGAAACCCCTGCGGCGTCAGAGGGGGGACGGGTCACCTGTTCACATCACGGGTGGCCCTGCCCCCAGCTATATAAAACAGCTGTTACCAGCGGGAGAAGTATCACTCGGCGGAGCCTCCCATAGAGGTGGAACTGTTGGGTTATTTTTTTTTTTTTAGGTTGGCGGCTACGTGTATTTACATCACTGGCCATTTTTTTTTTTTTTTTTAATAAAGGACTTGTCCCAAGATGTCTTTTGTCTTTTTTACAGTTTTTTACACTTTTTTGTGAAATAGTAGGGGTACCCCTTACCAATTCACATAGGAGGGCGGAATATGGGGGTCCCCTTGTAAAAGGGGGCTTACAGATTCCGATAAGCCCCCCGCCCGCAGACCCCCACAACCACCAGGCAAGAGTTGTAGGTATGAGGCCCTTTTCCCCATCAACAAAGCATCCTCCCCATATTGAGGGACATGTGGCCTACTACGGTTCAGGATGGGGGCACGCTCTTGTCCCCCCTCTTTTCCTGTGGCCTGCCATGTTGCGTTTTCATATAAGGATCTGGTATGGATTTTTTGGGGGGAAACCCTATGCTTTTGTTTATTTTGGAGCAAGGTTCCCCATTTAAAAAAAATGCTGCAGGTTCCCCTTAATATCCATACCAGGTCCTTAAAGCAAACATATCCAGTTTGAAAAATGTGAGCACTTTTAATCAGTGTCTTCTTTTAGATACTGAGTTGTTTTTAGTGGGTGTATAATTTGATATCATTGTCTTCTGTGATTGTAGTGACCATATGCTGACTGGAGAGTAAAAATGGCCCACAGAAAATAAATATGACATAAAAGGTAGACTGTAGACACTTAATATGCAAATGTTAACTTATAAAAAAAACACAATTTGCATATTTAATGTTTATATGTGAATCATTATACAACGTTTAAATGCAGGTAGTGAAGAAATTATAAGAAAAAAATAAGGTAAAAACGAATCCTATTAAAAACCTATTGATGCTTTTATCACAAGTTCACTTTAAGTAAAACATTCATTCATTTTATTTTATTTTTAATTAGCTCCATCATTTTCCCTTAATTAACATGGTAATACAAAGCACAAAATAAAATATATATCAGGATGATATTGTTAACTGTATTTAACCTTTGATATTAATATATATTGAAAAATGCTATGCATTAATATTATAATGATAATTGTGATCATTTGTGCAGGACTTTACCATACTCTATATATGTATGTTTGTGTATTTATCTGAAAACCAGCAACTATGTTTCACCCCTAAAATATTCTTGCTCAGAATGCAATATATTAAATTACAATTAATACATGCTTGCTTACTTTAATTTCAGTAATAAGCAACATATGATAACCCCTTCCTGCCGACTGTACATATATGTTAGCTCACTGAAGTAGGACTTCCTCCATGTGTACCTGTGTTTGTGCTGAGAGCACACTTCACAGCATTCTCTGAGAACAGAAACTGGTCTCATACTAATGATCAGGAATAAAGAGCATGCACGCCATTGTTTCTGGGTCATATTACATGTACATATTATTTTATTTTATTTTAAAGCAGCAGATTATTAATTCATATGGTTTGTTAATATTATTTACTGGATTTTCTATGGAGCATTGGTGGGTTTGGTGTTCATACTACATGTACAAATAATAAAAACATATACATATGTAATATTGCTACAATCATCAGGAGCAAGGACATTTTATCTTGGGTTGTCCTTTGGTGATAGGTTATGGTGATAGCAAGACATATACAGCTAAATAATAAAAATAAAAAACAGGAGATATCCATTACAATTTACGACCAAAGCAGTCCAATCGGTCCTAAAAATAAGGTATAATTTACCTGGATAAGCTAAGTACATTAGTTGCAATCATATGTACAGTATTGCTAACACATTATCACTATTGCTAATGTGAAAGTTGCAAAATTGTGTTCAGATGTTAGGATTTGTTTTCCCTTCATCATAAAGGTGTTAAAATACTCATGACCAGGGTTTGTGCCTTTAATACAGAAAATGATCATGTTAGATTATTTTTTAAAAAATGGCCAACCTCCTACCTGTGTCTTCTTGCCAGTAACACCATCTTTTCTAATTATGGGTCAAAAGCAGGTGTGAGGCAGGGAGAGACAGGCAAACTTGTGGACACTATTGGGAATTAATCACAGATGCTGGTTACCTTAGGGAACAAACACATTTACCTAAACAAACACTTAATAAAATGACTTGGTTGCTTAAATAACCTGGAAAAATAAGGTACCCTTAAAAGAGAAAAGATAATGGAAACTCACTTGTTTCACTGCCCACACTGCTGAATGCCCATGTATTAAGAATCTTCAGAATTTTGAGATTCTGACACTTTTAGGTGAGTCACTTTTAGGTGAGTCACTGATTTAGTCTGGGGAACTACTGTGTTATAGGGACATGATTTCCAGGAGCATTTTAAGTGCAATTGTTATTTTAACAGCTTTCAAATATACAAGATAACAGCCTATGTTCTTCTTCTTGTTATTATTATTATGAAACCTCTGCCCCAGTGATTGACTCACAGACAAGTGCACAGCCATAGAAACACACTTACCAGATAGCAATCCAAGCAAGCAAATGGCCATAGCCCATCCCAGGCTTTGCTTTGTGGGAGATACCGGGGATGCTGTATGGATGATGATACTGACTCACAAGCGAATAACCATAAGCTCTGTAAGCATGTTCAACAATCAGCCCAAAAAAGAAATCAGATAGACCATAGCTTGATACTGTCTAAATCTTGATCTATTGCTCAACATAAATACTTGCACTTACACTTTAGAAGTTTAAAGTTATTTATTAACTGCATAAAGTGAATTTTAGTGCAAGCAAATACAATATTATACCCATAAAAAAGAGAGTGTGGCAATAGATAATAGAAAAAGGGAGAAGGTGGAGAAGGTGGATATAACGGTACCTTACACAAATATGCTAGAAAAGTATTTTGAATATTTTATTACATAAATGAGATAAAAATGCAATACAAATAGAAATTCATAAAATCAATGAAGACAAGCAAATACTGGCCAAAGTATTTAATGTCCAATGGAGTTACAGATCACCTAATCCCTACATGTTTCGCCAAAACGTTGGCTTCTTCAGGGGAAATGATCGTGACCAAAAGGGTATAACTAGCTCTAGAAAGAATAGAAAAATATAAAACATATTAACCAACATTAACAACCATGTTATTATAGTAATGACATTCACATAGTATAGTGTATTGGACTGGGAAAGTGACACTGCATATAAGGTCTCCCACTAAGGGGCACCTCATAACCCCAAGAAACTACCCACCACCTACCCTAATGGCTCCAAATGACGGGTTAGGCACCAAAATCGCCCAGAGAGTGCGGCTAAGCACTACCACAATGTGGCTGCAGGGAGCAGAAAGGGCCTAGTTCAATCTAAGGTATAGAATTTTAAAAAAAAGAAAACATTTTAGACACATGGACGGTGCATGTCCAGTAAATAGGACTAACATAGTCTCCATACATACCAATAATATTCGAAGATTCGATTTAAGTTCTGGGGCACTGGTAATGACCAGAAATGGCAAGATAGACAGCTTATATAAATTAGGTTGTAACCAAATTTGATGAGCTAAACAAAAAAAGAAGAAAAAAAAAGAACAATCTTGATCTGAGCAAAATATGGAGGCGGCTGTAAGCCTAGTTAAACATAGGTACACCATCAAATCAGATGGACCATCACTCACCTCTAGAACATATCCAGTGCAAGCATATGCATCAAACAGAATGGCCAGAATAAAGGTATGTAGGTGGATTAGCAGGATACCATAAGACACTGGGCAAATAGCCAACCCAGGAGATGGAGACGTGAAAAACCTAATGCAGTGATCAGTAAATAAATCACAGCCTCAAGCAGGGGAGAGCAGCTCGCACAGTCGCAGTGAATGGCACTTGCCTAAAAGGTCTACTGGTTAAATGATAGCTCCCCAGAAGTTCGGTGAGTGAAGGGCTGGAGAAGCCGGCGTTTTATGCCCCCCACCCGATTGGAATCTGACGTCACCGATCGGGAGCGGACAAAAGCAGCCACAGCACATGTGCAACCCCTGTCTCATTGTTGTGTTATTATAGGCTGTCTCGCCTTGCCATTAATAAAACACATTTATTATACATGGGTAACAATAAGCAGTGCATATGGAAATACTTGGTGGGCCAGGAAAAGTCATTTATAGTTGGTTATAAATAATATTAAACACATAAAGAAATAATTTATTGAAGTTACATTATTGAAAGTCATCTGACCTGGAAATTACAGTGGATCTAATAATGGTGTATGGATCAATGGCAAACAATAACAGGGAGGAAGAAGGGAAAATAAAAGGCAGGGGAGATGGAAATTAATAGCAAAAAATGGCAAAAAATATAATAGATCACAACATACAGTTAACGCAGGAAGGAAAATATATAGGTCTGAATATAATGTGATTTATAATAAATGAAACATTTTCTATTAGTATGCTACAGGAAGGACTTAAAACTGATATATTCATTCAAACTTGTATATTTAGTTGTGTCTAAATTGTGAATCCATTTTGTTTCAAGTTGCAACAAAGTACTATCAATGTCACTACCCCGGGCATGTAGCGGTGCACAGACCATACTGGGAAAACAAATTGTGTCTATGCCTATTGAGGGCATTAGTTGTTAGATATTTAAGCGGTTTCATCATACAGTATCTTTGACACGTTTAAAGAAGTGGCTAGGTAAACATGAGTGTGGCCATTGAGAAGAGTAATTTTTCTGGACTTAGAAATTAATGAACAGATGTCACATCTCCCACATGGAAATGTGCCCACTTGAACAGGGCGATTGCAGTTTCTAGGAGAGTGATGACTCTTTACTAGACGATCCCTCGTAGAGGGAGCCGGTCAGTACATTATATCAGGATAAGATTTAATGTATTGCTTATAGTGCTGTCTGCGATAAGCACAGGCTAAAATTTTGTTAGGATGTTTCTCACCTGGACATGTTGTTTAGAATATTGGGTAATGATGCAAACTGGTTGTTTGTCAGGCAAATCTTTATTAGGAAGGATAAGATTCTATTCAATTTCTGTACTTTATTGAATGCTTTTTTTAAAAGAGAACGACTATATCCTCTTTGTTGTTGTAAAGATCATCAGCTGCTTGATGGAAATCGACATCTAGCATACAATTCCTTTTGAGTGTCAGGTATTGGCTATAAGGAATACTATCTATCAGTTGTTTGGGGTGCGTACTGCTAGCATGTAAAATAGTATTTCCGGAGGATGACTTGCAATACAGTGAGTAATATAACACTCCATCCGCATCCACACAGAAACCTAATTTTGGATTGACTACAATCCATTGTAAATTTAAGATTATATTCATTAATAGCCAATAGGTCCATCAGCCGATAGAGTTCATCCCGCATACCAGACCAGAAAAAAAGAACATCATCTATATATATATGCCAGAAAATTTGATTTTTTAATAACTCTGACAGATGGCCATTTGCGAATAGTTCTCTTTCCCACCCCCCCAGGTATAGGTTGGTGTAGGACGGGGCACACTTGGTCCCCATTACAAGTTGCATTTGCACATGCCAGTGGAATCACAAAAAAACATTGGGCCAGATCCACAAAAACCTGGCGCAACTTAAAAAATCCCATTTAAGTTACACTGCCTTAAAATTTCTACCTAAGTGCCCGATCCACAAAGCACTTACCTAGAAATTTCAGGCTGTGTAACTTAAATCCGGCCGGCGCAAGGCGTTCCTATTCAAATGGGGCGAATCCCATTTAAATGAGGCGCGCTCCCGCGCCGGCCGTACTGCACATGCGTGAAGTTACGTTACGCCGAGTTTTGTGGATCGCGCCGGGTAAAAAAAGTTGCGTCGGGAAAAATTTTTTTTTAAAAAATTTGACAGCGTCGCTCGGCATGCATTCCTGAGAGGGAGAACTCCATGCCAATTTTCAAATAAAAAACCGGCATGGGTTCCCCCCCCAGGAGCATACCAGGCCCTTAGGTCTGGTATGGGTTGTAAGGAGACCCCCCCTACGCCGAAAAATCGACGTAGGGGGTCCCCCTACAATCCATACCAGACCCGTATCCAAATCACGCTACCCGGCCGGCCAGGAATGGGAGTGGGGACGAGCGAGCGCCCCCCCCTCCTGAGCCGTACCAGCCCGCATGCCCTCAACATGGGGGGGTTGGGTGCTCTGGGGCAGGGGGGTGCACTGCGGGCCCCCCCACCCCAGAGCACCCTGTCCCCATGTTGATGAGGACAGGACCTCTTCCCGACAACCCTGGCCGTTGGTTGTCGGGGTCTGCGGGCGGGGGCTTATCGGAATCTGGGAGTCCCCTCAAATAAGGGGGCCCCCAGATACCGGCCCCCCACCCTAAGTGAATGGATATGGGGTACATCGTACCCCTACCCATTCACCTGGAGGCAAAGTGATAGTTATTAAACACACAACACAAGGGTTTTTAAAATCATTTATTAGTCTGCCCCGGAGAGCGGAGAAGACCCCCCCGGAGAGCGGAAGAAGAAGACCCCCCCGGAGAGCGGAGAAGACCCCCCCGGAGAGCAGAAGAAGAAGCCCCCCCGGATAGCGGAAGAAGAAGACCCCCCCGGAGAGCGGAGAAGACCCCCCGGAGAGCGGAAGAAGAAGCCCCCCCCGGAGAGCGGAAGAAGAAGCCCCCCCTGGTATTAGAGCTAAAGAAGACAGGGGAGGCCTCCGGAGCAGACTAATAAATGATTTTAAAAACCCTTGTGTTGTGTGTTTAATAACTATCACTTTGCCTCCAGGTGAATGGGTAGGGGTACGATGTACCCCATATCTATTCACTTAGGGTGGGGGGCCGGTATCTGGGGGCCCCCTTATTTGAGGGGACTCCCAGATTCCGATAAGCCCCCCGCCCGCAGACCCTGACAACCAACGGCCAGGGTTGTCGGGAAGAGGTCCTGTCCTCATCAACATGGGGACAGGGTGCTCTGGGGTGGGGGGGCCCGCAGTGCGCCCCCCTGCCCCAGAGCACCCAACCCCCCCATGTTGAGGGCATGCGGCCTGGTACGGCTCAGGAGGGGGGGCGCTCGCTCGTCCCCACTCCCATTCCTGGCTGGCCGGGTAGCGTGCTTTGGATACAGGTCTGGTATGGATTGTAGGGGGACCCCCTACGTCGATTTTTCGGCGTAGGGGGGTCTCCTTACAACCCATACCAGACCTAAGGGCCTGGTATGCTCCTGGGGGGGAACCCATGCCGGTTTTGATTTTACAAATTGCCGTGGAGTTCTCCCTCAGGAATGCATACCAAATGCCGTCGCTTGAATGTGCTTTTACATGGTGTTACTAACTTTACACTTTGTAAAAGCAGCCCTAATTTTACACTTGCAAACTAAAACTTACGGCGAAAAAACGAAGCTGAAAAGCTTTGTGGATCGCCCTAAGTGCTAATTTGCATACCCGAAGCGGCATTTCGACTCGAAATGCCCCCAGCGGCGGATGCGGTACTGCATCCTAAGATCCGGCAGTGTAAGTCCCTTACACATGTCGGATCTTCTGCCTAACTTTGGAAAACTGATTCTGTGGATCAGTTCCAAAGTTAGAACCAGGGATACGACGGCTTACGCCGGCGTATCCCTTTTGAGGATCTGGCCCATTGTACCCAACTTCTCAATAGGCAATACTTTAAAATCCTTTACAGGTCATCAGTTTAGAGTTAATTGTGAAATATGGTCCTATTATTGCTCTCACTCTTTCATTTGTGATGGTACCTACACAATGTGTGGTAAAATTGATGTTTACATACATGCACTTGGCCTATGCTGCACTTTTTCAATGGGGTTTGTGCAGCGGTGGTAAGGGTGCTTTAAATTTGTTTGAATTTTTTACACTTTTTTCATTTATTAATATCACAAGTGGGCTATACATGCCTCTTTTGCAGGCGTTTTTATTTTTTTTTTGGTTTTTCAGCACCTCTTTGTTAGCATGTGTCCATGAACACATAAGTGTTTACAAGTGTTTTAGAAGAGGAGCATTTAAAGGCAAAAAAAAAAACAAATAAAAAACACCATCACATTTAGGAGAGGAGCTTTTAAGCAGAAAACTGCATTTGAGCTTTTGAGAGTTAATGCATTACAACGGCTAAAACAAATTAATATACTTAAATCAAGCATGCCTAAATGTGCCAAACATGTGTGCAATACGTGGCTTGTGACCTTAGGAGAGTTTTTGAAGGAGATTTTCTCTTGTCAGGAGTTCTGGTATTCAGAGGAGAAAAGAAAATGCCCTGTGGATGAGGCCTGAATTAAAGATCAATTTTTTATAGCAATTATACATATTTATTTAAAAAGTAAAGTTTTCCTTTACATAAGACAATACAAACCAAGACATAATAGTTTAGAGATTTGCTAATAACATCCAATCATAATCCTTCATTGTTCTAATGCCTTAACTTTAACAAATGCCATGATTCACATATGTGGTATAAACTCAAAATGAGTGCTTGATTTTTATTTATTTTTCCTCAGTAGAAACGTTATATATATAAAAAAATGAAATTTATGAAAAAAAGCAGAAGATTTAAATAAGGATACAGTGAATTCCACAAAAGCAATTAAATAATCCATAGTGTGGTCGATTGAAGGTATATAGTTCATTAAACCTAATGCAAGTTGCTGAATGGATATTTCACAGGACTGAATAAGTGCCATGATTCACGTTTAGACAAACTAGAAAGGACTGTTTTTTTTTTTTTTTTTTTAGCTCAGTGGAAATTAAGAAATCATGATTTGCAGAATATAATCAAAAAATCCACAGAAAAGGGTACAATGGAGTCTAAAAAAAGGCAATAAATAATCCATAGAGTGGTAGATTGAAGTTATATAGTTCATTAAACTTAATTCAGGTTACATGATGTTTTTGTTGAATGCATTAACCATTCAACCTCTTTTTGTTAATACTAACTGATTGTTGGTGAAGCCCATCGGATAGCCTGTCAGCTCCCGTTGACAGATGATGTTGCTGCTCAGTGTAATTGTAAAACACAAAAGTTTCAACTTCAAGGCTTTGCAATATGCACATTTCTATTTAAATAAACAAAATCCTAAAATATTACTGTCACAGTAAAACCATTACAGGGAGCAATTTGTAGCATATTTTTAGCAGTAAGTTAACTCAAGTTTTATTTTCTATTACACTTTAATTATTTTATGTTTGTTTTGTATATATTTGTACAGTATATATTTTGTATATAATTTGTTATCATTCTTAATGAAAACCCATACTTTTTGATTTAAAAGGAGTTCCAAAGAAAAATTGAATTTCCCCTTTTCGGAATCCTCTCCCCCTCCGGTGTCACATTTGGAACCTGGGGGAGGAGGGAGCAGATACCTGTCTAATCCAGGTATTTGCACCCACTTCCAGCCATAGATCGCCGCAGGCTCAGCGGCGATCTATGCCATATCCGCCCCTCCTCCGTCCCCCCTCGCTGTCTTCTGGGAGACACGCAGGTCCCAAAAGACAGCAGGGACCAGTGAGGATGCGCAGCATGACTCGCGCACGTGCAGTAGGGAACCAGGCTGTGAATCCGCAAGGCTTCACTTCCAGGTTCCCTTGCCAAAGATGGCAGCGCCTCCACCTGAGAGCATTCAGCAGCCCATTATACTTACCTGAGCCCGATCTGGATTCAGTAATGTGCACGAGAGCAGAGGCTCTCTAGTCTCTTTTCATCCTGATTGGCTCAAATACAGCAGTGAGAGCTATTGACTCCTGCTGCTGTCAACTATAGCCAGTGAGGAGTGAGAGGGGGTTGGGCCCAAGCTGTATTCGGTGTGTCAAGGGACACACAGAGCAGGGCTCAGGAGCAACTTGCTATAGGGGCACTTGTCGGGGAGTAGTCAAGAGCGCCATTAGGGGTCCAGAGAAAAAAACACAACATAAAACACAATCTGCTCCTGATGAGTGGAAGTTATCCACAAAACGTGCGTAGAGCTATTTATCAATGCATTGTCACAGCTTTCATGCATCTATTATGAGACTACCTTAAATAATTTTACAATATCATGTGTGCAATCAATCATGTGTATATGCAAGTTTGGGTTACATTAAATATATTTTTAATATATATAATGAACTATGTAGGAACACTTATGTGTATGTGTGTGTATATATATATATATATATATATATATATATATATATATATATATATAATTGTCATGTTATTTATTATATGTATTTTTTTTCAAATGGAAACACAAAGCAGGGCTCAGGAGCAACTTGCTATAGGGGCACTTGTCAGGGGGGGGGGGGAGTAGCAAAGAGCATCATCAGGTGTTATGCCGCGTACACACCATCACTTTATGTGATGAAAAAAAATGAAGTTTTTAAAAACGTCACTTTAATTGACTGTGTGTGGGGGAAAACGTCGTTTTATGTCTTGTAAAAAACGACCAAAAAAAATTCAAGCATGCTTCAATTTTATGTGTCGTTTTTCAAAAGTGCACTTTTTACTTCACAGAAATTGACCGTGTGTAGCAAAAAACTTTGTTTTCTAAGACGTTTTTGCATCCACGCATGCCCAGAAGCTACTTATGAAGCAAGCTTCAATGGTAAAACGTGGTGGAACGTAACCTCACTTTGCAAGATCATTGTGAGAAAACGATGGTGTGTAGGCAAATTCGTCTTTGAAAATTGAAGTTTCAAAAACGTCATTTTTTACTTCACAGAAAGTGTCGTTTTTTTTCATCACATAAAGTGATGGTGTGTATGCGGCATTAGAAACACAGTGCACTTTAAGGACTTACAGTGGATGGATTGGAATTGTGCATTTTGTTTTGCTGTTTGTTCTTTTCATATTTAGCACTAGAGGTGCTAAATCACATGGGCGGATCCATTTTTAGACATCTGCTTGCTCAGCAGGGATTGCTCCATCGTTCCCTGCTGAGCCGGCGGATGATTAGTCCGTCGCTGCACACTGTGCAGAAACAGACCTGTCAAATCTCCACTTTCCTCTATGGGAGGATCAGATAAAAACGGACCGTCTGTCTGTTTTCATCCAATCCGATCTGCCAGACGGATAGAAAGTAGGGTCTCCATCCATTTGGATTTAGCGGAGCAGGTCGGATCGGGACAGATCCGATGTCAGCATACATGTCACCGCTGACATCTGTCGCTCCATAGAGATGTTTGGAGCATCCGTTCAGGTCCGCCTGAAAAACTGACAGACGGATCTAAACAGTCCGCCCATGTGAAAGGTCCCTGGGGGGGTTGTGTGCTCTGGGGCAGGGGGCGCACTGTGGCTCCCCCACCCCAGAGCACCCTGTCCCCATGTTGATAAGGACAAGGCCTCTTCCCGACAACCCTGGCTGTTGGTTGTCAGGGTCTGCGGGTGGGGGGCTTATCGGAATCTGGGAGCCCCCTTTAATAAGGGGGCCCCCAGATACCGGTCCCCCATCCTAGGTGAATGAATATGGGGTACATCGTACCCCTACCCATTCACGTGGAGGCAAAGTTTCAATAAAAATAAACACACGACACAGGGTTTTTAAAGTAATTTATTAGTCAGCTCCAGGAGCCCCCCTCTCTTCTTTAGCTCTTTTACCAGGGGGGCTTCTTCTTCGGCGAGGGGGGGGGTGTTGGTCTTCTCCGCTCTCCGGGGGTCTTCTCCGCTCTCCAGGAGTCTTCTTCCATCTTCTCCACTCTCCGCTGTCATCTTGGCGCTCCCTGGTTCTTCTCCCCCACGCTCTCCGGTGCCTTCTTCTTCAGGGCTGGCCAGAGTACCTTCTTCCACATGTTTGCTGTGTCCCCCACATGGCTTCTCTCAGACTGCATACAGGACTTCTTATGGCTTTCTTTTAACAATGGCTTTCTTCTTTACACTCTTTCATAAAGGCCAGATTTGTGAAGTGCCTGACTAATAGTTTAATAGTTGTCTTGGAGACAGATTCTCTCACCTGAGCTGTGGATCTATGAAGCTCCTCCACAGTTTTGCCTTCGGGAAAGGATACTGGAGTGCGTTGAAAGGCATGCCTAAATAAATGAGGGACAAGCTGGCTCTTCTCCATACTCCCCATCCATCCAAATTAAATCAGGGTGTTCAAGACTTGGTCTCAGTGTTGTAACAAAAGATCCTTGGACTGAGCGAGAACTCGGACATCATCCAAATAATGAAATATCTGTATGCCCTTCTGATTAGGGAAAACAATCACCGTGACTAGGGATGAGCTTCGTATTCGAGTCAAACTCACCCTCGACTCGAACATCGTATGTTCGATCGTTCGTCAAATTACGAACATTTTGGGCCATTCGCGCCAAATTCGAGTGGCGTGTCACGGCCCATTATTCACTGCGGCATCGCAGTGCATTGCTGGCTGATGATTGGCCAAGCATGCACTAAGACCTGCATGCTTGGCCAATCACAGCTTGCAAAAAACGGAGAGCCATAATTGGCCAAAGCCAGGGTGGCTTTGGCCAAATATGGCTCAGGGGATTTAGTATAGGCCCCACACTATATAATGCTGCCTGGAAGTCGGCCTTGTGTAGTGTGTTGGTGGTTTACAGAGAGAGACAGAGAGAGAGAGAGTGTAATTTTTTGGAGTTAGATAAAGCAGGCAGGCAGGCTAGTCAGTTAGAGTTACAGGCCCGGATTCAGAAAGACTTACGAAGGGGCGTATCTGTAGATACGCCGTCGTAAGTCCGAATCCGCACCGTTGCAACTTTAAGCGTATGCTCAAACTGAGATACGCTTAAATGTTGCTAAGATACGACCGTCGTAAGTCTCCTACGCCGTTGTATCTTAACTGCATATTTACGCTGGCCGCTAGGGGCGTGTACGCTGATTTACGCCTTGAATATGTAAATCAGCTAGATACGCCTATTCACGAACGTACGCCCCGCCGTCGCAGTACAGATATGCCGTTTATGTAAGGCTTTTTCCGGCGTAAAGTTACCCCTGCTATATGAGGCGCAGCCAATGTTAAGTATGGACGTCGGGCCAGCGTCAAATTTTCCGTCGATTACGTTGTTTGCGTAAGTCGTTCGCGAATAGGGCTGGGCGTAATTTACGTTCACGTCGAAAGCATTGGCTTTTTGCGGGTTCATTTGGAGCTTGCACACTGGGATACTTTCACGGACGGCGCAAGAGTCATTTACGTGGGGTCACGATGATTTTGCATACAACACGCCACATCTTACAGATTTGAATTAGGCGGGCTTACGCCGGCCAATTTACGCTACGCCGCCGCAACTTTGCTTTGTGAATACTGCACTTGCCTGTCAAAGTTGCGGAGGCGTAGCGTAAATAGGATACGTTACGCCCGCACACAAATACACGCTCCCTACCTGAATCTGGCCCACAGTGTGTAGAGGATATATATGCATCCCAGGTTTTGAATATATATATATTTATACCCTGTATTGAGTTTAACTAGATCCGCTCTTCCTAATTTACTGACAGGCAGGCAGGTGATTGTGCTAGCATGCATTTTTGTGATTTTTATTTTATTTACACACACATTATATATATATATATATATATATATATATATATATATATATATATATATATATAGTGTTTAAATAAATAAAAATCACAAAGATAAAAAAGCATCATGGATTTTGGTGCAGTGGCATTAAAAAATAAAATAAAAAAAAGGCCCATGCACTTTGGTGCTATTGAGGGGTGGGAGGCAGTTCATTCTCAAATTAATAGGCTGTTCTGCAGCAAAGCACATACTCTGATGCATCGCATAGATGTGAAGTTGAACCTTTAAAACACAGTCAGGAGGCAGAGGGGCACCAAAAAACCCACATTTTCAAAAAATCATTTGTCATTGGGACAGAAAGTGAGGTGCAATCTTCTTAACAGATGCACACAGACAGCAAAACAAATGTACAGGGGTGATAACCCCTCTCTATGTTTTCCAAAAAGCCCCATGATCACTAACATCCAGTCAAAACCCAGGAAAGTCACCACATGACTTCAGCATGCCCAATCATGCTGAGGTGTGGAGCACAGTAGTGTATTTAGGTTCTGTGCTGCCCTAGGCCTGACTAAACTCATGCACCCCTAATTAAAATATGACCCACCCCCTTCCTGTCAAGGCCACACCCATTTCTGTTTAAGACCCACCCTGAAATTATCGAGTGGGGACACTAGTTCTGAGGGCCTGGGGGGCAATGGATTCACCTAATTTGTATAGATTTCCTCTCACTTCCTGTTTGGCTATGGGAAAGGAAGTGAAGGGAAATCTCTGCAATGGGACAGGGATGGTAAAAAATTAACACTCCATTACTCTATCCAAAATTAAAAAAAAAGTATTGCCTATAGTTCTACTTTAAGCACACATTTCTGATAATTTTATGGAGAGGACTAAGAAGATATAACCATGACAATGGTGCAGCAGAAAACATATAGCACAGTGAGGAAAGTTTGTGGTCCAGGCTGATAGGACAGTCAAAATTAGAAGTAGTTTGTGTTAGGCCCCATACACACGGGAGGATTTATCCGCGGATACGGTCCAGCGGACCGTTTCCGCGGATAAATCCTCTCGAGGATTTCAGCAGATTTTAATGCGATGGAGTGTACTCACCATCGCATTGAAATCCGCGCCGAAATCCTCTGGCGATGACGTGACGCGCCGTCGCCGCGATTATGACGCGGCGACGTGCGCGACGCTGTCATATAAGGAATTCCACGCATGCGTCGAATCATTACGACGCATGCGGGGGATCCCTTCGGACGGATGGATCCGGTGAGTCTATACAGACCAGCGGATCCATCTGTTGGGATGGATTCCAGCAGATGGATTTGTTTGGCATGTCAGCAAATATTCGATCTGCTGGAATCCATCCCAGGGGAGAAATATCCGCGGAAACAGATCCGCTGGCGTGTACACACCATAGGATCTATCCGCTGAAACCCATTTGCTGGGATTTTTCAGCGGATGGATTCTATCGTGTGTACGGGGCCTAACACTAACAGGGTAGCACAAGTCGGCTGGACTCTTTTCATGCTGCCCCCATGCAAAGTGCTGTCCTAGGCCTGGGCCTTGTTAGCCTTGGCCAGGATACAGCGTTGGTGGAGCAGCCAATCCTGTGACAACTGGAGAAGAAAGGAGGGGTGATATGAAGTACACAGAATGCCTCTCTCACACTCATGCATGAGATAAGGAAATCACCTGTCACTGACAGCAAGGGGGCAAGGGGGAAGAAACAGACACCTATTTCTCTGTGTGTACATGTTTAGCTTACTTAAAAAAGATAACAGGATTGGTCAGAGCTGTATTAACTCTTCGTGGCAAGACTGGGCACAGATTACATGAAATCCTCTACTCTAAAAGGTACAAGTCTTAATTAAAAAATATTTTTTGGAGGTTTACATCCATTTTAATATCCATGGGTATAGAGATTAAAATCCATTTATTCAAAATTAACCTCCCATGATGAATGCTTTATTTTACATTGCACAGGTCTTCATGTTTTTATGTGTGGGGAAGTACAGCACTTGCTGTACTTCCAGAACACTAGGGTGCAGGTGCTGCAGGTCTCATAGACCCAATGCCTCCTTCTCCAATCCATTCACAAAACATGTGTTTTGTAAATGGACAGACCCAGCTGAAGTGCTGGAGTCTATGAGATCTGAGGGCTTACATCCAAGTGGGCTGAAAGTACAGTATTGTGTTTCTCCATACGTGTAAGCAAGATAAATTGCGGGATATTAAAAAAAAGCATTCAGCACAGGAGGTGGCTTTTAAAGGAGAAGTCTCACTTCTCCTATGGATCACAGGAGTGCAATTTGTTTTGCACTCTTTTTCAGCAGAGTGGGCTGAAGTCCACTCTCTGCTGACATAAAAAACTAAGTCCAGGCACTGCGTCATCCCAACAATGGGAGTCTGGATCCGCCAGGTGCCTGGACTACCACCCATCTCAACCTCTCAGTGAGCCGCTGAGAGCCTGAGAAGGCCGCTCACTGCCCCACCAAAGCTTAGGGCGCCAATGAGCGAGGAGGGGGGTTAGGAGAGCTGTGACTGACAGTCTACAGCTCTCTGCTCATGAAGCTTGGTTGTGTTCGATCACTCGGTTCTCATTGTAGAGGCGCCAGAAGACAGATGCAGCATCAGACCGATGCTGCATCCACCTAGGTTAGTCTAAATGGGAAAAACAACTAAAACTTTACTTCTCTTTTAAGTAAATGGAGTCCTTAAAATATTTAAATACTGTAGCTGCTGACTTTTACTATTTTACTATTAGGACACTCTGTGAATAGGCTGGCTGCGGGAGGAAGGAGGGGGGGGTATGGTGAACTGAGCCAGAAGTGGGAGCGGGAACCTGTTAAATGCAAGTACCCACTGCCCCCTCCCCCAAAAGGTGCCAAATGTGAAAGAGGAGGGGGGAGGAGGCAAACACATGGAGCTTCCCATTTTGGGAAGCTCCACTTTAACTGCTTTAACACTGGGAAGCTTTGTGTGCCAAGAGTTGAGCTTTAAGACATAAAGAGGGAATCTGCTGTAATGTACTTTTGTAGTATGCCCATATTTATAGGCAACCATTCTTTCCTTGGTCATAAAAGTTATGGACAATGCAAATATCAATATAGGAAACAAAAATGCATATAGTTCTGAAGAACATCTTTGTTTTGTTATTGGTCAAATACCATGACCAACTTAGTTCATTCTGTTCATTCATTTTTTTAAATTTTGTAAAAATTCCATTGAATTTACAAGACTGAACAGCTTTTGAAAATTCATACTGTATGTAACGGATTAAGCATTGGCAGCACAATTGTGCTCTTACAGCAATGCTAAAAAGGCCTTGTGCAGCAGTGGAAAAGTACCCACTGCTTTACCTATAAGCACAGTCAGTGCCTAGCCTCTTGTAATGCCAGCTCGTATGTCATTACTAATGGCAGCACTAATTGAAATAATGATGATATATTTGTTATGATAGGCTTGTTAACAAGAATTTCATTTTCATCCCACCTTTTGATGTGCTGTCACAATCAATGATGAGTGAGATCCCAACAGACCTCCTGTATTCCCTCATATCACCAGCCCTGATTAAGGTTCAGATGAAAAAGGCTGTAAGCTACTCTGTGGTATCTGATTAGACCAGGTGTCTATAGTACATGTGCTTCCCTAGTTTGTATTTTCTAGGTATAGGATGTAATAGAGACAACTGAAACTGAACAGCAGATCACTGGTACCTGCTGGTAAATGTTGTGTTTTAAAACACTGACTTGCAGATAAACTACAATCCAAACATTTTACAACATAGCTGAAGCAGTATATATATATATGGCAATTGGCATAACCACATTGTATGGAGTTTAGTATTATTTGACTGAACTTGAACTTCCAAATGTCAATTATTATTTTTTTCCTTGGAAAAAATATGTTTTTTCATTAACTTAAGGATCTCCATCCATACACATTTTTGAGTATGACTAATGAATGATGATAACAGAGACAATAACTGAAATACCATGTCTTTATTTTACTTACTAAAGTAATTGAATAAAATCAGTGCTTTTGTACAAGTCATAAACCAGAAAATGTTATGAACCACTACATGCATTCGTAGTGCTCGCTTTCATATGCATCGATCTTAAGGACACTAAAGAGTGTAAGTAGTCTAGTACTATTAATGATATTTAATAGCAGTCATGCACTCAATTAACCATCAATTCTGGCATACTCTTTGGTCATGTGCCATAGCATCTACTTGTACTGAAAGCAATGAAACATGGACCAGTGATTAAATGGCTCATGGTTCATTGAAAACGAAGAAAGGGCTCATGAAAAACATGACTTTTCTGACAAAACTGACAGGAAAGCTGTTTGAAAAGTCCCAATTAGACTGTGCTCTTTTTGATGGTGTCATGCAGCCACAGCATTCCTAAATGTTCTTTTCTGTTATATTCAGCTTTTTTGTGTTTCATTTTATTGAAATTATACAACACTATCCAAAGTTCCATGGCCACATAATTTTTTTTTTTAATTGATCAATAGTGAAGATCACTTTCAAAGTGTTAATTATTTACCTATGAGAAGGGCAGTGTAACGGTCAGGGGTTAACACCGTTCACGATCTCCCATTCCATCAACCCAAGACAGCTTCCAACACTCCACAATCCAGCAGACCCGATCCATTCCATAAGAATTCCCCCAGAATTAACGAGACAAGCTCCGTTCTCTGAGTTAAAATGTATGAACACTTTTAATGGTAACTTAGCTTTCTTATATACAGTTTTAGAACCCAAGTGAACAATGTATTAACTCCACCCACACGGCACTTCAATCACATTCTATTACATAATGACATTCAGAGGAGTTAATTATCCCCCAGACGTTACATCTCCGACAAGTTCCCCTCACCTGCATAATACACATTCCTTAAGTCAGACGTCTGACCTTTAGACTGCTAACTCACAACACATATCTATCCTCAATAGCATCTTCACACAAAACAGTGGCATTAGCATCTCACAATGGACCATGGAATGCAATCACAGCTTTCATCACTACAGTAGCAGACTTAGCATATCAACAGCCTAGGTTAAACAGAGGAATGAGTCACTATTGACCGGTTGTGAGTCAGCATGAAAGCACTTGAATATCTCAAGATATCCTGCAATATGTATTATCAGTTATGTCCCAGCTCATGTCATTTCTAATTAATATTTCTCAGTCACTCTATGCCCAAAAGGGACACAGGGTGACCTTAGACCCAAGAGTTATTAGTTATGCTGGCACAGGAGTACCCCTCATCTTGCAAAAGTCTCTGTTCGTCACGGGTCATTCCATTACAGGCAGATACAAGTGAACATTTTTTTCAGTTATATAACACTGAGATATATATGTTCTATAATAATATTGTTTTATAACTGAATTGTAAAAAAAAAAAAGTTCCTCAAGTGTGGACTGTTAAGGACATGTGGCCTAGTATGATTAAGGAGTGGACCACACACTCACCCTTTCTTTCTGGTCTGGCATTGTATTTGGGGGGACCCCCTGCAAAAAAAAATGAAAACTTTTTTTTATAAATGTCAGTTTTACTGTAGTAGGTTGTATGCATCATACAGATGCACAATCTCACATGCAATTTAAAAGAAATGCTATCTAAAGGAATTGTGCATTTTTATTTTTTTTTATTTTAAGCATTCATTAAAATCACTGCTCTCCACCAAGCAGATGTTTTACGTTTGCTTTGATACATGTTCCCCATAGCATGCCAGCCCCCACCCCAGATGCCATTTGTTTGACAGTTCCTTTCCTATTTTCCTAGAAATTTTTATTTTGCACCTGAGCTTTAGTATTGTTCAGTGATCCAATCTTGGACAGAACTCATACGTACATTTGGCTTGTTACTAGTCATCAGTTATCCATAGTCGGAGAGAACATGTGTTTGGCCTCCTCTGTCCCAGTGATTGGACTGTACATTGTAGCAAGTTATAAGAGTCTGCAAGAGGGTTGATTTGTGTCAGAATTTTGTGAACACAACCAAAAACTGCACAGGCACCAGGATTTACATTATTGTGTCATCTCATGGCAGAATTTTAGTGTTAGGTCTGCATGACACTCCAGTAAGAGTAAACAGTGGGTGAGTGTAACTTACACTTTAGTTTAGCCCCATTCCCTTATGGCAAGCAGGCCCACCAATGCAAGTCATAAAGTTGGCCCATATGGATAGAATTTTGAGGCTGGGTTCACACTATTATGAATTGGATGCAGGTTTCCCCCCATCCATTTTGCATAGCAGGAGTTTGTGATCAGCTCTCTAGCCCGTTCACACATCTCCGCAGCAGCTCCAAGGTGAATTGCACAGGAGTCCTGTGCATCTTTTGGCCTATTTCAGGTCTGAATTCAGTAAAAAATCCCGATTGAAATCGGACCTGGAACAGTGAACTGGACTGAGTTCTCCAGTGTGAACCCAGCCTGAATGAAAATACTTAAGATAAATCTTGGAAAATGTTTGTGAAAGTTCTCAGTACATTTGAATGTCAAAAGATTTTCTTTGCTTTTAACATTTCAATTTAAATTAATGGACTTCCTGCTTGGTTGAATTTTCTTGTGACTGCAGTCAAAAAAGAATGTCAATTTGACCCACTAATGATTCGAAAAATGAACAAACTATCTTAGAACATTCTTTCTTAAGAATTCTTACTCAAAATTCTACCCATATATGGCCAGCTTTGCACATGAAACAATATACTCTGACTGTAGACTATAGCTAAAGATTTCAAAGTAGAAGAGAGTAGAGGTACCTTACAGTAATGCGGAAAACAAGATGGAAGCCACTGTGAAATTTATAATCCATACATGTAACAAAGATGAGGGCAGGCAGCAGATAGTAGAGGTAAAATGCAGAAAAGGTCAGCAACGGGAATAGGCAAAGATACCAGCGTGCTTGGTCTGCAGGAGATGCGTATTATAACCACAGAGGCACAGGCTTATTTATGCACTTTAAAAAAGGTGCCTCCTATTCCAATCAGGGATGGGAGGGGTGGCCAGATTAATTACCTGCAACTGATGAGGAATATGGGAAAAATACGAGGTGACAGCCAGTAAAAACTGTCTGTCAATCAGATTTAAACCTGCCTAAGAAGCAATCAATCATGTATTGTAGAAAGCAGAAAAAGCCAACCAGCATGGGCTCAAGACAGAAAATACAAAAAAACTCCTCTCAAAATGACTCTGACTACAGAGAATACAGAATAAGTAAACTTTTGTGAACATTTTTATTTAGGACAGATGCAATGTTTACTTGAAAGCACTAGTAGCTTACTGATTCCTATTGCAGCTTGGCTGTAACTGCTCTTTAAATTTGTAAGTAGACCCATATCAGTGAATTCAATAAAACCAACACAGAACATTCCACTATTTCTACTTAACTTGTTTGCAAGGTTATGTCACATTTACTTTCAATTACTTCAAACAAACAGAACCTTTCAACGATTTAGCAATTCTGTTATCAGCATCTTCTTAAATGGACAAGGAAATGAAGAGAGAGATGTCCCAACTAGATATTTGGGAATAATGCGTGCCTCATCTGTACATTGCACCATCTACTTAAACATTAAAAGATATAATAAGTAACATTATGACCTGCATCAAATAACATTTCCTTTGCCATTTTATTTGTCATATATTGAGCTCCCTGAATGAATGGTTTGCAAAATGTACTATTCACAAAGCAAAATTCCTATCTCAGAAATCTCAGATTCAAGTGATTTTTTTCCCTATCCCACATGCTCTGATATAGTGGTAGGGCAGTAATGCTGAATTTACTCTCTTACTGATGAATCAATGTGCTTCTATTGGTCAATAAACTAATTAATGCATTATATCTAAATAATTAATAAATTGAAAATTGAAAATAAACTGAATTATTTAAAGTGGTTGTAAACCCTCTGATACTACTTTCACCTACAGGTAAGCCTGCAAGCCAGTATATATTGATTGGTTTGCGCAAAAGTTAAAGTGTCTACAATCCGGGGATAGTTTTATAGCATGTTTATAATTGTTTTTGTTTTACTAGTAATGGCAGTGATCTGCGATTTTTATCATGACTGCGATATTGCGGAGGACATATCGGACACTTTTGACACATTTTTGGGACCATTCACATTTATCCAGCGATCCTTGCTATAAAAATGCACTGCTTACTGTATAAATGTGAGTGGCAGGTGTTAACACTAGGGGCCATCATGGGTCAAATATGTTCCCTAGAGAGTGATTCTAACTGTAGGGGCTGGGGACTCACAAGGGGAGGAGACCGATCAGTGTTCCTCTGTACAAGGAACACACCATCGGTCTCCTCTCCCCTGTCAGGATGTGGTTCTGTGTGTTTACACACACAGATCCACGGTCCTGCTCTGTTACTGGGCAATCGCAGGTGCCCAGCGGACATCCCAAACATCAGGCATGCGCATCGGGTCCCCAGTGACGCAGCGGGTGGGAAGGCGGGGGCGTCATATGACTCCCACCCAGAACAAAAGTGTTACCGTCCAGCCATCATTTGACGGCCGGCAGGCAGCAAGCTGTTAAAGGTATACATTTTGAAAGGTGTGTCAGGAATGGTGTCATTACAGGGCTCACCTGCTGGTGGCACTGTTGCTTTCGGCACCAGTGGGTGTAGTTCTGGTGGCCACCAGCGGGTGTCTCCCTGCCAAGACTTTCAACACACCTGACACACCTGATATGGGTCTGCTGGACTATATAAGCCCACCCTTAACCAAGGCTCGATGCTCCAGAATTCCTTCTGTAAGCCTTGTCCCTGCCTGAACCTGATTAATTTTCCTGAACCTGATCCATTGCCTGCCTTGTCCTGGATTCCGTTTCTTGTATCCTGTCCCTGAGACCTGTCCCCTGATACCTGCTTCCAGCTCCGCCTTGCTAACTGCTCCCTGTACCTGGCCTTCTGTTCCCCTTGTCTCTCATGTCCGCCTTGTTTATGTATGTGTTTTCCCTTTACTTGTATGTATTAGTTAGATAGTTAGATTAGGCGTTTTGGGGTTTGTTGTGTTCTCTTGTATTCATTTCTTGTTTATGGTTTGCTGTTGTTTACACGTGTGTCTTTATCTTTAATACATATATATATATTTTCACTTACTTTGTTCCTGATTCCTTAAGTGCAGCCCAATGAGCTGATCACCTGTTTTGGATGTCTGTGTATGGCATCCCCCTGACAGGGTGTAAGTGTGATAGATAGCTGGGTACATTTGTATGCTTAGATACTTGATATGAGAGGTGGTCCAGGTAATAGGATATTGATGTTTAGGTAGTTGGGGAGATTGTTAGTGGGGTGGGGACCCACATAGATAACGTTTCATAATGCTCAGGTGTTTGAAGTAGTTTTTGAATTGTCTTTTGAGTTGGTCTGAATTCCCCAAATTCTCCATTTGCCTCTTTTATTTCAAAGGAGGAGTCCTAGTGTCAATGTGAATATCAGTGGGGATAAAGGACACCCATGTCTAGTCCCATGTGATTTCATAAAGGTTTCTGAATGAAAGCCCTTGATCCCAATTTTGACAATTTGTTTGTATGTACTGTATATCTCTATTATTCATTGCATCATTCTCTCTTTGAGTCCAATAACCTGCAACACCTCAAACATGTAGTCCCACACGGTCCTGTCAAATGCTACTCCAGACCCTTCTGACCCTAGGCCCACAGTTTAACATTTAGTGTGAGGGTAGTGTTATCTTGGGCTTCCCCGACAGAGACAAACCCCCCTGGTTTGTATAGCTCAGAGATGGGATCAGTGGAAAAAGGTAATTAGACATGTAAAAATATTAAGATCCACAATAGATAAAGATATGGGTCTTTAGCTTGTGCATCTCTGGGGGTCCTTGCCTCTTTGTGGATAATTACTACATGTGCCTCTAATATTTGTGCGCAAAATGTTGTCCTGCACCCAAGCTGTTAAATGCCTTTATGAAGTAGGGTGCTATGTCTGCTCCACACATCTTATAGTATTGTGACAAGAGTCTGGCTGGAGCCTCTTAGGTCTGAGCTATATATATATATTTTTTTTTTAAATATAGGCATATGGGCACCAACATTTTCACACCTCCCATCCTGATCTAGGACAATTAACGTTTTCTCATTACATGGTGATTGGATTAAGGTGTCCCAAAGTGTATATATAAATAATAGGAAATGCAGACATTCATTAGAACAGCAGAAGTGGTTTGTTAAGTTGCAAACATCTTCAATGTTATAGAATAGATTTAGCTGAATGTGATTAATTGCTACTAGATATATGTGGACATTTTTTACCTGTCAAAGGATTTGCATTTCTGTCCACTTAATTCTGAGATTTACACAACCCTACCACACAGCACAGCCAGCTTTATTACATAATTTTTTCTGCTGCTGTTACACAGCTAGGTAACTTCCCTTTTCCAAGTTGTTGATTGAACATTGAAAGAGTAACTAGTCAGTATCTTTATTTTTTCACTGCTCTATCCTAGTGTCAGAATCCTTTTTATTATATTTGCTTATTGTACATCTGATTAATTTAACAGAAAATGATGTCATTTCCTCTCCCAGTTTAAGTACTACTGTACAAGGCATTACTTGTAGTGTTGCTTTTTTATATCTGTTTGGAGTTCACCTTTGTTCCTTTGTTTATATTTAAGTATATTTATATTAAAAGAGTTGTAAAGGAAAATGTTTTTTCACCTTAATGCAATCTATGCATTAAGCTGAAAAAACATCTGCTGCCCCCCCAAGCCCCCGTTATACTTACCTGACCCCTCGAAAGTCCCGCGCAGTCCCGATATCCTCTTCGCCGCTCAGCCTGCCCGCTGATTGGCTAGAGCGGATAGATTGAGAGCTGGTGGCGCTGCTGTCAATCACATCAAGTGACGCGGCGTGCCGAGGGGCGGGGCCAAGTGATACTGGCCGCTCGCTGTATCACGGGTGTGCGCCTGCAATTAGTGACCACCATGCAAGCTCTCGCATGACTGTGGTTACTAATTGTGGGAGGACCAGAGACAGCCGCCGAGGGACCCCAGAAGACATGGATCGGGGGCACTCTGTGCAAAACGAACTGCACAGTGGAGGTGAGTATAACATGTTTTTTATTAAAAAAAATAATAATCCTTTAGCGACCTTTTAAAGAGACTCTATCAGGACCAGTGCTGCAGTCACAGAAAAACTTTTTGGAATTCCAGACTTTTTTCAGTGTAAGATGCTTCTGTCCATCTCCACATAATGGACTTGGCAGTGATGTAGGGAGTCAGAGAAAAAAGTCAAGTATGCAGCGGGGGCATTTGAAGCTCATGGACGTGCAGATGCTGAAGAGGTTTTTGAGACTGCAGTACTGGGGAGCTTCAGATATGAACATACAAGTCTTTAACTAAAGGAGATTACACATCTTTTGAGTGATGCTGGACACTTAAGACCTAGTATCTGCTTAATTTTAGAAACGTTTCAAACTTTAACATGCATCTATTGAAATAGTGCTGCTACCCCAAAATAGCCCTTAATGATAAACAGGATGAGATAGAGACTCATGTGCTTGGATGGCCCCAGTACTCAGGCATCCAAACGTACAATCAAAGAGAAAAACATTTGGCGCCTTGATGTCTCAAAAAAAAACATATACTATTTTATTAAATCCATCCAATAAAATTAATCAATACCTGTAGTTATTGATGTGTTTCAGCCTCTCACATAGGCCTTAGCAATAATAAAATATTATTGGACGTTTCAAACTTTAACTCAGGTAGCAAACAATTGGATCTTTGTCTAATGGCCTTGCAATCTAGAAAGTTATTTTCCACTCTTAGAAACCACAAACTGCTAAGCTGAGTAGTCTCTTGTAGGAAAGCAGTGCAACTCTTTAAACTACACTAGTTTTTGTTTGGTAAAAAGTCCGCCGGGAAAACCAAGGGGACAGCCGAGAGCCCCTACACAAGGCTGGTTTTCCTGGCAGGAAAACTGCCATGAGATCTTTGGCCGGGAATCCCGGACGTGTGTATGCTCCACCCGCATTGTTTCCCATAGGGAAACTGCTGGGAAAAAGACCACTGGGAATTCCGTCAGGAAAAAATAAAACATGTTCTCATTTTTCCCACCGGGACTCCTGGCGGTTTTCCTGTTGGGAAAACTGCCATGGAGCATACACACGGACAGTTTTCCCGGCCAAAAGCTGTGATGGCAGTTTTCCAGATGGGAAAATTGGTTGTGTGTACGAGGCATTAGGGATGGGCAAAGCTGCACTGTGTGTATCCATGGATGCAAGTGACTTGCTATTGGGGCACTCTAAAAATGAGTGTAGACAGCTCTGACAGGGGACCCCAGAAGAGGAGGTTTAGGCCTTCCTATGCCATACCTTTGCACAGATCAAGTAAGTATAACATGTGTAATATTTAAATAAAAAAACATTTAGCTTTACAATTACTTCAAGTGTACCTATTACCTGGCTGTCTTTGCTTTCAATACTTTCAGTCATTATCCTGAAACAAACATAGAGCAATCATAGTCAGAATTCCTAAAATCTACTATTTGAACCACTGCATCAACATGACAACTAGGCAACCAGCATTTTCCAAGACAACTTCCACATTTCCTAAGGAAAAGTTTATTTTTGTTTATTTTTTCAGGCTAAAAAAAGGGACATGAGTTGTGTTTGTGATTGAAGTCATTGTTTTTTATTTATTCCTTTTCAGTTATTAATGTTCTGTATTTTCTAAGCAATGTGTCACCTAGCTGCATTGCGGACATATGTTAATTAAGAAAAATGTATTTCTGTCTAAATGGGGGAGGGAAGTTGTCATTTTTTTTCTTTCAGATATGTTTATTTTAATATTGTGAAAAGCAATGTCATCTCAATTTACAATGTAGAATAAAAAATACGGTTATTATTATTTTTTATTATCTGTATAGTGGCAGCATGCTCCTCAGTATTGTGCAATCAGGGAGACAAATTGGAACAAATTGAACATGCAGTGATAACAAAGCATGTGCATACAAAAAGCAAGAGAATTGTGTTCACCCTTATCTGAAGGCTAGCACAAATAATAATCTCCTGGTGAATAAAAGTTTAGAAGCATTTCAAGGTTGGTTTTTGTTAGGTATTAAAGAACAAACAAAAATACAAAGTGTACAAAAAAGAGCTTTGTAGGAATAAGAGAGAGAGGGAGAGAGAGAGATAAACAGTATATATATATATATATATATATATATATATATATATATATATATATATATATATATATATATATATATATTTATATATATATATATATATTGTACAAGACACTAGAGATGAGTCTGGAATGAGAGAAATTACATCACAGTGGCACAGTGGAGCGAGAGTGCCTGGCCATTAGGTGGGCTCTGGACTCACTATCTTATTTATTTTTTGGCAAGGAATTTTCATCTGGTATCGGACCATGCCCCACTGATCTGAAGGACACATAACAAACACAAGAATGCCAGAGTAATCAGGTGATTTCTGGTATTACAAGAGCTCAAATTCATGGTAGAACACTGATGGGAAAAGTCACACCAGAATGCAGATGCCTTCTCTAGGGTACACTGTAGGGTGGCACACAGTGCATCTGAAACCTCTGCATCAAGGCAGAGGGGGGTATATTTACATAGAATGAAAGTGTGTTGTGCTGGCGGTGTAACATCCAGGGACATGTGCATGCTCAGTGTGCCCTGCCAGTGGAACCCATGGACTGAAGGGCTGTATATAGGATGTCCTGCTTTGCCTAGAGGGTCTGTGCTGCCCACTTGGATCTGATGGAAGTGCAGTTTGAATGTGACCTCTGGGTGAACCAACTCCACACATGAGTGCTACTAGACTCTGGTAGTATGGTGACTCGGTTCCATACTGAAAGTGGGCCCCTAACATAAATCCTGAGGGTGTTGTGTATACACAGGGATGCTAAGAACTACCAGATGGTGCCAGAGCCAATCATTACTGCTTGTGACATGTTACCCAGGAAGTTGGGGGGTACATACATGACATTATACTGGGGTGGGACTGTCGTCTTTGTGGAATTGTTGGACTGTGGAGAACTGTCTGGACGGTGTGACCGAACTGCTACCATTGAAGGGCTGGACAGTGCAACTCTAGAAAGTGCTGATGAGGGTGTGTCAGTGGAAGTTGATCTACATACTAAGGAGACCCCTGAGAGGAGGGAATCCCCTAATGTGCAGGTCATGGTTAACAAGAACATAGAGGAAACCTTCCAATAAAGGTTATGTCTAAGGAGGACAAATGTAATGTTACAGTGAAATTGTCTCAGGTACACTAATGCATCCTAGTGGTACTTCTTTATGCCACAATGTGTGTAGAGGCAGTCCATTTGAGGAGAGCTTCCTCTAAAGCAATTGTTCAGGATAAATTCAATATATTCTCAAGGATGGAGATCTGTAAGAAAATCTTGCTGGACCAAGGCACTCTATTCATGTCAAACATGATAGCAGACCTACTAGCCACATAGAAAGGCACAAAATCCAAGGAGCACCTTGCATAAATTGCACATCTAATTTCCTGACTACCTATCATAATTATGGAGGCCCTGAAGAACCAGGACAGTGGAAACACTCACAAAATGATCACATTTTGGAAAGAAAACACCCAATATATTTTTTAAGAGCCATAATAAGTTTTTTTTTCTTAATGTGTAATTTTTGCCACACATTTTTGTAAAATGTGGAATGAAATTAACATTTTTTTTACACAAAGTTGTCAATTCATAACATATTTCTAACACACCATATAAACATATTTAGAACTACACCACCAAAACACATTCTACTACTCCTCTCAAATTGGCAATACCACATGTGCCACATGTTTTTTTCACAGTCTAATCACAATCACAAGGCCCAAAATCCACAAGGCCCAAAATCCACAAGGCCCAAAATCCAAGGACCACCTTAAGGCTTTCTAGAGGCATACATTACTCATGTAAAATCCTGACTATCAATCACATTTGTGGAGACCTTGGAACACCATAACAGTAAAAACACCCAAAGAAATTGCCACATTTTTGAGAATAAATACCAAAAAGGTATTTTCTAACAGGCATGCTGAGTCTCTTGAAAACTTTTTTTTTTTTTGCCACATGTTTTTGGAAAATGCAGAAAGAAAATTAAACTTCTTTTTTTTTCACAAAGTTGTCAGATAGTTGTAAAATATTTCTCTCACGCAGCTTAAGCACACTTAGCATTTCAACCAAAATTCATTCTGCTACTGTACTCCTTCTGAGTATGGGAATACCACATGTGTGATACTTTTTTCGCTGTGTGGACTAATTATACACCGGACATTGTATCTTGTGTATCATGAAACACAACCAACACTGTATGGAAAACAATGTACTATAATGGTCATGTGTGTATGGGTTGTCAGGGATAATAACTTAGTTTAGCATCATCCATTGCAGTCCTCATTCTTATAAGCCAAACATGTCTAGCCTACTGGTACATGGTTGCCCCCAGGAATGCCATGTTCACTGGCCAGGAAGTTTAGGAGGCTGAAGAAAACAATGAGCAAAATAGTTCCTGTGGTTCCAGGAGTGCATTTGTCCAGCGTTCCTGTGGTTGGGGTGGTAAAACTCTTTGGTTAAGCCACATTTGTTTTTGTTTTTATTTATTTTATTTATTTTATTAGGTATAAAGTACATACAATATTTCATTCACAGACAAATAGCCTGTTCCGGCCCAAGAAAAATATACAAAAATACTTTATTTTCCAGTTTTAAGAAAACCCCAACCCTGACCCAATCCCAGCCCCCCCGCCACCCTACCCGTCGTCTTCTCTCCGACCAACCATCTTGTGTCATGTCTCCCTTTGCCTATTGCCCTTCCTGCTCTATACCATCCTATCTGCAAATCTCTGTGTCTGCTTGTATTTTACCCAATCTTGCCATTTCAGTTTAATTCCCCCTTCTCCTTTCTCTCCCATAAACCTTAGCTGTTCTGTATAATAAATATAATTTATTTTACATAGCCAGTTCCTCACCGTAGGGCTCTTAGGATCCTTCCACTGTCTGGGAATCAAACTTTTCACTGCGTTTAGGAAATGGGGAAGTAAGGTTCTCACGTATTGTTTGATAGGCATTTTTGTCCCGTAAAACAGGCATACCCACGGCTCCTCTGGTATTTTAGTTCCAGTAATTTCCTCTATTACTAATATCACTTTGTTCCAGTATGTTTTAATTTTTGGACAAGTGCACCATAAGTGTGACTATGGGCCAGATTCACGTAGAGCGGGCACAATTTTACGTAACCGGTTTATGTTACACCGCCGCAATTTTTCCGATTTAGTGCCCGATCCACAAAGCACTTACCTGGAAATTTACGGCGGTGTATCGTAAACAGGTCCGGCGCAAAGCGGCCCAATTCAAATGGGGCGGGTAACATTTAAATTAGGCGCGCTCTCGCGCCGGACGTACTGCGCATGCTCCCGTCGCAAATTTCCCAACGTGCTTTGCGCTAAATTACAACGCGCTGACGTTTTGTGAATCGCAACGTGAAAAAAGAGTTACGCCGGGAAAATTAAAAAATTAAAAAATAATTCAAAAGCGACGCGGGAAAGACAGGCATACTTTAACATGGTGGAGTACTTTTACACCATGTTAAAGGTGCACTATCTTTGCGACGGAAATCTAACACTCGTGACGACGTAACGACGGGAAAAAGCTTTGTGGATCGCCGTAACTCCTAATTTGCATACCCGACGCTGGTTTACGACGCAAACTCCCCCCAGCGGCGCCCGCGGTACTGCATCCTAAGATCCGACAGTGTAAGTCCATTACACCTGTCGGATCTTCTGCCTATCTATGCGTAACTGATTCTATGAATCAGTCGCATAGTTAGAAACAGAGATACGACGGCGTATCAGGAGATATGCCGTTGTATCTCTTTTGTGAATCTGGCCCATAGTTCCCGGTTCCAAACAGCCCCTCCAACAAAATTTAGAGGTTTCCCTTTGATAGTGGTGTGCTATGTCCGGGGTTATATACCAGCGCTTGTAATTCATTTCTATCGAACCACAGTTGGTTGATGTGATATGCGTCAACTTTTTTCCAAACATCTATCTCAGTTTCAGCTGTTTCCAACTACTCTTCCCATTTTTTAATATACGGTGGTGGCCCCGAAATTTTTAACCCAATCAAAATTTTATAAATCGGGGAAATCCCTCCCTTTCCGTTTGGTGCTGAGCACAAGCACTCTAGTGGGAGCAGATTACCCTCCGGCCTAATCGGATGGGGGTTGGATTCCACGAAATGTTTTAGCTGTGCATATCGCCACCTGTTTAGATCAAATATTTCTTTTTTTTATAATCAGTTCCTCATAAGGGCATATTTTACCTTCTTTTAGTATGTCCCTTAATTGTGCATTTTTTTTATCCAATTACCAAACAAACTCGCTTTCCCCGGTGCAAAATAATTTGTATCATTTAGTGGAATTAGTGGGGAATTATATCTCCATTTTTCCTTTTTGTGTACCCTATCCCAAATTGACATTGATGTCAGTGTGATTGTGTGCATGTGCTCGTTTTGATGTCTAAAATGTGCCGGAAACCAAGTCTCTTTCCCTAATATTGACTTATTCATACTACTTTCCAATTTAACCCACCTTTTCTCTTTATTTTTTTTTTACCCAATCAACCACCCGTGCCATATGAATAGCCTAGTAATATGTGTTAATGTCCGGTACCCCCAGACCTCTGTGTGCCTTATCTCTTGTTAATATTGCCATACTTATGCACGTTTTTTTATTCTGCCATATAAACCTACCTAATAGCTTTTTTAATGTTTTGAAATATGCTTCCGGAAGTGAGATCGGTAACATTTGTATTTTATATAAAATCTTGGGGATGGTTAGCATTTTAAAACTGTTTATTCTCCCTAGCATAGATCTCTGTCTAGATGCAATTTTATTTAAATCCGCTTTAATATCATTCAGTAGTGGCATGTAATTATGTTGGTAGATTGACTCAGGTGATGATGTAATATTGACTCCTAAATATTTTAACTCTGTGTCTCTCCAGATAAATGGGAAGTCTTGTTTGTATCTACATTCCTCCTGTGCTTTGACGCTTATGTTAAGTATTTCTGATTTTAGGAGATTCATTTTGAAATTTGATACCTCCCAATATGTTTTAAGGGTTTTTAATAAATTAGGGAGAGTTATCGTTGGGTTCATTATGTAAAGCAGAATATCATCGGCGTACGCCACACGTTTGTGTTCCTCTTCTTCTATCTGTATCCCCATGATGTCAGGATTATTTCTAATCCCTGCCAGTAATGGTTCTAGAGATAGGATAAACAGTAAGGGGGACAGGGGTCACCCCTGTCGGGTCCCATTAACCACTTGCCGACCGCGCTATAGCAAAAATACTGCTACAGCGCGGTCGAGTTACTGTGACAGGACGTCCCTGGGACGTCCTCGTGCACTTCCGCGTTTGCGCGTCCCCTGGGGCGCGCTCGCGGAAGTGTCCGTGCTCGCCGGGTCTAGAAGACCCGGAGCATCACGGATCACGGTAAATTGCCGCTGATCGCGGCCGTTTACCACGTGATCGCTCCGGACGGACGGAGCGATCACTTGTAAACAAACCAGCGTCATTTGATGACGCCGGTTCCTCCCTCTCCTCTCTGTACCGTTCGGTACAGTGTGAGAGGAGAGGAGGGGAGGGGAGGGGAGGGGAGGGGGGAGCGGGTGTCAGCAGCAGCGCTGTGGCTGGATCTGTGACTATTGCAGTCACAGATCCAGCCATCCATCCATCCATCCCAGCTCAGCTATCCCTGTGCAATACTCTGCAATGCCCCTATAATCTGCAATACCCCTATAATCTGCAATACCCTGCGCAATACTCTGCAATACCCCTATAATCTGCAATACTCTGCAATACCCCAATAATCTGCAATACTCTGCAATACCCCTATAATCTGCAATACCCTGCGCAATACTCTGCAATACCCCTATAATCTGCAATACCCTGCGCAATACCCCAATATTCTGCAATACCCTGCGCAATACTCTGCAATACCCCTATAATCTGCAATACCCTGCGCAATACTCTGCAATACCCCAATATTCTGCAATACCCTGCGCAATACTCTGCAATACCCCAATACTCTGCAATACCCTGCGCAATACTCTGCAATACCCCAATACTCTGCAATACCCTGCGCAATACCCCAATACTCTGCAATACCCTGCGCAATACTCTGCAATATCCCAATACCCTGCGCGATACTCTGCAATACCCCAATACTCTGCGCAATACTCTGCAATACCCTGCAATACCCCAATACTCTGCAATACCCCAATACTCTGCAATACCCTGCGCAATACTCTGCAATACCCCAATACTCTGCGCGATACTCTGCAATACCCCAATACCCTGCGCAATACTCTGCAATACCCCAATACTCTGCAATACCCTGCGCAATACTCTGCAATACCCTGCAATACCCTGCGCGATACTCTGCAATACCCCAATACTCTGCAATACCCTGCGCGATACTCTGCAATACCCCAATACCCTGTGCGATACTCTGCAATACCCCAATACCCTGCGCGATACTCTGCAGTCTTCCCAGCCTAGATGTGAGATGTGGGGTCTTATTGACCCCGTATCTCACTGTAAAGAGGACCTGTCATGCTATATTCCTATTACAAGGGATGTTTACATTCCTTATAATAGGAATAAAAGTGATAAAAAAATGTATTTTTGGGGAAAAAAGTGTCAAAATCAAGTAAATAAAGTAAAATGAACAATAATTTTTATAAAAATATCAGATATAATCCTAAAATTACTCCAATCCCAGCGCTCAATGGTATAATCAAAAATGTCACGATATTTATAAGGTATATAGCAGCTATTATAAAATCAACAATTACTAAAAAAATATGTGTTATCAGAGGAAAAAACTTAATAAAACATTAACAGCGCTTTCAAGTCACTAGCGTGACTTATGAGTTCAAAAAGAATCTCATAACCTTAAATGAGATGATAAAAAAGCTCTCAGGGTCAAAACATTTGTTTGGCGGCTCCTATCAGTCTCTTTATATAGATAGTCAAAGAACCAAACTATATGTGTGATGAAGTGTCCATTCACATATTGCTGCCAAAGCAGGAATTGTAGATAAAAACTTCTCCAAGCACTACAGGACTGTATGCTTCACACTGATATCTTCCCCCTATAGGTAATGTACTCACCACATATTAGGTGAAAGACAGCATAATAAATCCTGGATCTCTGCTTGTTTCCTCAAAACTCTGGATGGATGTCAGCTGTAATGGGATCCTGGTGTGGAATCACTCTTGCTACAATTTATCTCTCTGCAGTTGTAAAGAGGTGTTTCCTTGGAACATTGGTGCAGCACAACGGTCATGCAGGGAGAAAAAGGGAGACTAGATAGTGTAAAACCCTTTTATTGTTAGTAATAAACCCCTGCTGCCCACATATGCTTACACGCTTTAAAATCATAAAAGGCTTGTCACTCAAAACTATGGTATCAGCTCACGCAGGGAGGATGTTCACAAATCTCTATCCCCTGTTTTGTAAGTCCCGGGTAAATACCAGCCTCGGTGCAAGAAAGCTTGTCGTGTAGTCACGCCCTGACGCGTTTCGTGATTGGCTCACGTCTTCAGAGGGAACAATAATTTTTATTTATTTTTTTAAAGCGCCCCTGTCCCCGTGTGCTCGCATGCAGAAGCGAACGCATACGTAAGTCCCGCCCACATATGGAAACGGTGTTCAAGCTACACATGTGAGGTATCTCTGCGAACGTTGGAGCGAGAGCAATCATTTTGGCCCTAGACCTTCTCTGTAACTAAAAACATGTAACCAATAAAAGTAATTAAAGCGTCGCCTATGGGGATTTTTAAGTAGCAAAGTTTGGCGCCATTCCATGAGTGTGCGCAATTTTGAAGTGTGACATGTTGGGTATCTATTTACTCGGCGTAACTTCATCTTTCACATTATGAAAAAAAATTGGGCTAACTTTACTGTTTTTCTTTTTTTTAAGCACAAAACAGTTTTTTTTAAAAAAACACGCGTTCAAAAAATTTCTGCGAAAATACCGTGCAAGATAAAAAGTTGTAACGGCCGCCATTGTATTCTCTAGGGTCTTTGCTAAAGAAGCATATATAATGTTTTGGGGTTCTATGTAATTTTCTAGCAAATAAATGATGATTTTTCCATGTAGGAGAGAAATGTCAGAATTGGTCTGGGTGCTCCAGAACGCCTGATGGCGCTCCCTGCATGTTGTGCCTCTGTATTTGGCCACGCTGTGTAAAAGTCGCACACATGTGGTATCGCCATACTCAGGAGGAATAGCAGAATGTGTTTTGGGGTGTAATTTGTGGTATGCATATGCTGTGTGTGAGAAATAACCTGCTAATATGACAGAAACAATTTTTTTTTTTTTTTTTTTACGGAATTTTCAGTCGTTTTTCTTTTATAGCGCAAAAAATAAAAAACCCAGAGGTGATCAAATACCACCAAAAGAAAGCTCTATTTGTGTGAAAAAAATGACAAAAATTTCAAATGGGTACAATGTTGTATGACTGAGTAATTGTCATTCAAATTGTGAGAGAACCGAAAGCTGAAAATTGGTCTGGTCAGGAAGGGGGTTTAAGTGCCCAGTGGTCAAGAGGTTAAACATCTCAATTGGCCCTGATACTGTCCCATTTATTTTAACTCTAGCGTTGGGTGATTGTAAAGAGCATTTATCCACCCCAACATCTTAGGTCCCACCCCATAAGCGTCTAATATGTTCTGAAGAAATCCCCAGTCTACTCTGTCAAACGCTTTTTCAGCGTCTATTGACAGAAGTAGACCTGGGGATTTACTTTCTTTTATTTTCTGTATCAGTAGGAGCATTCTAATGCTATTATCCCTACTTTCCCTGCCTGGGATAAAACCCACTTGATCGGTAGTGTTGCTCACGAATATTCGCATTGCGAATATTCGACTCGAATATAGCATATTCGAGAAATCGCGCTATATTTCGAAATTCGCGGTGAATATTCGCAATTCCGAATATTCGATTTTTTACAATTTTTTTTTTGAATCAGATCACATCCTAGATATCTCCATCGACGTCTAAAAGCATTGCTGGTATCATTAGAGACCCTGGGCCGAGTAGCTGAAGCGTTCATTGAATTTTCCAGAAAGATCGCAATGCGATTATTCGGCAAACGCAATATCGCGCGATTATTTTCCTCGCCCCGATCTTCCGCATCAGAGCGATTTTTACAGTTTCATTTTTAAAACAGATCACATCCTAGTGATCTCCATAGACGTCTGAAAGCATTGCTGGTATGATTAGAGCCATTGGGCCGAGTAGCTGAAGCGATCATTTTATATTGCCGAATATTCGCAATGCGAATATTCGGCAATAGGAATATTGCGCGATTATTTGCTCCGCCCTTTTGCATCAGAGCCAATCAGAGTTCTCCTTCCACACTCGTCACAGGTTAGCAACCAATAGGAACCTGCCTGCATGGACATTATATAAGCTCACTCCCAGCACCATTTCATTGCAGATTCAGAAGCTGGCTATAGAGTGTGGAGGCTGTTTCTGTGTTCCTGGTTTCCTGTGTCTTTGTTCTTGATTGATTTAGATCATCACCAGCATTGCTATTTAGTGATTCCAGTGGATCTTTTCCAGTATATCAACTGCTTTTTTCAAAGCAATAGACCCAAGAGCTTTTTTCAAAGCTACGTTTTGTGCTGTTTTGTGCTGTTTTTTTCATTTGTGTTACTGTTTGATCCTGCAATCCTCCCTGTTCAGTTATATTTGCAAGAGATTTCAGAACACGTTTTGCTGAGCTTTATAAAAGAGCTTTTCTAAAAGCTAAGTTTTGTTCATCTTGTGTTACTGTTAGATCTTGCAGGTTCGCTGTTCAGTGATATTTGATAGGCATCTCAGTTCAAATTTTGTTTAGTTTTCCCTAAAGAGCTTTTATAAAAGCTAAGTTTTGTGTTCAGTTTAGTTAAATTTTGTGTAGTAAGTGTACACACTGTTAGTGTACATTTATTTCATCTAGCTTAGCTTAGTGTGTGTTTAGTGTCTGTGTTTTGTGTTTAAAAAAAAAAAAAAAAGTTAGTGTTTGTTTAGTGCTTTTTTTTTTTTTCTTTAATTTTGTAGTCCTTGTCTGGTGTACTACTTTTCTTATAGTTTAGTAGCTGTCTGTGTACGTCTTTGTCTGCGTGCCTGTCTTGTAAAAAAAACACAAAAACACATTTTGTTCACATTTTCCCCCCCAATAAAGTTTAACCCCCCCACACACATATCAGCAATAATGAGCGGCATCCGTGGCCGTGGCAGCAGGGGTAGGGGAGTTACTCCCAGTGCTGGATCGCTGCCAGCACGGGGTACCTCTCGTGCCCCTACTAGTGGTAGAGGATCGGGTGCAAGGGGAGTACGCCTGATCCGGGAGTTCTTCCCATCGGGCAGCCGCCCGATATTGCCATCTCAGGCTCAAGTAGTGGTGGACTACATGGGGCACAGCAGTGCCACTGAGTCGTCGGTCCCGACTCACAGTAGTACCACCATTACACCGTTGCCTGTACTACCCCCCCCCAGCCCCCAAGAGTCCAGCATCTTACTGTTCGACAGCGACAGTGATAGGGATCTCTTGGGGGAGGCCATGCATCAGGCAGACCTCCAGCTCTGTCCTGATGGTCAGGACCTTTTTGAAGGGATGGATGAGGAGGATGGGATACCTGCTGGCAGTATCCCAGAGACATCCCTTCAAACTGGTGCTGCTGTTTTGGTGCAGGAAACAGCAGCACCTAGTCAGACCCAGGCGTGGGTGAGGGGACAGCGGAGCCAGGCTAGAGGCTCCATGTCACGTGGTTCCCTCAGACCAACACATCTCAGCCCTTGGTCTGACATCTCTGGGGGCGAAGAGGGTGACCCATCATGGTTGCCATCTGACGCGTCGGCTCACTACGTCAGTGACGACGGGGAAGGTAGGCACCCTGGTGAAACGGTGGGCCAGGTCACCACCAGGGAGACCATCGTCAGGGTCTCCACTGGTGATGGCAGCAGGAGGTGTCAGGAGGAGGAGCAGCAGCAGCAGCAGCAGCAGCAGGCAGCTCCACCTGTGCGCACCGAATCCCAGCAGGTGCAAGTAAGCGTCACCCCATCTGACAGGAGGGCGGTGCTGAAGTCACCTGTCTGGAATTTCTTTACCCTGGTGGCAGACAACCCTACCGTGGCCATCTGCCGGATTTGTAAAGTGAGGGTGAAGAGAGGGAAGTGTTTGGCTCGGGTGGGTACCACAGCCCTGAACCAGCACCTGAGGATAAACCACTGGGCGTTGTATGACGAGATGAAGCGTGGTGGTGGTAGCAGCGCCACCACCACAAGTGAGCAGGGTACAGCAGCCCCTGCCACATCTTCATCTGTTTCCAGCAGGTCATGCCCCCCCGCTCCCTCTAGTAGAGGTACTGGTACCGGCAGCCAGACCTCTACTTCCACAGCACCCTCCACGTCTGTGTCCCGCACTGCCGTCCGGCGCCAGGCGTCGATTTCAGACGCCTTTGACCGCACCACTCCCTTCCCCCCTGGAGACCGACGTGTGCGTTCCCTCAATGGGCTCCTGGCAAGGGTTATTGCCCAACATCTGCTGCCCTTCAACATAGTTGACAATAACCCCTTCAGGCAGATGTTGGAGCAGGCCCAACCCCAATGGCGTGTCCCCAGCCGCCATTTCTTTGCCAGGACTGGTGTCCCTGCCCTACACCAGCACATTGTGCAGAATGTAACCCTGTCGCTGGATCACGCTGTCAGCGACAGGGTTCATCTGACAATGGATGGCTGGACCAGCAGGCATGGGCAGGGACGCTACATCAGCTTCACGGCCCATTGGGTTTCCCTCCGAGGCGTCGGTGAGGGATCGTCGGCAACCGATCTTGTGGTGCCGCCCCGGGGTGTCCAGGGGAGAACTGCTGGTCTCCCTCAAGCCACTGTCTCCGCAGCTGCTGAGCCTCCCAGCAAGCGCCCCCGTAGCTACTCAAGTGTGGGGCACGTGCGCTGTCAGGCCGTGCTCCAGCTTGTTAGTTTAGGGGACCGGAGACACACTGCAGAAGAAGTGCTGAAAGCACTTCAAGCTCAGGTCCAGAAGTGGCTGACACCCCGAAGGCTCCAGCCAGGTATGGTTGTCTGCAATAACGGCAGCAACCTACTCGCCGCCCTCCATGCTGGCAGTCTGACGCACGTGCCCTGTCTGGCACATGTCCTCAACCTGGTGGTGCAGAAGTTCCTGCGCACTTATCCAGGGTTGAGTGACATTGTGGCAAAGGCGCGTAGGATTGCCAGCCACTTCAGGCGCTCCCCAACCGCTACCGCGTCCCTGTCCAAATTGCAGCGGAAGTACAATCTGCCCCTTCACAGGCTGATTGTGGACAGTGTGACGCGGTGGAACTCCACCCTCCACATGCTGAAGAGGTTGTGGGAGCAGCAAAGGGCGGTGAGGGAGTACCTGATGGAACTAGGCACTGAGAGGGCTTCACCACAACTCCCTTTCATCGCCTGTGCGGAGTGGGGGCAGATAAACCAGGTCTGCCAAGTGTTGTCCTCCTTCGAGCAGGCGACCAAGATGGTCAGCAGTGAGCAAATTGGCCTCAATAGCGTGCTGCCAATACTGTTCATGCTGGAGAGGACACTAGATCGCCTGCTCGAGGCTGGGGAGAGTGCCTTGGTGGAGCAGGAGGAGTCAGCAATGCTCCACCGAGACCAGGGCCAGGACCAGGAGGAGGAGGAGGAGGAGGAGGATGATGATGAAGAGGAGGAGGAGGTGGTTGCTGGTGTCGTCCCGGAGTCAGGGCCTGGTCAGGAGGGAGAGCCGGTGTTGGGGGCACCGATAGTCCGGGGGTTGGGCATGTCTGAGTTTGACCAGCAGCGCCTCAGGGAAGAAGAGTCGCACCTCATTCACCTGGCCAGCATTGAGGAGTCACAGCGGGCTGTGCTCTTCCCCATGGCTGCCCACATGCTGAGATGCCTCAGGAGGGACCCCCGGGTTAAGACCATCAAGACGAGGGATGATTTCTGGATGGCCACCCTTTTGGATCCCAGGTGCAAGGGGAAACTGGAGCAGTTCATCCCAGCCAGCCGGAGGCAGCACCGGATGGAGGAACTGCAGGCAGCCATTGTCAGACGGTTGGAGCAGGCAACTCCCCGGCCTCCAGTTGTCCCCCCTCATCTCACCCAGCAGGTGGCTGCACCCAGCTGCAGCCGAGCAGGGGACCTAATGGAAGAGATGAGGATGTTCTTCCAAACCGAGCGACCCAGTACCACCACCAGCAGCAGCAGCAGCAGTCACCACCAGCGGCTGGCCCACATGGTGGCAGACTACATGGCGTCCGTCGGTGCTTCTGACAGTATGAGCACCGACGACCCCATGGAGTACTGGGTTGCCAGATTGGACACCTGCCGCGAGCTCGCTCAGTATGCGCTGGAGTTATTGTCTTGCCCCCCCTCCAGCGTACTATCTGAGCGGACATTCAGCGCGGCAGGTGGGGTGGTCACGGACAAGAGGACCCGTCTGTCCACAGACTCCGTGGACAGACTCACATTCATAAAGATGAATGAGTCCTGGATCGGCGGTGACTTTCTGGCACCCGTCGTCGGTTCAGGGCGCTGAAGGGTCCCTTGCCATGCATTCCCTGATGAAGCCCCGGACCTGATGTATTTACAGTGCTGAATATAACTATTTCAACATCAGAGAAAATCAATGTTAATATTTGGTACAGTAGGCTTTCTTTGCAATTACAGCGGTCAAACATTTCTTGTAGTTTTACACCAGCTTTGCACACACTGGAGGAGGGATTTTGGCCCACTCCTCCACACAGATCTTCTCTACATCAGTCATGTTTCTGGGCTATCGCTGAGAAACACGGAGTTTGAGCTCCCTCCAAAGATTCTCTATTGGGTTTAGGTCTGGAGACTGGCTAGGCCACGCCAGAACCTTGATATGCTCCTTACAGAGCCAATCCTTGGTTATCCTGGCTGTGTGCTTTGGGTCATTCTCATGTTGGAAGACCCAGCCTCGACCCATCTTCAAAGCTCTAACTCAGGGAAGGAGGTTGTTGCCCAAAATCTTGCAATACATGGCCCCGGTCATCCTCTCCTTAATACAGTGCAGTCACCCTGTCCCATGTGCAGAAAAACACCACCAAAGCATGATGCTACCACCCCCATGCTTCACATTAGGGATGGCGTTCTTGGCATGGTACTCATCATTATTCTTCCTCCGAACACGGTTAGTGAAATTATGATCAAAAAATTATATTATAGTCTCATCTGACCACATGATTTTCTCCCATGACTCCTTTGGATCAGTCAAGACAATTATGTCAGCAGTTATTTCACACCCTATATACTCTTATTAAGACTGCTGTACATCATGGCAACTCCTGCCCATGTGATATGACTCTGTATTAACTACTACTGTTAATACTACTACTGCTGCTTCAGCTGCTGCTGCCGCCCAGTCAATACACCTATGTCAGCAGTTGTTTAACACTCTATATACTCTTATTCCTACTGCTGTTCATCATGGCACCTCCTGCCCATGTGATATGACTCTGTATCAAGTACTACTGTTAATACTACTACTGCTGCTTCTGCTGCTGCTGCCGCCCAGTCAATACACCTATGTCAGCAGTTGTTTCACACTCTATATACTCTTATTAAGACTGCTGTACATCATGGCAACTCCTGCCCATGTGATATGACTCTGTATCAACTACTACTGTTAATACTACTACTGCTGCTTCAGCTGCTGCTGCCGCCCAGTCAATACACCTATGTCAGCAGTTGTTTAACACTCTATATACTCTTATTCCTACTGCTGTTCATCATGGCACCTCCTGCCCATGTGATATGACTCTGTATCAACTACTACTGTTAATACTACTACTACTGCTTCTGCTGCTGCTGCCGCCCAGTCAATACACCTATGTCAGCAGTTGTTTCACACTCTATATACTCTTATTAAGACTGCTGTACATCATGGCAACTCCTGCCCATGTGATATGACTCTGTATCAACTACTACTGTTAATACTACTACTGCTGCTTCAGCTGCTGCTGCCGCCCAGTCAATACACCTATGTCAGCAGTTGTTTAACACTCTATATACTCTTATTCCTACTGCTGTTCATCATGGCACCTCCTGCCCATGTGATATGACTCTGTATCAACTACTACTGTTAATACTACTACTACTGCTTCTGCTGCTGCTGCCGCCCAGTCAATACACCTATGTCAGCAGTTGTTTAACACTCTATATACTCTTATTCCTACTGCTGTTCATCATGGCACCTCCTGCCCATGTGATATGACTCTGTATCAACTACTACTGTTAATACTACTACTACTGCTTCTGCTGCTGCTGCCGCCCAGTCAATACACCTATGTCAGCAGTTGTTTCACACTCTATATACTCTTATTAAGACTGCTGTACATCATGGCAACTCCTGCCCATGTGATATGACTCTGTATCAACTACTACTGTTAATACTACTACTGCTGCTTCAGCTGCTGCTGCCGCCCAGTCAATACACCTATGTCAGCAGTTGTTTAACACTCTATATACTCTTATTCCTACTGCTGTTCATCATGGCACCTCCTGCCCATGTGATATGACTCTGTATCAACTACTACTGTTAATACTACTACTACTGCTTCTGCTGCTGCTGCCGCCCAGTCAATACACCTATGTCAGCAGTTGTTTAACACTCTATATACTCTTATTCCTACTGCTGTTCATCATGGCACCTCCTGCCCATGTGATATGACTCTGTATCAACTACTACTGTTAATACTACTACTACTGCTTCTGCTGCTGCTGCCGCCCAGTCAATACACCTATGTCAGCAGTTGTTTAACACTCTATATACTCTTATTCCTACTGCTGTTCATCATGGCACCTCCTGCCCATGTGATATGACTCTGTATCAACTACTACTGTTAATACTACTACTACTGCTTCTGCTGCTGCTGCCGCCCAGTCAATACACCTATGTCAGCAGTTGTTTAACACTCTATATACTCTTATTCCTACTGCTGTTCATCATGGCACCTCCTGCCCATGTGATATGACTCTGTATCAACTACTACTGTTAATACTACTACTACTGCTTCTGCTGCTGCTGCCGCCCAGTCAATACACCTATGTCAGCAGTTGTTTCACACTCTATATACTCTTATTAAGACTGCTGTACATCATGGCAACTCCTGCCCATGTGATATGACTCTGTATCAACTACTACTGTTAATACTACTACTGCTGCTTCAGCTGCTGCTGCCGCCCAGTCAATACACCTATGTCAGCAGTTGTTTAACACTCTATATACTCTTATTCCTACTGCTGTTCATCATGGCACCTCCTGCCCATGTGATATGACTCTGTATCAACTACTACTGTTAATACTACTACTACTGCTTCTGCTGCTGCTGCCGCCCAGTCAATACACCTATGTCAGCAGTTGTTTAACACTCTATATACTCTTATTCCTACTGCTGTTCATCATGGCACCTCCTGCCCATGTGATATGACTCTGTATCAACTACTACTGTTAATACTACTACTACTGCTTCTGCTGCTGCTGCCGCCCAGTCAATACACCTATGTCAGCAGTTGTTTAACACTCTATATACTCTTATTCCTACTGCTGTTCATCATGGCACCTCCTGCCCATGTGATATGACTCTGTATCAACTACTACTGTTAATACTACTACTGCTGCTTCTGCTGCTGCTGCCGCCCAGTCAATACACCTATGTCAGCAGTTGTTTCACACTCTATATACTCTTATTAAGACTGCTGTACATCATGGCACCTCCTGCCCATGTGATATGACTCTGTATCAAGTACTACTGTTAATACTACTACTACTGCTTCTGCTGCCCAGTCAAGACACCTATGTCAGCAGTTATTTCACACCCTATATACTCTTATTAAGACTGCTGTACATCATGGCACCTCCTGCCCATGTGATATGACTCTGTATCAAGTACTACTGTTAATACTACTGCTGCTGCTTCTGCTGCCCAGTCAAGACACCTATGTCAGCAGTTATTTCACACCCTATATACTCTTATTAAGACTGCTGTACATCATGGCACCTCCTGCCCATGTGATATGACTCTGTATCAACTACTACTGTTAATACTGCTACTGCTGCTTCTGCTGCCCAGTCAAGACACCTATGTCAGCAGTTATTTCACACCCTATATACTCTTATTAAGACTGCTGTACATCATGGCACCTCCTGCCCATGTGATATGACTCTGTATCAACTACTACTGTTAATACTACTACTGCTGCTTCTGCTGCCCAGTCAAGACACCTATGTCAGCAGTTATTTCACACCCTATATACTCTTATTAAGACTGCTGTACATCATGGCACCTCCTGCCCATGTGATATGACTCTGTATCAAGTACTACTGTTAATACTACTACTACTGCTTCTGCTGCCCAGTCAAGACACCTATGTCAGCAGTTATTTCACACCCTATATACTCTTATTAAGACTGCTGTACATCATGGCACCTCCTGCCCATGTGATATGACTCTGTATCAAGTACTACTGTTAATACTACTGCTGCTGCTTCTGCTGCCCAGTCAAGACACCTATGTCAGCAGTTATTTCACACCCTATATACTCTTATTAAGACTGCTGTACATCATGGCACCTCCTGCCCATGTGATATGACTCTGTATCAACTACTACTGTTAATACTGCTACTGCTGCTTCTGCTGCCCAGTCAAGACACCTATGTCAGCAGTTATTTCACACCCTATATACTCTTATTAAGACTGCTGTACATCATGGCACCTCCTGCCCATGTGATATGACTCTGTATCAAGTACTACTGTTAATACTACTACTACTGCTTCTGCTGCCCAGTCAAGACACCTATGTCAGCAGTTATTTCACACCCTATATACTCTTATTAAGACTGCTGTACATCATGGCACCTCCTGCCCATGTGATATGACTCTGTATCAAGTACTACTGTTAATACTACTGCTGCTGCTTCTGCTGCCCAGTCAAGACACCTATGTCAGCAGTTATTTCACACCCTATATACTCTTATTAAGACTGCTGTACATCATGGCACCTCCTGCCCATGTGATATGACTCTGTATCAACTACTACTGTTAATACTGCTACTGCTGCTTCTGCTGCCCAGTCAAGACACCTATGTCAGCAGTTATTTCACACCCTATATACTCTTATTAAGACTGCTGTACATCATGGCACCTCCTGCCCATGTGATATGACTCTGTATCAACTACTACTGTTAATACTACTACTGCTGCTTCTGCTGCCCAGTCAAGACACCTATGTCAGCAGTTATTTCACACCCTATATACTCTTATTAAGACTGCTGTTCATCATGGCACCTCTTGCCCGAGTGATTTGACACTGTATTGTCAATGTCTACTACTACTATTACAGCTCAGTCAAGACACCTGTGTCCCAATTTTTTGGTACACTATTGACTATTATGACCACTACTAATGCTGTAAAGTATTCCCCAAGTGTTTTTATGCTATGTATTACTATTACCACTACTGCTTGTAAATCGTGCCTGTGTGATACTTAGTGGGAATGCTTTAATAAGCATTCCTAGTATGGATACCCGTAAATGTATTAATCTTAATTAGTGTGAATGCTTTAATAAACATTTCCAGTATTGATATCCGTAAATTTAGTAATCTTATTATTCCTTACGTTTTTTGGTTCTGCGTAACTTCGGCATACTTTCAGCTATTGAGACCATTCAACTGTAAAAATGTTCGTCTCTTTCAGCAAATGATGGGACTTGTTCAAGTTTTTTCCTACTTTTTACACTTTTATAAATTTTTAGCTTTTAAGACCCTTTTTTTAACATTGAAGTCAATGAGAACATCCTTTTCCCCTTTGAATTCACATGCCCTGCCAAAAGTTTCAGCTACTTCATACTTTCACTTACAGACACTGAAAAAACTGTAAAGCGGTCACAAAATATTTAGCTATCCGGCTATGACTTTTCAGATAGTTAGCGTTTACAATTTTTTGGTGAAAACGCAATTTACGTTTTGCGAATTTTTCACAAAAATGCGATAGGTTATAATGTAATCCTATGGAGGGGATTTAGAGTCTGTCATGTGACCTTAACATTCTAGATCTTTGTAATTAAAAATATCTTTACAAAAAGGGGAAACAAATTGGTCTCACGCCCACAAGATCTACTTTTCATACACAATTTTTAGATCAAAACGTAGCTATGCTTGTCTGGTTTATGGCAATGTGATCAAGTCTGCGATACGTATTTTAGTTTTAGTTATTGGAGCAACAGCCAGAAATTATGTCTCATAGACTCTCATGTTAAATTATCTAAAAAATGTTGCTGCAGAACTCACAAAGACGCTCTTTTCTAAATCGCAGACATGGCCACATTTTTAAGTTTATCTACATAAATTTCATATCGATGCGTTTACAAGGGCCGTGTATTTCAAACGGTGTAGTCGTTGTATCAATTGCATGTACGTTTGAGGATTTATTAAGCTTTGTTTGGAGGCTTAAATCATGTATTAGATCTGTGAATTAAAAGCGTTTGTAATGTTATTTCTTTCTATAAATCACTTTCCTGACCTCAGTGCAATATTCCTCCTCACTGACCTGGGGGGGAGGGGAAACCTATTGAGGGGGGAGGGGCGACCAGGAAGTCAGCATACGCTATACTTTGCAGATAGAGAAAGAAGCTGTGTGTCCTAAAGATAGTGTAGTGGTTATGGTGAATGTCTTTGGCAAGGGGCTCACCAATTAAGCTATTCAGCATTCCCACTCGCATTTTCCTCAGGAAATGCATTGTCTAGTTATATTATATTTTAATACTCCTGCTGCTGCCTCCATGCTGAGTAAAGCTTCATGACCTCTCTGGCACAGCGGATCCACCAACAGCCTCCGCTACAAGCTACCAGACCGGATCTAAACAGCAAGTGTAACTATAACAATGAACCTTATGTTAAACACTGTTTTGCGGCATTTATACTGCAACCATTGGGCTGTCTGCAAGAGCTCATCTGCATTCTCTCTCTTTCTTGCTCTCCCTCTCTCTCTCTTTGTATATATATATATATTGTTGCTTTTGTTATGTTCATTTTTCAACTGTTTATTTTGTGTTCGTCGTGTCTGTGTCGTGTGCTTTAGTTTGTCCTAGGTTACTGTTAAATAAAATAATAGTATAAAATGTTTTTGCTTATTATGAAGTTAAATGTGTTGATGTTGATTTGTTTGATGTTAAGTTAGATGTGTTGAAAAACCTACAAATCTATCTCAAAAAGAAATGAAACATTTCCAAAAAATAATATTTATTAATAAAAACATAATTTCAGATATAACTCTGATTGAGCTTCTGAAGGCGCTCCAGCTTCTCTATATTTTTTAATTGCTGCTGCTCCAGCAGCACATTTTGCTGAATAAGGTAGCGGATCTGGCGCTGATTTGCCTGGATCCTCTGGTGGGTTGTCTTTATGAGCGCGGTCTGCCTCCTCATCTTTCCTGATACTGTTAGGATATAATAAAAAAAAAAATTGGATTTAAAATAACGTTACCAAATAAATAAAATTTTTTTTTTGCTTATTAATCAATCATTATCATGTGTATACACTTGTTATGTGTCTAACACATCCCGGGAGTGCAGAATTATTAGGCAAATGAGTATTTGGACCACATCATCCTCTTTATGCATGTTGTCTTACTCCAAGTTGTATAGGCTCGAAAGCCTACTACAGATTAGGCATATTAGGTAATGTACAACTCTGTAATGAGAAGGTGTGTGGTCTAATGACATCAACACTCTATATCAGGTGTGCATAATTATTAGTCAATTTCCTTTTCTTTGTCAAAATGGGCCAAAAGAAGGATTTGACAGACTCTGAAAAGTCCAAAATAGAGAGATATCTAGCAGAGGGATGCAGCACTCTTAAAGTTGCAAAGCTTCTGAAGCGTGATCATCAAACAAAAGAAGCGTGTGGAAAAACAAAGGTGCAAAATAACTGCCCATGAACTGAGAAAAGTTAAGCGTGCAGCTGCCAAGATGCCACTTGCCACAAGATTGGCCATATTTCAGAGCTGCAACATCACTGGGGTGCCCAAAAGCACAAGGTGTGCAATACCCAGAGACATGGCCAAGGTAAGAAAGGCTGAAAGACGATGACCACTGAACAAGACACACAAGCTGCAACGTCAAGACTGTGCCAATAAATATCTCAAGAAAGATTTTTCTAAGGTTTTATGGACTGCTGAAATGAGAGTGAGTCTTGATGGGCCAGATGGAAGAGCCCGTGGCTGGATTGGTAAAGTGCAGGGAGCTCCAGTCCGACTCAGACGCCAGCAAGGTGGTGGTGGAGTACTGGTTTGGGCTGGTATCATCAAAGATGAGCTTGTGGGGCCTTTTCGGATTGAGGATGGAGTCAAGCTGAACTCCCAGTCCTACTGCCAGATTATGGAAGAGACCTTCTTCAAGCAGTGGTACAGGAAAAAGTCACCATCCTTCAAGAAAAACATGATTTTCATGCAGGACAATGCTCCATCACACGTGTCAAAGTACTCCACAGCGTGGCTGGCAAGAAAGGGTATTAAATAAAAAAAAGTAATGACATGGCCTCCTTGTTCACCTGATCTGAACCCCATTGAGAACCTGTGGTCCATCATCAAATGTGGGATTTACAAGGAGGGAAAACAGTACACCTCTCTGAACAGTGTCTGGGAGGCTGTGGTTGCTGCTGCACGCAATGTTGATGGTGAACAGATCAAAACACTGACAGAATCCATGGATGTCAGGCTTTCGAGTGTCCTTGCAAAGAAAGGTGGCTATATTGGTCACTGATTTGTTTTTGTTTTGTTTTTAAATGTCAGAAATGTGTATTTGTGAATGTTGAGATGTTATATTGGTTTCACTTTTAAAAATAAATCATTGAAATGGGTATATATTTATTTTTTGGTTAAGTTGCCTAAAAATTCTGCACAGTAATAGTAGTCACCTGCACACACAGATATCCCCCGAAAATAACTAACACTAAAAACAAACTAAAAACTACTTCCAAAAAAATTCAGCTTTGATATTAATGAGTTTTTGGGGTTCATTGAGAACATGGTTGTTGTTCAATAATAAAATGAATCCTCAAAAATACTACTTGCTTAATAATTATGCACTACCTGTATACTTCTAGCATCAATACCATATTATGGTTCTACAATCTGACAGGTGCGCTTTATATGTTGTCCATTTTTATATCTACATTTTATTGTTGAAATGTTATTAATCATTGTGCACATATTTACCTTCCTGAACGAGGCTCACAGGACTGCTCTCTTCCTCCTGCTCTTCTGCTTGAGAAGTTGGGGTGGTGGGGGGGGGAAGCTCCTCAGCTTGCTCCTCAGCAGGAGCTGGGGTTGGGGAGTGGGAGGGCCCTGGCTGCTCCTCCTCATCCATCTCCTCCTCTGCCGCATCCTCCTCTGCCGCATCCTCCTCCTCCTCCTCATCGGCCTGGCGCCTTCTGCGCTTGGCGCGGATAACTGGCATTGGAGCTCCTATAATAACACAATGTTCATATATTATAAAAATGTTTTCTAATGACGTATGCAAATTCTGTGTACTCTGCTGTATTGTATATGAATACAAATTGATTTATATAGACAGTTAACCAATGGGACAATGTTATATTAAAGGGTCTTGTGGGCACTACAGGGGACTGAGCGTGAGCTGGGATGCAACCATGTTAAAATGAGCTGTTTTTGTCTACTTTGTTTTGTTCAGACCATCTCATGTTAAAAAAAGGGCCTGATGGAGCACACGGGATTACTATAACAACCCCACTCCTAACACAGGAATTTAGTGGTAATCTATATATATAAAACTCAACGTGTGTGTGTGCATAAATGTATGTATGTATGTATGTATGTATGTATGTATGTTCCAGCATCACGTACAAACGGCTAAAGATATTTATATGAAACTTGGCACACAGGTTACTTATATGTCAGCCACAAACATAGGATAGGTGGTTTAAACCTTACCCACCCCCACTTGCCATGGTCGGGGTTTTTCTTTAAAGTCCCATGCAAAGCAATGGGAAAATTATGTTCCCACATAACTTCTGTGTTCCTGTCTGCTGCCCCATGTCTTTTTTCAACAGTACTATGAATACCTTGGCCGGTGGTGATATATGTTAGCACAACATGGCATCTTGGTTAACAACATCTGACCTTACATGAATTACATATGACCTTACATAACTGTCACCAAAGGAGCTGCGGTGGCTCCACGCGATTGCCACTGCACTGACAACTGATTCACCTCTGCAGCTAGGGGTTCGGATCCCGCTCTCGGCTACCTGTGAATTGAGTTTGGTGGTCTCAGCCCCGCCCCTGGTGGGTGTGCTATGCGAGGTTGGGTTGGGAGGACCCCCTCACACCCGCCATTGCCAACCGGGGCATGGAGAAAGGTGGCAGATTGCCTCTGGGGGAGGCCTCCCAACTCCTGCAGGCCGGCTCCTCTCTCTTTCGAGTTCACGCACAAAATACACTTTTTTTAAAAAAAACATAACTGTCAACAATAACTTACCTGGATGATATTTAGCCCGAAGACGTCTGACATGAACCATTTGGCGCCTCTTCAGGTCAGACCACTTCTTAACAATGGCCTTGTGGTCATGTTGGCCGCCAAAGTCAGCGATTAGGGCGCTGACCACAGCCCTTTTCTCTGGCTGCCTCCGCAGCTCATCGTATCCTGTTTCCAGGAACTTCTGCAAGATGAAGAACAAAGTATATTGTAATACTTCTGTTGACAGCCTTATGGATATATGACGTAAATGTATGCTATTCAACAATTGGAAGCATTCTCGCCTTATTAATCAATGACAGGGGTAACATGAAAGATTTTATATCCTGCCATTTCGGTCGCCACCTTTTTTGCATAAATATAGCAGCCATTATCATTTGCATAATTATGAATATATTATTAACAACACAGGATACACGTATAGGGGAGATATGCGTTGCTAACTCTTTTCCCTGTCAGGAGCCTAACGCCCCGGGGGGTCAGAGACGGGACCTTTTTCGGAGGACCACTGACGTATGTACCCGTCGCAGTTTTTTGTGATGTCACTCTTTAGGTGTGTGCACATTTTTCACTGCATCCGGGTGGAGTTTTTGGGTTGTGTTTTGCACGCCACAGGCTTTTCAACAGGAAAAAAACAGCTGGAGGCAGAATGGTTGCAAAACACTACGTGTTTGTTACTTAACTCTGGGTTTCAAGACCAGTCCACCTCCAGCTGTTGCAAAACTACTACTCCCATCAGCCACGGTCTGTCAGTGCATGCTAAGAATTTTACTTTTGCTGCATCTAGGGTGCCACAGTTTAGAGACCCGTGCATAAAGGCCTGAAAAATGGGGGCCTGCAGAACTTACAATACTAGAAGTGCCAGCATTCCCAGGCATGCTGGAAGTTGTAGTTCTGCAACATCTAAAGGGCAATATGTATTCGAACGTCCTTGGGCCTTGAGGACACTGAAGTCAGGACGTTCGCATACGTCCTATGTCCAAAAAATTTTTAAATTCATTATGCTAAATAACAAGGAAAAGTGCCTAAATACACATTTGCCAACCAGGGTGTCTGCAGCTGTCCAGGCATGCTGGGACTTGTAGTTTTGTAAAAGCAGGAGACACATTTTTTGTGAAATACTAATATATGATCATATATACTAACTTTTAAACTAGACTAAAATGCTGGGCTGGGCTGGGACTTGTAGTTTTGTAAAAGCAGGAGACACATTTTTGGTTAAATACTAATATCTGATCATATATACTAACTTTTAAACTAGACATAAATGCAGTTGAAGATGATGAAATAACAGTGGTCAAAATACTTACACAAATCAGCAACTTTTCCTCAGACTTAGTGAAATTGCTTCCAACCATGTTGCTGTGTGATTGCGCTGCGATCATAAGTTGGAAACTGGCAAGGCTCCAGGAAATGGTCGCGTGTTGTTCGCGTGTTGATTGCGCTGCTTGGACCGAGATGGGTCCATATGGCTTCGGCTGTATGGACCACAGTAACTCTTTTCCCTGTCAGGAGCCTAGGAGCCTAACGCCCCGGGGGGTCAGAGACGGGACCTTTTCGGAGGACCACTGACGTATGCAACCGTCGCAGTTTTTTGTGATGTCACTCTTTAGGTGTGTGCAAATTTTTCCTTGCACCGGGTGGAGTTTTTGGGTTGTGTTTTGCACGCCACAGGCTTTTCAACAGAAAATAACCAGCTGGAGGCAGAATGGTTGCAAAACACTACGGGTTTGTTACCTAACTCTGGGTTTCAAGACCAGTCCACCTCCAGCTGTTGCAAAACTACTACTCCCATCAGCCACGGTCTGTCAGTGCATGCTAAGAATTTTACTTTTGCTGCATCTAGGGTGCCACAGTTTAGAGACCCGTGCATAAAGGCCTGAAAAATGTGGGCCTGCAGAACTTACAATACTAGAAGTGCCAGCATTCCCAGGCATGCTGGAAGTTGTAGTTCTGCAACATCTAAAGGGCAATATGTATTCGAACGTCCTTGGGCCTTGAGGACACTGAAGTCAGGACGTTCGCATACGTCCTATGTCCAATAAAATGTTAAATTCATTATGCTAAATAACAAGGAAAAGTGCCTAAATACACATTTGCCAACCAGGGTGTCTGCAGCTGTCCAGGCATGCTGGGACTTGTAGTTTTGTAAAAGCAGGAGACACATTTTTTGTGAAATACTAATATCTGATCATATATACTAACTTTTAAACTAGACTAAAATGCAGTTGAAGATGATGAAATAACAGTGGTCAAAATACTTACACAAATCAGCAACTTTTCCTCAGACTTAGTGAAATTGCTTCCAACCATGTTGCTGTGTGATTGCGCTGCGATCATAAGTTGGAAACTGGCAAGGCTCCAGGAAATGGTCGCGTGTTGTTCGCGCAATTGCGCATGCGCGATCGAAAAATCGCAATCGCAATATGTATTTTGGTTAAAATATCATACATATTCGATTTCAGAGTGCTGCTACAGCAGTTTTCGAAATATCTGCAATAAATTTCGCATTCGCATGTTGCGATATTTCGATAAAATATCAGGAATATTCTGAGCCAATCAGAGCGCTCCTCCAGCATATCTCGAAATTGCGCAATAAATATCGCATTCGCATGTTGCGATATTTCGATAAAATATCAGGAATATTCTGAGCCAATCAGAGCGCTCCTCCAGCATATCTCGAAATTGCGCAATAAATATCGCATTCGCATGTTGCGATATTTCGATAAAATATCACGAATATTCTGAGCCAATCAGAGCGCTCCTCCAGCATATCTCGAAATTGCGCAATAAATATCGCATTCGCATGTTGCGATATTTCGATAAAATATCACGAATATTCTGAGCCAATCAGAGCGCTCCTCCAGCATATCTCGAAATTGCGCAATAAATATCGCATTCGCATGTTGCGATATTTCGATAAAATATCACGAATATTCTAAGCCAATCAGAGCGCTCCTACCGCAGTTATTAAAAAAATCGCAATTATTTTCGCATTCGCAATAGCGAAAAATCGCATTCAATTAATTTCGATAAAATATCACGAATATTCGAATTTAGCGAATATATCTCGAATATTCGAATATATATTCGAGATATATCGCGAAATCGAATATGGCATATTCTGCTCAACACTATTGATCGGTATGCACCAGATCCTTCATAATTGACTTCACTCTGCCGGATAATATTTTAGCGAACAGCTTCACGTCTGTGTTCAGTAGGGAGATGGGTCTGTAACTGGAACACAGAGAGGGATCCTTGCCTTCCTTAGGGATTATCGTTATCGCGGCCTCCAATGCCTTGTGGCGAATCTCCCAATTAGTGCCGATACCATTCATATAGGAACACATCTTGGGGACCAAAATATCGCTAAACTTCTTGTAGTATGCGGTCGTCAGCCCATCGGGGCCTGGACTTTTCCCTGTGGGGGACTCCTTTAATTTTTTCCGTATTTCGCTTCCGTACTGGGGTCTTCTAGGGAACTAAATTTATCCGCAGGTATTTTTTTTAGACCTATTTCTGTTAGTAGTTTTTTAGTATTATCTGACTGCCTTTTTACTTTATCTGGAGGGTCACTGGTTTATCGAGTAAAGCTTCCCATAATATTCTTGGAATACTCTCGCGATTTCAGGGGTTGTGTATACTTTACCAACTTTACCCGTTCGTATACTTTCGATAAAGTTAGACCTCGGTTATTTTTTTAAACATTTTGGATAGGTATTTTCCCGACAAGTCACCCCATTGGTACCTCTCTTTCTTAAGTCTTAAGTTTTCTTGTTCAATGAGATCTCTTAATTCCTCTCTTTTTAGAAAGACAGTACGTTCAACTTCATGATCACTTGTTTGTTTTTGAGGCTGTTCGAGATCAAAGATTATTTTATGTAACTCATCACATTTCCTCCTGCTTTCCATTTTTTTCGCTGTTCCTATTGCAATCAGTATTCTCCTAATATAGGCCTTGTGAGACTCCCATACTAATGATTCTGACATATGTTCTGAGCTGTTTGTTTTAAAATACAGCTCTAACTCCTCTTTAATCCTGTCTACGACCTCTACATCTTGTATTAGATCTTCATTAAGGGCCAAATCCACAAACGAGATACGACGGTGTATCTACTGATACGCCATTGTATCTCTGTTTCTAACTATGCGACTGATTCATAGAATCAGTTACGCATAGCTAGCCCTAAGATCCGACAGGTGTAATTGAATTACACTGTAGGATCTTAAGGATGCAATTCTAGGCCGGCCGCTAGGTGGCGAGGCCATTGCGGCCGGCGTAGAATATGCAAATGAAGACTTACGGCGATCCCCGAACGTCCCGAACGGCCCGTCGATCTAAATCTACGTAGTTTCCGTCAGGTTACGCCGCGTAAAACTAGGGCTGAGCCCTAGTTCTCCTAAGCCATGTTAAGTATGGCCGTCGTTCCCGTGTCGAAATTTAAACATCAACGTCATTTGCGTAAGACGTCCGTGAATGGCGCTGGACGCCATTTACGTTAACGTCTAAGCAAATGACGTCGGTGCAACGTCAGTTAGCGCAATGCACATCGGGTAATTTACCCGACGGAGCATGCGCAGTAAGTCTGGCGCGGGAGCGCGCCTAATTTAAATGGGACTCGCCCCATTCGATTGGGCCCGCCTTGCGCCAGACGGATTTAAGTTACACCGCTGCAAATTTCCAGGTAAGTGCTTTGTGGATCGGGCACTAACTTGGAAAAATTGCGGCGGTGTAACTTAAATCGGGAAAGTTAAGTTGCGCCCGGTCTACGTGTATCTGGCCCTAAGTCTCCAGATATTATTTCTCTTTTGCACTCCCCCAAAAATATGTTGATTCTTGAGTACGTCCGGTGTACAGCGGAGTGGAATGTATAGTCACGTATTTTAGGGTGTTGTATTCTCCAAACGTCCATCAATTGATGTTGGTGTAATTTCTTACACATGTACAATCGACTTCTGGGTCCAAACAGAGATTTAAATCCCTGGCCATAATTACCCCACCTTTCTTAAACTCCATAAACGTCTTGATTACCCGTACCCCATTTTATTGAGTTTTTGTTTGGTTCATAGATATTCGCTATGGAATAGTCAACTTCATTTATTTTGCCCCTGAGCAAAAGATAGCGCCCTTCTAGGTCTACTATTCTCTCCCCAGGGACAAATCTTACTTCTCTGGCGAAACCTATGGCATCTCCCTTCGCACATTTAGTCGGAGAGTCCCCATAGTACCATAGCTGGTAGTCGTGTGAGCAGATTTTAAGATTTGAATCCTGCGAAATATGTGTCTCTTGTAGTAGTACTACATCCGCTTTGAGATATTTTAGTTCTCTCAGAATATTACCCCTTTTTATGGGAGTGTTCAGCCCCCGTACATTATACAAAACTATTTTAAGGTACCCATTTTATCTACCGGGTAATCGCCCTTCCCTCTCCCACCATTTTACTGTTTAATCCTAATTGGTTCATGTAGTTCTTTTCAGTGTATCGGCAGGTTTTTAATAGGCATTGGTACATTGCCAAATCCAGTATCCTATTTCTTTTAAGTAGGAGAGAACCCCAATCGGTACCCACCCTTCCTCCCTCCCTCCCTCACCAATCCCTCCCCCCAACCAGCCCCCCAATTCACATTCTGCCCCCCTTCCCCCCAACCTCCCACTAACCATCTCTCCCAAACCCTCCCCCACCCCCCTTCCCACTCAAAATGGGGGATTGCGGCCTTCCCAAGACCCAAAGATCCGTGGCCCTCCTTCTCCATCCGGCCCTACGGTTCACCCCCTGTTGGTAAAGCTCTGAAAGTGGTTCCCCACCGGGACTGATGCCCTCCCCAAAATTGGTGGGGGAGAACCCCCATACCCCCACCACTCTCCATTCATATTTCAATTACCACTTACCACCTAACCCCCCACCCCCTCCTGCCACCCTCACAAAAAACCCCAATAGTGTGGCACCCGCATCAGTGGTACTCTTTTTTTTCTCTTTTTTTTACTCTATTTTCCCTCCTTCTTTCTACATTTCTACATTTCCCACATTTGTACCACCTCTCAACTACTCCTACTTTAGCTGGTTTAGCGACTGGGACTGTACACATGCCAAGGCACAAAAATGTCTAGAGCACTGCATGTGTGAAAGAGCCCTCAATTGTTTTTTTTTTAATAATTTTTATTATACTGCTCTTATCTATTATCAGAGACACTGTATGCTGTAACACATTTACAGTGCCATGCAATCAGCTGTGAAAGGACAGATCTCAGCATTGCAGCCTATGTTTACATTGTGATCACTGTGATTGGTCACAGTGATCACATGGTACAGGGCCAATCACAGTGGCTCTGTACCCTGATCTATGATATGCTGTGTCCAGTGGACATAGCGATCACAGATTGTGCTGCTGCGTAGCCCCAAGGCCACACATGAGTGCTCAAGGGGGAAACTGTATGTTTCCCCATATTTAGGTTGTTGATACAGCCACACCGATGCACAAAAATGCATAAACGCTTGCTTGTAGCATATCCTAAACATTATACGTAGTAAAGGAAGGATGCAAACAACATCTCTGTCCAAACGTTGAGGGAGACAATGAGTAAGCACTGATTGATAGTGCGAAATGTTAGCTGTATGCCCCTGTCTTTGCTGTGATGTGTGGTGTTTGAATCCTTTTACCAATAAAAGGCAACCAAGAAGGTTTTTCCTATACACCTTAGGGATTCGGTACCTTGGTGCTCTCCGGTCCTCACGGTCCATACATGTGGTGATTGGTACGTGTTTTGTATATTGTGCAGATTTTAAATCTTTTGCTTTTTCTTTTCTTGTATATGTACACAATTTTGTAATTTACTTTATTATAATCTCTATTACATACAGTATAATAACTCGCACGGATTCTGGCCCCTGAAGAAGGGACGGAACCTCGAAACGCGTAGGGCTTGAACCCATCCCTGCGAATATACAAAACCACCCACTGATGAACCTTGTTTTTAAACTACTGTGTTGTTCTCTATATATACAAAAAACATTTTTTCATTTCTTTTGGAATCTTCTCATATAATAAATTTTATAATACCCTATACTCTCTTCATTTTTTTGTTGCCGTTAAAGCCCCATCCTGGGAGAACTTCTCCTTTTTCCTACTTAAACCAGGGGTGTTGGCAACTTTTTAAGGTCTTCCAGATAAAATACTCTCCTTTTAATTTTTCCAGATTGCGGCTGTCCAAACATTTCTTTCTACAGTTGAGGAAGACAACCCATTCATCAAAAAGGCTAGGTAATATGGAGCGCCCATCAAGAGCAAAATGCAATGGTTCAATAAAGAGCAACTCATGCTTAGCACACCTTTAGTGAGGAGTTTGAGGATATTATGAAGATTGTGCCCAGATATCTTCCTATTCTTTTCGAGGAACAAATCTGTGCAGATCTCCTTAGAGATGGTGTTAATTTTGTTTTTAGATGGCCCCCACACTTGGCAATTCCTTGTCACCTAGTTTTTTAAACCTCAGTGCTATTAGGTCTACCACATGGTTGCACTTTAAGGGCAACTATGGTTGTAGGGTGGGTGGGTGTCCCTGCTGCAAACATGTCAGAAAAGGTGATGTGGTGCATTGCTATTTGAATGAGAAAGAACATAGGATACAATTGTTTTATAATTGCAATACCAGGTATGTGGTATACAGTTTATTATCACATGAAAATTGTGTAACATACAGTATATAGGACGCACAACTAGACGACTCAGGGACAGATTCCAGGAGCATCTATACAGCATTAAGAAAAAACAATCTACCAATGTTGCGCGACACTTTAATCAATATCATGATGGGGATATCTCTGTGGTGGGGGTACAGATCATAGAGAAGATTAATACACCAAAGAGAGGGGGAGATGTCTTTAAACTTCTCTGAAAAAAAGATGTTTTGGGGATTTTTCAACTCGAGACATGTATACCTTATGGTTTGAATTTTGAATGGGACATAACACATTTTTATGATTCAATTTTTTCATTATTGTGCATTTTTTTGCATCTCCCATTTTTAATCTCTCAATATTTATTAAATATAATAAATATATTGCGCTAAACAAATGTAAACCCGTGAAATAATGAGTGGTAATTAGGCAGCCAACATACCAGTGGATAAATGTAAGAAAATAAGAAGAAAAAATGTAGCGCCAAAAATTATAAATTAAGTGATCCACCTGGTGAGGTGGGCCTCCAAGGGAAAAGCAATCACACTGGGAAATAGATCTCACACCAGGTCCCCAGTGCTAGCAAAACACAGTGTGCGAAAAATCATATATGCTAAGGCTAAACTGTTAAGTTGCCAAAGCTGGTATATGAATAGAAACACCTAAAATAAAAAATACAAATTAAACCACAAAATCAAGTAAATCTGTGTTCCAACAGATGTATAAACGTATATAAAGTCCCATGCACATGTAAGGATGATCTTTAGATTCTCATAGATGCATACAGATATATTGTCCCTTCTGTTAGTAACAGCACATCTCCAGGCAGATTTTCCTTGGCATATAGATAGATAAAATATTCTTACCAGCTACTGTTGACCCACGTCTCACCATATGGTGGGTGGGTGTCAGGGAAGGTTCCCCCTGCTGGTGTTACTGCCTGGTATTTGGCGTGCAGTACTGTGGCCCACCACCAGGTGTCTCCCGACAGTCTTGGACTGTCAGGGGAGTTCTTCCCTGGTGGTGCTATGTTATCCTTGGGCTGCAGTACTGGCGTCCACCAGCGGGGCGTTCTTGGCAGTATGGAGCATACAGCCCTTCCTGCGTTCAGGTGTGACCTGAATGCAATCAGCACGCCTCTATAAATACCCGGCGTGTGTAATCACTCCTCGCGCTGGTATCGTCATACCTCCTGGACCTGAGCCTGTTATCTGACCCTGCTATCTGGACTCTGTTTCTGTTCCCCATCCTGAGCTTATCCTGGAACCGTTCTTCCCTTTGCCTGTTTACATTGGTTCCTGTTCCCTCTTGGATTCCTGCCCCGCAGCCTGTCCATCCATCCGCTCCCTGATCCGCTGTGTTCCCATCCTCACCCATCTACTGACCTCCCATGTGTATGACCTCGGCTTGGCTCGTTTATGAATACGGTATTCCCCTTTATTTGTACATACTGTTTGTCGTTTTATTGTGCACTGGTGGTTCACACATTTGTAAATAAACACCTTTTATTTCACTACTCACCTTGTTTGGTTCCTCTATGCGGTCACACAGTCTGATCTACCAGCATTCCTGACAGTATACCAGGGCCATCCCTTGATCAGATGTGATTGCTTTGAGGAACCATACTGGTGTAGTGTGTGGCTCTAAAGATGGATTTCAATGAAATCATTTACTATTCTCTGCTGGCAGAGGAGGATGAGGAATATTGTTGCCAGGTTTTTGAGGGATGGACAAGTGACCAGCTGATGGAAGCCATCCGATCAGCCCATTCCATGGTGGATCAGGGTTATATGTCTTTTGATGATGTTCAGGCATTAATTCGGTTGTGTGTAAAGCCAGCTCTGTCATTTATTCCTGATGGCAGTGACGATTTCTCTCCCCCCTTCAGTCATGACCAAGTTGAATCCCTGGTGTGGTTATTAGAGGATGATCCGGCGTCTTTTGATGAACATTATTCCTCCTGTCCCCAGCAAAAGTTGTCTGAGTGCATTTGTTCTGTGCAGTCTCTGATAAGACAAGGTGTGTGTGAACCTGCTTTTGTTCAGCCTGTGCTGCAGGCATGGTCAGATCTCCTGATTTCTGCCAAACCACCTGTTTCCAGCCCTGCCATTAACCACTCACCTTCCCAAAGATCCATCTGTCCATCACCAATGGCAACCCCAGTCGAAGCTCAGTATACACTGCTTCCCACCAGATACCAATATTCAGTCTCTGCTCCCTGTACCTATCCTGCATACAACCCACCTGTCTCTTCTCAGCCGCCTACTAACCCACAAAAACTTCCTCCAGCTACTGTTCCCTCTTCTCTGCCATATCCCAATCCTCCTTTCCAGTCCGCTGCACCCCTTACCTACAGAGCTTCTGTGGCTAAGCCCAAGAAAAAACGAAAGTTTTTCCCAACCAAGATAATCCTGCCAGTAACCCAACCTGTCTCCACACCAACCAACCTGCTCCAGTCTGCTTGCATGCCAGCTGAACCTGATTCTGCCAAACCTCTACCTGCTATGCGGCCAGTTTGCCAGCCTGATCCTGTATGCCAGCCTGAAGTTGCTGTGCCAGTTTGCCAGCCTGAAGTTGCTGTGCCAGTTTGCCAGCCTGAAGTTGCTGTGCCAGTTTGCCAGCCTGAAGTTGCTGTGCCAGTTTGCCAGCCTGAAGTTGCTGTGCCAGTTTGCCAGCCTGAAGTTGCTGTGCCAGTGCCATCTGCCCTGCCTGTTTCAGTGCCATCTGCCCTGCCTGTTTCAGTGCCATCTGCCCTGCCTGTTTCAGTGCCATCTGCCCTGCCTGTTTCAGTGCCATCTGCTGCCCAGCTCGACGACCCGGAGCCTGCTGCCCAGCTCGACGACCCGGAGCCTGCTGCCCAGCTCGACGACCCGGAGCCTGCTGCCCAGCTCGACGACCCGGAGCCTGCTGCTCAGCTCGACGACCCGGAGCCTGCTGCCCAGCTCGACGACCCGGAGCTTGCTGCCCAGCTCGACGACCCGCAGTTTGCTGCTAAGCTCGACGACCCGGAGTTTGCTGCCCAGCTCGACGACCCGGAGTTTGCTGCCCAGCTCGACGACCCGGAGTTTGCTGCCCAGCTCGACGACCCGGAGTCTGCTGCCCAGCTTGATTTGCCCCTATCTGCATCCCAGCTTGATGTACTTTTTGCCCAACTTAAGATTTCTGTACCCGCTGCCCAGCTTGAGCTGCACTTTGCCCTGTTAAAAGTCATGGACTTTCATCCGGCCCAACCTGATGTGACTTTATCTGCTGCCCAGCTTGACACCACGGACTTCCCCCAGCAACATCTAATTGGAGCGTCCGGAGGCCGCTCCTTTGGGGGGGGGTACTGTCAGGGAAGGTTCCCCCTGCTGGTGTTACTGCCTGGTATTTGGCGTGCAGTACTGTGGCCCACCACCAGGTGTCTCCCGACAGTCTTGGACTGTCAGGGGAGTTCTTCCCTGGTGGTGCTATGTTATCCTTGGGCTGCAGTACTGGCGTCCACCAGCGGGGCGTTCTTGGCAGTATGGAGCATACAGCCCTTCCTGCGTTCAGGTGTGACCTGAATGCAATCAGCACGCCTCTATAAATACCCGGCGTGTGTAATCACTCCTCGCGCTGGTATCGTCATACCTCCTGGACCTGAGCCTGTTATCTGACCCTGCTATCTGGACTCTGTTTCTGTTCCCCATCCTGAGCTTATCCTGGACCCGTTCTTCCCTTTGCCTGTTTACATTGGTTCCTGTTCCCTCTTGGATTCCTGCCCCGCAGCCTGTCCATCCATCCGCTCCCTGATCCGCTGTGTTCCCATCCTCACCCATCTACTGACCTCCCATGTGTATGACCTCGGCTTGGCTCGTTTATGTATACGGTATTCCCCTTTATTTGTACATACTGTTTGTCGCTTTATTGTGCACTGGTGGTTCACACATTTGTAAATAAACACCTTTTATTTCACTACTCACCTTGTTTGGTTCCTCTGTGCGGTCACACAGTCTGATCTACCAGCATTCCTGACAGTGGGTCCCCAAGGCTTGTATGGGCGAACGCCCTCCTAGGCCACCGTTGAGGATATGATTCCTTGTCGTGATGTTCCAGGTGAATCCCGATGGTGGACTGGTGAGAGTGGCCACAGGAATCTCCAATGAGATGGTGTGAAGGAAAGGCTCCAAAATTCAAAGGGGATGAGAAAAAAAGAAGGAAAAACACCTCCTCATAGTGTAAAAAATTTAATTAAAATCACAAAAATCAAAATTTGTTGCACTTTGGAGGTGTCCAAACAAGAAGTACAAATGGGTACATATAAAAATCCCAGTAGATACAATTCCACACAGCACTCTGTAAGCCCACAGCAAAAAAGGTAGGAAAGGTCTGATGCGCAGTGGAAATGCTTGGAGTCCAATAAAACCCGACCGGTTTCGTCTTCACAAACTTCAACTGGGGCATGGAACTGGACCCAAACATTACCTGCACATTTAAATAGCCCCCATAACTATCCACCTGTTACCACATCATATCATACCTTGCCCTCCTGGCGTGCGTTCCACGTCCTACTACTTCCGCTCAGCTTGCGTTCCACACACCAGAAGTGATGTAACTGGTTGACCCCCATAGGACAAACAAGAGTGGAACACAGAAAAGGGGACTGCCCCGTGGGTGTTTACCTCCTCCCGTCCCACGGGATTTTCACAGGGGACAGGGGAACCACCCCAAAGGTGGAGAACAAAACGGGGGTCGAGAGGGGGGCGGCGCCCCCGTAAGAAAAAGGCAAAGAGTGTAGCTGGTACCGGTATTTTCAATCTGAGCACGATTGAATTTACCGACGCAGAAAAGATAGTTTTGGACAAAGGCTTAAAATTTGTCCCTCCTAAAGGCCTCATTAAGTTTCATACATTTATTGATGTCCAAAAATTTGTACGAAAGTTGAGTATCCAGAGATATTTTATTTCCAATCCTATTAGACCCAACCTCCCGGAGGTTTCAACCCAAGTGATACATACTGGACTTTCAAACCCATCCCTCTTTAACCCCCCCCTGCTCTATGGCATCGAGCATTAAGGTTTTCAGGGATCTGGTCCTGAAGGACCTGGATGAGCTTCCTTTAAAAAAGTTTCATTCTGATTCTAATATAAAGAATGGTCTGAAGTCCTTGTGCGAGAGTAAAGATCTTGTAGTTCGTCCAGCGGACAAAGGGGGAGGTATTGTGGTTTTGGACAAATCTGCTTACAACAAAGAAATGTCCAAAATCTTGGGAGACCACCGGACATATGTGAAGTTACCATCTAATCCCACTACCAGTTTCACAAACTCCTTAAAGAAGCTTGTTGAAAAAGGTGGAAAGAAGGGCATACTTGATAAAAAGGAACAATGTTACCTTGTCCCCAAAGTGCCGCGCATCCCTGTGATGTACTATCTGCCAAAGATACACAAGAACAGCACTTTTCCTCCAGGACGTCCAATTATTAGCGGAATTAATTCCGTTACTTTGCGACTGGGGAAGTACATAGATTTCCACCTCCAACCCATTGTCAAGAAAATCCCCTCCTATTTAAAAGATACTCGGCACACCATTGCCAAGTTATAGGAAGTGGTGTACACGGATGACATTTTACTTGTCACAGCTGACGTGGCATCCCTGTACACCAGCATAGCCCACCATTTGGGATCCCAGGCGGTGGAGTGCTTCCTGAATAGAACTTCAGAACTTCCCATTGCACAAAAGTTGTTTATCATGGACCTCCTCAGGTTCGCCACCACGCATAACTATTTCTGGCATGGTGGCGACTTCTATTTGCAACAAAAGGGGATAGCAATGGGAGCCAAATTTGCTCCCAGCCTGGCCAATATTTTCATGGCCAAGTGGGAGGAGGATGTCGTCTGTGCCTGGGAGCGACCGGAGGTCATTCTCTGGGCTCGGTACATAGACGACATCCTCCTCCTTTGGAGAGGTGATCGTGAGTCCCTGAATGAGTTTATGACCTACCTCAACCAGAATCAAGTTGGGATTAGCCTGACATATGAGGCCAGTTTTTCCAATATTAACTTTCTGGATTTGGAAATTTTCGTGCAAGATAACCAGCTAAAAACAAAAACTTATTTCCAAAAGACGGACCGTAATGGTTTTATCCAGGTTGACAGCTGTCACCACCCGTCCTGGTTGAATTCTGTACCACGCAGTCAAATTTTGAGAATTAGACGTAACTGTTCCAATTTGGGTGACTTTAGGGAGCAGGCAAACATCCTCAAAACCAGATTTGTAGATGTGGGATACTCTGAGAGAATTATCGACGAGGAAATAGAGAGGACTTCAAACATTGACAGGACAACATTAACCATGGAAAAAACTAAGACGGCACAAGAAAATAAGTTTAAAAACTCTTTCTTTACCACATTCTCGACTCAACATAGGCAAATTAAAACCATTATCCAGAAACACTGGAATGTATTGAAGAGTGATCCCACATTGGGACCATCTCTTCCGAATTATGCGGGCGTGATTTATAGGGGGGCTATGTCCTTAAAAAATCAGATCGCACCCAATATCCCTGACCCCCCAGTCAAACCATAATTTTTTCCTCTCTCCAAAGGTTACAACCCATGTAGAAGATGTAAGGTATGTGCGCATAATTGCATCAAAAGGAAGTCCACCAGTTTCAGATCCACTGTCACTGGGATGGTTTTCCCAATGAAGCAATTCTCTACATGCGCAACCAAGTATGTCGTGAACCTTATCACCTGCCCTTGTGGAAAACAGTACGTTGGTCGCACCTTGGTTGGAACTTTTCCACAAGGGCAGGTGAACATATTGCCAAAATCCTTAAAGGATACCCAAAACACCCAGTGCCGAGATACTATTTGGAACAACATGATCAAAAGGTGGAGGGGACCACTTTCCAAATCATTGATCATTTTGTCCCCCACTGGCGAGGGGAACCCGGTACCCGTGGTGTATCCAAATTAGAAGTTTTTTGGATTTACCAGCTTAAGAGTTACACGCCTTATGGCCTCAATGTAGAATGGGATGTGAATTTCTTTATCAATCAGTCATAACTTATTTGCATACTGTTTAAAAAACTATTTTTCCCTTCTGAATGTTTAAATTATATTTTATTAGGGTTATATACTGTTCTTGTCCACCATGGCATCCATAAAGAACCCATCATACATATGTAAGCCTTTATTTGCATTAGCCCGTGAATTCCTGTGGGATGGTGAGCTGTGCAGCTGCTTTCTCCACTTTATGAGGCTCTATTCCTAGATTGGATGCCTTTAATGGTGTCCATCGCACCTTAGAAGTTTAATGGTTAAGTTACCGCTTTAGCCCCTTTTAAACCAATGATTCCGGCTGGGACGCACTAGATGGAACGCATGACGTCATTGCGCATCGGCGTCCGGTGACACGCACGCCGAGGACGCACCACACTGCGCTTCCCTCGTTGCCGATTCGCCGCTGTAGTGAAGGACGGGGGTTGATAGTGACGCTGTTGTGTCCCTCCCCCACTCTGGCACAGTGGCTGAATGCAGGGCGGTGCTACCCATTCCCACTCCCTCGTATTGGACATCATGTGGGACGGGAGGAGGTAAACACACACGGGGCAGTCCCCTTTTCTGTGTTCCACTCTTGTTTGTCCTATGCGGGTCAACCAGTTACATCACTTCTGGTGTGTGGAACGCAAGCTGAGCGGAAGTAGTAGGACGTGGAACGCACGCCAGGCGGGCGAGGTATGATATGATGTGGTTACAGGTGGATAGTTATGGGGGCTATTTAAATGCAAAGGTAATGTTTGGGTCCAGTTCCATGCCCCAGTTGAAGTCTGTGAAGACAAAACCGGTCGGGTTTTATTGGACTCCAAGCATTTCCACTGTGCATCAGACCTTTCCTACCTTTTTTGCTGTGGGCTTACAGAGTGCTGTGTGGAATTTTATCTACTGGGATTTTTATATGTACCCATTTGTACTTTTGGAACACAGATTCACTTGATTTTGTGGTTTAATTTGTATTTTTTATTTTAGGTGTTTCTATTCATCATATACCAGCTTTGGCAACTTAACAGTTTACCCTTAACATATATGATCTTTCGCACACTGTGTTTTGCTAGCACTGGGAAACTGGTGTGAGATCTATTTCTCAGTATGATTGTTTTTCACTTGGAGGCCCACCTCACCAGGTGGATCACTTAATTTCTAATTTTTGGCGCTACATTTTTTCTTCTTATTTTCTCAATATTTATTAGCATTGTAATATATAAGCCTCTGATCTTTTCATCTTGCTACACGACCCAATTCGTTTTGCACCAGAATAACTCTAACAGGCAAAAATGTCTACTGAACATGTGCGAACTCTATGAACCCCACCGTCAAACAGCAGAATGACTCCCCTGTACAAATCGCCATAGCTGTACAGCAGTCGCTTTAAGGGGTATAGGGGTGTGCGCACGCCGCTGGAGGTTCAGGCACCCGCCACAACACTGAGGAGCCGATGTCCCCCGAGACCCCACAATCACTCGTGACAGAGCAGGAACGTGGATCTGTGTGTGTAAACGTCCTGTCGGGAGAGGAGACAGATTGTGTGTCCCTAGTATATAGGAACACCGATCGGTCTCCTCCCCCAGTCAGTCCCATCCCCCCACAGTTAGAACACACAGTGAGGGAACACATTTAACCCCTTAATTGCCCCTAGTGTTAACCCCTACCCTGCCAGTTACATTTATACAGTAATCAGTGGCTATTTATAGCACTATACGCTGTATGAATGTCAATGGTTTCAAAAAAGTGTCAAAAGTGTCCGATCGGTCTGCCACGATGCCATAGTCCTGATAAAAATCACAGATTACAGATTACTAGTGAACAAAATAATAATAATAAAAATGCCATAAAACAATAACCTATTTTGTAGGCGCTAACCAAAAAAATATATAAAATTGCAAAAAACGGCCCAGTCAGGAAGGGGGTAAATTCTTTCAGGGCTGGTTAAAGTCTATGGGACATGAACATGAGAAAATAAAAAGTCCTTATTTTAAAGGCTTATATGCAAGGTACTGCCATAAAAAGTGTATGGGGACCAGGAGGTCCCCATACACTACGGCAAATCGGCAAATCTATGCGTAAAATCTGGTAGAGACATCCCCAAATGCATATTTACGCTGGCTGCTAGGTGGCGCTTCCGTTGAATTCCGCGTTTAATATGCAAATTAGCTAGATACGAGAATTCCAGAACGTACGCCCGGCCGACACAGTACATTTACGCCGTTTTACGTTAGGCTTTTCCCGGCGTAAAGTTGCCCCTGCTATATGAGGCATAACTGTAGTGTTCCAATGTTAAGTATGGCCGTCGTTCCTGCGTCGAAATTTGAAAAATTTTCGTTGTTTGCGTCCGTGAATGGGGCTGGACGTCATTTACGTACACGTCGAAACCAATACATCCTTGCGGCGTACTTTGCCGCAAAGCACACTGAGATATTCCGCGGACGGTGCATGCGCCGTAAGTGCAAAACGTCAATCACGTCGGGTCACAGCACATTATCATAAAACACGCCCCCCTGTTCAACATTTGAATTAGGCGGGCTTACGCCGGCCGATTTACGCTATGCCGCTGCAACTTACGGAGCAAGTGCTTCGAGAATACAGCACTTGCCCGTCTAAGTTGCGGAGGCGTAACGTAATTCGGATACGTTGCGCCGCCGCAAAAATACGCCGTTCTATGAGAATCTGACCCTTATTGTATTCGTGGTGTATTCACATTTATATTTATTTACCTTAAATAAACGTACTTACTTTCACCTATTTCTGTTTGCGGTTTCCTCTGTTGCAGTCCACACAGTTCTGGTCACTTCTGGTACATGACACTAGGGGACATGTATCAATGCTAAAAAAAGATTTTGAAACAAGCAGTGATTTTAACAATGCTTGAAGTGAAACAATAAAATTTATTATTCCTTTAAATATCATTCCTGGAGGGTTCCCTTAGTCTGTCTGTAAAGTGGCGCATCTGTGCAATGTATAGAACATGCTGGAGCAATAATGACATTTATAAAGGAAAATTTGTCATTGAATGTAATGTAATTGTAATGTATTGCCGGGTCCTGCAATGTAGATGAAAAAAGTGAAAAAACCGAAGTGACGGGGTGACCCCGCCCCTTCTGACATGTCAAATTACATCAGAAGCAGGCAGGGTCATCCGATTATGTCACCGGGTGGCCCCGCCTATGCGTATATAAGAGCTGATAAAGAGAGAGCAGTAGGGGGAGGCTTTTCATTGAGGCAAAGTGTTTTAAAGTTTTGCTATTTTTTGGGTCCATTGATTGGCATGACTGATGGGGGATTTACATGGCGGGACACTTTTTTTTCTTTCTTTTTTTACCCACTAGTCGACCAGCCACCGTCATTCTACTGTGGCAGGTCGGCCCTTTCCCGCAAATCGCCGTAGCTGTACGTCGGCCCTTTAAACAGCTAGAGTAGGCGTGCGCCTGCTGCACAGTGGGGGAGCCAATGCACATGGCATGGTTGGAAGCCCAATCGGCTTCTAACTTCAGATTGTCAGTAAAGCTTTGATAAAAATACCTTAGAAGCTGATTGGTTTCTTTGCAGAGCTGCATAAGATGTTGCACTCTTCTGTTTTATTAAATCAACCCCAGTATGTGCTGTAGTGCAGCAGCTGTAAAAACAACATTGTAAACACGGTTTTAAAGCGGAGTTCCACCCACAATTTCACTTTTTAAATATAAATACCCCTGTAATACACAAGCTTAATGTATTCTAGTAAAGTTAGTCTGTAAACTAAGGTCTGTTTTGTTAGGTTGTTACAGCATTTAGACACTTTATAAAATAGAAATTGACTGGGGCCATCTTAAGTGTGTGCATCATGAAGCCAGACTGTATGACTTCCTGGATTTCAGCCTTGCAAAACTCGCACATGCTCAGTGCTGCACAAGCAGTGTCAGATCAGGTTTCAGCACCTGTGCTGTCCAAGTCACATGATTCTTTGAGACTGGGGAATGCACAGACTCATGGAAAGTTACACCCACTACATTCCCAGGAGTCTGTGCGGTGTAGGTTAGGAAGCATTAAGCACCTAGGTGCAGGAAGTGGGAAGATTAACTATTCTGCCTAGCAACAACACTTTGAAGGCATCTAAAAAAAAAAAAAATTGTAAAGGACTAATGAATTTTTTTAAAACTACTGATGTTAAAACTACTGATGTAATGTTATATTTATGGGTTGAACTCCACTTTAATAACATTCTAGAAAAGGATCCACACTGTATGAACATTTTTTTTTCTTTCATTTGATGATAGTGCTAGCTCAGCAAGCTTCAATGTTTACAATGCATCTTTGTTTACACCAAGATTAGATGTCTTGTGTGTCTTACAATAGTCCTGGTTGTGAAAATGTCCACCCAAGTCCACAAAATATGCATGGCTTCTCCAATGGGTTATGGTAGCATTATTCATATAATAAATAAGTGTGCTCCTCTACTAGTGTTTGATGAATTTGGCATTTGTTTTAAAAGGTCACAGTTAATAATATGACAAAGCCAACATTGATGCAGGAAAAGGCTGGTAGAAAGTCTTCTCTGATCAGTGGCTATTATATTCTCTAGAGTTATTTCCAAAATATATAGACAGTTTTAGACGTATTGTGCTCTTTAAAAATGGGCAACCAAAACACAGCATAAAACAAGAACATGTATTTCGATTACACCATTAATCATCATTGGCAAGAATCTAAAAAAGGCCACTTTAGAAGCTCTACAGGGAACCCTGCTATGTTTGTCATGTAATGGTATGTGTGACAGTCCGAGCCACTCTGCTAAATATTGCCTATATGTGCTATTGGAAATTTTCACTAAAACAACTATAGCGTTTGACATTGAAAAGGTTGCTCCTAACAAATCCTCTGTGGCTTTAGAGCTAAAAGTATGTTGTAAAACATTGGAAGATTTAGAGAAGCAAAATGTTCAAGATAAAGGTTACAGATCACCATATATCAGTCTATAAAATGTTTAGAGACAACTATACAAACACATTTCAGGTATCTGATATGGAATGCTGCCAAAGCTGTTGGAAAAAAAAAATGTCTTTAAACTAGACAAACAATTGTGATATTTTGGCCTTTTGGGGTAGCACCAATAGGAAAAAACATATTTAGTGGTGTGCCAGTATTTGCGAGGAGCGTGCTGATAAACTCATAGAGGTTTGAAAAGGACTACTGTTTCACAAAACCAACGTTTATTCTTCTAAAAACATGGGCAAAAATTATTCCTGTAGCCATATACCTTTAATTGCAGAGAGCATTTAAAATACTAAGTTTATACATCAAGGTAGTATTGCTCACCTGCAGTGCATATAAATGTTAGTTTGTGATATTGTAATAATGTTTTTTTTTTAATAAGGTAAACACACTGTCCCGGCACTGCCTGTACACAAGTGGTAGTGTGCTAGTGGAGAAAGGGCCCATAGAATAAACACGAAAACAATCAAAATACAAACTTTAGATTAATTCCTACGCTACTTTTTGTTTTGGGTTTGGCAACAGGTTATTTAAACCCATAGGCCCAGATTCTCAAAGGGCTTACGACGGCGCAACGCCATTTGCGCCGTCGTAAGTCCTAATCTGGGCCGTCGTATCTATGCGACTGATTCTTAGAATCAGTTACGCATAGATATCGATTAGATCTGACAGGCGTAAGGCTCTTACGCTGTCAGATCTTAAATGCAATTTTTTTCCCGCCGCTAGGTGTCGCCTCGTCGTTTTCCCCGTCGTATATGCAAATTAGCTATTAACGCGAGATTCCCGAACGTACGCGCGGTCGACGCAGTGAATTTACGACGTTTCCGTAAGTGTAAACTTACCCCTGCTATATGAGGGGTACATTTACGAAGGTCCGTCGTATGCCATGTTAAGTATGGCCTCGGGACAGCGTTGTCTTTTTCCGTCGGTTACGTCGTTTTACGTTCGCGAATACGACTTCACGTCAATGACGCTCACGTCGGCGTCATTGATGTTTTCCATCGTGAGCTGGAGCATGCGCACTGGGCTATTTTTCCGCCCAGCGCATGCGCAGTTCGATCATCGCGGGGGCGCGCTTAATTTGAATACAAGTCGCCCCCTTTGAATTACGCGGCCATACGCCGGGCCATTTACACTACGCCGCCACAAATTATGGAGCAAGTGCTTGGAGAATACGGCACTTGCTCCAGTAAGTTGTGGTGGCGTGGTGTAAATGGCTTACACTACGCCGCCGCCGATTCTATGAGAATCTGGCCCAAACTCTGGCTAAATGCCAAAATGGAAAAACATTAGCAGATTCATTACTCTAAAATACAAGCCTAACTCTGTGGTTAAAACACCCAAGTCAAAAAACATGCATAACTTCAAAATAAAATTTAAATAGTTAAGGGCTCCAAAATTAGATATTACATATCTGCATTTATCCTCAAGATAATATCATTTGTTGAAGCTTAAAAAAAAACAAAAAAAAACTGCATTCTAAATATTAGTTGTTGTTCTTTAAAGTTATCTTGAAGAAGATGCTGGTTTTCATAATGCAGTGCAAACCACTTTTTGGTTGAGGCTTCAGAATTTCCAAATTCTAGCAACAGTTTGCTTCATTACTGCATTGACATCAGCTATTGTTGCCAACTCGGTTTCAAGCTTTTTGCGGGCTTGTCATGCAGGATCACTTCTGAAGCTAGAAGTCTAATAAAAACATTTTCAATCTTTGCTTGCACATACTGAAAGACAGAAAGATAAAGAAGTGAAAAAAAGAGAGAAAGGGACAATCAGAGAAAAGTGTGGGAGAGAGAGAAAGAGAGGGAGAAGTGACCCCAAAACATTATAAAGATTTGCTGACCAACAAGAACTAATCTGAGCTGTGTGGCCTGAAACAACTCATGTTCACCTAAGGCCTCGTACACACGGTCGGTTTGGTCCGCTGAGAATGAACCAAAGTTCAGTTTCATCAAGCCAAACCGACCGTGTGTATAGGCTAGCGGTCTGGTTTCCTTCGGTCCAAAATTTCTAAACATGCTTCAAAATCGAACCGCTGGACCGCTGGGCGATCGGTCCAAACCGATGGTTAGTACAGAAAAGCATCGGTTCAAAACCCGCGCATGCTCAGAATCAAGTCGACGCATGCTTGGAAGCATTGAACTTCGTTTTATTCAGCACGTCGTGTGTTTTACGTCACTGCGTTCTGACCCGCTCGGATTTTGGACTGATGGTGTGTACACATATCAGGCCGTCAGGCCACTTCAGAGGTGAACCGCTGAAAACTAACCGACGGACCAGTCTTATCGGTTTGGTCCGACCGTGTGTACAAGGCCTTAGACATCGAAAACTGAAAAAATCTCCAAGAAAATATAGAATGAACAACTGCAAAGACAAATATCTAAAGAAATTGAAAAATTAAATAATAAACTCCCATAAACCAATTACTTACCAGTCACTACAGAGAGACTACAACAGATTGCAAAAGAAAGTAGGACAAACCTCCAAAATGTTTTCAAATATATTAATAGTAAAAAGGGCAGGTCTAAGCATGTAGGCCCTTTACAAAATAATCTAGAGTGGGTGGCTGAGGACAAAGAGAAGCACATTTATTAAATACCTTAATAAGCTCTGTGTATATAAAAGAGCACGGGGGAGCAAGTCCATAATGGGGATGATTTGAATACATTGTTTCCAGCTCTACTGGTTAAGCTTCAACACTGAGCTACCGACCAGAAAATAGGGTATTACCTGGTGTGGTAAAGCATGGGGTCACTCCCACCCCCCCGGTGGGAGTGACCCCATGCTTTACCACACCAGGTAATACCAACCCTAGTGATGCCACTGTGTAAGGGGATGGTTTTACTAAACTTAATGGGGTATGTGACGGCATCGGTATGATATCCCCGTCAAGCATTCCCTCCTCTCCATACAAGAACATCACAGGATCATCCACACATGAGTCAAGACTGAATGCTGGAACCAAGACTGATTTATTGGCAGCTTTCTGCTGGTTATAAATACAGTTTTACAAGCTAAATCCTTAATCAAGGAACAATGGGAGCTCCACCCCCTTTTCACACACTCTGGAGTTTCTCATACAGAATATAGCCAGACAATTCGGAGCCGACCATTTTCTTTAAATAATGACATCAGGGAAGTTAATTACAAGGTGTACAGAACACATTAGCTGGGCAGCCTGGCACCGCATAATGAAGCAATCAGAATACATAACATGAGTCACCTCAAGTCACAGCAAACAGGGTTAACATCCCTTTGAAATAAGGAGCTAGCTGCAGACGGGTCATTAACATGTCAATAGCTTGTAACACATGAATCCATTTTACCTCTAACCCACAATTTAACCAAGCAGGGAGAATTACACTGACATATCCTTCACAGGGTATATTTACTAAAGGCACATAGGCTGAGGACTTTGCAAATGCAGTTACTCCAGAGCTTAGTAAAAAATCATCAAATTTGATCACTGTCGTGTCACTTGTAGCCCATCCCCCAAAGTTAAAATTACTTCCTAGGACACCCTTAACCCCTTGATTGGGTATACTTCCCTTTACCTCATTTACTAAGCTCTGGAGCAACTTGCAAATTGCAGTCTATGGGCCAGATTCACAGAGGAAATATGCCGGAGTATCTACTGATACTCCGGCGTATTTTCAAATTTGCCGCGTCCTATCTTTATTTGTAATTCACAAAAAAGATACGACGGCTTTTGGCTAGGATCCGACAGGCGTACGGCTTCGTACACCTTCGGATCCTAGGTGTAATTTTCCGGCGGCCGCTGGGTGGAGTTCGCGTCGTTTTCCAGCATCGGGTATAAAGAAGCAAAAAAAAGAGAGAAAGAGACAATCAGAGAAAAGTGTGGGAGAGAGAGAAAGAGAGGGAGAAGTGACCCCAAAACATTATAAAGATTTGCTGACCAACAAGAACTAATCTGAGCTGTGTGGCCTGAAACACCTTAGACATTGAAAACTGAAAAAATCTCCAAGAAAATATATAATGAACAACTGCAAAGACAAATATCTAAAGAAATTGATAAATTAAATAATAAAATCCCATAAACCAATTACTTACCAGTCACTACAGAGAGACTACAACAGATTGCAAAAGAAAGTAGGACAAACCTCCAAAATGTTTTCAAATATATTAATAGTAAAAAGGGCAGGTCTAAGCATGTAGGCCCTTTACAAAATAATCTAGAGTGGGTGGCTGAGGACAAAGAGAAGCACATTTATTAAATACCCTAATCAGCTCTGTGTATATAAAAGAGCACGGGGGAGCAAGTCCATAATGGGGATGATTTGAATACATTGTTTCCAGCTCTACTGGTTAAGCTTCAACACTGAGCTACCGACCAGAAAATAGGGTATTACCTGGTGTGGTAAAGCATGGGGTCACTCCCACCCCCCCGGTGGGAGTGACCCCATGCTTTACCACACCAGGTAATACCAACCCTAGTGATGCCACTGTGTAAGGGGATGGTTTTACTAAACTTAATGGGGTATATTTACTAAAGGCACATAGGCTGAGGACTTTGCAAATGCAGTTACTCCAGAGCTTAGTAAAAATTCATCAAATTTGATCACTGTCGTGTCACTCGTAGCCCATCCCCCAAAGTTAAAATTACTTCCTAGGACACCCTTAACCCCTTGATTGGGTATACTTCCCTTTACCTCATTTACTAAGCTCTGGAGCAACTTGCAAATTGCAGTCTATGGGCCAGATTCACAGAGGAAATACGCCGGAGTATCTACTGATACTCCGGCGTATTTTCAAATTTGCCGCGTCGTATCTTTATTTGTAATTTACAAAAAAGATACAACGGCTTTTGGCTAAGATCCGACCAGGGCCGGACTGGCCTAACGGGAGACTGGGAAAATTCCCGGTAGGCCGCCTGCTGTCAGTCAAATTCATCAGCTGATCAGCCTGTGGGCCACGGCGGCGGCCGCCATCGCGGCCGCACTTTACAATTATACGCGGCCTGCGGCTGCCCTATGCCTAGCTGCAGTCAGTCATGTTAATGCCACATCACAATAAAAAGCAGCGGCGGGCCGGCCGCCGGCGGGTTGCGGCGGCCATGCTAGCCGCTGCACTTTCCTTTCCTTCCCGCCGCGCTGTGTGGACTGGAGCGAACGTGTCAGAGGGAGGGGAGGAGCCGAGCAGGAGAACAGAGCGTCAGAACTTGTTCCATCTTCCTGTGCGGCGCCAGCACCGCCTACTGCAGAGTCACGTGTGAAGGCAGAGCCGCAGAAGAGAAGCAGTGAATGTCGCCGGCCACCTGTGGAGCACAAGGTAAAGAACACATAGATTTGAAATCCTGTAGTACCTGTACTGTATCTCGACTCTCTCTCACCATATAACGGTGCACCCCCCCGGGCCCCCCCTCCTCTCTCTGTCACCTACCTTAAACTGTCTGTATGTATAATTCAGAGAGAGGGGAGGGGAGGGGAGTGCACCGTGCAATGGTGGTGTGAGAGAGAGAGAGATTATACACTTTACAATTTGCAGGGCAGAAAAGGTAGGTGCAGAGAGAGGGATGGGGGTTTGACCATGCAATGGTGAGAGGCCGTACTCCCCTCCCTCATCCCAGTGCCCCCCCCCGTGCTCCCCTCCCTCATCCCTGTGTCCCCCCCGTGCTCCCCTCCTCTATTCCAGTGTCCCCCCGTGCTCCCCTCCTCTATCCCAGTGTCCCCCCCGTGCTCCCCTCCTCTATCCCAGTGTCCCCCCCGTGCTCCCCTCCTCTATCCCATTTTTCCCCACCGTGCTCCCCTCCTCTATCCCAGTGTCCCCCCCGTGCTCCCCTCCTCTATCCCAGTGTCCCCCCCGTGCTCCCCTCCTCTATCCCAGTGTCCCCCCGTGCTCCCCTCCTCTATCCCAGTGTCCCCCCTGTGCTCCCCTCCTCTATCCCAGTGTCCCCCCCGTGCTCCCCTCCTCTATCCCAGTGTCCCCCCCGTGCTCCCCTCCTCTATCCCAGTGTCCCCCCCCGTGCTCCCCTCCTCTATCCCAGTGTCCCCCCATGCTCCTCTATCCCAGTGTCCCCCCTGTGCTCCCCTCCTCTATCCCAGTGTCCCCCCTGTGCTCCCCTCCTCTATCCCAGTGTCCCCCCTGTGCTCCCGTCCTCTCTGTGTTTCCCCGTGCTCCCCTCCTTCACCCCAGTGTCCCCCCGTGCTCCCCTCCTTCATCCCAGTGTCCCCCCGTGCTCCCCTCCTTCATCCCAGTGTCCCCCCGTGCTCCCCTCCTCTATCCCAGTGTCCCCCCGTGCTCCCCTCCTCTATCCCAGTGTCCCCCCGTACTCCCCTCCTTCATCCCAGTTTCCCCCCGTACTGCCCTCCCCGATCACAGTGTCTTCCCTCCCGCATCCCAGTGTCCTCATCCCAGTGTCCCCCCTCTGATCTTATCCCAGTGTCCCCCCTGTGATCCCCTCTTTCATCCCTGTGCTCCCCTCCCAGTGTCCCCCCCCGTACTCCCCTCCTTCATCCCAGTGCCCCTTCCGTACTATCCTCCCCTATCCCAGTGTCCCCCCCGTACTCCCCTCCCTCATCCCAGTGCCCCTTCCATACTCCCCTCCCCCATCCCAGTGTCTCACCGTACTCCCCTCCCTCATCCCAGTGTCCCCCCCGTACTCCCCTCCCTCATCCCAGTGTCCCCCCTGTGCTCCCATCCAAGTGTCCCCCCCCCTGTACTCCCCTCCTCTATCCCAGTGTCCCCCCTGTACTCCCCTTCTCTAACCCAGTGTCCCCCGTACTCCCCTCCTTCATCCCAGTGTCCCCCCCGTACTGCCCTCCCCCATCCCAGTGTCTTCCCTCCCCCATCCCAGTGTCCCCCCTGTGCTCCCCACCCTCATCCCAGTGTCCCACCCTGTACTCCCCTCCCTCATCCCAGTGTCCCACCCTGTACTCCCCTCCCTCATCCCAGTGTCCCACCCTGTACTCCCCTCCCTCATCCCAGTGTCCCACCCCGTACTCCCCTCCCCTATCCCAGTTTCCCCCCTGTGCTCCCATCCCAGTGTCACCCCCCATGCTCCCCTCCCTCATCCCAGTGTCCCCCCTGTGCTCCCATCCAAGTGTCCCCCCCTACTACCCTCCTCTATCCCAGTGTCCCCCCTGTACTCCCCTCCTCTATCCCAGTGTCCCCCCTGTACTCCCCTATCCCAGTGTCCCCCCTGTGCTCCCATCCCAGTGTCCCCCCCCCCATGCTCCCCTCCCTCATCCCAGTGTCCCCCTTGTGCTCCCATCCAAGTGTCCCCCCGTGCTCCCCTCCTCTATCCCAGTATCCCCCCGTGCTCCCCTCCTCTATCCCAGTATCCCCCCGTGCTCCCCTCCTCTATACCAGTATCCCCCCGTGCTCCCCTCCTCTATCCCAGTATCCCCCCCGTGCTCCCCTCCTCTATCCCAGTGTCCCCCCTGTGCTCCCCTCCTCTATCCCAGTGTCCCCCCTGTGCTCCCCTCCTCTATCCCAGTGTCCCCCGTGCTCCCCTCCTCTATCCCAGTGTCCCCCCGTGCTCCCCTCCTCTATCCCAGTGTCCCCCCGTGCTCCCCTCCTCTATCCCAGTGTCCCCCCTGTGCTCCCCTTCTCTATCCCAGTGTCCCCCCTGTGCTCCCCTCCTCTATCCCAGTGTCCACCCTGTGCTCCCCTCCTCTATCCCAGTGTCCCCCTGTGCTCCCGTCCTCTCTCAGTGTTTCCCCGTGCTCCCCTCCTTCATCCCAGTGTCCCCCCGTGCTCCCCTCCTTCATCCCAGTGTCCCCCCGTGCCCCCCTCCTCTATCCCAGTGTCCCCCCGTGCTCCCCTCCTCTATCCCAGTGTCCCCCCGTACTCCCCTCCTTCATCCCAGTGTCCCCCCCGTACTGCCCTCCCCTATCACAGTGTCTTCCCTCCCCCATCCCAGTGTCCCCCCTGTGATCTTATCCCAGTGTTCCCCCTGTGATCCCCTCCCTCATCCCTGTGCTCCCCTCCCAGTGTCCCCCCCGTACTCCCCTCCTTCATCCCAGTGCCCCTTCCGTACTATCCTCCCCTATCCCAGTGTCCCCCCCGTACTCCCCTCCCCCATCCCAGTGTCTCACCGTACTCCCCTCCCTCATCCCAGTGTCCCCCCCGTACTCCCCTCCCTCATCCCAGTGTCCCCCCTGTGCTCCCATCCAAGTGTCCCCCCCCCTGTACTCACCTCCTCTATCCCAGTGTCCCCCGTACTCCCCTCCTTCATCCCAGTGTCCCCCCCGTACTGCCCTCCCCCATCCCAGTGTCTTCCCTCCCCCATCCCAGTGTGTCCCCCCCCGTACTCCCCCATCCCAGTGTCCCCCCTGTGCTCCCCTCCCTCATTCCAGTGTCCCCCCTGTGCTCCCATCCAAGTGTCCCCCCCCATGCTCCCCTCCCTCATCCCAGTGTCCCCCCTGTGCTCCCATCCAAGTGTCCCCCCCCCTACTCCCCTCCTCTATCCCAGTGTCCCCCCTGTACTCCCCTCCTTCATCCCAGTGTGTCCCCCCCGTACTCCCCCCATCCCAGTGTCCCCCCTGTACTCCCCTCCCTCATTCCAGTGTCCCCCCTGTGCTCCCCTCCCTCATCCCAGTGTCCCACCCTGTACTCCCCTCCCTCATCCCAGTGTCCCACCCTGTACTCCCCTCCCTCATCCCAGTGTCCCACCCTGTACTCCCCTCCCTCATCCCAGTGTCCCACCCCGTACTCCCCTCCCCTATCCCAGTGTCACCCCCCATACTCCCCTCCCTCATCTCAGTGTCCCCCCCCCATGCTCCACTCCCTCATCCCAGTGTCCCCCCTGTGCTCCCATCCAAGTGTCCCCCCCCTGTACTCCCCTCCTCTATCCCAGTGTCCCCCCTGTACTCCCCTTCTCTATCCCAGTGTCCCCCGTACTCCCCTCCTTCATCCCAGTGTCCCCCCCCGTACTGCCCTCCCCCATCCCAGTGTCTTCCCTCCCCCATCCCAGTGTCCCCCCTGTGCTCCCCTCCCTCATTTCAGTGTCCCACCCTGTACTCCCCTCCCTCATCCCAGTGTCCCACCCTGTACTCCCCTCCCTCATCCCAGTGTCTCACCGTACTCCCCTCCCTCATCCCAGTGTCCCCCCCGTACTCCCCTCCCTCATCCCAGTGTCCCCCCTGTGCTCCCATCCAAGTGTCCCCCCCCCTGTACTCCCCTCCTCTATCCCAGTGTCCCCCCTGTACTCCCCTTCTCTATCCCAGTGTCCCCCGTACTCCCCTCCTTCATCCCAGTGTCCCCCCCGTACTGCCCTCCCCCATCCCAGTGTCTTCCCTCCCCCATCCCAGTGTCCCCCCTGTGCTCCCCTCCCTCATCCCAGTGTCCCACCCTGTACTCCCCTCCCTCATCCCAGTGTCCCACCCTGTACTCCCCTCCCTCATCCCAGTGTCCCACCCTGTACTCCCCTCCCTCATCCCAGTGTCCCACCCTGTACTCCCCTCCCTCATCCCAGTGTCCCACCCCGTACTCCCCTCCCCTATCCCAGTTTCCCCCCTGTGCTCCCATCCCAGTGTCACCCCCCATGCTCCCCTCCCTCATCCCAGTGTCCCCCCTGTGCTCCCATCCAAGTGTCCCCCCCTACTACCCTCCTCTATCCCAGTGTCCCCCCTGTACTCCCCTCCTCTATCCCAGTGTCCCCCCTGTACTCCCCTATCCCAGTGTCCCCCCTGTGCTCCCATCCCAGTGTCCCCCCCCCCCCCATGCTCCCCTCCCTCATCCCAGTGTCCCCCTTGTGCTCCCATCCAAGTGTCCCCCCGTGCTCCCCTCCTCTATCCCAGTATCCCCCCGTGCTCCCCTCCTCTATCCCAGTATCCCCCCGTGCTCCCCTCCTCTATACCAGTATCCCCCCGTGCTCCCCTCCTCTATCCCAGTATCCCCCCCGTGCTCCCCTCCTCTATCCCAGTGTCCCCCCTGTGCTCCCCTCCTCTATCCCAGTGTCCCCCCTGTGCTCCCCTCCTCTATCCCAGTGTCCCCCGTGCTCCCCTCCTCTATCCCAGTGTCCCCCCGTGCTCCCCTCCTCTATCCCAGTGTCCCCCCGTGCTCCCCTCCTCTATCCCAGTGTCCCCCCTGTGCTCCCCTTCTCTATCCCAGTGTCCCCCCTGTGCTCCCCTCCTCTATCCCAGTGTCCACCCTGTGCTCCCCTCCTCTATCCCAGTGTCCCCCTGTGCTCCCGTCCTCTCTCAGTGTTTCCCCGTGCTCCCCTCCTTCATCCCAGTGTCCCCCCGTGCTCCCCTCCTTCATCCCAGTGTCCCCCCGTGCCCCCCTCCTCTATCCCAGTGTCCCCCCGTGCTCCCCTCCTCTATCCCAGTGTCCCCCCGTACTCCCCTCCTTCATCCCAGTGTCCCCCCCGTACTGCCCTCCCCTATCACAGTGTCTTCCCTCCCCCATCCCAGTGTCCTCATCCCAGTGTCCCCCCTGTGATCTTATCCCAGTGTTCCCCCTGTGATCCCCTCCCTCATCCCTGTGCTCCCCTCCCAGTGTCCCCCCCGTACTCCCCTCCTTCATCCCAGTGCCCCTTCCGTACTATCCTCCCCTATCCCAGTGTCCCCCCCGTACTCCCCTCCCCCATCCCAGTGTCTCACCGTACTCCCCTCCCTCATCCCAGTGTCCCCCCCGTACTCCCCTCCCTCATCCCAGTGTCCCCCCTGTGCTCCCATCCAAGTGTCCCCCCCCCTGTACTCACCTCCTCTATCCCAGTGTCCCCCCTGTACTCCCCTTCTCTATCCCAGTGTCCCCCGTACTCCCCTCCTTCATCCCAGTGTCCCCCCCGTACTGCCCTCCCCCATCCCAGTGTCTTCCCTCCCCCATCCCAGTGTCCCCCCCCGTACTCCCCCATCCCAGTGTCCCCCCTGTGCTCCCCTCCCTCATTCCAGTGTCCCCCCTGTGCTCCCATCCAAGTGTCCCCCCCCATGCTCCCCTCCCTCATCCCAGTGTCCCCCCTGTGCTCCCATCCAAGTGTCCCCCCCCCTACTCCCCTCCTCTATCCCAGTGTCCCCCCTGTACTCCCCTCCTTCATCCCAGTGTGTCCCCCCCGTACTCCCCCCATCCCAGTGTCCTCCCTGTACTCCCCTCCCTCATTCCAGTGTCCCCCCTGTGCTCCCCTCCCTCATCCCAGTGTCCCACCCTGTACTCCCCTCCCTCATCCCAGTGTCCCACCCTGTACTCCCCTCCCTCATCCCAGTGTCCCACCCTGTACTCCCCTCCCTCATCCCAGTGTCCCACCCCGTACTCCCCTCCCCTATCCCAGTGTCCCCCCCCATACTCCCCTCCCTCATCTCAGTGCCCCCCCCCCATGCTCCACTCCCTCATCCCAGTGTCCCCCCTGTGCTCCCATCCAAGTGTCCCCCCCCTGTACTCCCCTCCTCTATCCCAGTGTCCCCCCTGTACTCCCCTTCTCTATCCCAGTGTCCCCCGTACTCCCCTCCTTCATCCCAGTGTCCCCCCCCGTACTGCCCTCCCCCATCCCAGTGTCTTCCCTCCCCCATCCCAGTGTCCCCCCTGTGCTCCCCTCCCTCATTTCAGTGTCCCACCCTGTACTCCCCTCCCTCATCCCAGTGTCCCACCCTGTACTCCCCTCCCTCATCCCAGTGTCCCACCCTGTACTCCCCTCCCTCATCCCAGTGTCCCACCCTGTACTCCCCTCCCTCATCCCAGTGTCCCACCCCGTACTCCCCTCCCATATCCCAGTGTCCCCCCTGTGCTCCCATCCCAGTGTCACCCCCCATGCTCCCCTCCCTCATCCCAGTGTCCCCCCTGTGCTCCCATCCAAGTGTCCCCCCCTACTACCCTCCTCTATCCCAGTGTCCCCCCTGTACTCCCCTCCTCTATCCCAGTGTCCCCCCTGTACTCCCCTCCCCTATCCCAGTGTCCCCCCTGTGCTCCCATCCCAGTGTCCCCCCCCATGCTCCCCTCCCTCATCCCAGTGTCCCCCTTGTGCTCCCATCCAAGTGTCCCCCCGTGCTCCCCTCCTCTATCCCAGTGTCCCCCCTGTACTCCCCTCCTTCATCCCAGTGTGTCCCCCCCGTACTCCCCCCATCCCAGTGTCCCCCCTGTACTCCCCTCCCTCATTCCAGTGTCCCCCCTGTGCTCCCCTCCCTCATCCCAGTGTCCCGCCCTGTACTCCCCTCCCTCATCCCAGTGTCCCACCCTGTACTCCCCTCCCTCATCCCAGTGTCCCACCCTGTACTCCCCTCCCTCATCCCAGTGTCCCACCCCGTACTCCCCTCCCCTATCCCAGTGTCACCCCCCATACTCCCCTCCCTCATCTCAGTGTCCCCCCCCCATGCTCCCCTCCCTCATCCCAGTGTCCCCCCTGTGCTCCCATCCAAGTGTCCCCCCCCTGTACTCCCCTCCTCTATCCCAGTGTCCCCCCTGTACTCCCCTTCTCTATCCCAGTGTCCCCCGTACTCCCCTCCTTCATCCCAGTGCCCCCCCCCCGTACTGCCCTCCCCCATCCCAGTGTCTTCCCTCCCCATCCCAGTGTCCCCCCTGTGCTCCCCTCCCTCATCCCAGTGTCCCACCCTGTACTCCCCTCCCTCATCCCAGTGTCCCACCCTGTACTCCCCTCCCTCATCCCAGTGTCCCACCCTGTACTCCCCTCCCTCATCCCAGTGTCCCACCCTGTACTCCCCTCCCTCATCCCAGTGTCCCACCCCGTACTCCCCTCCAATAATCCCAGTGTCCCCCCTGTGCTCCCATCCCAGTGTCACCCCCCATGCTCCCCTCCCTCATCCCAGTGTCCCCCCTGTGCTCCCATCCAAGTGTCCCCCCCTACTACCCTCCTCTATCCCCAGTGTCCCCCCTGTACTCCCCTCCTCTATCCCAGTGTCCCCCCTGTACTCCCCTCCCCTATCCCAGTGTCCCCCCTGTGCTCCCATCCCAGTGTCCCCCCCCATGCTCCCCTCCCTCATCCCAGTGTCCCCCTTGTGCTCCCATCCAAGTGTCCCCCCGTGCTCCCCTCCTCTATCCCAGTATCCCCCCTGTGCTCCCCTCCTCTATCCCAGTATCCCCCCCGTGCTCCCCTCCTCTATACCAGTTTCCCCCCTTGCTCCCCTCCTCTATCCCAGTATCCCCCCCGTGCTCCCCTCCTCTCTGCCAGTGTCCCCCCTGTGCTCCCCTCCTCTATCCCAGTGTCCCCCCTGTGCTCCCCTCCTCTATCCCAGTGTCCCCCCGTGCTCCCCTCCTCTATCCCAGTGTCCCCCCGTGCTCCCCTCCTCTATCCCAGTATCCCCCCCGTGCTCCCCTCCTCTCTGCCAGTGTCCCCCCTGTGCTCCCCTCCTCTATCCCAGTGTCCCCCCTGTGCTCCCCTCCTCTATCCCAGTGTCCCCCCGTGCTCCCCTCCTCTATCCCAGTGTCCCCCCGTACTCCCCTCCTTCATCCCAGTGTCCCCCCCGTACTGCCCTCCCCTATCACAGTGTCTTCCCTCCCCCATCCCAGTGTCCTCATCCCAGTGTCCCCCCTGTGATCTTATCCCAGTGTCCCCCCTGTGATCCCCTCCCTCATCCCTGTGCTCCCCTCCCAGTGTCCCCCCCCGTACTCCCCTCCTTCATCCCAGTGCCCCTTCCGTACTATCCTCCCCTATCCCAGTGTCCCCCCCGTACTCCCCTCCCCCATCCCAGTGTCTCACCGTACTCCCCTCCCTCATCCCAGTGTCCCCCCCGTACTCCCCTCCCTCATCCCAGTGTCCCCCCTGTGCTCCCATCCAAGTGTCCCCCCCCCTGTACTCCCCTCCTCTATCCCAGTGTCCCCCCTGTACTCCCCTTCTCTATCCCAGTGTCCCCCGTACTCCCCTCCTTCATCCCAGTGTCCCCCCCGTACTGCCCTCCCCCATCCCAGTGTCTTCCCTCCCCCATCCCAGTGTCCCCCCCGTACTCCCCCATCCCAGTGTCCCCCCTGTGCTCCCCTCCCTCATTCCAGTGTCCCCCCTGTGCTCCCATCCAAGTGTCCCCCCCCATGCTCCCCTCCCTCATCCCAGTGTCCCCCTTGTGCTCCCATCCAAGTGCCCCCCCCCCCTACTCCCCTCCTCTATCCCAGTGTCCCCCCTGTACTCCCCTCCTTCATCCCAGTGTGTCCCCATCCCAGTGTCCCCCCTGTACTCCCCTCCCTCATTCCAGTGTCCCCCCTGTGCTCCCCTCCCTCATCCCAGTGTCCCACCCTGTACTCCCCTCCCTCATCCCAGTGTCCCACCCTGTACTCCCCTCCCTCATCCCAGTGTCCCACCCTGTACTCCCCTCCCTCATCCCAGTGTCCCACCCCGTACTCCCCTCCCCTATCCCAGTGTCACCCCCCATACTCCCCTCCCTCATCTCAGTTCCCCTCCCCATGCTCCCCTCCCTCATCCCAGTGTCCCCCCCCTACTACCCTCCTCTATCCCAGTGTCCCCCCTGTGCTCCCCTCCCTCATCCCAGTGTCCCCCCTGTGCTCTCCTCCCTCATCCCAGTGTTCCCCCTGTGCTCTCCTCCCTCATCCCAGTGTCCCCCCTGTGCTCTCCTCCCTCATCCCAGTGTCCCCCCTGTGCTCTCCTCCCTCATTCCAGTGTCCCCCCTGTGATCTCATCCCAGTGTCCCCCCTGTGATCTCCTCCCTCATCCCAGTGTCCCCCCTGTGATCTCCTCCCTCATCCCAGTGTCCCCCCTGTGATCTCCTCCCTCATCCCAGTGTCCCCCCTGTGATCTCCTCCCTCATCCCAGTGTCCCCCCTGTGATCCCCTCCCTCATCCCAGTTCCCCCCTGTGCTCTCCTCCCTCATCCCAGTGTCCCCCCTGTCCCCCCCGTGCTCCCCTCCCTCATCCCAGTGTCCCCCCTGCTCCCTCATCCCAGTTCCCCCCTATACTCCCCTCCCCTATCCCAGTGTCCCCCCTGTACTCCCCTCCCCCATCCCAGTGTCCCATATCTGCACCCCCTCGGGCCCACCCCCCTTCTCTCTCTGGGGGAGGTGCAACGTGCAATGCCTCGTGAGAGAGATTATTATACAGATTGCAATTTGCACCCCCCCCTCCTCTCTGTCACCTTTGCTGCCCCTTGGGTGCTGATATTGCTGCAATCTTGGGTGCTGATATTACTGCAATCTTAGGTGCTGATATTACTAGGGTTGCCACCTTTTCTTCAAGTCAAACCCAAACACTTTAGCGGCACAGGGCACGTTTTTTTCCCAAAGTATACACAATAGGATAATAAAAGACCTGGGGCACCTTTGGGTGCCTCAAGGACAGTGATAATGCAGCGCGCTGCGCAAAACAGTGGGTGTGGACAAACTGCTCTTGCTGAAATCGTGGCTCCCCCTCAGTGATGCCAAACCTGCCCCCAGACAGCGGCCCGCATCTCCCGAATGGCAACATATTTTTGTGTGACTACCTCAGTTACTTGGGGAGTCACAGCTCAGTCTAAATAATGTGTCCGGGTTTCAGGCAGACTGAAACCCGGACACAAGATCCCAAACCCGAACTGTCCGGGTGAATCCCTAGATATTACTGCAATTTTGGGTGTTTTTTTTTTTGTTATGGTTATCTGAAAGATGGGTTTCAAATGTTTTGACAGGGGCGCAGTTTCAGTGCTTGCCATAGCCGCCATTTTCACTAGAAACGCCTCTGCTCTCGCTGTTGCACCCTCTTTCTCTCGCCGTTGCACCCTCTCTCTCTCTCTCTCTCTCTCTCACTATTCCAGCCCGGCCCCTCTCTGGCTCTCTCATGGATTTCTCTTTTTTTTTGGGCTGGTATATTAATGCTGTGGGGCTGGTATGAAATTATTTCCAGGGCTGGTTTTCATTCCCAGTCCGGCCCTGGATCCGACAGGCGTACGGCTTCGTACACCTTCGGATCCTAGGTGTAATTTTCCGGCGGCCGCTGGGTGGAGTTCGCGTCGTTTTCCAGCATCGGGTATGCAAATTAGCTGATTACGGCGATCCACGAAGATACGCGCATTCGTCGCAGTCTCTTACGTCGTCGCTAGTCGGTTTTTCCCGTCGCAAACTTAGGCCTGCTTTTTCATGGCTTATCTTTAGAACAGCCATGTTAAAGTATGGCCGTCGTTCCCACGTCGAATTTATAATTTTTTTTTGTTTGCTTAAGACGTCCGGGAATACGAAACGACGTAACGCATGTCGGCGTTCAAACAATACGTTGGGGTGCCGTAATTTCGCGCAAAGCACGTCGGGAAATTTCCTAATGGAGCATGCGCAGAACGTTCGGCGCGGGAACGCGCCTAATTTAAATGGTACACGCCCCATTTGAATTAGGTGGGCTTTACGCTACACCGCCGTAACTTTACACACAAGTGCTTGGTGAATCAGGCACTTGCGGCGGTGTAACGTAAAGACGATACGTTACGCCGCCGCGGATGTACATGAATCTGGCCCTCTTTGCCTTAACGTAGACCTACAGACTCAACTTTTTTTTTCATTTTGGATAGAGTAAGGTAGGGTTAAACCCATGTCCCATGTTTTTGACATTTGTGTCCCATTGGAAGATTTTCCCTATATTACTTTTCTGGGGACAACCCAAAATTCAGATTTTCTTTTGCTTTTACTTTCAATGATAGTAAACAGGACAACTATAGAGACTGAATCTACCTAATGGGGGCACAGACAACAAAAAAAACTAACAGGTGTTCTAATCCACCTCCAATCATTTCCATAATTTCATATCTAGGTTTGTATGCATTATTGTTGAGAGAACTGATCCAAAAAGTCAGAGACTACTCAAAATTGGCTATTATATTTTTACATTGCTTAAATAACGCATGCCTGGACCACTTAATTACTGCATGTATTTAATTATTTATTTCATTCTGTGAATAGACTTTCATCCCTTTTCATGCAGTATTTACTGACAGTTTTGAGCGTTTTGTGGTAAATACATTTCAGGACCTCATGCACCTGCGATATTTAAGAAAAAAAATTTCAGACACCTAAATACCGCATGTGATATGCTTTTGTGAATGGAGCCAAAAATCATTAACACAGCGCATAACTAGCTCCTAATAAAATATATAGTGTCTGTGATGTATAGCAAAAGCTGAAAATGAAATGTGGAGAAAAATGTCTATGAGAACTGCCATGAGAAGCATTTGCTAATTACTCTGTAAATTTCTTCCTGAATATGTGTTCAGTTGACATTTAAAGTGGTTGTAAACCCAGATGAAAAAAACAAAAAAACAAAAATAAAAACAACCTGCAAGACAAAGGCAAAATGGCTAGTATGCATCGCATACTAGCTCATTATGAAATACTTACCTTAGAACAATGCTGTTGCAGCGGTCCCGGCACACCTCTGTGTACGGCGACATGTCACCCCGGAGTTATTTCCAGGTTCCTGGGCTCCAGTGCTGTGATTGGCGAGAACCGCAATGACGTCACACCCGCATGCACATGGGAGCCGCCGGTAACGTAAGTGGCACGACCGAGCTGTTTCTTCAGTGCGCATGTGCCGATGACGTCGGCACATGCAGATACAGTGAATATCTCCTAAACTGTACACGTTTAGGAGAAATTCACAGTACCTTATTATAGGCTTACCTGTAGGTATAAATGTTTATACAGGGTTTACAATCACTTTAAAAGGAATCATTCTTGAAGCTAATCAACTGTGTAATTAGGTTCTGATGGAAGGTGCATTTCCCTAACTTATGTAGCACATGCTTTCTTTGTTGAATCTAAGCCTATTTGGAGAGTCACTTACCTGTAACTAGTATGCAGCACAAGAGACTGGGCTTTTCCATAAGAGTCTAATAACACAGTTTAACACAGAGTCTAAAAAAACTGCATTCTAAATATTAGTTGTTGTTCTTTAAAGTTATCTTGAAGAAGATGCTGGTTTTCATAATGCAGTGCAAACCACTTTTTGGTTGAGGCTTCAGAATTTCCAAATTCTAGCAACAGTTTGCTTCATTACTGCATTGACATCAGCTATTGTTGCCAACTCGGTTTCAAGCTTTTTGCGGGCTTGTCATGCAGGATCACTTCTGAAGCTAGAAGTCTAATAAAAACATTTTCAATCTTTGCTTGCACATACTGAAAGACAGAAAGATAAAGAAGCAAAAAAAAGAGAGAAAGGGACAATAAGAGAAAAGTGTGGGAGAGAGAGAAAGAGAGGGAGAAGTGACCCCAAAACATACAGGGCTTTTTTTCAGGGGGAACTTGGGGGAACTCAGTTCCACCACCTTTGGCTTAGACCCTTTGGTGCCCGCTCACCACAATCACTTGTAAACACAGAAGTCTGGTTTCTGTGTTTACAAGCAACAGCTCTGCACTCTGTGTGTAACCCCCCTGAACTCTGCACTCTGTATGTAATGCAATCCTGGTATTTAATGCCCCTTTAAGACCCGTCTACTGTTTGTGAAATCTGAACGGGGTCGTGGTTGAGTTCCTGCACCTATTTTCTGAGAAAAAAAACTCTGAAAACATACCATTATAAAGATTTGCTGACCAACAAGAACTAATCTGAGCTGTGTGGCCTGAAACAACTCATGTTCACCTTAGACATCGAAAACTGAAAAAATCTCCAAGAAAATATATAATGAACAACTGCAAAGACAAATATCTAAAGAAATTGATAAATTAAATAATAAACTCCCATAAACCAATTACTTACCAGTCACTACAGAGAGACTACAACAGATTGCAAAAGAAAGTAGGACAAACCTCCAAAATGTTTTCAAATATATTAATAGTAAAAAGGGCAGGTCTAAGCATGTAGGCCCTTTACAAAATAATCTAGAGTGGGTGGCTGAGGACAAAGAGAAGCACATTTATTAAATACCTTAATCAGCTCTGTGTATATAAAAGAGCACGGGCGAGCAAGTCCATAATGGGGATGATTTGAATACATTGTTTCCAGCTCTACTGGTTAAGCTTCAACACTGAGCTACCGACCAGAAAATAGGGTATTACCTGGTGTGGTAAAGCATGGGGTCACTCCCACCCCCCCGGTGGGAGTGACCTCATGCTTTACCACACCAGGTAATACCAACCCTAGTGATGCCACTGTGTAAGGGGATGGTTTTACTAAACATAATGGGGTATATTTACTAAAGGCACATAGGCTGAGGACTTTGCAAATGCAGTTACTCCAGAGCTTAGTAAAAATTCATCAAATTTGATCACTGTCGTGTCACTCGTAGCCCATCCCCCAAAGTTAAAATTACTTCCTAGGACACACTTAACCCCTTGATTGGGTATACTTCCCTTTACCTCATTTACTAAGCTCTGGAGCAACTTGCAAATTGCAGTCTATGGGCCAGATTCACAGAGGAAATAGGAAAGTTTCTTCAGTGCGCATGTGCCGATGACGTCGGCACATGCAGATACAGTGAATATCTCCTAAACTGTACACGTTTAGGAGAAATTCACAGTACCTTATTATAGGCTTACTTGTAGGTATAAATGTTTATACAGGGTTTACAATCACTTTAAAAGGAATCATTCTTGAAGCTAATCAACTGTGTAATTAGGTTCTGATGGAAGGTGCATTTCCCTAACTTATGTAGCACATGCTTTCTTTGTTGAATCTAAGCCTATTCGGAGAGTCACTTACCTGGAACTAGTATGCAGCACAAGAGACTGGGCTTTTCCATAAGAGTCTAATAACACAGTTTTTTATTTTAACAATAACACCTTTGGCCCATTTAACACATTCAGTGCAGTTTTCAGACATGTTTCTCAGTGTATATGTGCAAATGAAAGCATGGTAGCAAGGATTTTATATTATTTTTCATTAATTGTTTTCTCTTGTAGTTTTCCTATCACCTAATTTTTGTCTTTTTTTTCACATTTACATTTGTTAAATCTGCACAAATATATAAGAGACATGTATGTTTATGCTTTGCCATTAATTTGTTTGGGCCGGGAAATTTACATTAATAAACCAAGTGAGTTGGGCAATGAACAATTTGTATTGTGTCCTCAGTGATGCTGGGTGTTATATATAATATGTAAATTCATTTTTTAAGTCACATAAGACAGTGGTCTGGAGAATGTCTGCTATGTCAAAGACAATGGGATAGTGAAACAGTAGTGCATATGTGTGTGTTTGCTTGGGACTCAGTCTTTAAGTTTAATTGTGTGGGCAGCAGAATGTTATGGGATATGAAGGTACAGTGTTCCACAGACAATAAAGACTTTTCCTCCTTGTCTGTTTTGGTTGCTAACCCCTGTTTACCACATTGCCTGCACTTTACAGCTCCTTGCTCCTCTGCAGCTGCCACAAATTTCAGCACCTCACACCAGCAGTGCCCCCACTCTCCCAGTCATATGACAGTGCTTAAGTCAAGTGATTGGCTGCTGGGTCCTGACACCATCGCAAGGGTGCAATATATATGCTCCTCCATACCTAGAAATGCCAGGTTGTGTCACTGGCTGGAACAATAGGAAATAATAAGGTGTGCAGGAGCACAAGTAAGGTAGGTATAGGGTTGTCAGGAGATGTCCTTTCCAGAGACGCTTTCACTTTGTCATGCATAAGTAAGATAGCCAACAATATAATTGTGGCACAAGACCTTCCTCTGCAGAGTAACATGGCAGTTAAGGCTGAATTACAGAGTTAAAAGTATGGCAAGGGATTTATGGGACTGTTGTTCTCTGATGTACTGTCATAGGTGTGCGCAGCCTATTGCATTAGGGTGTGCAACCCAAAGCTCAAACACATATGCGTTTGACATATTTACCGGCCTCTTCTACGCTCTCCAGCCTGAAACAATGGGAGGAAGGGGGAGAAAGGGAGCACATGGGGGACCCAGGCAACAGAATCAAGAGAAACAGGGAAAAGGAGGGGTGACATATATCAATACCAATCCCCCTTATATATTCCTCCTGTGGCAGCTGAATGTTGACAAAAGGGAGAGGAGAAGAAGCCTAGCATTTGATGCTGCAGGAGGAAAATACAAATTGGTTTCACTAAATTTCACCCCCGCCACCTTTCCAGTTCAGGTTCTGAGAGTTGGCAAGGAAGGATTTCAGTTTACCTGTCACCTGCTCACCATTGACAGGTTGCCAACCCAAGGATTAGGGTGTGCCCAGGCACACCTGGAACACCCCTTGCGCACGCCTATGTGTACTATACTTTAGGACTCCCACTTACTTAAAGCCTACATCAGTACAAAGGACAGTACTTCCCTTCTCTGCCCCCATATACTGTATAAGTAATCTTCCAGGGCTATGGGGGTTAATACTATGCACACCCTTTCTGCCATTCATAGAAGAAAAGAGTATGTGTACCTTTTATTCATCTGATTTGCTGATTTAAAATACAAAAAAAAAAAAAAAAACCATAGGCTTTAATAATGACTCAAAGTATTAATACTACAGAATTAAAATAAAAAAAGCTAGAGCCTTGTATATTTCATGTACTGCTATACTGAAATGTACCTTGCTATTCACTTACTGAGAATTTGTCATTTACCGCTATACTGTGTACTTTACTATAGGAATGCCACTTGCTTTATAGTATGTGTTAAGACTCTGGTACTGGAAAAAATCATTAGAGCAGTGTAGTTGTCATTTACTGCTACACTGCAGTGTACTTTACTATGGGGCTATCACTTACTGAATAATATGCCCCACAGTTTTGAGACTCTGGTACTGATATAAAACACTAGGGTAGTGCATTTATCATCTTATAACAAACATTCATTGCCTGAATCTGGGTACGTGAGCACGGTCATTGTGACCTGAGTGGAGAGAAAATGTACAGCAGAAACACTGCCAAAACTGTCTCATTTATCGAAGCAATAAAACGAGCAATGATGCTGAGCAAATTGTATTAACACATAGCAACCAATTTGATTTTAGTTTAATGAGTATGTCAGTGAAAGATTTATTTATATTTTGCTGCTATACATTAGTACACTCCGCTCTTTAACCACTTCAGTCCTGGCCATTTTTTGTGATTCGGCACTGTGTTGCTTTAACTGACAATTGCGTGGTCGAGTGACGTTGCACCCAAACAAAATTAATGTCCTTTTTTTCCAACAATCAGAGCTTTCTTTTGATGGTATTTGATTACCTCTGTAGTTTTTTTTTTTTGCGCTATAAACCAAAAAAAGGTGACGATTTTGAAAAAAAGCTATATTTTTTACTTTGTGCTATAATAAATATCTCCAAAAATATATATATATAAAAAACAAATTTATTTCTCAGTTTAGGCCGATATGCATTCTTCTAAATATTTTTGGAAAAAAAAATCACAATAAGTGTATATTGATTGGTTTGAGCAAAAGTTATAGCGTCTACAAAATAAGGGATAGATTTATGGCATTTTTATTAATATTATTTTTTACTAGTAATGGCAGCGATCTGCGATTTTTATAGTGACAGCGACATTATGGCGGACACATCGGACACTTTTGATGCTATTTTGGGACCATTGTCATTTATACAGCGATCAGTGCTATAAAAATGCACTGGTTACTGTGTAAATGACACTGGCAAGGAAGGGGTTAACCACTAGGGGGCGAGGAAGGGGTTAAGTGTGTCCTAGGGAGTGATTCTAACTTTGGGGGGATGGGCTATGAGTGACACGACAGTGATCACTGCTCCCAATGACAGTGCTTCTGTCACTAGGCAGAACAGAGAAATGTCTTGTTTACATAGGCATCTCCCTGTTCTGCAGCTCTGTGACACGATTGCGGGACACCTGGCGGACATCGAGTCCGCAGGTCCCACAGTCACAGAGAACGTGGAAGGTAAGTTGCTTTGCGCAGCAGTGTCATTCTGCCGACCTATATCTACAGGCGGGGGTCGGCAAGCGGTTAAACCTTATCTTCCTACATCTAATGTTCTACTTTTTTAAAGAATGGTAATATGTATTATATATATATATTATACATATTATTATATATATATTATATGTATTATATATATATATATATATATTACCAGTTCATGAAAATGTAATAAAACCATTTGCACACAGTCACTTTTCTTGGGGATCTTTTTCTGAATTCATATACTTGTAGAGCTGACCTCAGTTATTTTTAGTGACTTTGTAATGAATAGGTGGTAATAATTGATATGTGGTATATCACCATTAAAAAAAGTGTTCATAGGGTAAGAAAGAAACACAAAACCATGCATAGAGGAGTTTAACCCTCACCTTAGCCTCACCCTTAGCTACTGAAGGTGTAATTTACTTTATGACTTTTCAAACTAGGCCTATGGACTAACATCACATTCTGAATGCCTAGGTGAAGACCTTTATAGGGGTTATTTGAAAACCCATATGTCCAAAATATATGTTTAATGAAACTTTACCTTCATATTTTTTTACCTACATTGGCTGGAAATTGCACAATTAAAACTTTCAGTGCTGCTCGCATCACAAGTGAACCCACAGGTATCCACAAATGACCCAAAATGTGGGTCTTTTTTTTTACAAAGTAGAGAAATAAGTTCCTTGATCAGTAAAATGTTAAACTACCAGCTCATTATCACACATGTGATTATGTGAAGGGGTCTGCTATTGATAGTTAAGAAACACAACACAATCTCCTGCGTTTGGGGGGCAGTCTATAGACAAGTGGTGGAGCCAACCCTCTGGATAACAGATGGAATGCCTGTGCCTGTGGTCTTGCTTTTACCGCTTTGGCTCTAAGGAAAAGGGTCCTCCCTCGAAACGCATTAGAACTGTGGGGTTGATTTACTAAAATGGGAGAGAGTAAAATCTGGTGCAACTGTGCATAGAAATCAAACAGCTTCCAGTTTTGTTTTTGTTTTTTTGTCAAAGCTTAACCACTTGCCCACTGGGCACTTATACCCCCTTCCTAACCAGACCAAGTTTCAACTTTTAGTGCTCTCACATTTTGAATGACAATTAATCAGTCATGCAGCACTGTACCCATATGAATTTTTTGTCCTTTTTTTCACACAAATAAGGCTTTCTTTTGGTGGTATTTAATTACCACTGTGTTTTTATTTTTGTATGCTATAAATACCAAAAAGACCAAACATTTTGTAAAAAAATGAATTTTCTTTGTTTCTGTTATAAAAATGTTGCAACTTAGTCATTTTTCTTCATGAATTTTGACCAAAATGTATACTGCTAGATATCTTTGGTAAAAAATAACCCCAATTAGTGTATATTATTTGATTTTTGTGAAAGTTATAGAGTCTACAAGCTATGGCGCCAATCACTGAAAATTGATGACACCTGATGTACTGATGACCTATCTAATTTCTTGAGACACGTACAAATACCCCAAAATGACCCCTTTTTGAAAAGTAGACATTCCAAGGTATTTAGTAAGAGGCATGGTTAGTTTTTTGAAGTTGTATTTTTTTTCCCACAATTTTTGCAATTTTTTTTCTTTTTTTTCCCACAAAGGTGTCTTATTAACAGGTTATATCTCTCACATGGCATATTCATACTTGAAACTACACCTCAAAACACATTCTGCTACTCCTCCTGAGTATGGTGATACCACATGTGTGAGACTTTTTCACAGCTTGACTACATACAGAGGCCCAACATGCAGGGAGCACCATCAGGTGTTCTATGGATATAAAGTACATTATTATTATTTAATTTATTAACTACCACTTACAGTTTTGAAGGCCCTGGAGCACCTGGACAATGGAAATGCCCCAAAAATTACCCCATTTTGGAAAGCAAACACCCTAATGTAAATTCTTTGAGGCATTATGAGGCAAGAAAATTAAAACTTGTTTTTTTTACACAAAGCTGTCCATGTATAAGATGTACATAGCAAAAATTACACCCCAAAATACATTCTGCATCTCCTCCTGAGTATAGTGATACCACATGTGTGAGACTTTTACACAGCCTGGCCACATACAGAGACCCAACATGCAGGGAGCACTGTCATATATTCTATGGACATTAAGGTAAAATCTAATTTCCTGATTACCTATTACACTTTTGTGAGGCACTGTAGGGCACTGTAGTGGCACTGATGGACACTGTAGTGGCACTGATGGGCACTGTAGTAGCATGGACGTGGCACGGATAAGCACTGATGTGACATGGATTAGGTACGGATGAGCACTGATGTGGTATGGATGAGCACTGATGTGGTACGGATGAGCATGTATGTGGCACAGATGAGCACTGATGTGGAACGGATCAGCATGGATGAGGCATGAATGAGCACTGATGTGGCATGGATGAGGCACAGATGAGTAATAATGTGGCACAGATGTGGCTCTGATGTGGCATTGATGAGGCATTGATGTGGCACGGATGTGTACTGATGTGGCACGGATGTGTACTGATGTGGCATAGATGTGGCACATATGAGCACTGATGTGGCATGGATGAGGTACAGATGCGCACTGATGTGGCATGGATGAGGGGTGGATGAGCACTGATGTGGCATGAATGAGCAGGGATTGGACACAGATGTGGCACAGATGATCACTGATGTGGCACGGATTAGCACTGATGAGACATGGATAACAACTGATGTGGCATGGATGAGGCATGGATGAGCGCTGATGTGGCACGGATGAGCACTGATGTGGCACGGATGAGCACTGATGAAGCGCGGATGAGCACTGATGTGGCATGGATGGGAACGGATGAGCACTGATATGGCATGGATGAGGCCTTGAGGGGCACAGATGAAGCACAGCTGGGCATGGATGAACATGGATGGGTATGGATGAGGCATGTTGGGCACGGATGAGGCATGGATGGACACAGATGAGCATGGATGAGGCATTGATGGGCATAGATGAGACATGGATGAGCATAAATGAGACATTGATATACATGAATGAGGCATGGATGGGCATGAATGAGGCTGGGTGGGCATGGATGAGCATGGATGGACATGGATGAGGCATGGATGGGCATGGATGAACATAAATGAGGCATAGACGGGCAAAAATGAGTCATAGATGAGCCTGAATGGACACAGTTTAGTGCTGCGGGCACTTCAGATTCAGCTCACAAGTACTGCTGCACCGGCTCCCTCCTCTCCTCACACGCTGTACGTGTGAGCCGAGGAGAGAGCTGAGCTGCACATGTGCAGGTTTGTTGACAAGTGATCGCTCTATCATTGGACTGATTGTTCACGTCCAATCAGTGATCACGTCCTGATCATTGGCCCTTTATCCAATCAGTAATGCAATGAAACTGGATGACCTGGCTATCACTGTCGCTTCAGTGTGCATGCCCAAGGGGCAGCGCAAGTTCGGGAAGACATCCCCTCCCAGAACTAGCCGACTGCAATGTAGCCATCATTCGGCTATGGCTCGGTTGGCAAGTGGTTAATTAAACAAGCTGAAGTTAGAATCTGATGGGCTATAATGCCCAGCTGCACCAGATTTTGCACTCTCCAGTTTAGTTAAATCAACCCCTTTCCATAGCTGGTCTTTAGTAACCTCTAAAGCCTTGTACACACGATAGGTTAACCAGAGGACAACGGTCTGAAGGACCGTTGTCCTAGGTTAACCTATGAAGCTGACTGATGGTCCGTCATGCGTACACACCATCAGTTAAAAAACTGATCGTGTCAGAACGCGGTGACGTAAAACACAACGACGTTCTGAAAAAAACGAAGTTCAATGCTTCCAAGCATGCGTCAACTTGATTCTGAGCATGCATGGATTTTTAACCGATGGTTGTGTGTACTAACGAATGGTTTTGACCTATCGGTTAGCAATCCATTGGTTACATTTTAAAGCAAGTTGACATTTTTTTAACCTAAGGTTAAATAACCTATGGGGCCTACACACGATCAGTTTGGACCAATGAAAACGGTCCTTCAGACCGTTGTCCTCTGGTTAACCTATCGTGTGTACGAGGCTTAAAAGTTACGTTTTTCAATTCTGTATAGAACCACAGCTGAAAAAATAAATGCATTTTATTGGTCACTAATCAACACACTTGTGCTAACAAGTGGTACAGGAAAGTATACCTTCTAATGGTGCATCTAATAGAGTTATAGTAAATAAAATGCAACTATTTGTCACCTCCATCTTTCATAATCTAACAAAAATATAATTTAAAACATACATCATTCTAAACAAAAATTTCTTGGAACAGAAACTTCTGAATTCTGTGAAAACTGAAGATGTTTGCCTATTTAACTATTTATCAATTAAATTATAAAATGTCTGTTGAATAATACTTAGGGACAATGTATTTTACACCAGTTTGTTATTACTTCAAAAATCAAATCCAGCTCCAGGCATCTGCATATTATACAATGTTACATTGGTACAGCTTGGATCAATGTAACATTGTGTATGACATGTTTGCCAATGCTGCTGGAAGCTGGAAATCACTACTACTCTAGTAATCTTCACTTGCATCCAGGTCTTGTGCTGAGTATCCAGCCTGATGCATTGTGAATACAGAAGTTCAGCTGCCCAGCACAGGCACCATTCAGAGAATGCTTTGCATTTTCTGAATGAATGCAAAGCATTCTCTGATGGAGAACATGACGTGGTGGAGCACATGACGTCCCTGCCTCTTCACCTCATCCAATTAGAGAACGCTTTGCATTTATTGAGTAAAAGCAAAGCATTCTTTGAATGGTGACCATGCAACGTGGATGACCTTCTGTGTTCACAATGCAGGAGAACAGCCGCTTAGCACAGGAAGCAAGTGAAAATCTGACAAAGGCTTTATCTCTTTCCAAATACAGTACAAATAAAATGTTTGGCTCCGTTGGGCTTTAAGTGAGCCACTGGCTTTAAACACAGATTCAAATATAGTGGATGCACACCTGTTCTTGGGCTCAGAGATTAACCAGAGAGCTGACAACTATTGAAGGATATTAACAATGCCAAAACTTGTAGTAAAAAAAAAAAGTTCACTTTAAAAATATTTTAATGATATTAAATAGAAGCAAAGCTTTTTGCACAAACTTTGCAGCTTTCCTCAGACATGTTTTGCACATTCAGCAGCTAATTATCACTTAACAGTATTTTATTAAATCTGAATGTATCTTGTTAAAATCTAGTCTAGAAATGTGAACTGTAAGCATTACACTTAAATTACATTAGGTATTTAAAAACTAAAAGGTTTCATAATTTGTAAATAAGGAATGGCAACACCAGTTTGACACACATATTTTTCCAAGAAGCAAGATCGTGTGAAATTTTCAGAGACACTACCACTTTGTACTGTATGAAGAGATATCCAAAAGACGCTGGGATTATTTATTTAATTCTTTCGAATTTGGATCTAAAATGTACCCTAAAGCAAGAACATAGGAGTGACAAACCAAATGGTAAAAGAGTCCAAACTAATTTAATTTGTTTATAAAAGTTCACATAAACAATACATTGCACTTCAGGAGTCACACTCCCTCATCACACCAGCTCAGTAACTTTGACAGGGCCTAAATTAATTTAGTACCGTAGATTATCAGATAGATCTGTAGCTTGCTGATTTGTGAGAATTCAATGAGGTGGATTGTACCAGTGTAAAAGGCAACAGGAACCTTTGCCTTGTATGAGCATGGTGACAGTGTTTATTTATGGCTATCAGTAAAAAATATCCCTAGTTTACTTGAAGAGCAGGTTACTGTAAATACAAGCAACTTATGACAAAAAAAACTTTCCTTCTTTTGAGGGAATAAACTAATAAGTATACTAGCCAGTGAGTTGTATAAAACATCCTCACATACACTATATTGGCAAAAGTATTGGGACAACTGCCTTTATGCGCACATGAACTTTTATGGAATATCAGTCTTAGTTAATATAATAGCTTCAACTCTTCTGGGAAGGCTGTCCACAAGGTTTAGGAGTGTGTCTATGGGAATGTTTGACCGTTCTTCCAGAAGCACATTTGTGAGCTCAGGCACTGGTGTTGGATAAGAAGGCCTGGCTCACAGTCTAATCCCACACCATAATCCCCCCTCCACCAAATGATTTGGACCAGCAAAGGCAAGGTTCATAAAGACATGGATGAGCGAGTTTGAGGTGGAAAATATTGAACCCTAAGGACTAAGACTAGGATGCCATTAAAGTTAATCTGTGTGTAAAGGCAGGCATCTCAATAATTTTGGCAATATAATGTATGTTAGCCTGGTTAAATATAAATATCTAAAGCTAAGATTTAGGCAAATATGTATAAAATTTCACTGGAGAAAATAGACCTGTATGGTATTCGATTTTGTCACATAAGCTATTTTGGATAATCAATTAACAAATAAATCAGTAAAGCATATTTTAGGCCTCGTACATACGACCGAGAATCTCGTCGTAAAAGAAACATTGTTTTCCTCAACGAGGTTCTTGCCAAGCTTGACGAGAATCTTGTCAAGCTTTCCTTGCATACACACGGTCAAGACAAAATCTTGTTGTTCTCAAACGTGGTGACGTACAGCACGTACAACGGCACTATAAAGGGAAAGTTTTATTCCACTGGCACCACCCTTGGGACTGCTTTTGCTAATCTCGTGTTACTGCATGTTAAGTAAAAGTTTGGTGAGAGGCGATTTGCGCTTTTCAATCTGTTACAGTGTGACGGATGTGCTATCTCCATTACGAAAACTAGTTTTACCAAAGGTGCGCTCCCGTCTCATACTTTATTCTGAGCATGCGTGGGTTTCTAAGCATACACACGAATGTGTTTCTCATCGTAAACCAGCTCGACAAGAAACACGACGAGGAAATTGAGACTCCCGACGAGAAAAAAGAGAAAATGTTCTCTTTTTTTTTTCGTCAAGATCCACAACAGTTTTCTCGACGAAAAACATACACACAACCGTTTTTCTCGGCAAAAATGCTCTGCCAGCATTTTTCTTGATGGATTTTCCTGAGGAAAAAGGTTGTGTGTACGAGGCCTTACTCTAAATAATGTCCAGCATTGAACTTTTAAAAAGTTAAGAGTTTTGTGATCATGTCTAAATATATGTGTGTGTGTGTTTGTATATATATATATATATATATATATATATATATATATATTCATCGTAGTTAAGGAAAGCAGAACTCAGTCATCGACATCAAACAATGCAATCTGGTCTTTATAGATAATGTGTTTGTGTTGTGGGAAGAGGGGGGCATTGGAACTCTTTTATTGTTGGACCAATACTTAAAGCGGGGGTTCACCCTATAAACGCAAAAAAAATTTTTTTTTTTTCTTATACCATAAAATCAGGCATTGCAGCGCGAGCTACAGTATGCCTGTCCCGATTTTTTTATCCCCGTATTCATTTTGTACTCGTACATCGAAGATACCGACTCCCCTCGGGGAATGGGCATGCCTATGGAGACGGAGGATGATTGACGGCCGGCTCTGGTGCGTCACGCTTCTCCGGAAATAGCCGAAATAGGCTTGGCTCTTCACGGCGCTTGCGCATAGCCTGTGCGCAGGCGCCGTGAAGAGCCGAGACCTACTCCGGCTGTCTTCGGGGAGAGTGACGTGCCAGGGCCGGCCGTCAATCATCCTCCCTCTCCATAGGCACGCCCATTCCCCGCGGGAGCCGAAATCTTTAATGTACGAGTACACAGTGAGTACGGGGGTAAAAAAATCGGGACAGGCATACTGTAGCTCGCGCTACAATGCCTGTCTCGATGGAAAAATGATGTAAGTGAGGGTGAACTACCGCTTTAAAATGATCTTATCCCTGGTTTGAAATGTATTGTTTTGTACAGTAATATGTAAATCTTCTTTTTGGATACATCATTGAGAATAAATGGTACCAACATAGAAAGCGATTTATATATTAAAAGTACAGATCATAACCAACTGTAGCTTTCACCCTCAAGGGGTATTTAAATCTATACCTAAGAATTTACTTGAGTTAAGAGAATTGTTACTGAGCCACAACGATGTGAGGAGAGATTAAATGAGATGGAAATTAGACTTGTTAGGAGAGGTTACCCAGCCTCATTATTTAAAAGGGAACGTGCACATTTGACTGATAATAGGATCACTAAAAGAACCCCATTTGTGTCACAATTTCACCCATTCTCTTTCAATGTTTATAATTTCATTAAATAACATTGGGGAAAGTTGAAAGAAAATGATCCTAATATAATTGAATTTCAAACCCCACCTTTGTCCTCATATATAAAGGGTAGAACTCTAATGCCTTGACAGACTTTTTCCATCGGATATTCCGATCGTGTGTAGCCCCATCTGAGTTTTTTCATCGAAAATTCTGATGAATTCCATTCTATTTAGATATAGAACATGTTCTATTTTTCTGATAATCTTTTCTGATTATCTGATATGCGCTATGCCGGCGTAACATAGAGAGGCAAGAACTGTATTCACAAAGCACTTGCTCCCTTTCTTGCGCCAGCGTAATGTAAATTGGCCGGCGTAAGCCCGCCTAATTCAAAGTAGCAAGGAAGTGGGCGTGATGTATTAAAATTAAGCGTGACCCCATGTAAATGAAGGGCCAAACGAACGGCGCATGCTCAGAATCACGTTGCATATACTCCCTAAGATACGACGGCTCAATGCGTACAATGTGAACGTAACCTATGCCCAGCCCCATTCACGTACGACTTACGTAAACAACGTAAAATACGACGCTGTTCCCGCGCTCATACCTTAACATGACTTACCCCTGCATTATGAGGGGTAAAATTACGCCGGACGTACGCCTTACGTAAACGGCGTAGATTACTGCGACGAATCGGCGTATCTTGCTTATTTACATATTCGACACGTAAATCAATGGAAGCACCCCTTGCGGCCAGCGTAAATATGCACCCAAGATACGACGGCGTAAGAGACTTACGTTGGCCGGATGGAGCCAGAATTCAGGCGTATCTTGTTTCAAGAATCCGGCGCATAGATACGACGGCGCATCCGTGGACTTACGCGGCGTATCAATAGATACGTCGGCGTAAGTCCTTTCTGAATCCCGGCCATAGTGTCTACAAAATAGGGGATAGATTTAGGGACTAGAGATGGCCTGGCGGTTCGCACGGGGGTCGTTTCGCGGCAAACTTTGCTCGTTCGCGGTTCGCCAAACAGGTGGACATCTGCCGATATTCGCGCCCGTCTGCAATTATACATTGAGAAGAACTTTGACCCATGACACATCCATTAGGTGGTACAGGACAGCCAATTGAGACATTTCAGCACATGGACATACCCCCTACCTTATAAATAGACCTGATCTGGTGGCCATTTTACATTCTGCATTTTGTCAGTGTAGGGAGAGGTTGCTGTGTCGAGCAGGGACAGACTGTATTGACACAAATCGTTAGCTAACAGGTCCACAAAAGTCCTTTTAAGGACTAATATAGGTGTACTTTTGTTTGGTGTGCAGTATATAGGGGTGTAATACACTTATAATATACTTTCTAACATAGAAAACATATTATAGTGGATTTGTATTGTGCACTGTGCAGCATTGTGACTGGTGTATTTGGGTACTGCAGAATTTTTTTTTCTGTTTTATTGCTTTACCTCTTGCTACACACAGTGACAAACAATACTGGAAGAAAAGTTTTATAACTGGTGTGATACATTCTGCTTTTTGTCAGTGTAGGGAGAGGTTGCAGTGTCGAGCAGGGACAGACTGTAGTGACATAAATCGTTAGCTAACAGGTCCACAAAAGTCCTTTTAAGGACTGGTATACTTGTACTATTGTTTGGTGGTGTAATAGGGGTGTAATACCCTTATAATATACTTTGTAATATAGAAAGAATATTATAGTGGATTTTGATTGTGCAGAATTGTGACTGGTGGTGTACTTGAGTACTGCAGAATTTTCTTTTCTGTTTTGCTGCGTTACCTCTGCTACACACAGTGACAAAATTTACTGAAAAAAAAGTTTTAGAACTGATGCGATAAACCAGTGGCCCCCCAAAATGACAGATTGAAGCGGGGTGTTATATAAAAATATACTTTCATAATAGTGTATTTGGGTACTGCAGAATTGTTGCCTCTTTCGCTGCGTTACCTCTGCTACACACAGTGACAAAATTTACTGAAAAAAAGTTTTATAACTGGTGCGATAAACCAGTGGCCCCCCAAAATGACAGATTGAAGCGGGGTGTTATATACCTTCTTCCACATATACTGCACTTCTCTAGAGACTTTTGTCACAGGGTCATTTAAAAAATGACAGGCAGAGGAAGAGGCAGGCCCTTCCGCAGGGGTGGTAGGGGTAGGGCAGAAAAACCAGGCCAAAGCCAAAGTGGGAAGTGGCATAAGGTGCGTTCGATTACATCAAAGGACGCACCAGACTTGGTTGAGTGGCTCACCACCAACACAGGCTTGAGTCACAGGATTTTTTTTTTCCAATCCATCAGAAGACATTTCCGATTCGCAGCCATTCTTGGCATCGGATCAGGAAAAGGAGGTAGCAACAGCCGCCACTCAGAAGTCTGACGACAGTACCGAGATCAGCCCAAGGAGGTTGGTCCCCGTTGTTGCTGCCTACTCCGAGATCTCTAATGTTACTGGTGGGGAAGGTGATGTCAATGATGACGTGTCTACAGACGTCACGTGGGTGCCCACAAGAGAGGAAGAGGAGGGGAGTTCAGAGGGAGAGATTGACCAGCAGATAAGGAGGAGAAGCAGGCTGAACTTACATTGCACAGGAGGGACAAACCAGACTGCTAATGTATCAGGAGCGAGTCATCAACCATGTACGGTCACATCTGGCGCTCCCAGGATGCCGGCCCATGGCTCCGCAGTGTGGGCTTTTTTTAACGTGTCCACTGCTGACAATAGTGTTGCCATCTGCAGCCTTTGCAGTCAACGCATAAGTCGCTGTAAGCCCAACACTCACCTAGGGACGACCGCCTTAAGAAGGCACCTGGCCTCCCATCTCGCCTCTTCTTCTCTTACTCCTCCTACTCCATCCTCCCTCTCCTCCTCGGCTGACTCCTCCTTTTCCGATGCTACCGTCTCTTCCGCTGCGCCACCCAAGATCCCCAGAACCTATTCGACATGCCAGGTTTGACGTTGCCATGCTGTGCTGCGTCTGTTGTGCCTGGAAGACAAGAGCCACACTGGTCCTGCACTCCTTTCAGCTTTGCGTTCACTGGCTAACACCGCTCAAACTGGCAGTTGGTAAAGTGGTGTGCGACACCGGTGCCAATCTGCTGAGCACGCTGAAACAGGGAAAAATTACACAAGTGCCATGCATGGCACACGTCCTGAACTTGGTCGTGCAGCGATTCATTGCCAAATACCCTGGGGGCCAGGACGTCTTGCGGCAGGCCAGGAAAATCTTGGGCCATCTCAGAAGATCTTACACGCCCATGGCTCGCCTTGCTGACATTCAGCGGCAACACAAACTGCCCATCAGACGTCTTATTTGTGACTGCCCAAAGCGATGGAACTCAACGTTGTATATGCTTGATAGGCTGCTCCAGCAGAAACGTGCAGTTAACGACTACCTGTACAAACTCTGCAGCAGGACAGGTTCTGGGGAGCTTGGTTTCTTGCTTATTGGAGACTCATGCAGACTTCTGCGGCCATTTGATGAGATCACCAAACTGGTCAGTCGCAGCTAGGGCGCCATCAGTGACATCGCACCTTACACCTTCTTTCTGGAGTGTGTATTGCGTTGTGTCATTGATCAAGCCGTCGAGAAGCAGAAGCAGGAAGATGATGAAGTTGCAATGTGAATGAATTCCCAGGGGGGGCTACTCCACCTGAGACAAGTCAACAACGGAAGTCTGAAGAGGAGTCAGAGGAGGATGGTGCCGGGGCGGATAAGGAGGAGCAAGAAGAGCATGCTTTAAACATTTCTGAGATCCCTGGTGTTGTCCGTGGATAGGGGGAGGAAAACAAGGATGACATTATCCTGGATGATGAGCAGGAGCTAGGCCACTACGCCGCTTCCAGTTTAGTGCAAATGGGGACCTTCACGCTCCAGTGTTTTAAGAGGGACCCCCGTATAAAAAGCATAAAGGGCAAGGACCAGTACTGGGTGACAACGTACTTAGACCCCCGGTACAAACAAAATATGGCGGAAATGTTACCACCATCACAGAGGGCTATCAGAATGCAGCACTTCCAGGCCTTGCTTTGAGAAATGCTGCATTCTGCTTTTGCGTGCGCTGGCAGAGGAATTTCCACTCACAGAGAAACAGTTGTGAGTACCAATCCAACAGCGCCTGCAAGAAGAGGGTGGTTTGAAGATGTGTTGGTCACTAATGATATGAGATCATTCTTTCAGCCGACCCATCGACAGCTGTCCTCCGGATCCAGCATCAGGGAACGCCTAGACTGACAGGTGTCCGACTACATTGGGTTAACGGCCGATGTGGACGCACTGAGAAGTGATGAACCCCTGGACTACTGGGTGGGCAGGCTTGACCTCTGGCCAGAGCTTGCACAATTTGCAATGGAACTGTTGGCTTGCCCCTTGTCCAGTGTCCTGTCCGAAAGGACGTTCAGCGCAGCAGGGGGGGTCGTGACCGATAAGTGCACTCACCTAGCTCACGACATTGTTGACTACCTCACATTTCTAAAAATTAATAAGGCATGGATCTCGGAGTAATTCAACACATGTGACCAGTAGACCATGTTTGATTAAAATTCCTCATGACAGGCCACAAATATCCACCACCACTCATAACAATTCATGGTCGCTGTCTTAGGTAAATACAGTGGCATAAAAGACCTTTTATGTCCGTTGAATGCCAAATTTTTGGGACCTGAACTTTATTTATCTATTTATCCTGTGAATGTACCTCCAGCCACAGAATACAAAGTTGTTTGCTGTCAGGTGAACGCCTGTGGGCTAATTTTTGGGGCCTGATTTTAGAATGGAATGCTACATATATGAGATATTTAGATTGTGAATCATTCAGAATAATGGATAGCTTCTCATTGGCAGTACTTGACTTCTTGGAAAAGGACTGTGGGCTTTTTTTCATGCTTTGGCTATCATTTTATTAATAGCCAGGATCAAATATGTAGCTAATTTCAGTTGGTATGTAAAGGTGATCCATATATCCTTATAATGGCATATATTTTTCCACTCCAGGAACTACCTATATATTTAAAGAAAGAGCTGTAAAAGAGCAGTGCAGTAGCAGTTATACTAAGCTTTTTGCAATCTGATACTAAGCTAATCATCTGTGTACATTGGGCCATTTGGCCCCCTTCCAGTTCTCTTGCAACCATTGCTAATCTGTGCTCAGGGGGATGTAGGAATGTATGCCAAATGCCAGTTTTGGCATTCATATATGCAAGTTCTATATGAGACGTACCTTTAATATGTCATTCCAATTTGCAACACTGATGATAATCCATTGTTTGAAGTGAAAGCAAAGTTTCTGGATCCAAGCAGAAACTGTAAAGTTCAAAGCACACCTAAACTCATTATAATTTGCATGTTTTTTACATTTCAGCTTGTCAACTGATGTACCATAAAGCAAAACAAAAAGTATGATATATTAATACAAGTAGCAGAAACATTATTCAGTTTGAGTCAGTAATTCTGCAAAATGTTAATTGTGTTAATTACATCTCAGTGAATAGGGACCTATCAAACCAGATTCATAATTACACAAAAAAGTATTAGATTGATCATTATAATTTGTTTCCGTGTTCGTATGCCCTTTTATCTCCAAGTTTTACATGCTGAGTACATTTTATATAACAAATACATTTTTTCACTAAGTTAAACATCAATTTTTTTATGTTGTGTGCAGCAGTATTTTGAAGTTTCTTGTCTGGTACATGTGGTTACCCTTAATGAAAAGAGGAAACTGTTGATTCTTTGGTGTCCAGATGATGACATGTGGCAGTATGGTTGCGTGCTTGCTTCAGGGACATGTCACTTCTGTCTTGTCAGTCTGAGAGGAATCATTGCTGGCCAGCCTTCATAACAAATCATAACAGTCAGGTACAGCCAACAGCAGAATGTTGGCGATTCCCAAATTTTCGAAAGCTGTCATATTTGTCCATAAAATAGATAAACATTTTCCCTCTGAAAGTTCAATAATAATATAGGTATTTATACAGCATAGGTTATTGTTTCCTTGCTTATAAGTTTGTTTCTAAACTCAAACAATAATTCATTTATACTAAGTGTAAAAAACATGTCTACATATCTAGTTATCACTACAAAGTACTTTCCTATATTCTAAAAAAAAAATGTACAGAGATTTCAGCAAAGTATATATATTCTTGTTTTAGGAAGAACTCTACATAACATAAAAATATCAATAAATCCCTTAGAGCCGTGGTTCTCAACCTTTCTAGTGCCGTGACCCCTTGATAACATTTCACAAGTTGTGGGGACCCCTTTCACTCGTACAGTACTTTCTCCCTGCAAACTGTAGATTGTCCATAGCAACCAAAAGTGTCCCTTTATGTCAAAAATAGTTTTAGATCAGCTAAAAAACAGCGATAATAAATTATAATCACTTGCAGAATTGTGCGATAGCGATTTGTGGGGAAATTCGTCAAAAAAAAAAAAAAATAATGACAGCAACAATTCTGCAACTGAGCAAATTTCAGTGATTTTGATTTGATTACATTATTGAATAATTTTTATTATAATTATATTATTATTTGTTATAATTATTTATAATTATTTATTATATTATAATTTATAATTTTGTTTTTAAAAAAATGTCATACCTGGGATGCCTATTAGAATCTTGTTTGGTCAGATTTAAGTGAGTTATTTCTAAAAATTACAGACCTACAATATAAAACGCCAAATTTCCTTGCAAATAATGGTACCGCTTTTAGCATGTTTTTTCTGACAGAATCATACCGCCAGGGAGGTTAAAACCCCTTATGGTACATTTTAGGATATACAACTATTTTTCTGTTCTGCTTTCTTTCCCTTTTATCTCTCTCTATCCTATTTTCTTGTCGTCGTCGTCCCCCCATCCCTCTCTTTAGCCTTTGTTTCTTGTTCTTTCTCTTATTCTTTTTCTCCCTTTTTCTTTGTTCCTCATCCTTCCATATATTCACTATTTTTTTCCTTCTCTTATGGAAAAACCCTAATTTTTTTTGACGGAATGTTGGCTCAAACTTGTGTTGCATACACACGGTCACACAAATCTTGTCGGAAATTCCGTCTGTCAAAAACGTGGTGACGTACAAGACATACGACGAGCCAAGATCAATGAAGTTCAATAGGCAGTTCGGCTCTTATGCTTGATTCTGAGCATGCATGTTTTCTTTGCGCGTCGGAATTGCATACAGACGAGTGGATTTTTCTGTCGGAAAAATAGAGAACCTGCTCTCAATCTTTTGTTCGTGGAAATTCCAACAACAAAAGTCTGATGGAGCATACACACGGTCTGAATTTCCGACCAAAAGCTTACATTGGACTTTTCTTGTCGGAATTTATGATTGTGTGTACGCGGCACAACTCCTTGGTGGGGTGTGGGTGTAATGGGATAAGTGGCAGTGCTGGCGGGGAGTTGGGATGAGTGGCAGTGCTGGCGGGGAGTTCTGATCAGCTAACTTAGGTGCTCTAGATCAAGGTCATCTGCTGAGCTGAGAACTGTAGTGGGGACTTTTAATGGCAACTATAATCACAGGTAGTGTTACTCACTGTGTTTCCGACTTTGTGGTGTCTCATAGAAGTGACACCTATGCCGAAATCAGGGAATAGGGTCTCCTCCAGCCCCTCCCACTTCACATTCCTCACCAGTTAGCTCTAGTCTCTGCCCCCAGCCATGCCGTGAACTGAATGGGTGGCTGTGAAGAGACTGAGTGGGCGGCTGTGGGCTCCAGGAACAGCCCAGCTGGGTTGCCACAGGCTCCAGGGACAGCTCTGCTGGGAGAGCTTCAGGAACAGCCCAGGATTTGGTGACCCCTGGCTAATCATCATTTGACCCCCGATGGGGGTCCCCAACCCCAGGTTGAGAACCAATGCCTTAGAAGAAGTGGTTGTGTAGAGAGTCGTCACTGTTTGCATAAAGTGTGCAGGGATTTGTGTTCAGCAGAATATGTGAGCATGGAGGGGTCTTTTTAGGGACTGAACTACACCAATGTTTTTTGTACCTCTCTTCAATATTACATATTTTCTCATCCCCTTTACAAAAATTATACATGTGTTCAGAACCTTAAAGAGTTACTTTAAATGTTTTTTGTCTTTTTTTTTTTTTAAGTCAGCAAACACTGTAGCTGCTGACATTTAAGAAATAGACTCTTATCAGCCCATGGAGCCCAGCACCCAATCAGAGCTAATTATTCACTGGGCTTCAATACTTCTGCACCACCATCTTGGTGATAAAAGTCGGCCATAGAAGGTTTAAATCTTGGCCAATTCGGTAGGGACCAGCCAAGATTCAAACTAAGTATTGGCAGTCTGATTGTTCCCAAATTGATGGCATTAGCAGTAATCTCTGTGTGTACTCCCGGCAGGGATGACTCCCTCTACCCCCCCCCCCTACTGGGTGAACACAATAGTTCCATGGGTGGGATTCCCATGGGAGGGATTCCCTCATCAACACTGACTGTGTTGATGAGGGAATCCAGCAATTTTCTTTCTTGGTTTCAGGAAAGAAAATTGCACTATGGCCTATGGCCTTCTTTACTAAAGTCTCACCCGGTTCCCTACTGTTTGTGGAAAACACATGGCATAAGACATGGCGTGAGATATGTTAGAATGGTTCTGCAGTCTTAAGGAATGTGTGACATGTCCCAGAAAGATTTTGGTGGGGAGAAGGACCTGGGCTAGGCTGACATATTTCTGATGTATCTGCTGTAATAAATGTAGCACTTGTTATATGGTTATTCATGTAACTTTAAAGTTAAAGACACGGTCATAACAGGAACCCATTTAGGGAATTTGTTTGAACAAGCAAGCTCCACTCCAAAAAGGTCTTGTGATGCAAAGATGAAAGGTGTTCTGTTATTGTGGAAGTTGCAGTGTTTTAAAAGGCAGCCTACCAGGCCTAATTGAAAGGGAGACTACCAAGCCTAATGTGGATTTCCTGTGTTCTCAGTGTCTGCATTGAGAGCAGCCATTGCAGTAAATGCTTTTAAGGACATGTTGTATGGAGGACCCACATTAACATAATACCCTGGTTGATTGGATGGAAAAATAAGTAAAATCTTGTTTGACATGGGCACCTGATATTCTGGTTTTGAGGTAGATTGTGCGTTGTGTGCTTGAAACAAACATACATAGCCAGATTCAGGTAGAGATGCGACGGCGTATCAATAGATACGCCGTTGTAACTCCGAATCTGCGCCGTCGTATATTTAAGCGTATTCTCAAATTGAGATACGATTAAATGTTGCTAAGATACGACCGCCGGCGCCGTCGTATCTTAGCTGTCTATTTACGCTGGCCGCTAGGGGCGTGTATGCTGATTTATGCCTAGAATACGTAAATCAGCGAGATACGCCTATTCACGAACGTACGCTTGCCCGTCGCAGTAAAGATACGCCGTTTACGTAAGGCGTTTTTTAGGCGTAAAGATAAACCACCAAAAAGATGGCGCAGCCAATGTTAAGTATTGACGTCGGAACCGCGTCAAATTTTTCACGTTTTACGTCGTTTGTGTAAGTCGTCAGTGAATAAGGCTGGCCGTAATTTACGTTCACGTCGAAACCAATGAGTCTTTGCGGCGTAATTTGGAGCATGCGCACTGGGTTACGTCCATGGACGGCGCATGCGCCGCTCGTTCAAAACGTCATTTACGTGGGGTCATGCTTAATTTACATAAAACACGCCCACCTCTTCCACATTTGAATTAGGCGTGCTTACGCCGGCACATTTACGCTACGCCGCCGTAATTTAGGACGCAAGTTGTTGCCTCTCTTGCTTACGGTGGCGTTTGACAGTTTGGTTGAGGAAACAAGAAAATGTGACAGTTAGCAATCCCAGCATTCCAGGAACTGTAAAATCGATAGGTGAAAAGGGCAGCCTCCAGCAAGAATAAACAGGAACAATGCTGAAGGCAATTTTCAGCACACACTAATTTTGGTAGCATAATTAATTATATTATATATATATATTATTATATTAATGTGAAATGTATGTTCCTTGCTAAAGAACTTTATTTTTTTTATCAAATTGTTATGGGTAAAGTTCTGCTTTAGTAACACCAGGGCTGAGCTAGGCCTTAATATGTAACCTGTAATGTAAGGGATGGAATTAGTCTACAAATCAAGTTGCATATGAAATAGTGTTTCCCTCCTGTGAGCAGTCTCTCCAGCATAAGTAATTTGTGGAAGGGAAGAATTTAGTGATGCAGGTGGGGGTCAAATACCATCTGTAGTGAATTTTTTGTCATACATCTAGTATATTTATAATTATATTGAATTGCGTGCAACCATTGTTTATCTGTAAAGTTTATTGGTAAGTCTGTTTCCCATTGAACCATTGGAGAAGTCTTAACAAATGTTACTTTAGCGTTGAAGTGTATAGAGTATTAAAATCCCTTTTGAGGAGGAATTAACTGATGTCCCGTAGGACCACCCTGTCACAGGTATGGATAGTGTAGGTAACCTATACCTTTGAAAATAAAGTTAGTTGAGCACAAGAGAGGTAGTCTAGGGTATGGATCCGGAGAATTTGTATTGATCGCTGGAAGAATTTGAGTTTGTCACCTGTTATAAGGTCTGTAATAGAGGTATCAAATTTGGACCCCTGTGTTTGATAAAAATAATTAGGAATCAAAAATGTAAGAATTTCAGGTATGTGGGGATAAGTTACTGCCAAATTTGCATCATAAGGGTGCAGCGTATTTGCCTAGGCCTGTAAAGTTGCCGGAATTGTGGGATGTTGTAGTTTACATTCCTTGGATAAGAATTAATGTGCTAGTAATAAAGAGCAAAGGCTCCCTTGTGGAACAAAGGATTGTTCTAAAGAGTATGGGCCAAATCCTCAAAAGAGATACGCAGGCGGAACTGCTGTTCAGCCTGCGTATCCCTGTGCCTATCTTTGGAACTGATCCTCAGAAGCAGTTTTCCAAAGATAGGCAGAAGATCCGACATCTGTAAGAGACTTACACTGTCGGATCTTAGGATGCAGTACCGCATCTGCCGCTGGGGGCATTTCGTGTCGAAATGCCGCCTAGCGTATGCAAATGAGGACTTACGGAGATCCACAAAGCTTTTCAGCTTTGTGTTTTCTGCGTAAGTTTTCGTTTGCATACGTAAAATTAGTTCTGCTTTTACAAAGTGTAAACTAGTTACACCTTGTAAAAACAGACCTTTTTTTCGATCGCCGCGATTATTTTTAAATTTTGAATTTTTTTTTTCGGCGCGTAACTTTTTTTTTACCCGACGCAACTTTATTGTCCCGTCGCAATCCACAAAGCCCGGCGTAACGTAATTTTGCACGCTGCCCGTCGGGAAAATTATGTCACGAGCATGCGCAGTACGGCCGGCGTGGGAGCGTGCCTCATTTAAATTGTCATCGCCCCCTGGAGAAGAGGACCGCCTTGCGCCGGGAGAATTTAAGTTACACGGCCTGAAATTTCTAGGTAAGTGCTTTGTGGATCGGGCACTTAGGTAGAAATTTTAAGGCAGTGTAACTTAAATGGGAAAAGATAAGTTAGGCAGGATCTTTGAGGATTTGGCCCTATGTTCTTAGAAGGAGATGGACATAGCCAGTGACTGAGTTGATGTAAAAGTACTGCCTCATGGTAATCCTTCATGTCTGGAAGCTCCATACTTGCCTATGTTTAGTGAAAGTGGAGTATGAGCATCTAGTTTTTTTCCCTTGCCAAATGTAAAGGGTAATTATTTTTTAATGCTGTAAAGAATGAGAATGGCACTACAATGGGGAGCGCTCTGAACAAATATAGGATTTTGGGTGATATACAGTAAGCATCTTAAACTATGCCAGTCTACCAGACCATAATAAATAGTAGTGAGATCATTTTTCTAATTCTAATCTTGTGGATTGACATAATGACTCATAATTAACATGGAACAAATTGGATACATTAGCTGTGAGTTGGATACCTAGGTATGTTATAGCAGAGGGAGACCATGTAAATTCAAATTGTTTCTTTAACTTAGTAGCTGATCGTGTATCAAGCACTACATTGAGCACATTAGACTTAGACTCATTTAGCCGGATTCAGAAAGACTTACGCCGCATAAGTTCATTGATACGCCGTCGTATCTATGTGCCGTATTCTTGTACTAGGATACGCCTGAATTTTGGCTTCCTATGACCGACGTAAGTCTCCTATGCCGTCGTATCTTGGGTGCATATTTACGCTGGCCGCTAGGGGCACTTCCATTGATTTACGTGTCGAATATGTAGATTCACGAACGTACTTGCGCCCGTTGCAGTAAGCTACGCCGTTTACGTAAGGCGTACGTCCGGCGTAAAGCTAAACCACCAAATAGCTGGTCTAAGTCTGTTAGGGTATGGACGTCAGAACTGCCATCGGATTTTACGTCGTTTACATAAGTCGTACGTGAATGGGGCTGGGCGTAGGTTACGTTCACGTTGAACGCATTGAGCCGTCGTATCTTAGGGAGTATATGCGACGTGATTCTGAGCATGTGCGCGCATACGCCGTTCGTTCGGTGCTTCATTTACATGGGGTCATGATTCATTTTAATACAACACGCCCACTACCTGCCTACTTTGAATTAGGCGGGCTTACGCCGGCCCATTTACGCTACGCTGCCGTAACTTAGGGAGCAAGTGCTTTGTGAATACTGGCCTTGCTTCTCTATTTTACGTTGGCGTAGCGCATATGAGCTGCGCTACGCCCGCTTAAACATACGCCGCTCTACCTGAATCTGGCCCATTGACTTTATAGTAGGACACCACATTAAAAAAACTGCAGGATTGAGTAGACTTAAGGCAGGGAATGAGCCGACTCGGTAAGCATCAAAATAACAAAGTTCGCAAACAATGTAATTTTATGTTCCTGGTCATAAACCAAAATGCCTGGAACAGAATTCTGGGATTGGATTTTCTGTGCTGCGGCAGAATATACTGATATAGGTCAGGGTGAAATGCCAGATGTGCATATTGTTGTGGAACTGTATCCAAATTTCTAGTGGCTCTGAGGAATTGATCATTTATATGATATTGTAGAAACAAATGTGTACTACCATATCTCTTTGAAGCAGGTGTGCTGGTTTTAGCAATCTGTGAATATAGTCTATGATTAATTTAGTAGGGGATGAGTCCAGAGGAAGGGTATCTAGATAAAATAGTTTCTCAAATCAGTGGAGTGAACAGTTTCTGTGATACCACTAATTTTAACATTATTTTGCCTGGAATGATCTTCCAGATTCACAATTTTTGCCATTAGCCATTCTACAGTTTATATTTATCTCTCTCATTGTGGGTAGCACAGTTCACATATGCGGTTTTCAATGCAGCTAACCTTGGTGCCCATCTCATGCATTTCCGCTTTAAATTGATGGATCAAAGAAGCAATATCTGCTTGAATAGAGTTGTGTAAGGATACTAGCATATTTTTCAACATGGTGTCCAGGGGTCAAGTCCGGGGGAAAAAAGTGTGGGAACTCCCACCCAAGATCCACTCCCCGACCAAAAAAAAAAAAAAAAATGATACACTCATATGCATAATTACTAAACCGCATGTTTTTTTTCGATCCACTGTACCTTAGTAATCCTTTATGTTACTGGCCGCTTCCTGTATATGGATTCATCGGGTAGTGTGCGGGTATTCCGTCACTTCCTCGATGCCGCAATGTCTCCTGGGAGCTTTTGTCATTGTTCCCAGGAGACATTGCAGAGGTCTGCCGCGAGTTATCGCGGGATTTAGAAAGAACTTTAAGTAAGACCTCCGCAATGTCTCCTGGGAACAATGACAAAAGCTCCCAGGAGACATCGAGGAAGTGACGGAATACCCGCACACTACCCAATGAATCCATATACAGGAAGCGGCCAGTAACATAAAGGATTACTAAGGTTCGCCTGCCCCTGACAGTGACTCGAGCTGGGCATCGCCGCTTAGTGAAGGATTGGCTCGGGCGGCTCGGCTGCTCTAGTCCTGCAAAGGGAACTGAGTTCCTGCTGTGAAAAAAGTGCAGGAACTCCGTTCCCACAGGACTTGAGCCCTGATGGTGTCCATGACAGTCTGACTATGGAGGAATGTGTGTCATTGGAAGCTCTATAAGTTTGCGCAGCTGGGCTCACCTCAGTTTGTGCAGGCTCTGCAGGTGTCATTCTGAGTTTAGACTTGGCCGGACTTGTAGATGGAGGCTTGTGGAGTATAAGTCCCCTGAGAAAAGTGGTAAGCAGCTGAACGCCATTTTTCCCCTCTGTTATCCTTTCTGCTATGAGGCATGCCACTGCCGAGTCAGCAGAAGGGATGGTGATTATTCTGGGCTTCCCCCACTTCTTGCACTTCCTGGACATTGCCTTGAAATGTAGGTTGCTGGATGGAGCAGGATTGGCTGGGATGATGGGATGGGATGATGGGAGATTGCTGCTCTGGCTTTTAACCCCCGGTATCTCTCCGCTGTGCAGAACCAAGTTAGTGAGCAACCATCATGCTTGGCTGCCAACCACACCTCCTGAAAATATATTTTTTTATTGGTATATGTTCCTCAGACCAGTGCTAAGCTCCCCACACACTTTATTTAACCATCTCTTTCCTATTAGCCTTGAAATGGCATAAACTGATTTTCAGAATTTTACTCCAATTACTTCCATGGAATTAACAATTTACTATGGGTTTGACAAACTATGAATTGAGCCCAGTGACATTCACTCATCATTAATCAGGACTTAAAATTTCAGTTCAAATGCAATTATTATATAGTATCCTAGTCAGAAAGTTGAGTTCTCAGCTCATTTTACTTTTTTTCTCTATCTTTGTTTCTCCTTTGTAGTAAAACATGTGTTGTTTACAGAGGTCAGTAGTTCTTTCTGATATTTACAGAATCAAAGTATTGTATTTATTGGCGTATAACACTCACTTTTTTACCCTGAAAATAGAGGGTAAACTGTGCCTGCGTGTTATACGCAGGGGGCTGTGGAACGTTTTTTTCCTGAAACTTCCCTCTTAAAGTTAGGGTGCGTGTTATACGCCTATGCGTGTTATACGCCGATAAATACGGTAAATAATTCATACCTTTTTTGGATGGCTGCATTTTGGGTTTCAATCAGATTCTGCTCTTTCTTAAAAATAGCAAAAGTGCTCTGGGAACTCTTTGTCGTGTATTCAATACTTGTAATACAACGAATGGGTATACAGTATATAGGAAAAAAAAATAAAAGGTTTGAAAAGAAGATTACATTTGAGAAAAAACAATATAGTTTCATTTTAAAGCCAATCGAAGCCCTCATCCTTCTGGTGCCTAAACTTGGGTTTAGTGCTGCATCCTCCTTGTTCTAATCCCCAATGTCAACCCCAAAATGTTGCTACCAATTTCCAGCCATACCCAGCATTGTGAATAATAGCACCATCTATGGTACACTTTTAACAGAATAGGTGATCAGATGAATAATCAGACAGGAAGTAAAGCTGGCCTACACCAATAGAATGTGTTTTGAATGCTGGCCAGAAAATTAGAAAACAATGTTCACCCAGAGCAATCATTGAGTTAACTAATTGTTTAAAGCCTTTAAATTTCATCCCGTCCAGCTATTTGATAAAAAGCCAATGGTGCTTGGCACCCTCACAACATAACTGTTCTCCACTGCTCCTCTTGAATGTAATATAATATATTATAATATTGCATTCATTTAATATCTAATAGTTTAGCATGCCTGAGTGTCTTGCCACAACAGTACATACACAACATAAAAACACATCTTAATGCATCTCATGATTGGTTAATCTTTGCAGCATCTGTCAAACAGGAAAATATCAGTTTTAGGTGGACCAGTTCTTTAAATGCTTTTAGTTTTTTGCCTTCCCATGCATATAACATTACAGTAGATATCTAATAATTCCTAAAATGGAATGATCAGGAAAACTTATGAGGCAGATGTAAAGAAAATAATAATTGCAATCATCTGTAATGATCCCCACAGGTATTACTTTCCATTATTGTTTTTCTTTTTCAAACCACCAAACGCCTGAGAAATTTCTAATGAAGTATGCAGTTAGAATAAAAAGCAATTTACAGGAACATATTTTTCATTTTGCTTATTTATGGAATTATTTATGACTGTGGCTGCATTAAATATACTAGAAAGCAGGAATAGTTTCAAAGTTTGAAGGCTTATTGCACTGCTTTCTATTTAAGTACTACTTCTAAAGATATATTCGAGTTGGAAGGATTTCATTTTTTTTAGAACAGACTGAGTTACAGTAGACTCAAAGCAGCCTCACTGCCCTAAGGCGGCTCACAAATTATTTTCATATATTTATCTTGTGTTATCCATATACAACAGCAAAGAATCGGCAGGTTGACAAAGATGCAAAACAAAAAGTAGATCTTCTTAATAGCCTCTTAAAGTATATTGGAATTATAAAAACACTCCCCCATACCCTTGCTGAGAGCCTCCCTCCCCACACTGCAATGGTTAAATTCTCATTAACTCTAGAGGATGAGGAAAAAAAATGCAATACTTGCCTTACTCCTCACCCAGCATGCCCTGGCACTTTCATTTTCTCTGGGTTGTACACAGTTCCTCGCTGTCCTCACATACAATGCAGGGCTATTGATCCTGCAGTTTACTTGATGATATCATTGTTTGGCTGTGATCTGGAGTGTCTTATAGAAGAAGCTTTGGGGGACTGGTCGCACATTTGGCAGAATGTCTGCCAGAGTGATAAGTAAGGTGTTATACATTGTTTCTTATCCCCTAGCGTAAATAAGCATTTAACCGTTGGAGTGCAGGTGGGGGACACGGCAAGGGTAGTATCATGTACCTGGTGACGACTGGAATGTTGTGGAGACCTCTCTTACTCCTCCTACCCAACACTCCTGAAGGTGGAGATAGAGAGGAGCTTTTCTATAAGCAAATTGGGGGACTGTTAAAATGGTGGTTTTGAAATGGTTGTCCTGCTGTAGTATGGACTGTTGTCTTTTGAATACACTCTCCAATCTCCAGTATTTGGCGTGGTATTGTGTGATAAATCTGACACCTGGGTTTTCTTGTATTCGTGATTTTGTTTCAGGAATTTCATCAACATTGTAAAACATATGGACCTGATCGATAAGGTCTGGAGGATCACTTTTATCAGCAAATTTTATTTTCTAGGGGACACTTTGTGTGTTATAATCCTCTATCCTGGTACACAACAGAATTGACTCTTCAAAACATGTTTTACCCATCTCGGATTATGACAGCTGGAGAAATGCAAGAAATGATTCGTAGCTGTGGGCTTTTTATATTTTTGGCTGTAATGGTGGGCTCTAGGTGGCTGAGTTTTAAATCCAAAAAGCAGAGGGGAGTGGTGTTTGTCTCTGAGGTAAAGGAAAGATCAAACTCATTGGAATTGTCAATGTGAAACAAATTCCTGTATGGTGTGGGCGGGGCCATTCCAGATGATAATTATATTGTCTATGTATAGCCCCTAGAAGATACATAACACAAAAGCAAATTTCCCATTTGCTTTTTAGTTATATCCCACATTTAGTTGTTGCCCCCAGACTGGTCCATTCAATCCCTTTTGCCCATCACCACAGTTTTTTCACTTTGCATTATAGCCCCTAAATTGGCGTAGCTAGGGACAAATTGTGCCCCCATCACAGTGCCTGTTTTTTGAAGGTAGTATTCATCCTCAAATTTAAAGTAGTGGTGTTCCAGAAAAAATCTGGTAGCAGTCAGGATAAATTTTGACTTTCTGGAGTTGGTTTCGGAGTCAGTGGATAGAAAATTCAGAACTGCTTGGAGACCTACATTGTGAGAAATGGATGTATATAGTGAACATACATCTAAAGAAACCCATTAATAAGTGGGTTTTCAGGTGTATGGACGTAACAATTCCAACAGATGTGTGCCATCTTGAATGAATGAAGGGAGGGCTTGAGCCAAAGATTGGAGAAAATAATCGATACATAGAGAATAGCTGGTGGTGATGCTTTCCATTGATGCCACTATGCATCCTAGGAAGATGATAAAAATAAGGTACATTGTTGAAATCTCTATGGAAAAAGGAAGCTTCAGATTTGGAAAGTGTTACATCTGACAGAGCTGTGGCAATCACATTTTTTGATTCCTTCGTAAATTCTGAGAGAGGGTCTATTCTCAGTTTGGTATCGTTTTTTTTTATCAGAAAGGAGCCGATAGGATTCATTCAAGTATGTGACTCTATCCTGAATCACTATACCCCTGCTCGTATTGGCAATTCTGAATGATTATCTGTTTGTTTTTACTTAATGTGTTCAAGGCTAAATGTTCTAAGGGATCAACTATATGTAGGTTTTGAGTTTGATTGTTTACCTATATTCAGTAATTTTGAATATACTACCTGGTAAAAAGATTCTATATGAGGTCCGTTATTATGTGTGGGATTGAAGACTTGGAATTTAGAGATGTCATGATTTTTTTCACTCTTTCACTATTGCTTTCACTATTCACTTCATCTGTCAGCTGTTTGCTAGTATATTGACAGGTTTGTCAGCCTATCATATGTATTTTTCAGTCTTTCTTCCTTTATCAGACTGATGGGTGTGTAAGCCAATAAGATCTGAAAAAGAAGCAGTTGCTTCGAAATGCATTACCTCCCTATACACGTCAGCACATAAAGTACTCCCTGCGACTTCGTCCAGTCCAGCGCCATCTTGCTGTTCACATTTTTTATGGCAGTGATTGGCTGCCTTCCTGGTTCCATCATAACACAGCCTGTGCTCGAGGCTGCCACGCTAAACAGGACAGCTTGGAGAGGATCAAGGGACTGATGACTACCATTCCATATGCCTTTAATATTTATCCACTCTGTGAGTTGCCATTTGTTTTTAATTGGTTAAAACCACAATTTTAATACTGAACTTAGTCTGGCTCCCCTCTGTTCCTGGTTTTATCTCCAGAGATAGCCAATGTGTTCCACTCATATTATAGTCAGCTGTATAATGTTAAACAGAAAGAGGAAGGTGGGGGGGTAGAGACGATGTCTCTGTAGTACGGCAGTACCTTCAGGGACTAGACCTTTCCAACGGTGCCTAAAGATGAATTAGAAAACTTAGATGGCCCGATCTCACAGGGAGAAGTAAATAAGCTATAAAAAATATAGCTCCGGGGAAGAGTCCGGGCCCTGATGAGTTCTTGATACTGTACTACAGAAGGTTTCAAAAATGATTGGTGCCCAAACTATGTTAATATTTTAACGTGCTAGGAGAGGGGTGAATTTACTGGAAGAGTCATTGATGGACTACTGTACATAACCCTTATTTTGAAGGAGGGAAATAGACCAATAGACCAATACAATGAACAGGTGAAAGGTGTCTGCGCTGTGAAAATTAAAATAAAACACTAGAGCTATAGGTGAGTAAAGGGAAGGGGCACAAGTGACTGAGCAACCCAAAATAAGTGAAGGCAAGTGAAGTGTTGCAACATGGTAGCAATAAAATGAACAATCTCTATATATAAAATGGTGACACACATATGGTCTGGGGCAAAAAAGTCCAAAGCAAAGAACCACACAGTCAATAATAAGTCTGATGCAACTGATGAATAGAAGAAGAGAAAATCAAATGGTAGAAGACCCCGCAACTGAATCTTGTGAGAAAGGCAAGCCGCACACCTCGAAGTATCACACACACCTCTAGTGGTCCCAGCAGCTTACCTCACAGATGACATGTATAGCCTGATCAAAGGAAGGTCTCACAGATGACATGTATAGCCAAAAAAGCTTGCATACGAAGGTCTGGTCTTGTAACGGATGCTGTTCTTAAGGTCCCAGTACCAGGCAACACATGCAAAGAAATAGCACACAGCAAGATAGTGTAATACTGATATGACAGGGAACCTAGCACGCAGCCAGCACTGGATGCACTTACATGAAGTGAAGGGATAAAGAGCTTATCTCCACGAGCAGCGAGCTCGTCAGTGTCCTGCTTCTCCTCTCGCTCCGAGTCTTCAGTGTGTCACGCTGGGGGTGCTAAATCACTCGAGTAGCGATGTCACACAAAATAGAGGGAAGGAGGGCACATCGCATAATCCAGTATACCAAATTTTATTAAAACAACATTTAAAAAAAACTCACATTTGAGCAGATGAACGGTGCATAGTATCCACGAGTAGCGAACTCGTTTGCCGTCCGTCAGGTGCTACAGTTGTCCAACGCTCCAATCCCTGGGACCAGACCTTCGTATGCAAGCTTTTTTGATCAGGCTATACATGTCATCTGTGAGACCTTCCTTTGATCAGGCTATACATGTCATCTGTGAGGTGAGCTGCTGGGACCACTAGAGGTGTGTGTGATACTTTGAGGTGTGCGGCTTGCCTTTCTCACAAGATTCAGTTGTGGGGTCTTCTACCATTTGATTTTCTCTTCTTCTATTCATCAGTTGCATCAGACTTATTATTGACTGTGTGGTTCTTTGCTTTGGACTTTTTTGCCCCAGACCATATGTGTGTCACCACAGTGTAGTGTTTTATTTTAATTTTCACAGCGCAGACTTCTTTCACCTGTTCATTATATCAATTTTTGTCTATTAAGGTAGACCTTCTTAGTGTTTGCAGCAGTGCTCCCTCCACCTTCACCTCCCCTTCCCCCTCCCTTCCCTATTCACAGACAGCGCAGGAGTTCTACCCTATTCAATAGACCAATACAGTATCACTCTTAAAAACAGATATAAAGATTTTTGCCAAAATAATAGCAGAAAGGCTAAAACCACTATTACCAAGATGGATTCACAATGATCAGGTGGGATTTGTGATGGTCAGGAGATAAGGGATAACTGCCTTAAATCACTATTTTTGATATTCAAAATAAAAAAGAAAGAGCCCACGGTCATTATCTTGTTGGTAGATGCCGAGAAGGCATTCAACAGGGTAGACACCTAGACATGGGAAATAGGATGATGCAATGTATTTCTGCATTCTATCACCATCCAATAGCAAAACTTAGGGTAAATGGAAAATGATCCCACCCATTTGAATTTTTCAATGGCATTAGGCAAAGATGCCCTCTCTCTCCCCTACTGTTCATAATAGCCAACCTCTCCTGGCCAAGATTCGTAAAAACATTAAGGGGATGAGAATAGGCGATAAGGAGTATAAATTGGCTGCATTTGCAGACAATGTCATGCTTGCCCCCTCTCTTGGACTACAGGAGAGTCAGGACTTTGTTGCAGATATACAAAGGAGCTGTGTGTTAGTGGGCGTCCTGGCTCTCCAGTAGTCCAAGGGAGGGGGCAAGCATAACACCAGGGAAAAAGCCTTGCATTACTGTGTGAAGTTACAGACAGAAGAACAGGAAGTGAAGATTTCTCAGAAGAAATAAGGACATTTAAAAGCAAAATTGAAGGATGAGGTAAGTGAAGGAGGACTGCACCAAGGTAAAAAAAGCTATTTAGGGGAAAAAAATTGTACCTTTACAACCCCTTTAAATGTAATTTGGAGCATTCACATTTTCATTATGTAGAAGGTAAAATTGTGTTAGATCCTTTTAGAAACATTTTCAGATGGAGTAGACAACTCCTTTAAAAAAGCAACAAAATGTGTTTAGCATTTTTATAAAGGTATGTGTAATTAAATGTGAACATAAACTACCTTCAACCCATGTTGTATGATTTTAATGTTTTTTACAATGATGTATTTAGTCAAGGAAACCTTAACCCAGCTATTTACATGAGTTAATCTGTTTACAACAGGAAGATGCTTTTAAATGCAACGTGTTGTAATGAAAAAAAACATTGAAAAAGGAGTATGTAATCTCATAGCATTCCTTCAGTAAAATACATTATAGATTTTAAGACTGATAAGCAGTACCAAGGTTATGTATCTTTCTAAATTAAAGGATTTGCAGCATGTTTCTCTAATTTGACAATCCAATGTGAAATTGATACTAAAAATTGATATCCTCTGGATGAGTCTATTTTAGGACTATGATATATCTTGCAGGCTTTTATGCCCTTGGTTCTCCTTGTGCTGTAAAGTATCTTCTATCATACAGCATGCTGATACAGTACCAAGCTGTCCGATAAATGGATAGGATCCTGCTACATACAAAGTAAGACAGACATTAAATATAGCCAGAATAAACATATCTTGTCTTCTAAACTATTTAGAATATTTAAAACTGCAGTTTATGCCATGTCTTAAAGTAGCTAAAAAGTCACTTTTATTCTATATTAGGATTTTGCAGGGAAGGGCTAGAACCCCTGTCAACACCTATGAAAAATTAACATTTTGGATGGTGTTTACTTTAGAGTGATTGTAAATTTTTGTTTTAATAAAAAAAAATATGTTATACTTGCCTCCTCTATGCAGTTGGTTTTGCACAGAGCAGCCCAGACCCTCCTCTTCTCTGCTCCTGACCCCTTCCTCCTGTTGAGTGCCCCCACAGCAAGCAGCTTGCTATGGTGGCACCTGAGCCAAGTCACAGATCCCCGTGTCCATTCAGACACGGACCCCCAACCCCCCTGATTGTCTAACTGACTTTGATTGACAGCCTCAGGAGCCAATGGTGCCACTACTGTGTCTCTGCCAATCAGGAGGAGAGTCCCAGGCAGCTAAGACACTTGTGGACATCGCTGGAGAGAGATGGGGCTCAGGTAAGTAATTAGGGGGTGCTGGGGACCAGTGACATCAATACAATGGCCAGTGCCAAGAAAAAAAATGCTCTATCACTATACCAATGACACTGGCAGGGAGGGGGTTAACATCATAGGCAATCAAATAGTTAAATGTGTTCCCTGAGGGTGCTTAATAACTGTGTAGGGGGTACTTTGACTGGGGGAAGACAGAGATTTGGGTTCCTGCTTAGCAGAAACACTAGATCTCCATCTTCCTCTCTGACAGAACGGCGATCTGCCTGGTTTACATGTCGTTCTGCCTCTATCGGGAATGATTGCCGGGTGCATCCAATTACAACGGGAGCAGGTCACTGACAGCGTGCGCACGCCCCAGACCCAGAATTTTAAATCACGTACAGGTGCCGCAGTACATATACTTGGGGCGGTCCGGAAGTGGTTAAACTATAGCTGTAGCTGCAACACTTTACTGGGATTTATAAGCTACACTATGTTGTGCACCCTTTCTCTGTGAGCTTTTATAGAGAAAGAAACGCAGCACCCAAATACCTAAGATATTTAACCACTTCCCGACCCCCGCATGTACATATACGTCCACAATATGGCACGTACAGGCACATGGGCGTACAGGTACGTCCCCGCCTTACCTGGGTTCGGGGGTCCGATCGGGACCCCCTCCGGTACATGCGAGGGCCGGGAACGGTGTACGGGAGGTCCGGGAGGAGGGGGCGGCTATTGGTTTCCAGCCGTCCCCTCTCGATCTCCGTCAGCGAATGAGCTTCCAGCTGAGCCCTCCCTGCCTGTGTAACTGTAAACACAGGCAGGGAGGAAGTGACGTTTTCTCCCCTCTGGCGGTCTTTTCGTCCGGTTCCAGAGGAGAGAAGACGTCAGTACTGTGAGTTGCACCAACAGCACACTGACACAGCACACATAGGCACATAACCCCCCCCGATCACCCCCCCAGCACCCCCAGATCACCCCCTGTCACAGTGTCACTGATTGCAGTGATCATTTATTTTCTGATCACTGCTTTTAGTGTCAGTGTGACAGAAAAAAGTGTCAGGGCAGTTAGGTTTAGGCCCCTTTAGGTCCAGGGTAGCCCCCTACCCCCCCCCCAATAAAGGTTTAACCCCTGATTGCCCCTAAAGTTAACCCTTTCACCCCTATTGCCAGTGTCACTAAGCGATCGGTTTCTGATCGCTGTATTAGTGTCACTGTTGCCACTAGGCAGTTAGTTTTTTTTGAGGTTCGCCGCCAGGTTTATATAGCGTTAGGTACCCCCATAAATAAAGGTTTTAACCCCTGATTGCCCCTAGAGTTAACCCTTTCACCCCTATTGCCAGTGTCACTAAGCGATCGGTTTCTGATCGCTGTATTAGTGTCACTGTTGCCGCTAGGTAGTTAGTTTTTTTTGAGGTTCGCCGCCAGGTTTATATAGCGTTAGGTACCCCCATAAATAAAGGTTTTAACCCCTGATTGCCGCTAGAGTTAACCCTTTCACCACTGATCACTGTATAAGTGTCACTGGTGACGTGGTTAGCCAGTTAGTTATTTAGTTATTTTAGGTTCGCCACCAGGTTTTTAGAAAGCGTCAGGTACCCCCATATATTACCGAATAAAGGTTTTAACCCCCTGATTGCCCCCTAGTTAACCCTTTCACCAGTGATCACCGTATAAGTGTTACGGTTGACGCTGGTTGGTTAGTTTGCTGTTTATAGCATCAGAGCACCCGCCGTATATAACCCAATAGGTTTAACCCCCTGATCACCCGGCGGGTGATATAAATTTAATTTTAGCGCCAGTCAGGGTCTGCGTCGCCCCAGGCAGCGTTAGGTTAGAGCCAGTACCGCTTACACCCACTCGCTAAGCATACACCCCCCTTAGTGGTATAGGATCTGAATGGATCGATACCTGATCTGATCAGATCTATACTAGCGTACCCAGCAGTTTAGGGTACCCAAAAACGCATTGTTAGCGGAATCAGCCCAGATACCCGCTAGCACCTGCGTTTTCCCCCTCTGCCCAGCCCAACCCACCCAAGTGCAGTATCGATCGATCACTGTCACTTACAAAACACAAGACACATAACTGCAGCGTTCGCAGAGACAGGCCTGATCCCTGCGATCGCTTACAGTTTTTTTTGAAGCGTTTTCTACGTTTGCTTTTCTACAGATCAGGTGCTTTTTTTACCTGTGAATCCTTACCATTGTACCACTAAATTTAGAGTCCAAAATGGCAAACCGAAGGTACAATGATAAGCAGGCCTTGGAGTTCATGTGCATGTCAGATAGTGAAGAGGAGGAGGTCACGCATCTGACAGATTCTGGCTCAGAATACGAACCCGTTTGCGACAGCGGCTCCATGTCAGATAGCTCGCACGACGAAGTTGAGGTCCCTGCTAAGGCCAGGCGTACCCGATCCCATTCTGATGTTGTTGAGCAGCAAGAACCGCAGGACCCTCGTATGGAGCAGAGATCCAGTACTAGCGCCGCTATTCCTTCTGGTGAATTGGCAAGCACCAGCGGCCTAGTACACCCTGGTCGTTTATCCAGCACTGCAGTAACACTTGGTGACGTGGCGAGTCCCATAAGTGCAGTTGAAGCTGGCGATGTGGCAAGCACAAGTAGTGTCCCGCTGCCACCAAGAAGAAGACAGAGACAGGCCCGTCGTGCCCATAGTGCCCTTCCTGTAGAATTTGCCTATCCTGATTGGGTCCCCACCACTTCTACAGCACCTGTACTTCCCCCATTCACTGGCCAACCCGGAATTCAGGTGGATACAGCGAACTTTACGTCACTTGATTTTTATTCGCTGTATTTCACGGAAGATCTCTATAGATCTATTGTGGACCAGACTAATTTATATGCTGGTACTTACATCGCCGCTAACCCCCAGTCTCGCCTTGCCAAACAATGGAAACCTCTCGAGGTTTCCGAATTTAAGACCTTTCTGGGCCTTACCCTCAACATGGGCATACACAAATTTCCGTCATTGCGGATGTATTGGTCCACACATCCCATTGACCATATGTACATTTTCTCTGCTCACATGGCCAGGAAACGATACGAGGCGATCCTGCGGTTCCTGCATTTCAGTGACAATACACTTTGTCGTCCACGTGGAGACCCTGAATTTGACCGGCTCTACAAAATTCGGCCCCTCGTAAACCATTTCAACGAACGTTTTGCAGCCTTGTTTAATCCCCAGCAGGTTGTATGCGTTGATGAGTCCCTGATTAAATTTGCTGGCCGCTTGTCTTTCAAACAGTACCTTCCCAGCAAGCGTTCCAGATACGGGGTCAAGCTCTATAAGCTCTGTGACAGGGCCACAGGCTACACATGGAGCTTTAGGGTTTACGAGGGAAAAGATAGTCAGGTAGAGCCGGAAGGATGCCCAGATTACATGGGGAGCGCTGGCAAGATTGTTTGGGACTTGGTGTCACCCTTATTCGGAAAGGGGTACCATTTGTATGTGGACAATTTTTACAGCAGCGTGCCACTTTTTAGCCACTTATTTGATCAACAGATTGGAGCATGTGGCACCGTGCGACCTAATCGCCGGGGCTTCCCCCAGCGGCTTGTAGATGCCCGTGTTAGGCCGGGGGCGAGAGCCTGCTGCAGATGTAAAAATTTGCTCGCTGTGAAGTGGCGGGACAATAGGAATGTTTTCGTTCTTACCACCCTTCACGCAGACACGACAGTCCAAATTCGTACGGCGACTGGTGTTGTGGAGAAACCCCTCTGTGTCCACGAATATAACCAAAACATGGGAGGGGTGGACCTCAACGACCAGTTAATGGCGCCGTATCATATTGCCCGTAAGACGAGACGCTGGTACAAAAAAGTGTCTCTACATTTATTTCAATTGGCTCTACTGAATGCTCATGTCGTATACAGAGCTTCAGGACGGAATGAATCCTTCCTTCAATTCCAGAGGGATATCATCACAGAACTCCTGTATCCAGGCGGTATTGTACCTCACCATCTCCTACCAAATGCAGTAAGCCGACTGCATGAGAGGCATTTTTCTTATGTCCTCCAGAGTACCCCTACCCAACGAGCCCCCCAAAGAAAATGTCGTGTCTGTACCAAGCGCGGATTTAGGCGTGACACCCGTTATTTTTGTCCCAAATGTCCTGGCAATCCTGGTCTTTGTATTGGTGAATGTTTTGAACGCTTCCACACACACGTTAATTATTAGTGTAGGGTGAAACATTTCACAGGCTAGGCACACTCACACAGGGTCTCCCAAGATGCCATCGCATTTTGAGAGACCCAAACCTGGAACCGAAAAGTTGAAGTTACAGTTCACAGTTACAAAAAAAAGTGTTAAAAAAAAAAAAAAAAAAAAGTAAAAAATAAAAACACACAAAAAAATATAAAATAAAAAAAAAAAATAGTTGTCGTTTTATTGTTCTCTCCCTCTCTATTCTCTCTCTATTGTTCTGCTCTTTTTTACTGTATTCTATTCTGCAAAGTTTTATTGTTGTTATGTTTTTTCATGCTTGCTTTTCAGGTATGTAATTTATTTTACTGTTTTCAGGTACGCCATTCAGCTGTTGCGCGGACTTATTTATCTTGACAGCAACAGCGTTTGCTCCCACGATATATAAAGCCGCGACTCCAGTGCTGTAGGAGGTGATTTCACCACCACAGTTAAAAAAAAGAGCATATATGCCGAAGCATGCGGGCAGCAGGGGCGGAGGAGCGATTTTGCTCCTAATGCCGCGTACATACGGTTGACATTCCTACGGAGGCTTTCCCGTGGAAAAGTCTGACCATGTGTACACGGCATAGAAAAGTCCGACCGTGTGTACGCGGCATAGAAAAGTCCGACCGTACGCGGCATAACTTTTTTGCGGGAGGATGCCCCCATGCTTTGGCATATATATATTTTAGGCACAGGTTGCGTTAAAAAATGTTTTATTTTTTACTATGTTTTTTTATAGGTATTTGCTTTGCAGGTATGGTATGATCTTACTGTTATACTGGAATGTTACTTTGTTTTAATGTTAACCATCATTTGCTTAGCAGGTACGCCATTCAGTTGCAGTGCGGATTTATTTAGCGTGACAGCAACAGCGTTTGCTCCCACGATATATAAAGCCGCGACTCCAATGCTGTAGGAGGTGATTTCACCACTACAGTTCAAAAAAGAGCATATATGCCGGAGCATGGGGGCATTAGGGGCGGAGGAGCGATTTTGCTCCTAATGCCGCGTACATACGGTTGACATTCCTACGGAGGCTTTCCTGTGGAAAAGTCTGACCATGTGTACACGGCATAGAAAAGTCCGACCGTGTGTACGCGGCATAGAAAAGTCCGACCGTACGCGGCATAACTTTTTTGCGGGAGGATGCCCCCATGCTTCGGCATATATAAATGGTGCATGTATGCCCATCATTAGAAGTGGGTGGATGAAGGGAGGTATTCTAATGGTGGGCATACCCACCGATCAATCTTTTTTTTGTTCAGCCAACAGGCTGCATGAAAAAAAAAAAGATTACAATACATGTCCAACAAGAACCATCAACGTACTGGTATGTTGCAGGACTTTGAATGGTTATACCAGAATGATGCCTGCGGGTTTAGGCATCATCTTGGTATCATTCTTTTCAGCCAGCGGTCGGCTTTCATGTAAAAGCAGTCCTAGCGGCTAATTAGCCTCTAGACTGCTTTTACATTCAGTGGGAGGGAATGTCCCCCCCCCCAGATATAAACGGCGCCATTGAGAATATGGGAAAGCATTTTATCACACCGATCTTGGTGTGGTCAGATGCTTTGAGGGCAGAGGAAAGATCTAGGGTCTAATAGACCCCATTTAAAAAAAAAAAGAGTACCTGTCACTAACTATTGCTATCATAAGGGATATTTACATTCCCTGAGATAACAATAAAAATGGTAAAAAAATAAATAAATGGAAGGAACAGTTAACAAATAAAATAAAAAAAGCGAAATAAATATATAAAAAAATAAAAAAATAAAAAAAAGCATCCCTGTCCCCCCCTGCTCTTGCGCAAAGACGAACGCAAGCGTCGGTCTGGAGTCATATGTAAACAGCAATTGCACCATGCATGTGAGGTATCACCGCGAAGGGCAGATCGAGGGCAGTCATTTTAGCAGTAGACCTACTCTGTAAATCTAATGTGGTAACCTGTAAAGGCTTTTAAAGGCTTTTAAAAATGTATGTAGTTTGTCGCCACTGCGCGTTTGTGCGCAATTTTAAAGTATGTCGTGTTTGGTATCCATGTACTCGGCCTAAGATCATAATTTTTATTTCATCAATAATTTGGGCAATATAGTGTGTTTTAGTGCTTTAAAATAAAAAAAAGTGTATTTTTTCCCCAAAAAATGCGTTTGAAAAAACGCTGCGCAAATACTGTGTGGAAATTTTTTTTGCAACACCCACCATTTTAATCTGTAGGGCCTTTGCTTTAAAAAAATATATAATGTTTGGGGGTTCAACTTTACTTTCTTGCAAAAAAATAATATGTTTTTATGTAAACAAACAGTGTCAGAAAGGGCTTTTTCTTTAAGTGGTTAGAAGAGTGGGTGATGTGTGACATAAGCTTCTAATTGTTGTGCATAAAATGCCAGGACAATTGAAAACCCCCCCAAATGACCCCATTTTGGAAAGTAGACACCCCAAGCTATTTGCTGAGAGGCATCTTAAGTCCATGGAATATTTTAGATTTTGACCCAAGTTGCGGGAAATATAAATATATATATATATATATATTTTTTTTTGCGCAAAGTTGTCACTAAATGATATATTGCTCAAACATGCCATGGGCATATGTGGAATTACACCCCAAAATGCATTCTGCTGCTTCTCCTGAGTACGGGGATACCACATGTGTGAGACTTTTTGGGAGCCTAGCCGCGTACGGGACCCCAAAAACCAATCACCGCCTTCAGGCTTTCTAAGGGTGTAAATTTTTGATTTCACTCCTCACTACCTATCACAGTTTCGAAGGCCATAAAATGCCAAAATAGCACAAAAAAACCCCAAATGACCCCATTTTGGAAAGAAGACACCCCAAGGAAACTGCTGAGAGGCATGTTGAGTCCATTGATTTTTTTTTTTTTTGTCCAAAGTGATTGAATAATGAGAAAAAAAAAAAAAAAAATGTGTCACTAAATGATATATTGCTCACACATGCCATGGTTATATGTGGAGTTGCACCCTAAAATACATTCTGCTGCTTCTCCTGAGTACGGGGATACCACATGTTTGGGACTTTTTGGGAGCCTAGCCGCGTACGGGACCCCGAAAACCAAGCACCGCCTTCAGCATTTCTAAGGGCGCAAATTTTTGATTTCACTCCTCACTACCTATCACAGTTTCGAAGGCCATAAAATGCCAAAATAGCACAAAAAAACCCCAAATGACCCCATTTTGGAAAGTAGACACCCCAAGCTATTTGCTGAGAGGCATGTTGAGTCCATGGAATATTTAATTTTTTTGCCCCAAGTGATTGAATCATGACCAAAAAAAATTAAAATAAAAAAATGTACAAAACATTGTCACTAAATGATATATTTCTCACACATGCCATGGTTATATGTGGAATTGCACCCCAAAATACATTCTGCTACTTCTCCTGAGTACGGGGATACCACATGTGTGGGACTTTTTGGGAGCCTAGCCGCGTATGAGACCCCGAAAACCAAGCACCGCCTTCAAGATTTCTAAGGACATAAATTTTTGATTTCACTCACACAAATCTTAAAGGCAGTGCTTGGTTTTCGGGGCCCCGTACGCGGCTAGGCTCCCAAAAAGTCCCACACATGTGGTATCCCCGTACTCAGGAGAAGCAGCAGAATGTATTTTGGGGTGCAATTCCACATATAACCGTGGCATGTGTGAGAAATATATCATTTAGTGACAACGTTTTGTATTTTTTTTTTTTTGGTCATTATTCAGTGACTTGGGGCAAAAAAATTAAATATTCCATGGACTCAACATGCCTCTCAGCAAATAGCTTGGGGTGTCTACTTTCCAAAATGGGGTCATTTGGGGGGGTTTTGTGCTGTTTTGGCATTTTATTGCCTTCGAAACTGTGATAGGTAGTGAGGAGTGAAATCAAAAATTTATGCCCTTAGAAATCCTGAAGGCGGTGATTGGTTTTCGGGGTCCCGTACGCGGCTAGGCTCCCAAAAAGTCCCACAAATGTGGTATCCCCGTACTCAGGAGAAGCAGCAGAATGTATTTTGGGGTGCAATTTTTTTTTTTTGGTCATTATTCAATCACTTGGGGCCATAAAATTAAATATTCCATGGACTCAACATGCCTCTCAGCAAATAGCTTGGGGTGTCTTCTTTCCAAAATGGGGTCATTTGGGGGGGTTGTGTGACATCTTGGCATTTTATGGCCTTCAAAACTGTGATAGGTAGTGATAGGTAGTGAGGAGTGAAATCAAAAATGTATGCCCTTAGAAATCTTGAAGGCGGTGCTTTGTTTTCGGGGCCCCGTATGCGGCTAGGCTCACAAAAAGTCCCACATATGTGGTATCCCCGTACTCGGGAGAAGCAGCAGAATGTATTTTGGGGTGCAATTCCACATATAACTATGGCATGTGTGAGCAATATATCATTTAGTGACAACTTTGTGCAAAAAAAAATCAGTTTGTCATATTCCCGCAACTTGTGTCAAAATATAAAATATTCCATGGACTCGACATGCCTCTCAGCAAATAGCTTAGGGTGTCTACTTTCCAAAATGGGGTCATTTGTTTTTTTTTTTTTGCTATTTTGGCATTTTATGGCCTTCGAAACCTTGATAGGTAGTGAGGAGTGAAATCAAAAATTTGTGCCCTTAGAAATGCTGAAGGCGGTGCTTGGGTTTTGGGGCCCCGTATGCGGCTAGGCTCCCAAAAAGTCCCACACATGTGGTATCCCCGTACTCAGGAGAAGCAGCAGAATGTATTTTGGGGTGCAATTCCACATATAACCATGGCATGTGTGAGAAATATATCATTTAGTGACAACTTTTTGTAAACATTTTTTTTTTTTTTTTTGTCATTATTCAATCACTTGGGACAAAAAAATTAAATATTCAATGGACTCAACATGCCTCTCAGCAGTTTCCTTGGGGTGTCTACTTTCCAAAATGGGGTCATTTGGGGGGGTTTTGTACTGCCCTGCCATTTTAGCACCTCAAGAAATGAGATAGGCAGTCATAAAATAAAAGCTGTGTAAATTCCAGAAAATGTACCCTAGTTTGTAGACGCTATAACTTTTGCGAAAACCAATAAATATACGCTTATTGCGATTTTTTTTACTAAAGACATGTGGCTGAATACATTTTGGCCTAAATGTTTGACTAAAATTTAGTTTATTCGATTTTTTTTACTTTTTGTTATAAGAAAAATCATTTTTTTTCAAAATTTACGGTCTTTTTGCGTTTATATCGCAAAAAAAAAAAATCGCAGAGGCGATCAAATACCATCAAAATAAAGCTCTATTTGTGGGAAGAAAAGGACGCAAGTTTCGTTTCGGTACAACATTGCATGACCGCGCAATTACCAGTTAAAGCAGCACATTGCCAAATTGTAAAAACACCTTGGGTCTTTAGACAGCGTATTGGTCCGGGGCTTAAGTGGTTAACAACCGTGGTGATACAAAATAGGATTGGTTATCCTGGGAATGAACCAAAGGTATTCATTGACTGGGATCTGGTGAGTGGACATTTTTTACGGTGATGGGAAGAGCACGGAAGTGGTAAAATCACGTGGCATTTGAATATTTCACAGAAGGAATATTGATTAAGAGCACCTGGTTACCATATTGGGACTTTTTTTTCTTTTTTCTTTCTTTTTTTTCAGCAAAGGGAAGAGGTTCCACGCAGGAACACCCTTGCACACATATATTTATATTTTCCTCACCACACCAATTTCGGTCTGGTGATACCATAATATACACCTGTTTGTCTTTTACGTTTGTGTTATAAAGAAATTGATTATTTTGAACGTTTGGTAGGGGGCAAATAGCCTGTTTTTTGGATACATTAATACACGCACGTATTGATGGGTGTTCTATATGCACATATATATTTTTAGAAGAACACATATAAAATATATACTTTACTTAGGGGATAGATATTCTGTTTTGCGGTGGAAGTACACAATTTAGCGTCTATAGGTGTTAAGTAATTGTGAGTATATCACATAGGACTAAATATTCACGGTAGCGCAATCCATATTTTTCACCATTTATTTTGGCTAAATCACTACAGAGTGAGTTACACTTTTTTTTGATTGCAGCAAACCACTCTACACAGAGTAAACAAAGTTTTGTTTCCATTTGCGCCAGTAACATCTTTACTACCATGAGGCACATGGTAGTAAAGATCGCATATCAAATATCCATCTCGTCTCGAGCTTGGATATAGAGCGAACCCTATTTGTGCCTCTCCAATGTGGGCAGAGTTTTTCAATTCCCATCAATTTGTCGATTGTGACATTTTGCATAATGTTTGAATAGATTATGCTTGGGAAACCCACGCCTTATATTCCCTGCATGCTCTTCTAAGCGGACATGCAAAGCCCTTTTCGTGCGGCCAATATATTGTTTAGAGCATGGGCACTGAATGAGGTATACCACACATTCACTAGAACATGGAAAAAAGGAATTAATATCATAGATATTGTCTGTCTGTGTAGATTGGAAACTTTCTAATTTACGTCCTTTGAAAGAATTTATCTGACAAATTTTACATTTCCGACATGGAAAGAAACCTTTCATGGTTTGGAAAAAAGAGACTGTTTGTGGGGTGGTCAATGATATTAGGGGCCACCTTATGACGCAAGGCAGGTGCTCCTCTGAATATGACCATTGGGCGGTCTGGAATGGCAGGACCTAAAATTCTACAATTATTTTAAATATTCCAGTGTTTAGCAAAAATCTTTTTAACTACAAAATGCTGATTGGAGTAGCCTGTAATCATTGAACAGCCAAAACGGTTATCCACAATTTGATTGACTCTACCTGTTCTTATAAGCATCTGGTTACGGTCCATGTCATTGACCATATTGATAGTGCTTTCAATACTTGTCTCTGAATATCCTTTTTCCATAAATCCCTGCTTCAGAATTTGTGCTTGTTGTTGGTAATCCACCAGAGTAGTACAGTTTCTCCTAATTCGTTGAAACTGCCCTTTAGGGACAGCACTAAACCAGTTAGGGTGGTGACAACTTGTCAGTGGGATTAACGCATTACGGTCAGTTTCTTTAAAGTATGTAGTAGTGGTCAAAACCCCTTCTTTAACTGTGATGTTGAGATCCAAGAAGTGGATTTGAGACTGGCTACTTTCATAATTAAGACAGATACCTCTATTATTATCATTTAATCTGGTGAGGAAATTGTCCAATGAGCAGAGGTCACCTTCCCATAGTATAAGAACATCATTGATGTATCTTTTCCAAAGGCGCAATTCTTTAGGGGGGTTTGTGTCCATAACGTCCCTCTCCCAATATGACACAAAAAGGTTGGTGAGGCTGAGGGCAAATTTAGCCCCCATAGCCACGCCACACCTTTGTAAGTAAAAAAGCCCCCCAAACCAAAAGTAATTATGGCTGGTGGAAAAAATTAAAAGATTTATAATAAAATCTTTCTGTACAACAGATAAGGTATTATCCTGTTGTAGATAAAATCTTACTGCCTCTAGGCCATGTTCGTGTGATATGATGGTATAGAGGGATGTAACATCCACCGTCGCTAGGATGAATCCCTCCTTCCAGTCAAAATTGGTCAAAAGATTAATGACTTGGGTGGTATCACGTAGGTATGATGGTGTTGCAGTAACCAAAGGTTGCAAGAACTCATTGATATACTTGCCTATTCTACAGTAGGTGCACGCGATATTGTGTCAATCTCGCTCCCTTTCTCGGCGAGATTGACCACCTACGAGCCCCATCGCGGGAGCCAGCGCCGAGCTGGCTTGCCGCGATGGAGATAGAGCCGTCATAGAAGCGACGGGAGATCCGACTTGGATTCCCGCCAATTCTACACGTGTGCGGCGTTTGTTATGAATCCTGAGGGGGAAGTCCCCGCCGGATTTTAAATAAAAATCCGGCATGGGTTCCCCCCTCAGGAGCATACCGGGCCCTTAGGTCTGTTATGGGTTGTAAGGAGAGCCCCCCTACGCCGTAAAAAACGGCGTAGGAGGTCCCCCTACAATCCATACCAGACCCGTATCCAAAGCACGCTACCCGGCCGGCCAGGAAGGGAGTGGGGACGAGCGAGCGCCCCCCCCCCTCCTGAGCCGTACCAGGCTGCATGCCCTCAACATGGGGGGGTTGGGTGCTCTGGGGCAGGGGGGCGCACTGCGGCCCCCCCACCTCACAGCACCCTGTCCCCATGTTGATGAGGACAGGGCCCCTTCCCGACAACCCTGGCCGTTGGTTGTCGGGGTATGCGGGCGGGAGGCTTATCGGAATCTGGGAGCCCCCTTTAATAAGGGGGCCCCCAGATACCGGCCCCCCACCCTAAGTGAATGGATATGGGGTACATCGTACCCCTAACCATTCACCTGTAGGAAAAATGTCAAAGTTAATAAACACACCACACAAGGGTTTTTAAAATAATTTATTTTTCTGCTCCGGAGGCTCCCCCTGTCTTCTTTATTAGCTCTTTTACCAGGGGGAGCTTCTTCTTTGACGTCTTCGGGTGGGTGGGGGCCGCCATCTCGTTCTCTTCCACCGCCGGGGGGGTCGCTTTTAAAAAAGCCCCCACCCCCCGGCGGGTTTCCTCCGGCATCTTCGGCGGGGGGGGCTTCTTCTTCCGCTATCCCGACGGGTCTTCTCTGCTATCCGGGGGGTCTTCTCAACTCTCCGGGGGTCTCCTTCTATGTTCGCCGCTCTCCGCTGTTGACTCGGCACACCCCGGTTCTTCCTCTCGCTGTCCGGTGCCTTCTTCTTCCGTGCTGTACGTCTTCTTCTCCTTCCGTGCTGTGAGTTCTTCTTCCGTGCTGTGACGTCATGTTCTTCACTTCTCTCCTTCTCCCGATGTTGACACGTCGCCTTTCCTCGCTGCAATGACGTGTGCGCGGCTTGCATCGGACCTATATAGGCCTCACAGTCCCATCATGCTCTGTACCTACCCATGTGATACCTACCCACGTGGGTAGGTAATTTTGTCAATTAACAGTGCTTCGGTTAACACCAGCATTATTGTTCCAACTCGACACACTAACTTCTCAAACGCTTCTTTATTTAATCCAACCAGCTTTTTTAAAAGCGACCCCCCCCGGCGGTGGAAGAGAACCAGGAAGGCGACATTCAACGGCCAGGGTTGTCGGGAAGGGGCCCTGTCCTCATCAACATGGGGACACGGTGCTCTGAGGTGGGGGGGGCCGCAGTGCGCCCCCCTGCCCCAGAGCACCCAACCCCCCCATGTTGAGGGCATGCAGCCTGGTACGGCTCAGGAGGGGGGGGGCGCTCGCTCGTCCCCACTCCCTTCCTGGCTGGCCGGGTAGCGTGCTTTGGATACGGGTCTGGTATGGATTGTAGGGGGACCTCCTACGCCGTTTTTTTCGGCGTAGGGGGGCTCTCCTTACAACCCATAACAGACCTAAGGGCCCGGTATGCTCCTGAGGGGGGAACCCATACCGGATTTTTATTTAAAATCCGGCGGGGACTTCCCCCTCAGGATTCATAAAAAACGCCGCACACGTGTAGAATTGGCGGGAATCCAAGTCGGATCTCCCGTCGCTTCTATGACGCGCTTGCTGGGATGTGCTCTCACTATTCCAGTGAGTGCGAGATCTCGGCGAGATCTCGGCACCATGTCGCCGAGAATCAGCGCGATGCTGTCGTGCTAAAAACACAATATCACAAACACCTACTGTAGCTGTGACAGAATCTATTCCGCTTATAATGGGATGGCCCGGTGGGTTTACCATGCTTTTATGCACCTTGGGCAAATAGTATATGACTGGTACTCTAGGTGCAGAAGGTACTAAATTTACTTTCTCTTTTTTATTTAGAATACCTAAAGAGTAACCTTCATTTATCAAGGATGAGAGCTCTTTTTTGTATTTAACTGTAAGGTTACAGGCCAATTGAATGTACGTGGCAGTGTCAGATAAAAGCCTATTCATCTCTGACAGGTAATCAACTTTATTTAAAATAACGACACCACCGCCTTTATCGGACGGACGTATCAAAATATCGTTACGTGCACAGATTTGTTTTAGATTTCTCTAAAATTCTTATTTTTTTTTATACTTAGGAATTTTTAAAGCTGTTATATCCTTGAGGACCATCTCCTTAAAGGTTTGTATAGAAGGAGCAAGAAAACTGGTTGGATTAAATAAAGAAGCGTTTGAGAAGTTAGTGTGTCGAGTTGGAACAATAATACTGGTGTTAACCGAAGCACTGTTAATTGACAAAATTACCGGTTCTGATGATTGAACCTTAATTGAAGAAGCTATTTGACTAGAATTCCCTGAAGGATTAAGTAAAAAATGCCTTCTAATATTCATTTTTTTAATGAATTTTTGAGCATCAATGAAAGTCTCAAATTTGTTTAATGTGCGGGGGGGGGGGGGTGCAAACTTGAGACCTTGGCTTAGCACTAATTGTTCACCCTGTGACAGTTGAGCAGAGCTCAAATTAAAAACACCATTGATGTTTATTGCTTCCTTTTTTTTTGGAACTGACCCTCCTCCCCCCTCTAATCCCTCTCTGTCGTCGTGTCCCCTTTTGGGTCTAAAGTTGGCCAAAAAAAAAAAAAACGAGATTGGTCAGATCTTCCAGTATTAGGAGGGGATTCCTGCTGAGCTTGTCTAAACCTAGTAGAGTGTTCAACATATTGATTAGAATGTCTAGAGACAACAGGGTCACCCTCAAAACCGTCTTCATATTGTTGCGACAGAGGAGCAAATCTGTTATGTGTCGGGACCGGGTTACCTCTAGGTATGAGTTTAGGGGGCTGATTATGAAAAAAATCCCTAGAATCATCCCTCAAATAATCACATCTAGAATGTCTGTCATGTGGGGAGCCATAACTACCTCTGGGATCAGTATAACCCTGACGAGTAGGATCGTTGTAATGAATAGATCCCCTCATCAGAGACCCTCCTCTATGGGATTCCTGACTCCTATTTTGAACAAACTGGACCTCTCACTTGTTTATTATTAATAATAATAATAACAATAATAATAATAAAACGATAAACAGAGTAGGCATAGTCAAAACATAGCCAGAGTTCAGGAACCGGATCGGATACTCAGACAAGCCAAAGGTCAGGGAGCCAGAGATGAATGTAGTAGAACAGCAAGCAGGATCAGGAGCCAGATGTCATCCAAGCAAAGTCTTCAACAGGAACGTAGGAGAAAGTCTATGTGATGTTGACCAAGGCAAAGGCAGAGATCATCTGAACTGGAAGGCTTAAGTAGGCAGGACTGACGAGCAGAATCATCAACAGGTAAGTCACTGTGGAGAGATAGGAGCTGGCAATTAGCCGACAGCTGAGCGGCCAGCACAGAGAACGAAGGGCTGAGCCCAGTCCCGACACTCAGTTATGCTACAAAGTGCCCTTTTCCACAATCTAATGCCAAAGATTCTGTAATATTCTTGCTATAGAAATCTTGATGACAGCTGTCTGATGTCATCTGAACTTTCTATATCAGTATGTGGATCATGCTGGAGAAAGGCAAAGCTATTTACATTTTGTTTTATATTGCTTTCTGATATACCATATGTTAGCAAACGATAACAAGTATAAGTTGGCTATATGAGCTTCAAAAATTAAACCAAATATGTTTAAAAAAATAAACAATTGTTATATCAGCCTAATACTTCAAAAAGTTATCCTGCATAAAACACGCATCTCCAAAATAAATAAATGCTCTGGTTAAAAAGGGGCACAAAGCTTCTGGTCATGGCATGATTAAGAATACAGCATTAACATTTCTTCAGCTTCCATTATAAATGTAATATTGCTGTTAGGCTGAAGATGCTTTTAGGATGGAGCATGTTGTGCTTATTTTAATCCCAGGCACGCCATTCATTTGAAGACAGAAATACATTTATGCTCTTGACCTGGGAAGGAGCTCTGTGGCAATACCAAAAGAGACAAATGAAGAAGGGAAATATCTGAAAGAAAGCACTGATTCATTTCATTCCCTCTTACTTTTAATGCATGTGTGGCATAATTTCATAAGCTCTTATGGAAGAAAAGTTAGAAAATGGCTGTGTAAGTGATTTCTTAGTCCTTTATGTATGGTTAGAAGAAAAGATAAAGCTGTGTTTCTTTTTTGATGTACAACATAGTAAAAAAGCACAGCTAACGAAAAAATTCAGATGATGGAAATGAGAAAATATTGTTCAAACTATTCTTCCATTGAGTATTTCTAATGGCATCTTGCAATACCTGTATGAGGATTTAATTTGACTTGGATATGAAAACTCCTGACAAACAGTGATTCAGTGATTACAATGGCCTCATTCATTTTATGTTTTCCAGATAAACCTCTATTAATGTGTAGAGATATACCTAAAAAATGTCTGCATAGAATTTTGCCATGTGGTTCAATGGGAATCGGTTGTAAAACTGACAATAATGATGATATTGTTGTTTCCAATATTTTTATTCACATTTTTTATCAAAACAATATCCGCATTTGCCATTGTAATGAAAAACAATTGTACATTAACAAATCGTAGAAGGTTCAGTTACATAACTGTTAAACCCATATGCACTTGAGTCTTGATACAGCCTTGTTTACTCATTAAGGTCTAAATTAAATTGGCGACCCAATGACTGAACTTCCACGTGATCTCAAGGACCAGACGTGGTTCAAGGGTCCATAAAAAAAGCTAATTCAAATAGAAAAAGAGAGAAACAGAAGGAAGAATAGAGGGTAGGGGAGGGAAGAGGGGTACACTCCGGCCCTGGAGGAAGACCCTACCCAGCCTTTCTCATGTCATTATGTAGTTGTGAGATAAGTGATTCAGGGGTCCCATATTTTGTCGTGATGATGATATTTTAATGTGATAGATCTTCTTTAACCTTCAACACTATTTATTTTTCATTTAAAGATCAGCATTCGGAAGATACACATTGACAACAAAAAATTGCAATTGGAGATTAATAATGGAATACAAATTTGTAGTCGTATGGATACAAATAGACAAAGCTATAAGGACACAAAGAGCTAGGAGTGCAAAGCATTTGAACCGCATCACTCAGAAGACATGCTCTGTCAGTCAAGTGTAGCGCTCTGTGCATACCAGGTTTTCCTATAGATTCATGAAGGTGTGGAGGGTAGGACTAAAGTAAAGAGGAAGATGGACAGGGAAATAGGAACATAAGAAGATGGAGGGGTAGTAAGAGAGGGAGAAAGAAAGAAAGAAAGAAAGAAAGAAAGAAAGAAAGAAAGAAAGAAAGAAAGAAAGAAAGAAAGAAAGAAAGAAAGAAAGAAAGAAAGAAAGAAAGAAAGAAAGAAAGAAAGACTTAAGGGGTGGAGGAGGGCCAGTGGGATTGGGTGGCTGATGGGGCACACCCTGATGTGCATAAGAAAGATTCAGGCAGGAGCTTTAGCATACTGAAGCAATTTTTTGGAGAATTTGAGAATTGGAGTCCCAGTGAAGCCATTTGGTTCTGTGTTCATTAAATTTATCATGCAGGGCAGTTGTTTCATGCATTGAATATCATTCACACCGGCTAACCAATAGGTAAGGAATGTTGATTCCGCATACTTAGGATGCATGCTCTTGTAACATTTAGAATAGTTTTAAGGAGAAATGTGTGGTAGTGTTTCCTGGACAAAGGTGTCAAATTTAACAGAACAGCGGCCAAGTTAAAGAGAGAGAAGTCAATATGTTTTTGGATTATATGGAGGGCCTGTTGTCAAAAAGGGCATATGACAGGGCAGTTCCAAAGGATATGTCTCCAAAGGATATGTCAAAGGAACAGATTGCTAAGGACAGGGTCTTGTATGTGGTATTATGGTACTTGCTATATAGTGAAGTTTTGTGGGAAAATAATGGAATGTGGCCCTTTTGCTTTTCAATGAATGTATTCAGGTCTCTTTCCCACCTAGCTAGGTAGGGTGGGTCTTGTTGAGAATGCAAGCCTAGAGACATAGAAAGTCTTACTGGCACAGTTTTTTGTACACAGTGAATCGCCTGTGAAAAGAGGCAGGTTTGGGAAGAGCGTGGAGGATGTGAGTGAGTTGTAGAGTCCTCCACATTTCCAGTGTTGGGATTGATTGATCTGATGAGAGAAAAATATGGAAGCCCATTTTTCAGTGCATATGTAGTGGGCAGCTTGTAGCAGTCCAGTTCAGTCCATGACAAGAAGACTTTGGGGCAAACTCTGGATCATAGGGGGGGGGGAGGGCTTTCTACTGCTGTAATTTTGTAACATCTTTCTAGTTTGAGTAAGGTGGGTCCAATCGGGGGGTGGGTATAGAGAGCCTGGGTATGTGGTTGAGCTGCCCATGTGAGTCCAGGGCCTTGCCATATGTACAGTATCTCACAAAAGTGAGTACACCCCTCACATCTTTGTAAATATTTTATTATATCTTTTCATGTGACAACACTAAAGTAATTACACTTTGCTACAATGTAAAGTAGTGAGTGTACAGCATGTATAACAGTGTAAATTTGCTGTCCCCTCAAAATAACTCAAAACGCAGCCATTAAAGGGGTTGTAAAGGTTCATGTTTTTTTACCTTAATGCATCATATGCATTAAGGTGAGAAAACATCTGCTGATTTCCGGCCCCCCAGCCCCCTGTTTTACTTACCTGAGCCCTGGAAAGTCCTGTGTCGTGAACACGCTCTTCCTTTGCTCAGTCTTCTCGGCTCTTCATTGGATAGATTGATAGCAGCACAGCCATTTTTTGGGCTGCTCTGATCTTGTCACATGATCCTGTGGCTCCATCTCCCATGTGGCAGTGAGAGGCTGCAGGGGAGTGGAGGGAGCACTGACAATGGCTGGGACATGGGAGCCAATGGGCAATGTCATGGCTCAAGGAATTCCCAGTTGTTCTCCCCCTGCTTCTCACTGGCACAAGGGTCATGTAACAAGACCAAAATGAATTAAAAATATCTAAGTACATACATCTTTTTTTACATAGGTAAAGCAGCAGTGGTAGCAGGAGTGGGATATGTTTAAAGCATTATTAAAGGCAAGTTTTTTAAATCAAAATAATACACGTCATGCTTGGTATTGTATACAATGGCCCAGAACTTCCTCTTCTGTGGCCACCCACCGGTGCTTCTAGCTCCTCTTCTGTGTCTGCCCCCATTGCAAGTGATTACTATGGGGCCAAACGTGGGGGCTCACTCCTAAGCCAGGCTCTGTGTGTCCATGGACACACACCCAATCTATCCTCATGGGATTTGATTGGCAGGAGCCAATGACTGCTGCCTCTGTGCCTGTGAGGAGAGAGAACATCTATGCTGCTTTTAGGCATGGAGCTGGTTTAAAAAGAGAAGCCAGGTAATTAGAGTTACATAGTTAGACTGAAAAAAGTCCATCTAGTTCAATCAAAAAAATAAATAAATGCAATCCCATATACACAATCCTTCACCCACAGGTGATGCAAATGAAGGTGAAAAACCCCAGCAAAGCATGCTCCAATTTGCTACAGCAGGGGAAAAAAATGCTTCCTGATCCCCCGAGAGGCAATCAGATTTTCTCTGAATCAATTTTACCTATAAATGTCAGTACCCAGTTATATTATGTACATTTAAAGCAATCTACTGAGCTGGCCAGAACCACTTCTGGAGGGAGTCTGTTCTTACTGTGAAGAAACCTTTCCTTATTTGCAGATGAACTCATCTTTCCTCTAGATGTAAAGCGTGCCCCCTTGTCCTCCATGATGACCTTAAAGTGAATAACTCAACACAAAGTTCTCTATTTGGACCAGTTATGTATTTGTACATGTTAATCATATCTCTCCTTAATCTCACCTTCTAAAGAGAGAATACATTCAGTTCCTCTACCCTTTCCTCATAGCTGAGCTCTTCCATGCCTCTTATCAGTTTGGTTGGCCTTCTCTTCACTTTCTCCAGTTCCCCAATATCCTTTTTGAGAACTGGTGCCCAAAACTGAACTGCTTATTTCAGATGAGGTCTTACTAATGATATGAACAGGGGCAAAATGATATCTCGCTCTCTGGAGTCCATACCTCTCCTAATACAAGACAGGACTTTGCTGGCTTTGGAAACCTGCAGCTTGGCATTGCATTCTATTATTGAGTGTATGATCTACCAAAACCCCAAGATCCTTCTCCACTATAGATTCCCCCAATTGTACTCCCCCTAGTATGTATGATGCATGCATATTCTTAGCCCCCAAGTGCATAACTTTACATTTATTATATGAATGGGGGGACGGACTGATTCCAGAAGTTTTTTTACCTTAATGTAGAGAAATGTAAAAAACATAAGCCTTTGGAACCACTTTAAGTCTAGTAAGTTGTTAGACTGGAATTCTGATTTAACTAAAATAAATGCAATATAATTACATATTTGTAGAATGTACCTTCTATCTCACCATTTCTTCAATTCATCTCTGAAATGCAAGTTTTTTTTTCAGTATTCTGACACTTCCTCTTCTAGGGTGGCTATGTTCATTCTCTATATTCCTCTTGACTTGAAAGTAGACACACGCGCTGCTTGCCCCTGTGAAGGACTGCACATCTACAGGCAGATGCATTAGCATCCACAAGGTCCCTCACTTCAATTAATGATTCAGAAAATGCAGTGGTATCAAGTCAGATACCATGGAAATAAATAAAGATAATTACAGATGAGGAGGGGCGGCTACTGATTGTAAAGGGCTTAATATATGATCAACAAGTTACTCTGGTGAATATATATCTGCCCAATGAGGGTCAAGTAGCAGCCTTGGAGAGGTATATGAACACAATACATCAAAATAAGGAGGGAAACTTGCTGATGGTAACAGACTTAAATATGGCATTAGATCCAACCCTGGATGCTTCAAGGGGAACCTCCCATCTGTCGTATATTAAATTGCGAAAAGCAAAAAGATTGCCTCAGCAGCTGCAAGTAAGAGATAGTTGGAGAACTCTCCATGCGCAAAACAGAGAATACACTTTTTTTTCAGCTAAACATAAAACATATTCCAGGATAGACTACATTTTTGTATCTCAAAGTGCTCTGCAGTGCATAATGGAGACTTCCATAGGTTCATTTATGATATCAGATCATGCACCATCTAATTGCGTTAAAGAATGGGGGGAACCCGTTATTCGAGCGTGGCAGTGGAGGATCAATGAAACCCTTCTGAAAGAACCAGTATGCGAGATACAGATAGCACAAGAATTAGAATTTTTTTTTTCAACAAACAAACCAGGGGAAGTGTCCCCATTATGTGTATGGAAAACACATAAATGCTATATCAGAGGCATACTTATATCAGTAGGATCACACAGGAAACAACAACAGGGGGCCCAATTAGAATCTTTGCTCAGGGAGATTCAGAGGCTAGAGACGTTGCATAATAAATCACAAGCACGTCAGAGTGAGGAGGAATTAACTCGCCTGTGAGAGGAATTAAATGGTCTGGACAAAGCGAAGGCAGCAATGACCCGGTGTAGACAACCTTTCTATGAAAATGGAAATAAGCCTAGCAGGATGTTAGCTAATGCACTTAAAGTGACAAGGTCATAAAATTACATTGAACGTATTAAAACACAGGGAGATATACTGGTAAACTTGTCACAGGCAATTGCAAAGGCATTTTGAGACTACTATGTAGGCCTATACCAGCTGGCGGCTCAAGATCAGCCTCCTAAGGTATGCAATGAAGAGGAGGCTAGGGAATACATAGTGGCTTCGGAAATGCCTAGACTGATGGAAAAATAAGCAGAAGACATTTATGGCCCAATTACCATTGAGGAATTCCTAGATGCCCTAAAACCAGGTAAAGCACCGGGCCTGGATGGATTTACTTTGGATACTATAAAACTTTTGCTGAAAAATTGGCACCAAGGTTTGTGGAGGCTTTTAATTTGGTACAAGAAGGACAAATAATACCAGTAGAAACGTTGATGGCTCATATAACAGTGATACCCAAGGAGGGGAAAGATCCGGCTCAATGTTCGAGCTATCGTCCAATCTCACTGTTAAATGTGGACTTAAAGATTCTTACGAAAATACTCTCAACTACATTAATACTGTATATACCCACTTTAATACATGCGAATCAGGTAGGGTTTACCCCAGAGAGGGAAGGTAGGGAAAATACGCAAAGGGTCATAAGCGCCATACACTATTCCCAATATCATCAAAAATCTTAATGCCACATACACACGATTGGTTCGTCTGATGAAAAAGGTCTGATGGACCGTTTTCATCAGAAAACCGATCATGTGTGGGCCCCATCGGTTTTTTATCCATCGGTGAAAAAAATAGGAACTTGTTTTAAAATTATCTGATGGTTAAAAAAACGATAGAAAAAAACGATCGTCTGTGAGGAAATCCATCGGTTAAAAATCAACGCATTCTCAGAATCAAGTCGACGCATGCTCGGATGCATTGAACTTCATTTTTCTCAGCACGTCGTTGTGTTTTACGTCACCACGTTCTGACATGATCGTTTTTTTAACTGATGGTGTGTAGGCAAGACTGATGAAAGTCAGCTTAATCGGATATCTGATGAAAAAATCCATCAGACTGTTTTCATCGGATGAACATATCGTGTGTACGCGGAATTAGTGTTAGTATCCACAGATGCAGAAAAAGCATTTGATAGAGTAGACTGGTCATTTCTGAGGGCGACTATGCAACATAAAGGGTTAAGGAGGAGGATGCAGAACTGGGTCGTGAGTTTATATTCCTCTCCAAAAGCCAGAATCAAGATAAATTAGGTACTTTCAGAGCCCTTTTCAATTAGTAATTGAACACGACAGGGCTGTCCATTATCCCCTTGTTATGACCCTGACAGTGAGAAGACTCTATTTAAAGTTGAGAGGCTTATCAGAAATCAACCACCAGTTCACTCTCACTGAACAATAAGAGTTTGGGGTTATATCATCATATCCTCTAATGGAAGCAAGGCATAAGGGTAATAGCCTAATTCCTCTTAAGCTTAAATAATGGACACAATCCAGATACTACAAGAATAAAGTCACGTCTAAGTAAATTCAACAATAAGGGTAGTAGAATTACAGGTACTGTAGAATATCACCACACTGGTATCAATAGCATGAAGTAACTCTGCTGTATCTAGTGCTAGTATATAGTAACAAGTATAGAGTGAAAGATACAGTCCTGAGATATACTAGCAATCACTGTTAACATAGCAAGCTGGTTTAGATATACTTGCGGTTTAGGAGGTAGTCTGTACCAGGAATGTCCGCACAGATGTTGGTGGTATCTTTATACAGCAGTAGTTTGGTTTAGATATACTTGCGGTTTCCTGAGATATACTAGCAATCACTGTTAACATAGCAAGCTGGTTTAGATATACTTGCGGTTTCGTAGGTAGTCTGTACCAGGGATGTCCGCACAGGTGGTGGTGGTATCTAGCATGCAGTATGCAGTAGTGGTGAGTCTTTTACCCAGTAATGTACCAAAGTCTTGGGTCTTTGAAGAGGTGTCCTGTGGAGAGAGGTGCTACAGGGACTCTGTAGCTTTGTTCAGGGTTCCCAGGTGGCGGCAGGGTCCAACAGGAATATCCGAACACCCTGCCGCCATTCCCGGGAGTTTAAATAGCCCGGGCTGTGGGCTGAACTGGGCGCCACACGCTGGAACGCACTTCCGCGTTCCAACGTGGAGCGCAGACGTCCGCGCACCGGAAGTGACGCGGACGTCTGTCTGAATGGAGCGCAGCTGTCATAAGTGACAAGTCTGCGCTCCGTGTATAAGGAATAACGCTGACGGCGTTACATACTCCCCTCCTCAAGGGAGCACCTCCGGGGAAGCCCAGTAAGAGATGGTTTATCAGGATATTTATGATGAAACTGCTTAATGAGTCGAGGAGCATGAATATTTGAAGAACATTCCCAGGAATCATCTGTGGGAGAATAGCCTTTCCAACGAATCAAATATTGAATAGAGGATCCTCTCTTCCTAGAATCAAGAATCTTCTCTACCTGATATTCAGTTTCACCAAAAACTTGAACTGGAGGAGGAGGTTGTGGATCTCTATCTGGAAAGGGATTAGGTTTGTAAGGCTTAATTAGTGAAACATGGAAGGATGGATGAATCTTCCAATCTGAAGGTAGAAGTAATCTGACAGCATTTTTGTTGATGACATGAGAAATTGTGAAAGGTCCTGTGTATTGACGACCAAGCTTCTTTGAAGGAATATTAAGTCGCAGATTCCGAGTGGATAACCATACCAAATCTCCAATCTTGTATGAAGGTGGTATTGTTCTATGAGAATCATAGTATTTCTTCTGTCTAATTTGAGCAGCTTCAAGGTTAGAACGAAGGGTATTTAAAGTGTTTTTTATGGTTGAGAAGAAATTCTCAACAGCAGGAACATTATTTGGAAGAAAAGTGGATGGCAAACTATTAGGATGAAACCCGTAATTTGCGTAAAAGGGTGAAAACTGAGAAGATGAACTTGAAGCATTGTTATATGCAAATTCTGCATGTGGAAGCAAATGGAACCAGTCATCTTGAAGATGAGTGCAATAACAGCGCAAATACTGTTCAAGTGTTTGAACGACACGTTCCGTTTGTCCGTTTGTTTGAGGGTGATAAGCAGTAGACCTGCGATGATCTATTTGTAATGTTTGGCAAAGGGCTCTCCAAATCTTGGAAATAAATTGTGACCCACGATCTGAAATGATCTGGGATGGAAGACCATGTAATCTAAGAATATTAGATATAAAAGCCCTTGCTGTTTCTTGAGAAGTAGGTAATTTTTTCAAAGGTACAAAATGGGCCATCTTGGTTAATATATCAACAGTGACCATGATGGTGTTTGCTCCATTTGATCTAGGGAGATCTACTATAAAATCCATGGAAATAACATCCCAAGGTCTATTAGGTATTGGGATGGAGGTTAATAAGCCATAGGGAGGCTTCCTTGAATGTTTGTTGGTGGCACAGATGTGGCAAGAACTAACATAGTCCTGAACAGTCTTTGTCAGATGAGGCCACCAATAATTTCTCTTCACTAAGTGAAGGGTTTTACTAATACCAGGATGACCTGCAAGTGGAGCGTCATGGAGTTGTTTTAATAGTATGAGTTGTAAACTTGGTGGGACATAGATCTTGTTGTTGAACGTTAATAGTCCGTTAGACTCTTGTTGTAGACCTTTAGGCAGTTGAGATCTGTCTTTGGAAAGAGTTTGAATGAGCAACTTATTAAATGTCAAAGTTGTTCCAATGAATCGGTTGGAGGGAATAATGGAAAGTGGAGGAATCTCCATGGATTGATCTTCATTCATACGAGATAAAGAATCTGCTTTAGTATTCTGAGTACCCGGGAGGTATGAGATGACGAAATCAAATCAATCGAAAAATAAACTCCATCTGACTTGACGGGCGGAAAAAGTTTTACAAGTTTTAAGGTGTTGCAAATTACGATGGTCTGTGAGAATAGTAATAGGGTGTGTGGAACCCTCCAGAAGATGTCTCCAGTTTGCGAGAGCATCCTTTATTGCTAACAGTTCCTTCTCACCAATCGGATAGTTATTTTCAGCTGGTGATAAAGTTCTAGAATAAAAGGCAACAGGATGTAGTGGATGTGATAATGTTGGTCGTTGGGAAAGTACAGCACCCAAAGCAAAATGTGAGGCATCAACTTCCAAAGTAAAATGATACATTGGGTTGGGCAGTTGGAGAATGGGAGCTGAGGTGTAACTGAGCTTAAGTGTATCAAAAGATCTCTGTGCTTCCTTGGACCAAATGAAAGGTATCTTAGAACTAGTTAAACTAGTAAGTGGTCTCACAATTGATGAAAAATTCTTAATGAATTTTCTATAGTAATTAGAAAATCCAAGGAATCTCTGGAGGGCCTTTCTAGACTGGGGAGGAGGCCAGGTCAGAATGCAATCCACTTTAGTATGGTCCATCTGAACTCCGTCGGGAGTGATTTGATAACCAAGAAAGGAGATGGTCGTCTGACTGAAGACGCACTTCTCAAGTTTTGCATATAGAAAGTGAATTCTGAGCCTAGCCAGAATCCAACGCACATGCTTGTGATGTTCTTCCAGAGTATCAGAGTAAATTAAAATGTCATCCAAGTAAATAACAACACAAATGTCGAGTATATCATGAAAAATATTGTTAATAAAGCACTGAAAAGTTGCTGGAGCATTACATAAACCGAAGGGCATTACACAATACTCGAAAAGTCCGTATCGGGTTTTGAAAGCAGTCTTCCATTCATCACCCGAGCGGATCCTTATCAGATTATAGGCACCTCTGAGGTCCAGCTTTGTGTAGATCTTAGCTGTCTGTAAACGTTCAATGATCTCTGGAATGAGTGGTAATGGGTATCTGTTTTTTATAGTGATGTTATTGAGAGATCGATAATCTATTATCGGCCGAAGTGATCCATCCTTATTTTTTACAAAAAACAGAGCTGCACTAGCTGAAGAAGTGGAGGGCCTTATAAATCCTTTTTTAAGGTTCTCATCCAAGTAATCCTTTAGGTGTATAAGCTCTGGTTGTGAGAGGGGGTAAATTCGAGCGGTAGGGATAGGACTGTCAGGAATTAGGTCAATAGGACAATCATAAATCCTATGTGGAGGAAGTTTATCTGCGTTAGTCTTACTGAATACATCAGCGAAATCTTGTAAGTAATTTGGTAGATTAGCAGGATGAACTTCTGAAAAGGAGATGATACATGGAGGATGACAGAATTCTGTACAGTAAGTAGACTGCAAAGAAAGAGATCTTGTGGACCAAAGAATAGTAGGCTGATGAAGATGCAACCATGGTAGACCTAAAACTATAGGAAAAACTGGAGATGAAATAATATCAAAATTGAGAATCTCAGTGTGACCAGTGGCACAGGTAACCGTTAAGGGAACTGTCTGAGATGTAACTGGACCGGAAGAAGAGTTAGAACCATCAATAAAAGTGAGTGACACTGGAATTTGCTTTAACACACTGGGAATGTTATTAGCTTTTACAACACTTGAATCAATGAAATTGCCACAGGCTCCGCTGTCGACCATTGCGCTGTTTCTCTGCAGAAGTTAAAGGTCCTTTAATAACTCCAAGTTCCATTGGAGAATCTTTGGGGGGTGATCTAGACCTCCTGAAGGGAGTGACAGAGTAAGTAATGGCACGTTCGGCTTTTCTTTCACGAAGGCGGCGATCGGTAGTCACTGAGAGGTGCATAAGATCTTCCAGAGTAGTGGGCAGGTCAACGCGGGCAAGCTCATCCTTCATGGCCTCAGATAAACCCAAACGGAACTGGTTTCTGAGAGAAATATCAGACCATTGGGTCTCCCTGCTCCAACATTTGAATTCAGAAATAAAATCTTCAACAGGCCTCTTCCCCTGTTTAAATTCTCAGCTGTTAACTGTTTGTTGGGATCTTCATATAACAAAGACATTTCATCAAGAAATGTGTCAAAAGCTCCTAGGAGATCTCCGTGTTCTTCTCCGTAGGTGTCGGCCCATACCCTGGGCTCACCTTTAAGATAAGTAATTAATGTGAGGATTTTTATCCTATCAGAATGATAAGTACGTGGTCGCAGCTCAAACATCCAGCGGCATGAACTGATAAACTGTCTGTAATTTTTCCTATCTCCAGAGAAAGGTTCTGGAGGACAGACCTTGGGTTCAGGTCTTTCTCTGGCTTGTGCAAAATTTTGATCTCTTAAAGCATCATTCTGCATACATAACTCATTCATGTTAGCGGTAAGATTATCAACCCTTTGAGAGAGTGCAACCAAATGATTTGCAAGGTCAGCTGGATCCATTTTAGAGATATATATATATATATATATATATATATTTTTTTTTGTTATATGGTTCGGATATTATGTTATGACCCTGACAGTGAGAAGTCTCTATTTAAAGTTTAGACCCCAGCTGTAGAGGCTTATCAGAAATCAACCACCAGTTCACTCTCACTGAACAATAAGAGTTTGGGGTTATATCATCATATCCTCTAATGGAAGCAAGGCATAAGGGTAATAGCTTAATTCCTCTTAAGCTTAAATAATGGACACAATCCAGATACTACAAGAATAAAGTCTCGTCTAAGTAAATTCAACAATAAGGGTAGTAGAATTACAGGTACTGTAGAATATCACCACACTGGTATCAATAGCGTGAAGTAACTCTGCTGTATCTAGTGCTAGTATATAGTAACAAGTATAGAGTGAAAGATACAGTCCTGAGATATACTAGCAATCACTGTTAACATAGCAAGCTGGTTTAGATATACTTGCGTTTTAGGAGGTAGTCTGTACCAGGAATGTCCGCACAGGTGTTGGTGGTATCTTTATACAGCAGTAGTTTGGTTTTTAATTATACGTGCGGTTTCCTGAGATATACTAGCAATCACTGTTAACATAGCAAGCTGGTTTAGATATACTTGCGGTTTCGGAGGTAGTCTGTACCAGGGATGTCCGCACAGGTGGTGGTGGTATCTAGCATGCAGTATGCAGTAGTGGTGAGTCTTTTACCCAGTAATGTACTGAAGTCTTGGGTCTTTGAAGAGGTGTCCTGTGGAGAGAGGTGCTACAGGGACTCTGTGGCTTTGTTCAGGGTTCCCAGGTGGCGGCAGGGTCCAACAGGAATATCCGAACACCCTGCCGCCATTTAAATAGCCCGGGCTGTGGGCTGAGCTGGGCGCCACACGCTGGAACGCACTTCCGCGTTCCAACGTGGAGCGCAGACGTCCGCGCACCGGAAGTGACGCGGACGTCTGTCTGAATGGAGCGCAGCTGTCATAAGTGACAAGTCTGCGCTCCGTGTATAAGGAATAACGCTGACGGCGTTACACCCCTATTATCTTCATCTTGACACTGGAACCATTTTTAAGGACCATAAGGGCTGACCCAGATATTAGGGGCATTAGGTTAAAGGGAAAGGAACATAAACTGGCTGCATTTGCGGATGACCTTCTGTTCTTCATAACCCTCCCAGCATTATCCCTCCCGCCATTACTATCTGAGATAGACAAGTATGGAAGGCTGTTCAACTTTAAGGTTAATTATAATAAATCATAAGCAATGAGCGTGGAGATGAGTACAGCAATGCAACAGCAGCTATCCACCTTCTTTGCATTTAGATGGACAGACTCCCATATAGGATATCTCAGGACATAAATACCAAGTAGACTAAATAGGATATTTGAACTTAATTTTGCCCCCTTGGTACGACAGATTAAACAAGATCTACAGAAATGGGATAAGGAGCTGTTTACGTGGTTTGGCAGAATTAATATTATAAAAATGAACGTAATGCCAAGACTGTTATACTTATTACAGACCCTACCTATCAAAATCCCTGTGGTATACCTGAGAGATCTGAGAGCAAGATTTGCAAGGTTTATATGGGCTGGAAAGCCTGCCAGAATCCGTAGAGATATCCTGATCTTACCAGAAGAAAAAGTGGTGTAGGGTTCCCAGACCCAGAGGGCTACTATGAGGCAATACATTTAGCAAGAGTGTTGGATTGATGCGCATCTCAAAAAGATAAACCATGAGTACACATGAAACAAGCAATATTAGAGCTACCCTTGGAGGGGTTAATCTGGCTTACGAGCACGGCCACACCGCAAGCAGCGAAGCAACACCCAACGGTGGGTGCGACACTTAGTTCTGTTAAAAGGACATTTAAAAAAGTTAAAATGTCGACCCCCTGAGCCCGATGACTCCAATCCTAAGTAATCCAGAGTTTGAACCAGGTCTAAAAGATAAAAGTTTTATGAATCTAAAACGACAGGGCAAATGGTAGATTATCAAGTAATGTCTAGAGAAGAGATTGATCGTGAGTTTGGGGAAAGATTGGACCTATTTAGGAGAATGCAGTTAAATGCCTTTCTTAGATCAATATCCATGCGAATGAGAGAAATAGCCATACCTTCTAAGTTTGAAAACGTATGTTTAAAGGGAGAATCAGTGAGACATGCAATATCGATACTGTACACCATGGTGGTCGAACTGAAAGCCCCACAGAACCTGGGCTTTATACAGGCATGGGAAAGGGAGATGGGGGTCACTTTCTCTGAAGTACAAAAAAATACGATATTTAGGTTGACACATAAGGCATCAATAGCAACCAGATATCAAGAAGAGAGCTATAAGATTTTGAGCAGGTGGTATAGAACCCCAGAAGTATTGAATCATATATATCAGGTCTCCAACCTTTGTTGCCGATGTCAAGGAACTGTTGACACTATGATGCACATTTTTTCTGAATGCCCGGAAATAAAGAATTTCTGAAAAATGGTCTCAGAAACAGTGGAAGAAATTATAGATGTGTCTCTTGGAGATAATCCAGCCGCCTTCCTGCTGTTTGACATCCCTCCTTCAATTGAAAAATATAAAAATTCATTGCTGAGACATTTGCTTACAACAGCGAAATCATGTATTCCAGCTCTCTGGAAAAGCAATGTCTCTCCAATTAAAGCACAATTGATGGCAAAAATAACGGAAGTCCAACAAATGGAAAAATCTCACTATGTGTATGAAGGAGCAGGAGGATAAGTACTGACAGATCTGGGCTCCCTATGTTGCATATAGGGGGGGGGGGGGGGGAATGATCTCCCTTTTTTTGTATATCCGTTTATTATTTAACTGTTCTAAGATTAAACCGGTATTTCCGATTTCTTTCTTTCTTGGGGGGAGGGGGGTATCTAGGAAATGCACTAGGTGGATAGTAAAGTAACAAAGATATAGTATAAGAATATATCAAAACAAAACAAGTTTAATGATAAAGGAGGAATCAGGCATAGGAGAATTTAACAGTTTCTTGTTCTGGTAAAGAGTAATTAAGGTAAATGCAAAATAAAAAGTGTATAAAAGTAAAATAAGTAGAATTGTTGAACAAGATGTTTTACCTGTAAAGTTGTATTATGATTATCTTTGTGAAAGGAAAAAATATCAAAATAAAGAATTGAAAAAAAAAAAAAAAAAGAGCAGTGGTACTGTGTATTTGACAAGCTTATCTCTCACGTTACTTCTCTGCCTTTATAATAGCCACCCCTCTGTCTCTCTATATTTTTTTTCTGGCACACATGTAAGTGGCTTGTTATAGCCCAAAGAACCATTGGAATTGTAGAGTGCACAGAGCAGAGCATGTGACCGGAGATAACAGTCACTGCTCGCTCTACACTCACAGTGGCGAGGTGCATTAGTGGAAGATCAGGAGCATACACAGGACACAAATGAAGTGTGAAAGCAATGGTAAAAGAGAAAGAGACATGAAAAAAATCTGAGCTGTGGTATACATTATGATCAAGAAGGATTGATGTTAAAAACTTGTTTAGTGTCACTTTAATTCATCCACTATCCTTTATTTTAGGCTTATATTAGAAATTCTACAGCTTTAGTTAATCTTTTTGCAGAAAAACAGGTTTACAGGTCTTCAATATTACAACAATGGCTCTGAGCTGTAAGGGCAAGCCGTCTGTAAAATACTTCTATAATGAATAATTTAAGGAAGAGGATGAGAGCAAGACTTGTGCCTTTTTAAATTCACTTGATGAAGGTCATCTTGAATCTACTTGTGAAAAGGAGATGTATTAAAACAGTGTTAGTGATCTATTTCTACCAAAGCTGTGTAAATGAATCAACATTTCCCTTTATCTTTAAAAACCACCATAACAATTGCTTGATTTTAGTAGGTCTAATAAAGGCTGCTGCACGTCAAAGATGTTCAGCTATTATATAATAGTACAATACAGAAGTTCACTATTAACACAGAGCCAAATGTGTAAAAAGATCAAATGAAACATTTATTATTCCTTATATAAAAAAAGAATGAAACTTTATAGATGTAAAGTTGAAAAAGTTTTTTTTAGGTACACTCTATAGTAAGTTTAAAGCCCACGTTGTACATTTTAGGATAGATTTTTGAGTGCATCAAGTCCATATTACTGTAGATCTCATACCTGTCCTACAGTGAAACCTGCTATGGAAATTCTCAAGCCTGAAAAACGAAAGCCTTGGGCAAGATAACAGTAAAATTATAAATTAACCACTTGCCTCCCAAGCTAATTCTGGAACTTCTCTCCTACAGTACATGTAAAAAAATAATTTTTTGCTAGAAAATTACTCAGGACCCCCAAACATTAACATTATGTGTGTATATATATATATATATATATATATATATATATATATATATATATATATATATATATTTATTTAGCAGAGACCCTATGGAATAAAATGGAGGTCGTTGCAACTTTTTATGTCACATGGTATTTTTGCATCAATTATATAAACAACATTTTTTGGGGAAAAAGAATACTTTCATGAATAAAAAAAGGCATCATTCAGATATTGCCACTTCAAATCCTTGATGTCATATGACTTGAACTCGGGTAAAGTGGTTAAATCTTGAGGGCTGGGTGTGGTCCTGTGCCACTCAACTATCATCAGATGTAAAATAAAATAACTGTTGTGTTCTTTATTTCCTTTTGACATATATGACTCAATAATCAGTGCAGGAACAATATATGACAGTTCACTTATACTTTATAGTATATATCTTCAATATGACCAGTTAGAACTTAGCTTGCATTTTCTGATGTTTGCATTAGACTTCCAGTAGTTAAAAACAGGGGTTTAGTTTGCACACATTTGCAAATACATGCGTAAGCTGCAGAGTAGGGATGGGTGAATGGTTCGGCCCGAGCATAAGTTCAGATTGAACTTTTGTTGTTCGGTCATTCAGGAAACAGCCAAACTTTTGGGACGTTCGACCGCTTGTTTGCCCCCCCCCCCGAACCGACCCCAACGCATTGCGACGCTGAACAGTGCATTTCAAGCCCTGGTTGGCTGGAGCAGTGAAAGCTTCAGCAAATCAGGGTACAAAGCACTGTCAGAGTCATGATTGGACACTGTCATCATGACTTTATCCAATCATGGCTCATTCCCACCCCACAGTATAAAAGTATTCTTGCAATTGCAGCCATTATCAGTGTGATTTTGGCGTGGAGAGAGATAGAACAGGGCTCTGTTCAGTGCTATTAGTTAGTTAGAGTGCTATACTGTGCTGTGTTGCTTCAATTGTCAGTGTAGAATATTAGTTTAGTGTCAGTCTAGGGATAGTGTGAGTGTAGTGAGGAGGACCATCATTCAGCTTTGCATAGTGTGCAGCTAGAGTAGGGATAGCTCAGATAGTTTCACTGTAGTGTAGTGAGACTGTGTCATTCATACATACATGTGTCACAGCCACATCAAACGTGGCAAAAACACCAACCATTTGGGTACTTGATATTGGCTTTAGGTGTGTCCTGTTACCATGGGCCACTCCCAGCCAATTACTCAATCAGGCCACATGTCCTCCTTTGATTTCTATATATATCAAACAGTTTTATTGCACGTTAGCCATGGATAAGCACTGATTTTGTGCGAAATGTCGGCTGTTCTGTTGATGTGATTTGGTGATGTATTTGCTGTTCATTTAATAAAAGACAACCTGCACGGTTTTTGGAGTGCGGCCATCCATCCTTCATTCAACTTTTATGCTTGCCTAGAGCACCGCCAGCACCCTTGGAATCCTGTATCAGTGTGTGACCATATAGTAGACCCACCTGGAGCGGTGACTTTCTTTCTTCTATGCCTAACAAGGCATTTAAATTCCAACCACTCAGCCCGTTGGCAAGAGCACCTAAAAGCCACAGAAAAGGGGCACAAATCTGTCCCTCCTCCTTACCCACTTCAGTATGCCCCTGCGATACCAAGTCATTACCTTTCAGCAGCCTCCACTGACAGGGATGATGGTATAGCATATAGCATATAGCATGTCCAAGGTCCTAGCAGCTCATCTGCCAGCAGCACACCACCAGCTGTAGACTGTAGCCAGCAAATTTCTCTGCCCTATCTTCTGCAGCAGAACAAAAATACAGTCCCTGTCACCCACATGCCCAGCGCCTGAATGCAAGCTTGTCAACGCTGTTGGCACTCCAACTTCTGCCTTTTAGCCTGGTGGATTCTGCCCCCTTCCATGAATTCGCACATTGTGCTGTACCTCAATGGCAGGTTCCCAGTCACTACTACTTTTTATGTAAGTCCGTTCCATCTCTCTACCATCACGTGGAAGGGAATGTTCTGGCATCGTTGGGCAAGGCAGTCAGCCGTAAAATCCACCTTACTGCTGACACGTTGTTCAAGCATGGGCAGGGACGATATATTTCATCAACAGCACACTGGGTAACGCTGCTTGCAATTTAAAAGGATGCAGGACAGGGCTCAGTGCTGCAGCTTGTTGTGCCCCCATGTCTCCATACAGCTGGTGGTGATGATGTCATACCTGTGAGCTCTACCCCCTCCTCTGCCACCTTCGAGCCCTCCTCTGCAGAATTGTCCTATGAACATTAGGTACCCTCTAAGCGTTCAACAGTGTCAGGCTAAAAGGTGACATGCAGTGATTCAGCTGGTGTGTTTAGGGGACAGGAACCACACCGAAGCAGAGATTCTTGCAGTTCTGTAAGGACATGCCCAGAGGTGGTTCACACCATGCCAGCTGGAGCCATGAATGGTGGTGTCCGATAATGACTCAAACCTCCTGTCTGCCCTTAGACAGGAAACGTTGACACATGTGCCATGCTTGGCACATGTCCTCAATTTGGTGGTGCAGCGTTTTCTAAGTAAGTACCCAGGGTTGCAAGATGTACTAAAGCAGGCCAGAAGTGTCTGTAGCCATTTCAGGTGATCATACACAGCCAGTGCTTGTTTGACTGAAATTCAGCGGGAATTCCACCTGCCCGTAAACTGCTTGAATTGTGACATGCCCACCAGGTAGAACTCAACTTTGGGAATGCTGCAGCGGCTTCACATGCAGCAGAGGGCCATCAACGAGTAATTGTGTCATTACGGCACAATGACAGGCTCAGGCCACCTCTGCTTTTTTTTCCCACACCAATGGCTGATCATTAAGGAAGCATGCACTGTATTGTCACCATTTGAGGAGGCCACAAGCATGGTGAACAGTGACAGTGCATGCATCAGTGACACGATCCCTGTTGTGTTCCTGCTTGAGCATACTCTGAGTGGCATTATGGACAGGGCACTGGAGGCACAGCAGCAGGAGGAATAGGAGGACTTCCATTTCCTCTCAAGGCCCACTATATCCAGACACCATCATTCCTATGCCACAGAACACACAGGAGGAGAGAGAGGAGGAGTATGAAGAGGAGGATTATGGCACATTCATAGGCTTTGAAGAAGAGGAAGACATGCTTCAATCTGTAAGCAATGGCTTTCTAACCTCAGGACCCTTGGGAGTAGACATGTGCACAGCAAAAATTTTCGTTTATTTCTGTTTCGTTTCTGTTCGTTTATCGTGATTCGTAACGAGTCGTAATTTCGTAAGACGTTAGTTATCGTATTCGTACTCTTTAGTATTTTCGTAACACTCTTTTTTCCGTTTCCGTTTTTTTTTGTTAGTTTATTTTTCGTTGAATCGAGATTCGTATTTTCGTTATGTTTTGTATTCTGCTTCGTTCGTATTTTTTGAATGAATTTATTTGTTTATTCGTTTTTACGTTGGTATATTTTTCGTTTTTTTAGATTCGTATTTACATTATATTTACCATCGTGCCGCATTCGTATTTTCGTAGGAAATAGATCTTCGTTGTTTTATCATCATTCGTATTTTCGTGTCTTGTTTCATTCGATTGTAAAAACGTGCTTTAGTAGATCTTAGTGCATTCGTAATTCAGTTAAAATACATTTTACGTTGATTCAACACACTACTCATTGTAATTTTGTAAATCTAACTTGGCTGCGATAGACTACTTGACGGTCTTACTGATACTGACTGATTATTACTTTCGTAAGATTGTTTGAGTAAATTTGTAATCGGGCCTTAATTCGTTATTTTACGCAATGTGTCAGAATTGCTCCGCTAACGCTGCTAATGTGTGTTGTAAATCATTCGTACTTTCGTAAGTACATCGCAGCAAATCTTAACCATTCGAAAATGTCATACTTTACTTTCGTTTTCGATGCGCGGCTTATAGCCTCCGCCCCTGGACTCCATTTTGAGACGGTGTATGAGTGCGTGGTTTGGCGAGGGAGGAACAGAGAGCAGGGCAGAGGTGGGCTTGTCGAATTTCGACTTGTTTTTGTGTGGTGGTTTCACTGGTTTGCTATCTTTTGGGCAATTAAAATCATGTATAGGAGTGAGAATGGACATGTGAGTGTTGAGACTGAGAGTGAGAATGTTGGTGTTAGTCAGTGTGTTGATGTGAGACTTGTTGGTGTGACTGAGAGTGAAGTGGAGGAGAGGTGTGGAGCAGATGAGATGAGTGTGGTGGAGGAGAGGCATGGAGGGGAGAAGAGGCATGGAGGGAAGAGGAGGCGTGGAGGGGAAGAGAGGAGTGGAGTGGAGGACAGGTGTGGAGGAGAGGAGAGGAGTAGAGTCGAGGAGAGGCATGGAGGGGAGAGTAGGCATGGAGGGAAGAGGAGGCATGGAGAGAAGAGGAGGCATGGAGAGAAGAGGAGGCATGGAGGGGAAGAGAGGAGTGGCGTGGAGGAGAGTAGTGGAGTGGAGGAGAGGAGCGTAGTGGAGGAAAGGCGTGGAGGAGAGAGGAGGCGTGAAAGGGAGGAGAGGAGGGTAGTGGAGGAAAGGCGTGGAGGAGAGAAGAGGCGTGAAAGGGAGGAGAGGAGGGTAGTGGAGGAAAGGCATGGAGGGGAGAGGAGGCGGGGAGGGGAGGATTGGTGTGGAGTGAAGCCGAGGCATGGAAGGGAATGTGGAGGTGTAGTGGAGCGGGAGCATGGCAAAGAAAGGAGACATGTGTCCCCTCCTATGTCAGATAGTGCGGACTCAGATGTGCAGCAGAACAAGCGAACCAAGAGACAGAAATCAAGGGGACCCATATATACCAAAGAGGAGAATGCTGCATTGGTTGCTGCAGTATCAAAAGAAAAAGTGACACTCTTCTGCCAATCCGTGCCAGCATCTGAGAAGTCAGCAGCCTGGGAACGAGTCCGGGACTCCGTGAATGCGGTCTCCAAGTTTCACAGGCCCACCAATGGCGTCAGACACAGGTAATTAATATTAAAATATTCTTTCACTCTTGTGTAAAAAATACACAGTTTTGTAGTCAATAACAAAAAAGTAACAGTTCAACGTAACCAAAAAATTTATTTGTCACAGCCACATGCTGAACAGTATACATATAACCATCACAATGTGAAAAGAAATGTGGTTTTCAAAAAACATTAATCTAAGTATTTGTTTTTTTATTAATGTAATTGTAATGTTTATGTACATTTGCAGGTTCTATGATTGTCGGGCAACGGTTACAAAGAAGATGCAGAGGCTTCGACTAGGACAAAACCGAGGAAAGCCTATCAAGTTGCGAGAGTGGGAGGCGGAGCTAAGAGATGTCCTTCTGGCAGAGGATGTCCCTGGATTCAGCAGCAGGGGTCAAAATCATAGAGCTGGTGGTGAGGAAAATTAAATATATCATTATAATTTATATATATTGCAGTTATAATATATTTGTAAAGCTATCTTATTGTTTATGATGACTACACATGTATGACTTTTATTTTTATTTTTTTACATTCATGTTTTCCAGATCAAGAAACATCATCCTTGGAAGGATCAGCTCCAACTCCAAGTACATCCTATCAACAACATTCTGGTGGTGAGTACCCAACACAAAGGATATCTAATGAACTGCTATTTACTACTTGGACCAAGTCACTGTGCCATGCAGACCGTCACAGTTGAGACAATTAGGTGCCGTTTCTGTCTCCCTGGCTACTCAGCTTTCACTATCACAGTCGAGAGCAGAAGGCTCGTTATGCACAGTGAGCCGAAAAAATAGCAATGCAAAATAGTGGGCAGCAATAGAGCAGCTGAAGAGAACTTTTTAAAATTAACCAGCAGGTGATTGGTTGGTTGCTATGCGGCCCTAACAAACAACATTATGCTGGATAACTTCAGCAACTTCTGCTCCACCCACTATAGTATTTATTGTGTCTACGGTTCTGTGTGCCCAAGCAAGGTAGCAAGGTCAGAGCTGTGGATGCTGAATTGTGACGGGGGCAGAGCTGCGTGGGGCTGTTAGGTGAAGGTGGGTCAAGTTGCAGGGTGGGACAGAGAACACAGCTGTTCACATGTGCTGTGAAGGTGGGTGAAATTTACCACTGTGAAGGGGGTTCAGATCAGAACATAATTGTGAAGGGGAAACTGTCATGTGAAGGTTCTGATCAGGTTCTGAAGGTTCTGAAGGTTACATCAGCTTCTGAGGAAGCTGATGTAAGAAATGTGATTTTTAAATCAAAAGGTGGGTATAGTAGTAGTATGTATGCACCCTTCCAAATTCAAACTTGCCTGCTTTCATTTTGTGACTAGATTTTGAGGGATGCCGAGAAAGGGGTGAGAGCTCCGCCAACAGCATAGTTTGAAAGGGAGTCCTTCTCTCATCGATCACAGGGGGGGAAGAGAGAGGAGAACACATCGATAACAGCTTTGATTTGACATTGCCGTGTTCCCCGCCGCTTGCTGCCACATACATCCCCTCCTCCGGGACTTTTATCCTGTCCAATCCCAGGACGGGCGATCTGTAAATTAAAGTTTCCTGGCCATGGGGCAGGGCTGTTTAGTAGCGGGAAAACATCAATTGAAATGAAAGCGTTTATCGCTCTTTACCTGCAGCACATGTAGGCTGCATGGTGGGCACAGGGTGCATTGGTGGGCACAGGCTACATAGGTGGGCACAGGCAGGCTTCATTGGTGGTTTTGGATAAAGTTGGTGTTAATATTTTTTTTTAATATTTTATTCTGCATAAAACAATTTTGTGTCATTTAATGAGATAATTTATGAGGGCGTGTTTAGGGGTTGAATTAGGGGTGGGGCAAGCTAAGGGTTGGGTGTGGCAACTAACTGTTGGCTAGTAACCCTTGAGGCCTGGCTAGTAGCTAATTTAGCCCTGGTACTATGTATATGGGGGTTGTAGTAAATGATATGTAGATACTTGATAGCATATTTTACATATATTTTGTTAATCTTAAAAATTGCCAGAAATGTAACATCTGTTTTAACACATCAGCAACTTCTGATTATATTTTACATTTCCTCAGTCCATTTTTGGTTGAATATTTGATTTCATAGTAGAAAATATTGTAGTTATACGACATATCTCAGGCAAAAATTGTAAATACAGCTGTTGACTTTTTCATGAACATTACCTTGACTCTTCACTCTTTCTTCCGTCTTTAACAGAAAGCTGCATTCAAGACCCTCCAGCATCGGCTTCTGGCAGGACCATTGCTCCTCCTCAGGGTAAGTGCATGATCTGGGAAGAAACAGGACACAGCACTAACTCCATTATCATCATGTACCCTATTTACACATAGGCATTTTCATGTAATACACCTAAAAGTTCAATTTAAAAATTCGTACAAAAATGACACCTCATACCTTTAGAACGTGACTGTGAAAGGGACACTGTGATTTGAAGGGGGATTGATATATCAAGGAGGACTGCGCAAACTGTGGAAATAAATGAGAGTGGCTGTGATGTCAGAGATTCATTCCTATCACAAAGATTTTTTGCTGAACTCCACCGTGTTGAAATTTTTTTTCTGCCTTTGGTTCTTTTAATGATTTTGAATTTAGTAGCCCTTATTGAAAGGTGTTCAACAGCTCTTTTGCGCTTTTTTTTAAACTACCGTTAAGCCTATAATATCTATACATAATATCTCTATAACCTGTATGGTTTAGAAGATATTCGCCCTGCAAACCTAGCACGGCACACTAAATTACTTACAAGGTTATTAGCTCATAATGAGCTAGTATGCTGTGCATACTAGCTCATTATGCCTTTGCTTTACAGGTATTTTTTTATCTTTTAGTGGGTATAAAAGCGCTACAAAGGTTTTTGCAGTAGGATATCAAAAATACTACGATAATAAATTTAGAAGACATATGCCCTTTTTACCTGCAACCTACTGGGACCCTTTAAGAACTTTATCTTCAACATTATCTTCACTCTTTCTTCCGTCTTTAACAGAAAGCTTTTCAGGAGTTAAATGTGCGTGTCATATGCTGATAAATATGTTATCTAATAAAGAAAAAAGATTTTCTGTTTAAGGCATTTTCTGTTTCTGCAATTTTTATATTGTATTTATTTACTTCTATAAAGGTTATTTTATTAAATAACCTTTTAAATTTTTTTAACTTTAGGATATAAATGCAATGTGTAGATTTACCTAAATAAGTTTAAATTGATTTTTTGTTTTCTCTCAATCATTAATACAACTTATCCCCCCTCCCCAACTCAATCTTTCATTTGCTCCATTATTCAATATTACTACTACATAAAAGTCTAATCTGAATAAATTCATTACTATGAACGCTTTCATCATTCATCAAACTTTGCCTATCTTATCTATTTCAGATCAGCAATACCACCCTGAGAGGAGAGTACAGTGCAGCCCGCACTCTCCTGTTCTTCTTTTGGAGAGGCTGGAGATTCAGCCAGAGATTACCCCTATCATTCCCCAGACTCCTGATTTCTCCCCCGGCCCAGAGGAGGAGCACAGAGGACAAGGTTCATTCATTCAGCCACCCCATGCCCTGATGCCACCTACTGCTGTACCGCCTTTCCCAACTGTGCAGGAGATCATTCTGAGGGAGCTTATAGAATTAAGGTGTGACAACCGAAAACTACAACGAAAGGTCAAAAGGCTTACCCGGCTTACCCATCAGTTGAGCAGGCAGCAAACTGAGAGTTTTGAAATAATTTTGGCCCGGGCAAGCCAACAACACAATTAGGCATTGGACAGAGTATATTTTGTTTACTTGAAGATATTTCCAGACACATTGCTCCAATGCCTGGGAGCTACGATGAACATATAACCAACAAAGACGTTTTGAAAAATGAAGGCTAGACCTTCCTCTGCCCATCTCATCGCAAATTATTATGCAGAATCGATCTTTTTACTGTTCCTTGATTTTGGTAGAAACGTTTTCTTATGCTGCCAAGTTACACCTACCCAGCATGTGTGTTTGTAATTTCTATGAAAATATTTTTTTTTTTGTGAATATAAAACTATTTTTGGTCTAATATTATTATTATTATTATTATTTATTTATATACATCATCACATTATCTGCTAAATTATTATGTATTCATTTCCCACACACAATAGTATTTTATTCCGAACTTCAAACTCTAAGGGCCAGATTCACAGAGTAGATACGACGGCGTATCTGCTGATTCGCCGTTGTATCTGTTGTTCTATCTATGCTATAGATAGCCATAAGATCCGACAGCTGTAATTGTTTTACACTGTCGGATCTTAAGATGCAATACCGCGGCCGCCGCTGGGGGGGAGTTTGCGTCGTAAACCAGCGCCGGGTATGCAAATTAGGAGTTACGGCGATCGACGGCGGTTTTTCGCGTTACATAGTTACATAGTTACATAGTTAGTCAGGTTGAAAAAAGACACAAGTCCATCCAGTTCAACCACAAAAAATAAAAAAACAAAAATAAAAAACACAGTAAAATCCTATACACCCAACTCCATTCCCACAGTTTCACGTCGCAAAGTTAGTCTTTTTTTTTTGGTGCCCTAACTTTAGTCAGCAAGCGTATTGCTGTCTAAAAGTATGGCCGTCGTTCCCGAGTTGAAATTTTAAAAATAACGTCGTTTGCGTAAGCCGTCCAGTAATACGGAATTACGCTACGCGCGTCGCCGTTCGAAAAAATTACGTCACGGCGCGCAATGCACGACGGGAGTTCGGAAACGGAGCATGCGCGGTAGGTCCGGCGCGGGAGCGCGCCTAATTTAAATGGCACACGCCCATTTAAATTGTCCCGCCTTGCGCCGGAGGCCGCCGGCGTAGGTTTGCATCGCAAGTGCAAGTACTTGCGATGAAAAATTGCGGCGGTGTAACGTAGATGATACGTTACGCCGCCGCTCTTCTATGTGAATCTGGCCCACACAGTCTACCTTAAACTATTCATTTATATTTTAATGTTTCCCCACTGTTAGTGGACACTGGACAGTAAAACAACACAGGAAGCAGGGGGGGGGGGATACTAACAGCAGTGGGAGTGTGGATACTGGAATAAGATAGCCAGGGTGAAAAATTATAGACCGAGGGGCTAGGGAGGTAGCGGAGGACAATATAAGTAGACATTAGGGAAAAACATGTATCCCACTATCACATCTTGTAAAGACACGTGGAGGCATTTTGCAATTTTGTATCTTCAAATGGTATGCAGCAGAGCTGAGTTAGGCAGAGAATGTACCCGATCGGCAGGGATGGACTGGGACAAAAATTTGGCCCTGGACTTCATCCAGACTGGCCCACTTTGACAGGACAACTCCCGCAACCCCCCCCCCCCCGGCCACCCAAGCCCCCTCTCCCCCTTCACTAGCCCCTAGCCGTTCTACTTTATTAGGCAGTACCACTGGGGAAGCTAGACATTATTTCACCCGGGGCAAAGAATCAGTTTGGTGCCCCCCCCCTTATGGGACAAGATTAGGCAGAAGTGAGAAACTCCCAGGCCATAGCTGTTAAATCAGCTGTCCGTCCCCTCCCCCATGCTCCTCTGTCGTCCCCCCTTGCTCCTCTGGTCCTCCCTCTGCTTCTTTGTTCCCCCCCAGGTGAGCGCTGTGGGTAGGGAGAGACAGAGGAGCTGAGGGGGGCGGCGGTCTGCTGTCACTGAAGCCGGCCCACTGAGCCATCGGTCCACCGGGAAACTCCCTGTAGTCCCAATGGCCAGTCCATCCCTGCCGATCGGTAAACTAATGAGAAAATATCTGCTTTCGCTGCAATGGAATTTTAATCACTATTCCAAAAGATAATACAGTTCCCAGTCTCCCTGTTCTTACCTTGCATGGAGCTGAGCAGCATTCAGATCCCTGGTGGTCAGAATGGAATCAAAATACCAGGGCCAAGATAAAGCATGAGTTTAGATTTGTAGCTCTGGGAAGTGTGGAGGTGATACACTGACAATGGCATAGAAGAAATTATTTCGATGTCAAAAAACCTAAAATAAGTAACACAACTGTATTCCATATATACATCAAAATAACATTTTTGCACATTATGCATTCCATGACACACACCAATATACTTACTCACACCCACTTAAAATATACATATACACAGTGACACACACTGACCCATAAAGACGACACACACTTTAACTGACAGACACACTGGCCAATAAATGAAGTGCCTTGTAAACAAAGCCAGACTGACCCAGACACTTAATCACAGAAAAACACAGACATACTCACATTGACCCTTAAACACACAGACTAACCCCATACTCACTCACACACAATGACAAATAAATGTGATTTATTTAAAAAAAAAAGTCATACAAGTATATCATTATAACATCCTAAGTGGGGTTTACTCTTAGGCCGGGTACACACGGACAAACATGTATGGTGAAAGCGGTCCGTCGGACCGTTTTCACCATACATGTCTGCCAGAGGGCTTCTGTACGATGGTTGTACACACCATCGTACAGAAGTCCGCGCGTAAACAATACGCGGGGCGTGTCCGCGGTGTCGCCGCGTCGATGACGCGGTGTCGCCGCGACAATGACGCGGCGACGTGGGCGGCCCGCCTTTAAAATGCTTCCACGCATGCGTCGAAGTCATTCGACGCATGCGAGGCACGGCGGGCGGCTGGACATGTACGGTAGGTCTGTACTGACGACCGTACATGTCCGAGCGGGCTGAATTCCAGCGGGCTGTTTTAAAACAAGTCCAGGAATATTTGTCTGCTGGGAAAAGGCCCGGCGGGCAAATGTTTGCTGGAATTCGGCCCGCTCGCGCCCACACACGACCAAACATGTCTGCTGAAACTGGCCTGCGGGCCAGTTTCAGCAGACATGTTTGCTCGTGAGTATGGGGCCTAAGTCTTAATACTTACTATGAAGTGCTGAAAAAACCTCATGTGTTTTTCTATTTGCTTCCTCCTCATCCACATCCAGGTCCAATGTTAGGCATGCATGTGAGACATGACGTCAGTAAATTGCAACTGCAAAAAAAGAGAGAGGGATATAAATTAGAAGAAATAATTAATGGAATGATGGAAGGTGAGTAGGGGAAAATTGATAAGCCACTCACGTGTTTAAGGGTGCCACAGGCAACATACTTAACCAGGATTAAATCCATAGTGTGGTGAGATGTCTTCCAAACGTGAACTGTAATATTTCTTCTTTGAGGGCAGGTGGCAGCAGTCTGCACTGCAGCAAGAGCACAGTAGGAGGAGAGCCCCAGTGTTTGTGGGAGTATTGCGAGCCGTGGAATTGTGGAGTAGGTTTCTTTATGGAATGGTAGCTTTTTTTTTTTGTGGCTTAATTTCAGAGCCAAGGAGTCAAAACATTACTCCAAAAACGAATGAAAAATAAACAAACTAACCCCAGCTTGGGTTGATAAAATTCTTGCAAACGGTGGTAGTAGATATTGGATTTGTGAATGTAAACAAAAACTATTATTATTTATTAATTATTATTATTATTATTATTATTATTATTATTATTATTATTACCCTTATGCATAGATCTACTTCAATTCAAACGTTTGCAAGTTGTAAGATGTGATGGGAAATAATAAAATCAACAAAAACAAACATAGTGCATGTCAGGATTCAAAATAGATATATCAACAGAAATGAATAAATATATAGTACTTTTAGCTACCTGGAAGACTATATTAATGCTTACCTGTATGTAGGTGCTTGAAATACCTCCATTCATGGTTTAGGGGATAATTTAGAACGATCGTGCATTTTCTTAAGGTGGTCATGCCAGGACTGGCAGACCTGCGTGCATAGCATAGAAGCTGATTATGTAATACTCACCTGCGATCAAAGCCCCCGCTGCAGTGGCCGACACATCATCGGGCAGCAGCATGTAGGCCCGGAGTTACTTCGGGGTTTTGCGCTGTGATTGCCCAGAGACGCTAAACCTGCACGTTTAACAGCGGGATTACATGTCGCCAGCCGTTGTGTCGGCCACCGCAGCGAGGTTTTCGCCGATCAGTGGTATTACATAATGAGCTAGTATGCTATGCATACTAGCTCATTATGATATAGTATGCAGGTATTTGCCTTTGTCTTGCACGTATTTTATTTTTGTATTTTATTTAAAGTGGGCTTGCAACCACATTATTAAATATTTGTATTTCAAAAGCTAAAATCTCAAAGTTAGAGATTGAGAGCCTAACAAGCTAGGATCACCCTTACAGTATAAACTCTTTTTTCATGTTTACAACCTCTGAATTATTTGGGGGGGGGCCTGGGGTCAGGAAATTATAAAAAAAAATAGTAAATAAAATGTTGAGGTAATCAATGTTGCCCACCCAACAAAAAATAAATCTTTGAATTATATAGACTGTGGCTGATCACAGCTTCTCATGCTTGCTGTATCTACATTGTGATTGATACTTTATCGTATATTGTATTCATGTAACATTACTTTTGGTACATACAGTATATCATGACATGCACTATATTTGGTTTTGTTGTATTTATTTTTTGGCATCGCCATCTATACTTGGAACAGGTAAATTATTAACAATATCTTTATCGATTTGATAAACATAAGAACTTAAGAAGTAGTATAATTAGAATTATTCTGTTGTAAAGCTTAGTTCTGGGTAGCCCAGCTTTGGAAGATTGACTTTCAGAAATGCCATCTGCTCCATCAGCTGTGGGGCCAGCTGGGACCTCTGTGGGCACAGAATATTTCCTGTGATAGAAAATACACGCTCACTTTGCACAGAGGTCGGGGGGCAAGAAAGTAGCTCTTGTGCCACCACAGAAAGAGCAGGCCAAATACCCCTTTTCTCATCCCAATACTCTAATGGATCTGTAGTGGAGGCCAAATGGGGTTCAGACAAGTATAATTTAACATGATCTGACACAATGCTTCTTTTCATGGTGGGCATTTTTGTGGGTCCAACTAAAGTATGTAATGCCAAACTCCAAACGTCAGGTCTTCTAGTGGAATGCTCAGCAGTGGTTGTACTAATAACAGTAGGTGATGGTGGCACAATGTCACTATCAGGCTCCTCCTGATCTTCTTCCTCTTCACCCTCTGCCGGCCTAAACAATTTTCGGTGACTGTCAAAAACCCTCTGAATTAATAGATCCCTATAGGTGGTAAGGGAACTCTGAATTATTGCCATTTTTCCTTTAATGCGTGGATCGCACATAGAGGCAAGCATTAGCTCAGGGCATGCCTCTATGAGCTCGTTCATCCTTCTATTCAATTGTCCCCTCAGTCTCTTTATAATTGCAGCTACATCTTGAACTATGCCGCCAGGCAAGGGCTCGCTTTTGTTTAGAAAGCCATCCATCTTAGTGATAAGATAGATGTAGAGAGGGATTACTTGAGCCAGACTTGCATTCTCTAGGCTCAATTTTTCTGTTACATCTCGGAAGTGGCTAAGCACAGCCACCACCTGACTAATTATTTTCCACTCCTCCCTGCTTATTGGCCTTGCTACACCAATAACATGTTCATTTGACATGGCGTGTATTGGCTTTTGCTGTTCCATGATACGTTCGAGCATCTCCAAAGTGGAGTTCCAACGGGTGGCTACATCTACCTTCAAGCGGTGCTGTGGAACGCAAGCCTTACTCTGCTCAAGTCTGAGTATGTGACTGTCTTTCACACTACGATGAAAATGGGCTGCTATTTTTCTACAACTGTCTAAGATAGCAGACAATTTTGATGTTTCACTTTCATCGTCCAAAGCAGACTTCACAACGAGATGCAGGGCGTGTGCAGAGCAACGAATGCCAACAAATCTGCCATCTCGCACTGCCTTGAGCATGTTTGCTGCAGCATCAGTGACTATAAAGCCCATCTTTGCCCGTGTGCCTGACTCCTCCCCAAGCCACTGCGCCACCATTTTCTGAAGTGCACGTAAAATATTTACAGCAGTGTGCTGGTCGTCCATGACTTCAGCATGCAACAAGAATGTGCGTTGCCCATGCTCAGGAGGTTCTGCTGCCTTAGCACCTGTGCTTCTCATTCCTGCTTTTGGTTTGTTTGGTTGTGACTCCTTGGGCTGCCACCAGTGAGCCGTCAATGACAAAAAGGCATGTTGCCCACTGGGAGCGCTCCACAAGTCTGTAGTAAAATGGACAGACTGGCCAGCTGCTCTGCCCAGCTCCTCTTTCAGTAATCCAACACAGGAATTATATAAAGAGGGTACAATTTTCCTACTAAAGGTAGTACGGCAGGGGAGAACATAGTGAGGTGCAACCACCTTCATGAGGTTTTTAAATGTATGTCCTTCAACTATATTAAAGGGTGCTCCCCCAACTGCTATAAGTTCCCCTATCAGACGGGTGATTTTAAGGGACTGTTGACGAGACATACCCCTTGATTGGAAACTGGGAAATTGTTGCAGCGTGGGCTGCTGTAAAGGAATGGGGCGACATGTGTCAACTACACAAGAAGTCCCTTCATCTTCCTGCCCCTTGTTGAGCCTTTTGGGGTTAATGGCAGCAGTAGTGTTGCTGCTTCCTCTCTTTTTACTAGGTGGAGCTGCAACTCCACTTTCTTCTCTCAGCAGCACCGGTGTATGGTGTGCACGGAAATGGTAATTCATCCCGGCATTGGTTAAATGGGCTATGTCTCTCCCACGGCTCACTTCCCTGCCACATAATTTGCATTTCACCATGCGCCCGTCACCAACAGTAACAAAATGTTCCCATATTTTTGATCTGCGGTTCCCAGTGGCCGGTGAGGATTGTTTTACAATTGCCTCTGGCTGATGGGTATGTGCAGCTTCCGTGTCTTTGGAGGAATTTGGTGGACTAACAATGGTGGCAGTTGCACTACTTGGATATGAAAGACATTTAGGCAAAACAACTAAGCCTGAAGAGGTTTGTAATGGTGCAGGCAATTTTTTTTTTGAAGGTGAGGAGTCGGGAAATAACAGAGGGGACTCAGGGGCAGAGGAGTAAGGACTCATAGATATAATATCCTCATGAATTTGGTTTACAAGTTGTGCATTATCCTCTATATTAAAATCTAAATCAATTCCTTCAAGGTCAAGGCCTTCAAGGGTCAGACTCTCAGGTAATTCTACTTTAGCAGCATCCTGTTCTGCCAGGTGCCTACTTGGATTAGGATTAGATACTGAACTATGAGAATGAAAAAAGATGCTGCTATTATCTGTTTCCAATATATTGTGTGCTGTTTTTACATCTGGAGGCTGAGCAATTTGCTCCTCCTCAAGCTGTAAAATTTCAAGTTTTGGCTGCCTAAAATTATGGACACTAGCAACAACCTTTGCAGGAACTGCCCGTGACCGGCATGTCTTGTAAAAAACATCTGGGGTTACAGTTGGCCTATATTCAGAAGTTGTTGTTGCTGTGTCACACTCAACTTTTTCCTCTGTTGCTTTCCTCATGGTGAGAATGTGAGAATAAGTGGGAAAAGTACAAAAAATTTTTATATTAGAAATATTATTATTGTGTTTTTTTTCAGAAAAAAATACAAATGATAATGTATTCTGAAAAATAAAGGTATTGAGGACGGAGTATGATTGTTGATTTATCAGGCCTTACACAATTGGTCAGGATTAAAATGCAACAAAGCTCTACTAATCAACTTCTACCACCACCATTTATATCTTAGTAGAGTACTGGCTGCTGCCTGGGCTGGCCTAGTACTAGACTATAATGGCACTGGTGGCTATGCTAAAGTAAAAAAAATATATAGGCAAGATAATAAAACACAGTCCTACACTGTCTCACAAAAGGGGAAAAAATAACTGCAGAAAATATGAGAAAAAATGAATAGTAATCAGTGAGCACTGCATAATAAGTATAAATGTATAATTTCTAAGTGTCACCAATGAGTGAGTCACTGAGTCACAAATCCAACACCACACACACCCTGTCTAGAATGCAGTCTGACGTAGGAGAAAACTAAAATATGTCAGAGATATTTACAATTACAAATCTAGGAATGAGAATCTAGAGTATGCTTAAGAAGTTCTCTATAACAACTACAAATTAGCTCTAAGATCCACAAAACCGGTGCAACCTACCCAAAGACACCCTATCTGGACTCTGGATGGAATGAAATGCAGTCTAGCCTAGAAAAAGACACAAGGTCAAGGAGCCACTAGATAATGAGAAAGAAGCTCATTGGGGGAAGGAACAAACCTCTTCAGGGGAAGGGACAGGGCTTAGTGGCTATTGGTCAATGTCCAGAAGTATTTTAGGAGAAACGAAACTGAAATTACCTTATTTATTAAAATTCGTTGTTTTCATTTACGTTTTACGAAGATTCGTAAGTTATTTTTCGTTAGATTCGATTTTCGTATTTTATTCTTTGTTCGGCATTTTAGTTGTTTTCATTTCGTTATTCGACTATTAGTAATAGTAAGTTTGCATTTTCGTTTATTTTTTCGTAATTATGATTTTATGGGGGGTGTTCGGTGTTTTCGTTAATTCTGTGTTTTCGTTCATTTTTTCTTTCGTTGTTTCTGCTTTTTTACATTTAACAGTTTCGTATATTCGTTGTTTTCCATATTCGTTAACTAGGGAAATATCGTTATTCGTTATAATTTTAGCTAAGCCGTTCGTTCATTCGTTGGTTACCGAATCAACGAAAATAACGAAAAATAACGGAAAACGTATTCGTAACTTAAAAAACTGCACATGTCTACTTGGGAGTAGTACATGGCTGGGAGGAGGAAGTCAGCTGTCAGCTTCCACAACCCATCGGCAGTGTCTGCATCACATGGTGGATGATTACCCCAGGGCCAAAACAGAGATGAAGAGCTTTCCAGCTGATGATCCACTGGCTTACTGGGTCATGAGAATAGACCACTGGCAGAACTTGTCCAGTATGCTATTGAGTTGTTGGGCTGCCCTGCATCCAGTGTGCTTTCAGAACAGGTATTCAGTGCTGCAGGAGGTTTCATTACTGATCATAGAACGTGTCTGTCCACAGACTCTGTGGACCGTTTGACTTTTATAAAAATGAATCAGTCCTGGATTACCAGCTATGAAGCCCCTGATGCCAATGTCACTGACTCACCAAGTCTTTTTGTGATGTGGAATCTCTGCACGACTTCGAGGCTGCCTAGCTTTGAGGGTGTTCAATCATTTCACCTGGAAGAATGTTTTTGGTATAGGTTTCATGGGCACAATTAACACCCAAAGACCATTGTTTCAGCACCTGTTTGACAATTGCAATTGTTTAAAGCAAATCAAATTCTTACTTACATCAAGATTATCTCTATAGGGTTATGGTGGGAAGCCACCACCGACACCCAAAGACCAATATTTCTGTACCTGTCTGACAGGTGCATATCATTGCAATTTTTTACAGCAAGCCAATTTCTTGCTTTCATCAAGATTATGTCTGTATCTTGGGAAGGCGACACGACACCCAAAGACCAATTTTAATGCACCCGTTACTTCTATCCAAAGTCAAAGTGACACCAGAATGTATCCAAAAAATATCGAATCTTGTTCCCAGTGCACTACAATGTGGCATCATCATACACATTGGCTCCCCAATTGTTGCTAAGCAAAATAAAGGCAGCTTGCAGGATTTTTTATTTTTTTTTGGCTTTATAAATTCAATTATTGCTTCAGCAGATTCTAGACATTGTACAGATCTGCCACTTTACAGCTAGACTAAGGGGATCCCCCAGGCACTATATTGGAAGGATTTTTTTCATTTTTAGGCTTTCACTTTAAAAATAAAAAAATCACTGCTCATTTAAAAATGATGTTTTTCACAAAAAAATTTTTTATTGATATTGATTGCATTTAAGCCTTCAAAATGGGTACTTTTGATATTTGACGTTAGGGTCCCATTGACTTTAATGGGGTTCGTTATTCGGGTCCAAACTTTTGCGGTGTTCGAAAGTTCGGGTCCGAACTGAACAGAGATCCATTCAGCCCATCCCTACTGCAGTCTCTTCACAGCACCCAAGTATTATCTGCAGTCTTAACTCTGAATTATGAGAGCCTCCACAGTGGAAGCACATGCATTATAATGGATAAGCAGAGGGCAGGTGAGGCTGGAGGGAGCCCTAAACCACTGTTTTTAACGCATACAATTAGACAGGATAATTTGGTTGGTTGTAGGATGGTCAGTAAGTTGAGCTGGGAATTTTATTTGGTTTCGTTTGAAATGCGTCACCCTTCATATGCTTCTTACTGCTAAGGCCAGTTATAGGTGTGGGCAGTGGCCATTTGTTTGTACTGTAATAATACTGGTGAGTGGACACACTGGACACATTCACTGCCATTGTGCTATATGCTGGGTGTCAAGTGTGCTCCCTCTGCCTATCCATTATAATGCATGTGCTTCCACTGTGGAGGCTCTCAAAATTTAGACTTAGGATTTAAATGTAGTTTTAGAAGCAGTTAATTTTAGATAGTTCAGATGGTTTCAAAACATGGGAATGATTTTATTATTGATAGTAACTGGGACAAATTGACCCCCTAACAACACTAGAAAATTAAATGACTAGATAAAAAATTTTTTAGCCTGCAGTGTTGTATGTTCAGGCTAATGTACAATTGTAACTTTAAATGGAACTCCTTTAAGTCACACCCTTTTGAAGCTGCACTAACACCCTCCACCACAGCTTCTGGCTTATCTCAACAAAGTTTCTTCCTGTTACACAGTATACTCCAATTAATCAGAAGTCCTTTTGGCTGCTGACTGCACATGCACAATGAGCCTTTGTAGACTTGTATAGGTCTGTATTCCAATGAGGGAGCTGCTCATGTCACAACCCTATAAAAGTCTATGAGAGCTCTCTCATGACCATTTTCTCCTAAATCTAAGGGATTTAAAACTAATTCTGACAAGCATTTACTATCCAAGTTGTACCCATAATGTTTCTCCATCACTGTGATTTTTATTTGATGGATTTTGTATTAAAAGCAAAAATCAATAAAAAGTAATAATGGATTTTTCACATAAAACGCCTTTGTTTTGGACTTCTTACAATATTTTGAGAGAATTTAATACCCCAAAATAAACTGGATTCTAAAGTTATTTTGCGTAGCCAGTCATTGCATTGACACTCTTTTACAGCTCACTGGTTTTATTTTTGACAGAGTTAATACAAATCATGAGAATAGAATGTGCTGTAATAAGGCTTATGTGATGAATAAATGTATTTAATATCAAAAGGTATACTTTAGACTGCTGTGTCTTTGATATGAGAGACCTTTTTTTTTATTTATTTTGGTACCTGCCATATTTCCATCAATAATTAACCTACAGAGGAAAGTGCTTTACAAAGCACTGGACTACTATGATATTGAGCATTACCTTGAATTTAAGGGTGTCCTACTGTGGATGACAGCAGAGATCCTTTAAATGATCTATTAAGAGCATTATGTTTTCCATCTTTCTACACTTAATATTTTATAAAGTACTTTGAAGTCAGTCCTATAGGATGGATTGTCCTGCCTAAGGTTCTTGATTTACATGCATTAAATGAATACAAGTTAATATTTCTTCAACAGTGTGGGTGGAATGTCTGCAAAAACATATGAAGGAAAGGCTGAAAATACAAAATACTATTAAGATCTCAGGTTGTATACATTAGAAAACAGCAAAATTTGATTCATCATCTATAGAAATGAAAGTAAATTTAAGAAAATTTTCAAAAATAAAAAGCATACACCAAGTTAAGTTACAATATTTGTATCTTATGTGATCAGAACTCCACAGTTTGTGCTTTAGGAGGACATTAACCACTTGCCTACTGGGCACTTTCACCCACTTCCTGACCAGGCCAATTTTTAGCTTTCAGGGCTGTTGCACTTTTAATGACAATTTGCTTGGTCATGAAAAACTGTACCCATATAACAAATTTAGCATTTGATTTAAGACAGATATAGCTTTCTTTTGGTGGTATTTAATCACCACTGTTTTAACCACTTAAGCCCCGGACCAAAATGCTGCCTAAAGACCCAAGGGGTTTTTACAGTTCGGGACTGCGTCGCTTTAACAGACAATTGCGCGGTCGTGCGACGTGGCTCCCAAATAAAATTGGCGTCTTTTTTTCCCCACAAATAGAGCTTTCTTTTGGTGGTATTTGATCACCTCTTCGGTTTTTATTTTTTGCGCTATAAACAAAAATAGAGCGACAATTTTGAAAAAAATGCAATATTTTTTACTTTTTGCTGTAATAAATATACCCCAAAAACATATATAATTTTTTTTTTCCTCAGTTTAGGCCGATACGTATTTTTCTACCTATTTTTGGTAAAAAAAAATCGCAATAATCGTTTATCGGTTGGTTTGCGCAAAATTTATAGCGTTTACAAAATAGGGGATAGTTTTTTTGCATTTTTATTTATAATTTTTTTTTTACTACTAATGGCGGCGATCAGCGATTTTTTTCGTGACTGCGACATTATGGCGGACACTTCGGACAATTTTGACACATTTTTGGGACAATTGTCATTTTCACAGCAAAAAATGCATTTAAATTGCATTGTTTATTGTAAAAATGACAGTTGCAGTTTGGGAGTTAAACACAGGGGGCGCTGTAGGAGTTAGGGATCACTGTGTATGTGTTTACTAGTGTAGGGGTGTGTGGCTGTAGGAATGACGTCATTGATCGTGTCTCCCCTATAAAGGGGATGACGCGATCGATGCGTCGACACAGTGAAGCACGGGGAAGCCGTGTTTACACACGGCTCTCCCCGTTCTTCAGCTCCGGGGAGCGATCGCGACGGAGCGGCTATAAACAAATAGCCGCGCCGTCGTCCCGGATCGCTCCCCGAGCGGACCCGACCTCCGCATGTACCGGGGGGGTCCCAATCAGACCCCCCACCCACGTCTAGCAGAGGACGTACAGGTACATGATTGTGCCTGTCCGTGCCATTCTGCCGACGTAAATGTACATGAGGAGGTCGGGAAGTGGTTAAAAAATGTTGCTAAACAAATGAAAAAAAAAAAAACGTTTCTTTGTTTCAGTTATAACATTTTGCAAATAAGTAATTTTTCTTCTTCACTGATGTGCGCTTATGAGGCTGCACTAATGGTCACTGATAGACTGCACTGATGGGCATTGATGAGGAGGCACCAATGAGGTTGCACTGATAAGACGGGACTGATGGGAACTGATATTCTGCACTGATGGGCCACTGATGGGTACTGATTAGGGATGAGCTTCGAGTTCGAGTCAAACTCATGTTCGACTCGAACATTGCCTGTTCGCCTGTTTTTGGGGACCTGGATCCTGCCCCAGGGGACAGGTATCAATGCAAAAAAAGTTTTAAAAACTGATTTTTTTTCGGGAGCAGTGATTTTAATAATGCTTAAAGTGAAACAATAAAAGTGCTTAGAACTGTCCCTGCACAAAGTGTCACTTCTGAAGGAAAAAAAGGCATTTAAAATCACTTGCATTTATAATGAATTGTCGGCTCCCGGCAATACAGAGAAAAGTCATTCATAAAAAAAAAAAAATGCGTGGGGGTCCCCCCCAAATTCAATTGCCAGGCCCTTCAGGTCTGGTATGGATAGTAAGGGGAACCCCGCGTCAAATTAAAAAAATAAATTACGTGGGGTTCCCCCCAAATATCCATTCCAGACCCTTCAGGTCTGGTATGGATTTTAAGGGGAACTCCACCCCAAATAAAAAAAAATGGCGTGGAGTTCCCCCCAAAAATCTACACCAGACCCTTTACCTGAGCATGCAACCTGGCAGGCCGCAGGAAAAGAGGGGGGAGGGGGGGGCCCCCTCTCCTGAACCATACCAGGCCACATGCCCTCAACATTGTGAGGATTCTTTGGGGGTCTGTGACCCCTCAAAGCACCATGTCCCCATGTTGATGAGGACTATGACCATGCCATGTCACTGGGAAAGCTTGGGCTACATAAGAGCTGTGACTGCTGAAGCCGTGTCATTCCCGGGCTGTCTCCGTTGGAGACAGGTGATGCGCTGGATGGACATCTCATCGCTGGATCCTGGACCTGGATAAAGAGGAGATCTTCTCATTGCTAGACCCCAGAGTGGAGATCACCCATCGCAGGATACCGACAGCGTTGGAGCGGAGACCGAGAGTGGATTACCACCGCTGGAATCTTTATTTTATTTTTATTTTTCTATTTTTAATAAATGACTTTCCCAACGGTGTCTGAGTTTTTTTTTTACAATTGTTACCCTTTCTTTGAGAAATGGTAGAGGTACAATGTACCCCATTACCAATTCACATAGGGGTGCTGGGATCTGGGGATCCCCTTTGTTAAAGGGGTCTTCCAGATTCTGATAAGCCCCCTGCTCGCAGACCCCCACAACCACCGGGCAAGGGTTGTGGGGATGAGGCCCTTGTCCCTATCAACATGGGGACATGGTGCTTTGAGGGGTCACAGACCCCCAAAGCATCCTCCCAATGTTGAGGGCATGTGGCCTGGTACAGTTCAGGAGGGGGGCACTCTCTCGTCCCCACCTCTTTCCCTGCAGCCTGCCAGGTTGCATGCTTGGATAAAGGGTCTGGTGTGGATTTTTGGGGGGAACTCCACGCCATTTTTTTTTTAAATTTGGGGTGGAGTTCCCCTTAAAATCCATACCAGACCTGAAGGGTCTGAAATGGATATTTGGCTAAAACACCACTTTTTTTTTTTTTATTTGTCGTGGGGTTCCCCTGAATATCCATACCAGACCTGAAGGGCCTGGTAATTGAGTTTGGGGGGACCCTCATTAATTTTTTTTTATGAATGACTTTTCACTGTATTGCCGGGAGCCGACAATTCATTATAGCCGCGAGTGATTTTAAATGAATTTTTTCCTTCAGAAATGACATTTTTGTGCAGGGACAGTTCTAAGCACGGGAAAAAAGCGCTACTTCACAGGCATACTATACACCCCCCCCCCCAGGTACGAAATTTAAAGGAATATTTCACTTTTATTGTTTCACTTTAACCTCCCTGGCGGTATGATTCTGTCTGGAATTACGTACCAAAAGCGGTACAATTATTTTGCAAGGAAATTTGGTGATTTGTACTGTAGGCCTGTAATTTTTAGGAATAACTCACTTAAATCTGACCAAAAAAGAGTCTTGTTGGCATCCCGGGTATGACATTTTTAAAAAAAACAAAATTATAAATTATAATATAATAAATAATTATAAATAATTATAACAAATAATAATATAATTATAATAAAAATTATTCAATAATGTAATCAACTCAAAATCACTGAAATCTGCTCAGTTGCAGAATTGTCGCTGTCATTATTTTTTTTTTTTATGACGAATTTCCCCACAAATCGCTATCGCACAATTCTGCAAGTGATTATAATTTATTATCGCTGTTTTCTAGCTGATCTAAAACCATTTTTGACATAAAGGGACACTTTTGGACAATCTACAGATTGTAGGCAGAAAGAACAGTTTTTATTATATAAAAGTACATGTAGGGCACTGGGCAGACCACTAGGGACAAGGGGGGTGTGTATTTTTTACATACAGTACTGTAATCTATAAGATTACAGTATACTGTATGTATAGTGTTTGTTTACTTTTTTGAATTTGGCGCCGTTCTCCGCCCCCGTGCGTCGTAACGTCGCAGGGAACGGAGATCGGCGGCACACGGGGAGACTGTGAATCGAGCGAGGACCCGCTCGCTCACACAGCGGGGTGGCATCGCTGGATCCAGGGACAAGGTAAGTAACTTGCCTGTGGATTCAGCGAGCAGGTAAGCCGCGCTGCTGCACACTCTGCACGTCCACCCCGAGCGTGACTCGGGGATACTGATCCTAACATTGAAAACCCACCCCGAGTCACGCTCGGGTTTACCGCTAAGGGGGTTAAACATTATTAAAATCACTGCTCCCGAAAAAACTGTGACAGTTCTGAGGAAAGGAAATGCTGATAACCAGCATCTGTTTACATGGGATCAGTTGTGATTGGACACAGCTGATTACATGGTAAATGGCTGCTGTGATTGACCCTTTACCTTGATCTGTGATTGGTTGTGTGCAAGGGACAATTCCTATCCACTCATAGGTAATTTTTTTTCCCACTGTATCTATAGAATGAGCCATGGTAGTTGCACAGGCAGACCATCAAATATATCTGCCTTTGTTTATCTCCATTACATGATGGATTGATGATACTGGTAGTATACCCAGGAAAGGTAAGTTGTGCTTGCTTTCTTTTTTGCCAAGATCGACGTATTTTCTGTGATTTCTGAAAATGTTATTCGCCTTAAAATGAATACATCCACCTACCACCATTTAATATGTTTGGGTTTTGATAGACTTCAGTATAAATTGGGTAATTGAAACTGAGCTGATAATAACATTGAACTTTAATTGGAACTCATCTTCAGTGAAGAGTACTATTGAAAACAACCAGTAAGTCTAGAGATATAGGCAACTGAATTATATGCGGATCTTAACTTAAACTGACAAAGTTTAGCTAGGTCCCATCATCTGACTTATTTAGCCTTCCTACTGGTCTTTTATTATGATAAGCACCCTCACTGACCAATAGTCATATGCTTTGAAGTGTTAGGCTCCATTCACATCTAGGCGTTTTCACGCCAGACGCCAGACGCTCGTGCCGCTGGAGGGGAGATTTCACATTGGTGTCTATGGAGATGGTTCACATCTCACGCCGAACGCCGAAACGCCGTACGCCTGCCGCCTGAAAAAAAGTCCCGGACCCTTTTTTTCAGGCGGCATTGGCGTTCGGCCATAGACAACAATGTGTTGTCAAAAAAAAAAAAAAAAGACCCGTTTTGTCGCGGCACATCGCGGGTTAAATAAGCCGCAATTTGTAGCGGCAAAATACGCCGAAATACGCCGCTTTACAGTGTGAATGCGGCCTTAGAGCACGCTCTATCTCATGTAAACAAAGCTTCCCCTGCCTCCAGCCATCTGTCAGTTATATACTTATCTGTCCCAGATTCATCACTTTCTGTGGACTTTCCACTCAATGCTGTGGAGAGTAGGGATGGACCAAAGTTTTTTTTTTTTTTTACCACCTCTATATATGACAGCTTTGTATTATCAATGATTCCGAATGAAGAAACAGGTTCAGGCACCTGCTGCATTTCTAACAGCTGTCCATGTGACAGGGAATGCCTGGCCACATAAGCAAAGGGGCACTGTCATGGCGGTCACATGATCAGAAAGCTTTCGGTTAGGCACTGGTAACTGTACTGGGAGCGCACAGGGCGCATGCTATTGACAGAAATTACACAAATATGCATCCTCTCATACTAGGCGCCAAGATGCTGCATATTTGTGTGTGGCTAGCACAAAGGGGGGGTTAAACTATTTTTGGTGACAGATAATGCATGTATGTCCAAAGAATGGCTACGAGCTTATCTTAAACATACTGACATAAGTTGTTCTATGTCTGCACACACACACACACACACACACACACACACACTTTTGACTATCAGTTCTCTGTATTTTAGCACATTGTGGGGTTTGGTATAAAAACATCAGTAAGTTTCTAATGAATGTCATTGATTAATGGATGCTCTTGATATATGATACTACTTTATACCAGGCCAGATGATTGCTGTCAAGCAGCGCCTTTATAATGGTGAAGATTCAGTAATCATGACCATAAATTCTTATTGTGAGGATTTACTTTGACACCTGTCTTTGCAGGCTGAGATACTTAACAAGATTAATAATTACAGTCAAGTGATATGCCAAATGGAAAGCTTTGACTTGTACTCACCGATGCACATTGATAATTATTCTGTGGAATCAAAGGCTAGAACATTTTCTACACTTCGCAGAAAACACAGCCACCATAAAATTCCTATTCAGTAAGCCGCTGTCAAGGTGGACATATTTTTAAGTCTAAGCTTATATTTCCCCCGCAGTGATTAAATGTGAAGCAAAAATTGGTTGTACAAAAATTGAGTTTCTTTGCTGACACTTAAATATAAATGGAAAACAATATAGTATCTTGCTAAACATACCAAATTTTTTTTGTATATTTATAAATGGCACATCTAAGTGAGGGTTTCACATCTTTTTGCCTTTAGGGCTGATAACATAATTTCTTTGACTATCACTGAATAATCACAAACACTGTACACTGCATATTTAGCATTTTTGACCTCCAGTCTGTAATAAATAGAAAACAGTGGCCTGGATTCAGATAGGAGATACGACGGCGTATCTCCTGATACGCCGTCGTATCTCTGAGTCTGGTCGTCGTATCTATGTGCCTGATTCATAGAATCAATTGCGCATATATATCCCTAAGATCCGACAAGTGTAAGTGTGTAAGTCTTACACCGTCGTATCTTAGGCTTCAATTTCACGCTGGCCACTAGGTGGCGCTTCCGTTTGTTTACGCGAGGAATATGCAAATTACTATTTACGTTGATTCAGAAACGAACGACCGCCCGGCGTTTTTTTTTTACGTCGTTTGCGTTCGGCTTTTTCCAGCGTATAGTTACCCCTGCTATATGAGGCGTAGCTAATGTTAAGTATGGCCGTCGTTCCCGCAACGAAATTTGAAATGTTTACGTTGTTTGCGTAAGTCGTTTGCGAATACGGCTGGACGTAATTTACGTTCACGTCGAAAGCATGACAATTTGCCGACGTCATTTGGAGCATGCGCACTGGAATTCAGTCGCGGCCGGCGCATGCGCAGTTCGTTCGGCGCGGGGACGCGCTTGATTTAAATGATACACGCCCCCTACCCGCCGAATTTGAATTCTGCCGGGTGATTTACGTTACGCCACCTCAACTTTACAGGCAAGTGCTTTGTGAATAAAGCACTTGCCTGAAAAACTTGCGGCGGCGTAACGTAAATGACATACGTTACGCCCACTTAAAGATCCGCTCTCCTATCTGAATCCGGGCCAGTATGTTCAGTTCAAAATGTTCTATGCTGCCCTTCATTTCATTAAATGTTTACAAAAATAATGATGTAACCAACTCCCGTGCTCTTGGGCCAACTTAAAGGGGTTGTAAAGGTACAGTTTTGTTTTTCCTAAATAGCTTCCTTTATATTAGTGCAGTCCTCCTTCACTTACCTCATCCTTCGATTTTGCTTTTAAATGTCTTTATTTCTTCTGAAAAACCCTCACTTCCTGTTCTTCTGTCTGCAACTACACACAGTAATGCGAGGCTTTCTCCCTGGTGTTTATTGTCGTGCTCGCCCCCTCCCTTGGACTACAGGAGTGTCAGGACGCTCTCTATGTTGCAGATAGAGAAAGGAGCTGTGTGTTAGTAAGCGTCCTGACTCTCCTGTATTCCAGGGGAGGGGGAGAGCACGACACTCCACACCAGGTAGAAATCCTTGCATTACTGTGTGGAGTTACAGACAGAAGAACAGGAAGTGAGGATTTCTCAGAAAATCGAAGGATGAGGTAAGTGAAGGAGGACTGCACTAAGGTAAAGGAAGCTATTTAGGAAAACAAATTGTACATTTACAACCCCTTTAAATATTTAGTTTTACCAAGTTAGATTTTTCAGTCATACTTGAGTTTAATAATGAGTTCCTGGCTTTTATATATTTGGAGACTCCATCAGTGAGACATAATTGCTTAGTTCCTGGATCTTTTTATGCCCATCTTGAAGTTTTAAATATTCCAACCCACCTCTTGGGGATCTCTTTCTCCATAATATAGGAAAAAGAAAAGCAACAAGGAGAGTGAAACACTTTCCTAACAGCTACATAAGTTATTAAATTGGGTACTACAAGCATAAAACAAACTGTTGAGTGATGTAACTTTTCTCCTATTGAAATATTGCAAAATATTGTGCTATGTACCCATATTCAGAGCCTGAGATGACAAGGGTGGTCCTTTGCACAGTTCCTGTCTGAGAACCCCTGGAAGTTAAAACAGGGTCTGCAGGGATGATTGAAGTGCACAAGTACCAAGGTTGAGACACTGAAGACTGAAACTTGGGAGTGCTCGTATTAAATAAACAGGGGTGCAGCTGGTGGTAATTTTGTTGTAAATGGAGTGAATTCATAAGCCAGGTGCAGGTAACATCTGAGTAAGAAGGCTTAAAATCTTAGGCAGTATCAAAGCCAGGAACAAGCAGAGCTCAGCAACTTTCAGACAGTGAGGTACAAAATTGATGGGCAGAATTTTGGTCAGATACCCAAGCAGAGGTCAGTAATGGAGATAGGCAGACAATGGTAATTTCTTTTTAATATTTGAAAAATGAGGTGTTGCCTCCAAAACAGGTTGTACATGCCCTCTTCACGTTCCCATACCTGCCAAGATCGCGGAGGATGGCTGTTGATGCCACCGCTGTTTCCATCTCCCGGCGGGTCCAGCTACCAGGTCTCTGACAGCTGCTGCCATTCTGTAGACTCTGGCTTTTACCCATTTGACATTGAGTTCCCTCCACGATCCAGCAACACTTCTCTTGCTTTTATCTAAGTGTGCTATATTTGTTTTTAATAAATGTTATGATAGATTCACTCCTGTGCTTTGACAATGTATGCTCTCCATACACTACTGTAGATCCTCCTGCTCTATTTTGCCTGAGCTACGGAATCTGGGTTTCGCTTATCCACCCCATCATCCATCCATCCCATCATTTTCCATCCATTTAGAGATTCTTCTTGATGTGTCCCAGATGCAGACCTGTCTGATCCAACTCATCACTCATTCATCTATCCATCCATCCTGGATTTTGCACAGCTGTTTACCTTACACAATCATTGCCTCACATCTTCCTCTTGTGGTTTCATTCACTTTGGACCAGCATTTCCTGGGACAAGTAGTTTTTCCCCTTTTTATCAGTATTTAGCAGGGGTGTACCTAGAGCATTTGGCACCAGGGGAGGATCATCATGCCTGTACGCACTCAGCCCCCTTATTCCTGTATGCACTCAGCTGCTACCCCTCACACCTGTACACACTCAGCTGCCCCCTCATACCTGTACACACTTATATGCCCCCCTCACACCTGTACACATTCAGATTCCCCCTCCAACCTCTACACACTCAGATGCCCCTATCACACCTGTACACACTCAGCTACCCTCCCTAACACCTGTACACATTCAGCTGCCCCCCATACCTGTACACACTTAGCTTCCCCTCTCACACCTGTACAGACTTAGCTGCCCCCTCACACCTGTACACACTCATCTGCCCACTCACACCTGTACACACTCAGCTGCCCCCACATCTGTAGACACTCAGCTGCCTCACCTCCTCACACCTGTACACACTCAGCTGCCCCCTCACATCTCTATACACTCAGCTGCCCCCTCACACCTGTACACACTCATCTGCCCCCTCACACTTGTACACACTCAGCTGGCCCCCACACATGTACACACTCAGCTGCCCCCCCACCACACACCTGTACACACTCAGCTGCCCCCTCACACCTGTACACACGTAGCTGCCCCCTCACACCTGTACACACTTAGCAGCCCCCACACACACATCTGTATACACACACAACTCTGCCCCTGTACACAAACAGCCTACTCCCTTGTACTCACAGCCCCCACTTTTAAGGTGGTCTTCCTTGTCCCAGGTCTTGATTTCACTGGCAGCACACATGAGGGGCACACATACATGAAGCAACCAGAAGTGTCAGTATAGAGCTCAATGTGAGCTCAATGACACCGAGCAACAGAAGCTGCCGACTCGCACAAACACAGATAGCCAGCACAGCTACAGAGCACCTCCTGCACCCGCCACTGCCTTGTCCCAGTTCTGATAGCCATCCTGAAACCCCCAAATGTGTGGCACCCTGGGGAAGACCGCCCCCCGCTCCCCCTGTAGGTATGCCACTGGTATTTAGGCTCTATTTACACCAATGCATCTTTTCATGCTTTTTGCTTTTTGCTGAAACACAGGACATTTTTTTAACATAGGTTGCTATGGAACATTTTTTCTGCAAAATTGTGCTTTTTTTGCATTTTTGGTTCAATAGACTTCAATAGAGAATCTGCAGAAAAGCATGTAGTGTGTTTTATTGCTGCAAAATTGCAAACTGTATCGTTGTGAAGCCTAAAGCCCCATACACACCATCAGTTTCCCTGCAGGTTTTTCTCTTTAGGTTTACCAAAACCATGTAGTGCAAGGGCCTGCCTGATTGCATACAAATTGAAACTCTAATGCCGCGTACACACCATCACTTTATGTGATGAAAAAAAATGACGTTTTTAAAAACGTCACTTTAATTGACTGTGTGTGGGGGAAAACGTCGTTTTATGTCTTGTAAAAAACGACCAAAAAAAATTGAAGCATGCTTCAATTTTATGTGTCATTTTTCAAAAGTGCACTTTTTACTTCACAGAAATTGACCGTGTGTAGCAAAAAACGTCGTTTTGTAAGACGTTTTTTCATCCACGCATGCCCAGAAGCTACTTCAATGGTAAAACGTGGTGGAACGTAACCTCACTTTGCAAGAACATTGTGAGAAAAACGATAGTGTGTAGGCAACTTCGTCTTTGAAAATTGAAGCTTCAAAAACGTCATTTTTTACTTCACAGAAAGTGTCGTTTTTTTTCATCACATAAAGTGATGGTGTGTATGCGGCATTAAGGTTTGACCTCATATTAGATGGTTTTGGTAAACCTGAAGAGAAAAACCTGCAGGAAAACTGATAGTGTGCATGGGGCTTTAGAGTGCATGTGTTTGGGACTTTACATTGTGAGCGCTAAGAGTACACATTTTCTCAGGTAAAAGCAGGGTCAATAACAAACTCAGAAAAGGACCATTTCACGTGGACGGCTGTTCTGCCGCAGTTAAAAGCATGTTTCTTTCTTTTGAAATTCAAGACTCCAGGCACAGCGATCGCTGCATTTGTACACTGCAATTAGCTGCGTTTACATGCATTAGATGCGGTTGGTCATTATTGTCATCCCAAAGCAACCGTTTTTATTTTGATGTGCTTCCTGTTATTTTTTTATTTTGTTCACGCTGCTATCCGCAGCTGACACAGTCTACTGTGATTACCTGCAGTTATGTGCAGATAGCACATAGCATCATTCCTGGACGCAGTCAAATCTATTTTTTCTATCTGCACCAAACCGCACGTAACGAAAACCGCAGCTAAACGCAGTATGTGAATGGGGCCTTGGGAAAACATTGTGTGCATTTAGCTGCTGTAGATAACTGGAGAATCCACAGCTAAAAGCACCATTCTATCCGTCCATGTGAAAGAGACCTAAGTTTCAGGATCAGGAACACAGGAGAAAATACTGAAAAATCATTCAGCAATGATCCTGTGCAATGCTCAGGTTTAAACAGCACTGCCCATGCATGTGTAGTGGTATGTGCTGGCTGATGAGCAAATGTTTGCAAACTATATCTCGTGTAGTTAGGCTTCTATGCCATGTGGGGCGCGCACACAGGAGTCTCCGTGACCGCCGGGTCCTCCGGACCCGGCTGATCACGGATCGCGGTAAATCGCCGCTGATAGCGGCGGTTTACCACGTGATCGCTCCGTCCAATGACGGAGCGATCACTAGTAAACAAACCGGCGTCATGTGATGACGCCGGTTCCTCCCTCTCCTCTCTGTACCGAACGGTACAGTGTGAGAGAGGAGAGGGGAGAGAGCGGAAGCAGCAGCAGCTGCTGCTGCTGCTGCGGGCTGGATCTGTGACACATGCAGTCACAGATCCAGCCATCCATCCCTCCCTGTTCAATACTCTGCAATGTCCCCATACTCTGCAATGCCCCCATACTCTGCAATACCCCCATACTCTGCAATGCCCCCATACTCTGCAATGCCCCCATACTCTGCAATACCCCAAAATACTCTGCAATGCCCCCATACTCTGCAATGCCCCCATACTCTGCAATACTCCACAATACTCCGCAATACTCCGCAGTACCCCGCAATACTCCGCAATACTCTGCAATACCCCACAATACCCCACAATACCCCACAATACCCCGCAATACTCCGCAATACTCCGCAATACCCCGCAATACCCCGCAATACCCTGCAATACCCCACAATACTCTGCAATACCCCACAATACTCTGCAATACCCCACAATACCCTGCAACGTCGTCTATGGGGATTTTTAAGTAGCGAAGTTTGGCGCCATTCCACGAGCGTGTGCAATTTTGAAGGGTACAAAAACAAATCTCCTGCGCTCCGGTATTCTTTGGAAAGATTTTTCAAGAAAAAGGTGATACTCAATAGCAACTCAATTAAAAGGTATCTTCCAAAGTCTTGCAGCCCTCCTCTGAATCGCTGGAATTCACAAAACTAAAGGAAACAAAAGAGGAAAAACGGAGGGCGCACCGACCTAGTGTGATACTGTTTGGTGGATTTTATTAAATCAATAAAAACAAATCATAATACTCACAAAGGGAGTGTTAAAAACAGGCCTTGAATCACAATGCAGCAAAGAACCAACACCATCGGCATAGCACGATATTGTTTCGATCCGTGACCGTGGCTAGGGCTGACGCGTTTCAGGGGAGAACCCCTTTCCTCAGAGCTAAAAGGTCTGCAGTGCTTCCTCACCCTGAGGGTGAGGAAGCACTGCAGACCTTTTAGCTCTGAGGAAAGGGGTTCTCCCCTGAAACGCGTCAGCCCTAGCCACGGTCACGGATCGAAACAATATCGTGCTATGCCGATGGTGTTGGTTCTTTGCTGCATTGTGATTCAAGGCCTGTTTTTAACACTCCCTTTGTGAGTATTATGATTTGTTTTTATTGATTTAATAAAATCCACCAAACAGTATCACACTAGGTCGGTGCGCCCTCCGTTTTTCCTCTTTTGTTTCCTTCAATTTTGAAGGGTGACATGTTGGGTATCTATTTACTCGGCGTAACTTCATCTTTCACATTTATGCAAAAGAATGAAGAAAAAATACTAAATTTGCCAAATTTTATAACAGAAACAAAGAAAAATTATTTTTTTTACAGAATTTTCAGTCTTTTTTCTCTTATAGCGCAAAAAATAAAAAACCCAACGGTGATTAAATACCACCAAAAGAAAGCTCTATTTGTGTGAAAAAAAGGACGAAAATTTCATTTGGGTACAGTGTTGTATGACTGAGTAATTGTCATTCAAATTGTGAGAGCACCGAAAGCTGAAAATTGGTCTGGTTATTAAGGGGGTTTACGTGCCCAGTGGTCAAGTGGTTAAACTGTATTTGGTTCTAAAAGCTGAAGGTGTTTTTCCTTCATGCATTCTATGTATAAAGGCAAAAACCCTTCTGTGTGCAGCCCCCCCATTATACTTACCTGAGCCTAATCTCAATCCAGTGATGTGCACAAGAGCAGCTGCTTTCCCAACTCTCTCCCTCCATATTTGCTCAGACACAGCAGTCACATCCAGTCACAGTCTTTGAGAAAGCAGGGTTCGGGAGTGAGCATGCATGAGTGCAGGGGGGAAGAGCCCAGAGCACCGACAAGGAAGAGGAGAGAAGGATCGGGGCTCATTTTTTATTTTTTTTATTCCTTTAGTATCACCTTAACTATTGTCTTCCTTATTTCCCCTTAATCCCTTTTATAAATTATTGACTTCCTATTTTTATATATTTTTTTAGATTCTTAGATTCTTTCTGTTTCTTATTCTTTCTTTTCCATCGCCATTCCTTTTAATTTGTTTACTACTTTTAAGACCAAACTCCAGACTTGCCCCTCCTTATGTTTTTACACCCCCTTTGGACAACCCTTGGACCATCTATATATAGATATGTCTTTTTTCAGGTGTCTTCAGTCCTGTCCAGTGACATCACAGGTCCTCTTCACCCTTTTATAAACACTTCATCCCAAATGATACAGAGAATGATACAAAGAGTGGTGCTATGTAATCACACTGTTGTTGGAAGTATTTTCCTTTGAGCTGAGGGTAGGGCCTTTTGACAAAGATAGAATTAAACTTTAAGAATATGTGCTATTATATTATAAAGCATTCCATTTTTTTTTATTGTGTTTTATAACTATTTCAATTGCAATAAAGTATTTTAATGTTACAGTAATATTATATTATATACTGTTTACAATTTTTTACAGAGCTGTCATTGCCATTTTTTCATAATTGATATCAGCGCAGTTAGGAATTTATTGTTTCGAAAATAAACATTAAAATAATAATTTTAATAAATTATGTTTTATTTTCCTACAATAAAACCTGCAAGCTCAATGGATTCATTACAGTTCATTAATGTCCATGACTGAAATGAAATATGTATAATTGTTTACTGGCAACAGAAATCTCATATGGCAGCACAAAACTGTTTGTTCAATAAAAATAATGGTAATGACAAATGAAAGCACTAATGGTTATTTAAGGAAATTTTTGTTGACAGCTTATATTACTGTATTTATCTTACTACATTTTCATTAAGTTTACACTAGAGTAAATTGAAGATAGAGTAGAATGGCTACATTGTATAGTAAAAAAGGAAAGGACACAACATGAAATGCTAGTTACTGGTTAAACTCACCTTTTCTGTAAGGCCCAGCTTTACCTCCTGGTAGAAATCAATGTAAATCGAGTCAGTGGGTTGATTTAGTAAAAGCAAATAGACTGTTCACTTTGCAAGGAAGTTTGTCCAGAGATCAGTGATTGTGTTGAAGTTTCACTTTGCAAATAATTCCAAACCACGTGCAAGGAAAATAAAAAATAACATCAAGTTTGCTTGCACATGATTGAATTATAAAAGTCAGCAGAGTTTCACCACATTCACTAAGTTCTTGGGCAAGTTCTCTTGCAAAGTGCAACTTACCAAGTAAGTTTAACAGCCTATTTGCCCTTAATAAATCAACCCAGCGTGTTTTGTTGGAAAAGATGAAGTAACGTAATATGAATGGATGTCTCAGCCCAGCAAACAACTGCTTAGCCTCCCAAAAAATATATTATGTCTAGTTTATTTTCTTGTGCGCTGGCTGAAATCTTTCCAAATGGACCTTAGTACAACACAGATGTTCACCAACAAACAAGAGCTAACCTGCTACCCCTAAGATGAAGTCAAGTTGAAAACAGCAAAGTAAAAATGGCATTATAAAATATTTAATAGTGTGGAGACTCTTTATATACTCACCTTTTGGTGCATTTTAGTGGTAAGAAATATATAAGGCTTTTTCTACATGTATTGCAAATTTATGTTTTCTATTTGTTTGTGTAATGTTTTCCAGGAACTCCTGCTTGTTTCTACATTCTAAAACCTCTTGGAAGGGTAAGCAATTTCCATATAAATCAGACATAAGTTGTATTTAACCTCCCTGGCGGTATGATTATTTCAGATTTTAGGTGCTGAAAGCGGTACAATTATTTTGCATGGAATTGTAGGCCTGTAATTGTTAGGAATAACTCACTTAAATCTGTCCAAACCAGAGTCTAGTAGACATCTTGGGTATGATAAAGTTTGAAAAACAAAATCATAAATTATAATATAATAAATTACTATAATTAATTATAACAAATAATAATGTAATTATAATAAAACATATTCAATAATGTAATCAAATCAAAAACACTGAAATTTGCTCAGTTGCAGAATTATCGCTGTCATTACTTTTATTGTTTGATGACGAATTTCCCCACAAATCGCTATCGCTCAATTCTGCAAGTGATTCTCATTTATTATCACTGTTTTCTAGCTGGTCTAAAACCACTTTTGATGTAAAGGGACAGGAGGAGCAGATCAGCTAAAGCGAGCAAGAACATAGCAGGGAGGGGGATTTTTAACTTGAGTTCTGTAGTCTTGAACGATTCTGAGAAGTCGATTCTTGATAAAGGCCTCAAGTTCGTCCCCCCTACCAATCTTGACAAATTCCATACCTTTATGGATATACACAAATTTGTGCGAAAACTAAACATAAAAAGGTACATGTTGGGTATCACACAAAGTAACAACACAGCGACTAGTCAATATGTTCACTCGGGACTAGCCAACGCTTCCCTTTTCAATCCCCCAGGGTCCCTGGCACCATCCTTAAAAGTCTTTAGGGACGTGCTTATCAGGGATCTTGACATTATGGAGGTCAAAAAGGCCAGATTAAATAAATCCCTGCAAGAGGGCCTGGATGCTTTATGTAGGAATAAAAATCTTATTATAAGGCCAGCTGACAAAGGCGGTGGTATTGTAGTCTTAGACAAGGTTGACTATCTACGGGAACTTCATAATATAGTGGATGACACTAACACCTATACTGAATTACCGAGTGATCCCCGAGCCTTGTATATTAAGAACCTTAAACTGTTGATAGACAGAGGTCTCTACGAGGGTATTCTGACTCCCAAGGAGAGACTACATCTGATACCTAAAGCCCCACGGACCCCAACCATTTATTATTTGCCCAAGTTACATAAGGACCCGATCTGCCCCCCGGGACGCCCCATTGTGAGTGGGATAGATTCCATCACGTCCCGGGTGGGCAGATATATAGACTTTTATTTGCAACCTTTGGTAAAACAGATCCCCTCCTATATAAGGGATTCAAAACACATTATTAACCGGCTCTCCAACCTCGTTCCAACTAGAGACCTGTGGATGGTCACGATTGATGTGACATCCCTGTATACCATCATTCCACATCATTTGGGGTTTGAGGCGGTACAGTACTATCTGGAACGTGATTCGGGCCTACAGGAGAAACAGGTCCACTTCATCATGTCCCTGTTAAAATTCGCTGCGGCCTCGAATTATTTTTGGTTCGAGGGGAAGTTTTACAGGCAGGATACTGGTGTAGCCATGGGGGCCAAATACGCCCCCAGCCTGGCTAACTTATTTATGGCCAAATGGGAGGAGGATGTCATCTTAGATAATAATGTACCTCAGATTGCTCTTTGGGCTAGGTATATCGATGACATCCTCCTCCTATGGGCTGGTGGGCATGAGGACTTATTGTCCTTCATAGCTTCGCTTAACCAGAATGATAGGGGCATACTGCTTAAGTTCGAGGCTAGCCAGTCCGAAGTACATTACCTTGACCTATCTATTAGAATAGAGGGTGATGGGTTTGTAACATCTACCTATTTTAAAGAGACGGATAGGAATGCATTTATACCCACCGACAGCTGCCATTATAAACCTTGGATAGCAGGAGTACCAAAGAGTCAATATCTCAGACTTAGGCGAAACTGTAGTCACATTGCTGACTTTACAAATCAAGCTGAGGTCCTAACGAGGAGATTCTTGGAGAAAGGTTACCCCCTGGATTCGTTACTGGAGGCTAGAGAAGGGGTTTTAAACATGAATAGAGCTAATCTCTTGACTGATAAGGTTGGTGTACAGGGGGACGGTTTCCCTAAGGACGTGCCTTTTATCACAAACTTTTCAGTCCAACATAAAAATATTAAACAACTCATTAGCAAACATTGGCATTTGGCGCTCAATGACAATGTACTAAAGGAAGTTCTTCCAGCTAAACCTAGAGTTATCTTTAGAGGGGCCCAATCACTAAGGTCCCAATTAGCCCCCAATGTCCTTAATCCCCCTACCGGAGGTATGGGATTCTTTGAACAACTTACGGGCTATTATAAATGCAGGAAATGTAGAGTCTGTACTCTCAATTCCTGTTCACAGAGACGCACCACCACCTTTAACTCTACGGCTACAGGTCAGGAGCACACCATTAAACCATGTATAACTTGTGCTTCCACGGGGGTCGTCTACTTATTGCAGTGCCCTTGCGGCCTACAATATGTGGGCCGTACCAAGCGGAGTCTCCAAATCCGGCTTAATGAACACATAACTAACATCTTAAGCGGATTTAGAAACCATTCTGTTTCGAAGCATTACCTGCTTAAACACGATAAAAACCCAGCGAATACATTATTCCTAGGAATAGACAAATACAAACCCCATTGGAGGGGGAGCCATCTGGTCAGGTCCATCTCAAAGATGGAAATGAGCTGGATATACCGGCTTAAGACATACGCCCCCTACGGTCTGAACATAGAGACAGACGTTAACGCTTTCATTAACAACGCGTAGTTTGAATTCCCGTTAGGCTCTCCCAGATGTTGTTTACTGTCCAATTGCTGTCTGTCTATTGATCTATGTATATAGTCGAATGCACACTGTTTAAGTTGTTAAACCCACGGTGGGGTGTGTGAGACCCCCAGCAGACGCCTGTCTATATTTTCATGGGACTAGTACAGGGCCAATAGTATTATTTCTCAACACAGGGTTTTTCAGAATTTCTATTAATTAGGAATATTGATCTGGTTGAAACTCTTTAGTGGGAGGTGGTGTCACACCTCCCATCAACCTGGATTCCCTTTTTAATATTTGAAGTTTATTTTCCTTCTGTACGGACGTCATTTTCTAAAAACACTTTTTCCTCTTTTCTATTTTTATGATTATTTATTTACACATGTCCATTTTTGACACATGCGTTTTTGCATTCACTTTTATAAAGCATAATATAAATATATTGTTATGCATATTTTTATAATGTCACATATTTTGATTAGGAGGACTATAGGTGTTCCATTAATTTTGTAGTCCAATCCTTTCCAAAGGTATTTGTTATTCACTTAAGAGATATTTTTGGCACTCATTAATACTTGTTCATTGATTTATACACTATATATCACAATGCACTTTAATAATCTCTCCACGGTGGGCCCGGAGTTCGGCAGCTATCGGTCTCCTGTGAGCTTCATTGTGGATTGATGCTTATGAGGATTTCCTTAAGAAATTCCTTTTCACTCGTTTTTTCGTTTATTTGAAATTTTGGTGCACTTTCGTGAAGCCACCATTAGATGGCACTGTATTCCTATATGCAGATATAGGTATTGCCACGGCGCATAGCGTGGGCTTGTAATTTTGATCTCATCACTGCTTAGGGGTTTGGTGCGAGAGTGCCCGATCGCAGCCAACTGCCTACATATATATTTTTTAAGTTAGGTTTAATTGTTCTCTTTTTACTAAGTGTAACACCGCTCACGTATTTGTTCATCCATCTAAGTGGGTTAAGGTAGAGGTTAGTCTAGTATGGGCATGTTTGCCCATGACCAAGATGGCGTCTGCTGTACAGTTGCTCACACCCCAGGGCGGGTTCTGAGCCTATAAATGGGATGACGCACCGCAACGCCCTATCCCATTGATAACGTCCAATGACGAAACGCGTCTGGGAGGACGTGCGGTGACGTCATCACGTTTGGTATACGGGCATTGCTCTGATACTCGCCGGCCGGCAAATTTGAATGCTCCTTGTGTTTTTCTCCGAATGTGAGTAAACCTTTTATTGTTTTATGGTTTTATTAAATACCCTATCCCACGGAATTATGCTATGTCTGCTGTTTCCCTTTTTTGTGCGGTGACATCATTCTATAATATCGAGGGTGCAAGTGGTGCTTCCATCTAGGGAGTGGGATCTCCCCAAAGGCCGCGGCTGGGTCACAGCCGACTGTGGTTTAAGATTGAAGCTCTGGTAAGCTGCTCCTATTACCGGTGGTGGGATTTCACATTTTGAGTGCTGTTTATCACGGTGGACCGTCACTTACAGCTCTGTGTGTCAGGGGAGAGATCGACATATCCAGGAAGTGGGCTTCCCCCCCCCCTGCTTTCCTCAAAGGCCGCGGCTGGGTCACAGTCGACCGCTGTTTTAAATCTATGATCTGGTAAGCAGCTCATGACTCTGGTAACTTGGCTACACACGAACAATTGTGGATCATCTGGGTAGGATCCACTATCCCATACACCAGTATCGTGGAATCCCTGGAAAATTTTATAGACTTTCCTTTTCCAAATCCTGATTTTATTCCAATTGACTTTTTAATTAATGAGTCTGGGTGCTATGGCGCAGTTTTAACCCCTTCCTTTCTCGACACTTTTTGGTTGCTATGGACAATCTCCAGTTTACAGGCAGAAAGAACAGTAGGCATGGGAAAAAAATAAGCATGGCATCACAGCATCATAGAGTTGTATGGGACCAAAGCGAGCGACGTGAAAAGAAGCTGTGATGCCATGCTTATTTTTTCCCATGCCTATTTGAATCAGCTAATGTGTGAGTAGCCTGTATTTCGTTTTTACTGAATTAAAAGTCATTTGAACCCAGCGGAAGCTCTTAGATATCATTTTATCTCTCTGTATGTTCCAGTTCATGTTTTGTTGGTGGCTACACTGAGGATTTGAATTATTATTGTGCTTCCTGGAGATACGTTACGCCGGCAGATAGATAGACAAATCTATCTGAATCCGGCCCACAATGTGCTGCACCACCTTTAGCAGCTCATCTCACCATTTGAACTACCCTTAATAGGTCAGTTGTGCATGTTGTGAGATCAGCGAATGGTTATTTAATGATCTTCCTACCCTCTACCTGGCAACAGCTGCCATGTCAAACATGTCAGTCTCAGGTGGGATAGTGGAGCTTGGTAAACATGCTGGGGGTATATAAACATAGAACTTATGACCTATCCCTCAATCAAAGCCAACCCCCAACAAAACAACCCAATAGTTGCTGTGCAAATATCCCAAAGAATAGATATTGTATGCAAACAAATTACAGCACAATACTATTTAAAATAATGCAATACTGTATATATAACCATCCCCTGCGAAACACCTTTAAAGTGCATTAACCACTTAAGCCCCGGACCATATTGCTGCCCAAAGACCAGAGCACTTTTTGCGATTCGGCACTGCATCGCTTTAACTGACAATTGCGCGGTCGTGTGACGTGGCTCCCAAACAAAATTGGCGTCCTTTTTTCCCCACAAATAGAGCTTTATTTTGGAGGTATTTGATCACCTCTGCGGTTTTTAGTTTTTGCACTATAAACAAAAATAGAGCAACAATTTTGAAAAAAATGAATATTTTTTACTTTTTGCTATAATAAATATCCCCCAAAAACATATAAAAATATTTTTTTTCCTCAGCTTAGGCCGATACGTATTCTTCTACATATTTTTCGTAAAAAAAAATCACAATAAGCGTTTATTGATTGGTTTGCGCAAAAGTTATAGCGTTTACAAAATAGGGGGTATTTTTATGGCATTTTTATTAATATTTTGTTTTATTAGTAATTGCGGCGATCAGCATTTTTTTCAGTACTGCGACATTATGGCGGACACTTCAGACACTTTTGACATTTTTGGGACCATTGGCATTTTTATAGTGATCAGTGCTATAAAAATGCATTAGATTACTATAAAAATGCCACTGGCAGTGAAGGGGTTAACACTAGGGGGCGGGGAAGGGGTTAAGTATGTTCCCTGTGTGTGTTCTAACTGTAGGGGGTGTGGCCTCACTTGAGAAATTACTGATCTTTTGTTCATACATTGTATGTTTACCCGCTCTGTAATGAGCAATCGCGTGTGCCCGGCGGCGATCGTGCCCGCCGGGCACGCGCACGGGAGTCTGGGGGGCGTGCCCCCAGTGGCCTACGTTATACTATGGGCTCTCGCGCAGGGGAGCCGACTTGCCGCCGTAAAAGGATGGTGGGCGGTCGGCAAGTAGTTAGTTCTACACTAATACATTAATGAATGCATTAATACACTAATTCTGAAAAGAAGCATACTCATAAAGCCATAACATTATAAAAATGAATAAACTGCCTCAACTAATAAGACACTCATTAGGGGGGGACAATAAACTAAAACAGTGCAAACAATGTGCAAAATTACCCAAAAGCAATGCAAATAATCTAACAGACAACAAATACAGTGCAAGTGGTCCAAAACATGGAAAAGTGTTCTCAAAGTATTAGTCCACCACACTGGTATATGATGAAGATCCACTCTCATTCTTGGTGCATATGGAAAATTGCTTTATTTCCATACCCAACTCAGTCACCCACTGGTAGTGCCACACTCACCACTTAGGGTAAGGTGGTCAAATATAGCATGTACAAAAAGGGGTTATCCAGCCAAACTTGAAATCTCCCAAGGTACTGGCAGCTTCCAGAGACTATCACATACAACTTCATTAATTATGCATACAAGAGAACGTGAAAACTATTTTGCACAACATATTTAATTTATTAAAACTTCTAAAAACATAAAACGCCATTTACTCACTTTAACATAGGTTTATTTATTTGTGAGGGCGTTATGACTTTATGAGTATGTTTTTTATACATGTTTGCACAATTATATGCACAGTAAAGTATGTTTGCACCACATTCCTTTGAAAAGTAAACAGACTATGTGCCTTTAGTGTGTCAACCCGCATGGTCTGCATTAACAAAAATAAAAAAGGTATTACTTTCTGATGAGAGGATCTCTGAAGCATACTTTTAAACATATTTCCACTTTTGCTGTTAAATTTGAGAAAACTCCACTATGTTTCTTATGTGTCCCCATTTACACAGCATACCTAAAAAAGTTAAAAACATATTTCTTACCTTTTTGATGTTTCTAAGGAGAACATGTCATAAATCTGTCCTCATTAACATACAATCCATGAAACTCAGCCTCTAAACCTTAAGGCCTCATTTCCACTGGCGTTTTTACAGCCACGTTTTTGAGCGTTTTTTACAGCTTAAAAACGCCTGTCCATGTTATTCTATGGCTTCATTCCCACATATGCGTTTTTGAGCTGCAAGTGGCATAGACGTTTTTGAGCTGTAAAAAAAACGCTCAAAAACGCTTAAAAACGCGACCGCGGCATTTTTAAAGCTGCAGCTCTTTTTTTTACAAAATAAACATGGACAGGCGTTTTTAAGCTGTAAAAAAGGCGAACAACAGTGGCTGTAAAAACGCCAGTGGAAATGAAGCCTTACACCGTTCATAGGACCGACAGTGTTCAAATCTAGCTATAACTGATAATGGAGATCCCACTGCACAGTAAGAACAGTATTCATTTTGGCAAACACAGCTGCCCAGTAGCGCATAAACAAGTTAGGCTATGTGAATGAGAACAAATAACAGATACAAAGTTGATGTTATCTGCAAAAGGGGAAACACACTTTAAGAAGCACAGCTTTCCAACTTTATTACATCTCAGATTTCTCCTTTAACCTCCCTGGCGGTATGATTCTGTCAGAAAAAACATGCTAAAAGCGGTACCATTATTTGCAAGGAAATTTGGCGTTTTATATTGTAGGTCTGTAATTTTTAGAAATAACTCACTTAAATCTGACCAAACAAGCTTCTAATAGGCATCCCGGGTATGACATTTTTTTAAAAACAAAATTATAAATTATAATATAATAAATAATTATAAATAATTATAACAAATAATAATATAATTATAATAAAAATTATTCAATAATGTAATCAAATCAAAATCACTGAAATTTGCTCAGTTGCAGAATTGTTGCTGTCATTATTTTTTTTTTTTTATGACGAATTTCCCCACAAATCGCTATCGCACAATTCTGCAAGTGATTATAATTTATTATCGCTGTTTTTTAGCTGATCTAAAACTATTTTTGACATAAAGGGACACTTTTGGTTGCTATGGACAATCTACAGTTTGCAGGGAGAAAGAAACGTTTTTATTATATAAAATGACATGCATGACACAGGACAGACCACTAGGGACAGGGGGGGTGTGTTTTTTTTACATACAGTACTGTAATCTATAAGATTACAGTATACTGTATGTAAGGTGTTTGTTTACTTTTTTGAATTTGGCGCCGTTCTCCGTCCCCGTGCGTCGTAACGTCGCAGGGAACGGAGATCGGCGTCACACGGAGGCACTGTGTGAATCGAGCGAGGACCCACTCGCTCACACAGCGCGGTGGCATCGCTGGATCCAGGGACAAGGTAAGTAACTTGTGCCTGTGGATCTAGCGAGGCAAGCCCGAGTCTGACTCAGGGTTTCCGCTCGCAGCAGGAAAATCTAACCCCGTGTCAGACTCGGGAAGACCGCCAGGCAGGTTAAAACATTTTTTTTATATTAGACTTTTGCCTGCAAGGAAAGTAAGGTTTTAACCGATGTTTGTGCCTACTAACGATCGTTTTTTTCCCATCGGTTAGGAATCAATCGGTTAAATTTAAAGCAAGTTGTTTTTTTTTAACCTATGGTTAAATAACCTATGGGGCCTACACACGATCGGTTTGGACCGATGAAAACGGTCCATCAGAACGTTGTCCTCTGGTTAACCTATCGTGCGTACAAGGCCTTAATGTTTGCCCTTTGGAGTAACAAACATTTTTAAATACCTTATGATTCCAAAGATATCAAAATTATTCTCTAGAGTTGTTCTGTATTTATCATTATCTGTATTCAAACTCAGAATATACAGACAGCTGTATCAAATGAAAAAAATCATTTTTATAATGCTAAACAATATGTGATAAAAGCCACTTTCACATATGCATGGCTACAACACACTCTATTAAATATTTACTGTTATCGCTGATAATATCCCTGTAAGCAGCTTGTTGCAGCTGTAAGTCCATTGTCATGGATGGAATGTTCAAAAAATGCTAATAGCTTGTCATTTTCCATCACAGCATATGTTGGACACATCCAGCTGAAATGAATTTAAAGACTTAAGTAAAGGATGAACCATGATCATATCTTTTATTGTATTAAAGTGTCTATCAGTTTAATATTTCAAGAGACATGCAACAGATTTAATCAGAAATAGTTTATTGTGGATGAGCTGCTGAGCCATCCGCCTTGAATATAAATGTCCTTCAGATAACAGAACACCTGCAGCCAGCCAACTGACAATGCAATAGTTCTCAATTTACTAGCTAAACAAGTGCTAGTTGAGATATAAGGAGGGTTACATGACAGTTTTTCTTTTCTCTGAGATACTGTCCGGAATAGCCACTGTAGTAGCCAGAAGAAGTGAGAGTGATTCTAATGAAGGTTATACTATTAGATAGGGTTGGCTTTCAATAAGTAAGCACAACAATCTAAATTAACCCCTTCAGAAAGATTGTACTAGTTCAATTTGACTACAGATTCGTTTTCTTTGTATATTTTGTTGAACCTTATTATTCTTTTAAAGCCAACAGGTAGTAGAGCCATGCTTACATTAAACTGAGCCTATGCTTTGTCCATTCTGTGTGTGGTTAACTTGATAGCCTGCCTTCTGCTTTTCCTTACCTTCTTCATATTTTCACACTGATCAGGTCACCCAATGGAGCCGTAGGAAAAAGCCCAAACATGTTCTTGTTGGTTTAAGTCATTGATTGCACATGGTTGGGGCCTCTCCATCCCCCACCTCCAAGTCATGATGCTTAAACCTAGCATTTGTATTTTTAAGTACCCAGCCCTGCATAGTGATAAAATAGGATTGTGTGCATGCTTTTGCGTATGTATGGGAGAGCTTTTATTTAAACCCATTACTTTGTCCTGAAGAAGAAAAAGTGCAGGTTAATTTTAAAATCGCAACCATTCCATGTTTCTGAATTGTGAAAGCTCCATGCTTGATACACATATGAAAATGTATGTTCACCCATGAGAACATGCATGAGCATGGAGACATTCACTGAAGATTGTTTGTCACCTGCAAGAATTGAATCAACTAACTAAAACCTTCACTATTCCATACACAGTTTTTCTCCAATGTGGCAACTATTTATTACTACAGGACAAGGGTGTGTCTCCCTATGCACCAATAGCTACTGGATTAAAATATAACCTTTATTTAGGATTTTATTAAACTGTATATAAAGAACTGTGTGTGCTTATTTACTTTTAGGGAAAGGCTGAAATCAACCACAAAGAAATGGAGTATCACAAAGTAGAGTATCATACCCTTTCCAAATCAAAACGCCATTAGAGGTGCCAGATTCAAAATCAAAATCAAAAGGTACAGTGACTTAAGGGACAATAATTCAGCTCCCCTGTTCACTGTGCTCCCTTCATGTGAGAAAACTGAACTATTCCAAGCCTACCACAAATAAAACAAGGAGTCACCAGCCCCCTCCCCAATAAACAATGTATACCCTCAAAAGAAATATATTCAAACAGGGTTTCCAAAAAAAGCAATAGTTGTGTTGATTAGTCCAGTTTTCAAGAAACGGGAATGGAGTGAAAATATTCTAATACAGGTGGTTCTCAAAAAATTAGCATATTGTGATAAAGTTCATTATTTTCTGTAATGTACTGATAAACATTAGACTTTCATATATTTTAGATTCATTACACACAACTGAAGTAGTTCAAGCCTTTTTATTGTTTTAATATTGATGATTTTGGCATAAAGCTCATGAAAACCCCAAATTCCTATCTCAAAAAATTTGCATATCATGAAAAGGTTCTCTTAACGAGCCCTTAACCTAATCATCTGAATCAACTAATTAACTCTAAACACCTGCAAAAGATTCCTGAGGCTTTTAAAAACTCCCAGCCTGGTTCATTACTCCAAACCGCAATCATGGGTAAGACTGCCGACCTGACTGCTGTCCAGAAGGCCATCATTGACACCCTCAAGCAAGAGGGTAAGACACAGAAAGAAATTTCTGAACGAATAGGCTGTTCCCAGAGTGCTGTATCAAGGCACCTCAGTGGGAAGTCTGTGGGAAGGAAAAAGTGTGGCAGAAAACGCTGCACAACGAGAAGAGGTGACCGGACCCTGAGGAAGATTGTGGAGAAGGACCGATTCCAGACCTTGGGGGACCTGCGGAAGCAGTGGACTGAGTCTGGAGTAGAAACATCCAGAGCCACCGTGTACAGGCGTGTGCAGGAAATGGGCTACATGTGCCGCATTCCCCAGGTCAAGCCACTTTTGAACCAGAAACAGCAGCAAAAGCGCCTGACCTGGGCTACAGAGAAGCAACACTGGACTGTTGCTCAGTGGTCCAAAGTACTTTTTTTGGATGAAAGCAAATTTTGCATGTCATTCGGTAATCAAGGTGCCAGAGTCTGGAGGAAGACTGGGGAGAAGGAAATGACAAAATGCCTGAAGTCCAGTGTCAAGTACCCACAGTCAGTGATGGTCTGGGGTGCCATGTCAGCTGCTGGTGTTGGTCCACTGTGTTTTATCAAGGGCAGGGTGAATGCAGCTAGCTATCAGGAGATTTTGGAGCACTTCATGCTTCCATCTGCTGAAAAGCTTTATGGAGATGAAGATTTCATTTTTCAGCACGACCTGGCACCTGCTCACAGTGCCAAAACCACTGGTAAATGGTTTACTGACCATGGTATTACTGTGCTCAATTGGCCTGCCAACTCTCCTGACCTGAACCCCATGGAGAATCTGTGGGATATTGGGAAGAGAAAGTTAAGAGACGCAAGACCCAACACTCTGGATGAGCTTAAGGCCGCTACCGAAGCATCCTGGGCCTCCATAACACCTCAGCAGTGCCACAGGCTGATTGCCTCCATGCCACGCCGCATTGAAGCAGTCATTTCTGCAAAAGGATTCCCGACCAAGTATTGAGTGCATAACTGAACATAATTATTTGAAGGTTGACTTTTTTTTTATTAAAAACACTTTTCTTTTATTGGTCGGATGAAATATGCTAATTTTTTGAGATAGGAATTTTGGGTATTTATGAGCTGTATGCCAAAATCATCAATATTAAAACAATTAAAAGGCTTGAACTACTTCAGTTGTGTGTAATGAATCTAAAATATATGAAAGTCTAATGTTTATTAGTACATTACAGAAAATAATGAACTTTATCACAATATGCTAATTTTTTGAGAACCACCTGTATAGTAACATGTTTCTGTGACAACAATTTACCATTCGCTGAGGCTAGATATTCTTTTAATTCCTGCTTCCCTCTTCTTCCTCCTCAAAATGTAACCTACATAAAAATATAAAAAACATGGGTTTTACCCATTTGCTATTTTATCCAAAGCTTAAAAATAATAAAAGTGCACAAACTTGAATGTGATCTCATTTGATATCACATGTAACTGTTTTACTTATTTTTTTTTTAATTACGTACATAGTTGTACTTTTGTTTTAAATAGGGGTTGATGACCAAATGCATTGACTCTAAGACCCCTTTCACACTTGGGCATTTTTCAGGTGCTTTGGCGTTAAAAAAAAGGTAATGTAAAGCGCCTGAAAGAAGCCTCATCTGCAAATCTCAATGTGAAAGCCTGAGTGCTTTCAGAGCCCTTTCAGACTGCCAGCACCCAAAAAATGCTGGTAAGGCTCTGCTAAAACCCCTTTCACACTGGGGCATTTTTCAGGCGCTTTGGCATTAAAAAAGCGCCTTAATGGCAAGGGGCGCTTTACGAGCGGTATATTCAACGCTCCCAAAGCACTGCAAAGAAGCTGCTTGCAGGACTTTTTTTATGCCCTGCCAGCTCAGCGCCTCAGTGTGAAAGCACTCGGGCTTTCACATTGGGATTGCAGATGAGGCTTCTTTCAGGCGATTTACAGTCGCGTTTTTTAACGCTAAGACCCCTTTCACACTGGGGCATTTTTCAGGCGCTTTAGTGTGAAAGCACTCAGGCTTTCACATTGAGATTGCAGATGAGGCTTCTTTCAGGCGCTTTACAAGCGTGTTTTTAACGCTAAACCGCCTGAAAAACGCCCCAGTGTAAAAAGGGGTCTAAGATATTAAACCCAGTTTATTATGAAGGACCGCCTGATAAAGTGTTTCTATAGTAAGTTAATCTGTCTCTCACTGACCATTATTGAGGAAAGCAGGTGAAGAAAAATGTCTGCAGAATATTTACGCTTTTATCTAAAAATGATAACACCTACTGACCATAATGACTCTGTTATGAAGACATAAAGTAGGTCCATTAATGAACAGGAAAAGTCACAGTAAAAAAAAGAACAAAAGAGTAATAAAATATATTTTAAAAAGCAGCCTTAATCATAAATTTGTATGTAAAATGATCTGTCTAAAGTTGACAATGGTGATAATATGATGCAGAATTATTGGAGCACACTGTGTCATAAAGATGCTCTGCATGATACGTACATTCGCAATATGTAATGTACTGATAAATGGATTCACTTATCACAATCCTTTTTATCACATGGAACTACATGGCGATTGTCTTGACATGCATAAGCAATGGGATTACAGTACAGATACATGAGCCATAATTAATTCTATCTTTGCTGAATACATTTAAATATTTAAGCAAGGACAAACATTTTAGTACTAGTGTGTATACATCTGTTAGAGTATGAAATTATATATTATTGATACAAGAACTTTTATTTTAAAAAAGAGCTTAAATAGGGAAATTTCTGAAGTTTGTACATTTCTACTAAATATTAATAAAACACCAATATAAAGTTTTTGCTATTGTTTTATTCATGCATTTATTTGCCAGCTGAGCATTGGTTTGTTTGCAAGAAAACTAGGTGAAAGTGTTCCCAAGCCTGCTTGTAGATACAATCCAACCACTATATTCTGACTTTCCAGTTGGACTTAACTGTTATATTACCAATTGATGGAATGTGCTCTCTCTCTCTCTCTCGAATGCTCTCTGTGGTGAATAATTAACAAAATGTTTTATTTCCAAGTACCAGAAACTGTTCAATTGTGCGCCAATGCAAGTAGTAAAAATGCCCTTGAGTATGTCTCTGGGAATGTTTCTTAGTTTAACATAATAGTTATGGGCAGACTGGTTAGGCAGGAATAATACTACAAAATAGATTATGAAAACTGTGCAAATCTGAACTCTTTACAGCAATGTCTGATGACTCAGTCATGGTCACATGTGGCTGCATAGCATAGTCTCTATGAGACTCTATAACAAAGCTAGCTAAGAATCACTACTTAACCACTTCAGTCACAGAGGATTTTTTTCCAGAAATAGTGCTTTCTTTTGGTGGTATTTGATCACCTCTGTAGTTTTTTTTTTTTTGCGCTATAAACAAAAAAGACTGCCAATTTTGAAAAAAAAGCAATATTTTTTGCTATAATAAATATCCCCCAAAAATATATAAGAAACACATTTCATTCTCAGTTTAGGCCGATATGTATTCTTCTACATATTTTTGGTAAAAAAAATGCAATAAGTGTATATTTATTGGTTTGTGCAAAAGTTTTAGCGTCTAGAGCAGGGATATGCAATTAGCGTACCTCCAGCAGTTCCAGAACTACAAATCCCATCTTGCCTCTGCCTTTGGGTGTCATGCTTGTTGCTGTCAGAGACTTGCTATGCCTCATGGGACTTGTAGTTCTGCAACAGCTGGAGGTCCGCTAATTGCTTATCCCTGGTCTAGAGAATAGGGGATAGATTTATGGCATGTTTTATTAATGCATTTTTTATTAGAAATGGCGGCAATCTGTGATTTTTTTATTGTGACTGCAGAGGCGGCTCTAGGCTTTGTGAGGCCTTAGGCAAAACTTAGACATGAGGCCCCAATCATGCCTCTAAATGGGAAAAATAATTCAAGAAAAAAAAAATAGCGCCATTTTTACAGAAACCTCCCTGCTCCCCCCCCCCCGGCCCAGTCCGAACCTTCCTCCTGGCGGGTTAAGCAGGGGTCGGCAGCTCCGCCTTCACCTCTAGAATTTGTCTGCAGCGGGCAGCGTTCTATACAAAAGACAGTAATCCTTTACCAGCCCAACCTGCTCACTCTGCCAGCTTGGGGACACTGACTGGGGATATAAGACCAAAAGAAATGAGCATCTACCCACCCACTACTGCAGTGATATCTCATATATTCATAATTAGTCGCTTCCACAGAAAATGGATCAAAGCCGTAGCCAGTGCAATGCATACAGAACAGGGGGGTGTTATCCCACTGGAAAACCAAGAAGTGGTATCCCTGGGGACAACTAAGGGGCTACTATGGCAAAGACGGACAATATTATGGATAAAAAAGTTTAATTTAGCTTGTAGAAAAATAATTATACAAAATATAAATAAGCTGAAATATCAAAGAACATTAATACCATTTGAGCTAAAAAGCTCTATTGACACATCTACAGAGAAGGCCGGCCAATACTACACCAATGAACAAAGTTCATGAAGGTGTGACACAGAAACCACATAAAAACACTAACAATGGACAAACATAAAAGACAACAGTGATGACGATCCGGACACCTAATGAAGCACTTCTGCTGAGGATTCTGGCCAAATTAGACCTTAAATGTGGCCGGGGATAAAGGAAAGTCAAGAATGATCAGCAGACATGGCCCTGCATGGAAAAACCAATGAGAACCAGGTAATTGCTGCGCAGTACAATGAAAGTGCATGCAAAATAAAATAAAATATGTAGCATAAAGTCCTGTCAAGTAGAATGAAAAAACACCAGAAAAAATATATATAATAATCAATGGACCCAATAGAATGACAGTTCTATGCAGGTTTAACAACCTGGAAGACAGGAGCAAAAAAAGGGGGAAAGAACAATTGCAGTTCCTTTTTTGTTTCCAATGGTTTCAAAACGGGAGGGAGGAAGAAGGAAAAACCTTTGATGAAGGCAATATGTATCGTTCATGTAATTACATGCTAGATAGCAACAAGGCTGGATGTTCAAGAGCAAGGCATATACAGCCCCCCCCCCCGGAATCCTGATACGAGTGCACAGTATAAGCAGTGGAACGATCTTACCCGTTGCTGAATTGGTAGATTCGGGACGGCACTGTATTGACGTATCTTCCTATCACCTGCTTGGCAGATATGCTGCTGACAGCGTCTGCGAACCTCCAGATGCGTCTGTGTTTGGCAGCATATATGGAAGAAAGACCAGCCGTGTAATAGATCATGCGCTCCAATTTGCTTCTCCCGCGTAAAATAACAAGTCTGGTTATTTGTGGGGGGCGTGAATGCCTTGTGTGTGCACGGATGAGGTCGGGGGTAGTAGTAGATGTTCACTACGGCTCGCTCGTGCCTTCTTCTTATCCTCCGGTTTGAAAATCTCTTTAGTTCCCGCTGTGGTGAGGGCGTTGTTGTGGTGGCGTCCGTCGCCCAATGACGTCAAAGCGTTTCGCAATGTGGGTGCGTAGCTTCGTCTGGACAGGACACTGACCGGGGACATTCCCTCCCATTCTATCACATACATCAGGCAAATTAGGTGGCCACAAGGCCCCTGAAAGCGCAAGGCCTTAGGTGACCGCCTTCTTAGCCTAATTTGAGAGCCGCCTCTGCGTGACTGTGACATTATGGCAGACAAATTGGACACTTTTGACGCTATTTTGGGACCATTGTCATTTTTTCAGCAATCAGTGTTAAAAAAATGCACTGATTACTGTGTAAATTACACTGGCAGTGAAGGGGTTAACCACCAGGGGGTGAGGAAGGGGTTAAGTGTGTCTTAGGGAGTGATTCTAACTGTGGGGGGCTGGGCTATGAGTGACACGACAGTGATCACTGCTCCCTATGACAAAAAGCAGTAGATCACTGTCCTGCCACTAGGCTGAACAGGGAAATGCCTTGTTTACATAGGCATCTCCCTGTTCTGGAGCTCCGTGACACGATCACGGGACACCGGTGGACATCGAGTCCACTGGTCTCGTGGGCACGGTCACAGAGCTCATGGCAGGGGCATTCTACAGGTATAGGTACGTTGCTTTGCGCAGCTGTGCCATTCTGACGATGTAAAGAGGTTTAAAGAGGTTGTAAAGTCAGAAGTTTTTTTATTCTATGCATTAAGATAAAAAGACTTCTGTGTGCAGCAGCCCTCTTGCCCCCCCTAATACTCTCCCTCCTGATTGGCTGAGACATAGCAGTGGCACCATTGGCTCTCACTGCTGTCAATCAAAATCAGTTAGATAATCAGGAGAGAGAGGGGGCGGGGCCAGACCACAGCTCCATGTCTGAATGGACACACAAAGCTGCAGCTCGGCTTGGGTGCCCCCATAGCAAGCTGCTTGCTGTGGGGGCACTCAACAGGAGGGAGGCACCAGGGAAGAGGAGGATCCTGGCTACTCTGTGCAAAACTACTGCACAGAGCAGGTAAGTATAACATGTTTGTTATTTTTATAGAAAAAAAACGAGACTTTAAAGCCCCATACACACTATCAGTTTTCCTGCAGGTTTTTCTCTTCAGGTTTACCAAAACCATGTAGTGCAAGGGCCTGCCTGATTGCATACAAATTGAAACTCTTAAGGTTTGACCTCATATTAGATGGTTTTGGTAAACCTGAACAGAAAAACCTGCAGGAAAACTGATAGTATGTATGGGGCTTAAGACTCTAGTCTGGCTGCCCAAATGCAATGGAGATTCTCTCACATGGCTGCAGATTATTTGCCCAGAACTTCTGCCTCATCAGGCATGGCCTCTGTGAGCTGCTGAGTGATTATTCTTTCTGACTGTGCCCAGCAACCCAGGGAGTTGCCTGTATCTGAGCATGGTGAGTACAAGGATACTCTGCTACACTTAAATTTTCTGTTATTTAATACAACAGTAAATACCAGGAAAATACTTCAAAAATAGGTTAATCTCCTGAAAATGTGTTTCCATAGAAAGATTTCCACAATTTTGTGTTCAGAAGAACTTAAATTTTTCACTAACTTCAGTCTAGATGACACTGGTTATCAGAATATATAAAAGGACTGAATCTCAATGGCGGGAACAAAAAAATAGCTAAATATATCTGACATGGTTCTAACCCCTCACCATTCTGTCTAAAATATAAAAGGATTTGGCATTAAATACAGTACACATAGAATTCTAGATTTTTTGTAGCTTTAAATAGAGGGAGAAAAGGGATAGGGAGGGAGAGGGGACTCTCCAATAGAAACCTAGACAGATAAAATTAGGCATGTGCAATTTTTTAAGTTACGAATATGTTTTCCGTCAATTTTCGTTATTTTAGTTGATTCGTTAACATGCGAATAAACGAATGGTTTAGCGCAATTAATAACGAATAACGATATTTTCAAAATAACGAATATGAAAAACAACGAAGATACGAAAGATGAAAGAAACGAAAACATAGAAACAACGAAAATACCGAACCCCAAAAAAATAATAATTACGAAAAACAAAATGAACGAAAATGCAAACTTACTAATATTCGAAGACCGAAAAGAAAACAACCGAAATGCCGAACAAAGACTAAAAAACGAAAATCAAAACTAACGAAAAATAAATTATGAATCTTCGGAAAACTGAAATGAAAACAACGAAAATACAAAATAATGTAAATTAGCTTTCGATAGTACTGAAATATTTCTGGACATTGACCAATAGCCACTGAGCGCTGTCCCTTTCCTCTGAAGAGGTTTGTTCCTTCCCCAATGAGCTTCTTTCTCATTACCTCCTGGCTCCTTGTGTCTTTTTTCTGTGTTAGACTGCAGCGCATCTAATTTCTAGATTTGTATTTGTAATATCTGACATATTTTAGTTTTCTTCTACGTCAGACTTCATTCTAGACAGGGTGTGTGTGCTAACTAAGACAGTCAAGTCAATCACAGTAAAGTACAAATTACAAAATGACGACGAGTAGTGTGTCGAATAAACGTAAAATGTATTCTAACAGAATTATGAATGCAATAAAATCTACAAAAGTACGTTTTTACAATCAAAGGAAATTAGACACGAAAATACGAATGATTATAAAGCAATGAAAATATATTTCTTGCGAAAATACGAATGCGGCATGATGGAAAATATATTGTAAATATAAATAGCAAAACAACGAAAATTAAACTAACGTAAAAACGAAGGAACAAATAAAATCATTTTAAAAATACGAACACGGCAGAATACAAAATATAACGAAAATACGAATCTCGATTCAACGAAAAATAAACTAACATAAAAAAACGGAAACGGAAAAAAGAGTGTTACGAAAATACTAAAGAGTACGAATACGATAACTAACGTCTTACGAAATTACGACTCGTTACGAATCACGATAAACGAACAGAAACAAAACAGAAATAAACAAAATTTTTTGCTGTGCACATGTCTAGATAAAATAATTTTTTCTTTGGTAGAGTAGGTGGAGGCTACCATGATATAATTTACTGATCTGCATGTATGATGCAAAACACTACAAAATGTAAAATTATTGGTTAAAAATTTTCATTCACTAGAGTGAAACTGGCCATATCTTTTTTTTTCCTCAGTCAGCTGGCTAGTAAAAAAGAAAAACTTAACAGCTTCCCCTATCCACACATTTGAGGTGGATGAAGGAATCCTCTCCACTGTGCTATTGTATTCTGACAGTGGGACTCCTCCAGCGTTAGAATCCAATGATCATGTGCTAATCGAGTACACATTTATTCAACAGTCCTGTTTGATAGGAGTTGATAACAAAGACTATGACTAGGTATCACCATCTATTTTTTACCTGACAAATAACAAAGGTGGTCTTGGTCTTCTGAATATTAATGTTTACAATATGGTGTGCTTATTTTTCTCTGCTTTCTTACATACTAAGATATGAAATCTTCCTTCGGGTTTAGAAGCAAATCTTCTTTATAGGGATACAATAGTTGTGTTGAGAGAGGTGAGGGATGTCTCCTTATGTTTCAAAGCATTTGCCAAATCAGGATAATCCTTCATTCCCACAGAGTAGAGAGTATGTAGCTTTTCAAACCTAGAAACAGAACGAGTTGACTACAGCAGGTCAATTGTATCATAGTAACTGTTAATCACTGCAGTCAGTTGAAAATATGTCTATGGAATTTATTATTGCGAGACAGTACTATCTCTATTATCTACAGATATCTAGTTATTGAGGCTCTTGCTGAAGTGACAGGAATTGTGCTTTTAGGTTCAGTTTTCTGGACAAGTAGTTAGCTAGTAAGCGGCAACAACTATATCTGGTATATATCTTCCTTTAAACAACACTTTTTCTAAATCAATGGAAAACATAAGTTGAAAAAAACTGAAGTGCAGATTTTATGTATGAACATTTTTTTGGGAAAATAATTGGAGGGATATAATATAGTTTGTTAAAATCATTATAAACAAGAGGTTGAGAGAAACTCAATTTAATAGTATACATAGATCATATATTCCTTCCATAATAAATCCCTCCTTTATGAATGCAGCAGTATGTCCTAAATGTAAAATTGAAAGCCTTGCATTAGTACATTGATTGTGGCATTATCCCATAATTTTTCCTTTATTTGGGAGTAGGTATATGGATATCTAAATTTGGTTACAGGTATGTTTATTCATAAAAATCCTCCAATGTTACTGCTCAGTTGTGGTCAGGTGGAGGGATTGGGTGCTAGGAATAGCCAGATATCTAATCAGCAGTGAATTAAAAAAATGTTTATTAACAGCTCGAAGAGGTATTATAAGGCAGTGGATTACGAATGCCTCCCCTACAGTTGCTGAGTTAATAACATATATGAAAAAACAGCTGTGTATCGGAAAATTATGTGTGCAACTTTCAAATTATTCTCAAGTTAAACTTTTTTTTAGAGGTGGAAACAAATTATAGACTATACTCTAGATTTGGAGGAGATACAACAATTTGTGTTAAAACTTAAAATATACAGAATTAAAGCAGATGCTATAGTTTGGGTAATCGTCAACTTAGCTCAAAGTAATTAGGGATTAGCTGTTTATCTAGTTATGTCATTAACCACTTACCCCCCGGACCATATTGCTGCCCAAAGACCAGAGTACTTTTTGCGATTCGGGACTGCGTCGCTTTAACAGACAATTGCGCGGTCGTGCGACGTGGCTCCCAAACAAAATTGGTGTCCTTTTTTTCCCACAAATAGAGCTTTCTTTTGGTGGTATTTGATCACCTCTGCGTTTTTTATTTTTTGCGCTATAAACAAAAATAGAACGACAATTTTGAAAAAAATGAATATTTTTTACTTTTTGCTGTAATAAATATCCCCCAAAAATATATAAAAAAATTTTTTTTTCCTCAGTTTAGGCCGATACGTATTCTTCTACATATTTTTCGTAAAAAAAAATCGCAATAAGCGTTTATTGATTGGTTTGCGCAAAAGTTATAGCGTTTACAAAATAGGGGGTATTTTTATTAATATATATTTTTTACTAGTAATGGCGGCGATCAGCGATTTTTTTTCGGTATTGCGACATTATGGCGGACACTTCGGACATTTTTGACACATTTTTGGGACCATTGGCATTTTTATAGCGATCAGTGCTATAAAAATGCATTGGATTACTATAAAAATGCCACTGGCAGTGAAGGGGTTAACACTAGGGGGCGGGGAAGGGGTTAAGTATGCCTGGGTGTGTTCTTACTGTGGGGGGGGGTGGCCTCACTAGGGGAAACACTGATCCTCTGTTCATACATTGTATGAACAGAAGATCAGCATTTCCCCTGCTGACAGGACCGAGAGCTGTGTGTTTACACACACAGCTCCCGGTCCCCGCTCTGTACCGAGCGATCGCGTGTGCCCGGCGGCGATCACGCCCGCCGGGCACACGCACGGGAGTCGGGGGCGAGCGGGGGGCCCCTAGTGGCGGCTGAGAGAGAGGACGTTATACTACGTGCTCTCGCCCAGCCGAGTCGACCTGCCGACGTATAACGGCGGTGCGCGGTCGGCTAGTGGTTAAGAAATATGGCCATACGTAGGATGTGGGCATTTAACTACTCATGCATAGCGTAAAATACTAAATATTTGTTAATCTCCACATAACGAGAACCAGCTCGATATAGGTTGAATTGTGTGTCCATTCTTTATTTACTGTTGTTCATTCTTGAGGCAACAAATAATTTGTCTGCTTTCCAGTAGTTTGTTCTGTGGTCATATAAAATGCATTTGTAAAAAATTGCAACTGATATAGAATGTAGTTCATCCTGCCCTTTTCCTTGTATTCTTCAAACACATTTGAAGCACGCTTGTCAAAAAATCAATTTATCCCCATTTTATAGGACTGACCCCGATTACAATGTAGCTGCCATAAAGCCAAAGGGTTATTTGGCTAGCGGAGAAAAACATATAATAATGCAATGATTCTCCATCAGAAGATAATTTAGATTTTTTTTTACTACACATGATTCAGCCTTGCTGGAAGATTTAGTGTAAATGTATTTGCTACTAACTTGCTACATTTATAGATTTTTTTTTATTTTTATCATTAAAGCAGAACCCCAAGCTAAAATCAGGATCTTAATTATCTGTCCAATATATAAAGCTTTCTTATATAGCAGCTAGCAATAATCTTCTGCACAGTCTAATAACCTTCTTCTCCATAAATCAAAATTACATAGTCAGGTTGAAAAAAAAAAGACACAAGCCCAACCAATAGCAATAGTAAAGGCTCAAGGGTGACTATAAGCTACCAATCCTGTAAAAAAAAATTAGTTCTACAAATATGTACACAGACAGGTTTGGAGTTTCCTTTATTATGCAAATGATTAAAGTGATTGTAAAAGATCACCTTGTAAAACAACCTATTCCATTTAAAATAGAAATTAAAGGCAAAACATTTTTGTATACTGTAGATATAAAAAAACAATTATAAATACCCTTTTTCCTTTTTTTTTATAAATGATCACATTCCTTGTGTTCTCAGCTGCATAAGAGCCGATGAGAAGAGAAGAAGCAGCATCACACTGAGCTTGCCAGTGAATGGCTGTGCAGCGGGAGATTTTGTTCCAAGGATAAGAACTTGGCAAGGGATAGTCTCATCCTGCTGTTGGAACACAGCATTGTATACTGCTGTATGTAGCTAATGTTACATAATGTTTCTATAGTGCACACAGCCACTGCAACTGTTAGCATAGTAAATTGTTAATTTGAGCCAGCTTGATTAAAATTAACTATTTAAAGCTACATGAAACATGAAGATCAGCTTTAGGGAGGGCATATTGTTTAAATGTGTTCCATCACTCATTGGGTCACCCATCATGAAATATACAGTGGCTTGAAAAAATATTCTTACCACTTGAAATTTTTCACATTTTGTCATGTTACAACAAAAAATGTTGGGATTGTATGTGATAGACCAACACAAAGTGACACATAGTTGTGAAGTGGCAGTTAAATGATAAATGGTTTAAAATTTGTTTTTACAAATAAATATGTGAAAAGTGTGGCGCGCATTTGTATTCAGCCCAGTCAATACGTTGTAAAACCACCTTGTGCTGCAATTATAGCTGCAAGTCTGTTTGGGTATGTCTCTACCAGCTATGCATAGCTACAGAGAAAACAAGCTCAAGACCGATGGACTGTTTTCATTGGACAAACTGATCGTGTGTGGGCCCCATTGGTCTTTTTTCCATCAGTGTTAAAAAATAGAACCTGTTTTAAATGTTTCCTTTGGATTAAAAAAACGATAGAAAAATCTGATTGTCTGTGTGGAACTCCATCAGAGAAAAATCCATGCATGCTCAGAATCAAGTCGATGCATGCTCGGAAGCATGCTCGTCGTAGTGTTTTACGTCACTGCATTTAGGCACGGTCAGAATTTAGTCTGATAGTGTGTATGCAAGACTGATGAAAGTCAGCTTCATCAGATATCCGACGAAAAAATCCATCGGATATCCGATTGTGTGTACAGGGCTTAAGAGTTGCTTTAAAACCCATAACAGGTTTTCTTGAAAGATTGCCCTGTATTTGTCTCCATCCATCTTCCCATCAACTCTGACCAGCTTCCCTGTCCCTGCTGAAGAAAATTATCCCCAAAACATGATGCTGCCACCACCATGTTTTACGGTGGGGATAGTGTGTTCTAGGTGATGTTCAGTGTTAGTTTTTTGCCACACATAGTATTTTGCTTTTAGGTCAAAATTTTGATCTCATCTGACCAGAGCACCTTCTTCTACATGTTTGCTGTGTCCCCCACATGGCTTCTCGCAAACTGCAAATAAGACTTTATATGGCTTTCTTTCGTCAAACAGATTTGTGGAGTGCACGACTAATAGTCATCTGTAAAACAGATTCTCCTACCTGAACTGTGAATCTCTGCTGCTTTTCCAGAGTTACCATGGGCCTCTTGACTGCTTCTCTGATTGATGCTCTCTTTGCCTGGCCTGTCAGTTTATAGGGTTACTAAACTTTTTTTTTCTTTTAAACAACAACCATGTCATACTTACCTCCTCAGTGCAATTGGTTTTGCACAGAGTGACCCCGATCCTCCTCTTCTGGGGTCCCTCAGCAGCACTCGTGGCTCCTCCTCTTCTTGAGTGCCCCGTTGGAGAAGCGCTCTCCTTTTTTACACCCATGTGGGTGTGCTCCCATGTCCTGCTGTGTCTATTGACACAGACAACAGATTTTTATAACCTAACCATGCTTTAACCACTTCAGCCCGGAAGGATTTAACCACTTCCTGACCAGGCCATTTTTTGCAATACAGCACTGCGATATTTTAGCTGACAATTGCACGTGCAATGCTGTACCCAAACAAACTTGATGTCCTTTTTTCCCTCACATAGAGCTTACTTTTGGTGCTATTTGATCACCTCTGTGATTTATTTTTTTCCGCAATAAACAAAAAAAAGACAGACAATTTTGAAAAAAAACAAACAATATTTTTAACTTTTTGCTATAATTCATATCCCCAAAAAACATACATAAAAACAACTTCATGATGATGTTTGTTCACTAAGGTTTTCTAAAAAACCTCTGAGGGCTTCATATGTGGCCGAACCAGAGTTTTATAAAGTGAAAGAATAATCATTATATCTCTGGAGTAAATTCCTTCTTCAATATTCTCCTGGCTTTGGTAGACACTGCTTGACACTGCATGCTATTGCTCAGTCTTGTCTTCTACTAGGACCCCTAGATCCTTCTCCATTTTGGAAGCCCCTAGGGGTTTCCCCCTAAAATGTAACTTGTGTTTGGATTTTTACCCCCCAAGGTAATTTCCTTACATTTACCAATGTTAAACATAATTTGCCATGCAGTAACCCACTCCAATTATTTATTCATGTCATCTTGTAAAGTTTCTATATCCTGTTGTGCTGTTATTCCCCTGCATATTTTTGTGCCCTCTGCACACATTGAGATAGAGCTATTTATCACATCAGTTACATCATTTATAAATAAATTAAACAGCATTGGTCCCAGGACAGAGCTTGGGGTACCCCACTAACCACTTTAGACCATTGTGAATATATGTTATTCATCACAACCCTCTGCACATGCCCCCTGTAGCCTATGGTCCATGCCTACATACCTCAGCTTGTAGATGAAACAAGCAGAAATCCGATAATCACACTTATTTTTCCATAGAGTGTGAAAAGAGGCAGTGGCATCCATTTTTAAAAACTAGTAAGCAACACTACTGTATAATACAATAATACAGGATTTATAATACAGGGCTTATAATACAGCCTAGAAAGTTGCAAGAAAAAACTAATCAGTTTTAAACATTGACATTCATAAATTACCCTAACTACATTCTAAGAAATGTGTGTTCATTCAGGATATTTCAGACTCTCTTCATACAAATAGATATTTTACACGGCTACCAGCTAATGGAATGTTCTAGAGGATAAGTGGCTCTCATTTATATGTGCAGCAAATGTATATAGGCAAGAATAATTTAAACACTCAATTTAGTTCTATAACAATTATGTTTTTCATTATCACCAGCTTTGTAGAAAAACCTGTTCCACTAATCAAGATAGATATTATCTGCGTAATACATTCCATTCATGCTTAGCTACAAGTGCTATTGTAGCCACTTCAAAAAAAATAGATTGTTTTATTGGCATGGAATAAAAGATGTTTTGCATTAAAGCTAGAAGGAAGCAAATAAAGTAAGCAGCTGGTAATTCTGCATGTATATCTGTTTGCATTAACACTTGTAGCACCTGCATCAGCTTATTTGCATGTGCAGTACACAAAGATCTATCACTAGCAATTTTCTTAAATGACTCATAAGCTTGTCTACTTTTATTGCAGATATAAGCTGCTATATTGTCAAGTTAGCATTTTCTATGTTACTTTCAACTATTTAAAAAACATCATGGTCTTGAACAGAAAAATTAACTAAACAAAATGACCTATCTTAATGATTGGAGACATCAAGCCTAACCTTTCTTCCTTGAAAGCTTACGTGATTTCATTGTGCTCATTCTGTGGTGTACTATGTACAATAATGTAACTGTCTTTCAATATGTGAGCCTTGCTACTAAAGTTGACATTTTCACTTCTTCTCCACACTGTGAAAAGCATCAATCATGCATGGCATGGAAAATTCACTGAGGCCCCGTACACACGACCGAGTTTCTCGGCAGAATTCAGCCAGAAACTCGATCGGAGCTGAATTCTGCCGAGAAACCCGGCGTGTGTACACTTTCGGCCGAGGAAGCCGATGAGTTCCTCGTCGAGCCAAATAGAGAACATGTTCTCTATTTCCTCGTTGTTCAGTGAGGAAAGTTGGCTCGCCGAGATCCTCGGCGGCTTCACACAGAACTCGACGAGCAAAACGATGAGTTTTGCCCGTCGAGTTCCTCGGACGTGTGTACGGGGCCTGAGGCTGGCCACACATTATACAATTTCCTTTAGATTTACTAAAACCATATAACATGAGGTCAGTCCTAAACAATTTACATTTGTATGCAATCAGGCAGGCCCTTATACTACATAGTTGAAGGTAAATCTAAAGGAAACTGAATAAGAAAATTATATAATGTATGGCCAGCTTTAGAAACTGATTTACTAAAGTAGAAAAACACGATGAAGGAACTCAAGTTTGAACAACTTTCTATGTTATGGGTACCTTCACTATTGTAGTAGACCTGATAAACTACAGTATGCTACAAATGTACTTGTCAGTGGTGATATCTGTTGTAATGTACAGTGCTAAATTGTCTTGCCAGTAGTGACATTTACTTCTGAGATACAACGCACTCTTGATTTTCTGTCCAATTTCTTTTTCTCTACTTTAAAAGTGCATGTTATCAATATAAGAGCATTTTCATTCTTGCATAAATCATTGAAATTATATTGTGTCATAATAATTGCAATATTTACTGTACACTTGCACAAATTGCTGCTATAGTGACTAACACATGGTTATTGTGACTTGTCTTTATAAAGCTATTAAAACAAAAATGACAGCAACTTGTAAAAATTCTAACAAAAAATCAGCAAACTAAAGTAGTCAGAGGGAACCTCAATTGAGAAGACTTGCATACATCTGGATAACCACGCAAAACTTCCAACTATCTGCCTATTCTATATTTCGTTTGTAGAGTAGGTGTGGACTCCAGGGGATAGAAAGGACTAATATTTGTGATATCTTCTAAGCCTCTGTCAGGTTATTTATTTTGCTGTCTCTGTCCCACTGGGGGGATTCCCCCCACTTCGTTCTCACCATAACAAGTCTCTCCCTTTGGAAGGGTAGGCAACTGTAAACATTTGATTTTCTTCACTTTCTGCTTAGGTGGCAATGGCCAACAGGAAAAAGAGAACGAGAGACAATTGCTTTACAGTAGCATCTGCTGGATAAAGTAAACTGTCTGGGAAGAAGCTTTCTTCAATATGCATGATCTTAAAGGGACCAAACATTTGTTGTATTTTTCAGTGTGTAGTATCTTAAAGAGACAATACATTGGTTGTTACTTTGTTGGTTTTGAAATAAATGTGTGACTGAATAGTTGTTCACTGCCCCATACACAGACCTGTGAGCTCACCAGTTAACAAGTTTGGGACATAAGGTTAATTTAACTAGATAGGATAAAGTGAACAACTATATCACAATTGCTGATGATCTGATACCAAGGGGGCATGTTATCTACCATTGTTTGTCTCACTTGGGGTGATTTACTAAAAGTGGTCCACACAGAATCTGGTGCAACTGCGTATAATAACCAATCAGCTTTAACTTCAGCTTGTTCAATTAGACTTTGAGAATAAAAACTGGAAGCTGATTGGTTTCTATATAAGAGCTGCACTAGTAAATCAACCCCACTGTGTGATGGGGTTCAACGGTGTCACCAGATTGAGGTAGAAGCTGTACCCACATACTTATCAAAGTCAACAACTATGGGAGCACTACACTAATAATATTCTAAACATTCATTTTAACTTCTTTAAATGAAATTTAACATGCTAAAAAAAATCATAGTATACTGTTTTTGTTTCTAGTATTAATAACGTTTTAATTTTCATAGCCTGACCTAAACATTATATTCCTCATTTTATTTGATCTATATAAAACCCTGGCAGGTCTTGTTCAGGCCATGATTTTGAAAAAAATGACTTTGCCTAGTGAACTAATCTCAGTTATCACTGAAATCTTAACCACTCGAGCTCCAAAATATTTTACCCCTTTCATGACCAGGCCATTTTTTGCTATTTAGCACTGCGCTACTTTAACTGGTAATTGTGTAATCGTGCAATGCTGTACCCACACCAAATTTATATAACTTTTTCACACAAATAGAGTTTTCTTTTGGCGGTATTTGATCATCACTGCTTTTTTTTTTGTGATATAAATAAAAAAACGGTTTGCATGAAAGGTATAGTGTCTACAAACTATGATATACAGTGGGGCAAAAAAGTATTTAGTCAGCCACCAATTGTGCAAGTTATGCCACTTAAAAAGATGAGAGAGGCCTGTAATTGTCATCATATGTATACCTCAACTATGAGAGACAAAATGTGGAAACAAATCCAGATAATCACATTGTCTGATTTGGAAAGAATTTATTTGCAAATTATGGTGGAAAATAAGTATTTGGTCACCTACAAACAAGCAAGATTTCTGGCTCTCACAGACCTGTATCTTATTCTTTAAGAGGCTCCTCTGTCCTCCACACATTACGCGCGCCCGTTACTTCCTGTAATGCGTTCCGCGCTGGAACGCATTATGGCGACCGTGCGATGATGTCATCGCGCGGAGCCCTGTACATTCCACCGTGGAACGCGGAAGTGCGCCGCCGCAAACGCTCTCCTTTTTGAATTACTGCTTATGCACTGCAGCTGGCCCTATCCTTTAAACAGAGCCGTGTGGCTCCTGCACACCATTCTATTATTGTCAGCCGTAGCTCGGCCACGCTACTCCTATTGGTGCCATCGCTCCTATTGCTGATACACCGCTCCAGACTACTACTTTGGTGCTGTTGCACCTATTGCAACACAGAGCCATTGCTGGGCACAACCTTTGAGGCCTTCTTGCTGAACACCTTACAGCACAGAATCCCTATTCCCTAAACTGGAGCCTGCAAATGGATAAGTAGCTATTGTATCACTTGTAGTGCTATAGGAAGATCTGCTGCTTATGTTCCATCTAATCAATTTACTGTTACGTATTATGCCTTGTGGATATCAACATACTATTTGGGATATACTGCTGTGCTAAGGACTGTGTACTAAGGAATACCTTAAAGGACCATCTACTTTCAAATTACCTGAGCTATATTTGCCTCTCATATACAACTAATACTACCTGAGCAATATTCGCCTCTTATATGCAACTGAATTACCTAAGCTATATTGCCTCTTATATGCAACTACTATTACCTAAGCTGTATTGCCTCTTATACGCAACTACTAGTTGTCACTACAACTCCTATTTTCTACGAGCTTGACATAAGTACAAATCGCGTATAGGCCTTGTCCTAAATCATTGAACATGTTCGCTTTAACTTTCTATGCTATGGGTTGATGGTAATTTATACCAACTCCCTTAGTGGCCTAATACATCCCTGTATGCTCAAAGTGATATGAAGTAGAGAACCCCCAAACTCCTGTTTGTGTGGAGTGACGCCTGGGGTCCCGTACTGATAATCACTTGCATATAGAGGTGTATTGCAATTTTGATCTTTGAACTATATTATATAATTTTAAACGCTAAGCTCTGGTCGCATGTTGTAATGCGTCCATTCTTAGTAGCTCAACACCTTTCTTTATGTGAGAGAGAGATTATGTAGAGATCCCCCAAACTCCTGTTTGTGTGGAGTGACACCTGGGGCCAATACTGAGTTCTCACATAAAGAAGCACATTGAAATTCTTGCTAACCGCAGTTGTGGTTCACTCCGTTCACCAGTGCTGTTACATAATGACACCTGTTTGAACTTGATATCAGTATAAAAGATACCTGTCCACAACCTCAAACAGTCATACTCCAAACTCCACTATGATGAAGACCAAAGAGCTGTCAAAGGACACCAGAAACAAAATTGTAGACCTGCACCAGGCTGGGAATACTGAATCTGCAGTAGGCAAGCAGCTTGGTATGAAGAAATCATCTGTGGGAGCAATAATTAAAAAATGGAAGACATACAAGACTACTGATAATCTCCCTCGATCTGGGGCTCCGCACAAGATCTCACCCCGTGTGGTCAAAATGATCACAAGAACGGTGAGCAAAAATCCCAGAACCACACGGGGGATCCTACTAAATGACCTGCAGAGAGCTGGGACCAATGTAACAAAGGCTACCATCAGTAACACACTACGCCGTCAGGGACTCAGATCCTGCAGTGCCAGACGTGTCCCCCTGCTTAAGCCAGTACATGTCCAGGACCATCTGAGTTTTGCAAGAGAGCATTTGGATGATCCAGAAGAGGATTGGGAGATTGTCATATGGTCAGATGAAACCAAAGTAGAACTGTTTGGTAGAAACACAACTCGTTGTGTTTGGAGGAGAGAGAATGCTGAGTTGCAACCAAAGAACACCATACCTAGTGTGAAGCATGGGGGTGGCAACATCATGCTTTGGGGCTGTTTCTCTGCAAAGGGAACAGGATGACTGATCCGTGTACATGAAAGAATAATTGGGGCCATGTATCGTGAGATTTTGAGTGCAAACCTCCTCCCATCAGCAAGGGCATTGAAGATGAAACATGACTGGGTCTTTCAGCATGACAATGATCCCAAACACACTGCTCGGGCAACAAAGGAGTGGCTTTGTAAGAACCATTTCAAGGTCCTGGAGTGGCCTAGCCAGTCTCCAGATCTCAACTTCATAGAAAACCTTTGGAGGGAGTTGAAAGTCCATGTTGCCCAGCGACAGACCCAAAACATCACTGCTCTAGAGGAGATCTGCATGGAGGAATGGGCTAACATACCAGCAACAGTGTGTGAAAACCTTGTGAAGACTTACAGAAAAAGTTTGACCTCTGCCATTGCCAACAAAGGATATATAACAAAGTATTGAGATGAACTTTTGATATTGACCAAATACTTATTTTCCCACCAAAATTTGCAAATAAATTCTTTCCAAATCAGACATTGTGATTGTCTGGATTTGTTTCCACATTTTTTCTCTCGTAGTTGAGGTATACCTATGATGACAATTACAGGCCTCTCTCATCTTTTTAAGTGGGAGAACATGCACAATTGGTGGCTGACTAAATACTTTTTTGCCCCACTGTATATACTGGATTTTTTTCTATACTAGTAATGGCAGTGATCGCCGTCTTATAGTGGGGCTGCGATAGTGTGACAGGCAATCTAATACTAACTACGCTGGGGGGACTGACTAACTGCCACTGATATCTCCAGTGACACTAATACAGTGATCAGTGATAATTCTTACACTGTCACTGTACTAATGACACTGGCTGGGAAGGCATTAACATCTAATATGATCAAGGGGTTAAATGTGTGTCAAACAATGTTTAGTGTGTGTATTTTGTGATGATTTTACTAAGCAATGTGCCACTAAGCAGTCTGTGGAAAGCCATGTGATGCTTACCAACACAGGGCTCCCTTCTGTCTTTTGCTCAGCCAATCAGCATGTCCCAGCCATAAATCATTGGCTGGGACCTGATGATTGGCTTGTGCTGCAGCAAATGACAGCACAGTTTTCATGGTCTGTGCACACACATGCAAGAAAGCCATGATGTACAGGTACATGACTGTGCCTGTATGAGCTGACCTGCTGCAGTAAATGTACTGCAGCAGGTTGGCAAGCAGTTAAACTGTTGCAAAATCATAGCATTTGAGGATCAAATCCTACAGTCTACCTTAAGCCCTGTACACACGATCGGATATCTGATGGAATCTAATCCGATGGATTTTTTCATCGGATATCCGATGAAGCTGACTTTCATCAGTCTTGAATACACGCCATTGGTCAAAAATCCGACCGTGTCCAACGCGGTGACGTAAAACACTACGACGTGCTGAGAAAAATTAAGTTAAATTACTTCCGAGCATGCGTTGACTTGATTCTGAGAATGCGTGGATTTTTGACCGATGGACTTCCACACAGACGATCGTTTTTTTCTATCGTTTTTATTATCCATAGGAAAATTTTAAAACATGTTCTATTTTTTTTTTCACTGATAGAAAACAAACCAATGGGGCCCACACACTATCGGTTTGTCCGATGAAAACGGTCCATCGGTCTGTTTTCATCAGACAAACCGATCGTATGTACAGGGCTTAAGTGTGTCTATGTTATAAAGTGTCGCTAATATGAATGTACCACCAAGTATTTCATATTTTCCCTGCCTGATCACTTGAATAGAATTATAAATTATAAACTTTAAGTCATGTCTTAACATTTAACCATTGAAATACTCAACTCTTGTCATTTGCCATAATAGTTAACTCCAACACTTAACCATCGCATTAACTGTATATTTAACCTCTAAAGTGAGCCCTAACACTTAACCTATAACACTGTCACTGCCACTGTCTAAATAGTTTAGTCTTTTTGTGCAAGCTCAACCTTTATATTCTGATTATTTTAATAAATGAAAAGATAAATATGCTATTGGGTAAAATAGACGTTTTTGTATTTACAATTGCTGTTTAGTTTTAAATGATAAAAATAAGAGAAAGAAGATGCAGATTTACACTTCTTTAATCATAGTAAATTTCCTGACTCCTCCGAAAATACGATGCTTTCTATATGTCTCTTACTAACCTTCTGCCCAAATGTGGGGTGAACCCATTAAAGGGGTCAAATCGAAATTAAAATCTGTATTCGACTAAGGTGATTAGAAAATTTGAAGGAACAGAATGAAAAAGTATTTCTTAAATATAAAATTACCTAACAGTAAATGTAATTTTGCTTCTGTAAAGTCGATTCATTCCAAAATCGAATTCTAAAAGCAAACAACGCTTAAACTACTTTTGAGCAACATTTTAATGTTCTGAGAAATTTTGTATGCATTTTCATTCAAAATTCTGCTACAGTATACCCAGTGTTGTGGACACACCATGGAAACAAAAGAATAAAAAAAACACACTTTGTAAATTTTGAAGCATGGGACTGCCCTTGTTGCCTTGCTGTCTTAGGCACAGGATAAAAAATTCCTTTATGGTAAATGCAGCCTTTTCCCCTCCCCCAAAAAATGCCAACTACTTAATCCCCCCCCCCAAAAAAATAAAAAATTAAAAAATGAATCCTTAAAATTCAACTCTGTACCTAAGACTAACAAAGATCCCAACTAAGTCCTTTTGCTATACAACCCTCTCCATCAAATCTTCAGCGCTTGGCACTGAAAGGGACCAACAATGAGCTTTGAATGCTCATATCTACTGATTCAAGTTGGAAAGCACCTTGATAGGCTACACTAACATTTAAAAAACAATCTTACCCAAATACAAGTCTAGTTTGTTTTGAGGCAATGACTCATAGCAACAATTTCATTTCAATATTCAAAGAAGTAATTTGCTACAAACTAGTCCAGGATTTAGCAACTTTTATTAAAAAGACACTGCATAAGCAAGGTAAAAGAGATTCTGGAAATGGTATCCAACCTTCTTGCACTCACCTTACCTGCTCTATATCACAGCGTCTTGTTCCTCTGCAACTGATGACATTACCCAACACTTCTGGATATTAAGAAGCATATGGCCTGCTCCCCTGTTATGGTGCCCAAGCCAGGCAGCCAAATACTAGGTCAGAGCACTTTCATATTACCAGAAAGTGGTATAACCCCTGTCCTGGTTCCCTGACACATCTGATCTCCATACCAGCTGCAAAGAAGGAACGATGTGTAAAGAAGCACAGGCAAAATGAGGTATATAGGGTTGGGGGTGCACTTTCTAATAGACATTTGGAAAGACATGCTTCTTTGTTTTCAGTGTCTGAATTTCTCACTTCCTATTCCTCCTCAGTAAGCTGTTCAGTAAGCTGTTCAGGCTGACTAACCACCACTCGGATGATGGTGTGAAGTTTACTGAGGAGAAACAGAAAGTGAGAAATTCAGACAAAGAAAAAAAAAACATTTAGAAGGGAAATCAAAGGAAAAGGTAAGTGAACCAACAATGCACTAGCTTAAAGGAACCTATTTAGAAAATACAAAACAAACCTTTACAACCCCTTTAACAGCCATATACTGTATATTGATGACATATCACTTGTATTTGCTCTTTACTTATCCTGCACTTGCTATCAATAAACTCAATTTTTTTTTTTTTTTAAACAGCCTATTTGCCTTTAGTAAACCAACCCCACTGTCTCTAAATATAGCAAAATGACTGTAGCACAGAGCACTTTGTAGTTATGTTATTTTGCAACATTAGGCTTGCTGAATCCTGAACCGTTTTGGATCAAAATATTTTTGTGAACAAATTAAAATGGTTCTACAGTTAGGCAAAGGCTGGCACCTCCAGTGAGTACCAGAAAGGCATGCCGGATTTCCCCTTTGTGGTAGTAGTCTTTCCTTTTAAACCATATTTCATTATTTGGACCAGTGTTTTTGCAATTGTTTATGCTTGATTGTTATATTTTACTGCACATTATTGCACAAAATGTTAATGCTTATAACTGCCATGAATAACCTTGATTACTTTGCAAGAACACGATAAATTAAGCAAATGACTCCCTAGAAACTCCATTTGACAGTATAAATCTTTATCTTGAAGTTGCTGTTTTCCAAGAATTTGTACTATTTGTACATGTGGATTAACAGGATTAGTGAAGACAGATTGATTTAATTACTCAGTGCATTTGAAAGTAAAAAGAATGCTCCTTTATATATTTTAACTGGTAATATGGTTTCAAATGTTTGATATAATTTCTGTTTTTTATTTTGCATTTTTATTGAGGTTATTTTCAGTTTACTCTTATATGTGGATAGTGCATTGGATTACTGGATAGTGATACATAACTGTATCCAATAAGAATTATGGAAGATGAACACAGGATGTTATACCTTTGCTGTTTTATTGTATTTTAAAAGATATGCAACAGCCATTTTTGATGCTTAAAAGCGTGCCTTTAAATTGACTCTGTCATGTAAATAAAAAAGAGCTGTATCTGGGGAAAAAGGTTCCCAATACTTACATCTCATCCAGCCTGCACTGTTTAATGCCACTATGTTGATGAAGAATTCTCCTCTGGAGTATGTGCAGAAACATAAACTGGCAGTACACTGATCAAAATTCTACCAGTCAGCATGTGGACACAATTTGATCATTTGATCGACTTCTTCGAAAGAAACATGCTGGAAAACTTTTGTTCAGTCAGTGACTGCATTCAATTAGCTGCAGCTGCCGCCCAGTGTGTTATATTAGTTGTGGGTCCTGATGTCAAAATACAATATCCGGGCTTGAGGGGTTCCTCCATCCACCTCACTTGTGAGGATGGAGTAATCTGTTTAGCCTGCTGGTTGAATGAAAACTATCTTTACACTACCACGAGTGTCAATCCGCTGTGTTCCATGACTCATACAATGGTTCCTTATATTGACGTCTAGGTCATTACTGTATCCTGTAATGTACTGAAATTCAGTAGGAGGAACCACTGAACACAGCAGGAGACACAGAAGATAAACACTACTGAAAGTGTCACCAGATTTTAAAGGATTTATCATCAATGAAGCAGCATTTAGGAAAAAGGGCAATAGATGAAGTAACTATTTAAAGTCTTTTTCCAGGTACAGCTGTTATTCACAAATTTATTTAACCACTTAAGGACCCCTTCATGCGATATACGTTGGCAGAATGGCATGGCTGGGCACAATCACGTACCTGTACGTGTCTCTTTAAGCCCAGCGCGGCGCTCGTGACCCGGTCCTAAGCTCCATGACCGCGCCCGCGGGACCCGCGGACCCGATTGCTGCCGGTGTCCCACGATCGGTCACCGGAGCTGAAGAACGGGGAGAGGTGTGTGTAAACACACCTTCCCTGTTCTTCACTGTGGCAGTGTCATTGATCGTCTGTTCCCTGATATAGGGAAAGACGATCAATGATGTCACACGTCCAGCCCCGCCCCCCTACAGTTAGAAACACATATGAGGTCACACTTAACCCCTACAGTGCCCCCTAGTGGTTAACTCCTAAACTGCAATTGTCATTTTCACAGTCATTTTTATAGCACTTTTTGCTGTGAAAATGACAATGGTCCCAAAAATGTGTCAAAATTGTCAGATGTGTCTGCCATAATGTCACAGTCATGAAAAATATTGCAGATCGCCGCCATTAGTATTAAAAAAAAATATTAATAAAAATGCAATAAAACTATCCCCTATTTTGTAAACGCTATACATTTTGCGCAAACCAATCGATAAACGCTTATTGCGATTTTTTTTACCAAAAATATGTAGAAGAATACGTATCGGCCTAATATGAGGGAAAAAAACGTTTTTTTATAAATTTTTGGGGGATATTTATTATAGCAAAAAGTAAAAAATATTGCATTTTATTCAAAATTGTCGCTATATTTTTGTTTATAGCGCAAAAAATAAACACCGCAGAGGTGATCAAATACCACCAAAAGAAAGCTCTATTTGTGGGGAAAAAAGGACGGCAATTTTGTTTGCGAGCCACGTCGCATGACCGCGCAATTGTCAGTTAAAGCGACGCAGTGGCGAATCGCAAAAAGGGGCAAGGTCCTTAACCTGCATAAAGGTCCGGGTCTTAAGTGGTTAAACAGTGCATTTGTACAGACTGAAAGATTTCCCCCCCCCCTTAATGACCAGGTAATTTTTTGCAATACGGCACTGCATCATTTTAGCTAACAATTGCGCTGTCGTTCATTGCTGTACCCAAACAAAATTTACATCCTTATTTCCCCACAAATAGAGCTTTGTTTTGGTGGTATTTGATTACTTCTGCATTTTTTATTGTTTGTGCTATAAACAAAAAAAGAGCGACATTAAAAAAAAAATGTATATATAGTTTTTTTTTACTTTTTGCTATAATAAATATCCCCAAAAATAAATAAATAAATAAAGTCTTCATCAGCTTTTGCCAATATGTATTCTTCTACATATTTTTGTAAAAAAAAAAAATCACAATAGGCGTATATTGATTGGTTTGTGCAAATAGTTATAGCGTCTACAAAATAAGGGATATATTTATGGCATTTTTTTTACTAATAATGATGGCGATCTGCAATTTTTAGCAGGACTGCGACATTTCAGCAGACAGATCAGACACTTTTGACACTTTTGTGGGACCATTGACATTTATACAGCGATCAGTGCTATAAAAATGCACTGATTACTGTGTAAATGTCACTGGTAGGGAAATAGTTAATACTAGGGGGCGATCAAGGGGTTAAATGTGTTCCCTGTGAGGTGTTTCTAACTGTGGAGGGATGGAACTGACTGGAGGAGGAAAGAAATCGCTGTTCTTAATCACTATTAGCGATTGTGGGTGGCCGACAGGCATTGCGGCCGCCGACCACGGGCAACAGCGGGCACATACTTGCTATTGCTCTTAAAGTAGCTGACGTACACCTATGCCGATTTGCGGGAACAAGCCAACCTGCTCCAGTATGACAGCAGCTGGTTGGCAAGTCACATTAAGGGGCAGAACATTAAAATTATACTTATTTATTGTTTGACTTCTAACCTAAACTATAGCCTGTCTGTCCACCACCCTACTGACACCAATCTCTGCTGATATACATGTATGTGTGTTTGTGCTCTGGGGTGCACGCCCTAATGCAATAGGCTGCACACACCAATGGTTCAAAATCCCTTTTCTTCTCCATTCTGATGCTCGGTTTGAACTTGAAAGTCATCTTCACCACGTATTGATGCATAAATGCATTGAGTTGCTGCTATGTGATTGGCTGATTAGCAATTTGTGTTACTAAGCAACAGGTGTACCTAATGAAGTGTCCGGCGAGTGTAATTTCCTAGTCTCTTGGATCTAGGGGCACTTTCATCTCCATACTGATTTGACACAGCTGTAATTCAAGGAAGATTTAGTAGTAGTAGTATTAGTAGTAGTATTTAAAGCGGTAGTTCCCCCTCAATTTTTTTTCTAACAATACATTCAGAAGACTGATTACACTGCGGGTAGGCTGGTCTTTTTTCGCCATTTCATCCCTCGGCTTCCGGGTATGATTCTTGTGGGGCTGGGTGTTCCTAGTTGATTGACGTTCCTCCGACCGACGCATACTTGACGTCACGACTTTCCGAAAGAAGCCGAACGTCGTTGCGCAGGCGCCGTATAGAGCCGACTCTATACGGCGCCTGCGCAATGACGTTCGGCTTCTGTCGGAAAGTCGTGACGTGCAGTATGCGCCGGTCGGAGGAACGTCAATTAACTAGGTCCAGCAAGAATCATACCCGGAAGCTGAGGGATAAAACGGCGATAACGAGGTATGTACGGAAAAAAAAAACCCAGCATACCCGCAGTGTAACCAGTCTTCTGAATGTATTGTTAGAATTTTTTTTTAGGGGGAACCTCCACTTTAATTGTAGCTATGGAAGTGGTAGTATTTAATTGTTGCTATGAAATTCAAATTTGTCTTTGAGCTGCCACTTGTAGGTTTTATTCAAGGCTTTCACACTGTCCTAAGATTTGGGTGTCCGTGTCTCTGTCAGGAGGAGGTGATTGCTTCATATTTGCTATCCAGTAGTAGGGTCCTGACAGACCTTGTAAGTTGGCAGAAGCACAGACTGCACTTCTGGATTATTAGGAAGTAGGGTCAGCAAGGGACATACACAGATTCAGGTACTGAAAAAAGCTGTTATAGAGTTATATCTAAAAATGGGAATCGGTGGGTGGGGGATATTGTGTATGCCCAGAGACAACCTTTAACGAGTACACTGAGATTTTGTAAGCTTATTATATTAATAGTTATTATTGTTTAATATTATAACAGAGGACTTTGCTTTAATAAATACTATGTTGGACTAGTATGGTAGCTACAGCACAGTGTAAGCTTTTATGAACAACTAAGCAGTCAACAAAAGCTACTATATGATTTTGTTATTTTTCAAATGATACTTGGCTTCCATGATAAAAATAACATGCTGTAACCTAACGATGATGCAGAAGTGATTAAACACAATACACTGAACTATAAAAAGTGTTAATTTAAGGGTAATAAGTGTGTGCTTAAGGTAAAAGCAATGATTTATTGAGAATAAAGTCACTTATTTTATTGACTTAAGCTATACCATAGGGCTGTTTGCATTAGGTATTGATTTTATCATAGATTTCGCTGCCAGCTAGTCTCTCAGTGTGATGTATCAATGCATATGGTATTTACCTAATTCCCCTCAGTGCTGTATTGTTAGATACTTTTAAATGCATGCTAATGAAGATGATCAAACTTCCTTCTGTTTATTTACCCAAGGCAAACATTTATGTACAGTAATTATAAGCATTAAGCAAATACCATGGAACTCTAATGTACATAATACATATTACTTGGCACATATATTAAACTCATTTGTTTAGTGCCTATACCGCATTAGAGTTTATTTTAGATTATAACATTGTATTAAAACAATTTTTTGCTATATTTGAAGTTGTATTTTATTCCGATTTTTTTGGAAAATTAAGGAATTTAAAAAAAAATATGTTTCCCAAAAAAATGTACATACTGTCACCAGTGCAATACAGTGTCGTCATATAACTGGTGTGGCGGTGATTAGGGACACTGACTTGACAGTATGTTAAAATCGTTTTGGCTGTGACAAACGGTACCCACAGCCATCGCTGTTGTAATGGTTTTCTATGCTGTTTGTAAGCACTCGCGTCTGAGTGCCATCTTTGTGAGTAGTTTCGCTTTTGTTTTATCTTACAATTAAACACTCCTTATACAGAGAGCACTAGATTGTCTTCATTTATGTTTCATATGCATGTTGGAGACAAAGCTCAGGACCTTGATCGACACCTTTGGTATGCTGATCGATTGGATGTTCTAAGTAGTTATACTGGGAATGAGTTACATGCCATGTGACCCATTATAGGTCGAATCAGTGAGGTAAGAGGCCACTCTGTGTGCGGTGGAGGGATTTCTGGTCATGTTTGATTCACATTGCATGCCGTCATTTTCATTGTGCCTTTTCACAATCACTTGTGGACTGTTTCTTCTCATGGACATTATTTATTAGTGTTTATATTTACATTTAAGGCCCCGTACACACCAGTGGATCTGTCCGATGAAAACGGTCCGCGGACCGTTTTCATCGGACATGTCCGCTGCCGGATTTTGGTCTGATGGCTGTACACACCATCAGACCAAAATCCCTGTGGAAAACAAACGCGGTGACGTGTCGCGACGTGGCCGCGCCGTCGCCGTCACGATGACGCGGTGACGTGCGCGACCCTGGAAGGTCAATGCTTCCACGCATGCGTCGAATCACTTCGACGCATGCGAGGAATGGCGGCCGATCGGATGTGTCCGGTGAGTCTGTACAGACGACCGAACACATCCGACGGACAGGCTTCCAGCAGACATGTTTCTTAGCATGCTAAGAAACATTTGTCCGCTGGAAAAAGTCTGCTCGGCCGGGCATCCGGTTCGGTCAGCTGTACACATGACCAAACATGTCTGCTGAAACTGGTCAGCGGACCAGTTTCAGCAGACATGTTCGGTCGTGTGTACGAGGCCTTAGGTTGCGCTGCACTGCTTTTATTGTGGTATTTGATTACCGCAATTTTTTGTACTTTTTGCTATAATAAATATCCCCAATTTTTTTTTTTTAAAGCAACTTTTTTCCTCAGTTTAGTCCGATACGTATTCTTCTACATATTTTTGGTAAGAAAAAACGCAATAAGCATATATTAATTGGTTTGCTCAAACGTTATAGCGTTTACAAAATAGGGGTTGTTTTATGGCATTTTTATTATTATTTTTTGTTACTTGTTATGGTGGCGATCTGCGATTTTTATCATGACTGCAACTTTATGGCGGACACATCGGACACTTTTGGTGCTATTTTGGGACCATTCACATTTATACAGCGAACAGTGCTATAAAAATGAACTGATAAATGTGTAAAAGTGACTGGCAGTGAAGGGGTTAACCACTAGGGGGTGGGAAGGGGTTAAATGTGTCCTAGGTAGTGATTCTAACTGTTAGGGGGCATGGCTTACTGTGACATGTCAGAAAGAAAACCATGAAAATGGTATAGATGGAAAAAATAAGAGTGTGTATCTGTAAGCATGAACAGGAAAAGAGTGACAGTGGTCAGACAGAGGTTTGGGAAGCATGCTGTCAACCACAATAGCTCAGCAACCAAGTGCTTAATGCACAATGATTTAAAGAAGATGATGATGCTTCTTTTTTAATGTAAATACTTTATTCAAGCAAATATAGAATGAAAACAACATTTAATAAGAAACAGATTAGAAAATATAATGTAATACAACCCATTGCAAGGTGTTAATCATTTGGTATTACATCTACTGTACAAGAATGAACAACATATGTTTATGTATGTTGTATACAGGGACGGACTGACAACTCATAGGTCTCCTGGGCAAAAAGAGATTATGGGGCCCTCAGGCTTACAGATGGCCGCTATGCGGCAGCCATCTTTTTTGATGCAACATTAATGTGGGCATACCCATGCGGAGGGGCAGCAAGCTTGGCAACGTGCAGAGTGACAGGGGAATTAAAGCTGGCGATCCAGTAAAGGCACCAGTAGCCTTTCATAGGCAGTACCACCTTAACATCATGTGCCCCTGGGCCCCCTACCAGGGAGATGCTGACCTTTGGCATGCATAGTGCACCATGGCGAACAATGGGCATGACCAGTGGGAGAGTCTTGAACAGAATCTGCATCTACTGTATACAATGCAAATATACCACAGTCCTTGTACCCATAACATTTGAATTACTGTGTCACAACTCATAATCTCACAGACAAAAATACATTTCAGTCAAAGGATTATTTGTTTTTAAAATAAATGTTTCCATTACATATTTTTTTATGCACAAAAAAAAAAAAAGCTTTGTCTTGGGGCTGATTTACACCAAAAAAACGCACTCCAGATCTGTTCTGGGTGAGTTTATGCATGCACTTTTAATGCGTTTCCGGGTGCGTTTCTTCTTTTCCTGTTTTTTTTCTTGACTGGGGTCCAGTGAATTTTAGATGTGTCCAGCGTTTTGTTTTTTTTACGAATGACTTTTCTCTGAATTGCCAGGAGCCGACAATTCATTATAGCCGTGAGTGATTTTAAATGACTTTTTTTCCTTCAGAAATTACACTTTGTGCAGGGACAGTTCTAAGCACAGAAAAACATGAGCTACTTCACAGGCATACTATACACCCCCTAGGTACGAAATTTCACTTTTATTGTTTCACTTTAAGCATTAATAAATTCACTGCTCCCAAAACAACTGCAGTTTTTGAAAAAAAAAATTGCATTGATACATGTCCCCTGGGGCAGGACCAGGATCCCCAAACACTTTTTAGGACAATAACTTTTATATTAGCCTTTAAAATTAGCACTTTAGATTTCTCCCATAGACTTTTACAGGGTGCTTTTCGAATTTGCCATGAACACCTCAAATTGTTCACTGTTCGCCGGACAGGCAAACAGGCAATGTTCGAGTCGAACATGAGTTTGACTCAAACTCGAAGCTCATCCCTATAGAGTGGGAGGAAACTGCAGTACCCGGAGGAAACCCACGCAGTCACAGGGAGAACATGCTAACTCTAGGCAGGTAGTATCATGGTTAGGATTAACCCCTTTCTTGGGGAATTAGTGATGGAAGTTAGAAGAATGCTCTGCGGATCATCACAGTTTTCAATGGCAGTAATAAGTATAGTTTAGTTATACAGAGAACCAAGATAGGACATTCAGTTTTTTTGCAGCAGAAAGCACTGATAAAGTACACCAGCTGCTCTTGCTGTTCTTTCTCAGTCTGTTTTCACATGTAATATAAAAGCAGAATTACAATTCCTAGTGCATACATAACAGATGCTGTTATGAAAGAGACAGCCACATAATTCCTCCAGGAAAAAAAAGTTTGAAGATCACCTTGTCCCTTAAGCATTGGTGCTATAGTCAAAAACCATGATTGTTTCTTTTTAAAACCATGGATAATAGAATATAATGGTAGTCATCTCTAGTTATTGTCAGCTTTCTTATGGTAAAAGATTCCAATCAAAGATAGAAATATTCAAAAATGCTCATATATTAACAGGTCTTGGTATACCAGCCACAATCCTTTAACAGTAGATGGACAGACTGACAGCAGTGATCCCAAAGATCCAATAAAAATGTTTTATTTTACTAATAGTTATACTATAACGACTACATAAAGAGATTTACTTTCACCATTATTCAAATTTAGAGGTCTGTCTGTTGTTTTATTATGATGGATAAATCAACACTTCAAAGTCGAAATTGACAATTATTCACCTTCAGTGATTTAAAAAAAATGAAACTCCCAGCAGTACACCAATACATTAATGAAACGTGATGTACTCTGCTTATAGTGATATACTCATGGTCAGATTACATTATTTACACATTACCTTACTTTACATTATTTTTACATTATTTGTGGTACCTCATTGTCCCAAAAGTTATGCAGTTTTGTTTGGCCTGTGTCAATGCTGGTATATATTTTTGTTTTGTTAAAGTTAGTTTTCTGTTTAATTTACATATTTTATGGGTAAATTATGTCATTGTTGGGGATGGTGTTTGTATCTCTCTAGAGGTTTTTAGTTTCAAAGGCTTCTACAGGTAATTATCACTAATGTCTTATGAAGGGGACACTGGGAGGTCCCTAAAAAACAATGCATGTTGCTTAACTTGGTACCTTTGCAATAAAGTCCCATTGACCATTAATTAGTGTGCTTTTGACATAAGTGCAATCTGATAAAAAAAGACTCCCATTTTCAATGGATAAACCGGACCACACTCCAACAGATTAAGATATAGACAATTAGAAGGACCATGAATTAAAATGTATAAACTGCAAGATCCAAGACGCGAATGAGGTATTTTATACTGCTTTCCATCCATAGAGGGAGAGAGAGATGAAGAGAGAAAGCAAGATATGGAGGGGGACAAGTAAAAAAGAGAAAATAAAAATTAACTATGTAAGTCAGAAAGAGTTGCATTATAGAATAATCAGAGCATCGTGTCTACAACTGGGCAACTGAGGGAGTAAAGGCAAGGATGAATTTTAGGGGTCAACTCTATACAAAATAAATATTTTCATATTATGTGGATGATGGTTTTGTTTTAACTTACTTGGTTTTAAATCACTTACTAGCTCATTTGTTAATTCTACTTTCCCGATAAGCCATGTCAAAAGTGTTACACGATTTGTGATGGGTATAACTGAGAAATACGGTTGAGAGATCTTGTCAAAATATGATAAAAGCCAGCAACCATTCAAAGCAAAAGTATTTGAGGGGAAGTTGACCTATCACAAATTCTTCAGTCAGACAGCTGTACATAATATTTGTATATAGGTTGTATACATTTTGCTGCTCAAAGACCAGGCCACTTTTTGCAATTCGGCACTGCATCGCTTTAACTGACAATTGCGCGGTCGTGCGACGTGGCTCCCAAACAAAATTTACATCCTTTTTTTCCCCACAAATATAGCTTTCTTTTGGTGGCATTTGATCACCTCTGCAGTTTTTATTTTTTGCGCTATAAACAAAAATAGAGCGACAAATATGCAATCATTTTAACTTTTTGCTATGATAAATATCCCCAAAAAATATATAAATTTTGTTTTCCTCAGTTTAGGCCGATACGTATTCTTCTACATATTTTAAATAAAAAAAATTGTAATAAGCATTTATTGATTAGTTTGCGCAAAGGTTATAGCATCTACAAAATAGGGGGTAGTTTTATAGCATTTTTATTAATATTTTTTTTACTAGCAAATGGCGGCGATCAGCGATTTTTATTGTAACTGTGACTTTATGGTGGACACATCGGACACTTTTGACACATTTTTGGGACCATTGTAATTTTTACAGCGAACAGTGCTATAAAAATGCACTGGTTACTGTGAAAATTATACTGGCAGTGAAGGGGTTAAGTCAGTACTAGGGAGTGATTCTTACTGTTAGGGGGCGTGGCTAGGAATGACATGTCACCGATGACCATTCCCGATCATGGGGAACAGTCATCAGTGACAGTGTCACTAGGCAGAATAGGGGAATGCCTTGTTTACAAAGGCATCCCCCTGTTCTGCCTTTGCTGACCGCAATCGCGGGCCCCCCAGGAACATTGAGTTCCCGCAAGCGCATTCACGAGGCACACGGCGGGCGCCCACTGGGTGGCAATTTTAAAGGGACGTACAGGTACGCCAATATGCCTGCCCATGCTATTCTGCCAACGTACATCGGCGTGCAGCGGTCGGCAAGTGGTTAATATACTTTAAAAAGTTATAGACATAAAGCAGGGTTATGTCTACCCTCCTGCTAATACTGACAACAAAAAGTGAGCATTTGTATAGGATTTTTATGAGAGAACCAGAAGTGCAGCAGTGTGATGAATGCAACTGGCAAGTTAGGAATAATACATTTATGATGCCCAATACAAATCTTCAGTACGAATTTGATTTGTTTATTCTCCATACATAAAATGTGTAAGGTGTTAAAGAGGCCTTCACAGACTGCTGACCCAATGAACACTAATGGTTTGCAAAAGTGCAAGAGGCATGATAGATAATAGACATGTGCACACTGAAATACTTTGTTTTGGAATTTCATTTTCATCCGAAAAATAAATGTATTTAGTTACATTTTTATTTATTTTGTTTCGTTAAAAAAATGCAATTGTCCGAAAATCCGAATTAAGGTTGAATTTGTCAATTGAAGGCTTATGGTGTCTGTCAAATGTTCTAAGAAGTTTCGATGGAGCAGCTAAACTATACGACGCCGCAATCGTACATTTCCCGGTCGAATGCTCCGCCCACAAGCTATAGAAGAATTCTAATGTTGTATGACACTAGTAATAATTATATTAATTAATTATTATTATTACTAGTCAACCAACATTAGAATTCTTCTATAGACCATGGGCGGAGCATTTGACCATTAATGTCGACTGCTTCGTCGAATCTTCATGTCGAATCTTTTCTCTCTATTTTTTCTCTCTATGTCAAACAATCTTGGACTAAATGAGTTAGGTTAAGCACATTCAACCACAGGTTAGATAGACACAGATCGCCATTGTTACCTTCATGTCGAATCTTCTATCTATATTGAACTGTTGTTGCAACAATACGAAAATAAAGCATTTTTTATGTCAGATATTTCGGATTTCGGATTCTGCACGTTATTGTTTGTGAAAACAAACGTGAAAATCCCAGAAATTCGGACGAAAACTAATGCACATGTCTAAAAGCTAACGAGTAGGTTATTGACAACAGATCTACTGTCTTGTACCATCTAGCAAATCTGTTAAATCACAGGAGGCATAACATTCAAACAGTGTACTGTGAAAAATTAAAAAAATATTAGTGCTTGCAAACTTGTGTCTTCAATGCATGATTTATACATTTTTATTTCATACAGCTACCTATAAAGAAAGTATGTTTTCTTTAAAGTATATCTAAGCCCAAAAAAAAAATATTGTCTAAATTGCAGATTATCAGTCCTTACTAGGGATGAGCCGAACACCCCCTAGTTCGGTTCGCACCAGAACGTGCGATCAGGCAAAAAATGTGTTCGAACATGCGAACAACGTTAAAGTCTATAAGGCGATAGGTGATCTCCACGCTCCAGTGATGCATCCAGCGAGGAACACGCACACGATCCTTACTCCACCTAAGACACCCCGGGAATAACCGCGGCGCCAGTCTGACAGCTCTTATGTAGCCAGGCTTTCCCATTGACGTGGATGGGTGGTTTCTGTTGCATCAGAGGGGGATGGGGTCACCCATTCACGTCACTGGAAAAGCCTGGCGTTTCCCCTTGCGTCAGAGGTGGCGGGGTCATGTGACGAATTTGCCACAAAACACCCAAAATGGTTCGTTGTTCGCCGAACTGGCGAACAACCAATGTTCGAGTCAAACTCATGTTCGACTCGAACTCAAAGCTCATCCCTAGTCCTTACACAGTAGCCCCTTTAGTTTTTTTTGTTTTTTCCCTTTTTTTAACTTGGTGAGGCTGCAGGTAATGTACTTGTGATAGGATGAGTACACTTACTTCTGTATTGGGACAACAGAAACAAGATAGGACTACAGAACCCCACTAAACACCTATTGTGCAACTCGAAGAGAGTGTGGTTTTGTAGTTCTCCCACAACAATGCTAACAATGATAACAATCAACACAGCTAGAGGGTCCACAAAGTCCTCAACTCACTAGCAAGATCAACATGTATTCTTTGGAACTTATCAAATAGTTACAACAAAATGTTTTTCACAATATTTATTATAAAGAGTAAAGCAAGTTATGTGTCTTTTTTTATATGAGGATTCTGATTTTTATAATGTGAGGATTCTGTTTTTGATTAAAAATTCTAATAACAAATGTGATAGTTAGCTAGAAGAAGCTAAAATAAAAAAATAAATAAAATGTTTGTGTTCATCCAATTTAAATGACTTGCTTTTCATGTATATCACCCATAACCTTTGCTTAAATTACTTGAGGATGTAAAATGAATGCAAATAATCTTGATTTGTTGATTTCAGCTCATATACTCTTCATCTGAGGTCATATTAATCTGATATGTAATTGAAAAAAATCTTACAGCTGTTAAAAAGCTTACTCTTGGAAGCATCTAGTACATTAGACAACTTTGTGTGATCACGTATAATCTGTATTTTCTAATTTGCATAATTAGAACTTACTCAACATGTACCTGTAATTTGAATTTGTTTTTTTTTAATCTTGTATTACAAATATCGTATGTGTACCGTATATTGCATACAAGTTACTATATTCTAATGCTGTGTGTGTAAAAAGGTCAAGCATTAAAATTTAAAGGGAAACTAAACTCATTGATTTAACTATTTTCCAAAGCTAACTACATTCAAGGCCTGACTTGAATAATAACTATTACAGTTACTAGTGTGCTTATGACAGTTCTCAAATTAACTGTCAAGCTTTTAAAAGCTGGTGGCAAAGGTCGATCATATGTCCAGCAAAATGGCAACTGCAGATCAAACAGAGGCTAAAATGTATGAGAAGGGTAGATTAAACTTTTAAGAGTAACTCCACTTTCATTGAGAAAAAAACATCCCCCTCTGAGTGATCTATGTACATTACAGGGATTTTAACAAACTCTGTTGCAGATTCCTACCCCTTGTTAGTCTAAAGGAATAGCTGTTTGTTTGGCTGTGTTCATGTGTCCAGTGAGTCTGTGTGGGAGTGGATTTCATAATTATCAATCAGCTGCTGCACCTGCAGGGCTATAATGAGGAAAGTCACAGGGTCTATATCTCTTAATACATAGTTTCCCTTTGAGAGTACCTCACAAAAAATTACATTTATGTTGCAGAAGATACTCAAAGGAAAGGTATTTTTTATTAACATTTAACCACTTAAGACCCGGACCAATATGCAGGTTAAGGACCAGGCCCCTTTTTTGTGATTCGGCACTGCGTCGCTTTAACTGACAATTGTGTGCGACATGGCTGCCAAATAAAATTGGCGTCCTTTTTTCCCACAAATAGAGCTTTCTTTTGCTGGTATTTAATCACCTCTGCGGTTTTTATTTTTTGCGCTATAAACAAAAATAGAGCGACAATTTTGAAAAAAATTCAATATTTTTAACTTTTTGCTATAATAAATATCCCCCAAAAATATATAAAAAAACGTTTTTTTTTCCTCAGTTTAGGCCGATACGTACTGTATTCTTCTACATATTTTTGGTAAAAAAATCGCAATAAGCGTTTATCGATTGGTTTGCGCTAAATTTTTAGCGTTTACAAAATATGGAATAGTTGTATTGCATTTTTATTATTTTTTTTTTTTACTACTAAATGCACCGATAAGGTTTTTTTTTCATGATTGCGACATTATGGTGGACACTTAGGACAATTTTTACACATTTTTGGGACCATTGTAATTTTCACAGAAAAAAGTGCTATAAAAATGCATTGTCTACTGTGAAATGACAATTGCAGTTTGGGAGTTAACCACTAGGGGGCGCTGAAGGGGTTAAGTGTGACCTCATATGTGTTTCTAACTGTAGGGGGGGCGGGGCTGGACGTGTGACATCATTGATCACCTTTCCCTATATCAGGGAACAGACGATCAATGACACTGCCACTGTGAAGAATGGGGAAGGTGTGTTTACACACACCTCTCCCCGTTCTTCAGCTCCTGTGACCGATCGCGGGACACCGGCGGTGATCAGGTCCATAGGTCCCACAGCCGCGGTCACGGAGCTTCGGACTGGGTCAGGGGCGCGTGCCCGCGACCCACGGCTGGGCACTTAAAGAGGACGTACAGGTAAGTGCTTGTGCCCAGCCGTGCCATTCTGCAGATGTATATAGGCGTTAGGCGGTCCTTAAGTGGTTAAAGTGTAAGTAACCCCCCTATTGTTTTCAGCCAAGGAAACTGCTATTTTTGCCTCTGTTTAATCTACAACTGCCATGATGCTGCACATGTGATCAGTTATGACACCAGCCATTGGATGGTTTGACAGTTAGGTTGAGAGCATGGGAGTGTTACATTTCTGGCACATGTTTTATGGATGGGTTTACTTCCACTTTAAGTACAATATGTCTTGTGTCGGAATTGTATATGCTATATATATTTTTTTATGTGCTATATTTTTCCCATGAAAGTGGAGTTACCCTTAAAGGAAAACTGTGAAAGTGGAATTATTATTACATAAAAAAAGAATTTAAAACATTTTATGAAGGCAGTCAACTTTTACCTAATGTTAATGTCATAACAACTATGTACATACTGATGGTTTAATACTATCTTGGAAGCTTTGGAAGCATGTCAATTTATATGAAAAGAGCCAAGGGGATGTGGGTCAGCCAAGTTAAATCATATTCAACCGATATGCAACGCTTGTCATACAGCATATTTATCACATTTAAATTAGGTAAACATCCTTGAATTAAGAAAAGTAGGCACTTACAGCTATATGTTAAATACCTACTTTTTTCTGATTGAAAAAAGGGTTGACAGTGGATCTGAAAAGACAAGAACCTAAAGGTGTCTTTGGCTTCTGTTAATGTAGATATGTGTTTCAATCTCTTCTGAAATGACAGATTCTTATTAAAGTAACCTATGCAAAGCCTGCTATCATTCATGCTTTAGTAAGAGATTGTGTAACACCTCCTCTTACTAACCTCCTTGCAACATATAACTGCTGATTACAACTGGTTAGATATTTGTTAAATCATGGGTGCTTAGCCATCCTATCCTTACTTGCTATTTTATTACTTTGGCCTTTGACCACATGTATGTCCTCACTAGGGATGAGCTTCATATTTGATTTGAACTCATGTTCGACTCGAACATCGTATGTTTGATCGTTCATCGAAATACAAACAAAACAGGTCGGTAGCGCCAAATTCGAGTTACGTTTTACAGACCATAATTCACTGCGGCATCGCTGGTTGATGATTGGCCAAGCATGCACTATGACCCGCATGCTTGGCCAATCACAGCTTGCAAAAAACGAAGAGCCATAATTGGCCAAAGCCAGGGTGGCTTTGGCCAATTATGGTTTAGGGGGTTTAGTACACGCCCCACACTATAAAAGGCCGCCTGCAGGTCGGCCTTATGTAGTGTGTAGCGTTGGTTAAGAGAGGACAGAGAGTGTCATTTTTTGCAGGTAGATAGAGCAGGCAGGCAGGCTAGTCAGTTAATGTTACAGTGTGTAGAGGATATATACATCCCAGGTGTTGTACATATATTTATACACTGTATAGTTTAGCTAGATCAGTTCTTCCTAATTTACTGGCAGGCAGGTGATTGTGCTAGCTGCAGTATTCTTACGTGGTTTATTGCCTGTGTCCTCTGTAGTTTGCACCTAAAGATACTTGGTGTGTACTGGCCGTGTGCTCTGTAGTTTGCACCTAAAGCTACTTGGTGTGTACTGGCTGTGTGCTCTGTAGTTTGCACCTAAAGATTCAGGAGCAGTGATTTTAATGATGCTTAAATAAAAATAAAAATAAATAAAAAATTCCTTTAAATATTGTACCTGCTGGGTGTCTATAGTATGCCTGTGAAAACGTCTTTGAGAACCTGGGTCTTGCCCGAGGGAACATGTATCAATGGAAAAAAAGTTTTAAAAAACGAGTCCTGAAAAAAAGACTCGGGTTCTCAAAGACGTTTTACAACAATAACTTGCATATTAGGCTTTAAAATGAGCACTTTTGAATTTGAACGTTCGAGTCCCATAGACCTCAATGGGGTTCTAAATGTTCGCGCGAACGTTTGGTTTGTTCGAAGGTTCTGGTACGATGTTCGGCTCATCCCTAGTCCTCACTTAGCCTTAGTTAGAAGGCCTTTAGATGCTAATGTACCTACATTTTACTTGTTTATTGTGTCCAATACTATCTGATGCATAACTCTTGATGTTTTATGAATATCTGAGCTACTATTCTCTCAATGATTTGCTAAAATTACTTTCATCTGATGTATCGTCTGTGTGCAAAAAAAACATTCTCTGCTTGTACATGTTAATTTATTTTCTTTTATTTTAAGCTTGTTTTGCACTCCCATAGACTTATATGGGAATAAAACAAAACAGTTTTTATTTTTTTATTTTTTATGTTATTTAATATATATGCCTTAACTACTTCAGATCCGCACTATAGCCGAAAGACAGCTACAGCGTGGACCTAATTTGCCAGGAGGGCTTCCATGGACATCCTCCCATTCTCGAGCGGCCTGCGTGCAGCCTGCAGGGCGCGCGTGGCACGCTCTGTGATCAGCGAGTCAATGAGAAAAGAAAGATTTTTTTACACAAAGTTGTCAATTTAATACAATTTTTCTCACAAAGCATAGGCATACTTAGAATTACACCCCAAAACATATTCTGCTACTCCTTACTTTTTGGACTGATCATAAACCAAACATTGTATCTTGTGTATCACATAAATCAACCAATTGTGCCAAAACCAATGTACTGTAATGATCACTTCCATGCATGTAGGGAACCTGTTACTAGTGTGGCTGTGATTAGGGACACTGTAACTGGTGTGGTGGTCTATGCTAAGTATGTCTATGCTGTGCGTGAAAAATAACTTGTTGAACTTTGTGGAAAAAAAAATATTTCTTGATTTTCCCCAAAATTGTGACAATATATAAAAAAAAACTCACCATACATTTTACTAAATACCTTGTACTGTCTATTTTCCATTAAAAACATGGTCATTTAGGGGGTATTTGTACTGTCCTGGCATTTTGGAAATTAGATCAGTCAGTCAGCTCATAAGTACATTTTATTTTTAATTTCTAAGGGCCAGATTCACGTAGAATCGCGGCGGCGTAACGTATCGTATATATACGTTACACCGCCGCAAGTTTTCATCGCAAGTGCCTGATTCACCAAGCACTTGCGTGAAAACTTACGCCGGCGGCCTCCGGCGTAAGCCCGCGTAATTCAAAGGGGTGTGTGCCATTTAAATTAGGCGTGCTCCCGCGCCGGACCTACTGCGCATGCTCCGTTTTGAAATTCCCACCGTGCTTTGCGCGAAGTGATGTCATTTTTTCGAACGGCGACGTGCGTAGCGTACTTTCGTGTTCCCGGATGTCTTACGCAAGAAAAAACATTTTTGAAATTCGACGCGGGAACGACGGCCATACTTTAACATGGGCTGTGTAAAGTTAGGGCAGGTAAAACGACGACTAACTTTGCGACGGGAAACTATACTAGCAACGACGTAACGAACGCAAAAAACCATCGTGGATCGCCGTAAAACCTCATTTGCATACCCGACGATGGAATACGACGCAAACTCCACCCAGCGGCGGCCGAGGTACTGCATCCTAAGATCCGACGGTGTAAGACAATTACACCTGTCGGATCTAAGGGCTATCTATGCGTAACTGATTCTATGAATCAGTCGCATAGATACTCTGAGAGATACGATGGCGTTTCAGAGAAATGCCGTCGTATCTCTTCTGTGAATCTGGCCCTTAATTTTCCCATAAATTGTGACAAAAAAATCACAACTTCAAAAATCTTGCCATGCCTTTTACTAAATACCTTGGACTGTCTACTTTCCGAAAAGGGGTGCTTTGGAGGATATTTGTACTGTCCAGGTGTTTTTGGACCTTAACCACTTAAGCCCCGGACCAATATGCTGCCTAAAGACCCAAGGTGTTTTTACAGTTCGGGACCGCGTCGCTTTAACAGACAATTGCGCGGTCGTGCGACGTGGCTCCCAAACAAAATTGCCGTCCTTTTTTCCCCACAAATAGAGCTTTCTTTTGGTGGTATTTGATCACCTCTGTGGTTTTTATTTTTTTGCGCTATAAACAAAAATAGAGCGACAATTTTGAAAAAAATGCAATATTTTTTACTTTTTGCTATAATAAATATCCCCCAAAAACATATATACATTTTTTTTTCCTCAGTTTAGGCCGATACGTATTCTTCTACCTATTTTTGGTAAAAAAAATCGCAATAAGCGTTTATCGATTGGTTTGTGCAAAATTTATACAGTTTACAAAATAGGGGATAGTTTTATTGCATTTTTATTATTTTATTTTTTTTACTACTAATGGCGGCGATCAGCGATTTTTTTCATGACTGCGACATTATGGCGGACACTTCGGACAATTTTGACACATTTTTGGGACCATTGTCATTTTCACAGCAAAAAATGCATTTAAATTGCATTCTTTATTGTGAAAATGACAGTTGCAGTTTGGGAGTTAACCACAGGTGGCGCTGTAGGATTTAGTGTACACTTAGTGTGTGTTTACAACTGTAGGGGGGGTGGCTATAGGAATGACGTCATCGATCGAGTCTCCCCTATAAAGGGGATCACTCGATCGATGCAGCGCCATAGTGAAGCACGGGGAAGCCGTGTTTACATACGGCTCTCCCCGTTCTTCAGTGCCATTCTGCCGACGTATATCTACATGCGGCGGTCGGGAAGTGGTTAATAAATTAGATAGGCTGTCAGTACATTAGGATTGATCAATTTTCAAATATACAGGGGATATAAAAAGTCTACACACCCCTAGTAAAATGTGAAGTTTCTGTGAGGTAAACAAATGAGACAAAGATAAATAATTTCGGAACTTTTTCCACCTTTAATATGACCTATAAACTGTACAACTCAGTTGAAAAACAAACTGAAATCTTTTAGGGGGGAAGTAAAAATAAAAAAATAAAATAATGTGGTTGCATAAGTGTGCACACCTCTTATAACTGGAGATGTATCTGTGTTCAGAATTAAGTTTAAACTCATGTTAAATCGGAGTCAGTAGACACCTGTCATCATTTAAAGTGCCTCCAATTAACCCCAAAAGTTTAGCTGTTCTAGTAGGTCTTTCCTGACATTTTCTTGTATCCTACAGCAAAAGCCATGGTCTGCAGAGAGCTTCCAACGCATAAGAGGGATATCATTGTTAAAAGGTGTCAGTCATGGGAAGGGTAAAAAATAATTTCCAGGGCATCAGATATATCATGGAACACAGTGAAGATATTCATCATCAAGTGGCAAACTATACTATATAACGTCAATCACTATTGCATCAATCACTATAGTATCTATATATACTGTATCACTGTTACTGTTTGTGCGTATTGTAATGTATGTAAGGATATTTATACAGAAAAGGTAAAATACCATGTTAGGACCCCTGTGACCTACATTATCTTGACAATCTAGACCCTCACTGTAGACAAATATCCATTGTCATAACAATACCATTTTACTTAATTAAATTGTTTGCTTCCTAGCTAATCTTTTAATGATACAGTTTTCTATCATTTTCAGTCAAATCTCAGCCTTAGGACATTCACTTAATGAATCTATATATTGTAACAAAGGAAATAACTATATATTGTTTCATGCTCAGGCTTTTTTTCCCTCACTAATACTATAATTAAACACAGAGGAAAAACATCAATGCAGTTAAAAGAGCAACATAAACGTTCACTTAATGTCAAATTGAGCACGGTATTGAATTTGGCTGTACTGTGTGTTCTTTTTTATCCTTTGTGCATAATAAGATACTTTAATTGATATTTAGTCAGTAGGCAGTCTTGTGAAAAAGCAGAACAGCTAAAATATCTGCACCTTCAGATATTCAAGGTCATTTTCAACAAGTTCCAACAAATACCAGGCAAACAGCGGGATGCACAGTAAGGTTATTTACACAAATGAATGTTGAGAAAAACAAGGGCCATCATACCTCTTGCAGTTTTCTTTAGTGTAATGATGTAATAGATTTTATCAATTTAATAGTACACAAAACCCTTGAGGATAGCTTTCAGTATCTACCAACAAGGTAAGACAAAGACATTCAATAACGCATTGTTATGGCCATTTACTTGCATCTAATCAGTTCAACCACAATTGCAATACTATGTTACTCCCTGCCAAATGTAATCTATGACTGTGAACTACATGTGCAAAGCTTTGGGAAAACAAAAAAGTGGTACTTAGAGTAAACTACAACAATATCAGCCTGCATTTGTAAACATTTAACTAAAAATAAAACCTATAATACTGATTCAAGATGGCTGCTGTTAGACCGTTGTTCATCTGAAGATATCATTCAAACTTTTTGCAACTATTTTGTTTAGATAATAGTTATATTATATTATATGTTATATTATATATTAAAGTAAAGGTAGTATATTATAAGGGGGTTATTTACGAAAGGCAAATCCACGCTGCACTACAAGTGCAAAGTGCACTTGGAAGTGCAGTCGCTGTAAATCTGAGTGGTAGATCTGAATCTGTTGATTTTATCATGTGCAAGCTAAAATGCTGTTTTTTTTTATTTTCCTTGCATGTCCCTCTCGGATCTACAGCGACTGCACTTCCAAGTGCACTCTCAGTGCAATTTAAAGTGCACTTTGTACTTGTAGTTTGCACTTGTAGTTCAAAGTGGAGTTGTCTTTAGTAAATAACCCCCATAGTATAGCATATGCACTTCAATAAAAAAAAAACATTAAACTCTAATGCGGCGTACACACGATCATTTTTCATCATGAAAAAAATGTTGTTTTAAAAAAATTTCATTCAAAATGATCATGTTTCGGGTTCTGAAAAACGTCATTTTTTTTTTAACATGCTGCATTTTTTAACGACGTTTTAAACAATGTCTTTTTTCGGGTTGTAAAAAATTATCGCGTGTGGGCTAAAACGATGTTAAAAACCCGCGCATGCTCAGAAGCAAGTTATGAGACGGGAGCGCTCATTCTGGTAAAACTACCGTTCATAATGGAGTAAGCACATTCATCACGCTGTAACAGACAGAAAAGCGCAAATCGTCTTTTACTAACAAGGAATCAGCTAAAGCAGCCCCAAGGGTGGCGTCATCCGCATGGAACTTCTCCTTTATAGTGCCGTCGTACGTGTTGTACATCACCGCGCTTTGCTAGAGCATTTTTTAAAAATGATGGTGTGTGGGCAACATCGTTTTAACCTCTCTGGCGGTATGATTAGTTCAGAAACAAGGTGCTGAAAGCGGTACCATTATTTGCAAGGAAATTTGGCGTTTTATACTGTAGGCCTTTAATTCTTAGGAATAACTCACTTAAATCTGACCAAACAAGAGTCTAGTAGGCATCCCGGGTATGACATTTTTTTAAAAACAAAATTATAAATTATAATATATTAAATAATTGTAAATAATTATAAAAAATAATAATATAATTATAATAAAAAATTATTCAATAATGTAATCAACTCAAAATCACTGAAATTTGCTCAGTTGCAGAATTGTCGCTGGCATTACTTTTATTTTTTTATGACAAATTTCCCCACAAATCACTATCGCACAATTCTGCAAGTGATTATAATTTATTATCGCTGTTTTCTAGCTGCTCTAAAACCATTTTTGACATAAAGGGACACTTTTGGTTGCTATGGACAATCTACAGTTTGCAGGCAGAAAGAACAGTTTTTATTATATAAAAATACATGTAGGGCACTGGGCAGACCACTAGGGACAAGGGGGGTGTGTATTTTTTACATACAGTACTGTAATCTATAAGATGTTTGTTTACCTTTTTGAATTTGGCGCCGTTCTCCGCCCCGTGCGTCGTAACATCGCAGGGAACGGAGATCGGCGGCACACAGAGGCACTGTGTGAATCGAGCGAGGTCCCGCTCGCTCACACAGTGCGGTGGCATCGCTGGATCCAGGGACAAGGTAAGTAAACCAAGCCTGTGGATTCTGCGAGGCGAGCCCGAGTCTGACTCAGGGTTACCAATCGTAGCCCAAAAATCTCACCCCGAGTCAGACTCGGGAATACTGCCAGGGGGGTGGGTTAATGATGAAGTTGGAAAAACTTTGTTTTTTCTAAATGCCGAAAAACATTGTTTTTTTATGCTGAATAATGATCATGTGTACGCAGCATAAGATTCATAGAAGGAACACTACTTATCTGCTTAATATTTTTTTCAATGCAACTGGTATTATTACCGTATATACTCGAGTATAAGCCGATCCGAATATAAGCTGAGGCACCTAATTTTATCACAAACAAAATGGGAAAACTTATTGACTTGAGTATAAGCCTAGGGTGTCCATCTGCATGCCTCACTGTGCCTCACTTTGCCTCACTGTGTCCATGTGCATGTCTCACTGTGCCCATGCCTCACTGTGCCCATGGCTCACTGTGTCCATGCCTCTCTGTGTCCATGACTAGACTTACTTTTAACATGGGAGTATATAGAAGGGGTGCCTGGCTTTGAAAAATCAGTGCTCCTCGGCCGTAGGTCCCCCAGACGGCAAAGTTTGCACACTTGTAGAGGAGAAGGTTCGGGTCCAGGGGATCTATGGCCGGCCGGTACCGGGTCCCCAAATTTAGGGGGAAAAGGCACAAAAAGGTGACTCGAGTATAAGCCGAGGGGGGCATTTTCAGCACAAAAAATGTTGCTGAAAAACTTGGCTTATAGGTCAGTATATACGGTACCTTATATTAAGGTTATGTTAGCTTCTCAAAATCCCTTATACAGCATCACTCAGACTAGAAAAACTAAAGGCAGGACAGGAAACCAATTAAATGTGCAATAGGCAAATTTGGTGACAGGGAACATGATGATAGGAGGAGATAGCAGAATAAGCAGAGAAATGACCTTATTAGACTGCTTCTGCTCCCTTTCTGTCCAATTAAAGGCAGCAATGTATCCCCAAACTGTAATATGGTTGACATCCTTATGACTGTGCTGTGCGGAAGGGCTATAAAATTTCTGAACAAGAATCATTGAACACAAACATTTCTCATCTACATTATAAAGGGTAACGCAAGCGCCAATTTGGATAAAATCTAAATGAGCAGGCGCATGCGCGGCAGCTCCCAAGATGGCCGCCGGCTTCTAGAGCTCCGCTCCACCACGGCCCTGCTTTAGCCACCGGAGCCCTCAGGACGCCCCCCCAGCGCTCTCGCCGGGACCATCGTGTAAGGTAAGACCCGGGGAACAGGCGGATGCTAGCGGCGCCGGCTAGGAGGAAACTATCAGGGCAAATGGCGGCTTCTCCCGGACCCCTCAGCTATGCCAAAATGGCGGCGGCGCAGCGAGGCCTACACGAGACGGAGGACTCGGGGGACACAGGCGACTCTATTGCAGATCAGGACCTGGTCCTGCCGCCATCCCCAGGTACCGATTTCCCCCCCTGCACCAGGCTGCCTCCCCAGCTTCTACTGAATCCCTGTTGGGACGACTGAGCGCAGGCCCCCCTCTACCCCCATGCTGGATCCCCATACAGGCTTGTTGCTGGCAGTGAGTGAAACAGCAGAATCCACTCCTGTCCCCACTGACTTTCCTTCCATGATGGAGGCCTTTGCACAAATGCTCTCCAAGAGCTTAGCCCTCAATGCAGCACAGATCACTTCATCCATTCATGCAGATCTGCAGCAGATTGGAATGAGAATGGACACTATAGAGAAAAAGGCTGATCAGGCTGTGGCGCGCATTAACCAAAACACGGCCAGGCTGCAAGATGTTCAGGATCAATTAGAGTCTGCCTTTGCCAAGATCGACGACCTTGAGAACCGATCTAGACGCTATAATTTTAGGCTCAGGGGGCTCCCCGAATCGGAAAAGGAGGTGCAGGCAGCTGTGAAATCCTTTATTAAAGGACTCATCCCTGACATAGCAGACCACCGCCTCGAGCTGGACAGGGCTCACAGGGCTCTACATCCCCCTCGCGCAGACGGTCTCCCCAGGGACATTATAGTGAAACCTCACTTTTATTCGGTGAAGGAGGAAGTGATGAAGAAATCCAGGTACTCCGAAAACCTCATTCTAAACGGTCATAAGATTCAGATTTTTGCTGATCTTTCCCCATACACAGTGCAGAAAAGGCGATCGCTTAAACCGTTGTTGCAGCTACTGATGGAGAGAGAAATCACTTATAGATGGTCCTTCCCCCTACGACTGAACTTCTCCTTCAAGAACAAAAGCTATGGCTTCTCCTCCCTGGCTGAGGGTGAGCGACTGCTGACACATCTGGGGATCATGTCCCAGGACCCCCCACCTATGCAGACCGGCAGGAGCAATCCAGCCTCTTCAAAGAGACCCTCGCCAGCAAGCCCACTACAGGATACTTGGCTCAAGCAAGGTCACAAGCGTTCCAAGGACAATCTCCAGACCTGAAGGTGTCTCCCCCCTTCTGTTCTCCATTTGGTTCAGTGAATTTTCACCCTCCGGGTTGTTCTAATTTTGGTGTGAATTACCCGCTACCCCCCCCTTGGGGGTCCCTGCTAGTGAAGTCTTCCTGCCCACAGCAATTGGACTATTGTTTTCTTTAACCAATTCCTTTTTTTTGCAGGTTGCCCGGCTGGGTCTTTTCTCTTGAACTGGGACTGGGGCGGGTGGCCTTCGCCCGTTTTAGGAACTGGGGGCTTACGGGGGTGGTGGTTCACTCAGGGCGGTTTTTCCCCTTTAGTGTGCCGATTAGCCCCCGCTGCGACTTCTTGTTAACCGCATAGCAATGTCTAGCTTTGGTATTTTCTCAATTTTTGCTTTTTTTTAAATTTTTATATGAGGTCTCCTGCCAGATGTTTATGGGACTCTCCGGGGTGCCCTCATTTTGAACTAACTGTATTGTCTCACCTCCCGTCCGTGCCCCGCATCCCTCCCAGGGGCCCGGGACCTGTGGGGGGGCGGGACTCGGAGGGGTACCTGGTGTTCACAGCTTTCTGTTATGTGCCATGCATGGGGGCGTTCTGCTTGTTTCATTAGATTATGATGGGCCCCAGTTTGGGCCTTTAGTACAACAGATGATTTTTTTTGGGTAGTTGGGCTGTGGTGGACCCAGTGCACCTCATTCTAGGGCCAGGAGCGCCTTTCGTGCTCTTCGGCTCTTCTACGGAGTCCCTATTTCTAGGGAACTCTGGTCCTCTCAGGATTGAGGGTAGGGATGGCTGCCCCATCCCGACCCGTGGGTGGAAAGGGGTTAGGGAACCCCAGGGCTTACTGTTTTTTTCTTGCAGTTTTTTCGTTGTTGTTTCAGTTTTTTTTTCAGTATGTCAATTTGTAACCGGTCTCTCTTTCCTCCCTACTTTTTTCGCACCTTTTCTGCCTGCTCCTCATGCTGCTTCTCGTCTGAGTCTCCTCAGGGCCTCCGGTCGTCACGGACCTCGCTTCCCAGGACCCGGGCATCCTCTGTATCGGCTCCTCAGGCTGTCTGGTGAGTACCGCTCCTTAGATCAAGAAATGCTCCATTACACTACCCTAGTATTACCTAATCTGATCCATGCCTAATACACATTCCTTCCCTCCATCCCTCAAATTAGTTTCCCATAACGTCCAGGGTCTTAACTCCCCTGTTAAGCGTAGGAAGCTTTTTCAGCTATATAACTCCATGCATGCTGACATCCTCCTGTTGCAGGAAACTCACTTCCCGGTCACTTTTAAACCTACTTTTCTTCATCAGCGTTACCCTCAATTTTTCCTAGCCTCAGCGGGTAATAAGACGAAAGAAGTGGCCATCTGCTTAGCCAAACACATTAATCTCTCCCAACCAGTTGTCGTGGCTGACCCGCAGGAGCGCTACATCTTGGTCTCTGGTCACATGGACGGAGAGCCTTACACCTTTGTCTCATATTACACCCCAAATAAAGGTCAGAAATCCTTTTTCGACTCTTTACTGCACAAACTGAGTGAACATCTCAAGGGGACGGTGTACTTTGGTGGAGACTCTAATGTCGCCTTCGACTTCTCGCTGGATAAATCCAGGACTGGGAAACCGATACCCAAGCGACCCTCCAAACAAAGCATTAAAATCGCGGGACTGCTGAACTCGGCAGGGCTGATCGATGTATGGAGAGAGGTGAATCCTCACACGAAGGACTATACACATTTCTCTGCCCCGCACAACTCATTTGCCAGGATAGACCACATTTTCACACGCTCTTCGTCGATCCCTTTAGTTAGAGGCTCCAAGATAATTGAAACTCCCCTCTCGGATCATTCGATGGTCGTTTTTACCACGTTGAGATCTTCGGGTGTTAGAGTGGCCCCTCGCTGGTGCCTGCAGGAGTCGCTACTGAGTGACCCTATACAGTGTACCCTTTTGGAAACGGCAATTAAGGAATACTTCCTTATCAATACGACGAGTGAGGTCTCGGAAGCTACAGTATGGGCGGCGCACAAGTCGGTGATACGGGGGAGGATCATACAAATGGTTTCGAAACGTAGGGCGGAACACAGAGCGGACACGCTGAAGCTTACTGAGGAATTTCGTTATCTAGCGAAAGCGCACAAGCGACACCCCACGACTGAGACCCTTAGACAGTTGGACAGGGCTCGGGCTCTGCTTAACTTGAAACTGACGACTGACGCAGAAAGGCACCTTAGATGGACAGGGGCTAAATTCTATTCTCAGAAGGATAGGATTGGGTCTAGGCTGGTGGTGAAGTTGAGCCCTAAACCACGGGCGTTAGCATTCCCTAAAATTAAGACGACCTCAGGGGGCCTGACGCAGAACCCAACGAAAATTATGGACACATTTTTACAGTTCTACTCCGACTTATACAAACCGGTCAGTCCTACTCAGGCCTCCTCGAGTAAGAAACTTTTGGACGGACTCCCTCTACCCACCCTCTCCCTGGAACATAGGAATCTCCTTGAGAAACCGTTTACCCCTGAGGAAATACTAGATACCATTAAATCCCTCAAACTTGGCTCCTCACCTGGTCCGGACGGTTTCTCAAATGGTTACTATAAGAAGTTTGGACCTTGTTTGGCTCCGCACATGGCTCGGCTATTCAATTCCCTCAGGGAGGGAAACCCCTTGGGTGTGGACCTGAATTCTGCATATATATCAGTGATTCCCAAGCCAGATAAAGACACTAGTGAAGTTAGTAACTATCGCCCAATCTCGCTTATCAATAATGACATCAAAATTATGACTAAGATCGTGGCCAATAGGGTAGCTAGTTTTATTGCTACTTATATCCATAGAGACCAGGTGGGTTTCATCCCTGGGAGACAGGGTCCGTACCAGGTTAGGAGGGCCATTGACATCATTTCGCTTCTTAGATCCCATTGGGATGGGGGACCCCCGCAGAAAGGTTTTCTTCTCACTTTAGACCTTCACAAGGACTTTGACTCGGTAGACTGGACGTACCTATCTGATATTTTGGGGCGGTGGGGCTTTGGTCCACACTTCTTGAACTTGATCCGAGCTCTTTATTCGAACCCCACAGCCCAGGTTCGCCTAATGGGCAGATATTCGGAGTCTTTTGATATTGGTCGGGGAACCAGACAGGGTTGCCCGCTCTCCCCCCTCCTATTCGCGTTGGCCATAGAGACGCTAGCAATTGCACTTAGATCAAACCCGGACTTTAAGGGGGTGACTTGTGGCCAGGGTGAACACAAGTGTGCACTGTATGCAGATGACCTTCTCCTTTTCATCACCTCTCCACTGACCTCCACTCCTGTGATCCTTAAGATACTACGGGCCTTTAGCGACATTTCGGGACTGAGAATTAATATGACCAAGTCGACAGCTTTGAACATTACTGTCCCCCCTGACATTCTTACTCAGCTTTCTACTAATTTCGACTTTAAATGGGCCTCCGGGTCGATTCCTTATTTGGGCATCAACCTAACGTCGGACGTGAGTAGTCTTTTTAAAGCCAACTATCCCCCCAAGATGCTCAAGTGTAGAGAAGATTTGGACACGTGGTCGAAGTGTGGTCTATCCTGGCTGGGCAGGATACATGCAGTAAAAATGACTCTCCTCCCTCGTCTGCTATACCTTTTTCGTTCCCTTCCGATCCCGATTTCGAAACGTTTCCTCAGTAATATGCAGTCACAAATAGTCCGCTTTATTTGGGGCAGTAAGGGGTATAGATGCCCTTCTGAAATTCTCTTCCGTCTGAAGTCACAGGGCGGATTGGGACTCCCAAACCTCTGGGGTTATTATCAGGCCGCTCAACTCACGCAAATCTCGACGGTTTTCTTCCGAGGACCTAAACCCGACTGTCTCTCAATGGAGAGACAGGCCACTCCCATGAACACCATTGATTTCCTCCTTTGGTGCGACCCCAAGGTCAGACCCGCGATTCTGTCTCCCACCCTCTCGCATTCGGTCTCCTTAAGCTCCAAACTCTTTGGCGCCCACTCCCTGACATCCCCCTTGAAACCTCTGGCACACCTATTCCATAATGCAGCGTTCCCTTCAGGATTGTGTATTGAGGCTTTTCGCTGGTGGACGGATAAAGGCCTCTACCGGATTGGCCACTTTCTCTCCCCAACGGGTCCGATTTCCCTGTCATTCTGCAGAAAGAAACTGGACATGCCGGATTCGGAACTGTTCAGGTTCTCTCAAATCTCCCATTTCATACACTCAATCTGGACCAATAAAAAGGTGCCCCCCACAATTTCACCCTATGAGCACTGGTGCGCTTCCACAGAGGATCAGAAGGGTGGCATCTCCTTGATCTACACGGCGCTCGCGACTAAAGAGGTAAAGCCATCCTATGCTCGGGCCTGGGAGGAGGACTTGGACAATGCGTGGGATACTGCAATCTGGCACAGAGCGACCCTTAGAGCATATAAAGGTATTCTTAACATTTCTCTCATAGAAGCTAGTTTAAAAGTAGTACTCAGGTGGTACTATGTTCCTTCCAGGCTGGCTAAGATGTTCCCAGGGACCTCACCGGTCTGTTACAGGGGTTGTGAGCTGGAGGGGTCTATGCTCCATATCTGGTGGACCTGCCCCCTCATTAGATCATTCTGGCAGAAGGTGTTCCGTATTATTAGCTCCTTAACAGCGGTGGTGGTGATCCCCCACCCGGGTATAGCGCTTTTAAACCAATGCATTCCTGGTTTACCCAAACAATGCCAGACTTTATCATTTTTCATTCTTTTAGGAGCCAAAATGTCCATTGCCAAGGCCTGGAAGAAACCCACTGTATCCCTACAGGGATTCAGGAGGAAAGTCTCCTGGATTATGGTACAAGAGCAGATCGTGGCTAAAATCAATGATAAATCGGAGAGATTTCTGGCCATTTGGGAACCCTGGGCCACCTATTGTAACATCTCCCTCATACCAGGAGTATTGCCTAGTGGACCGAACGCTCGTCCCATTCCCTGACGGAGCAGGCACTCTTCACTTTCCTCTTACTACTACGCTTCTCTACCTTTCCTCTTACTACCGCTTCCCTCTGAGATTATACTGTTGTTTGGTTGTTCGGTTATTCTTTTTTTTTATTTTTTTACTTTTTCTGGCTGAGACTGGCTCCTCTAGGTCGCATCCCACAAGGTCAAATATGCACTCTTGTGGTAAACACTATAATCGGTCTCCTACATTGGGATGATTTTCTGACAATCGGGGGCCGGGGTGTTGTGTCCCCTTTTCCCGAGGGGCAGTGTGAACCCTTTGGGGCCTGTCGGGAACTGGGGTCCTATGCTTCTACCCCAGTGGGGAGTTATCTCTGAAAGGCGTTGGAGTGGTTGACTGATCAATGTCATGTAAACTGTTCAAGGATAGGCCGGCAGAAGGCCGCTGTTTGCCTGTTTTCCTCCTCTCTTCCGATATTGTAATGGTTGTGTAACTTTTGCCCCTGGATTCGGAAGATAATGTCTATGGCCTGATTTCATGTTGATGTATTATGCCTTGTGACACCTGTTCTCTTTTGAAAAAACTTCAATAAAAATTATTGAAATGTTAAAAAAAAAAAAATCTAAATGAGACTAATTATCTAAGTGAAATACAGCTGCAGCTATTCAAATGTGTTCTGACACCACATGAATTAATGTTAAGTTGAATTAATAGTGAGATAAAAAATCAACTTAATATATCATACACAGTGACTAAATGATAATAAAAAAAATATATAGAAAAGTGCATATGCAAATATAATTGCTGAATAAACTTTAGATTGAATGAAAAACAATCCATGCTCCGTGATAGTCTTTGCTGGAAATATTAGAAGTGCAGACAGAGGGTAACCACCACTTCAGTGTGAAATGCCTGCTCATCTTCCAATCACACCCCCTTGGGTCAAATGGCACTTTCAAACAGAAATCCTCACAAGGATCAGCTCATATGTGCTTCAATATTAGATAATGGCTCAAGGTTTGTATGGGGTTCTCCAAAGGTAATTGATTTTTCCGGGTTTTAAGTTTTCTCAAAATAAATAGAACAACATCATCGCTCAAGATTTTTAAGTACTGATTGCTTTTACTCAATAGAAAATAACACACTCACATTTACTCAGTGAAGAAAACGCTTATTGAACGATCAGTTAGCATTGCAAGCAGCTCTCCTCCTCACTGCACGTCCAATGATAACGAAACATCGGAAGTATTGTCGCCTCTTGATCTCAACCTATACCCGTGTTTTTGTTCTTCTGCAGAATTCTCTCCATATGCAAGTTAAGGGCTTGAATATATTTCTGTGCCCAGCTTATCTGAACCATTTCAATACTGTTGATTTGGGGGAGAAATATTGTAGCCTACCAGTACTTACCTACTATTAGGGGAAGCTGGCTACATTTATTTCATGCTGATCCTCTGACATCAATACATTCTGAACCAGGATCAGTATAACAGCCAGATAACTAGTATTTTGGAGCAATCTATGTATTTCTTTTAATATAGTTAGGCCCCATGCACACGAGACACTGCTAAACTCGAGTTCAGAGGCATTTGGGCATTTTTTTCAACTGCCCCTGAACACATTTAATGTTATCCTATGTGTCCATGCACACAATCACGTTTTTTGGCGTTTTAAAGCAGTTGGGTTTATGTCCATTTTTTCAGACGCGAAATTTTGGGTTCAGAAGCTTTTTTTTTTGCGTTTCAAAGCTTTGGGAGGGTCTACAATGTCTTTGATATAAACGCTGACAGCCGCAAACGCGGTAAAACGCAGCAAAACGCAGCGCAATTTGCGGCAAAAACTGGCGTTTTAAACGCCGTTTTTTGCCTTTGAAAACTTGAGTTTAGAGGTGTTTGTAATTGCTTCTCGTGTGCATGGGGCCTTAGAGTAGCTTCCAGACAACATTTTTAAAATATGTAAGTAATTGTAGATATATTCTTTTAAATCCCACTTTATATCTGTGTCATCCTTTCTTCCCTCCTTCATGCTGCTGTCTCTCGAAACCCTTCTATGATAATTTGTCTCTAAACCTAGACCTATCACCACTTAGCCAGCACTGTAAAAACACTGCAATGAATATCTTATGTCTATATAAAACAATTTATGTATGTATTGCTTTGACTGGCAGACATCATTTTATGAAGCTGTGAGATGTTTGTTAAAATATTTTGACAATTCCTCTAAAGCCCACAACCCAGGGGCTATCTCCTGCTATTACCCAATGAAAAGAAGAAAATATATGATGATTACACTAGCACTGTTGTTATGGGTACAACACAGTCTCAACTTTCTACAACAGGCGCAGGCAATTATTACAATTTTCCTTATTTTTCAACACAATTATACCTGCTGAGAAAGTCTGTTCTTCTGTGACAAATTACAAAAATGTTTGAAGAGAAATTTCAAGTGTTTGTATTGTAGCAAAGCATTACAATTGACAATGTGTTGCTAACAGAAGCCCAATGGCTTGACTATGATTATTCCAGTCAAATATAGCTATGAGCAAACGTAAAAATGAAAAATAGATTCCTATACATAAAAATAGAATTGTTATATATATATATATATATATATATATATATATATATATATATATATATATATATATATATATATATATATTTATTTATTTATTTATTATGTATTTTAATGGATATTTCCTCCGTGCAGATTTGTTGTATATATGTGCATATGCTTATACTTAGAGTTAATGGGCCTAATGCATCAAGTGCCAGTAAGCCAGCACTATTCTGTCTGTTTAATTTTCACTCAGCATTGCATACTAATTATCATTTCACTTATTAAAAAACAATAAAGAGAAAACCACTTGCAATGCAGAGTGATAATTGTGCTACTGATGTTGAATTCAAATGTTGAATTCAAATAATTGTAAGAGAGTATCTGACTTAAAATCATTTCTAAACACTTAGGGGCAGATCTAAGATACACCACGCCACCGTAACTTTTTTTTTTGAATCCTTTTAACTGCTCATGCGCCATCCGTGGGGGTATCCCAGTGTGCATGCTCGAAATTAACCCGGAACAAGCCAATGCTCATGACGGTGACGTCATTCTACGCAAATCCCTATTCGCGAACGACTTACACAAATGACGTAAAAAGTTTAAAACTGTTCGCGGGAATGCCCGCCATACTTAACATTGAGTACGCCTCATACCAGCAGCTTTAACTATTCGCCGGAAAAAGCAGAACGCAAACGACGTAAAAAAATGCGCCGGACGTACGTTCATGGATCGCCGTAACTAGCTAATTTGCATACTCGACGCGGAATTCGACGGAAACGCCGCCTAGCGGCCGTACTAAGACGCGCGCCAGTCGGATCTAGCCGAGATGCCGTCGTATCTTGTTTTGAGGATACAAAACAAAGATACGATGCGCAAAATTTGAAATTATGCAGCGTATCAAGAAATACGCCGGCTTAAGATCCGAATGGCTAAGCTTGCATGAGTAGGGGGGACAAAAGTTTCTCCTACACTATGTTGTTGAGGAACAGCATGAGAGTGCTGTTTCCCATGAGGTTCACTGGGATAGGCATGGATCTGCTCAAGGGAATTTTGATCATAAATGCTTATGGGAAGGAGATATGGTGGAATGGCCTATATTTAATATAGCTGGTCCATTTTCACTGTAACTATTAGATATACAGCATATACTGTATCTATAGTGCAGGAATGTCCATAAATGAGCAGTGTTATAGTAAAGGATAGGGTATGAGCAAATATTGTGTTTGAAGGATTGGAAAGTGGAATACATAAGTGGACAGCTTGTCCCTAATAATGGTATGAGGTTATTCTGCATCTGGTCTACTGAAGATACCACAAGACTCACAGTAGGGTTAAACGAGAAAAATAAAACATAAACAAACTTTAGAACTGAACAATTCAGCAATAAATTTAAAAATATTTCTTACTTAGGTGGTAATCTATTAATGGTTTAAAGTAACTTCAGAAACAAAAATGTGTATATGACCCTGTTTATAAGGGCTAGATATTTGATGGTTTGAACTAGACAGAAGTCTTTATAATTGCAAAGTATATGAGGGTATATGTACCTGGGTGAGAGAAATAGAAACATTTTAGATTTCTCTGACAAGTCTTGGGCAAGAAAAGTAGTCAATAGTTAATCACATTGTGAATTATTTATAAACTACAGGCTTAGGCATGTGTTGTAGTCAGTGCATGGCTTTTAGCACTATATAAGTCCATAAGGTGGTGAAAGGTGCCACACCTAAAATAGCATAACAAATTTGTGTATAACCCAAATGGTAACCTTGGATTTTTTAAGGCACCAGAAGGAAAAGTGTGAACCTCTTAAAATTTGTTTTTCACTGTTATTTATTTCAAAGTCATATAAAACAATTGGCATAGATATAACATGTTAGTATTATCAGAGGTAATAGACAAGCTTTTTAACACCACATAACATGTTTTGTTATGTCTATGTTACCTTTTAAGCCAAATTTAGTGAGGACTACTGTCAGATTGGACCATTGTACTCTATCGAAAGCCTTCTCTGCATCCAAAGATAGGAGCAGAGGAGGCGTTCGATAATGTTCTGCCCACTGGATAAGGTCCACAAAACGTCTTGTACCATTTAAAGATTGTCGTCCAGAGACAAAACCTTCTTGGTTGGAATGGATTAAAAGGGGGGTGTATTCAGCTAATCTGGTTGCAAGCAGTTTAGCATTGTTTCATGTCAGTATTTACAGGGGAAATTGGGCAAAAATTAGCTGGAGTGTCGGGCATTTGCTGGGTTTAGGAAGAGTAATAACTAAAGCTTCAAGAGATTCCTTAGGGCAAAGACTTCAATCTGCTATGGCATTGAAGGATTCAGCTAAATGGGATGAGAGAGTGTCTGCTAATTCTTTGTTATATTAATTAAAAAAAACATCCAGCCCTGGGGACTTATGTAGGGTGAGGTTTGAGACGTCCTGTAAAATCTCTTCTACAGAGAAGAGAGCTTAAAGGATATCAATATGTTCTGCAGATAACGATGGTAGGCTAACGTCATTAAGGGAAGTTTGGATGTTATCCCGGGTGGTGGGGTTGTGGATCATTAGCTCGTATGTTAGATAGGGATGAGTAGTATGTTCGGAATTGGTTGGCAATCTCCAAAGAATTCAAAACTTTGTTACCCTGGCGATCTACTAGATATTAAATTCTAGATTTAGCCACCTGTCTTTTATATTGTTTGGATGGGAGAGAACCCAATTTATTGCCCTGAGAGTAGAATTTGAGTCTTATTTTCCAGGCCATAAATTCAAATCCCTTAAGTAGGGATGAACTCTCAATGAAATTCTCAAGTCCCGCAGTTCTGAGTGTAATTGATGACTAGGCGAGGATTTTTCCTAGTTTCCAAGACTTTTATGCGGTCAATAAGATCAGAAGTGATTTTCGAATGGTTCCTTTTCTCCTGGGCTGCCAGTTTAATGAGAATTCCTCTGATATGTGCCTTATGGGCATTCCATAATACAGTGGGGTCAAACACTGAAGAACGATTAATATGAAAAAAAGTGTGTAGCTCGGATTTGATTTTTTTTCCCTGTGAGCCTCTTTAGTAATGATGGAGGCATTGAGGTGCCAAACAGGAGTAGTTTTATAGATTTCAAAAATAGTTTGAACAAAATTGTGACATGGTCTGACCAGGTGATGATGCCAATTTGGGCTGATGCCACAGCTTGGAGAGTGCGTTTATCTGCAAGAAAGAGATCAAGTTTCAAGTATGAGCCATGAGCGTTGGAGTAAAATGTATAGTCACTTTCAGTGCTGTGTAAACATCGCCACACATCATAAATTATCATTCAAAAATAGTGAGTATAAGGCTGTAGATTGGCAGCATGAGACATTGGAGGAGTCTAATTCAGGATCAACTGTGTCATTGAAATCTCTGCAGATGATAAGCGGCTTATCTCTGTAGGGCTGGATTTTCTGTGAAAGGAGTTTGTAGAACCCCTTTTGTTTGATATTGAGACGTAAATGTTCACGATAGTCAGATCTCAATCATTAAAAGTGGCAGAGAGGATGAGGAAGTGACCTTGGTTATCTAAATCAACACTGTGGACTTGAAGCGAAACAGGGACATTAACTGAAATAAAGACACCACATTTTTTAGAATCGGCATTGGTAAAGAAGTAATGAGCATATATGGGATGTGAACACTTTGATGCATTGGCTTTGGAGAAAAGCGTTTCCTGTACACACAAGATATCACATTTTTTATTCATAGCCTCTCTCTGGAGCATAAATCGTTTAGACCCCTTTCACACTGAGGCGCTTTACAGGTGTTTTTGCAATAAAAATAGCGACTGTAAAGCACCTGTAAACTGCCTCTACTGCAGCCCCAGTGTGAAAGCCTGATTGCTTCCACACTGGGGTGGTGCGCTTGCTGGACAGGAAAAAAAGACCTATAATCAGCATCTTTGGGGCAGTGGGGGAACGGTGTATACACTGCACCTCCACCGCCCCTGTCCATTAAAATGAATGAGCGCTGCTTTCAAAGCGCCTTAAAAGTGATTTGAAAGCAATGCTAAGTGGGCACTTTTAACCCCTTTTTAACCCCTTCTGACTGTTTTTCACTAGTTTTGGGAATCTCTTCAGAAACTTTTTCATAAATGGTACTTTACCCCTGATAGACTAGCGAAAATGTACCCGTCCACTTCATCTAAATGCTGGAGAGACTGTGGTAACATTGGTTCCCTATCCCATATCTGGTGGGACTGTCCGCTCCTCAAAAAATTCTGGGTCAAAGTAGAGAAACACATTTTTTCATTGTGCTGCATATCTATTCCAATGTCCCCTTTGGTTCTTCTTTTGGGTCTGTCAATCCCCTCCTGGCCTAGACATTTGCAAACACTTGTGACGCACATTTTAATAGCAGCCAGATTGGCGATTGCTAGAAAATGGAAATTGACTCAACCTCCCCTTTTACCCAGTTCCCGACGGCTGTACGACTTTGTACGGCCGCCGGGTGGCTCTGAATCTCTGGGAGGCCGTGTTTTTACGGCCGCCCCTTTCCTCGTTCCCCACGCGCGCTCCCGAGCGCGCATCGGGGAACTCCTGTACTGGCCGTGTCCCTTGGACACAGCCAATTACAGATCGCGGTAAATAGCCAATCACAGCGGCTATTTACATTGCGATTCTGTGGCCAATGAGAGATGATCTCAAATGTAAACATATGAGATCATCTCTCATTGCCGGCTCTCCCTCCTCACACAGACAGCGCGTGTGAGGAGAGAGAGCAATCTGTGAGTAAAAAAGTATCGAATGTATAAAAAAAAACAGTACCCAATCAGTGCCCAGTGATACCAGTGTCCATCTGTGCCACCAGTGTCCACCTGTGCCACCAGTGCCCAGTTCCCACCTGTGCCCAGTGCCCACCTGTGCCAAGTGCCCACCTGTGCCAAGTGCCCACCTGTGCCAAGTGCCCACCTGCCACCTCAGTACCCAATCAGTGCCCAGTGATACCTGTGCCACCAGTGTCCATCTGTGCCACCAGTGTCCACCTGTGCCACCAGTGCCCACATGTGCCCAGTGCCCACCTGTGCCAAGTGCCCACCTGTGCCAAGTGCCCACCTGCCACCTCAGTACTTTTCAGTGCCCACCTGTGCCACCTCATCAGTGCCCACCTGTGCAACCCCATCAGTGCCTACCTGTGCCACCTCATCAGTGCCTACCTGTGCCACCTCATCAGTGCCTACCTGTGCCATCTCATCAGTGCACATCTGTGCCGCCTCATCGGTGCACATCAGTACCCATCTCAGTGCCCACCTGTTTCGCCACATTAGTGCCATCTGTGCCGCCTCATCAGTGCCATCTGTGCCGCCTCATCAGTGCACATCTGTGCAATCAATCAGTGCACATCTGTGCCGCCTCATCAGTGCACATCTGTGCCGCCTCATCAGTGCACATCTGTGCAATCAATCAGTGCACATCTGTGACGCCTCATCAGTGCACATCTATTCCACCCCATCTCTGCCACCTCAGTACCCATCTCTGCCACCTCAGTACCCATCTCTGCCACCTCAGTACCCATCTCTGCCCATCTGTGCCGCCTCAGTGCACATCTGTGCCACACATCTGTGTGAAGTCGCCAGCAACAATGTCTAAGCGTCTCTATTCCACGAGCAGGCATTTGCAATTATTGCCGCAAGTGACGAGAGCAACGGGGAGCTCTCGTCTTCCGATTCCCAGCTGGATTCCGATTCGGATGTAGACTACGAGCCAGTCTACAGCAGTGGAACCGATACAGGCTCAGAGGTGGAAGATAATCAGCCCGCCAAAAGAAGGCGCTCTGGTGAGGCAGTGCCATCCACCAGCACCGTCATGCCATCCACCAGCCCCGTCATGCCATCCACCAGCCCCGTCATGCCATCCACCAGCCCCGTCGTGCCATCCACCAGCCCCGTCGTGCCATCCACCAGCACCGAAGTGCTATCCACCAGCACTGCAGTACCTCAGCAGCAAAGGCCAAGGACCCATGCAAGCCTTCCCTATGCCCTTCAGTACCCCTTGTGGCTTCCTCCAAATTCCGGAGAAGCCAACATTCCCCCTTTTACTGCCCAGCCAGAAGTCCAGGTGGACACGGACAATTTTTCACCAATACATTTTTTCAATTTATTTTTTACTGAGGAACTGCTTTCTAGCATTGTGGCCCAGTGCAACCTATATGCCCAACAGTTTATCACCAACAACCCCACATCGTCTTATGCCCGTCCCTACAATTGGAGAGATCTAACAGTGGAGGAGTTCAGGATTTTTTTAGGCCTCACCTTTTGTATGGGACTCAACCCAAAAAACGAAAAACATTAATTTTGGTCCAAACGCCCCATTTATCATATGCCCATCTTTTCTGCATCAATGCCCAGAAACCGATATTTCACGATCATGAGGTTCCTCCACTTCAATGATAACACCCAGTGCCTTCCCCGAAATGACCCAAATTTTGACAGGCTTTTCAAAATTCGCCCCTTATTAAATTATTTTTCAGAATTATTCCCCCAAATATATACCCCGGAACAACACATTTGTGTCGACGAGTCCCTAGTAAAATTTTGTGGCCGACTTAAAATCAAACAGTTTATACCCAGCAAAAGAGCCCGCTATGGGGTGAAGATGTACAAGTTATGTGAACAAGCCACAGGGTAAATGTATTCCTTTTTGGTGTACGAAGGGAAGGACACCCAGCTGAATCCCCCCGATTGCCCAGACTACTTGGAATCAAGTGTAAAAGTTGTCTGGCAACTTATCACCCCCCTCCTGGATAAAGGATACCACCTGTACGTGGACAACTTCTATACATCTCTTCCTCTGTTCCACAACCTGCACCGGAAGAAGACGCCAGCATGTGGCACCGCCAGAAAGAACCGGAAAGACTTTCCTCAAAGCATTGTGAATACAAAGCTGAAGAAAGGGGAATCGGCGAGTCTGCGCAACAAGGAGGTTCTGGCAGTGAAGTGGAGGGACAGAAGAGACGTGTACATGTTGTCGTTCATCCACAACGATTCCTTTGTAGAAACCCGCAGAAGGCGTGGCACCACCATCCAAAAGCCCACCTGTATCCGGGACTACAATTCGTTCATGGGGGGAGTCGACTTAAATGATCAAATGATGGAACCATATCTACCTACAAGACACACGTACCATTGGTACAAGAAAGTAGCTATTTATTTTTTTCATTTGGCCGTCTACAACTCCCATATTATTTACCGCAAATCCACCCAAAACCCCCTACCCTTCCTTGGCTACCTGGAGGAAATTACCACTTCCCTGATATTCCCAAACGACCTGCCCCAACACATCCGATCAGATGTTCTAAGTCGGCTCTCCGAACGGCACTTCCCGGATAAGATCCCTCCCACAGCATCAGGCCGACGAGCTCAAAAAAAATGTAAAGTGTGTGCCAGTGGAGGAGTCAGACGAGACACAGTTTATTATTGTGCAGTGTCCTTCACAACCAGGCCTCTGTGTAACTGACTGTTTCAAACTTTACCATACTAAACTAAAGTATTAGTTTAGTATGGTAAACGTAATCCTCCGTTCCTGCCTTCTCACCCCTTATGCCACTGCCTGCTTTGTAACTGACCCCGGCTTGTTATTGGACCATGCTTCTGCCTAATGATTTTGTAATACCGCTGCCTGATTTGGAATTGACCCTGGACTGTTTTTCGACCATTCTTCTGCCCAACGATTTTGTAATACCTCTGCCCGATTTGGAATTGACCCTGGACTGTTTTTCGACCATTCTTCTGCCTAACGATTCTGTAATGCCTCTGCCTGATCTGGAACTGACCTCGGACTGTTTGACCATGCCTTTTGCCTGCCTCTTGGACTGATCTTGTACCCTGCTACTGGACTAGTGGGATTCAACACAGGGGTCTCACATATGTGAGGGGCTCCAGAAACGTTTTTTTGTTATTTCATCCTAGATTAGGGTCTGGTTGCCCGGAGGCTTCAAAGAGATTTGGGTGGGAGAAGCCTCTACCCCTGTCCTCATTCTGTCCTGAACGAGGCCCTCCTTCTGCCTGCTGCCTGTAGGACCTATGCCATCATGCCTCTGCCTGTTGCATGAACTGACCACCTGCAGTATCCCTGCCTGGACAATTGTGTATGCCGTTGCTGACCAAGTCCCTGCCTGCTGCCTGGACCAGTGCTATCCTGCTGTGTAGAACTGCGCTACTATTACCACAGGTAATCTTTTGTTTACGCTTTGCTCAGCATAATGTATTTTGGGGTGTAATTCTTGGTATGTGCATGCTATGTGTCTCTGGAACACCTGACGGTGTTCCTTGCATGTTGGATCTCTATATGTGGTCAGGCTGTGTAGAAGTCTCACACATGGGGTATCGTTTTACTCAGGAGGAGTAGCAGAATGTATTTTGGGGTGTCATTTTTGCTATGTACATGCTATGTGTTGGAAATATCTTATCAATGGACAACTTTGTGTAAAAAATATGCGATTTCATTTTTTTTCCACATATTCCAAAAAATTCAGGAAAAAAATGAACCGTTCAAAAGACTCATTATGCCTCATAGATTATACGTCAGGGTGTTAGCTTTCCAAAATGGGGTCATTTTGTGGGTAATTCCATTGTCCTGGTGTTCCAGGGCCTTCAAAAGTGTAATAGGTTGTCAACTAGTTAGATGTGCAATTTATGCTCCTAAAACCCCTGATGGCGCTCCCTGCATGTTGGGCATCGGTATGTGGCCAGGCAGTGAAAAAGTCTCACACATGGGGTATCGTTTTACTCAGGAGGAGTAGCAGAATGTATTTTGGGGTGTCATTTTTGCTAAGTACATGCTATGTGTTGGAAATATCTTATCAATGGACAACTTTGTGTAAAAAAAATGCGTTTTCATTTTTTTTCCACATATTCCAAAAACTTCTGGGAAAAAATGAACCATTCAAAAGACTCATTATGCCTCATAGATTATACGTCAGGGTGTTAGCTTTCCAAAATGGGGTCATTTTGTGGGTAATTCCATTGTCCTGGTGTTCCAGGGCCTTCTAAATTGTAATATGTTGTCAACTAGTTAGATGTGCAATTTATGCTCCTAAAACCCCTGATGGCGCTCCCTGCATGTTGGGCATCGGTATGTGGCCAGGCAGTGAAAAAGTCTCACACATGGGGTATCGTTTTACTCAGGAGGAGTAGCAGAATGTATTTTGGGGTGTCATTTTTGCTAAGTACATGCTATGTGTTGGAAATATCTTATCAATGGACAACTTTGTGTAAAAAAAATGCGTTTTCATTTTTTTTCCACATATTCCAAAAACTTCTGGAAAAAAATGAACCGTTCAAAAGACTCATTATGCCTCATAGATTATACGTCAGGGTGTTAGCTTTCCAAAATGGGGTCATTTTGTGGGTAATTCCATTGTCCTGGTGTTCCAGGGCCTTCTAAATTGTAATATGTTGTCAACTAGTTAGATGTGCAATTTATGCTCCTAAATCCCCTGATGGCGCTCCCTGCATGTTGGGCATCGGTATGTGGCCAGGCAGTGAAAAAGTCTCACACATGGGGTATCGTTTTACTCAGGAGGAGTAGCAGAATGTATTTTGGGGTGTCATTTGTGGTATGCACATGCCATGTGAGAGAAATAAGCTATTACAATGACACTTTTGAGAAATTTTTTAAATAAAAAATAAAAATCTTAATTTTGCAAAGTGTTTTGGGAAAAAATTACAACTTCAAATTAAAACTCACCATGCTTACTAAATACCTTGAGATGTCTACTTTCCAAAAAGGGGTTATTTGGGGGGCATTTGTACTTTCCTGGCTTGTTAGGGTCTCAAGAAATGAGATAGGCCTTCAATACATCAGGTGTGATCATATGTGATAATTTATTATGATTTGCACTATAGCTTGTAGACTCTAAAACTTTCACACAGACCAAATAATTTCCAAAAAAATGGGGTTATTTTTATCAAAGACATGTAGCAGTATAAATTGTGGCCAAAATTTATGAAGAAAAATTAATATTTTGCAAAATTTTATCACAGAAAAATAGCGCAAAAAATAAAAAACCCAGAGGTGATCAAATACCACCAAAAGAAAGCTCTATTTGTGGGAAAAAAAGGACAAAAAAATCATTTGGGTACAGTGTTGCATGACTGAGTAATTGTCATTCAAAGTGTGAGAGCCCTGAAAGCTGAAAATTGGTCTGGTCAGGAGAGTGTTTAAGTGCCCAGTATGGAAGTGGTTAAAAGATGCCATCTGTCTACTCAACTCCCATTTCCTGATGGAATTCTCGTTTGCTAAAGCCAATCTGTCTACGAATAACTTTTACGAGTCCTGGGACAAATGGATTACTGATCCTAGAAGTGCGCCCCTGTGTTAGCTGGCCCACCCTCAGGCCTAGTACACATGAGAGGATTTATCCGCGGATACGGTCCAGTGGACCGTTTCCGCGGATAAATCCTCTCGAGGATTTCAGCGGATTGGATCCGATGGAGTGTACTCACCATAGGATCGAAATCCGCGCCGAAATCCCCTCGCGATGACGTGTCGCGCCGTCGCCGCGATGATGACGCGGCGACGAGCGCGATGCTGTCATATAAGGAATTCCACGCATGCATCAAATCATTACGACGCATGCGGGGGATCCCTTCGGACGGATTGATCCGGTGAGTCTGTACAGACCAGCGGATCAATCCGTTGGGATGAATTCAAGCGGATAGATTTGTAGGCATGTCTACAAATTTTTATCTGCTGGAATTGGGAAATTTCCGCAGGAATGTACACACCATAGAATCTATCCGCTGAAACCGATCCGCTGAGATTTTTCAGCGGATGGATTCTATCGTGTGTACGGGGCCTAAGTGGGTTCCTAGACCTCACTTGGTTCCCCTTTTATGTATTGTTGATATATTTTACCGATGTACATTTACTCCATATATCTCGCCAAGTGTTCAGTAATGCTCCTTGTGGTACTGCCTTCCCTTTTCTGTTTCCTATTTTGGTTTTGTTTGTGCAGTACAACTATTTACTGGTTTAATTGCTGAAGTTTTTGTACTAATCTGTAGGTACGTGTCATTGTGACTGTTCTTTTTTTTATGCCTTAACCTCCTTGACTTGGATGCTGAGCCAGGGTATGCCCTATTGGCTATGTTTTGTATACCCTCCTACCTTTTCCTTTTGAAAATCAATAAATACTTTAAATTCTAAAAAAAAAAAAAAGGTCTATGGGACACTAACATGAAAAACCAAAAGTGCTAATCTTAAATGCTTATATGCATGGTATTGTCATAAAAAGTGTTTGGGGACCTGGGTCCTGCCCCAGGGGCCATGTATCAATCCCCAAAAAGTTTTAAAAACTTCAGTTTTTTTCAGGAGCAGTGATCTTAGTAAGGCTTAAAGTAAAACAATAAACATTTAATACTCATTTAAATATCATGCCTGGGGGTGTCTATATTATGCCTGTAAAGTGGCACATTTCTAAAGGGAGAAAAGTAATTTAAAACTAATCGCGGCTGTAATGAATTGTCGGGTCTCGGCAATATAGATAAAAGTAATTGAAAAAAATGGCATGGGTCCCCCCCAGTCCATTACCAGGCCCTTTGGGTCTGGTATGGATATTAAGGGGAAACCTGAACCAACATTAAGAAAAAAATTGTGTGGGGGTCCTCCCAAAATCCATACCAGGTCCTTCAGGTCTAGAATGAACATTAAGGGGGAACCCTGCGGCAAATGTAAAAAAAAAGAATGGCATAGGGGTCCCCCAAAATTCATACCAGACCCATATCCAAGCATGCAACCTGGCAGGCTGCAGGAAAAGAGGGTAGGATGAGAGAGCATCCCCCCCTCCTGAACCATACCAGTCCACATGTCCTCAACATGGGGAAGGTGCTTTGGAGTTACCCCCCAAAACGCCTTGTCCCCATGTTGAAGGGGACAAGGGCCTCACCCCACAACCCTTGCATTGTGGTTGTGGGGGTCTGCAGATGGGGGGCTTATCGGAATCTGGAAGCCCCCTTTAACAAGGGGACCCCCATGTGATCTGGTAAGGGGTACATTGTACCCCTACCAATTCACAAAAAAAGTGTCCAAAAATTCAAGAGAGGAGATACTTTGGGGAAGGTCCATTATTAAAAAATAATAAATAATAATGTCCCTCAATGTCCATTCATCTTCTATCACACCGCCGACGAACCAAAAAAAGAAAAAAAAGTCACCACAGATCCACCTCAATGGGAGGCTCCTGCCGAGTGACGCTTCTTCTCGGTGACAGCTGTTATTTAGCTGAGGGCTGTTATATAACTGAGGGCTGTTATATAGCTGAGGGCCCATGAGGAAGGGCGGGGTCACCCATTTACGTCACCAGGTAAAAAAACACTGCAAAATCACTGCTTCCAAAAAAACTGCAGTTCTTAAAACTTTGTTTGCATTGATACATGTCTCCTGGGGCAGGACCCGGGTCCCCAAACACTTTTTATGGCAATACCTTGCATATAAGCCTTTAAAATAAGCACTTTTTTTCATGTTAGTGTGCCATAGACTTTTAAAGCGTATATGTCCGCTGAAAAAAAAATATTAAAAGCCAGCAGCTACAAATACTGCAGCTGCTGACTTTTAATATTAGGACACTTACCTGTCCTGGAGTCCAGCGCCGTCCGCAGCAGAGGACGAGCGATTGCTCATCACTCTGCTGCCCCCCGCCATCCTCGGTGAGGGAATTAGGAAGTAAAGCGCGGTTCCCTACGGCGCATGCGCGAGTCGTGCTACGCCTGCCGATTGGCTCCCGCTGTGTACTGGGAGCCGAATGTTCCCAGAACACAACTGGGGGGGACGGGGAAGGGACGTGACGTCATGCCCGCAGTTTACCCGAGACTGTGTGACCGGAAGTGGGTGCAAATACCTGTATTTGGACAGGTATCTGCACCCCCCTCCCCCTGAAAGGTGTCAAATGTGACACCGGAGGGGGGAGGGTTTCAATCAGCGGGAGTTCCACTTTAGGATGGAGCTCTGCTTTAAACGGTGTTCCGCAGCTTTCAAATTTGCCGTGAACACCGCATATGTTTGCTGTTCGGCTTTTTGGATTACTATTACATTCTAATGATCACTGGCATGAAAACCTTTCAACACTTTAAAGGGGTTATAAAGGTTTTTTTTTCTAAATAGGTTCCTTTTAAATAGTGCATTGTTGGTTCACTCACTTTTTCTATACCTATATAGAAAATAAAAAACTAACCTTTACAACCCATTTAAGGGGGAATATGGTCAACATGTATAAATACATAATGAACTTGATATTGAGTTATTCACTTTAAGGTCACCACCGAGGACAAGGGGGCATGCTTTACATCTAGAGGAAAATAGATTTCATCTCCAAATACAGAAAGGTTTCTTCACAGTAAGAGCTGTGAAAATGTGAAAAATATTCCCTCCAGAGGTGGTTCTGGCCAGCTCAATAGATTGCTTTTCTGTTCAAATTGTTTATTGAGAAACAAAACACAGAGTACAGTAACAGGCATTTTTGGTTTAACACAATGAAGGGTACGTCAAGGTACATTCTAGGTGCAGCAAATACAGTCATATCCATAATAACAGAACTTTCAAAACATGGACAGTGTATGTCAATACTGAGAATTATCAGATGGGGTGCAGTAAAGAAAATGACTGTAAATCTATTAATAGGGAACATATAAAGTGCATATCAGGAAAGGGGGTAGCTTCAATCCAATATCAACGCACATCTCAAAACAGTACTCTGTAGGTCTAGGAGAAAGAGACCGTAAACTAAATCCAGGCAATAATCTGTAACTTTGCTTAAGAGAATACGAATAAGGCATTTCAGTTAAAAGGAAAGGGGAATCCAGAAAGAGAAAAAAAAAGGTAAAGGAAAAGGAAAGAAGAAAAAGCATAGGGTAAGAGGAGGAGGGAGAAAAGGAGAAGGAAGGAAGAATGTCGGCGGGATCGCACGAACCCCAGAAGGACACAGTTTTTAAAAGTAAAATTATTTTGAGACTTATGGTACAAGTAAGGTGATGTCGAACCCCGGGGGGAGAAAATTTTCCACCCAAGGGGACCAAGTATTGTTGTGTTGGGTAACCCGATCTAGAATTGTTGCCTCAATTTTACTATGAATCATGGCTTGGGTCACTCTGTTCTTAACTTCTGCTATCTGCAGTTTTGGAGTCTTCCATGCCCTAGCTATAGTCTGTTTAGCAGCTGTGGTTAGTTGAAGGAGGAGTCTAACTTGGGCCCTCGTGTAATACTTATGTATGTGATTCAAAAGAGCCAAATACGGATCAGGGGGGAGAGCATCATTGAGTAAGGTGGAAGCCATTTGAAATATTACTACCCAAAACTGTTGCACAATCGGACAGGACCACCAGATATGTTCATGAGAACCCCTCACTCCACACCCCCGGAAACATACGGATGGGTAGGATGGCAGAAATTTGGAAATCCTTGCGGGGACTAGGTACCACCACATGAGAACTTTGTAATTGGCCTCCAGGGCTACCACATTTTGAGAGGAGGATTTTGTGCAGGCCCATATGTTGGCCCAATCCTCCAAATCCAACATTACCTGAAGGTCTTTGGACCACTGTGCAGCATAGAGGGGGAGATTAGCCGAAGAGGCAGTGAAGTGGCTGTAGATTCGTGAAATAACACCAGGGGCATGTGGATCCGAATTGCAAATGTTCTCGTAGAAGGACAATCCATCCAGGAAAGAGCAATCGCCAATCACTGTTCGGACAAAATGAGCTATTTGTAGGTAACGGAAACACTCATTGGAGGGAAATTTAGCTTGGGTCTGTAGATCTGGGAAAGTTTTGAGGGAGGTGGTAGTAACAAGATCACATATTCAGTGTAACCCAGCCTGGGACCAGAGTAGAAAAGATCCAGGCTCTGTGAAGGCAGGATAGAAAAGTGGATGACCTAGAAAGGAGAGTAACGGGGCGTGGGGAGACTTCAACCGAAAACGACCACGTAGGCCATCCCATACCTTGAGGGAGTGGCGCTTGACCGGGTTGAGTATAGGGCCTCGAGCTAACGGGGGCAACCACAGTAGGTTGGATACTAACAACGGGAAAAGATCCACAGCTTCCAGGCTGACCCACATTGGAATTTCTGAAGAAGCATGAAATAATGTGATTTAAGCCAACTGAGCAGCCTGGTAGTAACGAGCAAAATTAGGAATTCCCAGGCCCCCACTAAGTTTATTGCGAAGAAGGATGGATCTGGATACTCTTGGCTTTATGGGACCCCAAATATATTTAAAGACCCGGGTCTGAACGATACAGTGAAAATAGGAGGGGACAGTAATCTAGATTGCTTTTACAACTTAGGCCCCGTACAGACGAGCGGACAGTCCGATGAAAACGGTCCGCCGGACCGTTTTCATCGGACATGTCCGCTGGGAGATTTCGGTCTGATGGCTGTACACACCATCAAACCGAAATCCGTGCGAACAGAGAACGCGGTGACGTAGACGACACCGACGTTCTCTATCGCGCGAGTTCAATGCTTCCACGCATGCGTCGAATCAATTCGACGCATGCGCGGGATTTCTGTCCGCTGGTTAGACGTACTAACCAGCGGACATGTCCGCCGGACAGCTTCCCAGCATGCTAAGAAACATTTGTCCGCTGGAAATCTGTCCGCTAGCCTGTACACACGATCGGATCTGTCCGCTGACACTGGTCGGCGGACCCGTTTCAGCGGACATGTCCGGTCGTGTGTACGAGGCCTTAAGGACGGGGCCTATTTTTCAAACTTGTTGGAGACCCAAAACATTATATAGAATAGATAATAAAATAGTGGTCATTGCAATACTTTTTGTCATACCGTATTTGTGCAATGGTCTTACAAGCGCACTTTTTTTGGAAAAAAATAAGACAACAGTAAAGTTAGCCGATTTTTTTTTTATATTGTGAAAGATGATGTTACGCCAAATAAATTGAAACCCAACATTTCACGCTTCAAAGTTGCGCCCGTTCATGTAATGGTGACAAACTTCTACCATTAAAAATCTCCTTAGGTGACGCTAAGGCTAGTAATATTGCACTTGCTCTACGTTTGAACACCGTTTTCACATGCGGGCACTACTCACGTATGCATTTGCTTCTGCACACGAGCCCAGCGGGTGATAGGGAGCGTTGCAAAAAAAAAGTTTTTCTTATTTATTTGACCTTTTATTTAAAAATTTTACACTGTTCTTTTAAAAAACTAATTACAAGGAATGTAAACATCTCTTGTAATAGAAAAAAAAAAAGCCTGGCAGGACCTCTTAAATGTGAGATCTGGGGTCAAAAATACCTCAGATCTCATAATTACACTAAAATTAAATAAAAAAATAAAATTCCATGTCCCTTTAAAAGCTATGGGTGGAAGTGACGTTTTGACATCGCTTCCACCCTGCAATGATATGAAGATGGGTGTGGGGCATTTTCCTCTCACTCATCTCCATACCAAGCCAGGCAAAGGACGCGATCGCCTCAGGTAAGCGGCGGAGGGCACCGGAGAGTGGCGGGAGTGGGGCCCCCTTTTCCGCCACCATTAAAAGTGACCATTTTTATCTGAAAGCGGACCGCCCGCTGAAGAAGAGGATACTGGAGTTATGGTAGCTAGCTGCTGCCATAACAACGATATCCCTCTTCAAACAGCCAACGTATAACAATGGTGGGCGGTCCGTAAGTAGTTAAAAAAGGCCTGGATTCTTTCCTTAACCACTTCCCGACGGCCGTACGACTTTATACGGCCGCAGGGTGGTTCTACTTCTCTGACTGGCCGTGTTTTTACAGTCTGCGTGGAGCTCTGTGTGTAAACACAGAGATCCATGTCCTGTCAGGGGAGAGAGGAGACCGATCTGTGTCCCTTGTACATAGGGACATAGATCGGTCACCTCCCCCAGTCACCCCCCTCCACACACAGTTAGAACACAGTTCAGGGTACACATTTAACCCCTTCCTCACCCCCTAGTGTTAACCCCTTCAATGCCAGTCACATTTATACAGTAATTAGTGCATATTTATAGCATTGATCGCTGTATAAATGTGAATGGCGCCAAAAATGTGTCAAAAGTGTCCGATGTCTCCGCCATAATGTCGCAGTCACGAAAAAAATGCTGATCGCTGCCATTAGTAGTAAAAAAAATAATAAAAAGTAATAAGAATTCTGTCCCCTATTTTGTAAGCGCAATAACTTTTGCGCAAACCAGACCCTTCTTGCGATTTTTTTTTTTAACAAAAATATGTAGAAGAATACGTATCGCCTAGACTGAGAAAAAAATATGTTTTTTTAAAAAAAATTGGGCTATTTATTACAGCAACAAGTAAAAAATATTGGTTTTTTTTTCAAAAGTGTCGCTCTATTTTTGTTTAAAGCGCAAAAAATAAAAACCGCAGAGGCGATCAAATACCACCAAAAGAAAGCTCTATTTGTGGGGAAAAAAGGACGTAAATTTTGTTTGGGAGCCACGTCGCACGACCGCACAATTGTCAGTTAAAGTGACGCAGTGCCACAAGCTGAAATTTCACCTGGTCAGGAAGGGGTATATGTGCTCAGTAAGGAAGTGGTTAATGTACATAATATAACTGCGTACTGACATTTATAGGTAAAGTTTATCCAAGGAAAATCTGATTGCCTCTTGGGGGATTAGGAAGATTTTCTTCCCCTGCTGTAGCAAATTGGATTATGCTTTGCTGTTTTTTTTTTACCTTCCTCTGGATCAACTGTGGGTGAAGCATTTTTGTATATGAGATTGTATGTTTTTTTTTTTGGTTGAACTAGATGGACTTGTGTCTTTTTTCAACTATGTAACTATGTAACAATCATAAGGCATGTCTAATCATTTTGTTCCCATGAATAAACTACACCAAACATAATGATGCATCCTTTCATATCTAACTACTGCTGCTGCAACTACTCAGCCCTTAAACTTTACAATTCTTAAGTTCTATTAGTGGTTCCCTCCTTGTTTTCCCACTCCCACCCCCTTTACTTTTTCTCTTTTTTTTCACATATTTTCCTTCCCTCTTTATTTCTCTTGTTTGGTTCTTTTTCCTCTCTGCCTTTTACTATCCATCTCTTTCTCTTTACCCCTTCAGCCTAACTAACCTCTTAGCCTCCCTTACAACTTATGTTTTTTTCCAGGACCTCTGTAGAGTACTCCACCCCATATTACACATCCCAACATCTATATGGCCACCACAGTCTTTCTCACTTATGAAATCCTTAATGAATTTGATACCCAGTGACTCCAGTTTTATGTATTACAAAAACTCCTTTATTCCTCATGATTTCAAATCAGGGGAAACAAATGTTAACACCAACAGTATACTTGTTATACTTTCACCAGATTAAAAAACTCAATAAAAAGGGCTGGCATTCCTTCCACATGGTAGCATATAGGTACTCAATCCATGACATCATGATTTGCCAAAAGTAATGTGTACCATAGAGAGGACAAGTTCAGGGATACATGGTGCCTTTGGTTGGCTTTCACTTACTCCACAGAATATCAGTATTTTCTTACACCTTTGGACAATAGGTAAGTGAAGCACTGTTATGGTTGGTAGCACTGTTATGGTTGGAGATATTTGACTAGTGGGTGGACCGGTCTCTTGCTGTTCTACCCCTACTCCATTCCCACTTTGTCCCTAACCTACAACTCTCCTTCCCTTTCCATTTTTTCTTCCTCTCTGTCTTTCTTCCTTTCCTTTTTTGCAAATATTTAACCTTTTTCTTATTTCTCTTCATACTTTGACTCCTTCTTTAGTAATGGGCCTTTTCTCTTCTAATTATTCCCTTCTTTATTTTTCTTCTGTGCTACCAGTTTTATATATCTGAAAGTCAGGGACCTTGCAGGTGTGGGCTTCATATATTTTGGGCACGACTCCTACATATTTCAAGAGTTTGGCCTCTGACATGTTATGTTGTAACAGATATTATTGTTACATCTTTTATACTGATTACTTGGTTATGTCTTCTATGAACAATCATAATATTATAATAGCTGTACATATTGTTGTTACAAAAGCCTTTCAGTTGAACCTAAGGGACTGTATTTTATGTTTTTTCTGTCCTTAACCCACATGTATCTTGTGTTCAAAATAGAGCAATTTAAAAGAAACTCACTGAAAATATTGTAAAAGAGAAAAGATGATTTTATTTATTAAAAATGCCATTGTTTATTATACACAGTGATTTAGCTAACTAAATAGTCAGAGTTTATTTATACTTTATTGCCTTAAAAACATGTAGAAATATTGCACATTGAAACAGTTTATAAAACAGCCTATAATGATGTAGAAACATACACTACAACTATAACTACTAATACTACTACAAATACTAATATTTAATGCACTAAGCTAACGTATATTACATTTAAGAAATATGAGATAATATTAATTGAAATGACCTTTGGCCAAGAAACAAAACTTAGCAAGAAAGCATATGTTACATTGCAGCATTTAGAAAAAAATAAATAAAAAAAATGCTAAGATTTGTTTATTCATAGTAAGCACTGTTAAAGATAAAATAAACTTCATATGATATTTGTCATTCTGCGTATTTAGAAAAAAGGGTTGGTTATGTCCTTTTTAATAGCATTCATTGTTTGTCTTGAAGCAGAAACTACAGAAAAATAAAGATGTTTAAAAATGTTCAGTTCTCATTTCATATGAAAAATAAATTACAAAAGAGAACAGAAAAGAAATTAAAGATAAATAGACATTAAGTTACATGAATCAACGCACACAATTTACATATCCATTAGACTTTTGTATATATTATAACTCTTGACAATGACAAAGTGAAATTCTATTTTTCTTACGAAGACATTCATGATAAAGTCATGGGTTTAAAATGTTGTGTGATTAAATAACAACATCGTTTTGCTAAAACACTAAAGGAGTTGAGAATCTTCACTCAATAAATTGTGTCAATAGTCATATAAATAGTTTATTCATGAGAATAGTATTTGAAGTAACTAGTCACATTATTTTGTAAAAATTCTCAAATTATTTTGTAAATCAGCCTAATTTACAGTTAATGTTTATTCACTGGGGCCTCAATGTAATCATTTTGTTCAAAAAATAACAACAATAATGTGAAAATGTTTTTCTATGTGTTTGATATTACAAATATTGCACGTGTCATTAGTCTTTTTGGCACTGGATGTAAGTATTCACCCCCTTGGTTGACAAATGGCTCTATAACATTACCCTCCTCAAGTTGACTTACTGATTTGAATTAGCAATTATAGGCGTGCAACTGCTTTTCAACAGAACATGATTTCAGAGGCCCACTAATTAGGTTTTTGCCTTGGGACTCCACCTCGACATAAACAGACACATTGAGGCTGTTTTGCTAAGAATATGAAAATCTTAAACACAGCAAACTGTGTGAATATTCACTTCAAGAATCCAATCATGTGAGAAGCAAATTGTTGTTGACTTTGAATACCCAATCATGCAGATGAACAGGAATTTGTTTTTCACATATATGGATAAATTAATTCAATATTCATGCTGCTTTAGCAAATCACTTCCTTGTGTCTATGTCCAGTATTGGATTAAGATCCTCAATTTCTTTAGCAAATTAGTCTCAAAACATCTTGTTCATATGATTCATCCCTTTAAGGTTGATAGCCTCAACTATGGTCTCAAGGCCTTGAGACAGTTGGCCAAACAAATATTTATTCAATGTTGAAATTTCCATTAGACTTGTTTTTGTTGTGTTTATTTTTCTACAATGTATTATTTTCTATTTTTTTGTTGTTGTTTTATTTCTTTTTTTGCTTACACTGTTACTTATCCTATGATGATAAAGGCTATATACTCTGTAGTCCTTTCTTGAATTATGTGCTGATATAATTTATAATTTAAAGGGGAATTACAAATGTATTGTTTTTGCTGACATCACAATTCCCTTCTCCTCAAATGAATATCTTTGTATACTGTTATCTATTATTGTATTATCTAACAATTGCACAAGTTAATTTAAAATTAAATAAAAAAAATGTTGAAAAACGAATGAAAACGTCTTATTTAGATATTGGCCAATACAGGTGTTAATGGAAAAATTGAAAGAAACTGCCATGAAACTAAATGCTAAAAAAGAAAAACAACTGTAACATAATTACAGTCTGTTCAATTTGAGAGCTGCGATTATCATGTAAACCCAACAATATGTAGAATACTGTGCCAAAAATTATAATATATATGTAAAATCTGCTAACACAACAATAAGACACAAATTGTAACAGTGCAGAAATAATAAAGTGTAGCGCTAAGTGTTAGAAGACATGGGATGACCCCACTCTATAGCATATAAAATGCTAAAATATAAAGTGTAAAAAACAATATGTGATATGTGCAAATCACTATAAACACTATAATCATATAGGTGTATGTGCACTACATGGATTCATAAAACACTAATGATCATAATAGTAAACAACACAAATGAAAGTGTGAATGTGAATAACCAAGAGTGACATGAAAACCCCCACTGCAATAAAAGAAATGAATCAAATGATCGCTAAATATATATAGAATATATTAAACAGAGTCCAAAGTAAATTCTGTGTCATCCGTCACCATGAGTCCATCAATAAGTGTCCAGATTAAATGTCACAGATCGATGTGATGAAATAATAAATAGCTTCAAATGATCTATATGAGCAGCAGTGGTATGCTGTTCGGAAAAGTCACCTGGGAGTGCCTTCACCTTTGGGCTGGGGGGAGAAATAAATACCCTTAACCTCCAATGTGGACCCAACTCACCCTACAGTGGTGGATCACTTGCGCTTATGTCCAAATCAAGGACTCGAGGGAACCGGATCTGCAGATCATCTCCTCTCTCATCCACGGCACCTCCTCCAGGATCAATAACTCCAAAGCAGGGACCCAATATGGCAAGGTAAAGTATCCAGACCAAAACTTTCCCAGATTTCAAATAAAATAAAAAAGAAAGGGATATCCTCCACATGGTGTAAATCCCCAAAAAAACACAAATTTATTAAAATCTTAAAAAGCTCAACAACTTGAATAAGAAAAATATTGTAAAAAATCCAAATATGCAATCCAAAGGCGTGGTATGGGCAGCTGGAGCTAGCGTATGGACCAACGTGTTTCGTTTGAAAAATACATCAACTGAGGTACACGCCATCCCGCTGTCCCCACGCTTAAATAGGTAGAGAGAGAGTAAACTAGAATCCAATCCCCATGTGTGTCCCACTGCGGAACACACTTCTAGGATCAAAAAACATGTGACGTCAACACGTGTATGTATTAACCAATCTATTTGCCCTGTGAAGGCGAAAGAGGCATGCATACGTCACCGCTGTTGGTAAGTCTCAATCACGCCCCCACCGCAAAGACACCACATCATCTCACGTCGGTGATACGTAACCAAGAAGAAAGTCTGCAGTGCAAACTGGGACATGTAGTCCTCTGGATAAATCGAGTCCCGTAACTCAACCCTCCAGTGTACTAGCATTCTGGCCACACCTACACCGCAGCAGCGCAGCCAATCACGTCTCACGGCTACCGAGGCGTCTCGCGGTGCATGCTGGGGTGTGTGGTCTTAAGCTTTAACTACACAAACTATAGGAAAAAGTATTTGAAATAGACTCCCAAGGGGAGTTAACACATCCCACAATCACATTAAATGGCTAGGAGAAAAGTAAAAATATATGTATATTTAAAAATTAATTCATTAAATGAGTCACTTTAGTAAGCTCCACAGGGTAAGGTGTATGTCAATATGGCTAAACATGATAGGCATACTTATTATGCATGTTTATAATATTGATCCCGGACTGCGATACCAGCAGTGTTACATACATTTACAAATCATATAGCAACATCAGCCTATAGGTCAATATGATAATCCAGTGTAATGAACAATGATTGTCAAAATGTAAATAAACGATCTAAACAGAAAAAAAGGTTAACATTCATGTACATGTCACCCAAGTAAAATGTACAACTATAGTACCCTGGCGATGAAAGCTGGGTACTAAAGGAATCCACCATGAAGTGTAATATGTGGACATGCAGAGACTGTTCAAAGAAACAACTAAAAAACATATATACAACAGACAAAAGTTGGGAAAAGGAGATGTAATGCAAGAAATCCTAAAGTGATATTAATGATGATTAGTGTGGAATAATCCACTCCAATCAAAATAATCGATCAGATGTACACCTCAAAATATAATGGAGTAATATCTACCAAATATATTGACAAGACATACAAAGAGGGGGAATATCTAATACTGTTAAAGATGTAGATTCAAAATGCAAATAATACTTAAGCTTGATTAATAATTGCATTGATGTCCCAGTCTATATTAAGGCCATGTGGCCTATAACTTTTGAGCTGGTAAATCCAGAAGGTTTCCAGATTCAAGACCCCCCTAAGACACGATTCGGGATGAACTTGTCTATAATTTGGAACTTAGTACCCGTGGGGTCTTTACAGTGGGACTCTAAATAGTGTCTCGGTTATGTGCCTACCTACCCTTGTGGAAAAAAGTCCTGATGGTACATCCCACATACTGTTTCGCACAAGGGCAGGTGATCAAATATACAACATACTTGGTTGCGCAAGTGGTGAAATGCTTAATTTTATATTCCACCCCAGTGGCAGCGGAACAGAAGTTTTCCATCTTTCCGTGTCCACATAAGTTCCATTGACACTTTCAGAAATGACACTTTGTGCAGGGACAGTTCTGTGTACGGGAAACATGCACTTTTTCACATGCTGACTTTACACCCCCCCCCCTAGGTACGAAATTTAAAGTAATATTACACTTTTATTGTTTCACTTTTAGCATTATTAAATTCACTGCTCCGGAAAAAACGCCCTTTTTAAAAAAAAAAATTGCATTGATACATTGGGACAGGACCCAGGTCCCCAAACACTTTTTAGGACAATAACTTGCATATTAGCCTTTAAAATTAACACTTTAGATTTCAAATGTTCAAGTCCCATAGACTTTAACGGGGTTCTAAAGTTCACACAAACATTTGGTGTGTTCGCAAGTTCTGATGCGAACCGAACATGGGGGTGTTCGGCTCATCCTTACCAAAAAGGTTATTGTCTCTTGACAGAAACAGCTCTACAGCAGATAAGCCTAGTTCGTGGGAGATACAAGTATACAATGAGGCCACATCCGCTGTGACCAGCAATATGTCCTCACTGTAATTAACTTGTTGTAGCAATGAGATGGTATGTCTTGTGTCTTTAAGATAGGACGGAATAGACTTCACAATGGGCTGTAAGTGGAAATCGATATATCTCCCTATTCGAGAGGTTACAGAGTCGATTCCACTGATAATTGGGTGACCCGGGGGTTGTTAGGCATATTAGTGTACCTTTGGCAGCTAATGTAAACAATAAGTACAAAAAACAAATACAAAAAAGAAATAAATTGTGCTACCCCTTAGGCCCCGTACACACGGTCGGTTTGGTCCGATGAGAATGAACCGAAGTTCATTTTCAGCGGACCAAACCGACCGTGTGTATAGGCTATTGGTCTGGTTTTCGTCGGTCCAAAATTTCTAAACATGCTTCAAAACCGAACCGATGGACCGCTGCCTCATCGGACCAAACCGATGGTTAGTACAGAAAAGCATCGGTTCAAAACCCGCGCATGCTCAGAATCAAGTCGACGCATGCTTGGAAGCATTGAACTTCGTTTTATTCAGCACGTCGTGTGTTTGACGTCACCGTGTTCTGACCCGATCGGATTTTGGACTGATGGTGTGTATACATATCAGGCCGTACGGCCACTTCAGAGGTGAACCGATGAAAACGGTCCGACGGGCCAGTCTCATCGGTTTGGTCCGACCGTGTGTATGGGGCCTTAACCATGTGATAAACTTAATACAAAGAACCACAACAGATTAAACTTACCAAAAAGTTAATAAACAAAATAAGTGATATAAATAGTGAATAGTGGCATATAGTGTAGTGTCACTCGTATGCCAAAAAATGGGGGGGGGGGTCAATTGCCACTTGAAGCAATCTCATACCAATCAGTGAACATAAACCAATGATTATAATGTTATTATAAAAAATTTTAATTGATGTGAAAATCAAAATAAATGTCTATATTAAATCAATCAAATCAAAAGTGTAGTCCATAGGTTGTCAATCAGTGGATGCTATACACCCGTGCTCTGTGCCAAAATCCAACTTCTGATAATAAACGTGTCCAAGACAAGGTGATAAATCCTCAACCAATCAATATAAAGTGTCTCCTTACTGACTCGCCATGATCCCTTATAACAGGGGATCATTAACAGAGCATGATTAAGGATGTCACTCCAGCCACGCAGTTCAAATAAATTTGGTCTTTAAAGCAATGGATCTTATCCAGTGGAAATTGTAGATCACCAGCATAAATGCCCACCCTTACTGTCCTCCATACAGATATGTTTGGAAACCTGTATGGAGGACAGTAAGGGTGGGCATTTATGCTGGTGATCTACAATTTCCACTGGACGAGATCCATTGCTTTAAAGACCGAATTTGTCTGAACTGCGTGGCTGGAGTGACATCCTTAACCACTTGCTTACTGGGCACATTAACCCCTTTCGTTCCCAGGCGAAATTTCAGCTTCCGGGCACTGCGTCGCTTTAACTGACATTTGCGCGGTCGTGCGACGTGGCTCCCAAACAAAATTGACGTCCTTTTTTCCCCACAAATAGAGCTTTATTTTGGTGGTATTTAATCACCTCTGCGGTTTTTATTTTTTGCGCTATAAACAAAAAAAGAGCAACAATTTAAAAAAGTATATATACATTTGTTACTTGTTGCTATAATAAATATCCCAATTTTTTTTTTTAAAAATATATTTTTTTTCTCAGTTAAGGCCGATATGTATTTTTCAACGTATTTTTGTAAAAAAAAAAAATCGCAATAAGTGACTGGTTTGCGCAAAAGTTATAGCGCCTATAAAATGGGGAACAGAATTATGATTTTTTATTTATTATTTTTTTTTACTAGTAATGGCGGCGATCTGCGATTTTTATTGGGACTGCGATATTGCGGCGGACGTATCGGACACTTTTGACACAAATTTGGGACCATTCACATTTATACAGCGATCAGTGCTATAAAAATGCACTAATTACTGTATAAATGTGACTGGCAGTGAAGGGGTTAACACTAGGAGGTGATGAAGGGGTTAAATGTGTATCCTGGGTGTGTTCTAACTGTGTGGGGGGAGGGGGTGACTGGGGGAGGTGACCGATGCTGTGTCCCTATGTACAAGGGACACAGATCGGTCTCCTCTCCTCTGACAGCACGTGGAGCTCTGTGTTTACACACAGAGCTCCACGTCCCTGCTGTGTTACCGACGATCGCGTGTACCCGGCGGACATCGCGGCCGCCAGGTACACGCATCGGCTTCCCAGCGATGCGCCGGGACAGTGTTTACCCGCTGCACGCCCCCCAGAGGCGCGCATGCGTAATGCACTTTAAAAGACATCCACTTGGCACCTGAGAGCCGCGCTTTTGACGTCTTTTGTCAATAGCGTGGGTCTCAAGTGGTTAATCATAAGCTGTTAATGATCCCCTGTTATAAGGGATCATGGCGAGTCGGTAAGGAGCCACTTTATATTGATTGGTGGAGGATTTATCACCTTGTCTTGGACACGTTTACTATCAGAAGTTGGATTTCGGCACAGAGCACGGGTGTATAGCACCCACTGATTGAGCACCTATGAACTACACTTTTGATTCGATTGATTTAATATAGACATTTATTTTGATTTTAACATCAATGTTTTATTTTTATAATAACATTATAATCATTGGTTTATGTTCACTGATTGGTATGAGATTGCTTTAAGTGGCAATTGATCCCCCCCTTTTTTGGCATACGAGTGACACTACACTATATGGCACTATTCACTATTTATATCACTTATTTTGTTTATTAATTTTTTGGTAAGGTTACTCTTTTGTGATTCTTTTAATTAAGTTTATCACATGGTTAAGGGGTAGCACAATTTATTTATTTTTTTCTAATACAGGTGTTAAGGCTTTTAATGCCCTAACCTCATATGATTGAACCATCAATGTTTATTCATGATGAAACAACTTTTTAGACAGAAGATAAGCATTATTCATTCATAATCATGTTTGTAAATATATATATATATATATATATATATATATACTGTATATATATAATTTTTTTTTGGTGGATCTAGTTATCAGTATTACAATTGTCATTATTTTAAAGCCCATAAAGTAAATGACATTTTTAAACACATGTTTTCATGATGCACAGCTTGACATTTTATTTTGTGTAAAAAGGTGTCTATCTGCAGGAGAGCTAGCAGTTAGTGGTTGGCTGATAATTATAGTTTTTATGTTCTGAGTATGACCTGCATTGAACCAGATCAATGAATTTACTGTAGTTATCTCTGAAAGCACACCACCATACTGAACTGGTGTAAAAGGTGCAGAGAATGGTCATAAGAATCTAGCAATTAAGACTAAAATATCTTATAGGAATAGTTATGCATCTTTGAATCGCTTAATTTTGGTGATTGTTGGCAGTCCAGTAGCATGTCAAAGTAAATGTTTATCTCCGAGCCAAGTTCAGCAATGAAGTCATAAAGCAACATTTAGTACATCTAGGACCTGTGATAGCTCTATGGACAATATGCAAGTAGACTTATGCCTCGTACACACGATCAGTTTTCCCGACAAGAAAAGTGTGAGCTTTTTGTCAGGAATTCCAAACATATGTATGCTCCATCACACTTTTTTTGTCAGAATTCCTGCCAAGAAAAGATTGAGAGCAGGTTCTTTATTTTCGTCACAGGAAAAATTCCCATTGGGAATCACGGTCATCTGTATGCAATTACGATGTGAAAAAAAACATGCATGCTCAGAATCAAGCAGAAAAGCAGAACTGCCTATTGAACTTTATTGATCTTGGCTCATTGTACGTGTTGTACATCACTGCATTCTTGAAGTTCGGAATTTCAGGCAAGATTTTCGTGACCGTGAGTATGCAAGAAAATTTTAGCCGTTTTCCTGATGAAAAAACAAACACGGTTTTCTTGTCGGAAAAACTGATCGTGTGCACATCCATTTAAATCAGGCTACCTTTGGTCCATCACCTTTAGGTCCAGAAAAATGGAAAAGGATGTAATCCTTTCCTGACCTGGATGAACTTGGAGATGTAAACCGAGACAGACACAAACGTTGAGATATCTTAGAATTTTTAGGACCAAGTGATGTCTAGACACATAGTCTAATGCCGCGTACACAAGACCGTTTTTCGGGTTCTAAAAAATGAAATTTTTAAAGGTCTAGAAAAAACGATGTTTTTTTCAACCCGATCATTAAAACGGCCTTGCCTACACACGATCATGAAAAAAAATGCTCTAGCAAAGCGCGGTGACGTACAACAGGTACGACAGCACTATAAAGGGGAAGTTCCATTCAGATGGCGCCACCCTTATGGCTGCTTTTGCTGATTTTGTGTGAGTAAAAGACGATTCACACTTTTCAGTCTGTTACAGCGTGATGAATGTGCTTACTCCATTACGAACGCTAGTTTTACCAGAACGAGCGCTCCTGTCTCATAACTTGTTTCTGAGCATGCGCATTTTTTTCAGGTCGTTAAAGCCCACACACGACCATTTTTTACAACCTTAAAAACGACAATGTTAAAAACATTGTGAAAAATTAGAGCATGTTCGAAATTTTTAATGCCCATTTTTTAGATCGTGAAAAATGCTCTGGAGCCCACACACAATTGTTTTTAATGATTTTTTTTTAAAAAATAAATTTTTTGGAACCCAAAAAACATTAGTGTGTACGCGGAATAAGGAAAGCAAAAGGAAAGACTAAACATTTGCCTTTGAAAAATAACAGAAACACAGAGTACATCTACATTATCCTAGATTTGTTATTTTACTGGCTATCATGCATATCATTGACAAGTCACATTTTGAGGCATGTCATCCATGACAACAACAATAACAATGGTATGTTTAACACAATTTTGTTTGTTTATTTTTTCAATTTTCCAAAACCAATTTTATAATAGTTTTTAAACTCTTGATCAATGAGGAAATATAACTAAAGCAATATATTATTATCAATCATAATTTTCTGTATAAAATCTCAAGCTTTATTATATATAACTGTCAAAGAGTGAGTAAACTCTAGTGTGATCAAAACTTTGCATTTGTGTATTCAAACAGCAATGTTATCTTTTAAGAGTTTTCAGCCTGAAGAGTTTTTTTGTCAGCTTTCATGTGTGGATTAGCCTAGAAAAGGGAAAAAAAATCAAAAATTTTATTAACAAATTGGTAAACATATCTCAGAGGTGTCTTACGATGGCAGTAACCTTTTTTCCTGACGCATTCATGGCAGCACACACTGGGTTGTGACTCCGCCCCCACAACCTGACAGGATTGGTTAGCTATAAATTTGAAGAGGAGACACCCGGCATCATTCTCTTTTTTTATCCTCACCTGACAGGACGTGGACGTACAGCTTGCCTCCTACCGTTATCGCCCCAGCAGGTTCAGCCTCTCCTGTTTGGAAGTCCCCCCTGTACAGTCTCTAATAGAGCTATATGGGGGGATCCCCGCTCTGGTGGTCTCAGGGGCTAAATCCCGGCAAAATTTCCTGGCATCCACAGGCTCTAAATGAGCTTAGAACTCTGCCAGTGGGTCTCCCTCTTTTTCCAGGTATTTGGCTAGCTGCCTTCTGTATGCCTTTTTTTCCACTATTTATATGCCTTGTTTGATGCCTTTATACATATATATATGTGCCTATCTGCTGTGCCTGTTAGTATATATATATGTAGGTGCCTGTTAACTGTGCCTGTTAACTTTTCTGGGAAGTTCCTACCTTTTTTTTCTCCTCAGGCTTGCTGGGCTGTGTTGTCCCATGCTTCCCCTTCACCACCGCGCTCCCCGTCTGCTCTGCGCATGGGCGCAGCACTCTGATGATGCGGCAGCCTCCCTCGCCCTCATCCAAAATGGCGTCGGGACACGTGCGGCGCTACTGCGCATGTGCGATGACGTCATCAGCGCCGCGACGGCGGCGCGGAATTTAAAAAATGTCATTTTTTGATTTTTCCTTTTCCCAGCTGCTGCTCTGCCGTTTTTCCTGGAATTTTTTCCTGCAAGGTACCTAGCTCTTCTCCTCTGCCAGGCTCACCTCATTTTATCTTTTTCACCTCTTTTAACCATTTCTTTGCTTCTCCAGCTCCCATATCTGCTGCTGTCTTCTCCATGGAGCCCACTGCCCTAGCAGACCACTACCAACAAACGAGGTATGGAGGCCATCATTTGACGGGTAAGTACTGAAGAGAAAAAAGAGAGCCGGCCACTGAACACTGCCTTTGTTTTTGCAGTCCCACCAGGCCTAGAGACGCAAGCCCACGGCGCAGGGAGAGATCCAGGCATGTATCAAGCAGAAGGTCTCACAAGAGTCGGTCAAGATCATCCTCCCATTACCACCGATCAAGGCATAGCCGATCACGCCACAGCCGTTCCCGTCGCAGCCGGTCCCACCGCAGACGGTCTCCCTCATCGCACCGTGAACATTATCATGCCCGTCCTGCAGCAAACGCCTGCTGGGTATGCGGTGCTACTGCAATGCCAGGGAAGCTAGCCTGTCACTCTTGCTTCAATGAAGCAACGAAGGAAAGGGAGATGGATGTTAGAGCCTCTTCTGACCGTCCAAGAGAGCCGGCACAAGAAGCAGCCTGGGCCGTGGCCCCTCTAGCCTGCGATGACCCCACTCCGGGAACCTCTTCGGCCTTTAGTCCGTATGCCCAGCTACCAGGAACCCTTCCCGATCCTGAGGAACAGGAGATGATATCAGGGTTTGATTTTAGCTTGGTCGAACCCTTTGCACGCTCGGTTAAGGAGGCCATTGGCTGGGAAGAACCTGTGGCGGATCCCCCGAAGGTGGGGAAATACTTCCCAGAATTAAGAAGGGACCCCGAACTGTTCCCCTTCATTGAGGAATTGGAGGACCTCATCAAAGACGAGTGGGAAAAACCAGACAAGCGGCCTGGTCTGTCCAATAAACTAGCTAAGTTATACCCGCTGAAGGAGTCTAAAGTTTCCCCCCTCATCAACGCCCCCATCGTTGATTCATCCCTAATGCGGCTCGCCAGGCATGTCACGCTGCCTATAGAAGACGCGGTCTCGTTCCGAGATGTCCTTGACCGCAAAATTGATTTGGAGCTAAAGAAGGCATACTCTACGGCAGGGGGAGCATGCAGACCAGCCATTACCACGGCAGCTGTCGCCAGAGCCATTTCCACATGGGCAGCCAATGCTGGAAAGGCCCTCCTGGAAGGTACCGATCAGGGGGAGGTGATTTCCACTTTACAGGAAATCAGACTGGCTGGCGACTTTGTGGCAGGGGCTTCAGTAGATGCGATTCGCTCCTCGGCTAGATCCATGTTAGCCTCAGTGATGGCCCACAAAGCCTTATGGTTGAAACCCTGGGTCGCTGACACAACATCGAAGTCAAATTGGTGCAAGATACCATACGATGGCGCAAACCTGTTCGGCGCTAAATTGGACTCGGTGATCTCCAAGGTCACTGGAGGAAAGTCGGGGCTTATTCCATCGGATAGGAGACCCAAGCCTCAGAGGAATCCTACCTTCAGGTGCAATCTGCCTGAGAGATACAGGGAGGCCAGAACCTATCGCCCCGGCAGGGAGTTTAGGAGAGATTGGAGAACCACTCGCCCTCCCTTTACAAGGGCTCAGAAGACCAAGCCCGTCACTGCGGGGGACCAACCAAAGTCCTTTTGAAGCTTTGCCTGCCCACCCAGCTCAGGTGGGCGCCAGGCTCAGGGCTTTTGCACAAGTGTGGTCAGAGCACATAAAGGACCCATGGACTCTCTCTACGATCAGTCAGGGTCACAAGTGGAACTTTATGGGGGCATTGCCTCACACTGTCTTCCAACCCACCAAGATTCCATCTTCTCCGAACAAAAGGAAGCTTCTCGTTCAGTATATTTCAGAGCTGATTCTGAAGGGGGCAGTCATAGAAGTTCCTTCGCACCAAAGGGGCAGGGGATTCTATTCCCCTCTATTTTTGGTCCGAAAGAAGTCAGGGGACCTTCGGCCCGTTCTGGACCTCAAACGTCTCAACAGGAGAATTCAGATAGAAGCTTTCAAAATGGAAAGTCTCCAGTCTATCCTTCTGGCAGTAAATCTAGGGGATTGGATGCTGTCAGTTGATCTTTCCGACGCCTACCTCCATGTGCCAATCCATCCGGCGTTCCAGAAGTTTCTACGCTTTTCCATCAGCCAACAGCACTTCCAATTCCGATGCCTACCGTTCGGCATCTCTTCGGCACCCAGAACGTTCACAAAGGTCCTTCTACCTCTCGTAGCTCTCCTCAGGGAAAGGGGACTTTGCGTGCATCACTATCTGGACGACATCTTGCTCTTAGCAGCAAGCCAGGAGACTCTGCTCCTCCAGCGGGAGATCCTGATCTCTACCCTTCAGAATTTCGGCTGGCTGATCAATTGGCGGAAGAGCAGCCTTCAACCCTCACAGGTGATGATATTCCTTGGGGCAGAGTTGGACACCAAACAGAACAGGGTACAGCTGCCCCTGGAGAAGGTGGAACCTCTAGTTCAGAAGGTATGGAATCTACTGTCCTCCAAACTCGCGTCAGCCAGAACCTGCCTCAGCGTACTGGGCTCAATGTCCTCAACCATTCCCATGATGCAGTGGTCCCAGTGGAACATGAGAGCCTTCCAGAACTCCTTTCTAAGACAGTGGGACGGAGTTTCAATGCACCAACGCATCAGAATCCCCACTCAAGTGAAGCACGCTCTTGTGTGGTGGACATATCCTCCCAACCTCAGGAGATCCAGACCTATAGCTCCTCCGAGTCCAGAGATCGTGACCTCAGATGCCAGCGAGAAGGGCTGGGGAGCTCACTACCGAGACCAGACAGCCCAGGGACCGTGGCACTTCCCTGCCCGGGGCACAGTTTCGAACATTTTAGAGCTCCGAGCTGCGTTCCAGGCACTCTTAGCCTTCGCGCCTCTGCTACAAGGGAAGACCGCTTTAATCCGGATGGACAACAGGGTGGCGGTAGCTTATGTCCAAGGACAGGGCGGTACCCGAAGCCACACTCTATTAGAGGAGGTTCACCCCATAATGGAATTGTCACAGGCTCATCTATTAGACCTGAGAGCAGTTTACGTTCCAGCGGCACAGAACACGCTAGCCGACTTCCTGAGCAGGGAACTTCGTTCAAACAACGAGTGGTCTCTGAACCTCCGGGAGTTCTCCATTCTGACGGAGGCATAGGGGACTCCAGAGATCGACCTGGCTGCAACACCAGCGAATGCCAAATGCGTGAAGTTTCTTTCCAGAGTTCCCTTTCCGACAGCAGAAGGGACAGATTGCCTTCTTCATCCATGGGACTTCAATCTGGGGTACATCTTCCCCCCAACTCCCTTGATAGCAAGGTTTCTATCTCGGCTCCGAAGGTCATCAGTCACAGTGATCGCGGTAATACCATTCTGGCCGAGGAGACCGTGGTTCACGACTCTCCTGCAACTCAATACCCGACCTCCTATCCACCTTCCGGTCTCAGCAGACCTCCTTCACCAAGGTCAGCTCCTCCATCCGGCTCCGGACAGACTCCACTTGACAGCCTGGAGGTTGAGAGGGCTAGGCTTAGAGAACAAGGATGTTCCCAGGCAGTTATAACAACCTTAATGCAGGTCAGGAAGGTCACCACGATCACTGTCTACACCAGAGTTTGGGAAAGATTCGCCCACATGGCGCAACTCAAAGGTTGGAATCACGTCTCTCCGGATCCTTACCAAATCCTAGAATTTCTGCAAATAGGAATCGACAAAGGTCTGAGCTCAAGCACCCTGAAGGTACACCCTGAAGGCTCTGTCTGCCAAAACGGGCACTAGATGGGCCCTGCACCCCTTGATAATTCAGTTCATGAAGGCATGTATTAAAATTAGGCCACCCAGGAGACCATCCTTTCCGGCTTGGGATCTTTCAGTAGTTCTGGAGGCGTTGTCCAATCCTCCTTTCTTCCCACTCAACTCAATCTCCTTGTGGGACCTGACCCTAAAATTGTCCTTCCTCATTGCCATTGCTTCGGCTAGGAGAGTGTCGGAGTTGCAAGCTCTTATGTCAAAGGAACCATACTTAGTTTTCCTGCCCGACAGGGTGGTACTAAGGCCTTCGGATCGCTTCCTTCCCAAGGTTACTTCAGCCTTCCATTACGGCCAGGACATCGTCTTGCCATGCCTTTCTAACGAAGATGGTGAACCGCATGCCTTGGACATTAAGTCTGCAATTTCTAACTACCTATCAGCCACTATCCACCTTCGGTCAACAGACACCCTCCTGATTATACCTCACGGAGCCAGACGAGGTCAGGCAGCCTCCTCTCGAACCATCGCCTCTTGGCTAGTTAAGGCCATCGAAAAAGCATATTCCACTCAACAGCTGGAGATCCCAGAAGGCATCAAAGCGCATTCAACTAGGGCAGTGGCTACCTCTTGGGCAGCATATTGTGGAGTCTCTTCAGAGACCATCTGCAGAGCAGCAACCTGGTCTTCCAGGCATACCTTTATCACCCACTACAGAGTGGACGCCGCTCTGTTGGCAACTTCCGAGTTTGGCAGATCTATCTTCAGGGCCAATTCTTCGGCTCTATAGGAAATAAAATACTTTTGCATTGAACCCGCCCGACTAGCGAGTTATTTCCCAGTGTGTGCTGCCATGAATGCGTCAGGAAAACGGAAAATTGTATACTCACCTTTCCGTAATTTTCCTTTCCTGACGCATCTTCATGGCAGCACACAACTGCCCACCCTGTTGTTCAATGATGATGATATTTACGGAGAATGATGCCGGGTGTCTCCTCTTCGAATTTATAGCTAACCAATCCTGTCAGGTTGTGGGGGCGGAGTCACAACCCAGTGTGTGCTGCCACGAAGATGCGTCAGGAAAGGAAAATTACGGAAAGGTGAGTATACAATTTTCAGTTTTCTCTTTGCAAGCTTCATCAGTGAAAGTCCGAAAATAAAATTCCATAATTCCATCATAAATTAATATACTTAAGAGCATATCACTTTGGAAAGCGCTTTTCCATAAACCCAATAATAGATGGGTTAGTTTAGATTGTTATTACTGCTGTAATGATGTGAATTGCTTCATGTTACTAATGTACTATGTCTACTGTCTGTTTAAGTCTGATACCTCAGTCTCATGCTATAAATATTATCTTAGAGAGGCTTACCTATAGGTACAAACACACAAGGGGAGTTTACTTCCTCTTTAACTTTACACCACACGCGCTCAAGAGCATGCCTATGTTTTTTTCAGACTTCTGGTGTCATCTTTTTGCCAAGGTTGTAGGGCCGGGCGTGATTGTGTGCCTAGTGAGGGGGGTGAGTTTGTCTAGGGAATCTATCTAGCAATCTATCTAGTTGCATCAAAAGGGAAAAACATTTAAACAAATAAATTATAAAATATGCTATAATATAATATTAAGACAAAAAACACATAAGAGAAGCATGCATACATGTAAGTATCAAAAGATGTCTGATATTTACCAGCTGTGTAACTTGGAGGCCCCTATGATAATTGCCTCTTGTCTCCCCCAAGACCTAGCCTGATATAGACCTTTCAGACAAGGAAGACACTGCTCCAGGTGAGCAATCACTACATTTCGGATGTGATGGGTGCAAGCTCACCACCAATAATAAATAAGAAGAAAGAATGGCTGTAGACCACAGGAATGTTCAAACAATGTTATTCCAAATATAGCAAATGGCAGCTAACAAAGTGGACAGTGGACAGTGGAAAAAAACAAGATGCGTTAAACAATATAAACAACTGGTGTGAACACATATAAAACAACGTGAATTATAATGATCAATTACAACGTAACAATCATCATGTAATCATAAAACATGCAAGATAATACATAAAGCCTTCAGCAAGAGTCCATGTATCAAAAGTAATTGAAAACGTTGGATCAAAACTGTGACCAAAATTGAAAGATAAAGTAGAATACTCCTTCACCAGTGAAGAAAAAAAGTCCTCAGAATGTATATCAGATGGATCACCAATACAGAGTGACAACCAGCCAGCTGAAATCCTTCACCGACAAAGCATATAAATCTGCTTACCGGATCCCAGCGGTCCCTTGATTATAGGGGACCCCAGGTAGCATGAAGGTATAGGGGATTGCGAAGCCACAAGCTGGATGGAAACAGCCTATTGGGAATCATCACCTCGTTCCATTAATCCAAAGCATTGATGTTCATATTTCATAGATATGGAAAAAAGAAAAAGGGGCCTCGATCGTGTAAAACCTTTAATACTTTAATATAAAAAATTGTACATGCTAAACACTCACAATTTTGCAGTGATTAGAGAGCCTTGTAGTCTGATGTCCCAGCCGGATACATACAGACGAACCGGTCCAAACAGGGAAACCAAGCAGTCCAGGGGGGTGATGCCAAATGTACCACATGTTCCGGGGGCAGAATGACCTGGTCTAGATCAATGTTTTTCAACCTTTTTGTAGTCAAGACTTTAGAATTGTGCACAATCCCAGGCACACCAGTCTGAGGGCTCATTTACACAAGGAGGCATGTTTTGTTTTTTATTAGGCTGCTCTGTGCTTGTTAGGGATGATCTGAACACCCCCCCCCTGGTTTGGTTTGCAGCAGAACATGCGAACAGACAAGACAGTTGTGCAAACATGCGAACACCGTTAGAGTTTATGGGATGCGAACATGAAAAGTCTGCTAATTTTAAATGTAAGCCATAAAAAGTGTTTGGGGACCCAGGTCCTGCCCCAGGGGACATGTATCAGTGAAAAAAAATAAAAAATGTCAGTTTTTTTTTTCAGGAGCAGTGATTTTAGTAATGCTTAAAGTGAAACAATAGAAATGAGATATTCCTTTAAATATCGTGCCTGGTGGGTTTCCTTAGTCTACCTGTAAAATAACGCCTCTTTCCCATGTTTATGACAGTACCACAGCGAAATTACTGCAATATGGCTAGTGTAATCGACAAGGTTCTCGTTGCTGAGAAGGGACCGCTCCCACTCCCCCCAGGTACAAATTGGCGTAGGATGGGGCACGCCTTGCACCTGGATTTAGTGGGATCCATCAAACAGAAAGGAATTGTGATGAAGAATGAACTCCAATCCGTCATGGATGAATTCATTCAATGCCGTGTCATAGCGGGAGCCCTGCTTGAGGATCCATGAAATGGCAGCCAAGCCTTTAGTGTTGGGTATCGAACTGTATAGGGCTTCTATATCAATCGCCACTAAGATGGACTCATCTGTGTAAGACAGTTCATCAATTTTCTGTAGAAAATGAATTGTGTCTTTTATGAAAGAGGGTAGAGTCAAAACAAAAGGTTGCAAATAGGCATCAATCACTCGACTGAAGTTTTCGGTGATACCACCGTTGCCAGAGACTATGGGACATCCGGTAGGCTCAGAATGGATTTTTGTGGATCTTAGGTAGGCTATAGAACGTCACCACCCGTGGATGGCGAGTCCTAATGTACTCCCATAGATCCTTGGAAATAACACCTGCCGTGTGGGCTTGATCAACAAGTTCATAAAATTCTTTATTGAATCTGTCTAGCCGAAATAGATTTGTACCAAGTCTAGAATTTTTTGACACATGGCTCTATAATGATAATTATCCATTACGACAACGTTTCCGCCTTTGTCAGAAGCCTTGATCACAATGAATTTATTTTTACAGAGGTCGTCAAGAACTTGATTTTCATTTGCAGTCAAGTTTTGAGGGGAATGTTTTTTTAAAGGTAATTTACAAATGTCATTAATCAACTTAAGAAAGATGGCTATATTGGGGTTAAGCTTTGGAGAAGGAAACTTTTTTGAGGGTCTTTTAAATAACAAAATAGGATTGAGAGTTGATTTGTTGATATCCTCGAGAATTTTGTCTAGATCGATCTGATCAATCAAATCGATCGTGTTGTTTTCTTGGAACAAAATAGTAAGGTCACGTAGGGGTTTGAACTCCTGCATACTGTAGGTCAATCAATCGGTGTTATCGATCTCAATATTATTCTTGTTATACATGCACTTCAAAAGCAACTTGCGCACAAAGTGCTGTATATCAGTAATAGCTTCAAATATGTCAAAATTTGACTCTGGACAGAAACTTAGGCCTTGCGACAAGAGGCTAGTCTCCGACGCAGAGAGTGGGTGTGATGATACATTTATGACACTTGGGGGTCTGGTTCGATCCGAACCACAGAGGGTCCAGACATTTCCCCTCCGTCATCATTTGGGGGGAATTCACAGCCCCCCGTATGGAGTTTAAAGTTTTAGCAAAGGTTGATTTGGGAGATCCCATAGATTGAGTAAATGTGCCTAAATTGCAAGAGTTGTCGATAATTGGAGGATCCAATGTGGCCACATCATTGTTCAATTCTGTACTGATTTGCGACAGGAGACTAGGGTCAGCTTTTAAGTTCTCACTAGTATGGACCAAATCAGTTTCCATAATCTGTTATTTAGGAAAATATATAGCATCAGCAGACCACCTTATGCATTTCAGCCAATAGTAAGTCTTCAGAGGTGTGATCAGCTGATTCAACCACACAGTTAAATACACATAGGTCGGAACTCTCATTACCGGACATGTGAAGCCCAAAATCACATGGGCCAATAGATAGATGGCCAAACAGGAAGAAAGAAGAATTCCTGCACTCTACAGGCCAATCATGTGACACCCAAAATCACATGGGCCAGTGGATAGATGGCCAAACAGGAAGAAGGAAGAACTCCTGCTTTCCACAGTCAGTTAAAAAAATATCATACACATACCTATATTAATAGTCTATTAATAGTCTAATAGTCTATTAATAGTCTAATATAAACTTAGAAAATGGCTGTTCATAATAAATGGCAGTCATCAGCATCAGATAAACAAAAATTAATGTATCCATCTAGTGGTCAATTGCTCAAATGAACAACCTTAAAAGAATTAATGTTCAAACACATGTCTAAAAGAATGACCAGAAAAAGTGCAAATCAACTATTATTGATAAAAGAGTTAATGTCCCAGTCCACATTGAGGGGACATAACTCTTAAGTTCATGGATCCAGCGTGTCTCTAGCCTAGAAATTGGTGCCTATGGCAACACCATGGTTCTGGAGGTAAAAAGAGCCTCCAAACCAAAAATAATTGTGAAACAGTGAAATTCTAAAATTTTGACACAAAATCTCCCTGGGGATCGGATAGAGTATCGTCCCTTCTCAGAAACATATCCACTGCATCCTGACCATGTTGGTGGGATATGATCATATAAGGGGGGGCAACATCTGCTGCCATCAATCTCCCCATGCATTTGTATTACCTGCGAAGAATCCCTAACAAAAGAGGGTGTTTGAGATACATAGGGTTGAAGGGGTTGAAGGAAGCCATTGATGTACTTCCCAATCCTCAATGTAAGTGAGTCTAATCCACTAATGATAGGTCTACCCAGTGGATTAAGTAAATCCTTGTGGATTTTTGGAAGATAATAGATGACTGGCACCCTAGGTGCGATAGATACAAGTAAAGATTTTTCTTTCTTAATGAGCAACCTGTCCTCAAAACCAGTGTCTACAAGGTTATTCAGCTCTTTCTTATTCTTAGTAGTAGGATCATTCAAAAGATGTACATATGTGTCTGTATCAGACAAAATCCTGTTAATTTCTTCAATTTATGCAGATTTGTCTAGCGGGTGGACAATGATGTCATCTCTTTTCCGACTCTGGTCCTTCTCTAAATTTCACATTATTGTAATTTTTAGTTTCAAATCTTTAAATACTGAAATGGATGGGGCCACATTACCTGGTGGTTTGAAAAGGGATGCATTAACCAGCCCAGAATGTCCAATCCATTAGTTAAATAAGGCGTTTTTGAAAAAAGATTATGTTAATTTCTCTAATATATTTCTGCATGTCGATAAACGCACAAACTTTTTTCAGAGGTTTATCCAGGGCGAATTTCAGGCCATGATTCAGCACACATTTTACTTTATCACTAAGTGCACCCTTACTAAGATTAAAAATCCCTATTTATTTTGTACTCTTCTCTTCCTCCTCCTCCTGTTTCTGAGAAGGGACAATACTCTATCCGATCCCCAGAGAGATTTTGTGTTGAAACTTTTGAATTTTGTCATGTCCCAAAAAATTTGCTATGGGCTCCAAGTTGCTATGGTGTTGCTATGGGCTCTAAGTTCACCCCTAGTATGGCGAACTTGTTTATGGTGAAATGGGAGGAGGACATCATCTATGCCAACAGAAAACGGGAGCTTGTCTTCTGGGGTAGGTACATTGGTGACGTCCTCCTCTTATGGGATGGCAATCAGCCGTCATTATGTTTCTTTTTAGTGCAGCTGGCTAGTAACTCTTTGGGGATTCAGTTGCAATATGAGGTCTGTCCTTCCCAGATGAATTAATCTGAACCTTAATATTGAAATGAGTGGGGGCTTTATTCTGACCTTTACCTATTTTAAGTCTACGGACCAGAATAGTTATATTGACCAAGGCTGAAAGGTGTTTGTAAAAGCCAGTTTATACATATTAGGTGTATATGATGACTATATTAAACAATCTATGGTTCTCAAAGCAAGATTCATTGAAAAGGGTTATTCAGCTGATGAACTGGGAAAAAAGCACTAAAACCAGCGCTCATGGCTCTTAAACACATATAAACTCAATACCAAAAAGTGTAAAAGTAAGTCCATTTATTGGTCACAATAGCATATACTGGATCCAATCATGAGTAAATAATTGTCCAAATAGTGAATGCAGTTAAAAATAAGAATAAGATAAGCAGCAATGTACAGCCAGCAATGGTAGTGTCCGAGATCCAGAGAACACAAAACCAGCGCTCATGGCTCTTAAACACATATAAACTCAATACCAAAAAGTGTAAAAGTAAGTCCATTTATTGGTCACAATAGCATATACTGGATCCAATCATGAGTAAATAATTGTCCAAATAGTGAATGCAGTTAAAAATAAGAATAAGATAAGCAGCAATGTACAGCCAGCAATGGTAGTGTCCGAGATCCAGAGAGCACAATGGGTTAAGGCCTCAGGACTCAGAGAGCAGCTCCTATGTTCAAAGAGATACACAGTACCTTAGGGCTTCTAGCTGTCAGCAATTGATGGTGGAAGGGAGGGAGATGGAACTCTCAGACGCAGGCAGTGCTGGCCGGGACTGTAGCGCGACTTAGGGCTTCTATTCCCAAGTGTTCAGCAGTCTGTAGTGAAGGGAAGGGTGAGGAAACCCTCAAACACGGGCAGCGCTGGCCGAGACTGTAGCGTGGCTGAGATGGGAAGGAACACACACGCACGCCGTCTCCGTTCCTCTGGATTCTGAATCCAGCCACATGCTGCAGCTTTGATGACAGTCTGAAGCTGGCATACAGCCATTTACAGCCGAGCAGAGGGGGGACAACTGATTTGACAACAGATACCAGTTCACATACCCCACAGAGGGTCCGGAGGGAGACCTAAAATCCCCAGGCTTGTTGAGATCACTGCAATGGTGGTCACCTTAACAGAGTAAGGAGACTGCAATACCACGTTTTGGGTGTCTTCCTGGTTGATGAAGTTCTCTGTTCTGCAATCTCTTTCTTTGGGTGTCTATTTGGATTTAACCCCCTAAGGACTGATTAATTCTGCATTGGGGCTTTTTTTCCTTATTCACATATGTTTTCTTGTGTAATTTCACTGGTTTCTTCACATGAATTACCCTTATGAACTGCCACTGTGAGATGTTTTTTCCTCTTTATCTTTGTCATATATAGGATCAATCTTATATACTTATTTCACTTAATATTTTGAGCGCTGTACTGTATTTTTCCCATTAGGAAGATAGTGTCCAGGCGCTGAGGAGTCTTGAGAAATGATTGGCTTTTGGAACCTGCTCTTCCTGATTCCCCAAATGTCATTTCATTTTTAGGGGTGTCCCCCTTTAGGACTTCTTTTTTTTTAACCATAGATTTTTATTGAAAGATTGCAGATTACACATGGTGTTTAATGCAATATTGAATGCTAGATTTACTTCTACAATGAAACATTCCTATCTGGGCTACCTATATACACATAACTTACGACCTCAACAGGAGGTAAAGCCTGTCATCCCAATTGGGTACATACTGTGAGCTGGCTTCTTTATAGAATTAGCAAAGATAGCCCTCCTGGGACCTTGACAAAGATAGCCCTCCTGGGACCTTAAGATAGCCCTCCTGGGACCTTGTCCCCTTGAAGACTTCAAGTAGCGCCCAATGTTTTAGAATCCCCTGATAGGGTCATTATCATTTTCAAAAACTCAAAGGTTTTCCATGCTGGAAATGTAACAGCTGTCACCTTAATAAAAATAAAGCTAGGAAAATGAATACCTTTAAGTCATCTGCCACATCTAAGTCTTATGACATAGACACCTTCATTATCTACACCTCTCTTAACCACTTCAGCCCCGGAAGTATTTGCCCCCTCAATGACCAGGCCACTGTGTTTCTTTACCTGACAATTGCGTGGTCATGCAAAGTTGTACCCAAGCAAAATTGTCCTTTTTTCCCCACAAATAGAGCTTTATTTTGGTGGTATTTGATCACCTCTGCATTTTGCGCTATAAACAATCAAAGCGTGACAATTTGGAAAAAAATATATATTTTTGTTTTGCTATGATACATATCCACAAAAATATATAAAAAAATAATTTATTTATCCGTTTAGGCTAATATATATTCTTCTACATATTTTTGTTAAAAAAAAATCGCAATAGGTGTATATTGATTGGTTTGCACAAAATATATTGCATATACAAACTATGGGATAGATTTAGGGACTTTTATTAATTTTTGTATTGTTTTTTACTAGTAATGGTGGCGATCTGCGATTTTTAGTGGGTCTGCGACATTGCGACGGACAAATATGAACCCAAATGACACCTTGTGGGGACCAGTGATTAAAGTAAAAATTACACTGGCAGGGAAGGTGTTAACACTAGGGGGTGATCAAGGGGTTAACTGTGTTCCCTGGATGTGTTCTAACTGTAGGGGGGATGGGCTGCTTGGGACATGACAGAGATCACTGTTCCCGATCACTGGGAACAGTAGAAATCTCTGTCATGTCTCCTGTAAGAATGGGGATCTTCCTTGTTTACATTCCCCATTATGCATCTGTACTAGGTGAATGCGGGTCACCGGCAGACTTGTATGATGAGGGCAGCTGGTCGGTAAGTGGTTAATGTTGTATACATGCTGGTCTGTCCGTGTGGCCTACAGTCTGTGGGCCTCACTGTCAGAGCCATGAATGTCTGAATTGGCAGGCATGTGGCCAATATTAAGAGGAGTTTTCCCAAACATAGTGTTTCAAGACACTATTTGGAGTGCCATGACAAAAACCCGGCTGGCACTTCTAACATTACTATTGACAGGTTCACCCACCATTGTCTTTCTAGGCTAGAGACACACTGTATCCATGAAATTAAGAGTTATGTCCCCTATGGACTCAATGCAGACTGGGACATCAACTCTTTTATCAATAATAGTTGATTTGCACTTTTTCTGGTCACTCTTTTGTATATGTGTTTGAACATTAGTTCTTTTAAAGTTGTTCATTTGAGCACCTGACCACTAGATGGAGACATTCCTTTGGATTTATCTGATGCTAATGACTACCATTTATTATGAACAGCCATGTAATTTGCCCATGTGATTTTGGGTATCACATGATTGGCCTGTGGAGTGCAGGAATTCTTACTTCTTCCTGTTTGACCATCTATCTATTGGCCCATGTGATTTTGATGTCCAGTAATGAGAGTTCCGACCTATGTGTATTTAACTGTGTGCTTCCATCAGCTGATCACACTTCTGAAGATGGCCCATTGGCTGAAATGCGTAAGGTGGTCTGCTGATGCCATAAGCATGGTAAGAACCACGGTAGTTTTGGATTTTTATCTGTGATTTTTATGAAGACAGTTGCATTTTGCATTGGATTTTAATAAATTGTTCATCCTTTCATACTTCACCATGAGAGCTTTATTTTCATGGTGGTGACACTTTGATCTATTAACACTTTTATGATCTGTGAAAACTCTGGAGTCCTAGAAAGAGGAGGAGGAATCCATCCTGATGTCAATCCTGTGGCTGAGCTATCTGCTCTCCATTGGAGGGATACTTTGATGCCTAGCTGTGCAGTCGGATCATTCTGGTGGATTACTGGAGAAGGATTAAGCTCCCTGTGAGGCCTGAGGTAATCAACTTTCTGGTAAGGGTATTTGATATCAGCACGTTGGTGTGGTGTGTGGGCTCACACCATGAAGTCGATGCAGGGGACCCTCATTCTTCCTTCTTTTCCACTTGTCCTTTTGGGTTTCATACATCCATTTAAGCACTGCATATAAACTTTCTTCTATTGTACATGTGATTAGGTACACACATGCTTGCACTGCATTTGCAACATTGAAGCAACACAGCTCAGAAGCAAATTGTATCTGCCAATATAGAGTGAGTGTCTTGTTTTATTGTTATACATGTCATGTATTTCTACACAAATGGTTTGTGTTTGAGCCCTGTGGGAATTGTTTATATTGTTTAAATTATTATTGGAGTAGAGCATATTCACTTTTAAAGAGAATTTTCAGGTATCCTAGTGAATGAGGTAAAACATTTGAACATTCGCTTTGAAAAGGATACATGGTCATGTACAAGGCAATGTTTAAAAACAGGATTTTTGCTTACACATGATTGGATGTAAAGTCAGCACAACTTCACCCAATTCACTAAGCTAAATGAGTATTTATTTTTCAAAGAGAAACTTAGCTTAGGCATAGGGTGAATCTGAACTGACTTTAAGCATCCAGTCATATGCAGGCACAAATCATGTTTTAATGAAATAATTTTTCACTTTTCTTTTCCTCATTTACTGGGATAAGCGAAAACTCACTTTGAAAGTGCATATGCTCTACTACTTTAGTAAATCAACCCCATCAATTAGGTGAAATTGTGCTGACTTTAATCATCAAATCACATCATCAAATCACATTCATGCAACAATTCATTTTTTTAATTTTCTTTGAACAAGATTGGTTATTTTTTTCACAAAAGCATTTTCACATTGTTTTCCCTAATTCACTAGGATAAGTGAAATCTTACGTTGAAAGTGATACTACTCTACTCCTTTGTTACATCAGGGTCACTGTCACTAGGCCTGTGAATATGCAAACTAGGACAACATTTCTACTTCATCTATTTGAATTATTCTAATTCTTTTCATCCCTCACCATTCAATGTGATACAAAGTTGACCATACAGGATCAAAATGCGGACAGTTCAGCAGGGACCAGCTGGATTTCGATCCAGGTGTTGCCCCTGTGGTTGTACAGAACTCCTCTACTGATTGACTTATGTTCAATTGCTCTGTCTGTATATTCTTGCATATTCAACGCAGGCAATAGGCTTCAGTGTTGTGTATCGTGATGTGAGAATACAATGAGACAGTGGGGAGGGATCTCACATCTACATCAAGTGGATCATTGGGACACTTTTTTTCATTCAAACCTGGTTGAATGAAAAAAAAAAAGCTAACCCATGTATGGCCAGCTTTACTCACATCTAATGGATTCAGTTTTGGGTAATGTTATATTACTGAACTGATGTTTAAAGATGAATCCTAAATCAAAACACATAGCATATACATTATGTAAAAAAAATGTTTTGCTACTGTAACTGTTCATCAACTAGACAATATTTTTAATAAAAAATAATTTGATCTTGTAGTGAAAAGCAATTGAATTTGCTTAAACCTTTAAACTGTTAAGCTACATATCATGTCAATGCCAAAAGAATATTGTCTATCATTGAATAACATATTTTTTTTAAGCAATTTATACATCCCTTATAATGACTTGCTCTAGTCACTTCTCTGACCTGCTAAGTGTTTTTTGGACCTGAAATGGTCAAGTGTGAAGTTCTTAGTGCTCCCTGAGTAGTGCATTCATTTTCTTCCATATGGACTAACAATTATACACTGTCACTGGGATTTGAGAAAGTATGTATAAATGATATTGTAATATGCAAATTCATTTTTTTTATTACTGATGCACAGTAGAGAAGCCCCATAGTACACCAAACACTAATATTTTGTCTCTGAGTGCTAGGAGACATAAAATAAATGAGCCATGGCTGTTGATTGTCTTTGGCCAGCATTATCTGTACAGGAACTATTAAGGATGCTTTTCCGACTACCTTTCATGCTCCATTTTCTCACACTGCCTAATGAAGAGTTTCACTTAAAACATAATGTGCTGCTCTCTTGAAAGAACATTTTATGACACTAAAAAGCTATACTTGTTTATTAAGGTATTTTACTGCTGCATTTATTACCTTATTGCAGTGTACTGATTGAAATAATAGTATATCTATGCAGTGAGAAATGATAGGTTTAAAATGTGCTATATCTAAGCAACACTTCTCTCCAAAAAACATACTTTCTTATGATATGATTCCAAAGATGTTTATTTTTTATGTGAAACAATGCTATATGAACAATAAAATAAATTATTTGTAGAATATGACATTACTGCATTGGTATTGCTTGGTTTATGGTGATATAAAAGTAAAATAATTTAAAGAATATGTTGTTGGTTACTTGCTACTGCTTGTTTTTTGCAAGCTTAAAAATACATGTATTGTTAAATACAATGTTGTTGCATAGTTTTAAGCTGTTTAAAATTAGGAGTGCACCGAATGGGTTTTTTGGTGCCGAAAACCGATACCGAAAATTAAAAATACACTAGGCCGAAAACCAAAACCGATACTGAAAATTACTAAAATATTTTTATATAGGAGATGGTCAGAGACTGGGGACATGGTACAGGAGATGATCAGAGACTGCAGACATAGTACAGGAGATGATCAGGGACTGGGGACATGGTACAGATGATGGTCAGAGACTGTGATATGGTACAGGAGACGATCAGTGACTGCAGACATAATACAGGAGATGGTCAGAGACTGCAGACGTGTTGTAGGAGATCATTGCAGCCTCACCAGTGCCCATCATATGCAGCCTGCCAGTGCCCAGCAGCCTACCAGTGCCCATCATTTACATCCTGCCTGGGCCTCACCAGAGCCCAGCAGTCTACCAGTGCATCCCTCCCAACTTTTAAAGGTGAGAATGAGGGACATTTAGGGGGAGATTGACCTGTGGCAAGCGTAGTACACCGCAGCGAAAAGTGGGTGTGGTAGCATAGTAAACTGTGTTGTCTGTAAACACAGTTTATCATGCTACAGTTAGGAATAGACAAAGTAAGTGATTTGTACAGATAACTTACTCTGTCATTTCAGGCCTTCCCTGCTCTCCATCCTGACATATTCCCCACAGCAGCCGGTGGGAGAGGGGAGAACCTGGCAGAACAGGGGGGATGGGAAGGAGACAGTACAGGGTGACAGGAGAATGTCAGGGTAAAGGAGAACAGCAGGGGGACCAGAGAAGAGCACAGTGGGGACCAGAGAAGAGCACAGGGGGGGGACTGGAGAAGAGCACAATGGGGCGGGAGAGAGCAGAGAAGTTGCTGGAGAAGATCACAGAAGGCCCAGGAGAGAGCCGAGGGGCCCACGGGCAGCAGAAAAAAGCTGGAGGGGTGGCATACAGAGGAACCAATGCCCTCCATGTTTTTCCTGCAGCTACTGAATGCCCACTTTTCCTCCTCTCCCTCCTGCAGGCATTCAGTGGCTGCAGGAAGAACATGGAAGGCATTGGTTCCTCTGTATGTTTCCCCTCCTCTCAGGCTGGGTCGCAATGGTGACCACTGTAGTTACGCCCCTACAGTGAAGAAAAGAAAAAAAAAAGTTCTGTCAGAATGAAGGCGCAAAGAGGAATGAATGGAATGCTTGCAGGATTCTGAGGCTGTGACAGTTGCAGACTAGAGCATACAGAGGGTTAAGAAGACTAGTAGATGAAAAGATTGTAGACTGGGAAATGCTGAGGATGAAGGGGGAGGAGGGGGGCTGTGAGTGTAGTGAGAGCTGGACAAGCAATGAGAGAGAAGAAAAGTGCCGGGTATGAGAAGTTATCAGTGTGCAGTGATGCCGGAAAGATTACCGTACTTCATTTACCTTCTACAAAGCACATTCCGGTCGGTACAGAGGCACTGGGCAGTGGCACTCAGAGACAGGAGAGGATCACATGGCACTGCACAGTCACAGAAGACAGAAGACTGGAATGGGGTCAGATGTCAGAATCCTCCCACATGCAGGGACTTCTATCACCCGATTGCCACACACAGTACTGAGTGATAGGAGGAGGGAAGCTCCACAGCCTGTGCTTCCGATAAACCTGTACCCTGTGTCATACTGTGCAGGAAGTGAGATGTCCAGAGGCAGAGTTGGGAGGGAAAGCTGTTCTGCACACAGTTTCCTCCACAGTGCACACCCGAAAATCACGACAACGCTCCAAAACGGCACCCCCGTAATAGGCAGCACCAGGGGTGGGGCTCTGCCCAGGCCCCGCTCCATTTCAGCATTTTTTTTCTTTCGCCAGTATGGCGAAAACTCAATTTTTGGCTGATATGTTTCGGTAGCCGAAATTTCTGTGCATCCCTATTTAAAATGTATGAGATGAAACCTGAAACTGCTTGGTTTTATTTGCATTAAAAGCATCCCCTCATCTTTTTTGGTAACTAATCAAATTATTATGCTAAGTCTAACCAGTCCAGAGGAATGTAAATCTGACCTTCCCATTCTCCGGCCAGTGGCGAGGGATGCAGTGACTTGGGCTGAATAAACAATGACTTGCTCACAGATGGAATTAGCTGGCATACTCATTGCGGGGTAGAAGCTTTGACCACCTGCAAAGCATCTACTTCTAGGTACAGTCTCCTAGACAATGCATTTTGAATACAGGTGCTGCACTGTCCTGTTCATTTGTATGAAAATTCTCAGTACGTTTGATGACTTGATATCATTCAGAAGTACTTAAAAAAATCTCAATGAGCTTCCAGTTCTTGAACTAATGAGTCTAATGGTCTAGTTCCAAATCACCTGATTGCTGTAATAGCCTCTGATTGATTATAACAGTGATCAGTCACTGTACAGCCTGCCCCTGTCATGTTTTCTCCTCTTGAATGGAAAAAAAAGATACATTGTATATTTTTCTTCTTGCTAGAGGAGAAAAGTGTAAACAAAAAAGTGTGTGTAAAGAAAACATAGCTAGATTAGGGTTTCATCTAGGTCAGTGTCAGTGTAATGTCGCGTACAGACAATCGGACATTCCGACAACAAAACCATGTTTTTTTTTCTGACGGATATTGGCTCAAACTTGTCTTGCATACACACGGTCACACAAATGTTGTCAGAAATTCCGATCGCCAAGAACGCGATCACATACAACATGTACGACAGCACTATTAAAGAGAAGTTCAATACTAGTCGTGTTAGTAGAAGTTTGGTGAGAGACAATTCACGCTTTTCAGCCTCGTGCTTTTCAGTCCGTTACAGCGTGACAAATGTGCTATCTTCATTACAAACGCTAGTTTTACCAGACCGATCGCTTCAGTCTCGTACTTGATTCAGATTTTGTTGGAAGTTCCGAAAGCAAAGGCCCCACACACATGGTCGGAAATTCCAACAACAAGCTCCCATCAAACATTTGTTGTCAGAAATTCCAAGCATGTGTACGCGGCATTAGAGTTAGGAGTCAGGGCCCTACTACGGGTGCAAACAACAAATAGCATACACATACAGTATGTGGTATCACTATGGTTTCCCTTTGATTATAAAAATACATTAGGAGATATTCACTACTATTTACTACCAAATAAAAGCCCAATTTGCTGTAAAAAAATATATAATTTACCTGAAAACATGCAGTATTTGTGAAGATATGTACTGTACAGTTTTTATAACACATGTAAAAGTTGCATATCAATGTTCAGGCGTTAAAGCAGAGTTCCGCCCCCAAAAAAATGAAGTCAGCAGCTACAAATACTGCAGCTGCTTACTTTTAACATTAGGACACTTACCTGTCTAGGGCGCATTTTCGAGTAAAGGAATCAGGAAGTGAAGCCTTGCGGCTTCACAGCCTGATTCCCTACTGCGAAATGCGCGAGTCACGCTGTGCATCCTCACTGGTCCCTGCTGTCTTCTGTATTCAAGGCTGTCAGATGTCTGGGACAATGTGCCATATCTGGTGGGAATGCCCCAGGATCTGTGGCATTTGGAACTGCATTTTTGCAGTAAAGTTCATAGATTAACATGACAGTCAGTTCCCCATGTTACTCCATGTATAGCACTCCTCAGTGCCCCTGTGCCTGGATTACCTAAATGCTTGCAATGTTTGATTTTATTTATTTTGTTAGGGGCTAAGATGACCATACTGGCACTCTTAGATATCAGCGCCTTTCTTATTGAGAAGATTGTTAGCATCCTGAAGTACACTGTCTAAAAATTTGAACAGATCTGGGAGACTTGGACTACCTATATGCATGTCTCTCTGATGCATCAGTATATTTTCTCTTTTTTGTTTTGGGGAATACTTTTATTACCTCTGACACGTGTTAGAACCTCTTCTACCTTTTTTATTATTTTTCTTTCCTTTCTTTGTCTGTTTTTTATTCTTCCTTGTATTGTACGTTTGATTACCCCGACACCTGATAATCTAGCATCCCACAAGCCCAGCATTTTGATCCTGGGGTAGTCTTCACTGGGTATTTTTTATCTTCCTGGTGCTTCAAGTGATTGAACATTGACCCCTGCATAACCTGCTGTTACCTTTAGGCCCCTTTCACACTGGGAAATAAGAACAAAAGATGATCAGGACAGCCGCACTCCAATCCAACGTAACTTTAATGTAAAAAAATGGAAACAGGCACTACAAGTCACAGCAACGGAACCTAGGACAGCTGACATGTTTCACACTAACTTCAGTGTTTACTCATAGCTGAGTAAACACTATGAGTAAACACTGAAGTTAGTGTGAAACGCGCCAGCTGTCCTAGGTTCCGTTGCTGTGACTTGTAGTGCCTGTTTCCAGTTTTTTACATTAAAGTTACGTTGGATTGGAGTGCGGCTGTCCTGATCATCTTTTGTTCTTATTTGCCATGTGCATTGCTAGCACCCACAGTCCCTGAGAAGAAGATTGCACCCAACAAGACCAGCCTGGAGCGGCAATCTCTGTCTCCCCTTTCACACTGGGGCGGGAGGCGCGGTGGCGGTATAGTGCCGCAAAAAAATAGCGGCGCTATACCGTCGGAATTTTCGCTAGATTCGTTCGCTAGCGGTGTGGTATTAACCGCCGCTAGCGGCCGATAAAGGGTTAATACCGCCCGTAATGTGCCTCTGCAGAGGCGAATTGCGGGCGGTATTACCGCGGTATCCCATTGTTTTAAATGGGAAGGAGCAGTAAAGGAGCGGTATACATACCGCTCCTCTCACCGCTCCAAAGATGTTGCTTGCAGGAGATTTTTTTCTCGGGCTTTCACATTGAGAAGGCTGGGCAGGAGTTTTTCAGGTGGTATAGCAGTGCTATTTTTAGCGCTGTAACGCCTGAAAAACTCCTCAGTGTGAAAGGGGCCTTATTGTTCTGAGAATGATAATGTGGGTATTAATATTTTGTGCATGGCATACTTTTGTATTGTAACTTGTTTTATTACTTGTAAAATCTTTAATACACTCTTTGAAAGTAAAAATTGAGAGCCATGTTGTTCAGCAAAATAAACAATTAGTATAACGCATGCTAAACAGTAGCAACAGTAAAAGTGATAGAAATACTATGGAAAAAATAATATAGAAAATATGAACTAATATTACAGGAAAATATGCCACCAGACATGCATATACCATTTAAAAAAATCACATATTAAGAGTTAACTAGAAAAAAATTTAAGTACCTTATTTATAAGCACAATAAATATTGAGAGCCATGTTGTTCAGGAAAATCATTGCAACATTAACTAACCCGAAAAGGCCAAATTTACCAATGTGTTTGGAACAATTAGAAGCAGCTTAAGAGCCTGAACTTGATTAAATTACTTGCATATACATAAATATGTTGTAGCACTGTTGATTAATTAAAGAGCATTTGTAGTGGTACTTTGAGTGCTAGCACAGCATCTCAACGTATGAAGTAAATGTGACAGAGAAATTGATGACTTAGAAATGGACACCATGAAAAGACTAAAGAATCGCAAAAAAACATATTTTGTGTGAGGAGGAACAGATACATAAAAAGAGAAAGTAAAGTAACAGAATGTAAAATAGAAGGCCGCTTACCTTCATTCTGCTGTTCCATAAATCTGTTATGTGGAAGTAAAAAATATTGTTTGGGATTTGTGCAAAACAAAAATCTGCTTACCTGAGCTGGAATCAAATATCAACTCAAGTAAAATAAAAAGGCAAACATGAATGCAATTCTTTATTTATTATTAAATAATTAACCACTTGCCTACTGGTTGTAATCAATTGATTAGAGTTATAAAATTGTTCAACAGAGTCTGCTGAACAATTCTGATATAAGCTTATAGTCATTGAAGTGACCATAAGCTTATAGGAGAGGGAGAAATGAGGTCCATATGCTGCATGGACTTGGCCACCTGCAGACACTTCTGTAGGTCCGTATGGTGCATGGACTTGGCAGTGAAAGGGTTAATGAAGCTGCAAAGTTGGAACAGTTCCCCAAAGGAATGCTAGAAGCAGTGATAGTTACACTTCCTAAGCCGGGGAAAGATCCCAATCAACCACAAAATTTCAGGCCGATTTTTCTACAAAATTCTGACCTGAAAACATACTCTAAAATACTAGTGAATAGACTCCTAGGCATAGCCCCCTGCCTAAAAGGGACAGAACAAGTAGGTTTTTTTAAAAGGTAGACAAGCCCCATATGGAACAAGGATTAATCTAACAAGGATTAATTACACAGAAACCGGTGCAAAGCCTTCTCTGCTCCTAGCCTTGGATTCAGAGAAGGCATTTGACAGGGTACACTGGGGGTACCTCTCTCAAGTTCTTCCTCTGGATTTGTCCACTCTGCTATTATGTCCCTCTACAAAAACCCTTCTGCTAAAGTATTTGTTTCAGGCACACTATCCGGGGCCTTTGACCTGTCTAATGGAACGAGACAGAAATGCCCTGTGCCCAGCTCACAAGCGAAAGGTCTGTGCATCGGACAATATAAGTACAGGACTTTTTGCAGACAACATAATATTATCCCTCTCCGACCCTGATTCCACACTCATTGAAGTATAGCATATCATAGAATTTTTTTTTAATATATCATATTATAATATCAATTCTAGTAAGTACCACGTCCTCTGAATGGGTAACTCGGACGGCAATCCTTCACCTAAAAAGAAAATGTGGCTATAACTGGGAATCTCCAAACTTTACGTATGTAGGCATTCCACTCATCTTTTCCATTAAAAAACGACACAAAGCCAATTACCCGCCTCTATTAACCACTTAACCACCAGCCGCCGTCAATTAACAGCGACAAGGTGGTTTCTTAACCTGGGGCGCGCACACGGGAATTTCCGTGTCATGGATCACAGTGAATTGCCACTGATAGCGGCCGTTCACCACGTGATCGCTCCGTCCAATGACGGAGCGATCACATGTAAACAAACCGGCGTCATTTGATGACGCCGGTTCCTCCCTCCTCTCTCTGTACCGATCGGTATAGTGTGAGAGGAGAGCGCGGATGGCAGCAGCACTGTGGAATGGATCTGTGACTATTGCAGTCACAGATCCATCCATCCCTGCTCAGCCATCCCTCCATTAACCCCTGCAATACTCTTCCTTCCCTGTGCAATACTCTGCAATACTCTTCCTTCCCTGCACAATACTCTGCAATACCCCCGCGCAATACTCTGCAATACCCCCGCGCAATACTCTGCAATACCCCCGCGCAATACTCTGCAAAACCCCCGTGCAATACTCTGCAGTACCCCCTGCCCAATACTCTGCAGTACCCCCTGCCCAATACTCTGCAATACCCCCGCGCAATACCCCCGCGCAATACTCTGCAATACCCCCTGCCAGTACTCTGCAGTACCCCTTGCGCAATACTCTGCAGTACCCCTTGCGCAATACTCTGCAGTACCCCCGCACAATACTCTGCAGTACCCCCGCACAATACTCTGCAATACCCCCTGCGCAATACTCTGCAGTACCCCTTGCGCAATACTCTGCAATACCCCTGCAAAATACTCTGCAATACCCCCGCACAATACTCTGCAATACCCCCGCACAATACTCTGCAATACCCCCGCACAACACTCTGCAATACCCCCGCACAATACTCTGCAATACCCCCCGCACAATACTCTGCAATACCCCCCGCACAATACTCTGCAATACCCGGCCAATACTTTGCAATACCCTGGCCAATACTTTGCAATACCCCGGCCAATACTTTGCAATACCCCGGCCAATACTCTGCAATACCCAGAAAATACTCTGGGGAAAAAAATGCGTCTTAACCACTTCCCGCCCACGTCATATGAGGTCCTTGACTTTGTGCAGGGATATCTAAATGATGCCTGCAGCTACAGGCATCATTCAGATATCATTTTTTTCAGCCGGCGATTCCCTACACCATAAGAATGATCATGGCGGCTGTTCCACCTCTTGATCGTTCTTACGGGAGGCAAAAGGGGACATCCCCACTCCCTTTGCCCTCCGGTGCTTCTTCCGACTCACCGCTGCGATCGAAGCCAGGATCGTTTTTTTTTTTTTTCCAGGCTTTCCAGCCTAGAGGTGAGATGTGGGGTCTTATTGACCCCATATCTCACTGTAAAGAGGACCTGTCATGCTATATTCCTATTACAAAGGATGTTTACATTCCTTGTAATAGGAATAAAAGTAATCAAAACATTTATTTTTGGGGAAAAACGTGTCAAACTAAAATAAATAAAGTAAAATGAACAATAAAAATTAAAAATAAATATTTAAAGCGGACCTGTTCCCACGTGCTCGTATACAGAAGCGAACGTGCACGTAAGTCCTGCCCACATATGAAAACGGTGTTCAAACCACACATGTGAGGTATCGCTGCGAACGTTAGAGCGAGAGCAATCATTTTGGCTCTAGATCTCTTCTCCAACTAAAAACATGTAACCAGTAAAAACATTTAAAGCGTCACCTATGGGGATTTTAAAGTAGCGAAGTTTGGCGCCATTCCACAAGCGTGTGCAATATTGAAGGGTGACATGTTGGGTATCTATTTACTCGGCGTAACTTCATCTTTCATATTATGCAAAAACATTGGGCTAACTTTAATGTTTGTTTTTTTAAAAGCACAAAACTGTTTTATTTCCCAAAAAAATAGGTTCGAAAAATTGCTGTGCAAATACCATGCGCGATAAAAAGTTGCAACGACCGCCATTGTATTCTCTAGGGTCTTTGCTAAAAAAGCATATATAAAGTTTTGGGGTTCTATGTAATTTTCTAGCAAATAAATTATGATTTTTCCATGTAGGAGAGAAATGTCAGAATTGGTCTGGGTGCTCCAGAACGCCTGATGGCGCTCCCTGCATGTTGGGCCTCTGTATGTGGCCATGCTGTGTAAAAGTCTCACACATGTGGTATTGCCATACTCGTGAGGAATAGCAGAATGTGTTTTTGGGTGTAATTTGTGGTATGCATATGCTGTGTGTGAGAAATAACCTGCTAATATGAAACTTTTGTGGAAAAAAAAAAAAAACTTGATTTTGCAAAGAATTGTGGGAAAAAATGACAACTTCAAAAAACTCACAATGCCTCTTTCTAAATACCTTGGAATGTCTTCTTTCCAAAAAGGGGTCATTTGGGGGGTATTTGTACTTTTCTGGCATGTTAGGGTCTCAAGAAATGAGAGAGGCTGTCAGTACATCAGATGTGATCAAATTGATCAATTTTCAGTAATTGGTACCATAGCTTGTAGACCTTATAACTTTCACCCAGACTAAATAATATCCAATTTTTTTTTTAACCAAAGATATGTAGCAGTATACATTCTAGGCCAAATTTATGAAGAAAAATTCATTTTTTGCAAAATTTTATAATAGAAATTAAGAAAAATATTTTTTTTTACAAAATTTTCGTTCTTTTTTCATTTATAGCGAAAAAAAAAAAACGCAGAGGTGATCAAATACCACCAAAAGAAAGCTCTATTTGTGGGAAAAAAAGGACAAAAATTTCATTTGGTTACAGTGTTGTATGACTGAGTTATTGTCATTCAAAATGTGAGAGCACCGAAAGCTGAAAATTGGTCTGGTTATTAAGTGGGTTTAAGTGCCCAGTTGTCCAGTGGTTAAATAGTGTTACTGAGGAACTGAACCGCAAAGGTAAACACCAACTATCCTGGCTAGGAAGAGCTGCAGCCTTCAAAATGCAGACACTTTCAAAACATTTGTATGGACTTGTAACAGAACCCCAAATGGGACAGGGTTAAAGCCGTTTAGTATACCCAAGGCAGCTATCGACACTCCACAATCCGACGAACACGACCCATACAAATTCTCCCATTAAAGAGACACAGCTCTGTTTGAGGTTCAACAGAAAAAGACCATCTTTATTGAGAAAGCAGGCTCTTATATACACAAAAAGAATACTGCAGTAACCAAATGAACAATGACCCAACTCCCCCCACAACATCATACACTGGTTCTTAATGAGCCCCAATTTATTAATTAACTACAGATGATAATTCAGACACCTGACCTTTAGGCTGTCTGTTAACTCACAATACACATTTATCACAGTAGCAGACTTAATTACCACAATAGACAATATAATGCAATCACAGCAAGCTTTATAGTACACTACAGCCAACACACAATACAGGTTCAATTAGCACAAGCCACAATGAAAGATCCTTAGAAGCCATCCTAGATTCATTTACATCACACCAGACAGACAGGTGGGCTGGAGTTGATGACATTAACACCTAGCAATATGTGTCCCCACATTATGAATGAGTCACTCTTTCAATTAACCTGTTGAGTTCAGAATCAACAAACAGCAACTAGTTCTCCACAGATATCCTGGAATATATTGTGGATAAAAATTACATAATAGTCCCATCTCAGGTAGTCCAAGATATATTCTGACTGTCCATTATTTTATGGCTCATGCTTTCTAAGAGCTTCTGGGTCCCACAGGCCCTCTCGTTACAGTACTGTATTTAAATAGCTCCCAATCCACCAACTGTCTTCTTTCTTTAATACATGCAATTCCATCATCCAAAACTACCTATGGCAAGGTCATAAACCTAGGATATCATTCACTATACTAACTAAACACAGGAGAAAAAGGGGTATTGGTCTCCCAGATTTAAAAGAGTACTATAGAGCTACCTTACTCGACCAAATGCAACACTGGATTATATCTCCACATGATAAACTATGGGTATTCATAAAATGATTACTCTTGAAAAATCAAGATCTTACAGCTGTTACGCACACCCGACTGTGGCAGCATCCCTAGAAGCCTGGCTAATGCTTCTCCACCTACAGCGCACCAACATCGAAACCTGCTCTACTCAGTGGCTGCAAGGAAAAAATAGCAATCCCTAAAAGCAACTTGGCATTATCTTAGGGGTAAAACTCCAAAAACTATACATGGTATTTCTTTATTTTATTCTGCGTTAACCAATAGCCCAGACATGTCTAAAGTACCAGATATGCTTAGCAGGCGAAGGGAATTGGGGAAATCCTTCACATTGGATCAAAGGAGGAAGGTTATCATATAAGTTACTGTGTCACCTCGTGCATAGACCACTGGAATAACATCCAAAAGAATTTACCACAAGTGGTATTTGACCCCTTATAGACTATCAACGATTTATCCTGCTACCCCCAACCTGTGTTGGTGAATGTGTAGGCAAACAGGTACCATATATTGTGAAAATGTGCATACCTCCAGCCATTTTAGTCAAAAGTAGCTGACTTAATTGTAGAGATTACTGGCAACAAAACCACTATAAATCCAGAATTGGCACTTCTAAATATAGGAATAGATAGCTATCCAAAACTGTTCAGAACAGTTATTACACACTTATAGGTAGATTCACAAAGAGTTAGGCCGGCTTATCAGTACATAAGCCGACCTAACTCTGAATCTACGCCGGCGTTTGTTTAAGCGTATGCTCAAACAGAGATACGCTTAAACAAAGCTAAGATAGGCCGGCTTGCGCCGTTCTATCTTAGCTTGCAATGTTTCTGATGGCCGCTAGATGGCGCTTCCATTGCGGCCGGCGTAGATTATGTAAATGAGGGGATACGCCAATTCACGAACGTACACCAGGCCTACGCCGTCGAATTACGTAGTTTCCGTAAGGGATAGGCCGCCTAAAATTAGAGCTATGCTCTAGTGGCCTAGCCAATGTTAAGTATGGCCGCCGTTCCCGCCGCAAAATTTGAAATGTTAACGTTGTTTGCGTAAGTCGTCCGCCAATCTGGATTTACGTCGTATACGTCCACGTCTAAATCAATAGGCCCGTACGGCGTACTTAGCCGCAATGCGCACTGGGAAATGTAGTCACCCGGCGCATGCGCAGTGTAAAAAAACTTGAGGTCAAGCCTCATTTCCATACAACACGCCCCCCTCCAAGTCATTTGAATTAGGCGCCCTTATGCCCGCTCATTTGAGGCTACGTCGCCGTAGATTAGCAGGTAAGTGGTTTGAGAATCACTACTAGCCTAACTAATTTACGGCGGTGTAGCCTAAACAGGCTAGGCTAGGCCGTCCTAAAGATAAGCCTTTCTACGTGAATCTACCTATTACTGTCCACAGCTAGAATAATCATTACTTATTGGAAATCCACAGCTCCCCCCTAATCTAAAGAGGTAATAGCACAACTAAATTTACAATGCCAATATGAAAAACTACCGACCCTTAAAGAGCTTCAATTCCCTTTATTTCTAAAAACTTGGGGCCTATGGTTGAATCATCCTAAAGCCTCTGTAAGTCTCTTACTGTAATTCAATTTCCCAATGAGTGTTGAGCACCTTATTCATTGATACTGTATTACATTAGTACTTACTGTTTTCTAGTTCTGAATTTATATGTTTGGTTATTTCACTGTTCATTTCATAGTTGCAAGGCTCTCCTGTTAATATCCTGACAAAGCCAATGGAGTTGCTGACCCCTACCCTGTCACAGTTTGTTCCCATTTGGGGTGAGGGGTTGGGATTAGTCAACAACTACCACCTAATAATTACTGACTGAAAGAGTTTTAATTTGATAAGTGTTTCCAACAACTAGGGATGAGCCGAACACCCCCCGTTCGGTTCGCACCAGAACCTGCGAACAGACCAAAAGTTTGTGTGAACTTTAGAATCCCGTTAAAGTCTATGGGACTCGAACGTTTGAAATCTAAAGTGCTAATTTTAAAGGCTAATAGGCAAGTTATTGTCCTAAAGAGTGTTTGGGGACCTGGGTCCTGCCCCAGGGGACATGTATCAATTCAAATAAAAAGTTTTAAAGACAAAAATTTTCGGGAGTGGTGATTTTAATAATGCTTAAAGTAAAAACACTAAAAGTGAAATATTCCTTTAAATTTCGTACCTGGTATATAGTATGCCTGTGAAGTAGCTCTTGTTTCCCGTGCTCAGAACTGTCCCTGCACAAAGTGTAATTTCTGAAGGAAAAAAAGAAATTTTTGGGGGGAACTCCAAGCCATTTTTTTTTAAATTTGGGGTGGAGTTCCCCTTAATATCCATACCAGACCTGAAGGGCCTGGTAATTGAATTTGGGGGGACCCCCATGCATTTTTTTTATCAATGACTTTTCTCTGTATTGCCGGGAGCCGACAATTCATTAAAGCTGTGAGTGATTTTAACCACTTGAGACCCGCGCTATTGACAAAACACGTCAACAGCTCGGCTCTCAGCTCGGCTCTTTGGACGTAATTTAAAGTGCCTCTGGGGGGTGCGCAGCGGGTAAACACTGTCCCGGCGCATCTCTGGGAAGCCGATGCGTGTACCTGGCGGGCCGCGATGTCCGCCGGGTACACGCGATCGTCGGTAACACAGCAGGGACGTGGAGCTCTGTGTGTAAACACAGAGCTCCACGTGCTGTCAGAGGAGACCGATCTGTGTCCCTTGTACATAGGGACACAGCATCGGTCACCTCCCCCAGTCACCCCCCTCTCCCCACACAGTTAGAACACACTCAGGATACACATTTAACCCATTCCTCACCCCCTAGTGTTAACCCCTTCACTGCCAGTCACATTTATACAGTAATTAGTGCATTTTTATAGCACTGATCGCTGTATAAATGTGAATGGTCCCAAATTTGTGTCAAAAGTGTCCGATACATTCGTCGCAATATCGCAGTCCCAATAAAAATCGCAGATCGCCGCCATTACTAGTAAAAAAAAAAATAATAAAAAAATCATAATTCTGTCCCCTATATTGTAGGCGCTATAACTTTTGCGCAAACCAGTCGCTTATTGCGTTTTTTTTTTTTTTTTACAAAAATACGTCGAAAAATACGTATCGGCCTTAACTGAGAAAAAACATATTTTTTTTTAAAAAAAATTGGGATATTTATTATAGCAACAAGTAAAAAAAATATATTTTTTTTTAAATTGTCGCTCTTTTTTTGTTTATATCGCAAAAAATAAAAACCGCAGAGGTGATCAAATACCACCAAAATAAAGCTCTATTTGTGGGGAAAAAACGACATCAATTTTGTTTGGGAGCCACGTCGCACGACCGCGCAAATGTCAGTTAAAGCGGCGCAGTGCCGGAAGCGAAAATTTAGCCTGGGCACGAAGGGGGTTTATGTGCCCAGTAAGAAAGTGGTAAAATGACTTTTTTTTCCTTCAGAAATGACACTTTGTGCAGAGACAGTTCTAAGCACGGGATACATGCACTGCTTTACAGGCATACTTTACACACCCCCTAGGTACCAAATTTAAAGGAATATTTCACTTGTATTGTTTCACTTTAAGCATTATTAAAATCACTGTTCCCGAAAAAACGGGTCCCCAAACACTTTTTATGACAATAACTTGCATATAAACCTTTAAAATTAGCACTTTAGATTTCTCCCATAGACTTTTAAAGGGTGTTCCGCGGCTTTTCGAAATTTGCCGCAAACACCCCAAATTGTTTGCTGTTCAGGGAAATGGGCGAACAGGCAATGTTCGAGTCGAACATGAGTTTGACTCAAACTCGAAGCTCATCCCTACCAACAACACTAATATAAGCAATAATATCTATCCTACCCCCTTCCCCTCCCCCCTCCTTTTTTTTTTTTGCTTCCCTTTAGTATAGAATTGTGTTTAATTTACTTACCGTTCATCTGGTCTACCTGGAGTGTCATTGTATGCTACCATACACAACCTGATGTTTGGCCTTCCTTTATTGTATGTGAAAAACTTCAATAAGAATATGGTTTAATAAAAAAAATGCATATCAAGTTTTTGGTACTACTTGGACTGAAAATAAGAGTACACCTGAAAAGCCTGTCCTAAAAATCTGAAGTGACACTAAATACCCTTATTTTCCCAAAAAATAATTCATACCATACACATCCAATACTTAATGGCCTTCCAATCCATTTTTCATGAAATTATGTCTTACTGTGTTTTTTTATGCCTCCTTTTTAACATCATACATGAGCTGTATGTTAGTTGTGGTGATGTACGCTGCTCTATGCACACTACAAAGCCTGTACTTAATAGTCCCTAGTCCATAACAGGAAGTCAGATCAGAGAAGCAAAAAAAAAAAAAGCAGCTTTGAGATTTGGGTTTGATTTAAGCAGATAATGTCTTCTATAGATTATCCAAGATACCAGCTTTTTTTACTAATATAAACATACTTTTAACTGTTTACTGCAAATGTTTTATTATGGAAATAACATCATAAATAACATTATACTCTGTCTAATTGTACCTGTAGACCTGGGATATGCAATTAGCGGACCTCCAGCTGTTGCAAAACTACAAGTTCCATCATGCCTCTGCCTCTGGGTGTCATGCTTGTGGCTGTCAGAGTCTTGCTATGCCTCATGGGACTTGTAGTTCAGCAACAGCTGGAGGTCCGCTAATTGCATATCCCTGCTGTAGACAATAAGGGCCAGATTCTCAAAGGGCTTACGACAGCGCAACGCCATTTGCGCCATCGTAAGTCCTAATCTGGCCCGGCGTATCTATGCGACTGATTCTTAGAATCAGTTACGCATAGATATCCATTAGATCTGACAGGCGTAAGGCTCTTACGCTGTCAGATCTTAGATGCAATTTTTTTTCCCGCCGCTAGGTGTCGCCGACGTAGTTTTCCCCGTCGTCTATGCAAATTAGCTATTCCTGAACGTAGTGAATTTACGACGTTTCCGTAGCATTTGCGAAGCGTAAAGTTGCCCCTGCTATATGAGGGGCAACCAATGTTAAGTATGGCCGCCGTTCCCACGTCAAAATGTAAAAATGGACGTCGTTTGCGTAAGTCGTCCGTGAATGGCGCTGGACGCCATTTACGTTAACGTCGAAACCAATGACGTCCTTGCGACGTCATTTAGCGCAATGCGCGTTGGGAAATTTTAGGGACGGCGCATGCGCAGTACGATCGGCGCGGGAACGCGCCTAATTTAAATGATCCACGCCCCCTACCTGGATCATTTGAATTAGGCGGGCTTGCGCCGGAGGATTTACGCTACGCCGCCGCAACTTTACAGGCAAGTGCTTTGTGAATCAAGCACTTGCCCGTAAAACTTGCGGCCGCGTAGCGTAAACGAGATACGTTACGCCCGCATAGTTTTACGCCAGGATACGAGAATCTGGCCCTATGTTATTGTTATGTTACCCAAACAGACATCATCTCCTGATTGATTTTAAGGAAAAAAAGCATGTTGAAATTTTCAAACTCTTTGTTTGCTTATAATAAGACTATGCTGCCTTACTCCCCTTCCTCCCTTTGTGTGTGAAAAGTAAAAGCTGGAATTTCACTGATGATAGCAGCCACATCACTTTTCTTCCAGTTTTTTATAAATAACTTCAGTAAATGTCATCCATAATACCAGCAAAATCCCACTTCTTAATCAAAATCTCTTTTAACACATTTTTCACAATACAGTGAAGCACACCACGGATCGTCACATTTCCTTGATTTTCAGATATAGTTAATATGCAAATTGCATGGTGAGATTGAAATAAAAAAAACACAAGTCCATCAACTTCAACCTTTCACAGTTTCTCTATCTGTTTGGATTGTTGAAGCATTACGATTGCAAAGTACATAATTATATAGGTTGAGTGGTTAGAGGGCCCAGTATTCAATGCAAAATTATGCTGTGCATATTAATGAGAAAGTATCATCCCTCAGATTTATGGTAGGAAATGCTATACATCATTAGAAATGATAAAAGATCCTAAAGTAGCAAAATCAGTAAGACTTCATAAAATACAAAAAAAAAGTTTATTTATACCTAATTTGGGTAAAGTTAAGTGTATGATAAAAACAGGGCTATTTTTAGACATACTAGTATTTTTAAATGGTACAAATAAATGTTCAAAATATCAGTTATTTCACAAAAATAACACATTGGCATTGATTTACTAGCTTAGTAAATAAGGGAAAGCACTGCTGTCTTCCATCATTTAATCACGTGCAAGCAAACATGCTGTTTTTTATTTTCCTTGTATGTGATTGGGTATTCTTTTCAAAGTAAAGCTTTATCTCATTTACTAAGCTCTGGAGCAGCTGCACTTGCAGAGTGAAAAAGCACTTGCAAAGTACACAGTCTATTTGCCTTTAGTAAAGCAACCCCAATGTATAAAACATAGGGGTTGATTTACTAAAGACAAATAGACTGTGCATGTTGCAAGTATAATTGCACTCATTTTCCCCAAAGCTTAGTGAATATGGTAAAGCTCTGCTGATTTCCATCATCCAATCATGGCCAAAATGCTGTTTTTTTTTATTATTATTTTCATTTGATTGGGTATTCTTTAGAGAGTGCAAAGTGAAGTGCACATGCTAGTTGCCTTTAGTAAATCAATCCTAAAATATTCTGACTATTTAAGCATAGAGGTAACATGCCAATAAATCACGAGACAATTATATCCTATATTTCATTGATTTTAAACTAAACAATTGGCATAATGTACTGCTTATATGTTTGAACCAATTTTTTACCCTTTGTATATATAATAAATCTTTTTTACTTTTATAAATTTATTGTGTTTGGTTCCTATTTGCTGGCACCGCAATAATCCCATACCCCTCCATTCCCTCTTTTAAATTGGCATAACGTGTTTAAGGACAACTTCACTATTATTAAATGTATCCCTAAAAGATACCCACACTACTGCCCCATTTAGTTTATCCTGCATAGTAAAATGCTTATCCCTGCCCTTCTCCAGAGCCCTAACTTGATCTGAACAGTCTTTGCAAGAATAACACTTCTGTCAGGACCTGTGCAAAAGGCGTACATATGCTCATTCTTTTTTTTAACATTCAAAGTTTATTGAAAGAAGGAGAAATATGCGTGTCGCAGATACAACTGCAGAGATTTGAAATATGGTTCATCAAAGATAACATTTACCTGGGTACATTATCAAACATATCTCAACTATCATCAGAGTTGTAGGAAACCATACTATAACTTGTTTGTTGTCATCATCTGCTAACTGAGTTGTAAAAGTAGGAAAAAGAAAGTGGGAAAAGGTGTGAGAGAGAGTGAAAGCGATTATTTGTATGGAAACGGTATTAGTTTTAGATGTTGTCCTGGTAGATCATGACTATACTCCAATACTATCCCACAATGGGATAATGTCCTCATATTCCTGGGCAAATTTAAAAAGAAACCAAGGTAGCCAAGTTTTGTGGAATCTTGTGGCCTGTGCTAGGGTCTCTTCCATGTCACAAGTGTCTTTAACGTTTTTTAGCCAGTCTGGAATGGATGGACCCTGGGGGAGTTCCAGTGTAATGGCATTAGTGATTTGGCTGCATTTAAAAGATGTTTAGATAAAGAATGCTTGCAGTTTTTAAACAAGAAATTTGTCACATGCAAGCAACAAGCTGCATTTAAGTTAAGTTTAGTCTCCGTTATCTGTCTAATCAGTTCCCTGACCATGTCTGAGAAGGGTGTGAGTAGAGTGCAATGCCACCATATATTGGTCAGTGTGCCTGTCTCCTAGTAACATTTCCAGCAAAAGGCTGGCTTTTGTGGGTTCCATCTGAGTGGCTTGTCTGGGGTGTTGTACCAATGTGTCAGCAGCTTATACCCAGTTTCTTACATTTTTGTATTTATGGAACATGTGCGCTAAAATACAAGAATACCTCCATTGTGTATCTGTTATTTCCGTCAGCAATTCCTCCGACCACTTCCTCCTGAGTCCTTCCGCCTTAATGGTCTTAGAATTTTGTAGCCATGAGTAAGTGATTGGGGTGTACTTGTTAAATGGGGCACCACTATGACACGACGACTCCAGGTCTGTTAGAGGTCTATGGAAGTTCTGATTACATGCTTTCCTACCTATATAGCTGCGCAGCTGTAGGTAGGACCAGTGTCGCATATGTGGAAGATTGCTCTCTGTCTTGAGCTGCGATCCACTCTTTTATTTTGCCCTCAGTGAAACTGTCACCTGCCAGCAGTGGGGTGCTCTGTTGTGTAGGTAGAAAAGTTGGGTTCTTAAGGCCAGGGGTAAAGTCTGCGCTGTCTTTCAGTGGTGTCAATGGACCAAGTGATGAAGTGACGGTCGAACGTTTAGCAATTATGTGAAATACCTCTAGTGTGTTGCCCATCAGAGGCTGCTGCCTTAGACTAAGAGGGCAATGGTTGTGGCCGATCGCCCTGTATGGTACCTGCAGGATTTTTAATCCAAGGTGAGTATTGATACTAAGGAAAGGAATATGGTTATCTTCAATGAAGGAAGTGTTTAGATGGCACATTCCCCTTGAAGCTTACCATAAGTATATGAAGTGTACGTTTTGGGAGTGATATAATTATCAACTTGTGAATTCCTTGACTTCTTATCACAACAGGGTGTGAACGTAGGGCTATTGACACCTCATTGGACCTCTGAGGACCATTCGGATACTTGATCACTTTTGGATGACATTGTATTAAGGTCCTACAAAAGCTCCAGAAGAAGCCACAATTGTGGTGAAACATGTAGAGGCAACCAACTTTTGTGTTGTGACAGCATGTTTCCGTGCTCCAGTTTTAAATGTTATTTTCTTTTTTAACCATGCTTGTTTAAATTAAATTATCAAATTTGTAATATAAATTTTTGCACCTAAAAACTCCCAATTTTGTTTCTTGGTATTTTTTGAATAAATTTAGGGAAGGTGGTGCTTATAGAGAAATCTCCGGCCTCTAGCATCAAATTTAAGAAATTGACTGGCCAATGGGATCCATGGAGAGTATTTTAGCGGTATTGGATTTAGTTCTGTTTCCAGGGAAACCCAGTCCTCCATGTGCCCAGGGCAATGCCAATCGATTATTCTAGCAAGATGGGAGGCATAATAGTATTTTTTGAAGTCAATTAGTCCCATACCTCCAGACTCCTTAGGTCTGGTCAACATATTCTAATTATGGGTTTCTGTTGGCTCCATAATAACATTAACAGGATAGAACGCAATGCTTTAAAGAACTTTTGGGGTATTCTAAGGGGTAAAATGCACATCAGGTTGGGCAAAAAAAAAAAACATTTCGATAATAGCTGTACAGCCAAACCAAGAAAAGTATCCTGAATGCCATGTGAGGTCTCTCTGTTAGTCAGACTCCAAGGTATTTGAGAGTCCATGGGTCCCACCTGAAGTATGAGTTTTCTTTAATCAATGAAATAGTTCAATATGGAAGTGATGTATTCAATGCTTCAGATTTTGTATAATGTATCCTTAAATGTGAAATATATCCATAATTGAGCAAATTCATTTAATAGTTTGAACAAAGGGATTACGGGTCATCAGCATAGGCTGCAATCTTGAATTCTCTTCCCTGAACCTTAAAGCCAGTGATTGCAGTGTTTGCCTTAATTGTTCTAAAAGATGGTTATATGGAAAGAATGAATAATAGGGGAGACAGTGGGTATCCCTAGGAGGAGTTTTAGCATAGTGCTGAGATCTATGTGATTATATGAGGACCCAGACCCACGTGTCCGCAAACTGCCATCATGAAATCCAATGCAACACGATCAAAGGCCTTCTCCGCATCAGTGGAGAGGAGAAGGCCCTCAATGTCCCGCAATTTCGCCACACATATTAGGAGAAGGGCTTTGGTTACGCTATCTTTGGCTTCTCTGGCGGGCATAAAATGCACCTGTTCAAGGTCAGTGAGGTTCGGGGAAAAAAGGTTCCAGTCGCATTGCAAGACTTTTTGTAAATAATTTAATGTGTAGGTTTAAAAAGGAGATGGGGCTATAACTGACGCAATCTGTGGGGTCCTTACCTGGTTTTGGTATAACTGTGGTGTATGCAGAAAGGAAATCTGGTGTAACCTCCCTAGGTTTGGACAGAGAATTCAAGGTCGCAGTGAGTGATTCCATAATGATGTTTATAAAAGTTGTGTAGTAAATAGAGGAGTACCCATCTGGCCCCAGGCTTTTCCCATCTACAGGTTTTTGATGGCACATCTAAGTTCTAATTGAATTGAGTCAATTGGTTTCTCTAATAAGGAGACATATAGATCCTTTAGAGTCAGGAGCCTGCGCTTAATTAGGTAATCTTGGATAATTTATAATCTGTCCCCCTCCATACCCTCTTGTCTATGTTGCGGTGGTAGGTTATATAACTTTATGTAGAAGTTATGTAAGTGCTTAGCAATTGCCTCTGTCACCACGAGTATGTTCCCTCAAGGTTCTGGCTAGAAATCTACCTGTCTTGTTTCCTGACTCATAGTAAAGTTTATTTTTGAAAAACAACATTTGTTTGGTTCTGAGATCAAGTATTTGTTGTAAGGCCTTACTAGCGTCTAAGGCCCCGTACACACGACCGAGTTTCTCGGCAGAATTCAGCCAGAAACTCGATGGGAGACGTATTCTGCCAAGAAACCCGGTCGTGTGTACACTTTTCGCTGAGGAACCCGCTTTCCTCGTTGTTCAATGGGAAACTTTGGCTCGCCGAGATCCTCGGCGGCTTCACAAGGAACTCGACGAGCAAAACGATGTGTTTTGCCCGTCGAGTTTCTCGGACGTGTGTACGGGGCCTAACAGTTCTTGTGCTGATATACAGTGAGAGACTGCTTTTTTAGGGTTTCTGATTTTCTGATTTGTTCTGTCAGGTGTTGAATATTTTTCTCCCTTTCCCTTTTGCATCTTGAACACATCCAAATCAATTCCCCTCTGATTGTGCATTTGTGTGCCTCCCAAACCACAAGCGGGTCCGCGCCTGTTGTGTTGTTGTGTCTGAAAAAAGCTGTAAGAGCGGAAGTGAGTTTGGAGAGAAGTGTTGGGTCAGATAATAAGGAGGCGTTATGTCTATGTCTGTTGCCTATGGGAGGGTGTCATTAGATCCAGTGTTAATAAAATGGGAGAGTGATCTGAGATTGACTGAATTCCTATATGCGCCCCTGTCATTGTTGGAAGATCTCTATGGAAGATAAATATCTGGCATGCAGGGTAGAATAGTATGTAAAGTCTTGGCCTTTGGGATTAGGGCTGGGTTCACACTATACTACACGACTTTCATCCTATTTTTCTCTGTGACATTGGTCCTACACTGATCCTACATTGGTCCGACATTGATCCTACATTGGTCCTACATCCATCTGACTTTCATGAACAGGATACTACTTTGATCCGACTTTGCCCTACAACTTGAAGTCTGACTTTCAATGAGCAGGGATCCGACTTGGATCCCTGCCAATATCAGGCACTGTGTTTGATATGAATCTTAAGAGGGAACTCCACTTCAAATTTTATACAAAAAAATGGCATGGGTTCCCCCTCCAAGAGCATACCAGGCCCATGGGTCTGGTGCGGATTTAAAGGGGAACCTCCTATGCCGAAAAAACGGCGTGGGGCTCCCCCCAAGATCCACACCAGACCCGTATCCGAGCAGCAGCCCTGCCAGTCAGGAAAGGGGGTGGGGACGAGCAAGCGCCCCCCTTAACCGTGCCAGGCAGCATTCCCTCAACATGGGGAGGTAGGTGCTCTGGGGCAGGGGGGCACCCTGCGGCCCCCCACCCCAAAGCACCCTGCCCCCATGTTGATAAGGACAGGGCCTTCACAGTCCCAGAATGCTGGGACTGTGACGTCATAAGAGGCCTATATAAATCGGTGCGAGCCACGCACCCGGCATTACAGCGGAAGGGAGCGTTGAGTCAACACCGAAAGAAAAAAAGAGGGAAGAAGAAGGCGACGAGGAAGAAGGCGGCAGGGAAGACCGGGCTGGCCGCTGCCGCTAGTAAAAGAGCTACAAAGAAGATAGCGGCAGCGCAGCCCGGCAGAAGGCACCGGAGAGCAGGAGAAGAACCGGGGAGAGCGGAGAGCAGAAGAAGAGAGCGGAGAAGATGGAAGAAGACCCCCGAAGTCAGAAGAAGACCCTGGGAGAGCGGAGAAGTCGGAAGAAGAAGACCCCCGGAGCTTCCTAATAAAATATTTTAAAAACATGTGTAGTGTTTAGTTTTTTTAACACTTTTCCTCCAGGTGAATGGGTAGGGGTACGATATCTGGGGGCCCCCTTGTTAAAGGGGGCTCCCAGATTCCGATAAGCCCCCCGCCCGCAGACCCCGACAACCAATGGCCAGGGTTGTCGGGAAGAGGCCCTGTCCTCATCAACATGGGGGAAGGGTGCTTTGGGGTGGGGGGCCGCAGGGCACCCCTGCCCCAGAGCACCTACCTCCCCATGTTGAGGGCATGCTGCCTGGCATGGTTAAGGAGGGGGGCGCTCGCTCGTCCCCACCCCCTTTCCTGACCGGCGGGCTGCTGCTCAGATACGGGTCTGGTATGGATCTTGGGGGACCCCCACACCGTTTTTTTAGGTGTAGGGGGTCCCCTTTAAATCCGCACCAGACCCATGGGCCTGGTATGCCCCTGGAGGGGGAACCCATGCCGTTTTTTTTGTTAAAATTTGACGTGGAGTTCCCCCTCAAGATCAGCAGAGTACAAGTCGCATGCCAAAGTCGGAGCGTGCAAGACTGCGGTCCGACTTTGATCCGACTTCAATGATATTCAATGGAGTGAAGTTGGATCAAAGTCGGACCAAAGTAGTACAGGAAGCATCTGCAAAGTCGCTCTGACATGTGTCGGACCGGTTAAGACGGCTCCCATAGGGAAAAATTTATTTTCACACGAGCTCCCAATGTCGGAGCGTTTGTCGGACTAGTGTGAACCCGGCCTAAGAAAGTGCCAGGTGTCAATCAAATAGAGGGCTTGAAAATGACAGTACATTTTCTTGAGTATTTAATACTTTATACAAGTTTTGCCATTAGAGGTGTCAGTTAGTGGGTTTAGTGGGACATTAAAGTCACCTCCCAGGATCAGGCATCCCGATGCAAAGCCTTGTAATTCCCTCACCATTTGCTGGCAAAATGTCACGTGGGCCTTGTTGGGGAAGTACACGTTTGCCAATGTCAAAGGAGAACCCCTGTATGTCCCTTTCAGGAATATGAACCTGCCCCCTGGGTCGACCAGTTGTTAATTCAAAGGGTGCCTTCCTACTAACCAGTATTGTGACTCTTTTCGATCTGGAGGCATGGTAGGCATTTTGAAAGTATGAATTTGTAAGCTTGGGTATGTGGTGTGTTTTAAAATGTGTCTCCTGTAGGAACACGACATGAGGCCTACTTTTTTTGAGCTCCCTCAGGAGAGTGGTGTGTCATTCAGGTATATTCAGGCCCCTGTTGTGCGAAATCACTGAGGGGCCTCGCCCCATAGAGGAGTAGGCCATCCAGAGGACTCCAGATTAAGTGCTCCAAGGATAAATCTGTAAGACAAGACTAGAAAAAATAGATCAGTATATAAACAAAGAAACCAATACTAACAATGCAATCTATGGTAGTCTGTAAGATAGAAAAATTGAGAAAAAAAGACAGACGTGGAGAGCTAAATAAATTCTTTTTTTTGGGCAGTGTAAACCGTCCCAAAAGAACATGTTTTAAATTAGTGTACCCTGAATCCATTCTAGTCGGGCACAGGGTAACTCTGTAGGGTAAGAGGGAGGTGTCAGACGACAAGGTGAATATGCACCAACAATATTTGTTAGGGATAGACAAACAATTAAACCTTAAGGAACAACATAACTATAGCACACACAGCCTTAATGGCATCATATATGAATCATAACTGAAATACACCCATCCTTATTGGGTGTTAGGAACATGGGTGGGAAAACAGTGAGTCTAAGTAATATTGTGTGTTACATCTTGAGGCTAACCCAGACCGCCATCCTGGGAGTTGACGGGCTGCGAGAGACAGAGATCAGGCCCAGAAAAATGTAAATAAAAAGAATAAGCAAAAAGAAAAATATGGGCTATGAGGTATTAAGTCTAGGACAAGTATGGCTTCCACCTGCGGGGGGGTTATGCTGCTTCAGTAAGAAGGCGGGTAAGATATGCTTCTATAGGAAGTCCAGGAGCCTTCGACTTGCGACATCCACAGGTCTCTGAACTTTGAAGCTATGGAGATCAAAAAGAGGAGCCTGAGGTTCCTGTGTTAGGGGTAGCAAAGCATCTGCCCCCCCCCCCAGAATGAGCATAGGTGCAATGCTTTAGTATCAAGGTTCTCAAGTGTGCAAGAAGGACACTAAAACTAAATAAACTCATTAATGGAAGGTGGGCTCGTATGTAACACTAATTGGTTAGATTTCAAATGAATGGTAAATCTAGTTGGAACTTTAAGACAACAGGAATTCGCTCAGGTAAGAGGAAAGTACAGATTAATGAGTCAGCCGTTATCCATATCCCTTGAAGCCTCAGCATGCATCCTAGGTGTTCCTGCTTTGGATCCTCCACCATGGCTAAGTTTTGGCTTTTTGGGTTGTCTTTTGTCTGGAGTAGAGAATGAAGATCTGGGATGACTTCTTTCCAGAGGTGCCTGTATGAAATCAGAGTACCAATCCGGGAGATCTATCTGCTCTAGATTCAAGGCAACGCAGAAGTCTGGCAGGTCATTAGGTCTGCATAGAGCATGTTGTTGACCATTGTGTGACTGCAAATGGGAACCACCAGGTATATTTCAGATCTTTTTCTCTCAATTTCTCCAGCAGGGGGTGTAGAGCCCGGTGGTTCTTTGAAGTTATCTGGGAGAGATCTTGAAACAACATAATGGCTTCTCCGTTATAGATAATATGGTAATTTCTCCTTGCTTTGAGCATTATTTCCTCTTGTCTGGGATCCGTCTAACTCTTATATTGTTCCTTCTCTCCGTTATCCAAATCCTCAATATGTCTGTTCATCTCAATGAAATTCTGCGACTGTGTGACAGAGATCCTTTCCAGTCTATTGATGGCTTTGTCCTTGTGCTTTTCTGTGGCCTCAGAAAGTTTGTTTTTTACAGTCTGTAATGGCCACAGAAAAGGTGGACTTAATGTCAGCAGTAGATACCGACATGTGGCCATAGGTCAGCGGGTGTTTATAGCAGGGTTTTCCCCTACCTGAGTCCTCAGGAGCCATCTGGGAGTCCTCACTGAAGTCCTCCTTGTGGCGGGTCGGTGCCATCTTGTATCCCGTCATGCTGCTGAGGGCCACAGTCTTCATTTTAAAAAGGTCTGAAATGTTTCTGGCTGGGTATGCAGCCGATCCACATCGCGGGCGAGAGTGTGGTGTAGAGCCTTTTGCCCGGCATCTGTGAGATGAAGGTCGGGTGGTGGGCTGTCAGCGGCTGTGTGTGTAGAGGAGCAATCTCAATGAGCAGCCATTCTTGTCGTGCACCAAGCCATGCCTTCCACATGTGCTGATTCTTATGCATTGTCCGAACTTCACTAGATGGCTGGGGGTTACCATATGTAAGGGCTATATATAGGAATGAATGGGCCATGGCACACATGCGCACTAGGCTTGAAATGTATATTAGTGTGTGGTTTTCCCCAAGGAAGTGGGGTGTATTTAAAGGAAAATTGGCTCCATTTAACAAATGTGTTAAAATACCACTCAGCATTAAAAAAAAAAATCCATTCACAATGAAACACTGCTAAAATACAGCATGAGTTATTTTATGAAGTCATACAGGTTTTATATAGTAGTGAAAACATGTGATAATTTAATGCCTGATGGTAGGCGGCCCCACCCCATGTGACGTCACCAAACCAGAATGCCCCCAGTCGGCAATGTCATACTGGGTGACACTGCCCCTTAGTTATATAACCACTTTGTGCCCAGGCCAATTCTGACACTTCGCTTCTACATGTAAAAATCATAATTTTTTTTTAGAAAATTACATAGAACCCCCAAACACTATATATGTATTTTTTTTAGCAGAGACCCTAGAGAATACAATGGCGGTCATTGCAACTTTTTATCTCGCACGGTATTTTTTCAAACACGTTTTTTTGGGGGGAAAAAACTGTTTCATGCTTTAAAAAAAAAACAGTAAAGTTAGCCCAATTTTTTTACATAATGTGAAAGATGAAGTTACGCAGAGTAAATAGATACCTAACATGTCACGCTTCAAAATTGCACACGCTTGTGGAATGGCGCCAAACTTCGGTACTTAAAAATCCCCATAGGCGACACTTTTTACTTTTCAATTTCTTTTTTCTGGTTACGTTTTGAGTTACAGAGGAGGTCTAGAGCTAGAATTATTGCTCTTGCACGAACGTTAGCAGTTTTAACACCGTATGAACACCATTTTCATATGTAGGCATGACTTACGTATGTGTTCGCTTCTGCGTGTGAGCACACGGGGACAGGGGCACTTAAAATAATAATTGTTATTGTTTATTTCACTTACATCTCACCACTAGGCTGGGAAGCCTAAAATAAAAATAAATTATCACCGATTCCCAGCTGAAGCGGCACCGTTTTTTTAATGCAAAGGCTGGGCGTGACGTCATAACATCGCTCCCGTCCACCGACAATCATAGAGACTCCGGCAACCATCTGGTCAGCCGGAGATCTCTATGATCAGCATCAGAGGCCGGCAGATCCATTCTCCGACTCACTGATCGCAGCAGTGATCCGATAGAAGCACCAGAGGGCGGCAGAGGGGGGGATGTCCCCTTTTTCTTGCACGTAAAAATGATTAAGTGGTGGAACAGCCACTATGATCATTCTTATGATCATGTAGGGAATCGCCGTCTAAAAATGCAGATATCTGAATGATGCCTGTAGCTGCAGGCATCATTCAGATATAGCCCCACAAAGCCCAGGACATCATATGACGGCCTCTGGGTGTGAAGTGATTAGGAACTGGCAGACAGTGGAGCTGGCAGATAGCGGGAGACTTTGTCGAGAGTGGAGCTTTTTTTTTACATTTCAGGTCGGCAGTGGTGGTTGACATTGTGATTGATGATGGATCTACACCGGGCGACATTTTTTTATTTTTGTTTTCTTAATAAAGGGCTTGCCAAGAACTGCTTACTGTCTTTTTTTACACTACACTTTTTGTGGTGAATAAATACATGAGAGATCTAAATATGGTAAGTGATACTGTGTCTGCAAGTCAGCAAACATTAATAGCCTATTGTCTGTTAACAGAAGCTGAATATATTGTATAACACGCTATATTACCAAGAGTATTGGGATGTCTGCCTTTACATGCACATGAACTTTAATGGCATCAAGGCCTTAGTCCATAGGGTTCAATAATGAGTTTTCCCACCCTTTAACACACCCAGCTATAACACCTTCAACTCTTCTGAGAAGACTGTCCACAATATTTAGGAGCGTGTCTATTGGAATGTTTGACCATTATTCCAGAAGCATATTTGTGAGTTCAGGCACTGATGTGGACAAGAATGCCTCGCTGGAAATCTCAGCTCTAATTCATCCCAAAGGTGTTCTATCGGGTTGATGTCAGGACTCTGTGCAGGCCAGTCAAGTTCCTCCACCTAAAACACGTTCAATGTTGATAAATGTAAAGTTATGCACTTTGGTAAAAGAAACAGAAACAATTCGACGCATGCTCGGAAGCATTGAACTTCTTTTTCTTGCCTTGTCGTAGTGTTGTATGTCACCGCGTTCTTAACGCTCAAAAGTTCAAAGAACTTTTGTGTGACCATGTGTATGCAAGCCAAGCTTGAGTGGAATTCCGTCGAAAAAAACATCCAACTTTTTTCCGACTGAAATTCAGCTTGTGTGTACAGGGCATTAGACTATTTTCCTAGTTTTATTATGTGCCTGGTGTGTATAATTAAAAACTGCTTTATTCTCATATAATATATCATAAAATCAAGATATGAAACATCATATAAAGTGAAACACAGGAACAAGCATAAACCTTGGCGTAGGTTACATTTTGATTACATAGTTTTAGAGATGCATCTTTAATTATTAAACAGCATAAGGGATACAAATAACAAGTACTGTATGTAAAGGAGTCCTAGAACTTAATGCACATAATGTATTCAAAGAATACATATACATATGGTATAAAAATTTGATACTGTACATATAACATAGAATGTATGCACTGATGCTTGTTCCTTCATTTTCCACATATCTATATGATTTACTGTGGTTTAGCACACGTTCATCAGGTCAGTAGTTTCACTTCAGATGTCTGTAAGAATGTATCCAAATGGGAATCATACAGCCAACAACATCCTAATAGTAGTGCAAGCCTAAGGGAGACTAAAAGGAAATGTATTCATATTATTCAAGTAGAGCTGTCTAATTCATATGCATTTTATCCTATTGGGTATGAATATTTAATAAAATTATATTCTCACTTGTACATGCCACTAATGGAATGAAAAAATATATCCTTTGAATTAGAATTTTAGCCTGAATTTACTGTATGTGTACTGTAATATGCATTTTGACCATCATTGATGAACACTATTTTCATCCGGGTTTAGCCACTGCAACAAACATAAAATAAATATCTGTAATAATAGTGAAGTAATAAAGTGATTGTAAATAATCACCTTATAAAATAACCCATTCCGTTTTAAAACTGAAATGAAAGACAAAACATTTTTGTATAGATATAAAAAAAACATTATAAATACCTTTTTTTTTCTTTTTTTATAAGTGATCACATACCCTCTGTTCTCAGATGCATCGGAGAACTGAGCACAGTACACTGAGCTATCCAGTGAATGGCTGCGCAGAAGAGGGCTTGTCATATAGTTACATATTTAGTCAGGTTGAAAAAAGACACAAGTGCATCTAGTTCAGCCAATAAAATATTAAAAATAAAATACAATCCCATATACACAATCCTTGATCCAGAGGAAGGCAAAAAACTCCAACAAAGCATGCTCCAATTTTCTACAGCAGGGGAAAAAAATTCTTCCTGATCCCCCGAAAGGCAATTGGATTTTCCCCGGATCAACTTTACCTATAAATGTTAGTACCCAGTTATATTATGTACATTTAGGAAAGTATCTAGGCCTTTTTTAAAGCAACCACTGAGCTGGCCAGAACTACGTCTGGAGGGAGTCTATTCCACATTTTCACTGCTCTTACTGTGAAGAAACCTTTGCGTATTTGGAGATGACATATTTTTTTCCTCTAGATGTAAAATTATATTCTCACTTGTACATGCCACTAATGGAATTGGACAATTGGACAAGTCTGATCATTGGAGCAGAGCAAGCGTTTCGTCAGATCAGGCGACCCGTTAGAATTTGTAGCGGAAGTGACTTTCCTTCGCCTCCATCTTGCTACACTACTCATGCACAGTAAGGATACAATTAAGCCTCGTACACACAATAGGTTAAACCGATGAAAACGGTCTAAAGGACCGTTCTCATCAGTCCAAACCGATCGTGTGTAGGCCCCATAGGTTATTTAACCTTAGGTTAAAAAAAATGGCAACTTGCTTTAAAATTTAACCTATGGATGGTAACCGTTAGGTCAACACCGATCGTTAGTATGCAAAACCATTAAAAACCCGCGCATGCTCAGGATCAAGTCGACGCATGCTTGGAAGCATTGAACTTCGTTTTTTTCAGAACGTCGTTGTGTTTTACGTCACCGCGTTCTGACACGATCGGTTATTTAACCTATGGTGTGTACGCACGACGGACCATCAGTCAGCTTCATAGGTTAACCTAGGACAACTGTCCTTCAGACTGTTTTCATCGGATGGACTGATCGTGTGTACGAGGCTTAAGAAGGTGGCAAGCAGACATCTTGTTACATCCACCGGAGTCTTGCATTTCACACCTATTTTTAACAGTAAATTGTGCTTATTTCGTGAAATTCTGTATTTTCAAATTCCTCAGACTGTTTTGATGTTGACTTTTTAAAGCAGCGGTGTTCTGTCAGATTAGCAAACCTGTGAGATCAACATCTAAACAGTCAGTCATATACTGTATTTCACTATATAAGCTCAGTTTACTGTTAAAAAGTGTGAAATGCATGACTCTGGTGGGTGTAACAAAATGTCCTTTTGCCGCCTTCTCGCTGTATCCTTACTGTGGACGAGGACGAGTGTGGTGGTGTAGCAAGATAGCCGTGACAGAACATCACTTCTGTTACAAATTCTGACGAGTCGCCTAATCTGATGAAACACAGGCTGAGTTCCCAGCTGAGCTAGAGAACTGACCCAGGTGTGGTGTGCTTAGTGTGGTTGTGTTTTCTCCTAGGCCATAAGTTCCTAGTCCTCTCGTGGCAGACACGGTGTGTAAAATACATTCTGGTTAATGTATAAATAAATCCTTAAAGTAGTTGTTAAAGCAGAGATCCACCTAAACAAAAAATATTAAAAGCCAGCAGCTACAAATACTGCAACTGCTGACTTTTAATAAATGGACACTTACCTGTCCAGGGTGCCCGCGATGTCGGCAGCTAAAGATGGGCAATCTCTCGTCTCTGGGCTGCCCCCGCCGCCATCCTCGGTGAGGGAACCAGGAAGTGAAGCGTTTCAGTTTCACTGCCTGGTTCCTTACTGCGCATGCGTGAGTCGTGCAATTTAACTGATCCCCGCTGTATCTGCACCCCCTCCCCCTGAAAGGTGCCAATTGTGGCACTGGAGGGGGGAGAAATCCGATGAGCGGAAGTTCCACTTTAGGGTGGAACTGCGCTTTAACTAAATACTCCCATCCGCTTTGTACCATTATAATAATTTCCCCTGTGCCTGTCTTCTGTAAAAAATCTGCCCAATTGTAACTAAATGAGCTTTGCTCCGGTGCTCAGCCGTCAGCTCTCTCTTCTCCACCTCACAGCTGCAGTGGGCAGGGGCTGAGCCCTCCCGCTGACGTCAGCTTGGGAGGAGTGAGAGAGAGGAGAGAGAGAGCCGACAATTAGCTGAGCGACGGGAGCCACACTCATATAGGTACAATTGGGTATTTTATTTTTACGGAACAATGGTACAGGGACAATTATTATAATGGTACAGAGAGGATGGAACTATTTAATAGCAGAAATTAGAGCAGCAGGAAAAGGGGGGAAGGGGGTTGGGCACTGGTACGAGCAGAGACAGCAGAGAGGGTAGGGGGCAGGAGGGGGAGAAGGACTCAGGAGACAGATAGGCTGCAGATGACAGAATCATGCAAACTGACCACGGTGTCAGGGCTCAGCAGCCATGATTATCATATTCAGTTTGCAGAGGGGAGGGTACAGCCAAGTATGTCAGGGGAGACGGGAGTCCAAATGACACAGCACAAGCACTGTGCTGTGCGTTAAGGGAACAGGGTCTTTATTTTTTTAACAACTGCTTTACTGACTGTACTGCTTAATTTTAGAGAATTATGAATAAAATACAATGTTTTTTCATTACAGTGCAATGTAAATGACACACTTCAAGTAAAACTACGCTTTCACTATGAGATATACATACACTTTTATATGACCCTCAGTCTCTGAGCACTATTGTCTCCTGTGACCAAGTAATTCCTGGAAGATGGCTTTTGGCTTCAAAAAGTTCTCTCTAATAAAATAGGAAAACCCTTCACTTGGTTTGAAAAATATTCATACCCCTTGAAAAAATTTTTTATTGTGAAGCAGACAACAAATAGGACAAAATAACAGAAAAGGTCAATGTGCATAACTATTCACCACACTAAAGTCAATACTTTGTGGAGACACCTTTTGCAGCTATCACAGCTCCAAGTCGCTTTGGATAAGTCTCTATGAGCTTGTCACATCTTATGCCGCATACACACCATCACTTTATGTGATGAAAAAAAACGAAATTTTCTGTGAAGTAAAAAACGTTTTTGAAACTTCAATTTTCAAAGACGAAGTTGCCTACACACCATTGTTTTTCTCACAATGTTCTAGCAAAGCGAGGTTACGTTCACCACGTTTTTCCATTGAAGCTCGCTTCATAACTAGCTTCTGGGCATGCGCGGGTGTAAAAACGTTGTTTTAAACAAAGTTTTTTGCTACACACGGTCAATTTCTGTGAAGTAAAAAACAACGTTTTGAAAAACGACACATAAAATGGAAGCATGCTTCAATTTTTTTTTGTCGTTTTTCAGAAGACATAAAACGACGTTTTCCCCCACACACGGTCATTTAAAGTGACGTTTTAAAAACGTTGTTTTTTTTCATCACATAAAGTGATGGTGTGTACGCGGCATTACTACTCGGATTTGTGCCCATTCCTCCTTGCAAAACTGCTCCAGCTCCTTCAAGTTGGATTGTTTGTGCTTGTGAACAGAAGTCTTTAAGTCTGACCACAGATTTTCTATTGGATTGAGGTCTGGGCTTTGAATAGGTCATTCCAACACATATACATGTTTCCCCTTAAACCACTCAAGTGTTTCTTTAATAGTGTGTTCGGGGTCATTGTCCTGCTGGAAGGTGAACCTCTGTCCTACACTCAAATCACACACAGAGTGGTACAGGTGTTGCTCAAGAATATCCCTGTATTTGTCACCATCCATCTTTCCCTCAACTCTGACAAGTTTCCCAGTCGCGACTGCTAAAAAACATCCCCACAGCATGATGCTGCCACCACCATGTTTTACTAAGGGGATGGTGTTTTTTGGGTGATGTGATGTTTTCCGCCAGACATAGTGTTTTCTTTGATGACCAAAAAGTTACATTTTAGTCTCATCAGACCAGAGTACCTTCCTCTATAAATTTTGGGAGTCTCTTACATGCCTTTTCGCAAACTCAAAACGTGACATTTTGTTTTTTGCTGAAAGTAATGGCTTTCTTCTGGCCACTCTGTCATAAAGCCCAACTCTATGGAGCGTACGGCTTATTGTCGTCCTATGTACAGATACTCCAGTCACTGCTGTGGAACTCTGAAGCTCCTCCAGGGTTACCTTAGGTCTCTCTGCTGCCTCTCTTATTAATACCCTCCTTGCCTGGTCTGTGAGTTTTGGTGTGCGGCCATCTCTTGGCAGGTTTGCTGTTGTGCCATGTTCTTTCCATTTGGTTATGAGAGATTTGATGGTGCTCCTAGGGATCATCAAAGATTTGGATATTTTTTATAACCGAACCCTGACTTGTACTTCTCAATAAGGATGAGCCGAACACCCCCCTGTTCGGTTCGCATCAGAACTTGCGAACACACCAAATGTTCGTGTAAACTTTAGAACCCTGTTAAAGTCTATGGGACTCGAACATTTGAAATCTAAAGTGTTCATTTTAAAGGCTAATATGCAAGTTGTTGTCCTAAAAAGTGTTTGGGGACCTGGGCCCTGTCCCAGGAAACATGTATCAATGCAAAAAAAGTTTTAAAAACGGCCGTTTTTTCAGGAGCAGTGAATTTAATAATGCTAAAAGTGAAACAATAAAAGTGTAATATTACTTTAAATTTCATACCTAGGGGGGGTGTAAAGTCAGCATGTGAAAAAGCGCATGTTTCCCGTACATAGAACTGTCCCTGCACAAAGTGTCATTTCTGAAAGAAAAAAAGGCATTTAAAACCGGCTTTGCGGCTCTAATGAATTGTCGGCTCTGTCAATTACAGAGATGATTCATTCTTAAAAAATAAAAATAAAAAAGTTGGGGGTCCCCCCAAATTCCATTAACAGGCCCTTCAGGTCTGCTATGGATATTAAGGGGAACCCCACCGTCAATTAAAAAAAATTATGTGGGGTTCCCCCCAAATATCCATACCAGACCCTTCAGGTCTGGTGTGGATTTTAAGGGGAACTCCACCCCAAATAAAAAAAAATGGCGTGGAGTTCCCCCAAAAATCCACATCAGACCCTTATCCGAGCACGTTAACCTGACCGGCCGCAGAAAGGGGGGGGCAGAGTGCGGCCCCCTCTCCTGAACCGCACCAGACTACATGCCCTCAACATGGGGAGGATGTCCCCATGTTGATGGGGACAAGGACCTCATCCCCACAACCCTTGCCCGGTGGTTGTGGGGGTCTGCCAGCGGGGGGCTTATCAGAATCTGGTCTTTCCCGGTCTTTCCCAGTGACGTACAAGGGTGTGTCAGAGGGGGCGGGGTCACGTGACGGGTGACCGCTTCCCCTATATAAGAAATGTCACAGCTCCAGCGCATCATTCCGCTGGGCTGTGTCCAACGGAGAGAGGAGCTGCCTGCTGCGCTCTGGATGGATGGATCTTCTCATCGCTGGACCGGGCCGCTGATCACCCATCGCTGGAGAGATCATCCATCGCTGGATAGAAGACCACGTTGGAGCGGGGGGCCGGGCCGAGAGTGGATTCACATCGCTGGATTATTTTTTTTATTTTTTATTAATAAAGTATTTTTTTCTATGGTGTCTGTGTGATTTTTTTTAACTATTTACACTTCCTTCGTGAAATGGTAGAGGTACAGTGTACCCCATTACCAATTCACATAGGGGGAGGCCAGGATCTGGGGGTCCCCTTTGTTCAAGGGGTCTTCCAGATTCTGATAAGCCCCCCGCCCGCAGACCCCCACAACCACAGGGCAAGGGTTGTGGGGATGAGGCCCTTGTCCCCATCAACATGGGGACATCCTCCCCATGTTGAGGGCATGTAGCCTGGTGCTGTTCAGGAGAGGGGGGGCCGCACTCTGCCCCCCCCTTTTCTGCGGCCAGCCAGGTTAACATGCTCGGATCAGGGTCTGGTGTGGATTTTTGGGGGAACTCCACGCCATTTTTTTTTCAATTTGGGGTGGAGTTCCCCTTAAAATCCACACCAGACCTGAAGGGCCTGTTAATGGAATTTGGGGGGACCTCCAGCTTTTTTATTTTTATTTTTTTAGGAATGAATCATCTCTGAATTGCCAGAGCCGACAATTCATTATAGCCGCAAAGCCGGTTTTAAATGCCTTTTTTTCTTTCAGAAATGACACTTTGTGCAGGGACAGTTCTATGTACGGGAAACATGCGCTTTTTCACATGCTGACTTTACACCCCCCCTATGTACGAAATTTAAAGTAATATTACACTTTCATTGTTTCACTTTTAGCATTATTAAATTCACTGCTCCTGAAAAAACGGCCGTTTTTAAAACTTTTTTTGCATTGATACATGTTTCCTGGGGCAGGACTGAGGTCCCCAATCACTTTTTAGGACAATACATTGCATATTGGCCTTTAAAATTAACACTTTAGATTTCTCCCATAGACTTTAACAGGGTGTTCTGCGGCTTTTCGAATTTGCCGCGAACACCCCTAATTGTTCGTTGTTCGCCGAATAGGCGAACAGGCAATGTTCGAGTCGAAAATGAGTTCGACTCGAACTCGAAGCTCATCCCTACTTCTCAACAACATTGTCCCTTACTTGTTTGGAGAGTTCCTTGGTCTTTGTGGCAGTGTTTGGTTAGTGGTGCCTCTTGCGTAGGTGTTGCAGCTTCTGGGGCCTTTTAAAAAGGTGTGTATATGTAATGACAGATCATGTGACACTTAGATTGCACACAGGTGGACATCATTTCACTAATTATGTGAGTTCTGAAGGTAGTTGGTTGCACCAGAGCTTTTTATGGGCTTCATAACAAAGGGGGTGAATACATACGCACATACCAATTATCATGTTTTTGTATATATTTTTCTAATTTTACTTGACCAACTTAGACTATTGTGTTATGATCCATCACATATAATTCAGATTGAAAAAACATTGAACTAAAGGCTGTACTGTAACAAAATAGGTTAAAAGCCAAGGGGTAAATACTTTTGCAAAGCATTGTATGTTTCACATTGGGGATGGTGTGTTCAGAGTGATTTGCAGTGTTAGTTTGCCACACATAGGGGGTTATTTACAAAAGGCAAATCAACTTTACAGTGCACTTGAAATTGCACTGAAAGTGCACTTGGAAATGCAGTCGCTGTAAATCTGAGGGGTAAATCTGAAATGAGGGGAAGCTCTGCTGTTTTTATCATCATCATGTGCAAGCTAAAATGCTATTTTTTATTTCCCTTGCATGTCCCCCTCGGGTCTACAGCGACTCCACTTCCAAGTGCACTTTCAGTGCAATTTCAAGTGCACTTTGCACTTATAGTGCAAAGTGGATTTGCCTTTCGTAAATAACCCACATAGTGTTTTGCTTTTAGGACTAACAAGTTAAAATTTGGGCTCATCTGACCAGAGCACCTTCTTCCACATGTTTGCTGTGTCCCCCACATGGCTTCTCGCAAACTGCAAACAGGACTTCTTATGGCTTTCTTTCAAAAATGGCTTTCTTCCGGCCACTCTTTCATAAAGGCCAGATTTGTGGAGTGCACGACTAATAGTTATCCTGTGGACAGATTCTCCCACCTGAGCTGTGGATCTCTGCAACTTCTCCAGAGTTACCATGGGCCTCTTGGCTGCTTCTCTGATTAATGATTTCCTTGTCCAGCCTGTCAGTTTAGGTGGACAGCCATGTCTTGGTAGGTTGGCAGTTGTGTCATACTCTTTTCATTTTCAGATGATTGATTGAACAGTGTTCCATGAGATGTTCAAAGCTTAGGATTTTTTTTATAACCTCACCCTGCTTTATACTTCTTCTCAACTTTATACCTGACCTGTCTGGTGTTTTCCTTGGCCTTCACGATGCTGCTTGTTCACTAAGGTTCTCTAACAAACCTATGCGGGCTTCACAGAACAGCTGAATTTATACTGAAATTAAATTACACACAGGTGGACTCTATTTACTAATTAGGTGACTTCTGAAGGCAATTGGTTCCACTAGAATTTAGTTAGGGGAATCAGAGTAAAGGGGGCTGAATACAAATGCTCGCCACACTTTTCAGATATTTTTTTGTAACAAATTTTGAAAACCATTTATCATTTTCCTTCCACATCACAACTATGTGCCACTTTGTGTTGGTCTATCACATAAACTCCCAATAAAATACATTTACAATTTTGGTTTTAACATGACAAAAAGTAGAAAACTTCAAGGGGTATGAATACTTTTTCAAGGCACTGTATATAGAAAATTAGAATGTACATGTAGGGGTTGTTTTAGAAAAGATTTTAAGGAGAGGCTGATCACATCACATTGAAAGGTTATGTGACAAGACTGCCCTCCTCCTAGATTTTTCCCCAATTCCTTAATTTTAATAAATCTTCACTTACAGTACTTCAGAGTACCAGAGTAGGCAAAGTGAAGGGCACATTTTTAAAGCACGGTGCTGTGTTTTAAATTCCCGAGTGTGGCTCGGGGTGAATTGTTCATACCAAAAGCGGTAACCCCGAGCCACACTCGGGATCGCATCGCAGGACCAATGTAGAGGTTACTTACTTTGTCCCCTGGATCCTGCAATGTCTCCCCGCTGTGATCTGAGAGCCGCCGTGTCTCGCTTGACTCACAGTGCCAAGCTCCGTTCCCTACGAGCGTTGCGACGCACGGGGATGGAGTTCAGCGTCAAATTCAAAAAGTAAAAAACACAATATAGATACAGTATACTGTACTGTATACAGATTACAGTACTGTATAAAATAAATACATATCCCCTTTGTCCCTAGTGGTCTGTCCAGTGCCCTGCATGTAGTTTTATATTATAAATACATTTTTGTTTGCCTGAAAACTGGAGATTGTCCATAGCAACCAAAAAGTGTCCGTTTACATCAAAAGTGCTTTTAGACCAGCTAGAAAACAGCGATAATAAATTAGAATCACTTGCAGAATTGAGTGATAGTGATTTGTGGGGAAATTCATCATCAAACACTAAAAATAATGACAGCAACAATTCTGCAACTGAGAAAATGTCAGTGTTTTTGATTTGATTACATTATTGAATAATTTGTATTATTATTATATTATTATTTGTTATAATTATTTATAGTTATTTATTACAGTAAATTATAATTTATGATTTTGTGTTTCAAACTTTAATACACAGGATGTCTACTAGACTCTTGTTTGGACAGATTTAAGTGAGTTATTCCTAAGAATTACAGGCCTACAATATAAAACGCCAAATTTCCATGCAAAATAATGGTACCGCTTTCAGGATAAAAAATCTGACATAATCATACGGCCAGGGAGGCTTAAAGATAACCCATCAAGTGGGGGCATTTTTTAATATGGTTCAGGGACAAGCATAAATGCATAATTGATAATGATAGTTAAGCTGTACTTTCATGGTGTAGCGTGCAGCAACTGAAGTTAATAAAAGTGATTTTATTTTAAACATTATTGCAAAACATTTTTTTTAAATATGTAAGTAAACTATTAACCATGCAATCATTTAAAATAGCTTAAACAATCTATAGTTGGTCATGCTCACTGTTAATTTATTCATCTATTTATTTATTTATTTTAATATTTTAACAGGTCAAAAAATGATGACAAAGTACAACTTTGGAAATTAGCAGAATCACATATCAAGGTACACACTTTTTTTTCTCATGAATGCATTTTACAATTTTTGCTCAACAATTTATGTTTATACTTGTGTTTATAAATGCATAATTACATATTTTGTACATTTTAAATTGGAAAATGATTAAGTAGCACATGTTTAAACTTCATACAGTACTAACAAATTCCAAACAAATTACCACAACAGGGGGGCGGAGCTTGACCATGCACCATAATGGGCGCTTAGTACTCACTCTCTGTCAGCATGGGGAAGAAATCCATCCATTACACCCACTACAGCTGCAATCGTCGCACACTTACAGACCGGACAGCTCCCAGAGACCTCGCTGGACATGATGAGGAAGAAAAGTCCATCGGCAGGACCTCTTAAACTCACTGATTTCTTCAGTGGCTCCCGGCGTGGAGACAGCCAAGATGGCATTGGCTTACTTGACAGAGCTTCCTGATGCTGGACTTTCATGCTCAAAACAGTTGTTGTTTGATCTTTGTTTTTATTTGTAAGTTTACATTTATTACCCTCCCCCTGGAGTATTGGTGTGCTATGTACAAAATTTTGTATACCTATTTGTGTATCTTCCTACTCTACTCATTCTACAATCAATCATATATAGTTATGTCACTTAAAGTCCTATCCCTGAATGCTAAGGGGCCTAATAGCCCCTTTAAGAGATCACTCTTGTAGAAATAAGCTCTTTCAGCCAAGTGTGATGTAGTATGCGTCTAATGCCGCGTACACACGATCATTTTTCGGCATGAAAAAAAAACAATGTTTTTCCAACTTCATCATTAAAACGACGTTGCCCACACACCATTGTTTTAAAAAAAATGCTCTAGCAAAGCGCGGTGACGTACAACACCTACGACGGCACTATAAAGGGGAAGTTTCATGTGGATGACGCCACCCTTGGGGCTGCTTTAGCTGATTCCGTGTTAGTAAAAGACGATTTGCGCTCTTCTGTCTGTTACAGCATGATGAATGTGCTTACTTCATTACGAATTGTAGTTTTACCAGAATAAGCGCTCCCATCTCAAATCTTGCTTCTGAGCATGCACGGGTCTTTAACGTCGTTTTAGCCCACACACGATCATTTTTTACAACCCAAAAAACGACATTGTTTAAAACGTTGTTAAAAAATGCAGCATGTTTGAAAAAAAATGTTGTCGTTTTTCAGAACCCGAAAAATGATGTGAAGCCCACACACGATCATTTTAAATTACATTTTTTAAAAAACAAATTTTTTTTAATGCCGAAAAATGATCGTGTGTATGTGGCATAAGAGACATGATTTACAGCTTCCAAACCACCTAGATGTTCTCACCCGAAATTTCCTCACATCTTTTTTGCCAATGCCGATTCCAAACAAAAAAGAGTTATGGTAGCTATTTGTGACTCAGCTTCCTTTCTCCCTCATTCTTTAGATATTGATCCTAATGGTCAATTTCCCATTATTACTGTGACAATAAATAACTTTCCTAAAGCCCTGGTAAACCTATATGCCCCTAATACTCATCAGAAGTTTAGAAATCTATTTTTTATAAACTTCAACCTCACAAATTCAACCCCATAGTAATATGTGGATACTTTAATCAAGTTCTCGATGCCTCAATGTACTCCACTAACCCTACTCGTAGGCCATCCTTCTCCCTACACTCTTTTATACCCCAAGAAGGCCCTTTTGACCTGTAGCAGTGTATTTATGGCAACAAGAAAGATTTCACTTTTTATTCATCCGTTCACAAAGATCTCTTTCTGATTAAAAAATGTACTCTACAAAGAGTATTCTCAGTCTCTATCGGATTGATCACTTGGTCTGATTATGCCCATATGACCCTAGAACTCTCTATATCAGCAAATGGCAACACCCCTTCTCCGTGGAGACTCAATTCCTCCCTCCCTGCCAAACCTTGCTACCAGAAACACATTGACTCTGCCCTTTAAAACTTCTTCACAACCAATTCTAGCTCAGTTTCTGACCATGCAAATCTATGGAATAGCCACAAGACTTTTATTAGGGGAATACTGATCAAAATCTCAGTTCCATTACACAACTCACCTCCCAAATACATCTCCTAAAATCCCAAAACAAAAGGAAAATTTACCCTGTCACTGCCAGTGGCATTTTTATAGTAATCAATGCATTTGTATAGCACTGATTGCTATAAAAATGACAAACGGTCCAAAGAATGTGTCAAAAATGTCCGAAGTGTCCGCCATAATGTCGCAGATTGCCGCCATTACTAGTAAAAAACAAATATTAATAAAAATGCAATAAAACTATCCCCTATTTTGTAAACGCTATAACTTTTGCGCAAACCAATCAATAAACGCTTATTGCGATTTTTTTTAATGAAAAATATGTAGAAGAATACGTATCGGCCTAAACTGAGGAAATTTTTTTTATATATTTTTGGGGGATATTTATTATAGCAAAAAATATAATTTTTTTTAAAAATCGTCGCTCTATTTTTGTTTATTTGTTTTATAAAACAAAAAAACGCAGAGGTGATCAAATACCACCAAAAGAAAGCTCTATTTGTGGGAAAAAAAGGACGCCAATTTTGTTTGGGAGCCACGTCGCACGACCGCGCAATTGTCAGTTAATGAACCGATCGTGTGTACGTGGCATAAAAGAGTAGATCAGTGGTTCTCAGCTCTAGTCCTCAAGGCGCCCCAAAGGGTCATGATTTCAGTATTTCCCTCAGATGAAACAGCTGTGGTAAATACTAAGGCAGTGAAACTGATCACATTACCTGTGCAAAATAATGGAAAACCTGAAAACATGACTGGAGTTGAGAAACACTGGAGTGGACTCACAAGAGATATACTGTATTGTCAGTGTGTCGAGTTTGTTAGAGAGAACTGACAATTATGTGAGAAAGAGAAACTGCTGATTTTTGGTACATGTGTCCAACTTCCCATGCCTTTTTTTGGACAGTATCTTGATTAAAGGTATTGAGATTTCCCTCCTATTAACTTCAATGGAGTTCATTGTAATGTTTTTGAACTTTGAGCAAGATTTGCAAAACTATTGATGAACCAAACCCATACCGATTCTCTCACACATACTAAAAAGCAGTTTTTGCTGTCTACTCTCTACATTTTTCCCTCACTTCACTTGACAATAACTGGCAGTGGAACAGGAAGTGAAAAAATATTAAGAGACAAAGGCAGCAATAAAGAAAAAAAAACGAAAGAAACACACTGACAATCAAACCCTTCTCCATTTGATATCAATTAAAAAAAAAAAACATTTTTGCTGGGGTTAAACATTATGTAAAAATATGTCATAGGGGTTGATTTACTAAAGGCAAATCCACTTTGCACTACAAGTGCACTTGGAAGTGCAGTCGCTTTAGATCTGAGGGGAAGATCTGAAATGAGGGGAAGCTCTGCTGATTTTATCATCTAAGCATGTACAAGCAAAGTTTTTGATTTTCCTTGCATGTCCCCCTCATATCTACAGCGACTGCACTTCCAAGTGCACGTCCAAGTGCACTTGCAGTGCACTTGTAGTGCAAAGTGGATTTTCCTTTAGTAAATAAACCCCATAGTGTCATATCCAGTGTGTGGCTTACATTGTGTTTACTGAAAAGTGAAGTATGTATGTGTGTGTTGGGTGTATGAATGATTTTTCTAAGATTTTCTGCTTCTAGGTGAATTTTTTTTTTTTACTGGTATTTTTACATGAAGTTCACAATGGCTTAAAACATGATATGCATGCTTTTAATGGCAGCACTGACTCTCAAAAGTACTTTCAATTAAATAAAAACTTCAAAGTACACAAAAAGTTTATAATTGTGTATAGAAACATTCAACACAGTGTGTTTGGGCTTATTATGAGAACTGCCATCACCTATTTATGTAATGTGTGCGGTCTTTGGTATATTTTAATCACTTCAATTATTGAAATTAAATGTTCTTGTAAGAATTATGATTTGGCTCGAAGGCGCTGTCTCAAGAGAAATTAGACTTGGTAAAAGCCAAAATGTATTGTACTGAGGGATTAGTAAAAACATGAGTTCATGAGCTGAAAATTACAATTTGCATGCATAGTGGTATTTGAAAAATGTCTCTAAAACATGAGATTCACTGGAAGTGTTAATTATGGCACACCATAAAAATACACACATCTCCCAATTTATAGAACAAGGATTTGCTTTCAAAGTTTTACAGATGTTGACTTTTTTTTCTAATTACATTTTTACCATCTGTACAAAAATGTCAAGCTGGAGTTGCTTGAAAAAAAGAATAAAACATGTGTACTTTATTGCAGACATTGCTACTTAAAAATAAAAATATAGGGAATCTATTTAATTTAAAAGAAAACCCAGATACAATGCTGAATTTGCAATCTGATGAATTTGTTTTTATGGAACTTGAATTACCTAATAGATATTTGGAGGATAATTTTGTGTATAAATTAGTGTTTCTGTAATGTTCTTGTAATTTTATATTGCTACACTCTTTTCATGTGCTGATTGAAAATTCAACACGCTATAATTAAAATTGCTAGGTTTGATAACAAATAGCTGCATTAAAAACATATTTCAAACTTTTTTTTTATTAAACAATACATCCTCGTAAACAATTAAAATAAATAAAATCAAGGACATCACTAGAATCCCAAAAGACCTAGCACCCTTTTGAGTAGCCTACCAGAAATGGAAATGTGTGACCTCACAGTAAACAAGACCTGTCCTTTTGTGTTCATCTCTTTATTTTGTTTGTACTAGTGCCCTATACCTTGCTCTAACACCTGATGTGTTGTTTACCTCCAGGTAGAAATACAACCTGTTTACTGTTTGATCTGCAGCACCAGATAGGGAGGTTTTAGTTAACTTCCTGCCAAACAATTAAGATTGAACAGAACACCTGTCTGTTAAACAGCATAACAGCTGTAGCTTTGAAGTTAAGGTGCTATAGATTTATCAGCTAGTGCTCTGATCCTTCCTAAGAGATAATAAATGAGACATGAGACCTAGGGCAGTTGGTTGGAAATCTTTGACCAGTGCTGTAGATGCCATGGCATTGCAATTGCATAAGGGCAATACATAGAAATACTCTTGGGTTTCAAAAAAAGACAGTATTTTTATCATCTAATCATAAATGACCCAACTACAGCAAAGTGAAACCTGATTAGTAGTTGTTGATTATAAACTTTGCAAATAATAAATTTTTGCAAAAGCAAGTTAAGCAACCCAATAGTCTATATATTCTTCATAAATCAGAAGGACAAAGCACTATCAGTACAATTAAAATGTACTTTTATTCTACCTAGATTAGACAAAGTAATTAGCTTACCTGCTAATAGACTGCACAAGAAGTACATTTTTACTTTTCACACATTCATATATCACCCCACTAGAACTAAGGGGCCAAGCCCAACCTCCAAAAAAACAACCCCACATCATTAGACAGTGGTAGCTTTGCTGGAACGGGCAGCCGTGGGCAAACAAATGGACATACAGTCTCAATTGGATTATATACAGATCTACTAGATACATCGTGGTGCGCTACAAGTACATTCAACCTTGTATGAGGAGTTTTTAAATAAATATGTTTTTTTTTTTAAATGATAAAGCACTATGTAGCTTGTCTTTCTACATATGCACCGAGGATATACCCATAGAACAGCTCAGGAACCTACAGAGTCAAGATATCACAACAGCTCAACCAAACTCAACTGAGCAGTCACATGCCCTGAGATGAGGATAATTACTTAGGGGGGAGCACAAGATCAGGGACACTTTGGATAAGTTTGGAGCACTTTTCACATGAATTTACTTAAATTAAAATAATTACAGGACATTTATTATTGGACAATATTGAGCACTTACTGTACCTTATGGACAGCACTATTCATTGCACATGTTGATTTAATTAGCACTCTTTGTTTGCATGGAATAGGATCCTGAAAACTGGATATGTAATCTTGTACTTATTTATAGGATTTATTTGTTGATACATTTAGAATTTTTTGTGTATATGTAATAGGATCATGAACACTGGATATGTCATTTTGGACTTGGTTTACTGGATTTACTTGGTTTGCAGAGTATAGCGTGGCACATTGGTTTATAAGAGTATCTTGGAGCCATTCCAAGTTCATTTATAAAGAGGACATTTTCTTAATGGAATTGTGGCACCCCCCCCCCCCAAAAAAAAAAAAAATTGCACTGTTTAGAAAATGTAAGAACATTTAAGAATGCATTCTTTGAGGTCTGGATCATTTTTATGCATTTTTTTTGCAGTGATAAGATTTTACTTACATAACAAATTTTACTAATTGTATTTGGAATGTAGATTTGGATTCTAGCTTTAATCCTTTCTCTCATCTGTTGTAATTTACATATGAAACTAGGGATTACTGGCAAAAATAACAGTTTTTGCTGACAGCAATTCATTTGGACATATAATATTTTAGAAGATAAGTTAAAATAGCTCTTAGTTCCCAGGCCAGACCCAGTGGAACCCTCATTTGTTACGGAGCTTTAACTCAAATAAATGTCACGCAAACGCAAATATTTGAGCTCATACATACTCCATTGTGGCAAAAGTGATAGCATTATATTCTAAAAAAAGTTTAATGCATTTAAATAATGTATTTAAATAAGTGATCTTCATTTTGGAAAATAAGAAAAAATTAAGCTAAGAATAGGAGTGTGTCTGGAAACTACTATGCCTCAGACAACTAGCTATTGGGACATATTGCAAGCATTTAAAAATGCAAATACTGTATGTAATTGACACAAATATGGTATGGTACGTACAGTATAGACATTTTTTTTCTTATACATCAGTTAGAAGCAAGTGGCATAGGTATCTACACTGGAGTTAAGTAAATGTACCATCTTATTCTGTGCATGAACCCCATTTTCCATTTCTTCTACAGCACATTACACCTCATGATGTGCAATTCACTAAATTCTGCTGTGATTCAGGACCACCCTAGAAATTGTGGGACACTGCTGGGCATATTCATTACCAAAGTAAAAAGCCAAAATGCTAATTGAACTTTTTTATATTCAATGGGTTTGGATTTGGCACGCAAACTTTAATCATGTTTACTGAACCCTACTAAACTAAATTCTGGTACATTCGGTTTATCGCTACTTTTGAGAAGATGTCACAAGGAAGGACCTACAACTAATGCCTGGTATACACAGGCAATTTTTTTTCATTCAATCCAGCTGACTAAATGAAAATAAAACTGAGGAACTTGCTGTACTAACTATGCAGCGATCCCCCCACTGAGCTGTTGTGTTCTCACAGGGGGGCTGCCCCCTCACTAGAAGACATCAGTCTGATGCCAATCGGACATTCAGTTAGCTTCTGTCCGATAAGCTGATGCACACACAGGCTGAACGTCGGACAGTTTCTGTTGAATTGGTCAATATCTTAAGCCCGTGTGTACCAAGCTTTAGAGCCTTATATGTTTTTTATGATCAAATTGCAAAAGCCCCAAGTTTAGAGTTTAACATGCAGGAGTAGGCATCTATTTGGTTAAATTCTAGTAAATCTTCTGATTATACTATTTACAAGGACAAACAATATAACAATATAACATGTTGTACCATTGGTATATTCCTGAAATGCTAGCTGATAGAGAGGCTAGTTGCACATGGGCTCATTGGATTAGGGGCCTTAAACAGGAGACAGGCTCCATTGGAGTCCTCTTGCTCAGCGTGGTGTCTGTCGGCTGATCCCCATTAAGCAGGCGTGTGGCTGATCTGTGTCTGCTCTGTGTATACAGAGCAGACATAGATACAGCCTGCTCTCCTCTATGGGCGGTTGGATGTAAATGGACCACCTGTACACCATATAGGAGACTGGAGGGTCTGATCGGGTCCAACTGAAAAACAAATACAAATGCATGTCAGTAAAACTATCAGTTGTATAAGGTGTAGCAAACCTGTATTTTTGATGATTAAACTCACATGTCCTTTGAGGGTAAAAACATACTTATACATCAGCCAAGTCGATTAAAACACCAAGAATGACATCCATCATAGTGTCAAAGGGGCCATTGTCCCATGTGCCCATATGTGGGAGTTTAAGAAAAGGACCCCTGAGGAATGCAGCCAAGCAGCCAGCAAGAAGACTGACCCGGCCTAATAAAACAAAAAAAAAATGTGGGGGGGAAATAATATAGAAGTTGACTGCAAAGTTTCCCTTATATGGTAAGCATAAAAAGTAGATGAAAGATGGATAGCCGCACTCCAAAAAAACGTCCAGGTTGTCTTTTATTCAAATAAACAGCAAATACATCACCAAATCATAAAAACAGGAACAGGGGAACAGCCAACGTTTCACACAAGATCAGTGCTTATTCATGGCTGCCATGAATAAGCACTGATCTTGTGCGAAACGTCGGCTGTTCCCCTGTTCCTGTTTTTATGATTTGGTGATGTATTTGCTGTTTATTTGAATAAAAGACAACCTGGACGGTTTTTTGGAGTGTGGCTATCCATCTTTCATCTACTTTTTATGCTTGCCTAGTGCACTGCCAGCACCCTTGGTATCCTGTCCTACACGTGTGACCATATAGTAGACCCACCTGGAGCGGTGACTCTCTTTCTTGTTTCCCTTATATGGTGTAGGAGGCATGTAAATAATAAGAGTACAAAGATGGATGCAAGTGTCATCGCAGGGTAAAAAGTTTAGTTCCCTCTCCCCAGGTACAGATTGGCCTAGAATGGGGCACAGCAGGTGACAATCAGGGACACCAATTGTGACTGGCTGCACTATTAGGGTTCATTTACATGTGAGATTGGGGTGATAACACTTTGTGGTTGAGCAGCCGTTTTACTGTCCCTCAACCTCTACTTCCTTTAGCTACAGAGGCAGTGGCCAGGGGTGTACACATGCCACGGTTGCTATGCTTTACTTCACAGCTGTGTCAGGAAATATACTCATTGCATGCCATCTGATCATGACTCATACAAGTGAATGGGGTTGCTTGTGTGGGGTCCATGGGGTTAAAGCAGTGGTGAAGAGGTGATATAACACTGCCTGTCCTATGACCTCTGAAGAGCCATCCAAACACAGGTGGTTCTTCAGAGAGCATTGCACATGTGAACAAGTCCTTATAGTGACCCTCTTACTGGCGTGGGTGTGATCAGGGACAATGTGACTGGTTTCACAGTGATTGCGGACATTATGGCCAGTGTGGCAGTGATCAGGGACCCTGGGACTAGTGTGACATGATCAGGAGTACTGGAACTAGTGTGGCAGTGATTAGAGATGATATGACTGGTGCAACGGTGATAAAAAAAACACTGTAACTGGTGTGGCAGCGATCAGGGATAATATGACTGGTGCGGCGGTGATCTGTAACTGGTGTGGTGGTGATTAGGGACAATATGACTGGTGTGGCAGTGATCAGGGACACTGTAACTGGTGTGGAGGTGATTAGGGACAATAGGACTTGTGTGGCGGTGATTAGGGACACTGAGTTATGACAATATGTTTTTATTTTTTTTTAAATGGTCAGTGACACTATACTACTTTGGGGGGGAGGGGGTGATCAGGGATTTTTTTTTCTTACGCTTTGATTACTTGTTACAGCAATGATCACTGTAATAAGTAATCTGTAACATTGTCTAAAGGTTTCATTCATGAAACCTTGTTTACTACTGTGATGCTGTAATTGGTCACAGAGCTATCACATGGTACAGGACCACCATAAATGTTACCATTCACAGAGCTAAGACATACACAATGACAACACTGTTTACTACTGTGACTGTGAACACTGTGATTAGTCATATCAATCACATGGTACCAGGGCCTCTCACAGCAGCCCAGTACCCCAATCAGTAATCTGCTGTGTCCAGTGGACACAGCAAGACTCAGATCACACCACTGCATGCTCTAGAGAGCACACAGAAGTGGCCAATGCAGGAGTACATACGGGTACATCAACCTGCAGTAGTGCTGCTAATAAAAGCAACCCCTTATTTTGAATGGAAAAAGGTATGATTTTTATGGCTTGTCAAATATACTGTACATATCCTTTATTTCAATGAGACTTTACATTTTTAAACATTTTGTTTTCTTTTTACTTTTTTTTTGCCATACATGTGAGCTAAGGAGTTGCACAGTCTGGCCATAGAAAGTCATACAAGAAAGTACTAAGACATTTTTATATGCAGGACATGAAATTGAGAAGCAAACTCTTGCTGTGATACAACTAGTAAATCTGCTGTGGTAAATGTGTAAGCTGCCTTGTCATGTGATCTGATAGGATAGTATGCACATTAAATCCTGGATTGTTGAACTTAGCTGCAGCTCGGGAGTTGCTGTCAGAATCTAGTAAACTGTTTATTTGACAAAGCTCACTGGGCTGCTAAATAAAATGTGCATGTAATGCTTTTAAAATAAAATGAGCATATTGGATTGAGGTAGGAATCTATTCGCACAGGGCCAAGTGGATTAGAAACATGCAATGAAAGTTCAGCTGTTGTAAATAAGGGATGAAAGCATTTTAACCGTTTCAGTATAGCTGCTTGTAGATTTTTGTTTTAGTCTTGGTGAATTTAGATCACATTTTAACCACTTAAGCCCCGGACCAAAATGCTGCCTAAAGACCCAAGGGGCTTTTACAGTTCGGGACTGCGTCGCTTTAACAGACAATTGCGCGGTCTTGCGACGTGGCTCCCAAACAAAATTGGCGTCTTTTTTTCCCCACAAATAGAGCTTTCTTTTGGTGGTCTTTAATCACCTCTGCGGTTTTTATTTTTTGCGCTATAAACAAAAATAGAGCGACAATTTTGAAAAAAATTCAATATTTTTTACTATAATAAATATCCCCCAAAAACATATATAACATTTTTTTTTTCCTCAGTTTAGGCCGATACGTATTCTTCTACCTATTTTTGGTAAAAAAAATCGCAATACTCGTTTATCGGTTGGTTTGCGCAAAATTTATAGTGTTTACAAAATAGGGGATAGTTTTTTTGCATTTTTATTTTTATTTTATTTTTTACTACTAATGGCGGCGATCAGCGATTTTTTTCGTGACTGCGACATTATGGCGGACACTTCGGACAATTTTGACACATTTTTGGGACAATTGTCATTTTCACAGCAAAAAATGCATTTAAATTGCATTCTTTATTGTGAAAATGACAGTTGCAGTTTGGGAGTTAAACACAGGGGGCGCTGTAACATTTAGGGATCACTGTGTATGTGTTTACTAGTGTAGGGGGGTGTGGCTGTAGGAATGATGTCATCGATCGTGTCTTCCCTATAAAGGGAATGACGCGATCGATGCGCCGACACAGTGAAGCACGGGGAAGCCGTGTTTACACACGGCTCTCCCCGTTCTTCAGCTCCGGGGAGCGATCGCGACGGAGCGGCTATAAATGAATAGCCGCGCCGTCGTCCCGGATCGCTCCTGAAGCCACGGGGACCGCCGCATGTACCGGGGGGGTCCCGATCGGACCCCCGACCCACGTCAAGCAGAGGACGTATATATACGTTGATGTGCCTGCCTGTGCCATTCTGCTGACGTATATGTACATGAGGCGGTCCTTAAGTGGTTAAAGCAGCTTATCAATCCTTGCAGAGCAGCACAAAGGAACTCCTTCACTGGGTACTTCCCACCATACTTCTAATAATGCAGTCCTGGGTGGTGAAGTAGCCAATCACCAAGTTCAAGTGCTGTAATATGGGGCAGAAGAAGGATCCTCAGCACTTAGTTAATAAGGATGGGCCGAACACCCCCCACGGTTCGGTTTGCACCAGAACTTGTCGAACAGGCAAAAAATGTGTTTGAACACGTGAACACCGTTAAAGTCTATGGGACACAAACAGGAAAAATCAAAAGTGCTAATTTTAAAAGCGTATATGCATGGTATTGTCATGAAAAGTGTTTGTGGACCCGGGTCCTGCCCAGGGGATATGTATCAATGCAAAAAAAAGTTTTAAAAACTGCATTTTTTTCTGGAGCAGTGATTTTATTAATGCTTAACGTGAAACAATACCTGTGGAGTGTCTATAGTATGTCTGTAAAGTGGTACACTTTTCCAGTGTTTAGAACAGTCCCTCCAGCAAAATTACATTTCTAAAAGAAAAAAAGTAATTTAAAACTGCTCACGGCTATAATGAATTGTTGGGTCCTGGCAATACAGATACAAGTCATTGAAAAAAATTGCATGGGTTTCCCCCCAGTCCATTACCAGGACCTTTGTGTCTGGTATGAATATATGGGGAACCCCAAACCAAAATAAATTTGCGTTGGGGTCCCCCTCAAAATCCATACCAGACCTGAAGAGGTTTGGTAGGGTTGTTAAGGGAAACCCTTTGCCAAAATAAAAAAAAATGGCGTAGGGGCCCCCCAAAAATCCATACCAGACCCTTATCCGAGCACACAACCTGGCAGGCTGCAGGAAAAGAGGGGGGACGAGAGAGCACCCCCCTCCTGAACCATACTAGGCTACATGCCCTCAACATGGGTGGTGCTTCGGAGTCCCCCCAAAGCACCTTGTCCCCATGTTGATGGGGACAAGGGCCTCATCCCCACAACCCTTGCCCGGTGGTTGTGGGGGTCTGTGGGTGGGGGCCAGCTTGGGACAAGTCCTTTATTAAAAAATAAAAATGTCCAGCGATGTAATCCATTTTCGGCCCGATGATTCCGAAAAAATTAAAAAACAAAGCCGCTACTGATGCCTCCATAGGAGGTTCCCGTTGAGTGACTCTACTCCCGGTCTGACAGCTCTTATATAGCTGAAGGCGGGGCCACCCGTGATGTATGCGGTTTCCTGTGGTTTCCCTGTGGCGTCAGATGGGGCGGAGACACACATAATGTACGTGGGTGACTCCCCTCTTTGATGCCACAGGGAAACCTCTGCATATGTCATGGGTGGCCCCGTCCCTCAGCTATATAAGAGCTGTCAGACCAAGAGTAGAGTCACTCAATGGGAACCTCCTATGGAGGCATCATGAGCGGCTTTGTTCTTTTTGTTTTTTTCAGTATCGTCGGGTCGAGAATGGATTTTATTTTTTTAATAAAGGACTTGTCCTAAGCTGGCTCTTGTACAATGTATACCATTACCAATTCACATGGGGGTGGGATCTGGGGGTCCCCTTGTTAAAGGGGGCTTCCAGATTCCGATAAGCCCCCTCCCAAAGACCCCCACAACCACCGGGCAATGGTTGTGGGGATGAGGTTCTTGTCCTCACCAACATGGGGACAAGGTGCTTTGGAGGTGACTCCGAAGCACCCCCCCATGTTGAGGGTATGTGTCCTGGTACGGTTCAGGAGGTGGGGCGCTCTCTCATCCCCTTTCTTTTCCTGCGGCCTGCCAGGTTGCGTGCTTTGATACGGGTCTGGTATGGATTTTTGAGGGGACCCCTACGCCATTTTTTTTATTTGGTGCAGGAGTCCCCTTAAAATCCATACCAGACCTCTTCAGGTCTGGTATGGATTTTAAAGGGGGACCCCTACGCCATTTAAAAAAAAAAAAATTGGCACAGAGTTCCCCTTAATATACATACTAGACCTGAAGGGCCTGGTATGGAATTTGGGGGGACTACCACTAATTTTTTTATTTATTTTTTGGTTTGGGGTTCCCCCTAATATTCATATATTCATACCAGACCCAAAGGGCCTAGTAATGGACTGGGGGGAACCCATGCTGTTTTTTTCAATGAATTTTATCTGTATTGCCGGGACCGGACAATTCATTACAGCCGCAACCAGTTTTGACTTGTTTTGCTTTAGAAATGGCATTTTTCTGCAGGGACTGTTCTAAACACGGGAACAATGCACCACTTTACAGGCATACTATAGATACCCACAGGTATGACATTTAAAGGAAGATTTCACTTTTATTGTTTCACTTTAAGAATTATTAAAATCACTGCTCCCGAAAAAACAGCTGTTTTTAAAACTTAAAATGTATTATCAAATACTTACCGTAATTTTCCATTCCTGATAGACTCCATGGCAGACTACGTGTGGGTTGAACCTGCCTCCTCTCCAATGCTATAGGACCCCATATCCATAAGTTTGAGCTCACCGCAAGGGACTGTGTTCCGTAACTAGCCGACTCTAGACCAATGGGTGGGAACTCTGTCTGCCATGGAGTCTAACAGGAAAGGAAAATTACGGTAAGTATTTGATAATACATTTTCAGTTTTCCTTTCAGACTCCATGGCAGACTACATGTGGGACATAACTAGCCAATCCACACGGGTGGGAATACTGAACAAAAGAAAAAGATTTAATGTGCCCCGTCGACGGACAGGTTTCCTAAACCAAAGATCACAGAAGATAGAGAAGCAGGCTCTTTGCTATAAAGTGACCTGAAGGCATTAATGGAAGCCCACAGGGCCGTTTTGCAGACAAAACAAGAAAATGCATGCCGGGCTGCTGGCCACTAAGCCGCCATACCTCTTAGTGAAACAAGCTGTCACCGCTTCCAGAGGAGCCCAGCCCTATAGCCCTTTAGGTCTGCTGGGAGGAATGGACAATCCGGGTGGCGATGAATCTGGTCGAAGTTCGCTCCCTTGATAGTCAGAAAATCTAAGTAGGAAGTAACTTGCATGTACTTCTACCGAATTCCCCTAACTCCAGAGGGTGAGCCTGAATGGAGCTTGGGGCCCTGAATGAAGGTAAGACAATTTCTCAGATCCTTAAGGAAAAACGTGTAACTTTCGGACTTTAGCCGAGCCTAGGAGTAAGGAGCCTCCGGTCTGGGATGAAAGCCAGAAACTGTTCTTAAGGGGCTAAGGACCCAAGCTCAGAGTAACGGCAACTTGAACAGGTGACATTGCAAAATAGTCTCTGATAAACTGTGAAGCGGACCCTGCGGTACTAAATCAAACCAGTGAGTTGAGGACAAGCGGAAAATTCCACAAGGGGAATCTTGGCCTTTTTCAGACCTGAGTCTTGCCGCCCCACAGAAGAACTGCCGAATTAAAGGGGGAACAGTTCACAATATTCCGGAGAAGGATGAAAGGTCTGAGACTTGAATCCTGAGAGGGCTGATGGATAGAGACTCGCCTAAGTCAGACAGAAGGAAAACGGAAATATCTTGGACTCCTGAACCTCTGCACGATCTGCCTGATGAGCATCGAATGAATTTGTCCAAATTCACCTGTAGACCTTAGTCATGTCTGCCTTTCTCAAGCTCATGAGGGTGGAAGTCACCCGTGATGCGCACCGAGAGATTTCGGCACCCTCCCTCTCAAGGCCCAGACTACCTGTTCCAGTAATGCTGGGAAGGGTCCAGGGCTTAGAATGAAGGCCCAGTCTGAGAGGAAGAGGGACCAGGTCCCAGAAGCCTGGCTGGGTCAAGAGGGGAAACCATGGCCTGCTCAGCCATCAAAGCAGCGACACTTTACCCCCAACCGCTCTCACTCTGAAAAGACCTGAAGACGATCGGGAGGAAGGTGTAGACCTTTTGTTAAAAAGAACTCCGCCGACCTATCAGGGCATCCATTCCAAAGGCCTGGCAGCGACAACCCCAGTCTTTCGAACCTCAAAGTCGCTGGGAAGAGCAAGAACGTCTACTCAGAGATCGACTCCCACAGCCATGATCCACTCGAGCATCACCACATGAAGAGACCACTTATTTTTGTCCAACTGTGTAAGACAGGAAGTTCGCTTGGACGCTTTGGACTCCAGAAATGCAGACTCCTGAGATCCTGACCAGGTTTTTTTGGATCCATGACATGATGAGCTTGACTTCTTGGGGCAAGGTTAAGCTCCGAGAGCCCCCTTGTCCCATTACATAGGAGACTGCTGTGGCTCTAATTGGCAGAGGCCTCCCCATCCAGCACCTGCTGGTATCGGCCGTGACCGTGATCCATGAAACGGGGGCGATGGAGTGGCACGTGAGCAGATTCTTGTGCTGAAGCCACCAGAAGAGCCTGCTCTTCATCAGTGGTGTTTATGCTAACGGATTGATCGTTGTCTCCTGAATTCCACTTCTGGAGAAAAAAGGATATAGCCTTCACAGAGACTGTTTCACCCTGGGGGGCATACAGACCATTAAACCAATAATGTTTAGACACACTGAGGCCTTCAGGAGCTCAGAGACAGTGAAATTCTTCCTCGTATGACTAGGATCCCTTCTGGAAGAGAGATGGCACTTTCCATAGTGTCGAGCTAAGCGACCAGATATACCAGGTGCCAAACTGGATCCAGGTGGCTTTTCTCTAAGTTTAGGAGCCAGTCAAAATTTGAGCAGCATGATGATAACCTGCTCTCTCCGTGGATCAACAGCTGCTCTTTGACTTAGGACAGTAGCAGGAAGACTTTGGGATAGTGGTACAAGCGTATCCCTTATGTTCTGATGAGGGCCCCATGGCCAGGTGAACTGTAGATGCTCTTGCCCGACCATGACCCAGAAACATTTTAAAACATTCTCCTGCTACAGGCTCGTATAAATAGACATCCTATGCGTCAATTAAAATTAGCCATTAGCTTGTTGGATGGTAGACAGAGTTTTCAATTTGAATCTCTTGTGTTTTCTTAACTTGTTTAGGTAGGTTAGGTTTATTACAAAACACAATAAAGCGTTTATCTTTTTTTTTTAATCAGAAAAGTTTGTATTTTAAAAATGAAAAAGAAATACAGAAGCAGTACAGAATACCAGGAATATACAACACAATAGGCTACCAAAAGGAGATAAGAACCTTCACAGTACATAATTAGTCAAACCCATAGCCTATGAATGATACATATTCTCAGTGACGGTGCTAAAGCAATATTTCCATAAACCTGGCATTCCTCCTGTAGGCGCAACAAGCCTGAGAAAAATATATAAGGCAGATAAATGATAATGAAAGTAAAGATCAAATAATATATCTCATTAGCTCCTCGACTCACAGTTTTAGGGAGATGATTAGGGAGATGATCCCATCCCACCTTTGCATTCCTCCAGGTCCTCAACCAAGCAATAATCTATCAAGTACCAGTTGTGGGGGGGCCACTTCCGGGGAACTCAGCCACCCCTGCCATATGGTATCAAATTTGTGCGGTGCCTTTCTATGCAAGTACGTGTTCTTTTCTCTAATAAGAATTCTATTGACCTCCTGTATCCACTGCTGGCTCAATGGAACCCGGGCAGACAGCCAATATCTCGCTATAAGCTTTCGTGCCAAATACAGTAGTCTAAGCAAGGCAGTGTACACAGGAGGCAGGTAGAGGTCCTCATCAATACCCCCCAGCAAGCATACCAGTGGGCTTGTCGGCAACTGGACCTGATAGGTAGAGTTAATGATTTTGACCACAGCATTCCAGTACCTCACTAGTTTGGGGCACCTCCACAGCATGTGAATGAGGTCACCAGGGTGTGCCTGACATTTGGGACAAATGGGTGAATCACGCCTACCCCATTGGTGCAATTGTACTGGAGTTCGATAGACTCTATGAAGAATAAACAAATGCGACAGTCTTTGGGCAGCTGAGACCGAAACCAAAGGCCCTGTACTCAATATCTGCTCCCATTGCTCCCCATCTATTGGTCCTATATCGATCTCCCATTTCCCTCTACAAGGAAGAACATCAGGTGCTTGTAAGGGTGCCAGTAGTTGCAGGTACGCCCTGGAGATAAACCCCTTCTTCTCAGTGTCGTCAAAGACCGAACCCAAGAAGCGGGATTCCTCTCGTCGCAGTGTGGAACAGTGACCCTGAGATCGAATCGCATGAGCTAGCCTGATATAGTGATAGTGTGACCCTTCCAATAAGGGGAATTCCTCCTTCAGCCTTTCAAAAGATTTCAGGACCGCTCCATCAAAGATCTGGTGTAAGTATTGAATGCCCGCTGCCTCCCATCTGGAGCAGTCCTGAATTTTGACTAATTCGGTATAGAACCTGTTCCGCCAAATGGGCGTGCTAGGCAGGAAACCAGTGATCCCCATCCTTCTCCTAACAGCATTCCACAATTTTTTTAAGAGGCAAACCGTAGGGCCACAGTCCGGGACCCCAGGCAAGCCCATCTCCATGTGTGACAGTGCAGAGTACGAAGTGGTGGGGTCAATGAGCAGGGCTCTAGAAGGATCCATCACCGTTGACTGGTTCCATCCTACAAAGTGCTGTAATTGGGCCGCATAGAAATACGTCTGAGCATGGGGGACAGCCAGTCCCCCTTGATCCTTAGGGTATTGTAGGGTAAGGAGTTTTATTCTAGCCACCCTGTTGTTCCAGACAAGGGACCGGAACTGGGAGTCTATTCGTTGAAACCAACATTTCGGGATCCACACCGGGGCGTTATGTAAGATATACAACAGCTGAGGGGCCCAAACCATCTTAATCAGGTTTACCCGTCCCGTTACCATCAGAGGTAGCTTACACCAGGCAGAACATTTAGTTTTAAATTTATGTAGTAGGGGCTTAAGATTTAGGGACACGTAATCTGTTGGGTCTTTGGTCACTACAATTCCTAAGTACTTAAAGGATTCTACAATTTGTATCCTAGACGCTATCCCTGGCAATTCCGACGGTGGGTCGTTGAGTGGGAGGAGTACCGACTTATGCCAATTAATGGCAAAGCCAGATAGTTCCCCAAAAGTCTCTATGAGTTGCATCGCGGCGAGCAGAGATCCCTCCGTGTCCCCCAAATACAGCAGTGCATCGTCCGCATACAAGGACAGTCTAGTCTCTCCATGCCTGCGTCGAAACTCCACAATATCGGGGGAAGTGCGTATTCTAGCAGTCAAAGGTTCTAATGCTAGGGCAAAGAGCAGGGGCGACAAAGGACACCCCTGCCTAGTGCCCCGAAACAAAGGAAAGGCCTCCGACATCTCGTCGTTTATCCTAATTCTCGCTGACGGGGCTGCATACAGAAGTTGTATCCATTTGACAAAGTTCTCTCCCAAGCCAATTCTATTCAACACCGACCAAAGATATCTCCACTCAACTCTGTCGAAAGCTTTGGCAGCGTCGAACGAAAGAATCGCCCTATGTCCCGGATTCTCCACCGGCAGCTGCAGATTGAGGAAGAGTCTCCTGATGTTCAGTGCCGTGGAGCGAGCAGGGATAAATCCAGACTAGTCCACATGGACCAGCCTTGCTATCACCTTGGAAAGCCTTGTTGCCAAGGCCCGTGCTAAAATTTTTACATCGGAATTCAATAATGATATAGGCCTGTAAGAGTCAGGCTGCAACGGGTCCTTACCTGGCTTAGGAAGTACCACCACCACAGCCTCGCCCATAGAGGATGGCAATCTACCCGCCTTAAAGGATTCGTTAAGTACCTCCAACAGCCCCAGTAAAAGTGTTTCACCGTACCTTTTGTAGGTTTCTATGGGTAAACCATCCGCACCCGGTGCTTTACTATTTGCCATTTGCGACACAGCCAGCGACAATTCCTCCAATTTAAGTGGGGCATTCAGCATCAACACTTCCTGGGCCGTGGCCTTAGGTAAAGTGCACTGGCCCAGAAAGTTAGAGATCGCCTCCTCGGTGGGGTCCACCTTGGATGTATATACCTCCTTGAAAAAGTCTGTAAATACCGAGGCAACATGGGCCTGGTCACTGACAGTGTCTCCAAGCGGCGTTTGAATGGCAGCTATATGTGTTTTACCCTGCTGTGCTCTCGCTATCACGGCTAACAGGTGCCCTGTATTCTCCCCTTCATTAAAATAGGTTTGTTGAATAAAAAAGCGTTTGTTTTCTGCTGCATTTAATGTGACTTGTTGATACATTGTCTGGGCCTCCAACCACTTCCTTTCCGTAATATCTGAGGGGTCCCTGATATATTGAATCTCTGCTTCTCCAGCCATATTCATAACTGTATTTTCCCATTCTTTGGTTTTAGTCTTAATTTTGGATATCTGTTTGATAATGAGCCCCCTCAGGTGAGCCTTCAGGGCATCCCACACTATCGCTGGGTTGGCTGTACCGTTGTTGACTGAAAGAAAATCAGAGATTTCCCCAGAAATCGGGTCAGGGGAGGGGAATAACTCATACCAAAATGGATTCACCTTCCGTAGCCTAGATTGTATTTGTTGAGCAAACCTGGCACCCAATATCGGGGGGGGATGATCTGATATATTCCCATGGACATACGAAATTGAGACCGTCCTATCTTGTGCCCCTACATTCCCCAAACAAAGATCTATACGAGACAGGCAATGATAAGTGGCTGAGTAACATGAATACACTCGTACCCCAGGATTCCTCTCCCTCCAAATGTCCCGTAGGCCCAGCTCTTCAATCAGTTTAGCAAAAGGAGTCATACCCCCCGTACTAGCCCCCCTCACCGACCTGTGAGAAAATCTATCCAGACCCATATAGGAACATTAGAATGCAGAGCCATAAACTGGGAAAGCTTAACCAAACACTCGGGAGTGTACGGAGGGGGTATGTAGACAATAGCAATAATACAGCAAATTCCCATTACCTTACAGAGCAAAAACACATAACGCCCCTGGTCATCAATAACCGACTGTATCAACTCAAAGGGAGTAGCATTGGCTATTAGAATGCTAACACCTCTGGAATATGCAGAATGGGTGGAGTGGAACTGAGTGTGGTACGAGCCTCTTTTAAGTGCAGCTAGAGTGTCCGGCTGCAGGTGAGTTTCCTACAGACAAACAACCGCCGCCGCATGTTTCCTCAGAGCAGTAAACAGGGCCACCCTCTTCACTCCGTCACTCAGCCCCCGCACATTCCAAGAGACAAAGTTCAGTACAGATGCCATGATTTAAATAAACATCTACATAAAGCACAGGGCACTTTAAAAACATGTATTGTAGCAGTGTAGCATAGGGCCCAAGGTACGAAGGCATCTTTCCTTCGTGCCATAAATTCCTATAACTAGTCCAGCAGCAAATATACATCCCAGCACAGTTAAGCAAGAACATACCACCCACAGTTCTCGTGTGTGGAAGTCCATAAGTATGACAGGTCGCAGGCACACCTTTTCTCGAGTCCTCGGGTAGATACTGGCAGCAGGCTGAAAAAAGCACAAAATCAAAAAGGGACAAAAAAAACAAAGAAAAAATATAAAAAATAAGAAAAACAAGGAAAGGGGGCAGCAAAAACAAAACACAGCTTTGCTGCAAAAACTGATCCTCGCAGGACAAGTGGGGAACTGGGGGGGCCCCAACGTCTCGATACAAGGCAACGATCGAAGGGACTTGCATCCTTGTCTCTCACATCAGGACGCAACCAAACAGCTTCTTCCAGAGTTCCGTCCATCCGCCTGAACAGGAACTTTAAAACAAAACAGGCTACAAATGTGAAACCCCTCTTGCATCTTGACCATAAACAGGAAAAACTCTTGACAACAGCAGTGAGGCAGGCGAAGCTCAACGGACAGGAGGGGGCGCCCCTCTTAGTGAATGTTCCATTCTATCCAGCCAAGCGGATGCTGCAGCGGGGTTCTCAAAAAAATGGGTTTCGTTGTTGGCAACAATGCGCAATTTAGCAGGGTAGAGCATAGCATATACCACTTCATACTTCCTGAGACGCCTTTTAACATCCGTGAACTGGGCCCGCCGATGTTGCACCTCTGCAGAGAAATCAGGATAAAAGGATATCCTAGTATTATCTATTTTCATAAGGTCTCCCTTGGTTCTGGCGCACTGTAGAATAGCATCCCGGTCTTTGAAGTTCAGGAGTTTAAAGAGGAATGGGCGGGGGGTGCACCAGGCCTCGGAGGCCTAGCTGGGACTCTGTGAGCCCTTTCCACAGCAAACATTTTCGAAAAGGTCTGGTCCCCAAATGTGTCAGTCAGCCAGCCTTCAATGAAGGCCACTGGGTTCTTGCCTTCTGCCTTTTCTGGGATCCCTACCGCCCTTATGTTGTTCCTTCTCAGTCTATTTTCCATGTCCTCTAAACGGGCAGTATGACCAGAGGAGTGGGACTGTAAATGGTGCACTTCCCTCAGCAATGGCGCCACATCATCCTCCACATTGCTCATCCTCCCCTCTAAATCAGCGGTACGGTCACGGAGCTTTTGCATGTCATGCCTGAGCAAATTAACTTCCAACTTCACCCCCTTAATTTCTGTGGTCAAAGCAGTAATGGCCACTTTGCAGGATGTGCTGATAACACATCCCTCAGAGTAGGTTCTGCCGTAGGCCCCGAGGGACCCGGCTCCTCAGCGGTTGCAGGGAGGGGGGCCTGTGTACTCACTGCATCCCACGTGGCGATGTCCGCGGCATCATCGGACCAGATCAGTCCAGAGGCCTCCATGTCCTCGCGCTCCGATCGGTCTGTGTGCAGTTGGTCCAACCGAGGAGGGAGATCCTTTGTCCCCGGCTTGGTGAAGAGCCGTATAGCCGCCTCCTTAGCCGAGCGCGTGGAGCAGGCGCCATCTTGCGCAGCATGGTCTGCCGTAGTCGGGAGGTCTACGTGCTGTCTCCGGTTCTCCGTAGGATAACAAGCCTGTTCGGGTCCCAGGGAGCCAGGCAGTGAAGTTTGCGGGGTTGTAGGATGGGTGTAACAGGATCAGTTGCAGGATACCCGGCGAAGCTAGAGCTCAGTGCGTCCTACTCCATCGGCTGCAAGCCACGCCCCTTAAAGCGTTTATCTTTAGCACCATTAAGAGAGGGGAGTACACCCTTGTAAATTCTTCACCCATTGGGACAGGCACCCTAGCTTTCTGTGCCTTCAGTGAATCCACATAGGACAATGACACCTGCTTCTTTTCATCCCACCATGGTAGCAGAGTAGAAACAAAAACTGAGAGGGGGACGGAGTACTGGAAAAGACCATGCAGGGCCTGAAAACACTGTCTTGATGGACCAGTATTCCGACATTTAGGCCACCCAAACGTCCTGGGAGAGAAGCAGATATGCCCCCACCCGTCCCGCCTGATGGGCCCAATCTCACCATGACTTTAGACGGCTCATGTCCGCTGGATGCCTGGCTGATAGCGGAATTTGGAAGGATGTCTGACTACTGATACAATTCTTTCTGAAACTCCGGCCGGACCTGTGACTCAGTACCACAACTTCTTCACTGGGTCCTCTTCTGGCCGAGCAGAAGCCCCTCTTGGGCAGGCGCCTAGCCATGACTGATAACGGCACAGTCCGGGCCCTCAGGCAAGCCAAGTCAACAGAAGCTTCCTTCAGCATCGATTCCTGGACTGTCAAGCCCCTGGCAAATTTTTCCGAAACGCCTTAGTACAGAATCCACATACTCTATGCAAGCTTCCGTCACCTTGAACATGGCCATGCAGGTAAAGCGCTCTTTACATGCCATCCTGTTAGCTTGTAATCTTTAGAGGTCTTAATCTACTCTCAAAACAGTCTTCTAGGGGGGCGGAGCTTGCCGAGGACCTGAATGGCCGCGTGATTGAAGAGCTCCGTGCATAGCAGGGACACAACGGCACACAGCAGCCCGATTAGCAGCGATCGCGGTGCGGGGACTTCACAGAAATCTCCCGCGGACATCACTGTATCTCCCGCAATGACAAACAAACGGAAGGGAGCCCAGAGACCGCAAAAACTTACCGAGTTCTTCTCGTGGGAGCAGAGGCAAGATGGCGTCGAGTCTCCCTCACCATCCGCAGCCAGCACTCCTCAGCTGCAACATACCACAGGCAAGACACATAAACGAACCTCTCCATCAGCTGGGAAACCCTCTCCTGTGCCTCCATCGGCTTCTGGGAGTCCAGAGAAGTCCAGATTAAGGCTGGATGGCGTGGATCCTGCTCTGGAGGTGAGTGCAGGCCCAGACTCAGGAGATGACACCAGGGAGCTCCCTGATTCAATTGATCGTTTCCCTACTGCTAATCAGCCAGTTTTAGACACTACACTCAGAGACATGCTAGTGTCTCTGAGGAGCTCACTACACAGTGATATGATGGCTTGTGTTCGCAAGTTTGGCAGTGATTTGCAGGAGGTTACAGCCAGGGTGGATCATGTGGAGACCAAAATGGGGGAGTATGCGTCCACCATTAACAGCCTGGTGGATGCCCACGATGCTAGAGATGAGGAGATGGACGCACTTAAAGCCAAAATAGCAGATTTAGAAGACCGTTCCAGAAGGAACAACCTCAAGATAAGGGGGGTCCCCGAGTCAGTACAGCAGTCAGAGCTGCGCACTTACGCAGCTCAGTTATTCACTACCATTTTGCCTGAGTTGACCGCTATGGATGTTACCATAGACAGGATACACAGACTGCCCAAGCCTTCCTATCTCCCAGAACAAGTCCCAAGAGACGTCATACTGCGCCTCCAATTCTATCATGTGAAAGAGCGCCTGATGGCAGCAGCACGCAATAAGGATCTCCTTCCAGCACAACATAAGGATCTGCAATTTTTTGCGGATCTTTCCCAGTTTACGCTACAAAAAAGGAGGAACCTGAACACTATTTCTAAAACATTGCGCAACCACAAAATCACATACAGATGGGGATTTCCAACTAAACTCATCATCACCAATGAGGGGAAGGAGCACGCAGTCGATTCTCTCACCAAAGGTCTAGAGTTGCTTAAATCTTGGGACATAATTCCTGAAGATCCCCCACACAGCTCTGTCAACCGTAACCGGAGTCGCACAGATGGAGATTGGCACCTGGTAAACTCAAGAAATGCACGCTCCCACCGTTAGTCGTCTTTTTGGGCTATAGCTTACCACTTTATTCGTTTTCTCCTGTGTCCCTGTTACGGAGGAAACCTGTTGAGCTAAACTGTTACCCCCTCTACAGGCCAGCGTATGTTCACGCTGCATATGGGTCATTGAGGCCTATGCCACCGTATTGTGGTTTTCTTTAAGATTCTTTCATTTTTTTTGTTTCTTTTTTTGTACTTCTTTCAGTTCTGCAGTCGATTACTCATCCAACTTCTCTACCCATGAGCAATGTCCGAAACCTGGCCTCTGGACTCACAGGCATATGGAAATGGTTCGCCACGGCGTACTCTCACGGAACTCTATGCCCACTGAAGTAAGTTTTATGTACCTACATATAGTCTCATTGATACATAACCGCCCTCCACAATGGTTCTCACCTTCCTGACCATAAATGCGAAAGGGCTTAACCACCCGGCTAAGCGAAGTTCATTGTGGAATGAGGCGCTTCTTCATAAATCGGACATACTATGCGCACAAGAAACTCACTTCCATGCTCAGAAGTCACCTAAATGCACTAATCCTAAGTTCCCTCACATTTTTGTAGCAAGTGCCCAGGCCAAAAAAAGGGGGGTTCTCACTGCAATAAGAGACACTGTTGCTTTCACGAAACGGGATGAACTGGCGGACCCTCAAGGTCGCTACCACGTGCTTGTTTGTGACATTAATTCCACCACGTACACGATAGTGAACATATACGCACCCAATGTCCATCAAATACGCTTCCTGCATAGAATTGTCCGAATAATCCAGAAAATACAAAAAGGATTTCTACTGCTATGTGGGGATTTCAATCTCCCCCCAGATCCTCAACTGGACTCTACATCCCACTCGAATAGACACCATCACTCTTTGCAATCACTTTTACACGAGCAGGATCTTTACGACGCCTGGAGATGTCTAAATGGCACGGAAAGAGACTACTCCTTTTTTTCATCCCGCCATAAAGTGTATACTAGACTGGACCTTTTCCTAACAGATAAATGGTTGTTGCCCAGGGTCAAGGCCTCTAAGATTAATGAAATAGCTTGGTCGGACCACGCCTCAGTGACGCTTTTGGTTGATGACTCATCAAGCGTGAATTCTAGCTTCGTTTGGCGGTCCAACACAAAGTTGTTACAGGAAGGTCCCTCCAAAGCACACCTATTGGAGGCACTAAATAGTTTCTTTTCTAATAATGTTGATTCTGTGTCGGACCATATGGTGCTGTGGAATGCACATAAGGCTTACATGAGGGGGATTCTTATACAGTTGGGGGCCAGGGTCAAGAGGCAGAGGAGACAGCGTATCCAGGAAATTGTATCAGAAATTCATACCCTAGAAGCCCAGAATAAAAAGCAAATATCCTTAATTCTCTCCGACAAATTGTCTCAGCTTAGGTATAATCTCCGCATCATTATGATGGAAGATTTTGAAAGAGCCTCTAAACGTCTTAAAATGTCTTACTATGTCAGTGGCAACAAAGCGGGGAAGCTGTTGGCTAACCGTCTCAGGGGGCAAAGGGTTAAAACGAAACTTCCCTATATATATCACCCTGTCACAAGAGAAAAGGTACACCATCCACAAGCGATTGCAGACGCATTCAGCTGTTACTACAGCTCCCTCTACAATTTGCGGGATGATCCGGGTACAGTTCAGCCTACGGGGGACATGATTTCACAATTCCTTAGTGGGTTGGATCTTCCTCGAGTGTCAGCTGCTCAGTTGGATCTTTTAAATTCCCCTTTTTCATATACTGAAATAGCCAAAGCTATTGACCATCTCCCTATCAATAAGTCACCAGGACCAGATGGATTTACAGGGGAATACTATAAAGCTTTCAAGTCAGTCTTAACCCCATACTTAGCGGACGTGTATAACGGGGCTGTCTCCTCCTCCTCTTTCCCTCCTGAGATGCTTAGAGCTTTAATAGTTGCACTGCCGAAGCCGGGGAAGAACCCCGATGAGCCACAAAACTTTAGACCCATCTCACTCTTAAACAACGATTTGAAACTGTATGCCAAACTTCTAGCAAACAGATTGGTGGACTTACTCCCCTCTTTAGTGCACATGGACCAATCGGGGTTTACCAAGGGTAGACAAACATCAGACGCGACAAGGCGTTTGGTTAATGTTATACACTTGGCTAATGCTTCCAAAACGCCTTCTCTGCTCCTAGCCTTGGACGCGGAGAAGGCGTTTGATAGGATCCATTGGGAATATCTGGCCGGGGTACTCACTAAATTTGGTTTCGATGGCAATATCCACTCGGCCATTATGGCACTTTACACACAACCATCGGCCCAGGTATACACCTCAGGAATGCTCTCTACCCCGTTTAGGATATCCAATGGTACCCGGCAAGGGTGTCCACTTTCCCCACTTATATTCAATTTGCTTATGGAACCCTTAGCCACGCACATTAGATCTAACCCTGAGATTAGCGGTTTTAGAACCAAGGACTCGACCCATACCATCAGTTTATTCGCAGACGACATCATATTGATGCTTACCAAAGTAGAATCTTCCCTGGCTTCGGTTCAACAATCTCTGCAGCTATTCGCATCAGTGTCCTATTACAAAGTCAATGACACAAAATCGTTTATCTTGGGATTGGGTGTTTCGGATCAAACTAAAAAATCCTTGAGCGAAAAGTTTCCATACGTTTGGAAGGCTGAGAGAATTTCATATCTTGGCATTACCCTCACCCCAAGAACATCTGACCTAGTCAAGGCAAACTATACCCCTTTATTGCAATCACTCCCGATTAAACTTCATAAGTTAGCAAAGTTTGAACTGTCCTGGTCAGGACGGTTGGCCGCTTTTAAAATGCAGATCCTTCCACAACTGATATATTTATTTAGAACCCTGCCTATCCCTGTTCCCTCTTCCTTTTTTGCTTCAATTCAATCCATTGTCAATAACTTCTTATGGGGAGGGAAGCGGGCACGATGTGCGTTTAGTAGAATAATTAAACATAGGTCCGTAGGGGGAATTGGTCACACGCTTATTAGAGACTACTATACCGCCACTATTCTGGCACAACTGAAAGGATGGTTTCAGCCCGATACCCCCACGCTCTGGGCTCTTCTTGAGCAACAGCAGGTGACAGGCAGAAACCTATATGATTACCTTATTTCTAGCCACTCCCTTCCTCGTCCAACTCAGGAGGTGGGTCCAACTATACGTGCCTCTGTGGCAGCCTGGCGTTTGCTTGCCACGCACGATTTTACTGATCATAAACTTACTCAACTAAAATTTCCTCTTTCGGCCCTGTCTCTCTTTATACCAGATATCTCGCTTTCCAGATGGTGTTCCCCTGGAGGAACGGATTTGGAAGATCTATATATAGGCCCAGCTATCAAAACTTTCAGGGCCCTTCAATTGGAGCTCTCTCTACCCGATGACGAATATTATAGATACATTCAAATTACACACCTTATGAAGCGGGTGGGTAGGTTATCTACATCCCTTCCCTGGCAAATAGCCCAATTCCTCCTATCCAAAAATACCACAGTTAAAGGGATTTCACTATTTTACTCCCTCCTCCAAAACAAACAAGTCTTCACAAAAGCACTCTCTATGCATGCCTGGGAGAAGGACTTCAAAAGGGTCTATACTGACAAACAGTGGCTTACGGCGTTTAAGATAACGTACGTCTCTACAAAATGCGCTAACCTATGGGAGCTATACCAAAAAATTATGTTGCGCTGGTACCTCATTCCCTATAGGCTGTCTAAGTTTGCCTCGGGTGTGTCTCCCTCATGCTGGAGGCAATGCGGGGAAATAGGCACTCTATTTCATCTGCTGTGGGATTGTCCCAAAGTCATTCATTATTGGGTTGGTATATACGATCTTATTAAATGCATATTTCGGGTTCGATTGGACCCATCGCCGGGAATGGCATTACTTTCCCTGGGGATGGATCTAGTCCCTTTTTACCTGAGAAACCTACTATCCCACATCTTATTGGCGGCTAGGCTTGCATTGGTTAGGCATTGGAAGGACACATTAAGTCCAACACTCTCTGAAGTCAAACAAATAATTAATACACACGGCACGTATGAACAACTTTTCGCTCATAGTGTGGGTAAATACCCCTCCATTGCTAGTATATGGGAACCATGGAACCAATGGTATTCCTCCTCAACTTCATAGTACTTTATCCGACATGTCACCTGAAGTATCTGACTGCATTTACCTACTTTTACTTTTGTTTTCATATTGTTACTTTGTCTTTCATTTTGTTAGTTATCTTTGATCCCTTTGTTATCTGGATCTATTCTGTTACTAGGAGTCATGGACTCCCTATCTGATGCTATATTTCACTCTGTTACCATCTACATGCATAATTGTTCCCTGTCTGTTATGCAAAAAAACATAATAAATACTATTGAAATAAAACAGTCTTCTACAGGAAGAGTGACATGTTTGTCTAACTGTATCAATGCTGCGTCTACCAGGGGAGCGTTTTTCCAGGAGCTTCACTTCCCCTGCCTTGAAGGGGAGTAATCTGAAGGTTTTACTTGACAAGAAGTTTCAATGTCTACTTCTCCCACAATGACATCCTTTAACTCTAACAGAGAGGAAAAATGGAGCACTTCTTTCCCCAGATGTTTAAGGAAATTAATTTGTTTAGCCGCAGGATTGGAAGTGTCTTCCTACTTTTATCCACTTCAAATAGTGGTGAAACCAGTGGCGGCCCGTCCATAGGGGGCGCCCGGGTGCCACCCCCCCCCCCTCCTGTAGTCACAACAAAAAAACAAAAACAATAAAAAAAGTTTTTTTAATACTGCCCCTTTAAAAAGAAAATGCAAAAAAATTTGCTTTTGCTACAGTAAATGCACTATGTGGCGCCAGCCACATGCATTATGGGAAGCGCCACGTCAATGCAATTATGAGATTGCAGACGCGGCGCTTCATTTGCGGGCTTTTATCCCGCCTTGTGGTGCTTTCGGAAGTGCCACAGCTTCTGCCTGGCGCTCGTAGTATCTATTACTACGGCCGGGCAGTTTGATTGATATCTGTTACATCATGATGTCACTTCCTGTTTTCTCTCTGAGAGAGAGAAGACAGGAAGTATGAGGACGGAGCGGACCAGTGGAAGAAGACACAAGGAGCCTGGAGGACAACACACCACAGCTGAGCTAAGTGATCTATTTCTCTTGTGTTCGGCGGCACCCGCCACCCCCCGCTTATTAACTGTAATGTAAGCCTGCATTTGATGGGAGACAGGCTGCATTTGATGAGGGACAGGCTGCATTTGATGAGGGACAGGATGCATTTGATGAGGGACAGGCTGCATTTGATGGGGGGACAAGCTGCATTTGATGGGGGGACAGGCTTAATTTTAAAGGGGGGACAGGCTGAATTTGATAGGGGGACAGGCTGCATTTGATGGGGGACAGGCTGCATTTGATGAGGGACAGGCTGCATTTGATGGGGGGACAGGCTGAATTTGATGAGCCTGGAGGACAACACACCACAGCTGAGCTAAGTGATCTATTTCTCTTGTGTTCGGCGGCACCCGCCACCCCCCGCTTATTAACTGTAATGTAAGCCTGCATTTGATGGGGGACAGGCTGCATTTGATGACTGACAGGCTGCATTTGATGAGGGACAGGATGCATTTGATGAGGGACAGGCTGCATTTGATGGGGGGACAAGCTGCATTTGATGGGGGGACAGGCTTCATTTTAAAGGGGGGACAGGCTGAATTTGATAGGGGGACAGGCTGCATTTGATGGGGGACAGGCTGCATTTGATGAGGGACAGGCTGCATTTGATGGGGGGACAGGCTGAATTTGATGAGCCTGGAGGACAACACACCACAGCTGAGCTAAGTGATCTATTTCTCTTGTGTTCGGCGGCACCCGCCACCCCCCGCTTATTAACTGTAATGTAAGCCTGCATTTGATGGGGGACAGGCTGCATTTGATGACTGACAGGCTGCATTTGATGAGGGACAGGATGCATTTGATGAGGGACAGGCTGCATTTGATGGGGGGACAAGCTGCATTTGATGGGGGGACAGGCTTCATTTTAAAGGGGGGACAGGCTGAATTTGATAGGGGGACAGGCTGCATTTGATGGGGGACAGGCTGCATTTGATGAGGGACAGGCTGCATTTGATGGGGGGACAGGCTGAATTTGATGGGGGGACAGGCTGCATTTGATGAGGGACAGGCAAAAGGTAAGCTGTAGAGTCAAACGCCGCTCAGTGCTTTGCGATCTCCTCAGTTAGACAGATCTCCCATCGATCGCGTCACTAGGCTCCTCCCCGCACAGGGGAGGAGCCTAGTGGCGCGATCGACGGGAGATCCATCTAACTGAGGAGATCGCAAAGCACTGAGCGGCGTTTGACTCTACAGCTGAGCTTTTGTTGATCGAGTGTATCCTGTATTGCCCTGAAGGAATAGGAGATCCAGGGGGTGAAGTCTCCATGCACTGAACATTCCATAATACAGGATTGTTTGCCGTTTTTTCCTTTCAGTGATTGTGCAGGTTGCTGTTTTTTCCATGAAGGTTTCATGCTGATTTCAAAAGGGACTGTTTTTTTGCTTTGCACCCTATAGCACTTCACTGGTTTTCATCCTCATGTATTAACTCATTGTTTGTTTGATGTTAATTTGCACCTTTGATGCCCCATTTATTTATTTGGGGATCTCATATGCACTATTGTACTTATAGGAATAAGTTAATATTAGCGCAACACCTATATTTATTTATCACTTTTGGTTTTGTACACCTTTCTGTGTTTGCAGCTGTATTATTTAGTTATTTGTTGTTTATATTTTTCTTGTGGAAATAGAAATAGTAGCGCTGTAGTACCACACACATTACATGAAACTAACTACACGTTGCCACTTCAAGTATTAGAAGCAAAAATCCAAGTGCTGTCAGTAAAAGGCCTACTGTAGATGACCAGGTTATTACGCACATATCAGACTTATACAACGGTCCTCTACTTAAAACCACAGAACAAATTATGACCCAATACCAAGTGCCGAGCAACATGCTGTTCACATGCTTACGAATAACCCACTTTCTACAATGGCAGGCAAGCCCACAGATAAGTTTACCCCCCAAAGCTTGGCAATTTATCTCAACTACCAAACTAGAAAGGAAAGGAATATCACTTTTCTATAATCCTATAGGTAACAAGCTTACATTCAGGAAAACCGTAGCAATGGGCATCACATTCTCAGACGACCAATGGCAACACACCTTCAGGGAAATGCACAAAGATTCACACTGTGTTAAGCACTGGGAGCTGGCAATAAAAATGGCAAACAGGTGCCACTACACCCCCTATAGAATGGCAAACTATTCCCCAGGATCATCAACACAATGCTGGAGGGACTGTGGACAAATAGGAAACCTATTACCCATGCTCTGGCACTGCCCAAATGTTAGAAGCCTTTGGAACCAAAAATTCCAACTAATACCCTCTATAACAGAAGTATTAACCCCTCTAACACCGGCTCTAGCGATCTTGCATTTAGGTATAGAGAAATTTCCATCTAACCTCAGGCGCATGTTCTTTTAGAATCACAAACACTGATTATTTGTATCTTTTAGAATCACAAACACTGATTCTTTGTAACTGGAAAACCAAAATGTCCATAAACGTAAATCCACTGCACAGAGCAGGTAAATATAACATGTTTGTTATTTTTAAACAAGACTTTGCAATCACTTTAGATATTATAGCAGACTTATACTCTGAGTTTGGGTCTGCTTTAATACATTTTTTAAGATTTTTTACAAAGTTCCAAATAGAGCATTCAGTAATATTCTTGGTACAGACTCCATAGCAAAAGACACAAAATAAGAATATTTTATATTCAAAGCTCACCTATCATTTTCTGAAACCAATTTACTGATTGCTGTTTATTGTCTAAGTTATTAACAATGATCTTCATCATGCTATTATACATTTCTATGATTAATCAAGTACTATTAATGTTAATTATTTATAATTCCTTTTGCTGTGCACTGCCTTGAAGTCCAGTTAGGCTTTGAAGTGGTTACCAGGCAACACTATAGAAAGACTATGGTGTTAAAAAATAAACCCAAGAAAATTTTGTGTAAGAGGCTGGATTTATACAATCCAAAAATCTTTGATTTATAACATACTTTGAAAAATTATATATTCACTTTACTGGTATATTTTGCAGGTTGCAGGTATATACAATCTGCTGCTTCTAAGTACGGGGAGTCTAGCCACATATGGGACCCTGAAAACCAAGCACCGCCTTCAGGATTTCTAAGGGCGTAAATTTTGGATTTCACTCCTCACTACCTATCACAGTTTTGAAGGCCATAAAATGCCAAGATAACACAACCCCTCCCCCCCAAAAAAAATTACCCCATTTTGGAAAGTAGACACCCAAAGCTATTTGCAGAGAAGAATTTTGAGTCCATGGAATATTTTATATTTTGCCACAAGTTGCTGGAAAATTACAAACTTTTTTATTTTTGCACAAAGTTGCCACTAAATGATATATATTGATTTTACTCCTCACTACCTATCACAGTTACGGAGGTCCTGAAATGTCCAGATAGCACAACCCCCCCCAAAAGATCCCATTTTGGAAAGTAGACACTCAAAGGTATTTGCTGAAAGGCATGGTGAGTATTTTGCAGCTCTCATTTGTTTTTGAAAATGAAGAAATAAAATAAAAAAATTATTGTTTTTTCTTTTTTCAATTTTCAAAACGTTGTGACAAAAAGCGAGATCTGCAAAATACTCAATCACTTGGGACACGTAATTTGGGGGGGTGTTTGAACTGTCCTGGCATTTTATGCACACCATTTAGAAGCCTATGTCACACATCACCAACTCTTCTAACCACTTGAAGACAAAGGGGGTTATTTACAAAAGGCAAATCCACTTTGCACTACAAGTGCACTGCAAGTGCACTTGGAAGTGCAGTCGCTGTAGACCGGAGGGAGACATGCAAGGAAAATAACATGATTGGATGATAAAATCAGCAGAGCTTCCACTCTATTCAGATCTACCCCTCAGATTTACAGCGACTACACTTCCAAGTGCATTTGCACTGTACAATTTATGTACAAACCTTTATGTACAAATCCCTCCAGATCCCCCCTCTGCACACATCCCCCTAGATCTCCTTTCTGTACAAATCCCTCCATATCCCCCCTTTGCACACATCCCCTAGATCTCCTTTCTGTACACAGCCCTCCAGATCCCCCCCTCTGCACACATCCCCCAGCTCTACTTTCTGTACAAATCCACCCCAGAGATCCCCCCCTCTGCACACATCCCCCAGCTCTCCTTTCTGTACAAATCCACCCCAGATCTCCTCTCTGCACACATCCCCCCAGCTCTTCTCTCTGCTAACCCCCCTCACTGTTTCCTCTCTCAGCACTTATTCCCCCCTCCCCCACACCTTTACAGTGCACTCCTCTCTGCATAACCTCAGGATTTGCCGAGGAAAACGGTCGTGTATACGTTTTTCATCGAGGAAACTGTCGAGGAACTCGACAAGGAAAAAAGAGAACAAGTTCTCTTTTTCCTCGACGGGAGTCTAGATTTCCTCGTTGTGTTCCTCGTCGGGCTGGTTTTCGACAAGAAACGCGAGCGTGTGTATGCTAAGAAACCCGCGCATGCTCAGAATAAAGTATGAGATGGGAGTGCACCTTCGGTAAAAGTAGCGTTTGTAATGGAGATAACACATTTTTTATGCTGTAACAGACCAAACTTTTACTTAACACGCAGTAACATGAGATTAGCAAAAGAAGCCCCAAGGGTTGTGCCAGTGGAATCGAACTTCCCTTGCCATTGTATGTGTTGTACATCACCGCATTTGAGAACGAGGAGATTTTGTCTTGACCGTGTGTACGCAAAGCAAGCTTGTCGAGTTCCTCGACAATGGAAAAGGGGGGGTTTAATCCTGCGCTAATAATGAAATGATTGATGAAAAAAAGTATATTGAAAAAAAGTGGACAAAAGCTGCAACACAAATAACATGTGATAATCATGTGGAAACAAGTGGAAAAAAATGATATGTAGTTGCGCTAATAAATGGAATAAAATAATAAGTGTATCCTGTGGATTGATAAATGAAAACACCACTATATACCTAAATGTGAATAAACACAATACCTCACCACTAATGGAATGGAGTATAGAAACAATATATGTGAACATATAACCCCTATAGTGAATCACCCTATCATAGTGATTATAATTAACACAATGACAACCTCAAAAACTTAATACTAAAGTAAATTAATCACTAGCAGAACAAATATTTGGATCTGTGTCCAATGAGGACAAAAAAATGTGAGACAAAGTCCAGTAAAAATGAAAAGTTAGATGTATATATCCGAAATAGACATAGGCACAGGTGAGTGAATAAAATGAATCCTAGTTGCAGGGGCAAATGTCCAAATTCCACGAAAAGCCAGGTAGATGAAGGAGATGAAAGGCAAGGCTGCCGTACACCACCACCACCCTGAGATTTCCACCGAAGTGACACAGAATATTAAGGTACTCTTACCAGATTAATGGGACCTTAGGTGATAAGGTCACAAGCGCTTTTGCAGACACAAACCTCTGCACAGGTTATCAGGCAAGCTGAATCATTCGACCGCTCAGGGTCCCCTCACTCTGAGGACAGTAGCTGGGATATGGTCTCCTCCTCCCGTGGATAAACCGTGGATCGTGAATGCAATAGAGAAATGAGGGCAACAATGTGCATTACCTCTGATAAAATGGTGTATTTATTGTAAGGCTCATAGGGGGCATTACAAGCAAAAAACGATACAAGTTTAACCACTTGAGCCCCGCGCTATTGACAAAAGACGTCAACAGCGCGGTTCTCAGGTGCCAAGTGGACGTCTTTGGACGTCATTTGAAATGCATTACCCACGCGCGCCACTGGGGGGCGCGCGGCGGTTAACCACTGTGCCGCTGCATCGCTGGGGACCCGATGCGTGTACCTGGCGGCCACGATGTCCGCCGGGTACACGCGATCGTCGGGAACACAGCTGGTAACAGCAGGGACGTGGAGCTCTGTGTGTAAACACAGAGCTCAACGTGCTGTTAGAGGAGAGGAGACCGATCTGTGTCTCTTGTACATAGAGACACAGCATCGGTCACCTCCCCCAGTCACCCCCCTCCCCCCAAACAGTTAGAACACACCCAGGCTACACAGTTAACCCCTTCCTCACCCCCTAGTGTTAACCCCTTCCCTGCCAGTCACATTTATACAGTAATTAGTGCATTTTTATGGCACTGATCGCTGTATAAATGTGAATGGTCCCAAATTTGTGTCGAAAGTGTCCGATACGTCCGTCGCAATATTGCAGTCCCAATAAAAATCGCAGATCGCCGCCATTACTAGTAAAAAAAAAATAATGAAAAAAAATCATAATTCTGTTCCCCATTTTGTAGGCGCTATAACTTTTGCGCAAACCAGTCGCTTATTGCGATATTTTTTTTTTTTTACAAAAATACGTTGAAAAATACGTATCGGCCTTAGCTGAGAAAAAAAAATGTTTTTTTTAAAAAAAAATGGGAGATTTATTATAGCAACAAGTAAAAAAATATATATTTTTTTTAAATTGTCGCTCTTTTTTTGTTTAAAGCGCAAAAAATAAAAACCGCAGAGGTGATCAAATACCACCAAAATAAAGCTCTATTTGTGGGAAAAAAAGGACGTCAATTATGTTTGGGAGCCACATCGCACGACCGCGCAAATGTCAGTTAAAGCGACGCAGTGCCGGAAGCTGAAATTTCGCCTGGGAACGAAGGGGGTTTATGTGCCCAGTAAGCAAGTGGTTAAAAAGTTAAAAAGCCGGCATAAGCTTAAGATACGATCGCCCGTGCAATCGGGTCACATGGGAACATGGTGACGTCACTGCGTAGCACCGCCCTGACCAGTTTCGTCAGAGTTGACATTTTCAAAGGGCACGGGCGACACATAGAGGTCACCACTATTTGTACAGATGGAGATCAAACCAAGCCTCGTTTCCATTTATCACAAATAAGGAAGCTCAGGTTAAACCTCACTATGCACAAATCTATGGACGGCAGGCGGAACCAATCATAGCTCATCTCTGCTCGTCCCATCCAGTCAAAACAGATGACATTGCTGTTGGTTGAAGCTATTGGATACAAGTACATAATAGGAAACACTTTAAAATAGGGCCAGCGTTGTACCGATGATTTTACAGTTTGACATAAATGGCAATATTGAATATTACGGTTACAATATGGCAGAAAGACACAAAAACAGAACTCGAATTTGAGTGCAGCCCATATTTTAAAGGGGAACGAACAAATATGAAAAGAAGGTAGAAACCGGATGATACACTCGGATCTCATAGGATCACTATCATCTACGTAATACACATCCGGGGTTCAGATGACTGAAGACCCCTATATTGTAAACCTCCTAGTATGTATAGGTATAATAAATAAATTAGAATATAAAAATAAAAAATAAAAGATTAATATCAAAAATATTATTGACTAATCAATGTATATAAATATACATACCTATGAGAAAATATTTTTTAATGTATCCTCATAGGAATATGTTACTGAACAAAAAAAAAAATATAATGGGGTTGAAAAAATATGTATAAATACTTGAAAAGAGGAAAAATTGCCCCTGTAGATGATAGTAGAGAAAAACAACTATTTGGTATTAGATATCAAAACCACAACGGAAAAAACAGTTTGGGCCGGGCCGGCATATCTCGAACAAAATCGCATACATGCCCCACACAAACCAGAGTTCCGTTGTACAGTTCAAATCACATCAAGAATTGTCAATAAAAGCATTGATTTCAATATCAATGTTTAGGCCCAGTGGTTTTAAACATTTGACCCTGTAAATCCAACTCATTTTGAGTTTGGAGATCGCTCTTTTTTTGGAGCCACCTCTCCAATGACACTATGCGTCGCTCGTGCCCTTTGAAAACGTCAACTCTGATGAAACTGGTCAGGGCGGTGCCACGCAGTGACGTCACCACGTTCCCATGTGACCCGATTGCACGGGCGATCATATTTTAAGCTTATGCCGGCTTTTTTACTTTTTAAACTTGTATCGTTTTTTGCCTGTAATGCCCCCTATGAGCCTTACAATAAATACACCATTTTATCAGAGGTAATGCACATTGTTGCCCTCATTTCTCTATTGCATTCACGATCCACGGTTTATCCACAGGAGGAGGAGACCATATCCCAGCTACTGTCCTCAGAGTGAGGGGACCCTGAGCGGTCGGATGATCCAGCTTGCTTGATAACCTGTGCAGAGGTTTGTGTCTGCAAATGCGTTTGTGACCTTATCACCTAAGGTCCCATTAATCTGGTAAGAGTACCTTAATATTCTGTGTCACTTTGGTGGAAATCTCAGTGTGGTGGTGGTGTACAGCAGCCTTGCCTTTCATATTCTTCATCTACCTGGCTTTTCGTGGAATTTGGACATTTTGCTACTGCAACTAGGATTCATTTTATTCACTCACCTGTGCCTATGTCTATTTCGGATATAAACATCTAACTCTTCACTTTAAATTTTTACTGGACTTTGGCTCACATTTCTTTGTCCTCATTGGACACAGATCCAAATATTTATTCTGCTAGTAATTTACTTTAGTATTATGTTTTTGAGGTTGTCATTGTAATAATTATAATCACTATGATAGGGTGAGTTCCTCGACAAGCCTAACAAGGAACTCGTCGAGGAAATTGATGCGTCTTTTCCGACGAGTTCCTCGGTCGTGTGTACAAGGCCTAACACTGTTGCCTGCCATCTTGATTAACATGTGTGCCACTTATCAGTAATAAGACAAACTTGTCACTTACTACTGCATGTAGTACCACAATGCTAGTATCCCTTTTTATACTTGTAAAATTAAAAGTCCAGGTTTGACTTCAGCGCCCCTTGTATATTAACACTATAAAAGACCATATTGGGAAAAAGTGACTTTTCATGCTGCATGGTGGATTTTGGTGGCAAAACAGATGACTCTCCCAGAGTGGGTTTCAAGTTTCTCTACAGCAGGGGTCTCAAACTGGCGGCCCTCCAGCTGTTGCAAAACTACAAGTCCCATAATGCCTCTGCCTGTGGGAGTCATGCTTGTAACTGTCAGCCTTGCAATGCCTCTTGAAACTTGTAGTTTCACAACAGCTGGAGGACCGCCAGTTTGAGACCCCTGCTCTACAGTATATCAAGCTAACATCAGGATTATACGTTTCAGGCCTATGAGTCAGAGAAATAAAAAACAATACTGTTAATACAAAAAGTCATAATAAATCAATACAGCATACAGTGTATATGTATGTGTATATATATATATATATATATATATATATATATATATATATATATATATATATATATATATATATATATATATATATATATATATATATATATATATATATATATATATATGTGTGTGTGTGTATAGTACAGGCTAAAAGTTTGGGCACACCTTCTCATTCAAAGAGTTTTCTTTATTTTTATGACTATGAAAATTGTAGATTCACACTGAAGGCATCAAAACTATGAATTAACACATGTGGAATTATACATAACAAAAAAGTGTGAAACAACTGAAAATACATTTCATATTCATAGTAAGTAAGCAGTTAATCATACACTAAGTTCCGCAAACTGAGGAGACAAAAAGTATATTGCTCTTATAATAGCCATGTAATTATATTATTATTATTATTTTTAAAGATCCTGCCTTTCTAAATATGATTTTTGGGGAAACGTGGAAATGCTGATCTAAGGTTGGATAATTTTTCAGCAAATACCAGTGTTTTGATACAATACATCTAATATCTACATGTCTGATTTACTAAAAGTTTGCGCAACGGCCGTTTCGGCCAATGCAGCGCTATTCTGGATTTACTATGATGCCGAATGCGCCCAGGAGGGGGCGCACAGTGCCTAGCGCATGGCATCTAGAAATGTAAATAAAAAGAATTTGGGAGTGAGTTTATTATGGGGGGGATGTGGGATGATGTGGGGAAGTGTAGTGACATGTGTTGTGTAACATATACGGCCTGAATGGAAAGTAAAAGTGACTTCTGTAAAAAAACAGCTGCTGTGCCTGCTAGTACATTTAAAACTGTTTATTTGTGTTTATTTGCGTGAGCCGCATTTTCGGCCATTCAGGTGTGCCTCTTCACTACGCCGGCAAAATCTTAGTAAATATTATTTGGCATAGCTGCCTTTGCATGGGTTGAAGAGGCGCACCTGAATGGCCAAATCTTTTTTAGGTTACGCTGACCATGAAGGGAAACTCTGCGCCAAATTTTAAATAAAAAACCGACGTGGGTTCCCCTTCAGGAGCATACCAGGCCCTTAGGTCTGGTATGGATTTTAAGGGGGAACTCCTACGCCGAAAAAAACAACGTGGGGGTTCCCCCAAAATCCATACCAGACCCTTATCCGAGCACGCCACCTGGCCGGTCAGGAATGGGGGTGGGGACGAGCGAGCACCCCCCTCCCCTGAACCGTACCAGGCCACATGTCCTTAACATGGGGGGGTGGGTGCTTGATGGGGGCATGATGGGAATGTGATGTAACAAGGGGTGGTGTCACAGGGTGGCATCACCTGGTGACCACGCCCCATGCCTATATAAGTTATTGCGCAACGTGCACACGGCATTACAGCGGGAAAGCTCATCGTGTCAACATCGCTAGAAGAGAAGAGGGAACAAGACAGCTGAGAAGACCGGCCCCCGCGGTGGAGCCCGGCAGAAGAGAGAACAGAGAAGATGGCGAAGAAGTCCAGGAGCAATGATTTTAATAATGCTTAACCACTTCCATACCGTAGGATGTCATATGACGTCCTGGACTTCAGTGAGGGATATCTGAATGATGGGTGCAGCTACAGGCATCATTCAGATATCCTTTGTTACAGACAGCGATTGTTCGCACCGTAAGAACGATCATAGCGGCGGTTCCGCCGCTTAATCGTTCTTACAGGCGGCGGGACTGGACATCCCCCCTCCCGCCACCATCCGGTGCCTTTCTGGGCTCTCCCGTGCAATCAGAGGCCAGGAGAACTAATCGTCCACCGCCGAATGAAGAGCATAGAGATTTAAAAACATAAACATAAACAAAGCCGCAATAGCGGCTGAAAGCATGAGATCAGTGAATTTTTTTCCCGATCTCATGCTTTCCAGCCTGGAGGACAGATGTGGGGTCTTATTGACCCCGCCTCTCTCCATAAAGAGGACCTGTCACACACTATTGCTATTACAAGGGATGTTTACATTCCTTGTAACAGGAATAAAAGTGATAAAAAAAATAGGGAAAAAAAAGTGCAAAACGAAAAAAAATGACGTAAACAAATTAAAAAATTTATAAGGTCCCTGTTCCTAGTAGTTCGCACTCAGAAGCGAACGCGCATGTAAGTCCCGCCCACATATGTAAACGCTGTTCAAACCACACCTGTGAGGTATTGACGCGTGCGTTAGAGCGTGAGCAATAATTCTAGCATGAGACCTCCTCTGTAACTCTAAACTGGTAACCTGTAAAAAAATTCAAGCGTCGCCTATGGAGATTTTTAAGTCCCAAAGTTTGGCGCCATCCATGAGTGTGTGCAATAGTAAAGCGTGACAAGTCAGGTATCTATTTACTCGGTGTAACATCATCTTTCACATTATCCCCAAAAAATGGGCTAACTTTACTGTTTTGTTATTTTTTAATTCATGAAATCGTTTTTTTCCCCCCCAAAAAAACGTTTGAAAAATTATTACGCAAATACCGTTAGAGATAAAAAGTTTTAATGACCGCCACTTTATTCCCTATGGTGTCTGCTAAAAATAGTGTCAAAAATAAAAAAAAGACAATAGCCCGTTTTTGACAATTCCTTTATTAATGTCTTCTTTCCGCGCTTCTTCTCCCATCTTCTTCCATCTTCTTCTTTTCTGCATTCGGGTTTCTTCCTCCATCTTGTTCTTCCTCTGCTTCTTCCTTCAGTCTTCTCATCGGCATCTTGCACAGGCTTCTTCTTCCCCACTTGATTCTCCGGATGACCCGCTTCCAATTGAAGTTCCCGCTGTGTGACGCTTCTGTTCTTATGACAGTTCTTTTTTTCACTGAGGACGCAGCGTCATCCGGTGACCCCGCCCCCTCTGACGCACATGTACTTCACAGGGACTTCCCTATGGCTTTCCCTGTGGTGTCAGAGGGGAGCGGGGTCACCGGGTGACGCCGCGTCCTCAGTTATAAAATAACTGTCATAAGAGCAGAAGCGTCACACGGCGGGAACTTCAAATGGAAGCGGGTCATCCGGAGAACCAAGCGGGGAAGAAGAAGCCGGTGCAAGATGCGGACGAGAAGACAGATGGAAGAAGCAGAGGAAGAACAAGATGGAGGAAGAAACCTGAATACAGAAAAAAAGAAGCCGGTGCAAGATGCTGACGAGATAGACCGAAGGAAGAAGCAGAGGAAGAACAAGATGGAGGAAAAAACCCGAATGCAGAAAAGAAGAAGATGGGAGAAGAAGAGTGGAAAGAAGACATTAATAAAGGAATTGTCAAAAACCGGCTATTGCCTTTTTTTTTTACACTTTTTTTGTGAAATGGTAGAGGTACAATGTACTCCATTACCATTTCACACAGGGGGGGCGGGATATGGGGGTCCCCTTTGTTAAAGGCGTCTTCCAGATTCCGATAAGCCCCCCGCCCGCAGACCCCCACAACCACCGGGCAAGGGTTGTGGGGATGAGGCCCTTGTCCCCATCAACATGGGGACAAGGTGCTTTGGGGGGGACCCCAAAGCATCCTCCCCATGTTGAGGGCATGTGGCCTGGTACGGTTCAGGAGGGGGGGCGCTCTCTCGTCCCCCTCAATTTTCCTGTGGCCGGCCAGGTTGCGTGCTCGGATTAGTGGTCTGGTGTGAATTTTTGGGGGAACTCCACGCCATGTTTTTTATTTGGGGTGGAGTTCCCCTTAAAATCCATACCAGACCTGAAGGGCCTGGTATGGATATTTGGGGGGAACCCCACGTCATCTTTTTTTAATTTGACGATGGGGTTCCACTTAATATCCATACCAGAATTGAAGGGCCTAGTAATTGAATTTGGGGGAACCCCCACGCTTTTTTTTTTATTTATTAGGAATGACTGTTCTCTGTATTGCCGGGAGCCGACAATTCATTATAGCCGCAAGTGATTTTAAATGACTTGTTTTCCTTCAGAATGACATTTTGTGCAGGGACAGTTCTAACCACGGGAAACATGCGCTAATTTACAGGCATACTATACACCCCCCCAGGTACGAAATTAAAGGAATATTTTACTTTTATTGTTTCACTTTAAGCATTATTAAAATCACTGCTCCCGAAAAAAACGGTTGTTTTTAAAAATTGCATTGATACATGTCCCCTGGGGCAGGACTCCAAACACTTTTTATGACAAAAAAATGCATATTAACCTTTAAAATGAACACTTTTGATTTCTCCCAGACTTCTAAAGGGAGTTTGGTGGCTTATACGGTTTACATATTTATTACTGCATTGCGCCCGCTGCTGCGCCGGTTCACACGCTCAATTAATGATTTATCTGGTGCACCAATTGAGCCATGAACCGGCGCAGCACATTGTTTATAGTAAATTAGCCACGTTGTGTTCTTCCTCAGTTTTCAGTCTCATTTCACCACACAGCTATCCAATTGTTTGGCTCTCAATACAAGTGTCCTGCTACATCTGCAAAATGTGAGGGCAACAGGGTACCATTCAATTTTTACACCATTAAATATAAAGACATAAAAATACAGACCAGGGAAAATTATCCAGCTCCATCACATTTCTAAACAGATTTTTTTTACATGTTTAGTTCTGTTATGAGATCTTGCCGCACTGATTAATTTTATTATATCACACTGTAGCACATATTGCAGTTGGTTCTCAGCAGGGTCATTATAGCTAGCCAAAGCAATTTGTGTGGTAAATAAAAACAATCTCTCAACACCTGGGCATAACCAATGCATTTACAAATAATTATGCACACAGATTAGTTTGTGATGGTTATATTTAAACTTCAATAATTTTAATATCATGAATAAAATCATGTTCTAGTATATATGGTATGTATATACTATATATATATATATATATATATATATATATATATATATATATATATATATATATATATATATATATATATATATATATATATATATATATATATATATATATATATATATATATATATATATATATATATATATATATATATATATAAAAACAACTAAAAAACTCACACCTAAATTGATACTCAATGGGTTTTATTTACTAAAACTGGAGAGAGCAAAATCTTGTGCAGCTTTGATAGTAATTTCTCAAAGTTTTTATTGAACAAGCTAGAGTGGGAAGCTAATCAGTTGCCATGCACAGATGCACCAGATTTTGCACTCTCCACTTTCAGTAAAATAACCCCAATGTATATATGTTAGAATAGAAATATGGGAACTGCTTTGTTGCTAACTTGTTTTGGAAGGTTAAAAAGATCACATGCTGTTAGTTTTTTTAAATTGTATTGCCAACTATAGAAAAAAATGCACTTTACTGCAGCTTGCTAGTCCTCAGGGGCATGCCTTTTTAGGCTTTTTTATTTTATTTTAAACTGATGATCCTGCAATTAACACACTTCCTCTCCTACGATGACACTGCACACTCACCACACGGTATCTATGGTGGAACAGTGTTGTAACCTTAGAACAGGACTACAAAAGATCTTCCTCTTTTCTCATCAACTTAACCACTTTCTGCCCATAGAATGTAAACGACTGCAAAGTGGCACTGCTGCACTGGATCATGTACCTAGTACGTGATCAGACACTTCCAGGTTTGGGTAGCGCAAGTGCGCTGCCTGCAGCCCGCTTCTGCTGTGTATAATCGTTATTTTATTTTCTTTATTTTTCTTTTCTTTATTATCTCTATATTGATTATACACAGCGGGAGCTGATCTGCAGGTGCCATGAACTCGATGTCCGTGGGCACCTGCCGATCATCCAGCAAAGGGGCAGAACAGTGGTCTGCCTATGTAAACAAGGCAGGTCACCGTTCTGTCAGTGGGTAAGGCATGGATCCTGTGTTCCTGCAAAGCAAGGAAAATGAATCCATTCATTCCCTTAGTAAAAGCACCTCCCACAGTACATTTAAACACTGGTCAGGCACACAGTTTACCCTTTGATTGCCCCAAATGTTTACCCCCTCCCAGCCAGTGTCATTAGTACAGTGACAGTGCATATTTTTAGCACTGATCACTGTATTAGTGTCACTGGTCCCCAAAAAGTGTCAAAATATCAGTTAGTGTCCGACTGTCTTTTTTTTTTTTAACCAAAAATATGTAGCAGAATACATATTGGTCTAAATTGATGAAATTGGATTTTTTCAATTTATTTATTGGATAGGTTTTATAGCAGTAAGTACAAACTATTGTTTTGTTTTTTTCAAAATTGTCTGTCTTTTTTTGTTTAAAGCGCAAAAAATAAAAACAGCGGAGGTGATCAAATACCACCAAAAGAAATCTCTTGTGGGAAAAAAAGGACATCAATTTGTTTTGGGTACAGCGTTGCACAACAGCGCAATTGTCAGTTAAAGTAATGCAGTGCTGTATCGCGAAAAATAGTCATGAAGGGAGGGTAAATATTTCAGAGGTCAAGTGATTAAGTTTATGGGGAAAGGGGAAGTGAGTAGAAAAGTAATTTGTTAGAGTTTACACTTATCTATATGCTTATTTAAAAAATGATCCGCGTTCAGGCTCAAAAGACTCAATATACAAATATTAAGCTAACAAAGTGTAGCACTACGTGTATTAAATTAACTTAAAAATCCAATACACAGTGCTGTTTTTCGGAAATCAAGTGCAATGAAAAATATAAAAGATTCAATGCAAAATACACTGAGCAAAATTATAAACGCAACACTTTTGTCTTTTTTACCCCTATTTATCATGAGCTGAACGCAAATATCTATGACTTTTTCTATGTACACATATCCAGATGCTGATTAGACAGCATGATTATTGCACAGGTGTGTGTTAGGCTGGCCACAATAAAAGGTCACTCTAAAATGTGCAGTTTTACACAGCACAATGCCACAGATGTCACAAGTTTTGAGAAAGCGTGCAATTGGCATGCTGACTGCAGGAATGTTCACCAGAGTTTTTGCCGTTTAATTGAATGTCCATTTCTCTACCACAAGCGGTCTCCAAAAGCGTTTCAGAGAATTTGGCAGTACATCCAACCAGCCTCACAACCGCAGACCATATGCAACCACACCAGCCCAGGACCTACAGCAGGGGTGCCCAACCACATGTGGCCGCGGAGCCCTCCGATTTGGCCCGCGACCTCCTGCTCTGGAATGGTGGATTTGCCAAGCCCAGATCGTGGTTTGCCAACCTGCCATCCCAGAGTATCAGTGTTGTGAATGAATCCTGTGGTTGAGAAAGCAAGCGGCTGCAGATCAGAGCTGCATAAGCCAATGCTTTCTATATAGTGCCGACTCCTGTCACAGGTGGAGTGATACCAAATGCACTCCGCCTGGGACAGCAACAGCCAGCGATACCTGAATGACAGACTGTTATTAAAGGTAAGATTATTACTAAAATCACAGTGTATATATGGGCATCTCTGTTCTGCAGTGGTTACTGGGCTGCTTTCAAACTGACCTGCAGATGCAGTACAGAACACCTGCGGGTTACCTGCACTGAGCCATAGACTTCTGTTATTACCTGCGGGTTTGGTGCACCACACATGCATGATATAATAGACGTCTATGGCAAAGTGCAGCTAACCCGCATGAAAGCCACAGGTGCACTGCGCTCTACCCTTGGTGTGGGTAAACCTAAGGGCATCAGTGTGAAAACAGTCTTAGGCCCCTTTGATACGATTGGTCCAACCCAATCGGACCCTTCGTTCACCTCTATGGAGCATCAAATGTAAACAGACTCAAATCCGACCTGCTAAAAAAAACAGAAGGGGGGGTTCCGTCCCCTCTATCTGGGCAGATCATAGGGGGGGGCAATAGAGTAGAGTGGGCTGTGTCCATGTCTGCTCTACATATGCAGAGTGGACACGGACCTGTCATCCGCCTGCTCCACTCATTGTGGCCTGCAACCAGTTACCAAGTTGCTTAAGTGTCCCTTGCTCTTCAAAGGGTTGGGCACCTCTGACCTACAGTTTTTACTGTACAGGGCAGATGGCAGACAGCATGTGTGACTTTGTGTGGGTGAGTGGTTAGCTGATGTCAGCATTGTGGATTGAGTGGCCCATGGTGGAGGTGGGGTTATGGTATGGGCAGACGTATGCTATGGACAACGAACACAAGTGCATTTTATTGATAGCATTTTTAATTCACAGAGATCCTGTGACAAGATCCTGAGGCCCATTGTTGTGCCATTCATCCATGACCATCACCTCATGTTGCAGCATGATAATGCATTGCCTAATTTTGCAAGGAAGCTGAAAACATCCCAGTTATTGCTTGGCCAGCATACTCACCAGACCTGTCACCCATTGAGCATATTTGGGATGCTCTGGATCGGCGTATACGACAGCGTGTTCCAGTTCCTGCCAATATCCAGCAACTTTGCACAGCCATTGAAGAGCAATGGACCAACATTCCACAGGCCACAATCAACAACCTGATCAACTCTATGCGAAGGAGATGTTCTGCACTGCGTGAGGCAAATGGTGGTCACACCAGATACTGGCTGGTTTTCTGACCCCTCTGACCCCCCAATACAGTAAAAGTACACATTTTAGAGTGGCCTTTTTTTGTATCCAGCCTAAGGCACACCTGTAAGGTGGATGGATTATCTTGGCAAATGGTGTAGTGCTCACTAACACAGATATAGACAGATTTCTAAACAATGTTTGGGAGAAATAGGCCTTTTGTGTACATAGAAAAAAGTCGTAGATCTTTGCATTCCGCTCATGATAAATAGGGCCAAACACAAAAGCGTTGCGTTTATAATTTTGCTCCGTGTACATACATGGAACCATATATACCAAATCTGCATGCAGTAATCATGTACGTCTAAAGGGAAAATAAAGCCCATATATGAACTTGTGTAACAAGTGTCTATACCCTATACACACTCTATACAAACACAATTTCAAATCGATACTTCATAAAGTTGAAAATTATACAGTCTTGCATCTATCCCCTTGCTGGCCCCAGCAAAGAGATATCCAATTCACAGATAATATGCTGAACGCTGCACAATGTGTACAAACGGCTTACCAGATGGTTATGACCCTAAAATAAGGCGTTGTCATAAAGGATTTAAAAAACAAACATATTCCTCAATTAAGCCACACCTTAAGAGCTCATCCAGCCTCCTCACATCAAAAAGCCAAATGGAACCCAAAATATCCCCCCTTGATGGATTTGTTAGCAGTGTGCAGGCATGTGCCTACTTTTGGGATGCACACTATGGGGTTGACTTTGAAAGTGCAAAATCTGGTGCAGGTCTGCATCGAAACCAATCAGCTTCCAGGTTTTATTGTCAAAGTTTCATTGAACAATCTGAAGTTAGAAGCTGATTGGCTACTATGCACAACTGCACCACATTTAGCATTCTCCAATTTTAGTAAATCAACCCCTTTGTCTTGTTTTTGTACTGCACCGTGTTACGATAAAGTCTGTGTTAGTGCATTTTAGTGTAACATTCTGTCCAGGGATTTAGGAAAGGCTTAAGTCCACTCACTTCGGGACTTCTCTAGGACAGGCTTGCTTTAGTATCCAGAAAACAGTAATAGTAGATTTAAAAGTAATGTTAACCAAAGAAATACCTGCAAAAATATAAAACTGCACATAATATATTATAAAACAATGTTGCTCTCTATTCCAATATTTTACATTTACACTTAATACAAATACCATACAATTTTGTAGTTTAACAGACAGAGATTTTGTATTTATTACCATTTAAAATATTTTGATTGAAACATCACATATAATGCAGTGTTTTACTACAGGATGATCATCTATACTGCACTTATAGCACTCTGAACTGAACCATGAATCCAATTAACATAAGAAAGAATATATTGCAAAGAAGAATGTCAGTATAGGTAAAGTAAAATGAAATATGTATTGCAAGGGTCATCTAAAAAAAAACTAGAAGGTCACATTATGTGAATCTGTAACCTTTTGTTGGCCCTAGAATCTGTATCTTGGCTAACAGCCACATTGATTTTCCTAAATACCAGAAACACTAGCATAGAAAAAAGTAAATAGATCAGACTCCAGAGACAAGCAAGAAGAGGAATGGTCTGCCTCTCTGGCAGCATATGGGTCTTCAATAATAATAGAGGGTGAATATATGGTGTTGGTCTTAGCAACCCATCAGATTATAAATGCTGCAAAGCACATGAAAGTAAACATCTCATTAGAGTTGGATACACTAATGGCCCTATGTGTTAACATTTATTAAGTGCTCTTTCACACTTGTGTGCTTTTGGTACACTTTGATGCAGTTTTCAGCGCTGCTATAATGCATTTCATCTTCGGAGTATATTGTTTTGAATGATCCTTAGCTCACATTAGTGTGATGAGCTAATGCATGTTAAAAAAAATAGGTTAGCTGGCATTTTTTTTTCCATTAATGTGTATTTTCCATTGAAGTCAATCAAATGGAGTGCTTCAAGATGCATAGAAAGCATACAATTCACTCATGCATTTTGATGTATTTGGATGCACTTTGCAGATGCACTAGTTTTAATGATTCCTAAGTGAAACTGATTATTTTCCCCAACAAGTATGTTTTTAAACACCAACAGGATTTGGAAATGTCATAGTAATATAGGAAATTTTATATCAGCACTTTAGTGAATAAATCAGGAATATTAGGAAAATATTTTGTAAAGTCTAATGTACCTGCTTCTTCAGCAATGGATTTGTGATGAAAGAGAAGCCTAGTTTATTCATTTAGCCCCTACTCCTGCCATAGGCAAATTATAGCTTCAGGCACCAGGCAGTCACTTTTCTAGTGAAAGGAAGAAACAAAAATGACAAAAAAAAAGAATCACTTTTACAAAGCCTGGAAAACATGTACAAAATATTAACATTCAGAATTAAGGATTGGTCAATAATCTTAAGCGCAAAGGGATGAGCTTCAATCAGCAGATGATGACGTTAAAGCAACCTGACAAGTTAAAAAAAAAGTTGTATTTTAATTAAATTTGTCTCTATTTAACATCCTATTAAACCTTAGTTGACCCTAATCAGTCCTAATTAACTGCTTCTTCCTTCAAAAAAAAAAAAAAAAATCAGATAATTGTTTGTTTATTTATACTCTATTGATTGTTAATATTGAAACTTTTTTAAATTTATTGTTGTATTTATTTATTTTTAAGTGTAACATTAAAAATAGCACATCATTGAAAAAAAATAAGTATTTCAAATATTCATTATTTTTGTAAGTATTTGCAATGCATTGCACAACAATCATAATTTCAGTGTCATTTTAAATATAATACAATTTTAATTTTCATGCACAATAACCCATATTTTTTTCCAATTATTGCTGGTCAAAAATATATATATATATATATATATATTTTTTAGTTTAGTTTAGTTACTTTTTTGTCTAAGGATTGCATTAGAAAAGTATTTTTGTAAGAAAATATTATAAAAAGAAAGGTAATTGAATATAAATAACCTGATGCACAAAACCAATCAAATAAATGAATTCAGAGTGGCAGGCAAGCAAATTCGTCGACACAAATAAATAATAATAATAATGATATGTAGCGCTAACTCAATATAATTAAATAATTGTGTATATATCAATCAAACATAATTTTAACTTCAAATACATTTTCAGTGTAAAAAGTGCAGGTGCAATGAGTCCATCAAAATGCATAAGTGTATGTGCAAAACAGCAATAAAAAATATATTTCAGTTCTTGCTGTGTAGTCACAATCTCCTCCACCATCATCTGTAATCCACCACAAATGTGCCCTATCCTCTCAGCTCAAGGAAAAACCCTAATAGGTTTAATGGCGCTTCAGGTAAATAGAATCTAATTCCAAATCTTCTTGGAGTGTCAGATAACGTTGTGGTATATGGTAATGGGGGTGAATAGGAACAAACAATATACTCTCTATAAGTAAATATATCCATCTTAGGCTCCTCCACTCTCCTCCATTTACAAACTCATAGAAGATAAAGGAAATCTCCATAGTGTAGTATTTCAATAAAATCACATGTATTTAACAGTAGCAAGTTACATATAATATCAGAGTAGTCAGCATCGATCTAATCAGGGACTTCCGGCCTCGGCCACAACTCAAAGTAAGACCTCACCCGACTCCTTTCTGACATGTGACTTTCTCAAGGGTTTGCCCTGGGGGACATGTATCTATTCAAAAATTTTTTTTAAAGTAAGCGCCCCCTCCTGAACCATACCGGAATACATGCCCTCAACATGGGAGGGTGCTTTGGGGAAGGGAGGGCTGGGCAGTGGTTGTGGGAGTCAGCGGGCAGGGGGCTTATTGGAATCTGAAAGCCTCCTTTAACAAGAGGGCCTTCGGATCCCACCTTTTTTTATTAAAAAAATAAAAAACAATGTCCCCCGATTTAGATCCATCATCAATAACGATGCCCGCTACACCGCTGGACTCCAATAAAAGAAAAAACGCTCCACCCATGACGAAAGCTAACCACCAACTGCCTGCTCAGTCATGTGATAGTTTTTAAATAGGTAAGGGATAGTGATGGATGAACATCCGACGGGATGTCCAACGTTACAAACTTTTGCAAATGTCTGCAAATCGCAATTTTCGTGGACTTTAATGGCAGGCGAATATTAAAAACCTGCAGGTAATATTTGCAGCCACAAAATACTTACTAGCTGTGCACAAATAGTCGCACAACATGGACACTGACCTACAGGGCCGGTGCAAGGATTTTTGCGAACCCAGGCGCCCCCCCCCCCCACAACGCACGGACACGCAGCAGTCGTCAATAAATGATTTCCCTCCACAGGTTTTCAGTGAATCAAAACCTCTGTATATGTACTTTGTAGAATGAGGGGGTATAGGTGCTAAATGAGGGGGTATATTAGTGCTAAGTTAATGGGGCATTGGTGCTAAATGGGGGGGGGGGCAATGTGCTAATTTCTAACTAACTTGGGGGAGAGTTGGAACCTTGGTGCTAAGTGGGGGGAGGGGGCATTGGTGCTAAGTGGGGGGATGTTTGGGACAATTGGGGAGAGAGGGGCTACTTGGGATAAGTGGGGGATATTTGGGATACATGAGAGGAGAGGATAAACATTTGGATTACGTGGGAGGAGAGGGGGGGGGACATTTGGGATAAGTGTCGGGACAGGAGGGACATTGGGGATAAGTGAAAGGAGAGTGGGGGGAGAGGCATTAGAGATAAGTGGGGGGACATTGGAGGGACAATGGGGTGACATGGGGAACATTGAGGACATTAAGTGGGGGAGACGTTGATGCTCTGTGTATGTACATCCGTTTCACATACCACAGTTCACTTGGATAGGCAGCCGTAAATCCGATTCCCTGGAGATGTAATTTCATTACATGCGGGGACTGGGTAGAGCTGGCACCGCAGTGCCAGTGCCAGAGTGGCTGCCACAACGTAGGGGAAACGTAGGGGAAATCATCCAATCCAGAGAGGAGGAAGAGAAGACGGCGGCGGTTCACACAGCAAGGCGGAGGCGGGAGTCCCGGAGCAATCCAGCCCTGCCACCGCATGTGACCTCCGTTCGTCCAATCACTGGGCCCACTAAATGGAGCCTGGTGGCCGGAGCCCAGAGCACAGCCAGTGACACTGTCCATACACAGCAGTTAGGATATGGACGGATTGTCACGCAGCGGCAGCCCTGAGCCCAGCCCACCACAGACACACACACTACGACTGTCCCGGCGGTGACCTGCTCAGTTTTCCGCCCTGTTTCCCTTGTGGCGCTGGCACCGTAAGGCAAGTGCCCAACTTGCCTTGCACTAGCGCCAGCCCTGCTGACCTACCAGAAGTATTAACCTCCCTGGCGGTATGATTAATTCAGATTTTAGGTGCTGAAAGTGGTACCATTATTTTGCATGAAAATTTGGCGTTTTATATTGTAGGCATGTAATTCTTAGAAATAAGTCACTTAAATCTGTTCAAACAAGAGTCTAATAGACATCCCGGGTATAATAAAATTTGAAACACAAAATCATAAATTATAATATAATAAATAAATATAAATAATTATAACAAATAATATAATAATAATAAAAATGATTACTTTACATTTTTTGACAAATTTCCCCACAAATCACTATCGCTCATTTCTGCAAGTGATTCTAATTAATTATCGCTGTTTTTTAGCTGGTCTAAAACCACTTTTGACATAAAGGGACACTTTTTGCTTGCTTTGGACAATCTCCAGTTTCCAGGCAGAAAGAAATGTTTTTATTACATAAAAGTGCATGTAGGACACTGGGCAGACCACTAGGGACAAAGGGGGTGTGTATTTTTTTCATACAGTACTGTGATCTATAAGATTACAGTATACTGTATGTATTGTGTTTATTTACCTTTTTAAATTTGGCGCCAATCTCCACCCCCGTGCGTCGTAACGTCGCAGGGAACGGAGCTCGTCGGGCACTCGGCACTGTGAATCGAGCGAGGAGGACACCGCTCGATCACACAGTGGGGAGGCATCGCAGGATCCAGGGACAAGGTAAGTAACTTGTGCCTGTGGACACTGCGAGGCAATCTTGAGTCTGGCTCAGGGTTGCCGCTTTTGGTCCTGAAATTCCACCCCGAGCCAGAATCGGGAATACCGCCAGGGGGGTTAAGTGAAAAAACAGATACATAATTAAGTGCCGGCCATTACAAGCCCCAAAAATTAGCCGACAGGCATTAACCTGACAGCAAACAACCTTGTATTCTGTGGCTGGAGGTACATTAAGCTATTCACCAGATACAGAAGTAAGTGTCGGCCATTACAGGCCCCAAAAATTGGCCCACAGGCGTTCACCTGACAGCAAACAACCTTGTATTCTGTGGCTGGTGGTACATTAGGCATTGTAACAGCACTACATACAAAAATAAATAAGCGCGCAACCCCAATCTTTAAAAATTGTGCAATCACAACGGAGTAAATAACAATGTATCAAACAATAAATTAATAAAAAAACGGGTGTGTTGAAAAAATACCCTAGACCAGGTGAACAAAAATATTAAACCCAAACGAATAAACAATATATATGGATAATTGAAACATCAAAGTCTTCAAAAAAAAAATATATATATATCAAAATCTTGACCAAAATATTGACCACCAGATATTTCCAGGAAAAAGTTCATTAATCACTGCAGACTTTAACCCAACATCTTGAAGAAACTTGCATCCTTATATTCAATTGAAGAAATAAAAATACTGACTCTTACCAAATCGTTGGACCCCGGTTTTAAGGAGGTCAGATGAGCTTGTGCATCAGACTGCCGGCCCCAGTGTAAAATCACTTATCTTGGGGGGGGGGGGTGATTCTATCTTGCAAGAAGGAAGAGAAAAGACTTCAGCTGTCTTTCCAGGCCGTATGACACAGAGAGGAAGCAGTCAGATTTCAGTTTTCAGCTTTCAAGCAAGATAGAAGCACCCCTCCCCAAGATAAGTGATTTTACACTGGGGCCGGCAGTCTGATGCACAAGCTCATCTGACCTCCTTAAAACCGGGGTCCAACGATTTGGTAAGAGTTAGTATTTTTATTTCTTCAATTAAATATAAGGATGCAAGTTTCTTCAAGATGTTGGGGTAAAGTCTGCAGCAATTAATGAACTTTTTCCTGGAAATATCTGGTGGTCAAGATTTTGGTCAAGATTTTGATATATATATATTTTTTGAGGACTTTGATGTTTCAATTATCCATATATGTTGTTTATTCGTTTGGGTTTAATATATTTTTTCAACACACCCATTTTTTAAATTAATTTATGGTTTGATACATTGTTATTCACTCCGTTGTGATTGCACAATTTTTAAAGATTGGGGTTGCGCGCTTATTTCTTTTTGTATGTATGTCTTTGAAGTTTAAGTATTTGAGCTTTTAATAGGCAGCAGCATCCCCCTTTTATATTTGCATTCATTTTTTCACTCATATTTTTTACATCTTTTTTTTACATCATATATCAATATTTTTTTCACTTGTGAGTGGGTTTAGCGCAGAGTTTTTTCCTTTTTTTATTTTCATTGTAACAGCACTGGTGAATGGAGTGAACCACAACTGTGGTTAGCAAGGAATTCAATGTGATTCTCTATGCGACAACTCAGTATTAGGCCCCAGGCGTCACTCCTCGCAACAGGAGTTTGGGGGATCTATACATCATCTCTGTGTCACATAAAGAAAGGCGTTGAGCTACTAAGCATGGACACATTACAACATGCGACCAAGGCTTAGCGTTTAAAATTAGTTCAAGGTCAATATCCCAATACACCACTACATGCAGGTGATTATCAGTAAGGGACCCCAGGCATCACTCCTAGCAACAGGAGTTTGGGGGTTCTCTACATCATATCAACCTTAGCATGTAGAGATGTATTTAGGCCACTAGGGGAGATGCTATGAAATAGCATCAACCCCTAGCATAGAAAAGTTAGAGCGAACATGTTCAACAATTAGGACAAGGCCTATAAGTATTTTATACTTCTGTCAAGCACGTAGTAAATTGTATTTGTAGTAACAAGTATTAATTGCATACGAGATATAGTGTAGCTCAGGTACTTTGAGGATACACGTATAATACACACGTTGTATTGGCAACTAATAGAAAGGTATGAGAGGCAATATAGCTCAGGTACTTTGAGAGCACATATAGTATTAGTAATAACAAGTATTAATTGCATTTGAGAAACAATATAGCTCATGTACTTTGAGAGTACATATAGTATTAGTAGTAACACGTATTAATTGCATATGAGAGGCAATATTGCTCAGGTACTTTGAGAGTCCATATAGTATTTGTAGTAACAAGTATTAATTGCATATGAGAGGCAATATAGCTCAGGTACTTTGAGTGTACATATAGTATTTGTAGTAACAAGTATTAATTGCATATGAGATTGCATAGCCCCCCTGGGAATTCATCCAGCATTGCGACTTCCTCATCTTCCTGCTCCTCGACTGCTTGATCAATGACACAACGCAATGCACGCTCCAGAAAGAAGGCGTAAGGTACGATGTCACTGATGGCGCCCTGGTTGTGACTGACCAGTTTGGTGATCTCATTGGCACCGTTGTCGCACACCACTTTACCAACTGTCAAATTGAGCGGTGTTAGCCACTGATCTGCCTGTGAACACAAAGCTGAAAGGAGTGCAGGACCAGTGTGGCTCTTGTCTTCCAGGCACAACAGACGCAGCACAGCATGGCAACGTCTCACCTGGCATGTCGAATAGGTTCTGGGGATCTTGGGCGGCGCAGCGGAAGAGACGGTAGCATCGGAAAATGAGGAATCAGCCGAGGAGGAGAGAGAGGATGGAGTAAGAGGAGGAGAAGAAGAGGCAGGCCTGCATGCAATCCATGGCGGTAAAACCAAATCTACATGGGTGCCACGGGTTACATGCTTGACGGCCATCAGAAGGTTCACCCAGTGGGCAGTGAAAGTTATATACCTTCCCTGCCCGTGTTTGCTAGACCACGTGTCTGTGGTCAGATGTATCTTGGCACTGACACTGTGTGCCAGAGATACATTCACTTGCCGCTGAACATGACCATATAGCTTTGGGATGCCCTTCTGTGAAAAAATGTCCTTCCTGGGACCTTCCATTGTGGGGTTCCAATGGGCACAAATTTTCGAAAGGCCTCCGAGTCCACCAGTTTATATGGCAGTAGTTGGCGGGCTATCAGTTCCGACAAGCCAGCGGTCAACCGTTGGGCAAGAGGGTTATCCGGCGTCATCGTTTTTTAATATCGAACATTTGGGCCACGGAAGCCTGCCTTTTTGCAGAAAAAAACGAGGAAGGTATGATGGAAGGTGGAGTGGAGGACAATTGTGAGCATAGAGGAAAAGGAGAATGAGAAGAGGCTGGACGATGAGAGCCTGGAGTGTGGCTTTGTGGGTTCTGATGGCGTTGCTCCCACTGGGCTCGGTGATGGGAGGCCAGGTGGTGTTGGTGGTGAGCCACTCAACCAAGTCTGGTGCGTCCTTTGACGTAATCGAACGAACATTGTGCCACTTGCCACTTTGGCTCCGGCCTGGTGCTCCTGCCCTACCCCCACCACTCCTGCTGAAGGGCCTGCCTCTTCCTCTGCCTATCATTTTTTAAATGACCATGTGACAAAAGTCTCTAGAGAAGCGCAGTATATGTGGAATAAGGTATATAACAAAATCAGTTGTTTTGGTTTATCGCACCAGTTATGAAACTTTTTTTTCAGGAAATTTTGTTAATGTGTATAGCAGAGGTAACGCCGCGAAAGAGGCAAAAATTCAGCAGTAACCATATACACCGCCAGTCACAATGCTGCACAATACAAATCCACTATAATATGCTTTCTATATTTGAAAGTATATTATAAGTGTATATTACACCTATATACTGCAGAGCAAGTAGCACACCTATACCAGTGCTTGAAAGGACTTTTGTGGACCTGTTAGGTAGCGATTTGTGACACTACAGTCTGTCCCTTACCAAAAATATGTAGAAGAATACATATAGTCCTAAACTGAGAAAGAAATTCGTTTTTTTATATATTTTTGTGGAATATTTATTATAGCAAAAGGTTTGTCACTATCGTCGCTTATTTTTGTTTATCCTGAACCGCACCATCCCCACAACCCTTGCCCAGTGGTTGTGGGGGTATGCGGGCGGGAGGCTTATCAGAATCTGGAAGACCCCTTTAACAAAGGGGACCCCCAGATCCTGACCCCCCCCTGTGTGAAATGGTAATGGGGTACACTGTACCCCTACCATTTCACGAAGGAAGTGTAAATTCTTGTAAAAAAAAAACACACACACACACCGTAGAATAAAGTCCTATATTAATAAAAAAAGAAAAGAAAAAAAACTCCAGCGGTGATAATCCACTCGTTCCCGGCTTCCTGCTCCAACGTTGTCCTGATCCAGCGACGGGTGCGGGTGATCTCCAGCGATGAGAAGATCCAGCGACGGATGATCTCATCGCTGGACACAGCCCAGCGAATGACGCGCTGAAGCTGTGACATTACTTATATAGGGGAGGCAGGGCCACCCATCACGTGACCCCGCACCCTCTGACGTACTCTCTGCTACGTCACTGGGGAAGCCCAGGAAGAGGGAAGACTGGGCTTACCCAGTGACGTAGCAGAGGGTGCGTCAGAGGGTGCGGGGTCACGTGATGGGTGGCCCTGCCTCCCCTATATAAGTAATGTCACAGCTTCAGCGCGTCATTCGCTGCGATGCTGCTCTCTGGATGGATGGATCTTCTCATCGCTGGACCGGAGATCACCCGCATCCGTCGCTGGATCTTCTCATCGCTGGAGATCACCCGTCGCTGGATCAGGACAACGTTGGAGCAGGAAGCCGGGAACGAGTGGATTATCACCGCTGGAGTTTTTTTCTTTCTTTTTTATTAATAAAGGACTTTATTCTACGGTGTGTGTGTTTTTTTTTTACAAGAATTTACACTTCCTTCGTGAAATGGTAGGGGTACAGTGTACCCCATTACCATTTCACACAGGGGGGGTCAGGATCTGGGGGTCCCCTTTGTTAAAGGGGTCTTCCAGCTTCTGATAAGCCTCCCGCCCGCCTACCCCCACAACCACTGGGCAAGGGTTGTAGGGATGAGACCCTTGTCCCCATCAACATGGGGACATCCTCCCCATGTTAAGGGCATGTGGCCTGGTGTGGTTCAGGAGAGAGGGGGGGGCGCACTCTGTCCCCCCTCTTTTCTGCGGCCGGCCAGGTCAACGTGCTCGGATAACGGGTCTGGTTATGGATATTTAAGGGGAACCGCACGCCATTTTTTTTATATTGACGGCAGGGTTCCCCTTAATATCCATACCAGACCTGAAGGGTCTGGTTATGGATATTTAGGGGGAACCGCACGTCATTTTTTTTTAAATTGACGGCGGGGTTCCCCTTAATATCCATACCAGACCTAAAGGGTCTGGTTATTGAATTTGCGGGGACCTCCGCGCATTTTTTTTCCCCCGAACTCCGATCCCGGACCTGAACTTTTTCCAATTATTCGGGTTCGGGTCCGGGTTCGGGAAAAACCCAAAGTCCGTACCGAACCAGAACTTTACAGTTCGGGTTCGCTCAACTCTAATTAAGATAAAAAAATATTTCCTTTACAAACCCTTTAGGCTGTTATTTTTTTTTTTCATTTAACCACTTAAGGACCGCTGCACAACGATATACGTTGGCAGAATGGCACGGCTGGGCACATCAATGTCCTTTAGCTGCATTTTGGTCCAGGGCTTAAGTGGTTAACCAACGATTCCTTTTAGGGGAATGAACGTGAGAATATGATTTTACAAGGTGCAACCAAAATAGTGTGTGCTTTAGACAGTCTAATAAATAAGGCCTGGGGCTTGCAGTGTGGGATTAATGATAGCCTTGTGTTGATTATGCTTTGAACAATGCATGGATATACAGTAGTTGCTTTCAAACAAAATCTTTAGAGCTGAATTATGCATCCTGGCAACCCTGGTTAATTTAAAATTGCTGTTCTTCTATTTCCAGTGTTTTGATCAAGATATTCATGAAAAAATAAAAAACATGTAGATTTCTCGTTGTCTTGGTGTGGAGAGAAATTGGCAGAGAGAAATTATAAAATCATGGCATCATTATCATTCAGAATCATAAGAATCGTAATGTAGCCCTGGGAGAAAAAATGGAAAATCATTTGCATATTTGTCAAAACGATTCATTAGTGGTTTAGCAATATATTAGAAGACCACATTTTCCATGCCTGACATGTACAGTATGCATTAACTGAATATAATTTTACAACTGTAAATGTTATGTTACTCTTATCTCTGCATACATTTTTGTGTAGACAGTGATGCACAGAAGAATACCATGATATTTTATACACTGCCTTGAAAAAGTATTCATACCCCTTGACATTTTCCACATTTTGTCATGTTACAATCAAAAACGTAAATTTATTTTATTGGGAAATTATGTGATAGACCAACACAATGTGGCACATAATTGTAAAGTGGAAGGAAAATGATAAACGGTTTTCAGAAATTTTAACAAATAAATACTGATAGTTGTGGCATGCATTTGTATTTAGCCCGCTTAACTCTGATACCCCAAACTAAAATCTAGTGGAACCAATTGCCTTCAGAAGTCACCTATTTAGTAAATAGAGTCCACATGTGTATAATTTAACCTCAGTATAAATAAAGCTGTTCTGTGAAGCCCTTGGAGGTTTGTTAAAGAACCTTAGTGAACAAACAGCATCATGAAGACCAAGGAACACACCAGACAGGTCGGGGATAAAGTTGTGGAGAAGTTTAAAGCAGGGTTAGGTTATAAAAAAATCCAAAGCTTTGAACATGTTACAGAGCACTGTTCAATCCATCATGTAAAAATGGAAAGAGTATGGCACAATTGCAACCCATGGCTGTCCACCTAAACTGACAGGCAGGGCAAGGAGAGCATTAATCAGAGAAGCAGCCGAGAGGCCCATGGCAACTCGGCTGTAACATCCTGTAGAAGAAGGATGCAGAGATCCACAGCTCAGGTGGGAGAATCTGTCCACAGGACAACTATTAGTTATGCACTCCACAAATCTGGCCTTTATGGAAGAGTTGCAAGACGCAAGCCATTGTTAAAAAGAAGCTCCATAAGGATGTCTTTTACATCACATCCTTATGGAGCAATCTGCAAAAGAATCAGAAACCATGGAGCTAAAATTTTTAGCTGCTGGGATTACAGCTAGACCCTGGTTGTCACTGTCAGGTGATGGTTATAAAGCTAGAAGCTGCTGAGACTCACATGTCCCACTGAATCTAGGTCCCTTTTTAAAACAGTGCTGACACAAACAACCCTAATTGGTTAAAATTATGATTATAATATGTAATTTTATATGTAAAATAATTATTTGGCAATAGGACCTGTGTTGACACTCCTCATTCTCAGCATTCCATAGCTGAACAGGAACTATATGTGTAGTTTAATTTCTGTATTTCATTTTCAGTCATGGTGATGTAATAGTGTGGGTAAACACATACAGCTTTCCATTGGCTGTTGTTGATCTAAATGCAAAGTTAGCATAAGCAAATGATTTTGTATTGCGATTTAGTAGATCAGTTAATCTGAAAAATAACAACCCTCAGTTTCAGAAACTGAGATTGAATTCTTTATAGGTGTTATACTTTTAAATCAAAACAAGCTCCTATTTATCATGACAGGAACACTGGTTAAATGCCACGTTTGCCACTTTGTGATTTCAGGGTGTACAGGACCCCGTTGTGCCTTGATGAATGAATTAATATTAACTGAATTGTGCTTGCAAAACAATAAAGCTGAACAGTAGCCATTGTAAAGCAAAAACAAAATGAAAAAAGCACTGTAGCTGTGCAAAAATGTCCTTTTATAATATAAAATTACACGTTAATCATTCAATTAGGGGGCAAAGTAAAAAGAAATATCTAATAAATAAAATACACTTAGTTACACTGCAGCTAATTTATATCTATTAGATGAAGTCTTATGAAGCAAGTCATTTAAAAGCAGGTAATGCATTTAATTAAAAATTATTTACAGGACTTGCCAGATGAATTGTGTCATTATGGGTATTAAATGCAATGTATTCAAAATAATTTACACTGTGCTAAATGCAATAGTTTTCATTATTATTAAGCCATGCTTTGAAGTAAGACCCATATGTGAAAAGATTTTTGTTTTGTACATGTGTAATGTTTGGGCCCCTTTTGGGCTTTCCGTTTGTTTCATCAGTTCAGTGACGTTTTTTTAAAGAAAAAAAGGATCAGTTTACATCAGTGTACATTAGTTTTTCATCAGTTTACATCAGTTTTTACATCAGTTCTTTACATCCACTTAATCACCTAAGACCCCTTTCACACGGGGCGGATCGCTCTGTTGATCCCCGCTGAGCCGGCGGATGACAGGGCGGCCCCGCACACTGTGATCGCAGAAACCTCTCTATGGTAAAGAAAAACATATTCACAACATCCAGACAAGTGAAGGACACTCTCCATGAGGTGGGCATATTATTGTCAAAGTATGCAATCAAGAGAAGACTTCACAAGAGCAAATGCAGTGAGTTCATAAGGTGCAAACCATTCATAAGCCTGAAGAATTCAAAATCCAGATTAGACTTTGCCAAAAAACATCTAAAAAAGCCAGACCAGTTCTGGAAAAGCATTCTTTGGATGGATGAAAATAAGGTTAATCTGTACCAGAATGACAGTAAGAAAACGTGTGGAGAAGGCTTGGAACAGGTCATGATCCAAAGCACACAACGTCATCTGTAAAACATGGTGGAGGCAGTGTGATGGCTTCCAATGGCACTGGGTCATTGCTCTTCATTGATGATGTGACAGAAGACAGAAGCAGCTGGGTGAATTCTGCAGTGTTTAGAGATATACTGTCAGCCCAGATTCAGCCAAATGCAGCAAAGTTGATTGGACGGTTCTTCACAGAACAGATGGACGTTGATCCAAAACACACTGCAAAAGCAACCATGGAGCTTTTGAAGGAAACTAAGTGGAATATTCTGCAATGACCAAGTTAATCACATGATCTCAACCCAATTGAGCATGCATTTCACTTGCTAAAGGCAAAACTAACAGCAAAAAGCCCCACAAACAAGGAACAACTGAAGACAGCTGCAGTTAGATCCTGTCAAAGCATCAGGAAACTCGGTCTTTGGTAATGTCCATGGGTTCCAGACTTCAGGCAGTCATTTCCAGTAAAGGATTCTCAAAAAAATATTGAACATTAAAATTGTATTTCTGATTATATTATTTGTCCAATTACATTTAAGCTCATGAAAATGGGGGGAATGTGTATGAAAATGGTTGCAGTTCAAAAAATTAGCATTTGATATTTATGTTCAACCCCTTGAATTAAAGCTGAAAGAATTTTATTCTGGTGACATACAGAGCCAAAAGTATGAAAATTGTCCCTGTGTCCAAATATACAGTATATGGACCTAATTTCTATATTTTTTTTAAACAGACACCGGCTAGAGAATATATTTGGGGTAGATCCAAATTTTTATGTCATGTGATATTAGCACAATTTCAGTAAAAGAAAACGTATGTTAATTGTAGGGCACACAAACACAATAGTTTACCCAATTTTTTTTTATTTTTAATATAAAATATGAAGTTGCGCCAAGTAAATAGATACCCAACCTGTCAAGCATTAAAATTGCTTGTACCTGTAAAACAGCAACAAAAAGTCAATACTGTATATTTTATATAGGGGATGCTTTAAAAGCCCCTATAGGTCTGTAGTTTAGCATTCCTATGAGCTCTGGTGCTAAACTTACTGATCGCACTCTGGTGTGTGCAGTGACATGTAACTATTTGTCAGAATGTTAATACTGAAATAATAAAACAGTATTGTATTTATGAAATTATATTAGGAGAGGTAACTGTCAGCGCAGATACAAAGTACATGTATAGGTAGGGGTATGGTGATTAGTCCATTAGAAATAATAGTAACAGGCAGTTCAATGGTTAAAATGCAGGTGATTTGGCTGTTCAATGGCGGCTGCTGTCCTCAGGGAGCTCACTCTGTGGTAAACAAAAGAGGGGTAGAGGAAGGAAGCGCCACCTAAGTGCAGTATTAAAGAGGTTCTTTTAATGACACATTGTAAAAAACACACTTCTAAAAAAAAGGTAAGGAAAGAAGGCTCATCTGTAACATCCTGTAGTCCTCGTCCTGGATCCATGGGCTGCTTAGAAGTGAAGATAGCAGAATGTGTGAAGTCTTCAGGCTTGTCCTGTGGCCATCAGGATGAGGCCTGTTCCAGCCTCACAGGTCACGTGACAGGTCCTCCCGGGAGTGTTCCTCGGAAGTAATCACGTGACCTGTCACGTGACCTGTGAGGCTGGAACAGGCATCATTCTGATGGCCACAGGACAAGCCTGAAGACTCCACACATTCAGCAGCCCATGGATCCGGGACGAGGACTACAGGATGTTACAGATGAGCCTTCCTTCCTTACCTTCTTGTAAGTGGCCCGGATTCAGATAGAGATACGACGGCGTATCTCCTGATACGCCGTCGTATCTCTGAGTTCCGTCCGTCGTATCTATGCGCCTGATTCATAGAATCAGGTTCCGCATAGATCTCCCTAACATCCGACAGGTGTAAGTGACTTACACCGTCGGATCCTAGGCTGCAATTCCAGGCCGGCCGCTAGGTGGCGTTTCAATTTTTGTATGCAACTAATATGCAAATGAGGAGTTCCGCCGATTCAGAAACGAACGCCGGCCCGGCGCTGTTTTTTTACGTCGTTTGCGTTCAACTTTTTGCGGCAGATAGTTACCCCTGCTATATGCGGCGTATCCTATGTTAAGTATGGCCGTCGTTTCCGGTTCGAATTTTGAATTTTTTAAGTCGTTTGCGTAAGTCGGTCGCCAATACGGATGGACGTAATTTAAGTTCACGTCGAAACCAATGACGTCCTAGCGACGTCATTTGGAGCAATGCACGCTGGGAAATTTAGCCGGCGGCGCATGCGCAGTTCGATCGTTGCGGGGACGCGCCTGATTTAAATAGTACACTCCCCCTAGCAGCGGAATTTGAATTCCATTGGGGGATTTACGATCCGCCGGCGCAACTTTAGAGGCAAGTGCTTTCTGAATACAGCACTTGCCTCAAAAACTTGCGCCGGCGGATCGTAAATCAGATAGGTTACGCAGATCTAAAGACCTGCTAATCTATCTGAATCTAGCCCATTGTGTTTTTTACAATGTGTCATTAAAAGAACCTCTTTAACTGCTTGCCGACCAGCCGCCGTCATTCTACGGCGGCAGGTCGGCTCTGCTGGGTGAGAGCCCGTAGCTATACGGTGGCTCTTTGAGCCGCCACTAGGGGAGCGTGCGCGCCGCCGGAGGCGCGTGTGCGCCCCCCGCTCGCCCCTCGCGAAATAACGTAGGTATACATAATTTCGCACTTCAGCCATTAGGGGCGCAGGTGCGCGCGCGCCCCCTTCTCGCCCCTGGTGCCGGCGCGCATGCCCGGCAGGTGCGATTACCGCCGGGCACCGGCGATCGCTCGTTACAGAGCGAGAAACGGGAGCTGTGTGTGTAAGGGGGTCCTGTTATGACTGTTTGTCTGTTCATACAATGTATGAACAGCGATCTGTCATTTCCCCTAGTCAGTCCCACCCCCCTTCAGTTAGAACACACCTAGGGAACATAATTAACCCTTTCCTCGCCCCTAGTGTTAACCCCTTCCCTGCCAGTGGCATGTTTACAGTAATCAATGCATTTTTATAGCACTGATCGCTATGAAAATGCCAATGGTCCCAAAAATGTGTCAAAAGTGTCCGAAGTGTCCGCCATAAGGTCACAGTACCGATAAAAATAGCTGATTGCTGCCATTACTAGTAACAAAAAATATTATTAAAAATGCCATAAAACTATCACCTATTTTTTAGACGCTATAACTTTTGCGCAAAACATTTAATAAACGCTTATTGCAATTTTTTTATGAAAAATATGCAGAAGAATACGTATCGGCCTAAACTGATGAAAAAAAAAATATTTTTGGGGGATATTTATTACAGCAAAAAGTAAAAAATATATATTTTTTTCAAAATTGTCGCTCTATTTTTGTTTATAGCGCAAAAAATAAAAACCGCAGAGGTGATCAAATACCACCAAAAGAAAGCTCTATTTGTGGGAAAAAAAGGATGCCACATTTGTTTGGGAGCAACGTCGCACGACCGCGCAATTGTCAGTTAAAGCGACGCAGTGCCGAATTGCAAAAAGTGGCCCGGTCATTGACTAGCAAAATGGTCCGGGGCTGAAGTGGTTAATGAACTCTTTCTTTAGTTGTAACCTTACTTAATTGCTGGCACATATTTTTATGCTGATAGGACATTCAGGCATATACTGTGTCAGAATTAAATGTAGATATCACTAAGTTCAGTTCCTTTGACACCATAGCAGGTGCAGGTAGCAGAAGAACAGGCAAGAAGTTGTCCCTGCAGGGATTTCATAGTGCCAGATATATACTGGTGTTGCAACTAGAAAGTAGAATGTAATTAGCTGGCAACTCTCATTATAGCCCTTCCAATATAAAATGAATACATTTGGTACATAGTTCACTTAATTGTTTTTCTACTCCCAAACAAGATGTGTTCCCTTAACCACTTAAGGACCAAGACTGTTTTTCAGACTCAGTGTTTACACATTAAAAACAAATTTCTTTACTAGAAAATTACTTTGAACCCCCAAACATTATACATTTTTTTCTAACACCCTAGACAATAAAATGGCGGTCATTTCAATACTTTTTGTCACACTGTATTTGTGCAGTGGTCTTACAAGCGCACTTTTTTTGAGAAAAAAATCAATTTTTTGAATAAAAAAATAAGACAACAGTAAAGTTAGCACAATTTTTTATATTGTGAAAGATAATGTTATGCTGAGTAAATTGATACCCAACATGTCATGCTTCAAAATTGCGCCCGCTCGTAGAATAGTTAAACTTTTACCCTTAAAAATCTCCATGAGCGACGTTTAAAAAATTCTGCAGGTTGCATGTTTTGAGTTAGAGAGAAGGGCTAGGGCTAGAATTAATGCTCTCGCTCTAATGATCGCAGCAATACCTCACATGTGTGGTTTGAACTCACATATGCATTCACCTCTGCACGTGAGCTCGTTGGGACGGGGTGCTTTAAAAAAAATGTTTCTTATTTACTTTACTTGATTTTATTGATTGTTTCAGTTTCTTTTTTAAACAGGTCACTTTTAGACCTATTGTAACGGACACATGCATGCTGCCGAGACAGTTATAATCTTCGTGCAGGGGGACTACAAGGAACTGCATGGCTTGTCACAAGTGGATGTACCACAGTGTATTCTGAGCTCAAAGGGTTAATTGGACAAGTTTCTTTTCATTGTTGAATGCTAATGTTCCCTTCGCATAGATAATGAACTCTTCTTTTGTGTGCAGGTAAACAGCCCCCTGTGAGGTGTATGCTGATGGGGATTATGTGTGAGTGATAATTGTTTTAAAGGTTAATTGAATTCTATGTGCCTGGCCAGGAAATGTTAAGTGGGGTGAGGTGCCGAAGCGTCTAGAAACTGGCCAAGTGATTAATTCAAGGAGATGTCATTGTTTCAGGGGGTCTGTGTTGAAGCCCCCTACTGGGAAAAGGGGAGGGCGGAAACTGTAATTGTTCTTGTAACAGTTGTAACCAGATATAAGCAGGTGAAATATGCCAAATAAAGTCAGTCTGCTTGACCCTCCAAACGTAGCACGTCTCGTTTCTTGGAAGGGCGTTCGATGGGATATACCGGCGGTACCTGCATATCATAACTTGTCAGCAAAAAGGACGTCTCCAACGGCCGATACCCCTCACTACCAGTGGGTAGCCGTTACACCTATTACAAGGGATGTAATAGGGGGGGGGTTACACAAAGAGTGCAGAGTTCAGTGGTGTGCTACTTGCAGAGTTTGGGGGTGTGCTACATACATTGTGCAGACTTAGGGGTGCACTTTGCCTTCTTCCACAGCTGATTCTCTCTGCATCCCCAATCCACATTTCACTTTCTCTCCTCTTAAGCTCTGGCCTCTGCGTGAATCCCCCTTTCACTGCCCCCATTTTCTCCCTCCCTCCTTAGAAGCTCCACCATCTTCTGCATGCCTTACTTGTGTTGTTGTATTAAGCTAAAGCACCCAGCCAGCTCTAGTACCTTTCCACACACTGTAGGTGACTATGCCTCTATTACTTGTAGGGAGGTCATCCGATAGGGGTTTTGGAAGCTGCACTGCACCCTGGGCACCTTCATATCCCTTGTCCCCATCCTGCACCCCATGGGAGCAGCTCAGGAGATCAGATCTGTGGGAGTTGGTGGGAGATAAGCTGTCACTGATAAACACAGAAGCCGGACTTCTGTGTTTACAAGTAATAGTGGTAAGAAGGGAGCAGAACGCCTGAGCCAGAGGTGGTGGAACTGAGTTCCACCAAGTTCCAGCTGAAAAAAAAAAGCCCTGCATCTGGGTAATTTATATACACTGGAAGGTATTTAAGATATTTAACTTTTTTTGGGCAGTAGAAAATACCATTTGTTGCATTGTGTCATTTTCAGCCTGAATGGGAGGGTAAGCCTTTAATATATACACTTGAGCAATCTCAGTGATCTGATGAGGAAAGCTGCATTGTCCACATCCCTTTAATAGCAATTAACCCTCATGAAGTTTCTCAACAAAACTGGAATTGCTATCGCAGAGGATGCCTACATTTTGACTTGTATATTGGTGAAGACATCTGAGAAAACTAGTGAGCCAATTTACAGAGAAAAGAAAATTACTTTTCCGGGGGCATCCTCTAGAACAATACATTGCTTTGGAGTTTTTGACAGCTACAGAAAATTTCAGTGGCTGCAGATTAAAATAACAATTTTATTATTACATTTTAAAATGGCTTATGTAGCCATTTCTCATACCATATTTATCATTTATATATTTAGTTTTTACACAGCTTTTCATTTAACAAGGTTCACTCTGCTTGCTTCTAGTGGCCAAACACAGCAGCATGGAAGTGAATAGAAGATAACTATGTACAGCCGGTAGGGCTGGCATTAAGGTAATCCCATCACTCAATCAAAATTTCCTAGAAAAGGCATACCTGTAAAACGATTAATGGAAATACTTAACATTCCTGCTTTCCATACCCTTGAGTCATGTCCTGATCCTGATAAATGGTCTATTGAGAAACCAAGACTTCTGTGTGTGTGGTTCTCCATGGTTCCCCTCATCACTTTTTGATTTCTTCCTATGACCTTCAACCACTACAGGATAATAAGTGAGTGAGTAATGTCATGAAGGACAGTGGGAGAAACCAGAGATCAGCAATGACCACAGTTAGAGTTAGACACTGTCATATGTGTCGGTTTTTCAGTGGTTTTCAGGGGCTCACAGCATGGGTAGCAGGAATAGTAAGATTTCACATGCTTTTTTGGGAAATTTGGATATAGTGATAGGGTTGCTTTAAAGTGAACCTGCTGCCTTGCTCTTCATGGGTAAAGCACAGGTTCACTTTAGGTTTTGGATCAGTTATACATAAGCATTTAAATTCCAAATTCCCACATATATTTGTTTTATTTTCCATTCATACTTTTTGCATTACGCATGCTGCTTTAGTTTAAATCAAAAATTACAACAGATAACAAGAACCAAAAGAATGGTCATATGAAAATGTATTGCATTTTAATATAGCAGTGATGCAAGAAGCATTTTACCTTTACAGAGAAACAATGAATGCTACATTATTTCCAGTGAAAGAGTATCTAAAGCTCTTGGGTAACAGCATCTAATCAGTGAACTAGGAAATTCATTTCAAGCATTGCAATGTACATCAGCATAGTAGGCAAACTTATAGGCTTTTGGGCAATCACTCGTGCATACTGTATATAAAGTATTTTAAACACTTCAAAGGAAAATTATCATGTTTTCCAAGCACATTTTTTACACATTCCACCATCTGAGTTCAACCATGGAGAATGTAAAATAGTTGATTTTAGCATCCAGGCTATGGATAAACATTGGTAAGCAGTTTTATTTTTTTCAGTTTATAAAGCGAATGCACTGCTATTTTTCAATGTAATGTAAGCAGGTGATAGATAGCCTATCTGTGTATATAACATTGGAAAATTATTGGGCTCTAAATAACATAATAACACACTAGTAAGAGAAATTGCATTATATCACACATGGCATGTGGATTCCGTGTCTCTGTTCCCAACAAGAACATATGCTATATATCTTCCATTATACATTGATGGTTTTGGATTGCTGGTGTTGAGTTGTCGGTTGGATTCAGGACCAGCTGTACCCATCGAGCTGACCGACCTTATAAGCTTTTCGTGACTTGGGTGATATATGCCTCACTAAGTCATTGACATCCGGTAAGCCTCCTCCTATTATCGGAGACGGTGCATCTGACTATTGTCTTTTCATCTAGAGGGTTGCACCTGTGTTGGATTCTTCATTTCGATTTGTCAGATTGCTTCCACACTTTTGGACTGTTGTCACCATGGGCGTCCGCTGAAATTTTTTCAGGGGGGGCGCTTCAGCAGCAGCGATACAGATGCATTTAACCCTGTCTTCGACCGCTAGCTGGGGTTTAAACCCCCCCTCCCTTTAGCGGCTGAATAGGATGGATGGTGTTAGTAGGGCAGTATTAGAAGGGCAGTGGACGGTGTCAGTATTGTTTTTATTTTATTTTTTACAAATGTATTTTTTTTTACATTTTTTACCGGTCTTTTTGGGGGGCTTTGGGGAAATATCAGGGGACTAAACAGACCTCTGATAGCTCACTTTTGAAAAAGAGATAGGGACTGAGTGTGAATTCTCCAGTTCCTTTCTCTGAAGCATAATAAACAGTAAATTGGAACAAATATACTCTGTGTGTACCAAACTTTTCCTGATTCCCTCAATCTCTGTGACTGGTCCCCTGCATCTTCTGTGAAAGTTGTGACAGACTGTGGTAGCACTCCATCATCCTCATTGTACCATACAGGGTTAATGTTCCTATATGGTATGCAATGATGCTGAGGTTTTGGGCAGAGGAGAGCAATGCAGCCGACTGGAACATTGAAGTAAAAGTTGTAATTTCCCCCCAGCAGTGCAAGGGTGGACGTTTCCCTTTCCTGGAGGGGGGCTGTATTCTGTATGTTTCTTTATACTCATGACAATGTCAGGAATATACTGGGACTTTTCAGGTTCTACATAGCCAAGAGTTTTCCTTTCTCTTTCAGTAAACCTGCACACTGCAAGATGCAGAACAGGTTTACAGCACAGAATCATACAGCTTGGAAGGCAAAACAGGTTGGGACTCACGGGAGGAGAATATGCAGTGTGGCATCTGTCCTCTGTTATCGTCAGTCTACCCCAGGGTGAGCCTTGATGTCAGCTGGGCAGGAAGCAGTGATCGAGCTGCAGTCTGTGTAGGGTTGCTTGCTCTGCCCACCTATAGAGGAGCTTTGTTACAGCCCAGGTCCAGCCTCCCAGCCTGAAAGGAGCCTGTGCCCAGGAGAAAGGGTTTGATGCTTCCGCCATAGAAAGGAAGCTGGCAGATATGGGCGCATCCTCGTCCATGCTTTTGGATTCTTCAAATGCCTCCTCCTTGTCTGGGCCCGCCCACCGGCTCACTCCTGCACTCCTGAAGTTCTTTGGATCCTCCTGCACTCAGCATTAGTGCAGGGTAGACTGACACTGTGCCTCTAGTGAGACGGCAGGGGAGGGGAGACACATCATACACGGAGCAATCTTGTCACTTTCGGTGCAGTCCACTCTGACTTCCAGGGGGGGCAATTGACCCCCCTTGCCCTATAGAGCGGACGCCCATGGTTGTCACCTTTTGTTATCTTAAATTTTTTGGACACAACCTCCTTTTCTTTAACTATACAGTAGTTTTCATTGTTAGGTGGTATTTTTATATCCAGTGAGATTCGTTGTATATAGTTACGTGGTGTTATTTGGTATAACTGATGAGTTACACATTTATATTTTGTTTGTCACATCTAAACCATGTGTTGCTAACATTTATATTCACATATAAAAATTAGCACTACACTTTTACGTATTCACATTTTGCTTTTTGTCTACAGCTGTGTTGGCAGCTAATTTTTGTATTCACTTTTGTACACAGCAGCGTATATTCCTTCCATTATTTAATCAGTGAACTAGGAAATTCATTTCAAACATTGTAATGTACATCAGCATAGTAGGCAAACTTATAGGCTTTTGGGCAATCACACGTGCATTCTGTATATAAATGTTTTAAACACTTCAAAGGAAAATTATCATATTTTCCAAGCACAATTTTTACACCTTCCACCATTTGAGTTCAACCATGTAGAATGTAAAACATTTGATTTTAGCATCCAGGCTATGGATAAACATTGGTAAACGGTTTCATTTTTTTCGGTTTAAAAAGTGAATGCACTGCTATTTTTCAATGTAAAGTAAACAGGTGATAGATGGCCTATCGATGTATATAACACTGGAAAATCATTGGGCACTAAATAACATAATAACACACTAGTAAGAAAAATTGCAAAGGGAATGAAAACAATCCATTGGTCAGTGGGGTTTCTGAGCAAAATAAACACTACACAGTGACTCTTCGGTTACATAAATAAATACAAGTAAAGGATCTGGCGCTCCCAGTGCTATATGTCTCTCATGTGAACAAAAATGCTAGTATAGAGGTTATACAAGTCCACTAGTCCATGTGGATGAGAAAAACGAAGTGGGGACTAAGGCCGGGTTCACATCTATGCAAACTGAATGCTATGCATTAAATTCGCATAGCAGGAGAATGTGACTGGCTCTCTATAGAGCCGGTTTACATATCTCTGCATTGGGTCCAGTGCGATGTCCTGGAAAAACATGTGCCTTTTTTGGTGCGTTTCAGGTTCTATTTCAGCCCAAAATTTGGGTTGAAATCAGACCTGAACCGGTGAACTAGCACGCACCAGACCCCTGCTGTGAGCCACATGCAGGGGCGATGTGAACCCAGCCCTAAAGTAGGCAACCGTTCTCAGGGTGTGTCCAGGAACTCTGTAAAACAATGGAAAGCAAAGCCAACTAGGTTTAGCATTAAAATGTAATTTTTAATAGCACAAGATTTAAAAACACTTACAGGAAGCAAGAGAGTTACATGCCCATGTACTGGTCAGTCCTGGCAGTCCTCGCTGTCCTGCGGGCTGGTGAAGATGAAAGTCAGATCAGATGTCTCTCCATCCAGAGATAGCAGGGGATTCTACACTAACCAGTGTGAAATGCAGAAGCAGAAATTACGTCACCGGGACAGGGCAGAAGTGAGGACCAAAAGGCTGTCAGTCATAGAGGCTACACACTCGGAGCTCACAGCTCCTTCTACTGGCCACTGAGGCTGCTGCTTCCATCTTCCCCAGAATGGACCACTTGTGGAACATGCAGGACGGTGAAGACCACCAGGACTGACCAGTACCATGATGGGCATGTAACTCTCTTGTCTTATGTAAGTGTGTTTAATCTTGTGTCATTAAAGATGACATTTTAATAGTACACTTAGTTCCCCCCCCCCCCCCCCCTCTGCTTTTCAGTTACATGAATGTAAAGCCTCATCTAATTTTGACATAAGACAACATAAGTTATATCCATACATGCAATCCTAAATTATGTTTAAACCAAGGCTGTGTTGTCTATAAAGCACTCATTGGCATTTGTCTAGGACAGCAAGGTAAAAAGGACTTAAGGTCAAGGGACAACATGTACAGTTTTTGTTTTCATTTTGTTCTATATTAGCTTTCCCTAGTCAATTCTGGGCACTAATTAGTGAACCCAGCATTAGAATTAAACTAAATGAGCACTGGATACGTGACCTGACAAGTAACGATGAGCTGTCATGTTACAGCTTTCCATAAGTTTGGCTGTAATACAATCAGCTACAGTCTAGGTAATCCTAGACGAGAATAGCATTTAACAAAAGGGCATTAATGCTGGTGATATAGTGAGTGACCTAATATAGCCACAGGGCCATACAGTATTTGGTCAATGACATTGACAGTGTTATTAACCCAATATTTTGTTTCACAGATTTTTAAGGACATTTTGGGCTTTTACTGGGTACATTGTACTCTACATGTTTTCTTTTTAAATACAGACTGGTATATTAACAAAATTACCAAAAATATTCTACTTTTTTAAACACCATTTGTCCTCTGTGAGAGGCACTATGATAGCATGAGATAGCAGTTTTTTTTTTTTGTAAACAAACCCATGTGATCACAATGTCTCAGCTGTCATGGCAATTGCATCTAGAGGAAAAAAAATGTTTTGTTTATATTCAGTAGGGGAGGCCTGGTGCTGTCACTTGACAATAGGGCCTGGGAACTGTGAATGTTAATGGTTCTCCCTGCACATAGCAACATTTGTGATTTTTTTTAATTGCCATAATGTATGTGTTATTTGGTTAAATAGCCTGCAGGGATGCCCACTTTCCCATCCTACTGCTTCAGATAGTTTTTTTCTGGTTTCAGTAACATCAATCATGTGGCAGTCACAGTTACCTCAATCATGTAATATGCGAATGGCAAAGAATGTAAATTTTCTTGGAAAGATTGTCATCATTTATCTATGCCTAAATACAGCACTGTATATGTATAATTAGAAAGACTCTGACTAACAATATTACTATGTAAATAGCAACAAAATGTTGTTATCAATGTGAACAGCTGTCATATTGCAATACATTTCCAAATGTTTCAAAACCAATAAATTAAAGATATAAAATAATACTACACATCAAATGATCAATCAGTGTTAACAATTGCATGGTAAAGTAAACTTTAGTTTAGCTCATCTTTAGGGACGAGCCATCTTAAAAAATCCTTCCAATGTCCAACTTCTCAAATCATTATCTTACATTCCACATAAAATAAGTACATTTGATCCTCCCTGGTATGACAGTAATCCCAGTGCAGCTTTCCTGACTATTTAATATGAGTAAAGAATATTTATTTAGTACACATAGATGAATGTCTTATGTTCATAAACTTTATATGATCATGTAATGTCTTATGGATTTCCCTTTGGTGTCTTTCCAAGTGTTTTGACGGCATCCTCTACTGTTAGCACTTTGCCATCTGCTGCATGGAATTTCCGACATGATGCCAGCTTTTAGTGAGCTTCTTGTCATTGAACAAAAATCCCATAGCAATATGCTAGCAGTTATGTTTCTCATAAGTCTCACATTATGTTGGCTGTATTGTGATTGATGTGCTTCTTGGAATTACAGTGTTTGTTGATATATTTGCATCAAAATATTTTTCTACTCCAGCCTCACAGTTGGTACAGTGCAGTGCAAGGTTACAAATTTGAGATACTTTTTTTAATTGACAAAGACAAATGCTTTGCTATTCACAACTTTTTATTATTATTTTTATTAAAAAAATGAATACCTTATTTTTACTTAACATTAGGGTTGAGCTGAACTGAATTTTTTTTTTTTTTTGGACCCGAACCCGAATAATTTGCTGAAAGTTCGGGTTCGGGTTCGGAGTTCGGCTATGTAATGGCACTGCACAAAGTGTCATTTCTGAAAGGAAAAAAAGTCATTTAAAACCGGCTTTGCGGCTATAATGAATTGTCGGCTTTGCGGCTATAATGAATTGTCGGCTCCGGCAATTCAGAGATGATTCATTCAAAAAAATAAATAAATAAAAAAAATAGAGTGGGAGTTCCCCCAAATTCTATTACCAGGCCCTTCAGATCTGGAATAGCTATTAAGGGGAACCCCTTCGTCAATATAAAAAAAAATGATGCAGGGTTCCCCCCAAATATCCATTCCAGACCCTTCAGGTCTGGTGTGGATTTTAAGGGGAACTCCACCCCAAATTTAAAAAAAAATGGCGTGGAGTTCCCCCCAAAATCCACACCAGACCCTTATCCGAGCACGTTAACCTGGCTGGCCGCAGAAAAGAGGGGGGGACAGAGTGCGCCCCCCCCCCTCTCCTGAACCGTACCAGGCCACATGCCCTCAACATGGGGAGGATGTCCCCATGTTGATGGGGACAAGGGCCTCATCCCCACAACCCTTGTCCACAATGTCTTTTCTGTGCTTTTATTACCCAGCCGGGTAAAAACGATAGAAGTAGAAATAGGTAAAGGGATAGAAGATATGGGAGTGGCAGATTCAGGGTTAATTAGTATTGGAAACAGTCCTGCTCCCAAAGACAAACTTCTTCACCACTCTAGCCAGAGTGGGTATAGTGCATCTGGATAGGCCTTTCTCACCAGCCTAGCAGCCAGAGTGTCACTCGGAAACTTTAGGGTGAAGTATCTGCCACAGACCCTCCTAAAGGTACTCTCGGGCCAAAATCCTTCTCAACTGGTTTCAGCACCCGGATATCCGTCAAACAGCTTTAGTTACATCAGGAAACTGATAGGTGACCATCGTCCAGCCTCTCAGATACGAAGTGTCCTTCGATGAGCAAATAGGCCTCTCCTGAGACACCAGCCTCGTGCTCGGTGTTCCCCAGACAGGTTCTCCATCGATCGGTTTCCTCCCACTTTGGACGGACAGCACAGGACCACTTGCAAATTGTAGACTCAGTTTGCCTACCGAGTATACGAGGTAGCTTAATGCTCCGGACCAACGTGGTCCCGGAGCCAGGAACACTGCAACACACAAACCCCGGCCAGGACAGGAGGTCCACACACAGGAGTGGTCGACGACTGCCCAGGTGGTAGGCGGTAGGGCGGCGCCCCTGAACCAATGGCGTCTTCCCCCTAAATACCCCTCCCTAGCATGCACAGCGAGGCGATCAACCCTCTTGATTGGCTGCCGAGGAGAAGTATCCACACGACCCTGATTCCACTGCTGCCACCTACCGTCCGGGTGGGGGGGCCTGAAGTCCCCAGACAGGAGGATAGGCACACAGCACAGCCAGGGCTGGAGGAGAGGCCTTAAATTTAGCCAAATAAACCTGGTCAGAGTCAATTAATCCTCTGACCCCCCCTTCTAAATTTACAACAGCACCTGCTATGAAAGTAGCCAGGCGCTACATAAATTTTCTTTGTAAAGAATCTCACACATCCTATTCCTTGAATACCATGGTATATGTGTGGTATATGCAGGGAACTATTGTTTGTATTACTATTACAATGCTGATATTATAAAATGAAATTGAATACAGTGACTATACATCTGCTTTAACCACCAGTGGACTGATTATTGCAAAAAAAAAAACTGCAACAAGGTGGCTGCTCTGTGTCAGTTAGGGGGCACACGCGTGTCCGGTGTCCCATTTGTGCTGTGATGTGGTACAGCACAAGTTGGTTAGCAGGTCCCAGACAATTATTTAACGAATCACAGTACAGAGCCCTGTGTTTACTAACAACACATGGCTTTGTATATGGAGCAGCGGTGTGGTTGTTTTTTTCTCCCTGCAAAGCACATCAATTAGTAAAAGCAGCATACATTACACACATTACATATTGTTACACACATAGTTAACCCCTTGATTGTCCCTAGACATTAATCCCTTCCCAGCCAGTGTCATTAGTGCAGTGAAAGTGTATAGTATTAGCACTGATGTATTAGTGTCACTGTTGATGTCAGGGTCAGTTCCCACCCAGTGTCAGTTGGTGTGAAATTGCCTGCCACACTATGACAGTCTCATTGTAAGTCACTGATCACTGCCATTACTGGTATATATATATATGTATATATATATATATATATATATATATTAATATATATATATATATATATATATATATATATATATATATATATATATATATATATATATATATATATATTAGGGCTGTGCAAATTAACTTTTAATTAATCGATTAATCTTTAATTTTTTTGATCGATTAAAATTCTTTTGATTGGTACTCACCTCTCCGCCGGCTTCTGGGCCTTCAGGGAGTTCCGTCGGAGATCCAGTAAAGTCACGGACACCGACGGGGCTTGCCGTGTCCATCTGAAGGGCTCCTTCGCTGTGCCTTCATATCTGCATGCCGGCGGGACCTTACTATCTGCCACACGCAAGGGCTGTTACACTTCCCTCTATCACTTCCCTCTATCAACCTGGGATTCTACAACCATCCACTGGGAGTTATGATAGTTCCCTTCATGGGACATCTACATGCCGACGGACTGATGTTAACCTCTCCTCATCTGGATTCAGCAGTGGTATCGTTGTACACATTTTTATACCAGTAACATACTTGGCTACATGTTTTTATGACTGCTTTTGGTACCGTTTGGTATTACTCACACCATTTTTACAGTTTATGTAGCTACGTCGATTTTCTCTCCAGTGCAATATTTATTTTGTTTCCTACTTGAAGACTATAAAAGTTTTAATGCTATTCCCATCGAGCGTTGCCTTTCTGTGTTTTTTGTATCCTGCTATCTATTTTCCAGTGGTTGGTAGCTGCTATAGGAATCAGCCTGCAAGGAGATCAGCTAAAAGTAGTTGGATCTGTATGTGCGTTATAATTAATCGAAATTGGTCGATTAATCGATTAAAAAAAAAACGATTAATCGAACATAAAAATTTTGATCAGTAACAGCCCTTATATATATATATATATATATATATATATATATATATATATATATATATATATATATATATATATATATATATATATACACTAAAAAATCCAGTATACATACTATCATTTGTAGATGCTATATCTTTCATGCAAACCAATCATTATACACATATTGGGATTCTGTTTTAACAAAGACATGTAGCACAATATATTTTTGCCTAAATTTATGAAGACATTTTCTGTTTACATTTTTTTATTATTGATCAATTCTCCTCCAGGTACTAAAAATATCATGTACACAGAGCACACATCCCATGTAAATATATAAAATTTGTGTACAGTCACTGGCAGTGTCACAAACTATGGTGAACAGAGTGAACCACAACTGCGGTTAGCAGAGATTTCAATGCACCTCTCTATGTGATATTTCAGTATTGGACCCCAGGCGCCACTTCAATCAGAAAACAGGAGTTTGGGGGTTCTCTACATCATCTCTATCTCACATAAAGGAATGTGTTGAGCTACTAAGGGAGGACGTATTACAATATGCGTCCAACCCCTAGCGTTAAAAGTTTACAATGCACGTGAAGATTCCAATGCACTTGTGTATGCAAACGATTATTAGTACTGGACCCCAGGCATCACTCCAATCAGAGAACAGGAGTTTGGGGGTTCTCTACATCATATCACTCTAACATTAGGAAATGTATTAGGCCACTAAGGGAGCAGGTATGAAATACCCTCAACCCTTAGGATAGAAAAGTTAAGGCGAACATGTTCAGTAACTTAGGGCATGGGCCCATAAACAAGTAACAACTTATATCAAGCACGTAGTAAATAGGAAAAGTGAGGACAACTAATAGTTGCATAAGATAGGCAAATATAGCTCAGCTAATTTGAAAGTGTATGTCCCTTTTAGATGTTCCACAGCAAACAGCCAAAACCACAACAGACATTCCCAAGCGGTATGTTAATACTTAGCAAGCCAGAGTTAAAAACAGCAATTGTTTAGATGCAATATATGTAGCAGTTAATTCTGAAGCACTACAAGTGAAACAATTGCTACTTATCCATTTGCAAGGCATCAGTCTTGTTGTAATTTAGCAGCCAGGTATTCCGTAGTGCAGGGTGTCAGCAAGGACGATCTGTTAGGGTGTCCCCAGCAATGGCAGCATGGATGCAATGAAGGCAGTAGTTAGATGGCCATAGAGTGCAGCAAGGCAGTTTGTAATTTGGGGATCGATGGTGCCTGTAGTATAGCGTGGCCGGCTACGGCTGACAATAATAGAACAGCGTGTGTATAACACGCTGTCCTATTTAAGGGTGAGAGGCATGTGTGCCGTATTGAGCGCTGATGGCGCTCAGCACTTCCACGTTCCAGGCTGCAACGCACGCGGTGCGTGGCCGCCGGGTCGCGCTCCAGTGTGAAGCGCATTACGGCGACAGGCGCCGATTACAGTCAGCAAATATGGGTTATAAACATTTGCTGAGAAATGTGCTGAAAAATGTTTTATAAATATGCCTCAAGAAGAATTACTGGGAACCAATCACATTTCTGTTTTCATTAGTTTATTGTGGTCAGGCCAGATAAATAATTATTTATTTCACTTAAGGCTTACAGCACTTTACACATCTATTCCTGATTTTTTCTTGGCAGTAGTACATTTCTTGGCAGTAGCAGCAATGGTAGGAAAATGTATCCTGGGTTAGGTTACCAGCATAAGCAAAGAACTACCAGAATTATATAACAGCCACCTAAAACGACATAAGAATTTGTTAGGGTGCCACTGAATCTGCAGGGCAGGGTGTTTGCTATTAAAATCTATGTATTTATATAAGTTCTACTTTTAGACACTTTAAAAGGCACTTGGTAAAACAAATTTCTAAAAAAAGGTACAATTGAGTCTGAGAGAACAAATATATTGATTTTGATTCTCTTTATCAAGATCCTTAATCTTACTTTAGTCATCTTGATAAACTGCTCTAATACATGCAAGTATTTCTTGCAACAAATTCTGTAAAGTGAAATGAAAACTGAGTTTCACATAAAGACAAAACATAATGATTCAATACATTTTCACCTGATGTTGCTGATTTTGTCTAGTGCCTAAGACCATCTGAACTTGGGTGTACTTGCTCATTTTTATTGTAAATGTTTTTTTACCTAGAAATAATTCTATAACCAGGGCTTTTTTTCAGGTTGAACTTGGTGGAACTCAGTTCCACCACCTCTGGCACAGACCCTTTGGTGTCTGCTTACCACAATCACTTGTAAACACAGATGTCCATTTTCTGTATTTACAAGTGACAGCTCTGCACTGTGTGTAACTTCCCTGATCTCTGTATGTAATGCAATCCTTGTATTTAATGTCCCTTTAAGACCCTCCTACTGTTTGTAAGATCTGACCACATCCACTATTTGATGTGATTTGGAGGGTGTGTGTGTGGTTTGGGGGGGAGGGGGGGCGTGGTTGAGTTCCAGCACCTGTTGTTTGAGAAAAAAAGCCCTGTCTATAACAATAAATAAATCATTGTTTCATTGCAAATATTAGAAACCAGGAACAAATTGACTATGGACTCTGAAATCATATTGAATCCCCATCTATTTGTACTTAGTCTTAGAGCACATAGTTACATAGTTAGGTAGTCCACAGAGTTCAGCCAAAAGACAGACAAATTTAAAACATTATAAAATATAAATCCTCAAAATCCTGTACCCACTGTTGCTCCTAAAGCAAATTTGTGCTTTATTCATTCCCAGCAGTATACAGTATAGTAATTCCTTTTCACCCCTGGGAGCAAAGAAACTGTTTATTAATTTTAGGCATGGGGAGCTTGTGATTCAAGAATGCAGCTTATTTCTGTAAAAGTTGGTGAAGTTAAAATGACATAATATAAATATTGGTGCTGCGATTGCTACCTTCCTTTAGAAGTTGCTAGTTCCCTGTATGTCACCTCTCCCCCACTCTGCTCTCCGTCAACCCCCTCATGGAGTGTGGCTGGAGTGGCTGTACTATAACAGTGGGAAAGTGGGCTGAACTGCTCTGTGTAAAACTAAGGCACGGGTGACGGTTGGGTGGCAGAGCAGGCTGTATAAAATCCCCTGCTCTCCCTGCTCCCCCCCCTCCTAGCAAGTACACCAATCAGTGATGACTTGCTATGCAGCCACTGAATACACTGGGGGATGTAGTCCCCTTAGAAGTGCTTCCAATGGAAAGGAATGGGGCTTGAACTAAAGTGCCCACCAAGCTCTGTAGAAGAAGAAGGAGAACTAAGGACTTTTTTCCCAGGCAGTATACTGGAGAGGGCCGGGAAGCCAAGGACATCATATGACGCCCGCCCAGGTTGGGAGATCCCTCCTGTGGACATCATATGTCTACGGGAAGGAAGTCGTTAACCCTCTGAGTGGTCTCTCGCACATAATATAATCCACAAGGACATTTAGGAATATAGATTTCATATGCACTCTGGTGCATATGTAGTCTATATTCTTAAATGACCATGTAAATTATTTGTTCTGCACTCAAGAATCTTCAGCTTGTACTGCTTTATGGATGACTACATGCACCATTTGTAAATAGTGTACAAATGAGTGTGCTGTCTCTTCAAATAATATTGTAATCAAATATAACACCAGTTGTGCAATATGTTAATTGCCAAATTGGCTTGGCATATAGAAAAGTCTGTGTGGAAAATATCCCCTTCAACCTCATGTAAGATGCAAAAGTCCTATACAACACACTAGGGGGTTGATTTACTAGAGGTACTGTAAATAGACTGTGCACTTTTCAAAATGCATTTGCACTCTGCAAGTGCAGTTGCTCCAGAGCTTAGTAAATGAGCAGAAGCTCTGCTGACTTTCATCATCCAATCATGTGCAAGCAAAAATGATTTTTTTTTTAAATTTGCCTTGCACGTTATTAGGTATTCTTTGAAAAGTTAAGCTTTACCTCATTTACTAAGCTTTGGAGCAACTGCACTTGCAAAGTGAACATTCTATTTGCCTTTAGTAAATCAACAACCCCTATATCTGCATATCAAACCTCTAGACCACCAGAAAGAGAGGTATAGAGTGCTTTGGATGCATCAAAGCCCCCCGATCACTTAATTCTACCACTGCAAAGAGACTGCCAGCTGCTCCATTTTTGGGACCGCAATGGTTAACCGCTGCCAGTTGTGGATAGGTCTTATAGAGAAAACTGTGTTACAGAAATGGCCAGAACACTTGTCATGAGACTGTGAAACCAATGGCAATTTAGGTTAATCTGTTAAAGAGTTGTTGCAGAGATGGAGACATTGTACGTTTCATTGTACTTTTCAAATCAATGCTATCATTTCAATCAGTTCAATAATTAGCAGGAGCAAATCTGTTTCAGTAGTCCATTTTATTTGACAGCACTGTTACACAGAACAGTTTAATAGAACAATGTCTCTCAACATTTTTTCAGTCATGCCATTTTTTTAAAGTATGCTAAACCTCAAGGCACCCCAGTCTTAAATGTAAAAACATATGAGTGTTATTTACCATTAATGGGAAACTTAAACCTGGGGCTATATGTACTAATGGCAGCAAGCTTGGTCAGTGTCTCTGTGTGATCAGTGATGAGTCCTTTGCATTGGTGCCATTTTTATTAGTGGGCAGTGTTATGCCCATTGCAATTGTGATTAGTGTAGTGCCCATTACATTGTTATTTAGAGTCTGTGCCCCCTCACATTTATGGTCAGCGTTGTGCCCCTTTCATTGGTGGTCAATGTCTGTGCCCCTTACATTGGTGGTGTTAGAGCAAATAAAAACGTATCACATACAGGACTTAACTGTGTTGTACTGTCTTGCTGCTCAGTGGTGGGCAGTGTGCCTCCCACCTTGCTTCTCATTGGGACCCCTTTTATTAGCAGTTAGTAGGGGAAGTTATACTTATAGGTTTAATGGGAAGCACTGGCAGAGGAGAAAGGGGAGGGCTCTCAAATGTAAACACAGGAACAAAATATTATTGGCTCTGTGCCTTTTGCTGCTCTATTGTCTAATGACAGATGATCACATGTATTGTGGATTAACAGATTCACAAAAATATGGATATGTTATAGTTGACAAATTGCTGCAACCTTTTTTAGATGTACTCACTTCCCATGTGAGTTCAAGTTGATAAAGTAGAGAATGGTGTAAGAGTTAAAGCGTAGTGACAAGTTTGTTTATATAAGTAAAGGACTTTTGGGGAGTAATGCATTTCTCCTGAAGTGTAAAGAAAAAGATAATACTCTTCTATCATTTCTATCAACTACTTGACCCATTTTAATGCTTTGCCGACCAGCCGCTGTCATTATACAGCAGCATGTTGGCTCTCCTGGACAAATCACTTTGTATGCTGTGTACGTCAGCTGCTTTAAGAGCTCCAGGGGGCACGCACATGCCCGTAGAGCCGATGCATGTGGCTGGCAGTCACGATGTCCTAATCCTAGGGTGTCCATCTGCATGCCTCACTGTGCCTCACTTTGCCTCACTGTGTCCATGTGCATGCCTTACTGTGTCCATGCCTCACTGTGTCCATGCCACACTGTGCCCATGCCTCACTATGCCCATGCCTCACTGTGTCCATGACTAGAATGACGTTTAACATGGTAGTCTATAGAAGAGGTGCCCGGCTTTGAAAAGTTGGTGCTCCCCAGCCATGGGTCCCCCAGACAACAAACTTTGCACTCTTGTAGAGGAGAAATGGGGCTACATGTGTGCCAAGTTCTGGATCCAGGGGACCTACGCCCAGCTGGTACCGTTTCCCCAAATCACTGGAGAAATTACCGTTTAACATGGGAGTTTATGGAAGGGGTGCCCGGCTTTGAAAAACCGGTGCTCCCCGGCCGTAGGTCCCCCAGACAACAAACTTTACACACTTGTAGAGGAAGAGTGGGGCTACATGTGTGCCAAGTTTGGGGTCCAGGTCGGTACTGGGTGCCCAAGTCCAGGAGATCAGGCACAAAAAAGGTGACTCGAGTATAAGCCAAGGGGGGCATTTTCAGCACAAAAAAATGTGCTGAAAAACTCGGCTTATACTGAAGTATATAAGATATATATCTTTTGTGGCCTCCAGCGAATCCCCGAGCACCGGGGGCCACAAAAGATATACATGCTGGCTGCCTTGGAGGGAACAAGGAGGAGGCGGGACAAGTGCCATACATACAGGGGAATTTCCTGTTTGCACGGCGGTGGGGCTGCATTCATGGCAATGGTGGGGCTGCATTCATGGGAACCGTGGGGCTGCATTCATGGCAATGGTGGGGTTGCATTCATGGCAATGGTGGGGTTGCATTCATGGCAACGGTGGAGCTGCATTTATGGCAACGGTGGGGCTGCAGATGGGCACTGACCCTTATTTTGCTTCACAGTTCTTTAATTAAAATTAAAAAAAATCCTGAAACTTCCCTCTTAAAGTGAAGATGCGTGTTATACGCAGATAAATACGGTATATCCAAAAAACACGCCCAAGCTCATCTCTTCACCGCACACAGTCACAAAGGCAAGATAATTCTTTTTTGGCAGTGTATTAGTACTCGGACACACTTAGACCGAATTTTAATGGTTCAAAGAATGTCAGGCAAAATGGTCGGCCCTCACGCACGTTCACTTCATCAAATCTGGGCCTCTTTCAAAAAAGTTTGGACACCCCTGCACTAGAACATCTTGGTGCGTTGGTGTGAATAGGACCAATTTGAGTCTGATGCCCCGTACACACCATCACTTTATGTGATGAAAAAAAACGACACTTTCTGTGAAGTAAAAAATGACGTTTTTGAAACTTCAATTTTCAAAGACGAAGTTGCCTACACACCATCGTTTTTCTCACAATGTTCTTGCAAAGTGAGGTTACGTTCCACCACGTTTTACCATTGAAGCTTGCTTCATAAGTAGCTTCTGGGCATGCGTGGATGAAAAAACGTCTTAGAAAACAACGTTTTTTGCTACACACGGTCAATTTCTGTGAAGTAAAAAGTGCACTTTTGAAAAACGACACATAAAATTGAAGCATGCTTCAATTTTTTTTGGTCGTTTTTTACAAGACATAAAACTACGTTTTCCCCCACACACAGTCAATTAAAGTGACGTTTTTAAAAACGTCATTTTTTTTCATCACATAAAGTGATGGTGTGTACGCGGCATAAGATGCTTGTAGTCCCAAATAAAATATAGCAAAGTGGATTGTTTTTAGGATTTTAAGGTATACCACTGATGAAGCAAAGTGTAACCAGCATAGCCAGTTAGGCTTTTCCTGACTCCCCAGTCCACCCCCTGTTGATTAGAGAACCCATTTTTTTATTTTGAGCCTTATGGACTGTTTACTGCATTCCAATTACAGTTATGGCAGCTATAAATTTATGACAGGGAACAATCCCTTGACATGTACTCCAATTTTAAACACACATGTTCTAATCAATTCTATTTATATTGCTTTGATATCTACAGTCATGGCCGAAATTGTTGGCACCCCAGACATTTTTACAGAAAATCAAGTATTTCTCACAGAAAAGTATTGCAGTAACACATGTTTTGCTATACACATGTTTGATCCCTTTGTGTGTAATGGAACAAAACAAAAAAAGGCAGGAAAAAAAGCAAATTGGACATAATGTCACACAAAACTCCAAAAATGGTCTGGTAAATATTCTTGGCACCCTTAACTTAATATTTGATTGCACACCCTTTGGAAAAAATAACTGAAATCAGTCGCTTCCTATAACCATCAATAAGCTTCTTACACCTCTCACCCGGACTTTTTTGGATCACTCTTCCTTTGCAAACTGCTCCAGGTCTCTCTTATTGGATGGGCGCCTTTTCCCAACAGCAATTTTAAGATCTCTCCACAGGTGTTCAATGGGATTTAGATCTGGACTCATTGCTGGCCACTTTAGAACTCTCCAGCACTTTGTTGCCATCCATTTCTGGGTGCTTTTTGACGTATGTTTGGGGTCATTGTCCTGCTGGAAGACCCAAGATCTCGGACGCAAACCCAGCTTTCTGACACTGGGCTTTACAGTGCGACCCAAAATCCTTTGGTAATCCTCAGATTTCACGATGCCTTGCACATATTCAAGGCACCCAGTGTCAGAGGCAGCAAAACAACCCCAAAACATCATTGAACCTCCACCATATTTCACTGTAGGTACTGTGTTCTTTTCTTTGGAGGCCTTATTCAGTTTTCGGTAAAAAGTAGAATGATATGCTTTACCAAAAAGCTCTACCTTGGTCTCATCTGTCCACAAGACATTTTCCCAGAAGGATTTTGGCTTACTCAAGTACATTTTGGCAAACTGTAGTCTTGCTTTTTTTTATGTCTATGTCTATGTCTGGGTCTCCTGCCATAGCGTTTCATGTCATTTAAATGTCGACAGATAGTTGACGCTGACACTGATGCTCCCTGAGCCTGCGGGACAGCTTAAATTTCTTTGGAACTTGTTTAGGGCTGCTTATCCACCATCTGGACTATCCTGCATTGCAACCTTTCATCAATTTTATGTCTGGGTCTCCTGCCATAGCGTTTCATGTCATTTAAATGTTGACAGATAGTTGACGCTGACACTGATGCTCTCTGAGCCTGCGAGACAGCTTGAATTTCTTTGGAACCTGTTTAGGGCTGCTTATCCACCATCCGGACTATCCTGCTTTGCAACCTTTCATCAATTTTTCTCTTCCGTCCACACCCATAGAGATTAGCTACAGTGTCATGGGTTGCAAACTTCTTGATAATGTTGCGCACTGTGGACAAAGGCAAATCTAGATATCTGGAGATGGACTTGTAACCTTGAGATTGTTGATATTTTTCCACAATTCTGGTTCTCAAGTCCTCAGACAGTTCTCTTCTCCTCTTTCTGTTGTCCATGCTTGAAACAATCTTATTTATTCACAATTTTGAAAGGGTGCCAACAATTTAGACCAGCCCATTTGTGGAATTTTGTGTGAAATTATGTCCAATTTGCTTTTTTTCCTCCCTTTTTTTTTTTTGTTCCAATACACAAAAAGGGAATAAACATGTGTATAGCAAAACGTGTGTTACTGCAATACTTTTCTGTGAGAAATACTTGATTTTCGGGAAAAAATTCTGGGGTGCCAACAATTTCGGCCAGGACTGTATACTTAACCACTTCCAGCCCAAGGACGTCATATGACGTCCTGGACTTTCAGTGGGGATATCTGAAAGATGCCTGCAGCTACAGACATCATTCAGATATCCATCTCTTCAACCGATGATCCTGTGCACCATAAGAATGATCATAGCGGCAGTTCCACAGCTTGATCATTCTTATAGGCAATGGGAGGGGACATCCCCCCTCCCGCCACAATCCGGTGCTTCTCCGGGCTCTCCCGTGCCATCAGAGACCCGGAGAAACGATCAGCCGGCGCCGCATGGGAGGCATAGAGATGACTGGTGACCAGATGGTCACCAGTCATCTCTATGATCGTCGAAGGCCCGGGCGCGATGTTATGATGTCACGCCCAGGTACCGGAATGTAAACAAAGCTGCAATCGCGGCTGAAAGCATGAGATCCGTGTGAATTTGTTTTCACGATCTCATGCTTTCCAGCCTGGAGGAGAGATGTGGGGTCTCTCCATAAAGAGTACCTGTCATGAACCATTCCTATTACAAGGGATGTTTACATTCCTTGTAATAGGAATAAAAGTAAAAAAAAGTGTAAAAATAAAATAAATTAAGTAAAATAAAAAAAAAATATATATATATTTTTTAAACGTCCCCGGTAGCTTACGCTCAGAAGAGAACACACATGTAAGTCCCGTCCACATATGTAAACGCCGTTCAAACCAAACATGTGAGGTATCGCCATGTGCGTTAGAGCACCAGCAACAATTCTGGCACTAGACCTTCTCTGTAACTCTAAACTGGTAACCTGTAAAAAAAATGAAGCGACGCCTATGGTGATTTTTAAGTACTGAAGTTTGGCGCCATTCCATGAGTGTGCGCAATTTTAAAGCGTGACATGTTAGGTATCTATTTACTCGGCGTAACTTCATAACTTCATAACTTCAATTGGGCTCACTTTACAGTTTTGTTATTTTTACCGTGTGAGATAAAAAGTTGCAATGACCGGCATTTTATTCCCTATGATGTCTGCTAAAAAACATGTATAGTGTTTGGGAGTTCTGAGTAATTTTCTAGCAAAAAAAATATAATTTTTGCATGTAGGAGAGAAGTGCCAAAATAGGCCGGGTATGGAAGTGGTTAATGCTTTTGTATTATTATTCATATATATAATTTTTAAGGTATAATATGTTTTTATGAATATGAATATGTTTTTCGATATACCTACTATTTTTTTTTTCATCTTGCTGCTCAATAAATGCTTATTAAGGGGACATGGTTCACTGATGCCTAATTTAAATTTTTTTTTTTTGGTCTAGAGTATTATTTTATTCTATCAGGTCAAATCAGTAGTAGTCTTTTAGTAGTAGTATTTTTATTTGTTGGTTTTTAGATTTAATAGATTCATTGTCCACATGTAAGCATAGTAGCATTTCATCTGAAGAGTGTATTCTACCACCTGGATACCATAAAGTAAATATGGGGGGGGGGGGGGCGGGGGGGCGGCAGTGCTCCTCAAATGTACATCAGTGTGAAGGGGCTGTAAAGTCAAAAGTATTGAAAGAAGATAGCACAATATGTCTGATATTATTTTATTTTTTGTCTGATTTTGTTTCATTTTGTTATTGGGGCTTTTTTTCTGATATATGGCCATGCCCTGTATCACAATCTGCTCTTTGTTATGCACTGATGCGCTAAGCACACTGCAGCCTAGCACATAAAAATCATGCATCTGTATGTAGCTGGTAAATTCCCACAAAGTGCTATCTGCTCAATAAAGCAGAGAAAGTGCCATGATTGGAGGAAGACGGCCTATACCAATAGACACCCTAAGGGCACACATTACTGTGATTCCAAAGGAAGGTAAGGACCATGCTCCTTGTATGAACTATCGGCTTATCTCCCTACTAAATGTAGACTTAAACATTTTTACACGTATATTAGCGTCAAGATTACAATCTCACCTTCAGGATATCATCCACCCTGATCAGGCCTGGGCTTGTACCAACGAAGGAGGCAAAGGATAACACTACTAGAGCCTTAAATATCATTCATTTAGCTCATCTGCATAAAATACCATTGTGTTGGTTATCCTCTGACGCAGAAAAGGCCTTTGACAGGGTGGATTGGACATTCCTGAAGGAGACGTTAATCCATATCGGGGTGGGGGAGGGGTTTAGTAAATGGATAGAGGCTATATACTCAACTCAATCTGCAGCGGTTAGAATCAATGAGGTAACCTCCTCATACTTCAATCTGAGGAATGGTACAAGACAAGGGTGTCCGCTATCTCTGTTGATTTTTGAATTAACTTTAGAACCATTTCTGCGATATGTCCGAGGAAGAATGGATATTCAGGGTTTTTCAGTAGGCAAGACTGATCATAAAGCTGCGGCTTTTGCAGATGATATACTGTTTTTTATTACATCTCCAGAGACCACATTGCCAAACCTATTAAAAGAGTTTAATCGATATTCTGCTCTGTCAAATTTCAAAATTAATATTCAAAAATCGTAACTGCTTAATATTACCCTGTCTCCTGCGCGGGTTAAACATCTTCAAGCTTCATTCTCTTTTCCATGGGCTTCATCTTATTTGACATACCTGGGGGTCAAACTGACTCCCTCAGTAGACAAAATATTTGCAGCTAACTTTCCACCGATAATGCAGGATTTGTCAGCGGATCTGGAGAGATGGAATAAGGGGCCCTATACATGGATGGGTAGAAATGCGATTCTTAAAATGAACATTCTGCCCAGGCTATTGTATCTGTTTCAGACTTTACCGATAGTTATTCCAGGGCCATTTCTGAAATCACTGTGTAGTATTTTTATCAGATTTATCTGGGCAAAAAAGCACCCATGTCTATCCTACAATCTTCTGGCCAGGCCTAAAACCCAGGATGGTATGGCATTCACAGATCCATACCGATACTATCAGGCAGTACACCTTGCCAGGGTTATGGCGTGGTGCAGAGATGAGGGATATAAAACATGGGTAGCAATTGAACAATCGTGGTACTGAAATGCTCAGTAAATTCCTTTTATTGCAGAATCGATTTCTGATATGTTATATATGTGATACGTATGCAATTGAAGTATGTTTGTTTGTATAAAATTTATTAAAAAACAACACAATTTAGAGTTATAAAAAAAGTGCTGTGCTGCAACTGACAATCTGTGCGGAGACAATCTTTCAGTGAATAAGTGAATCCTCTTCAGTGTATAAACACCTCAATGTGCAATGGCTCCTTACCTTACTGCTTTAAGGTAACAGCGTGATGTAAATAGAGATGATGAGTGAATCCGGGATCTTGCAGTGGCTATCGCCTATTATTCTTCATGTACAATGGTATCCAGGGAAACATCAATGGGGTTGGTGTCCTAATGTGCCTTGGTAACCTGATATACGATCCTCATATACAGTGCTATATTGCCTCTGTGTACATCGCAGCAGTGGACAGCCTCCCAAATCCATGAGCATGAAGTAAAAAGGAAAGAAGTCATGTGACCGTGAGGATACACATTGTATTAAATGTGAATGGTCCCAAAATAGCGCCAAAAAGTGTCCGAAGTGTCCGCCATAATGTCGCAGTCACGATAAAAATCGCTGATTGCCACCATTACTAAAACAAATATTAATAAAAATGCCATAAAACTATCCCCTGTTTTGTAGACGC